>NC_040906.2:70706496-72190663 GCF_004126475.2 Phyllostomus discolor
TTGCTGAAGGATTCGTGCACTCAGCACACACCCATCTAGTACCTGGGACACACTACTAATTCTAGAAGTCAGTGTCCCACCCACCTCATGTTCCAGCCTTTCCCTTCATATTTCTTTACATTTGCAAACTGGTGTTGGCTAAACAAAGTATGATCTATGGAACCCAGATGCTTGTGGAAGAAAAGCTGCTCTTGTGGAGTTGACAGGAAGTGCTGCATACTCTCTGGACTCCTTAGGGATTTATAATGCACATTGACCAAAAGAGACCACGGTGGGAATTGCAAGAGGCAGGGGAGCTCCTCTGACTGGATCTGTTTCCCTCTAGCTGTGTGGTTAGGGCAAGTTTGTGCAGCTCCGGAGGGCTCGGCCTGATTGTCTCCAATGAGACCCCTTCCTCAGGTCCCTTAATGACTGCACCCCAGCACAGCTTCAGATGGTGGGAAACTGAGCAGATGCTTCTGGCTGCCCACCCACATCTGTTTCTTGCTCCCTTTTAATTCCTGTGTTGTTCAGATACTTACCTGCTGTCCACACATGACTAAGGGGACAGTGAGCTCTCTTTAGCTGTATTAAACTGAGGGTGACCACATCTTGCTTGTGATTTGTTGGGATCCTGGGTGAAAGAGACCTTCTTCTCTTCCTGGTGAGTGTCCAGCAATACTTTCCACCATGCCACCACCCCTATCTACTGCCCCGGACACTGGGTGGGCAGAATAGGACAGCAGTGGCCATCTCCTCACCAGAGGACATGGGGGAGGTGAGAGTCAAAAGAACAGTGGAGAATGGAGCTAAACCCACAGGATTAAGTCCACCCTAGAACCTACTCTCCCTCTGAATTTCCAGTTATGTGAGACAATACACTTATTTACATCAGTTTGATGGGGGCTCCCTGTCACTTGCAGCTGAAGTCATCCTATCCTGACAGATACCACACTCTATGAAAGGTCCCCTCTCTGTTAGACCCTCAACAACTTTATCAGAATATATCTCCAAAACTGTTTGCTCCATGTTGCTAATTCTCTTTTGAAGAATATTTTTAGGTTCTGCCCTCCCTGTGGATGCACTCACCTTGCCCTGGCTTTGCTTCTTACTGCCTCATTCAGCCATGACTCACAGGGAGTTTAGTCAATGGTCAGAACCCTGGTCATCCTTCTTGCCTGGAAGAGCCCCCACCCCATCCCTGATGACCAGGTTTCCCAAAGTTCCCACATGCCCCAGGCTTCCCAGGACCATTCCCGACACGGCAGCTCTGCCAGGTCAATGTCCTCCAGGTGCTCCCAGCCCCTTACCTGGGACCAATTTTCATAGACCAGAAAAGGATATGTGCGGAGGTTTAGGAATCGTGATTCTTCAGTTTAAGCATCTCCAGCCTTACACCGAGGGCCTGCACAATTGTTTCTAAAATGATGGCCAAAGACTACCAGTATCAGAATGACCAGTGTTGTGATTGGATGCTTGTTAAAAATGCGTATTCAGGATCAGGCTGCCAAAGCCTTGTTTTTCACAGCCCAATCCTGGTTATCTCCTGTTGTGGATTACTCTAAAGACAGCTCAGGGCCAAGGAAATGAGGAAGGGATGGGGAAACAGACAGGATTATGAAGTCAAAGGGAAAAGTGGACAGTGTGAGAGTACTGTTTCAGGCACACAGCGGTGGCACCACGCCTAAAGCAGACTCAAATTATGGAAGCCTTTTGTTTTCCAGTTTCCACAACTTTCATCTTTGGGCATCTGCCGCCAGCCTTTGTTTTCCGTCAGAGTGTGCACCCAGGCACATCTAGCATCATGGTGGAGCCCTCCACAAATCACAGGGTCCAGGGAAAAAATAAAACATCCAAAATCCAAAGATCAGAGCAAAGTTTTAGAAGATGGCAATCTACCTGTCACAAAGATTTTGCATAAGAGTAATTTCACAAACGTGAAGTGTATTTTCCTGATTCCACACCTCACCTTCCAAGTCCATGCCAGTTCACACTGCTCTTTCACACTTTGCAGGGCTTCATAAATTCTTTCCCAGTGAGAAACAGAAACCTCCCCCCCTTTTCTCTTGTTATGAAATATGTTTTACACAGTGACTGACATGACAGAATGCAGATTATATGGAAAATAATGCCTGCAATTTCTGACGGCTAACTTCACTGAGTTGGGTTTAGAAGAGTTTAGATATAGCTGGGGGGAAAATTTTTTTTGGTACCATTTTTTTCTTTTTTCTTTTCAGATCATAATTGATGGACAGAAATTCCAAGTTTATTCTAGCATTCAGGCCTATTCAAAATGGACCTTTGACAGGCCATTCCCTCAGACCCTCCTCATATTCATAGCTAATTCCCTTGTCTCCTTTATATACAACAAATTTATACATTCCCCTCCCCAACAGCACCCACTCCCCAGTTCCCACTGGACATTTTGACAACAAAATACTTTTTACCTCTTGCTCACTAGAAGCAGATAAAATTAGTCTGAGGTTTCTTTTACTTGGCCACGCCAGGTCCCTATGTAATGGACTAAAAAAAATCCATGTAATGGACTCTAATGATTAGATTTATTTTTTGTATTCTAGTTTTTAAATTACATTGGAGACACTACATAGAGTCAACTTATAATGCAGAAGATGTTCACGTGAAAACTCAAAGGTCAAGTGTTGGAGCCTAGGCCTTCTGGTCCCCAACATCACACTCACCTCTTATTGTCTAGTTCAACGGCTCCCAAAGTGGCTATGTATCAGAATCAGTTGTGGGGTTTGTCAAAAATACAGATTTTCTGACACAACTCAGACACAACAAATCTAACTTTTTGGAGTTCCATTTTATTTATTTTTCTTTTCTTTCTTTTCTTCTTCACCTTCCTCTTTGTACAAGCTTCCTGAGTGATCTCATACAGCCAGCAGGGACCCATTTACTGAAGGCATTTGAAAAGCACTTCTCTGGTCCAGTGGTTCTGGAGTTTGTGTGGGCATCAGAAGTACCTGGAGGCGTTATTAAAATGCTGGCTGAACCCCCAGAGTTTCTGATTCAGTATGTCCAAAATGGAGAATTTGCATTTCTGAGAAGTTTCTAGGTAATGCTGATCCTGTTGGTTGGGGACCACACTTTGAGAACCATGGCTGTAGCCCAGGTGACCCGTGCACACACTTATTAGTCATTAGCATTCCAATTATGTGGCCAAGAAGTGGGCTTCAGGGGAAGGAATAGTCCTCTCACATCAAGAGTGACACACCTGGATGGACATCACTGCCAGCTGAGAGCTTTTTAAAATTTTTTTTTATTTAAGTGTCACAGGTTCAATTCCCAGTCAGGGTACATGCCTGGGTTGCAGGCCATGACCCCCAGCAACCTCACATTGATGTTTCTCTCTCTCTCTCTCTTTCTTCCTCCCTTCCCTCTCTAAAAATAAATAAATAAAATCTTTTAAAAAATTATTTTAAAAATTATTTAAAATTTTTTTTATTTAACATTCAATTTGGGGTTAGGCTTGCACTGCATCCCAGATCTACCAACCACCATCTCCAGGATGGCCTGGGAATTTTATTGTTCTGGAGTCACCCAGAAGACTCTGATTTATCCCCAAAATTTGAAAATGTTGCCTTGGATGAGCCAGACTTATGAGTCCACAAAAAACCTATACTAAAAAAATTATGTGTTGTTTCTCTAAAATTCAGATTTAATGGATCATTCCACATCTTTATTTGGAAATCTGGCACCCCTATTTACCAGGCTGTCATTGCCAGGAGTCTGTTTCCTCTGTGTGTTCCCTCGCTCAGCATAGCCCTGTTTTAAATGCTTATGGAGTAAAATCCATGCAAACGTGATGTGTGGGGGTGAAGAAGAGAAAATTAAGATGTTTCCTTAGAAAAGAAAAAAATACACACAAAGAAAAATTCGTTTATCTAGATAACAGAAACAAAATCAGAAAGAAGTGTCTGCTAATGGTTTTTTTACCAGACAATTCATCAATTACACAGTCAAAAGAAACCCTGAGGAATGAAAAGACAGCAAAGATGGTATTAAAATGTTCCAAGTAAAGCCATATATAATTAATTTCAAACAAGCATAACTATGAAAACTCAAATACTTCAAGGTGCTGAGTGAAAGGTGGGATGAATATACATCAGGCTTCAAAACTGATGCTTGCAGGTGAGTCTGTGGTTCAACCAGAGACGGGGAGATAATGATGTCCTCTCCCTCCCTGCATTATTAGAAGCTAAAGAGTCTTAAGTTGAAAGGCTCCCAGTGTGTCATGAGAAAAAACAAACACACAGCCCAGAACCTGACAAGAGCACATAATCACTAAGAGACTGAATCAAATGAGTGGAACAAACAAAACAGAAGAAAAATTCACTGATGCAGAAAACAAAGAAAATAAGTGAAGTGGCAAATGCTTGCACAGGCTGAATAGCCGCCATCAGCACCCTGCCCCTGCAAAGCCAGCAGCTTCCTCCTAATGCAGGTTCACCATTGCAGAGGTCAGCACTTTTACTGTAAAGGAAAGTCTTTTAGATTTTGTGGACCATCCGTGCTCTGCTGCACCAATCTACCCATCTTTCTGCTGTCACATGAAAAGAGTCATAGACAATATGTAAATGAAAAGACAGGACTGTGTTCCAATAAAACTTTATTCACAAAATTTGGTAGTTCCTATGGACTAAATGTTTGCCTGCCTGCAACTCTAATTCATATGTTGAAGCCTAAATTCCTCATGTGATGGTATTTGGATTTGAGACCTTTGAGAGATAATTAGATCGTGAATGTAGAGCCCTCATGAATGGGAATGAAGGGAATGGAGCTCTCTCCCTGCTCTCTGCCTTGTGAGCCTCCAAACTGATGGTGTTCTACAAACCGGGATGAGGATGCTCACCAGACCACAGTCTGCCAGCATCTTGACTTGGACTTCCCAGCATGCAGAACAGTGAGGATTAAAAGTTGTTGATTCAGCCACTCAATCAACGGTATATTTGTTACAGCAGTCTAGCAGACTAAGAACAGTGAGCCATGTTTGGCCCATGGGCCACAATTTGCCAACCCCCCTCGTAGGTGAGTGCACGTGGCAAGGACGGAACCATTAATGGGTTCTGTGGAGCACTCAGTGTGCTCATGGTGGGTGCTCAATGCAAAAACAAGAACCCCATTAACTCGTCACTATCCGTACAAAGGCAGAGTGTCTAAAGATCACCCCAAAGTGTAAGGCAGGAAATCAGGAGTCTAGGAATAAAAAAAAAGGTGGTCATTTTAAATTCTGAGACTGTTATACAAGGGAAAGAAAAGGAAACGAGGGGACAAAATGGTTTAGGATGTTTTTACAAAGGTTCTCTTTGCGGCCCTGCCATTCAGACAGAAGCTGACTATGTGGGCCAGGTTCTCGGACTTCACTCTGCTACTTCTGAGGATACGTCGTGTGGTAAGATACCATCCATCTTGATCAGGGAAGTTTTCTGACCACCTCAATTCACTAATTTTGCATTTAGCATCCTAAGAAGTGTACTTCCCCAAAGGGAAAATAAAGACTAAGTCACTTGGGCATGAAATTTTATACTTTAAGCCAGAAAACAATCAGCCAGGATGCATGGAAAACATCTCTGCAGTGACCTCCTTTATGACACTGGTAGACGTGTTTCTTCTGAGATCTTCATGAAAGTCAAGAAACACACACCCATGCATTTTACACTGTATAATTTAAAAGCTTTATTCCCCTCCCCCACACACAATTAGCAAATGAGTTTCATAGTAATTCAACTGGAGTTTTTCCTCCTTTACTTGCCTTTCCCATTGGCTACACATGGTCAGGGAAATTGCTTTCTCTTCAGGGGAAGGTTTGGATTTCCTAGAGACACTCTGAACTAATCCCAGAATAAGAGGATCTGAGCCAGCAGCCTCTGAAGGAGTCAGTGAGGTCAAGGAGTCCTTTCAGCTAAAGGACCAATCGGGCAGGGACAATATCAGCTACCACAACCTGCCCATTGTAGATGCTGGCAGGATCCTCCCTGCAAAAGTGATATAATGCAGCCTTTTTGACCAGGAAGCCTGGAAGCAGATTATGCCCTCAGTCTGGGCCACATTCCCTTCCTCAATTCCATGGCCTCATGCAAGAGCATTTTAGCTAAGCAAACAACTGTACTCCTCATCAATTGCAAGATTTGTCTTTGCTCAAAAGTTCACTGTTTACACAGTTTTCAGTTTGTGCTTCAGAGGGCTGGTCTCTGCCCCTCCTGGGAATAAAGGCATCACATCAATGGAAGCATGAAGACCCAGGCAAGCGCTGGCAGGTAGAGTGTGTGGGCGCTGCTCCCAGACGTTCTCTGAGCGTGCATTACAGCAAAGACCGCATTAGTGTGGTTGGTGGGTAGTTCCACATTGCAGATCATTCCTTCACAGCAAGACCTGCACTCCTGTTACAAAGTGAAGAGGGGAGGAGAATGGGAGAATGAAGAATAGGAAGAAGAGGGAAGGGAAAAACAAAAAAGAGAAAGGCTTCTCAAGCTCTGTCTGAGGACAGACAGAATGAATGAGGTTGGTTTTCCAGTCTGTGAGTCACCCAGGCCCTTTGGTAGCATTCCCTCTACTGACCTGAAAATAAGGACCATCTGGAGAATCTTTCTATTTTAACTGTGACCTATCTGTATCAACCCAAACATAAGCAAAGGAAAGAAGAGGAAGGAAAACTGAATTAGATGGTCTGATTGAGTCAATAAATCTTCTAAAGGCTTGTAAGGGAAAATACTGAAATAAAAATGAAAGCTAGGAACACCCTGGATTGGTCATTGACTTCCTTTCTCCCTATTGTCTGTGCTGACACCTGATGGCTACCATTACAACAGCAGTGGCTTGCTAATTATGGCTGCTGAGAGGTGACAAATACTTGCTCCCACATAGCACTTCTCAGGGGAAGCCATTTCCTGTCATAATACCTGGTAAAAATGCCTTAACCTGATAATCCTAGCCATTCATAGAGACTTCCAGAATGGCTAGGTAAGATAGAGGTAGTGACTCTTATGTATCTTTATCAGTGGTTTTCAATCCAGGCTGCACATCAGAATATCCTTGGGGAACTTAAGAAAAAAACCGTTCCTGATGCCCAGGACCCCACCCTGAAGTCCTGTCTCTGCTGGTCTGGGATGCCCCTGCCCCATCACAGCTCACAACAGCCCTCAGGAGCGTCTCCGTGCAGCCAGAGCTAGAAGCCACCAGTGTCAGCACCGTTTTCTGTACATACAGGCTATAGCAGATCCTGAAACCTTGTCAAATTAACACACTTTCAAGTAATTTTTTCTCAAACATTTCAGGATTCTGGACATATAAAAGAGTAAAATGCTCATGTAGAATGGTAGAATGAGAAAATCAGAGTGATCTAGAGATCTAAAATGTATCTAGAGTTCATCGTATGAAACCAAGTTTAACTTTCAGATTCTTGCTTCTTCATCTAAGCAGAGATAGTGGGCGAGACAAGGTCTCCTTGGTAAAAGATGCTGCCACCTTCCTCCTTCCACTGTCCAGCTGCCCAGCACAGAGTTCTTGGTGATTTCTGGCCAGACCCAGAATAGGTGAGCAGAGCCTACTAGCACTCATCATTACCACATGGAGGGTTTATTCTCAGGCTTCTGGGCATGACTGCAGGAAATCCACCCAAAGCCGAAGGTCGAGGGTCTAGCTCTGGAGTCTGGGAACTACATTTCACTTTCGGTAACATTATTTTTGTTGAAGAACAGAAACTCTGCAACTTCTCTTTGGTCTCACTGCATCACTATAAAGAAGTCTTTCCTCACAGTATAAATATGTTCAACATATTATTTATCCTTCCTGCCTCTCCATGACATATGACTAACCATCACTAGCAAGAAATCTTAGGACAATAACTTTACATGCAAAACACTGCTTACTGTATGTTCAGAATCTCGGCTGTGGTGGCAGCCGACAAAATGACATTCACTTCTGGAGGCACACTTTTTGGTGATTGATGTACTTCTTCCATGACTGGTAAAGTGATGGACTGTCAAACAGTACTGTGTATCTAGGCAGGAAGAAAAGAAAAGGCAACTTCATTTTTTGCATTGTAAAAGAGAAACTCTCAACAATCATGTCAGAAATGACTAAAATTCAGGATGATCCTTAGGTTTCTAGGCAAGAAATACAATAGTAGAGAACGCAAGGGTTTCTAGGTGGTATTTTTAAAAAGGCATTAGCTTCTGAAGCACACGTGTATTGTGCACATGAATATAGCCCTGGCTGGTTTCCTCTGTTAGTTGGAGCATCATCCAGTACACAAAAAGTTTGCAGGTTTGGTCCCCGGTTGGGGCATGCATGGGAGGCAACCTATCAATGTTTCTCTCTCACATCAATCTCCCTCTGTCTCTGTCTCTCTCTCTCTGTCTCTCAAGCCCTTCCTTTTTCTCTAAAATCAATAAATATATCCTTGGGTGAGGATTTTAAAAAAGAAAAGAAAACTGGATAAAAATGGGCACTTGTCCTTTGTGCCAGCTAAAGCTGAGAAACAAACTGGACAAGCTTTTCAGCAAAACTACAGGTTTGCCCGTTTCATGTGAAAGTATTAGTATCTCTGCCTGTCTCATCTCTCTCTCTGATGCACATGTCCTGTAATTCTAAAAGAAAATGAAAAAGTGTTGATTTAAAATGCAGGAGGTCAGAACATTCTTTGTAGCATTACTCAATATTTGTTTCTTGTATGTTAATAGGCCATGTGGAATGAAAAGTAGATGCTTCAAAGTACACATAAAGACCACCTTCCTTACTCAAAGTATTTCTATTTCTTGCCTCTTCTTCCATTAACTCTTATTACTTTCTCTGCGCCTCCCCTCTCTTCATAGCTAACACTTTTCTATATGGAGTTATCCTTACTGCTTTAACCACTCACGTTTTATTACTTAGGGTTCTTTAAAGAAGGTGATTTCATTCAATATCCCAGGACATTCTGCTTTAGTTCTGTAACTCTTCCATAGTTATCTCAAACAATACAATGCTTTTTAGTTCATTGAGAAGGAACTACAGCAGCAATGTCATAGAATGGAGAAAAAATTTGACTGAAGTTGAGGATACTGGGCTCATGAAATTGCCTTTGTCACCAGCAACCTAGCCACATTAGATCCTTTGAGGTCATTCTCTTTTTATTTATTTTTACTATTATTTCCAACAATTTATTGAGGTATTATTAGTTAATCACATTATGTAAATTTTAGGTGCACAACATTACAATTCAATACCTGTGTACTCTACCACACACTCACGACCAAAGCCTAGTTTCCTTCCATTATCAGGGACTTGACACCTGTACCCAATTTGCCCTCCCCCTATCCCTCTAGTAACCACCTGACTGTTGGATCTATGACCTGATCTTTGTTTTGTTTTGTTAGTTCATTTGTAACTTTTTGGTTTTATATTCCACATATGAATGAATGACATGGTTTTTTGTCCTTTTCCATCTGATTCATTTCACTTAATACAATACCCTCAAGATTCATACATGTTGTTGCAAATGACAATATTTCATCTTTCCTATGGCTGGGTAGTTTTCCATTGAATATTTGTACCACTCTTCATTATCCATTCATCCACCAGTGGATGCCTGGGTTGCTTCCATAGCTTGACTATTGTAAATAATGTTGTAATGAACATAGGGGTACATATACCTTTAAGAATTAGTTTTTTCATGTTCTTCAGATAAATATCCACAAGAGGAATTACTAGATGATGTGGTAGTTATATTCTTAATTTTTGAAGAATCTCCCTATTGTTTTCCATAGTGGCTGTACCAGTTTACACTCCCACCAGCAGTGTATGAGGGTTCCTTTTTTTCCACATCCTTTTCAGTACTTGTTATTTGTCTTACAGATAATAGCCATGCCAGCAGGTGTGCGGTGGCATCTCATTGTGATTTTGATTTGTATTTCTCTAATAGCTAATGAAGGTGAGTATTCTTTCATATATATATGCTGGCCATTTGTAAGTTTTATTGGGAAAAGTGTCTCTTCAGACCTGCCCATTTTAAAATCAGATTGGGTTTTCTGTTGTTGTTGTTGTTGTTGTTGTTGTTGTTGTTGTTGAGCTGTGTGGGTTCTTTATATTTTTTGGATATTAACCCTTGTTGGTGGTATCATTTGCAAATATCTTCTGCCACTTGGTTTGTTGTCTTTTTGTTTTGTTGATGGTTTCCTTTGTTGTGCAGAGCTTTTTCATTTGATAGAGTCCCGTTTTTTATTTTTGCTTCTGTTTTCCTCGCCTTTGGAATCAAATATGCAAAAATGCCACTGAGACCAATGTCTACAAGCTTAATTTTTCTTCTATGTATTTTAGTGTTTATGTCTTGCATTCCCGTCTTTAACACATTTTAAGATAATTGTTGTGTGTATTATAAAACATGGTCCAGTCTCATTCTTTTGCACAGGGCTGTCCAATTTTCCCAACATCGTTTATTGAAAAGACTTTCCTTTCTCCATTGTATATCCTTGTCTCCTTTGTTGTAAACCATTAACCCTCATATGCGTGGGTTTATTTCTGGGCTCTCAGTTCTGTTCCATTGGTCTGTATGTCTGTTTTTTGTCAATACTACACTGTCCTGATTGCTATAGCTTTCCAGTACAGTTTGAAATCAGAGAGTGTTATGCCTCTGGCTTTATTCTTTTTCCTCAGAACACTTTGGCTATTCAGAGTCTTTAGTGGTTCCATATAAAACTGAGGATTTTTTGTTCTATTTCTGTGAAAATGCCATTGGGGTTTTGATAGGGATTGCATTGAATATGTAGATTGCTTTAGGTTCATTTTCTTTTTAGTAAAATTATCATAGTAAGTGCTTTAGCATTTTGCTAGGGCTGTTGTAAGCTTTGACTAATGATAACAATAGTAAACACATACTGAGTGGGCACCACCGGCCAGCTACTCTTCTAGCATGTATTCACTCATTCAGTCCTTATAATGGGCCTTGAGATAAGTTATATTAATAACCTCGTGTTACAGATTTTTGAAAAACTGAAGCACTGTTCACTGTCCACAGTGACATAGGTACAAAGTGGTGGAAGGTGGGATTCTAACCTAGGCAGTTTCCCAAGGTTTGTGCTGTTAACCAGGCACTATTCGGCCTCTCAGTATACTTAATATTAAACTGCATGGGGCTGTAACACTCTCTATAAGACATCTGACTTCTGGATTCACAAGGAAAGCGAACCACCAAATGTTCTGGAAGAGCATTTTGCCTTACTTGGAAATGAAAAATGGAAAGCTAGTGGCTTCATGTGCTCATACAAAGTGCCACACGTCCTGAAGTAGCCCTAGAAAGTTGGAATAAAAGCCAGGGTAAATAAAACAAGAAATGTCATTCTTGTCATACCCTGTTACACAGAAAACTTCTTTTAATGACACCAACAAACCATGGAAGGAAAACTAAAAGGTGGGAAGGAACCCTGAGATGACAACAAACAAGAGCCACAGCCCTGATGGCCCAAGAAACAGCTGACTATCATTTCCCTAAATAACGACAAACTGAAAAGAAATGACACCCTCAGGTGGAATTCCAGGTGGTTAGTGTCTTGGGGGCTTGGCTGGTGTACAGCCAAGAATGCGCCGGCATGCACGCTGGAAGGTAGGGCCATCCCGGCCACCCACAGGCTTCCCGAGTGGAAGAGCCGACCGTCATCACCCTTCCATCACGGACGCCTTCTCAGTGGTGAAAGTGGCAGCTACCCCTTTGTTCACATATTTCAACACATGAAATTCTAAAACCCAGAAATACCCATATATACAATCCCATTGAAAATGGCTTTGATTAATATATGACAAATGGAGTGTTACACATGGACCTAGTTGGAACTGTTTCGGTACAATTCACATTTTCCATGAAGCTAAGGCACAGAGGATGGATGGACATCAATGCCCCAGTTTATTGCTGTTCCAACCCAACCACCCAGTCTTCAGGAGAATTTAAAGCAAATAGTTTGAGAATAATATCGCCCTTGGAAATAAGGTAGTAAAGACTGGCATCAACCATCCTCAGAAACTTTGTAATAATTAAGATAAATTTCTGTAAAAATGTGGAAACAAGTCCCCAAATGTGCACACTCAACGTGCACTGGCAAGCACGCACACAATTTAAGGCAATTGCTCTACAGAAATGTAAAAGAACCCAAGAAAAAAGATTTTGGTAATTAGTTATTCTTGAAAAGAAATAACAAAAAGTGCTGTCTGAGTAGATGTCACAACCATCCGTGCTAACTCATGGCCTGAGATTCTCAAGCCCAGTAAAAGGTCTCCCTTCAGTGCGCCCTACTTCTTGGCTCCACACGCTGGCTTTATGTGGAAGAGGGCACACTCTTTCACCGCTATGTACAGTGTGATACAGAAATTTCCAGCAGATTCAAGATAGTAGTAGACCAAAACCAGTAGCCTCTAACTCTGGAAGAGTTTCTTTTTCTTGGCCTTTTCCACTTGAAAACCTAAAACACAATATTTCTAAAATTCAAACAGCCTGGTCTCCATATAGCTGTAGTAGTTTCTCAATTCCAAATCATCCATCAGCACATCCTGTCTGCTTTACCTCCACGTTTGTATAAATTAGACCATTCAACTTCTTGCCCCCTCCCCTCCTACCAGCCTCGTCCAAGTCACCGTCTTCTCCACCTGAAGATAATAAAAGATCCTACTTGACATCCCCTTCTACTCTTGTCCCCAGCCATCCTTTCTCTACACAGCAGCCAGAGGAACATTTTAGAACACAAGTAGTATCTTATATTCCCTAGTTTAAAGCCCTTCTACAGCCTTCCCATCACATTTACAATAAAATTCAAACTACCAGCAAAAGGTCCTGTGTGCCCCATTCATTACGTCCAAGAGCCTCTTTCTCTATCTCTCACTAAGCCTCATTGGCCAGCCTTCTCCCCATTAACCAAAGAGGCCAAATCTTGCCTCTTGCAGCCTTTGCATTTGCTGTTCCTGCTTATTAGCATGCTATTCCTATAGATCTCCATGTGGCTGGCTTGTTTGGGTCCTTCAGGTCATCTTTCAACTGTACATTCTTCAAAGATTTCCCTGACTATCTAATCAAAGTATCCATTCATTCCATCAACAAATATTTACTGAGTACCAAGTATGGGCCAGGCACTGTATTAAACTAAGGATGTATCAGTGAACTGAACAAACTAAAAATATACTCAGAAGTTTGTCAAATGAATGAAAGAGTTTCCCAAACAATAATGCAGCTCAAGCCCACAAAACCCTTCCTTTGCTTTAGCCAGTAAGTATGACTTTTCTGGAGGTATCATCAAACATTTCTGAAGTTCTTAGAATGCCTTAGTCAATACTGAGTCTATTTTTTCTCCTGGGCAAGTACTACTTAACAAATTCTTCCTCAAAAAAAACATACAACTACAAACTGAGGCTACGCCATCAGTTTCTAAGTATTCTCACAATAGTCTGGTGTCAGGACAGTCTCTTAAAAGGAATCTCTGCTTTCTAGAGAATGGGATCAGCCTGTTGGTTTGTTGAGAGACACCTAAATGTGGTGTGATCCCAAAGGAGTCTTCCAAACTCAGCACACTTACTTTGTGGACACCATTTGTCTTCTGCCCATCGATTGCAGTTATAATTGTCTCCTGCATTTTCACAGGTAAAACACTTGAAGCTGTTTGGAAATGGTGTCGCTTAAAAAAAAAGATGCACAATGAAAAGACAAACATTTTTAACATCAAGTATGGCACAAATTAGTAACTTTCATTAGCTCAGACAAAATTTATAAGCCATCATCCTTAAAATTTCTGTTTCTAGGGAGTTAGACTTAACTGCCAGACTTTGGGCCAATTTATTTATTCTTTTTTCTTTAAATATTTCATATATGAATACCTACTATGGAGTAAAAAAACCATTCCACAAGCCACTTTGAAATATTTATGGTATTGTTCTACTATAATTTATAACTAAGTGGGGGTTGAGAGGATGGGCAAAGGGAGTGGTGGCAGCATTGGAACTAAAAACGTGATACAGTATTGTCCCTGGGAGGAATTGGAGTCGGGTTAACCTGAACTTGAATGCTAACCTTCCCACTAATTAGTTGTATGATTTTTAACTTCAAAGAAATTATACGTAGACTAATAGGAACAATGAAGATCCCCATGACCTGCAGAGGTATGGGGAAGATTAAGCAGGAGGTTGCAAGAAAAAATATCTAGCAGAGTCCCTGGCAAATCAAATCATGCTGGTTTCCATCCAACATGCTGCCGTTACAACTGCATTTAACCTCCATCAAACAATCTCACTTGATTTATGTCAATCACCATAACAGACCTCAAGTTGAAATGTAACGTTCGATAAAAGATGATAGCATTTCTCGGGTCCTTATGCTCAGGCCAGGGAGGAATTAGGAGCTGCTGGCAGTCTGGTTTGAGAGCAACTAGACTGTTCTTTCTTTCTTTATTTTTCATCTTTATGCTTTTCCTCTACCTTTTATCTTGTTATTTTAATGATTAAAAAAAAATACAATAAGTTTAACATTCTTCTATGGGCTAGTGTATAAAGCCCTCTGTAAAACTTTCAATTCTTCCATTTTTTAAAAAATGAAACAGACAAAGAAAAGGTGAACCCTAGTCCATCCCAGGAACCTGAGCACAAGTTGGGATGATATTTAGAAAGCAGTCGGGACTGTAAATACAGGGGAGGGCAAATATTGATGCATAAAACAAGAGCAAAATACCAGAAGTTAAAGTTCAGAGGACATGAAATTAAGTTTACAAGTACATTTCAGTGTTGCCTAGGCATAAAAGTTAATTAGGTCAGTAAAAAAAAACCTAATGAAATCCATTTTCACCTATTAAATCAGTACAGTTTTTAAAATACTAATACTGGGGTTAAAAAAGTGAAAGTGTTAAGAAGTACAAATTGCTCATTATAAAAGTCACAGGGATATAAAGTAGAGCACAGAGAATATAGACAGTAATATTATAATAACTATGTATGATGTCAGGTGGGTATTAGACTTAGTGGGGGCATCACTTCATAACTTACATGAATGTCTGGTCACTATGTTGTCCACCTGAAACCAATGTAATATTGTATGTCAACTATCATTGAAAAATAGGTTTAATCTAAAAAATACCAAGACTTAATGTTGGTGGGTAAATAAAGTATAAATTGGTACAACTTTTTGATTTAGTAAGGTCATTAGTCAGATAAAAAGGAAAATACGTTCACAAAGTTTGAGTGAAGCATTAACATTCAGCTGCTGGCGGCTCTGTGTGTGTATGTGGGGGTGTGTGTGTGTGTGTGTGTGCGCATGTACAGATGTGGGTAATAGTTGGGGAATTGGTAAATAAACTGTAGACTGGCCATATGGCTTTTAAAAAATTGAATGTAAAAGGCATTAAAATACTTTCAAAGACATGAAAAAGCACTTAAAATATAGTGTAATGACAAAAACTGCTGCAAAATTAAATTGGTGTGATCTCAGCACATCTCGTGTTTATGTACACACACAGAAAAAATTGGTGGCAGGAAATATTTCCAAATGTAAAGAAGAGCTCACTCGGAATCTTGGGATTATGAACAAATGGTATTTTCTTCCATACATTTCCTGTCTCTTTGGAATTTTCTATAATGAGCAAACATTACTGTTTTTCTCTATTTTAAAGGTTATTTAAAAGTTATTTTTGAGCTTTTGTTGACATACTAATCATTGAAACTAATATATATTATATTAGTTTCAGATGTACAACATAGTGATTAGACATTTACATGACTTATGAAGTGATCACCCTGGTAAGCCTAGTACCCATCTGACATCATGTATAGTTATTAGAATACTATTGACTATCGTCCCTCCCCTCCTTGCCCCTCCCCTTTGACAACCACTAGTCCACTCTCTGTATCCATTAATGTTTCAATTGTGTTTACTCTTTTATTTTTAAAATGTTTTAATTAAAATAAATCCTTTTCAATCTTTTAAAATGTTCTTTCTCATAATAAAATTGTATTAATCTTAAAAGATTTGAAATTTGTCAATAATTTGTTTTATGAAAACTATGTCTGTGTTTACTATTAGTATACAATCATCCCCAATTTACAAATGTATAATACATGATAGTTCAAGGTGTGTGTGGTACACACATGTCTGCATGTGTATGTGACACAGATGTGGATACGCACAAGTGCACACACACACACTCACTGAATGTCCTGAATAATAAGTACAAAATGAAGAACAATAATGACACAGACTTCACTTGACAGAGTAGTATAAAGACTGTGGTTCCCCAAACTACTGGAAGACTATGTGTTCCAATAGTATCAGAAGAGCTTTACTAAAAGAAAGGGGGGGAGAAAAACATAATTTGTATCCTACCCTCCTTACTACTAAATCTCTGGGGGAGGCACCCAGGAACGTGTAGTTTTAAAGGCATTTATTGTACCTCTGATACTCTTCCAGGGGTGGAAACCACAGGTATGCACACTTCTACCAAAAATCTTTATCTATACCAACCTCAGATTTTACTTATCTGAACAGAGAGAAAGCAGGGGAGATGATATGTGTATACAAGCACATATATACACATTTATGTATATGAAATATATAAATATATTATCCTGTAGATAATATACACTATTTATTTTTATATTAGTAGGGGGAAAGTTGAGTTTTTACAGCCTTTCCTAACTGTGAACAATACTAATGAACATCCAGGTGTATTTTCTTCCAAATTGTATACATACTAGTCTATTTTCAAAATTGCTAATGGCCATTGAAAGAATATATCATTGATGTAGAAGCTTCCTATAGCCAATATCCTTCTCCAGTGAAGGGATAAGCAAAGAATGCTGAATTTCTCTGCTAAGCCATTCTTAGGGATAGTGTTCAAAAGACTGTTTTAAACAAGAACCCTTTTGAGACTTCAGCAGGAAGCCAAATCATTTCAAAGAAACGGAGAGAATTTCAGAAGTAGTGAAGATTTTCTGTCTTATTCTAGGTATAAACTAAATGTTCTAGAAAAGGCAAAGTTACTACCGCGGAAACAGGGACTTCAAATGCTCACTCCGACCCCACAGTCACGAACTACACGATGGTGCCTACTACTTACGGTCAAGAGGAGGCCTCACATTATAGAAGTTGATGTTCTTGGCCAAAGCTCGGTTTTCTGAGAAGATAAAGATCTGGACAACTGCTACAGCCAGAGCGTGACCAAGGGGCAGCATTCTGACCCAGAGGTGGCAAAGTGCAAATGTCCAGTATCTATGATAAAAAGAGAGACTGGTTGAGTTATTTGAATTTTACATGTTGGTAGGAATATGTTTTGTTTCTCTTTGGAAAGCTTGATTATTCAAATATATTCGACCATCTACTTTTCTGTAGGGCAAACTGCATTCTTTCTGATCAGATGAAAGTTAAATAATTACTGCCTTCTACTGGTCAGGCCTGTGCACTAGCCAGCTGAGTTTTAGCACAACACCCAGTGGCCTTTCAGGCTCCAGGAGCACAAGCAGCCAGCATGGGCCTGGCTGTGCCCCAGCCCATCACTGGCCCCAGAATGGCCCACTTCCTGCCGAATCACCTCATCTCTTTACAACCGTGGTTTCGAGGCTTGTTCAGCTGAAGTTACTGAACCATCTATCTGTCAGTTCCATTCCTTGAATAGACACTGATGTTCGATAAATTTTGCAACTCTTTCAAAACCTAGAGGAAACAATAAAAATTGGAGCAGCAATAGGAAGGACAGTGGATAAAGGACAATGAGTTTGAGAAATAAAGACCTGCTGAAAGCCCTGAGCAAAGTATATTATTTCTTAAGCTGCACAAGTTCTCCCCTCTAGAAGCACACCTGACAGTAAAATGACCTCCAGGCCTGATGCTCAGCAACCTAGAACAGCACCACTGACAGGCTCTCTGCAACCAGGGGGAGGTGGGAGCAACAGGAAACCCATGTAACTTGGAATCCAAAGACTGTGGTTCAGGTGCTGGCTCTGCTATTTATTAGCCACCTGACCTCGGGCAAGCTCTTTAAATCCATTAGCCTCAATTTCCACATCTGTAAAGTGGCTTAATAACACTTCCCTGCCCTGCCCTGCCCACATGCTTGGGGGATGTGAACATCAAACACAGGCTCGGGTAGGATCACAGAGGATTATGCATGTAAGAGCACTTGTAACACCAGTTCTGTGAAAATGCTGGAATGTTAGAGCTCAATAATACTGGCTGAACGCACCCTGGCTGGTGTGGCTCAGTGGATTGAGTGCTGGCCTGTGAATCAAAGGGTTGCCGGTGTGATTCCCAGTCTAGGGCACATGCCTGGGTTGCAGGCTAGGTCCCCAGTACGGGGTGTGCGAGAGGCACCACACACTGATGTTTCTCTCCCTCTCTTTCTCCTTCCCTTTCCCTCTCTCTAAAAATAAATAAATACAATCTTTTAAAAAAGAATATTGACTGAACTCCCTTTCTTCCTGCTGAATCAGCTGGTTTCTGTGGGTTCAGGGAGTTTTTCAAAGAAAAACCATGATCTCCACGTATACAAGCATAACCCTTCACATGGGTATTTTGTTTGAAAACAGTGTAATAATGCATGGGTTCTAGAGTTTTCTTCCCCCTCTTCAGTTGTAAGTATATTGATTTTGCGTGTGTGGCTAAAAATGCATACTCATGGACATGGAAGTGATTATTAGACAAAATGTAGCCACATTGTCATTTCATTCATTGCAAGTCACTAAGGAAGTACTCAGGGAAAAAACCTGGTAAGTTTCACAAAACAGTATTGCTAAACTTCAGACTTTCAGCTCAGTAGAGAGTCGGACCTAGTGACAGATAAATATATACATAATTCTACCCTGGTTCATTTTAGAAACTAAAATTGACCTTTCACAGTTATCAGATTTCTAAATCTTGTTGTTATGCTCTTTCCGAAGATACAGACATTTAGAAAACTGTTTTATATCTTACAGACAAGAGTTATCCTGATACAACTTCTGCTTCTCCTATTCATTTCCCTGAGTTGTTGTGTTCTGTGTTCCTTATGAATCTGTGGCCAAGCAATAGATATTCCTTCTTTATCGAGCTCTGTCCATTAGGTAGTAAAGAACACTGGCTCCAAGACCTGCTTCCAAGCCTACTCCCTGTGTGGCCTTGTAAAAATTCCTTAATCTCCTGGCACCACAATTTTTGCATCTATAGAATGGACGTAATAATAATACCTACCTCATAGGGTTGTAGGACTTAAATTAGTTAATGCATGTAAAGCACTTGAACTTATTAGCTATTAGATCACAAATCAGAGCCTCTGGTTTTCCCCCATTTAATCTCAGTGGGAGACAGAAGCCCACGCACCCAGCACGCCATTATGGACACCTCATAGGTAACAGACATATGTATGACTGGGTCCCCAGGAAGTCTTTGCTCTCATGAAGTTTGCACTTTATGGGGAGAAGATAGGAAATACACGGAAATATATATAATTTCAGACAGCCACACATTCTACAAAGGAAACACAATGAGGAGATGTGTTAGCGACTAGAAGGAACTATTTTACATGTAGAGTGAGCTCAGTATATCTCTGCTGGGTGACATTTGAACAGGTAAATGAAATGATGAGAAGAAACTGTCCAAGCAAAGAATCCAGGGAAAAGACACCAAGGTCCTAAGGTGGGAAAATGTGTGCCCTGTTAAGGGGATCCAGAAAGCAGCCAGTGTGACTGGAGCGGACAAAGGGACTACAGGAGCAGACAAAGTCTGAGAGTGCTGGGCTGGGCCACACAGGTGCTTGCTGGCCATGGCAAGGATTTGCAACCTAGCAAAGTAAGAGATTGTTTGACTTTAGGTTATCTAGTTTTGAAAAATACTAAGAATGCTTTTTCTCGGTAGAGTAATTGGTACCAAACACCTACCCTATTTCTAGTTCCTGGAATACAGGAAAGCAAATGATAATGACTACAGAGGACTACAGATTCAGATAAACCACAAAAGTTCTCTGCATGAAAAAGTGAATGGATGATAGACAACTTAAAAACAATGGAATGAACAACAAAGCCAAGGGTTGGAGTTGTTCTTTGGTTCCTCCATTCCTCAGAACTGGAGGGAGTGGATCAGTATAACACACACAACTGAGGAAAGTGAGGTTTGGAAGCCACGTGTGCACAGGTCCTCGCACACAGCCTGGAACAGAGCAGCCTCTCAAAACACTTCTGCATCGTCGGCTCCAGCCCACTACACTTGAAAATGCATGAACAGTGAACCAAAGGACTGTATGGACTGGATGGCTCTTCATTTCCATTTTTAACTAAAGAAGCACAGTCTTATTCTATCTGAATTCTCTAAAACTGCAAAGGTTTTACCTGTCAAATAAGGAAGGAACTAAATAAAAATGCCTCATTTTTCAGAGCATGCTTTATAGTCTGTTGCCATCTCCCGTTTCCCCCCGAGCACCTCTATCCAACTCTAACCCTTTTTCAGTGTGTAAGTTTGTATTAACAGGACTGTTTTATTTTCACAACCGAAAGACATTAGGATCATGAAAAAGCAAATGACTGACTACAGTATCTGAACACTGTTTTACATTTAGAACCAGTTCACAAAGACCGAATTAAAAATTTTCTGCTGAGACTGCTGAGTAGGCTCGTGCTGCAGTCTTTGTTGCAGAACAAGGTTACAATAGGACTTGTATTTTGCTCCAGAAGGAAAAAAATCTTTAACGCAAATTAACCTAAAGCATTCTGGCCTTTGTCCTGGACCATCAAAGAAGGCAGAGATCTTCACGTAGGAGAGGGGTGACCTATGAGCTCCTTAGGGTTATCTGCAAAATTTTGTGTCTCTACATATTTTCATTCTAGCTTAAGTATCTCAAAGGAATCTGAAATCCACATAATGCTTAAGAACAGCTTCTTGATGTTTCAAAATACTGCCATCATGATTCAGCTTCCCATGACTCAGAAGTTTTCATATTTTGACACCAGGAAAATTCTACAGGACATATACATGAGGTACCTGGGCCACACTCCTCAAACTCAAGTCATTCCTCCCCAGATAGGGCTCATTCCTGTTCTCCCCCTTTCCTGGGTAGTAGGCCTGGTCTTCCATTTATTTTATGAGTCCTCTCTTTGGAAAGTATATTTATTCTTGTTCAGGAATGCAGTGTGCCTTTCGGCCAACAGAGAGAAGGGATTTCTGCAAGGCACATTGGTAGGGGCACACTAGGGGGGCAGCTCTCAGGCATTCCAGGGAAGGGTGAGTAGCCAGATTTGTAAATTTGGAAAGCCCTGCCTGAGACTTCGGCCCACTACTGCCTGGAGAGGCCCTGAAGGGTCTACAGGGCATCTGGCCAAGAAACGTAACTATTTCCCAGGTTGGAGCCATGGCAATCTCTTCATCTTCTGTGTGGCATCTTACACTCCCATGGAAAATGTGGGAAGTTGGCAGGGCCTCAGGAAACGGTGCATCTTTGACTTCATAAATTCTTTGGGGGCAGGAAAATGACCTACATCATCTTTTTTTTTCTTAATGAATTTGACTTTTATTAATCACAATTATCATTATACATACACAGAAATTGATACTCCATAAATACTTTTTGGAAGAACCAACATCATTAGCTACAACCTATAAGGAGTACCTTTCTTACCAAGTATTGGGTAGAAAGGTTATGGGCAGTAAGGAGCTGGCAAGGTGTCCAAGATGACAAAGAAATTATAGACTCAGGGGAGCTGAAAGAGACCAAACAGAGGTAGTAAATAGCAGCGTATCTCGCACATTGCTGAAAATGAGTCAGCAGGCACAAGGCCAACTTCAACAGCCAATAAAAGAAATGAAATAGGTAATTTAAAGGAAACAGCTCTACTAAGCCCAACATGCCTATCAACACTCGCATTCACACCTTCCTGCAAGCATCACTTGTCCTGCAGGAAGACACTTTGATGACAAACTTTAATAGGCCTAGCTTTCCTTGTAAAGGGAATAGACGGCAAAAAGGAAATTTAAAATGAGTGCTGAAATTGCACTCAGAAAGTAGAATAGACAGAAACACTCCTCTCAAAAGGAGAAATGTACCAGAAAACTTTACCATCCACCACAAGGATGGGTCTACTTGTTTCTGGCTGTTAGGAGAGGCTGGCCAATGGAGATACTCTGGTCCCCATGCAAGTTCAGTGTGTTGACGAGACTTCTGTTGAGACTGTCCTAGCTCCCTTACTTGCATTGAGCTGAGGTCTCAGTTGCTAGCCTTGCCTGGGCAGTGAGAGCCCAGTTCCTAAGGCTTCAGCTTCAACTTTCTCTGATAGGTTCTCTCTCTATTTCTGGTACATGAAGAATACTTTCACCCCTACATTAAAATATGAATTTCTTTAATTTTAAAAATATTTAATCTAGCATTTCTATGTGCCTGAAGAAAACTAGAAGAAAAATTTGGCTTATGCTCAATTCATCATTTTCATCTGAAAATACAAAAAGCTCCAGAGGAGCATGTATTTGCATAAAAAATGTCAATAGGGAGAATAGAATCATGGTGCAACCCCTCCTTAGAACTTATCTGAATCTTGCAAGCAGTATGATTATGGGCCATGCATTTATATCAGGTACCAGGCTAAGCACTTTGAATACAACAGTGCGTAACAGAAACTCAGTTCCTATGCTCTCATCCATCATGGAGGCCACAAAGTCAATGTGAGCCACTGGTGAGATGTGACTACCAAGAGTTAATACAATCAACTTTGAGGGGAGGAAAAACAACAGGCCCAGAATAAAATTCTGGTTCTATATTTACTAACCAGGTGATAACATTAAGAAGTGTTGTCCCCATTTGCCAGTAAGAAAAGTGAGATGTAGAGCCATGTAAGTAAATTTTCTAAGCTGCTGCATGGATTGGGTGCAACCACACATGTAAAGCACATTCTACTTAGGTGGCATTCAACAAACATTAAGTGCATGCTCCCCCTATCCTACTCTCCTTCCCTGCTTCTTCAGACATCCTTAGCAGGAGATCAAGATCAGATAGATCAAGGTACATAACTGTCCAACTCCATTCCTTACTAACTAAACAAAATCTGGGAAACTGTTGATTTCTATATACTCATGTCTTAAGAGGATTCAGATATTCTCTCTATTGCAACCAAATGGGAAGTGGGAATGGGTGACTGCCAAGGTTCCTTTCACTCGTAATATTCTATGACTTTTATGAAGGGATAATAATTAAGTATTCCAGTTATGCCACAAAAAATCATAAATGTAATAGAGTATTCCCATAATATTTCAGATTCTTGCTATATTGTTTTAAAGATACAAACTTTAAAAAATTTTACCAACCATTGGATCAAAACCTCACAGAAATAATATCTAATTTCTAAACACTCAGCAGACCATTTTGCAGTTCTAAAGATAGATATTTTTCCTATGTGCAACCTGATAAAAGATAATGTCTAAAACAGTGCTAATATTAAAATAATTCCATTACACAAATTAATTTTAAATCTAATCATAAATTAATACAGGGACCAAAAGTGTATAATATGTGTGGACAATAGTCTAATCAATTTTAAAGACATATTTTTAAATGTGATTCAAATTTTTAAGTATATTTTATTGATTATGCTATTATAGTTTTCCCAATTTTTTTCTCCCCTTCTTTCCCCACTCCCCTGCACTCTCCAGCCCTCCAGCATTATCCCCCCTTAGTTCATGTCCATGGGTTGTACATATGAGTTCTTTGGCTTCTCTGTTTCCTATACTATTCTTAACCTCTTCCCATCTACATTATGCCAACCAATTATGCTTCTTATTCCCCTTCCTTCCCCCTCCTTTCTTCCTTTCTCCCTCCCCACTAATAACCCTCCATGCGATCTCTATTTCTCTGGTTCTATTCCTGTTCTAGTTGTTTGCTTAGAACAACTTTTTTTGCTTTTGTTTTTGCTTTTGTTTTTCAGTTTCAGTTCTTGATAGTTATGAATTTGATGTAATTTTACTGTTCATAGTTTTTGATCTTCTATTTCCTAGATAAGTCCCTTTAACATTTCATATAATAAGGACTGGGTGATGATGAACTCCTTTAACTTGACCTTATCTGGGAAGTGCTTTATCTGCCCTTCCATTCTAAATGATAGCTTTGCTGGATAGATTAATCTTGGATGTAGGCCCTTGCCTTTCATGACTTCAAATACTTCTTTCCAGTCCCTTCTTATCTGTAAGATTTCTTTCAAGAAATCAGCTGATAGTCTTATGGGCACTCCTTTGGAGATAATTCCCCTTTCCTCTTGCTGCCTTTAAGATTCTCTTCTTATCTCTAATCTTGGGTAACTTAATTATGATGTGCCTTGGTGTGCTCCTCCTTGGGTTCAATTCAAATTTAAGAAAAAGCCAAAAGACACTTCCAAAGTAATACCCTTCTAGCTGTATTTTTGTCAAAGATATGATTGTACATCTTTTTTGAAAAGGCTTTCATAACACCAGAGGACTCAACATGGTAAGAACTCTGTATTAACAAGAATAGAAAGCTTAGATGTTTAATAATTGGAAACTGACTCCTAAAAAAAAACTGGACTCTTCTTTAAAAGAATTGAGATTGGCTTGTGAGGTTTTATTGAACTACTGGGACAAATGGTAAGAACCTAGTAAGAATATATTAATGGGTGAAATTTGAGAGCATCCTTCAGGGAGGTGGAATAATTTTTACCCAGTCTGCTCCAAAAACGATTTTTAGGCTTATGCCAAGTCACTTATGCAGTATGGCTCTCAAAATGTGGAGTAGAAACCACACTGGATGAGAGTAAGGCTTCTAGCCCCTTCTGTGAATGGTGCTCCTCTGCTGTGTGCGACCCTCCACTCTGTACATCCTAGCAGCCAAAGGAGACACACATGGGACACACGTTCTCACTATTTGACAAGGAGACTCTTCTGTCACTTAATTCTCAAACTAATGGGCCCTGTGTATTGTCATCCAGAGAGCACCAAACAGCACCTGGGCAACATCTGGAATCTGTTTTGAAAAGCTCCAGATGCCTCCTTCATTTGGTCACTTCTTTAAAAAAGCCAACAACATAGTTGTAAAAAGTAATTTAATGGAGATAATTCCACTGTCAGGCAGGCAAGTGGAAGAGGTTATTTTCTTCTCCATGGGAGAGGTGTGTTTTTAAATTTGAGAGGAAGATGTAATGACTGGACGGCAGTTCTACAGGAGAGCGGCCAGCACACAGGTGTTTGGTGCTGCACGGATACAAACCGAGTGGCAACAGAGGCGGGGCACGGAAGACAGCGTTTTTATGTCCCACATCCTTGCCGGCTTTACTGAACTCACTTCTTTTAATTACCAACCAAAAGTCTCATAATAGAAATCTAAGCTGGAACGTCCAACAGCTGGCTAAGAGCCCATTATTTCGAATATTTGTTGAGTAGAGGAGTGTATCACCCCAGCACATACTCTCTGGTGTGTGGCACACAAAATACAAATGAGAAAGTTTAGCTTTCAGGGTCACTAGGTGTGTAGTTAATCGCTAGCACTTTTCACTTCATTTCATCTCAACAAACATAGAAAAATGAGCCTAAAAACAGAGTGGGTATACAGATGTGTTTCATTCTGCATATATTTTTTTAAGATTTTATTTATTTATGTTTAGAGAGAGGGGAGGAGGAGAAAGAGAGAGACAGGAACATCCATAGATTAGTTGCCTCTCCCATACCCTCAACCCGGGACCTGGCCCGCAACCCAGGCATGAGCCCTGACTGAGAATCAAACCAGCGACCTTTGGCTCATCGGCTGGCACTCAATCCACTGAGCCACACTAGCCAGGGCTCTCTGTATATATTCTAGTATGACAGAATGTCTGTACCAATGCAGAAATCTTGAGTGATATGTTCATTTGGATATGTTTGTGTATATGTTTATGGAGGTATATATACATATATATGTGTGTGTATCTCTGTATAAACACACATATATTTTATTGAATGAATTGCTTAAGCACTATGTGCCAGGTTTTAAATTGTCCCTAGAACTCTGGTTAAGAGACTGTATTATCATTCATGTCAGCTGCTGTTAGCACCTGCATGGGTTTCTTTGAACTGGGAGAGCTTAAAGATGCAGAATTGTTACTGTGCATTTATCCTGTCATCTTTCTCCTGCCCTAGGGTTTTATATCACTGACCATTGTTTATAGAACCTCCGCTGGCTCAACTTTATTCTTGATTCTGAATCTAGAAGTGTATTACACAATAAAGAACAAGTTCATGGATATCATTCTGAAAGAGGGGGGCACTTAAAAACCAACCATAAACGGCATGCTATGGCAAAAGAATAGTATGCTCACTTTTGCATAGTCACAGAATCCAGAACAGATTATTCAAAGAACTCTCTGGAATCTGACAAGCTTATTAAAGCCATCCTAACAAAAAAATTCTGCATTCTGCAATAACAAAGTTATAGCGTGTCACTTGCTGTATAAATTGTCGCTATTACCACTTGGAGCACAAGGAAATGTACATACACAGAGAGATATATGTGCATAATTTCATATTCCTAGATGAAACTGAAGAATCATGTGTTTTAATTGCAGCATGAAAAATGACATTTAAGTAATGGCTCACAATCCCACAAAGTTAAAGTCAAGTGTGAATGCTGCCTGGAACAACAGGGGAAAAGCGGCTTTGCGGATGCCCAAGCCTTGGTGTACATTCTGACTCTGTCACTTACTAGATCTACTGCCTCTAGCCAACTTTTCTATTATTCTGAGACTCAGTTTCCCTAGATTTAAGACTGAAAATATATTTTCAGCTCTCAAATTTTATGATTATCTGAGCATACATGAGAGAAGGATATAAAATTCCTCTGAAGACCAATTTTAGGAAAACTACTCTAGGATATACACGAAAACAATATTCAGGCCTCATTAAAGCATTCTCTTTTATCTGCATTCTGATAAATCTATATCCTTTGTCTATATTCATAAATATTACACAGTTGTTCTTATGAAGTTGGCTTTAAAAAGCAGCAGGCTCTGTGCTCCCACAGGAGTCATTACTTCACACTTCCCACTCTCCTTTGAAGGCCCAGTTCTAGTATTTCTATGTCCACTCCAGCTAATGGGTCAGTCTCTACCCTGAAAAAAACTCACAGTTTGTTTGAGAACATTAAGACTGCCCTTCCTTGCTTAGCACTGGGTTGGGCACAGAAAGTTCCAGTCCTTGTTTGGAGATGATCTGAAAGTCCTTTTTTATTATTTTTAAAAGATTTTACTTATTTATTTTTAGAGAGAGGGAAAGGGAAGGAGAAAGAGAGGGAGAGAAACATCAATGTGTGGTTGTCTCTCACACACCCCCTTCTGGGGACTTGGCCTGCAGCCCAGGCATGTGCCCTGACTGGGAATTGAACCAGCAACCCTTTGGTTCACAAGCCAGCATTCAATCCACTGAGCCACACCAGCCAGGGCTTTTTATCTTTAATTTTTAAAAAATATTTTTATTGATTTTAGAGAGAAAGGAAGGGAGAGAGAGACAGCGAATGAGAGAGTGAGAGAGAGAAAGAGGGAGAGACTTCAACTTGTTGTTCCACCTATTTATGCATTCACCGGTTGCTTCTTATATGTGCCCTGACCTGAGATTGAACCTGAACCTTGGTGTATTAGGACTACCTTCTAACCAACTGAGCCACCTGCCAGGGCCACACTGAATGTCTTTAAAGGCCTCCCACACTTGCAGGCATTACCAATAAAAAATAAATTTAGGAAAAAGTTTTTCCATCTTTCCTACCAAGAGAATTTCCATTTCCATTTTGATTGTTCATTTAGACTATAGTTAGGTTAACTATATGGAGATTATGAAAACTTTTTTAGCAACTTAAGTTCTGCCCAACAATGACCTAAAACTTTCATGTGTTGTTCAACACACACTATGTTGGGCTTTAAATATGCTACAACCACATGATCTTCTCAAAGTCTCCTAGCAAGTTGGATGGGAAGTGAACCCTATAAGGCTTTCACCTTTCACCCCTCAAGATTCATCCTCCATCCCTCTTCTCCCTGCCCTGGGCCCTGGGAAGGCACTGGCTCCTGGTTTGGTTTGGCCAATGGCAGGAACTGGCAGACAAGAGGGTGGGAAGAGAGTGAGTGGGATATTTATCCCTCTGACTCACTCCCTGCCACATTGCTATCCCTTCCCTCAGCTCCACAGGTACTATCTCCTGTGTTCTTGTGACCATTTTCTCCCCTTGACATTTAGGCCTATAGCACAGGTGGCAAAGAAACAAGTCCCGAGGGCTGAATCCGGCCCTCCACCTTGTTTTATCCGGCCCGGTACCTTGATTCTAGCTGGTGGCAGCACTAAGCGCTTTGCCCCTAGTTAAGGAGTGTTCTATTTATGCAGTCCTAAAATTACATCTGGCCCTTTGAAGGCAACTGTGAGGCTGATGTGGCCCCCAGTGGAAATGAGTTTGACACCCCTGGCCTATAGGATAGAAATGGCTATTTCTTCTGTTGCTGACTTCTGTTGCTAACAGAGGTACTTCCTTACTGGCTTCCCTGAATCTAGCCCACACCATTGCAGACAGCCCTTTACTAATTCTCTTTAATAACACCCATCTGAATATGCCATCTGATTGCTGCCAGGACCCTGACTGAGCCTTGAGCCCAGTAAAAAAGAGCTACCAGGAAAAGGGCCATTCTGGACTGAAGAGTCATGCTTTGTGGTCACAGCAGGCTGTTACCCGTTACAGGAACAGCCCTTGTGAAGAAGCAGTCAGCACCTGTGCTAGGAAGGTGTAAGAGCAAGTGTCACTTCTAGGTTTACAGGAAACTAGCAAATGGACTTACACCTCAAACCAGTAAGGGTTAAGAATGAAAGCTTTACAAACAAAATGACTATATTAACCAGAAGATAAATCTAGCTAAAGAATGTTTTGTAAGCAAAGGAAAATATCGCAAGCCCACCAAAATTCAGCTTTTTCTGCTTCTATCAGTGAAGAACATCATCAAACAAGTAGGGAAGTGGGGCAGAGAGAGGCAGACAGACAGACAGACAGGCAGCCAAAATTCTTGAACTTTATTTATGAAGGACTGAGAACAGGAGAACAGCACTGTGTGAACACGGCACTGCAGCCGCTGACACTCTGGTGCCACCGAGGCTGTGCCCTCACTGCGTCAGAGCGCTGTAACATCTGCAGAGATGTGTAAGTGTGTTTCATTCCAACAAACTCACCGGAAATGAATTAATATTGCTCAGCACTACTACGGAACACCATTAACATGGAACCCCGTGTGAATGCAGTGGTGCTCTGCCCTCTAACCTCCTTTCTAAAGTCGTGTATTTCCTGCAACAACACTAGATTCTTAGACGACACTTCTGAACTGCCCTCTGCTTATTCTCTGGTTAGCTCTCATCTTTGCCAGTCCCAGACCTTCCTATTGGGATAATGTTCTTAACAGTCTCATTTGCCCAGAGAAGCCCTTTACTTCACCTTCTAAGGTTACTCGGACCCATCTTTCTTAATCAACTTTTTTTCCTCCTCCTCCTCCCCTTCCAATTCTCTGCTCCCCCCACTCAAGGACACCTGAAAGGGTGGGGAGGGGCAGTTCAGCTTGAAATGTACATTGAGATCTCATCCATATTCTGTACCAATTTCCAGACCATAAAATTCCTCATTGGCAGAGAAAGTGTTCTGTGATAAAGCCTAAAATAGTCCCTTTTACCTTGTGCTTCAAGTAACGCACACCTTGCATGTACTTTTTAAAACTATGGCAGAGAACAGAAGTCAAAGAGGTTAAAAAGGGGATTCCTCTCCTTTCTATTACTTTTTGTTAATGGACACAAACTTTCTCTGCACTGAAAGCACCTAAGAGACAAGAGACTGGTTCAGGGATTTGGTAAGCGTGGCTTCTGGAAAGGAAGGGACTGAGGCAGCACCCACAACCCTACTTATCATGCAGGGTAAGCCAGGATGTGGAGCTCAATGTACCCAACACCCAGCTTACATCTCAGATGGCAAAGGTGACTTCCGACCAGAGTCACAATTCTGGCCTGTCACCTCGCACTCCAGCAGCCAGGAGTGCCTGCACGTCAGGGCACAGCGTTCCTCATTAACCTTAATACCATTTGCACAGCACAGACACTCCGTAAGTAATCACTGAATAAAAGCTTACATGAGGTTGACTTCACCCATCCATTCAGTGTGCAAAGTCCATGCCCCTGACCCTGAGGTGGAACAATTTCTATTTGCCCTTTGGTGCCTGGAGATGCACAGCAGGCGGTTACCACACTCATGGCTGTGCAGCCTCAAATTATCATGCTTACAACACCACATGACTCATCTTCAAAGAATTTTCCCATCTGAAACTAATTAATCTTGTCCACATCCCTGTGAGGTAAGTGCAGGGTGCTCACTGCAGGTTGTAAGGAGGAAATTGGGGGTGAGGAGGTTATAGGCTGTGCCAAACATTATTAAGGGTGTCTGCTGGGCAATGAGGTCATAATGCAGTCATCTGGGTGCAGCCTTGCCACCCACTCGGGAACCCAGGCCTTTCCCCCTCGCTCTGACCACCTTACCATTCTCTGGGCTCTCGTGAAGGTGTCTACAGAGTCCAGCAGATATGTGTGTTTCAAGGGGAAAAAAGTATTATGATTTGCCCCTGCTAAATACTTCAGATGTCTTTCCCACAATAATTTACCTAAGAAGTCATCTCTCGCAGATTTTTTCCCAGTAAAGATACCTTGTTACGTAGATTTAGTACTATCTTCTAGAAAGGGCTGAGAATAATATGTATTCATCCATCTTCCTGGGAAACACATGGTGAGACTCACTCTCACATCTTCACAGAGACAAGCCAGTGCATAGGCAGCCTCGAAGTTCATGGTTACTGCCTGTCCAGGCCTGCGAGCTGCGCAGAGCAGAATGACACACAGCCTCCCTGACACACTTCACACTTCCCACCTCCTGTCTGTGGATTCTCATGGCAGCCACACACGGCAAATATTACAACCTTCTCTACCACTGGCCTCTCTGACTTTGCCAAACAGAACTAGGGCTGGCTAGTTCCCAAGGAAAAGCAAACTTCACCCTTTTTCCCTTGCTGGACCCTTCCCCCTCCCCCTACCTCCTACATTCCAACCTTCCCCAGGTTCCAGTGTTTGGTGTTATCACTATTTACCTTCCTGAAGTGTGTGCTATTACTGCTACTTTCCTTTAGGAACCACACTCACTTTCACACTTTCGCTTCCGCTCCTTGTTGATTCTAAATCACTAGGTCTATCTCTGACTTAAGGAGGCCAGATTATAAACTCTAATCTTCTGCCACTTTCATATAGCATGAGTTGGAGTAGATGACTTACTATCCCATTTGGGGAATGCCTAGTCCTGACAGACATTAAAGCATTCCCTAATACTCCAATAATTAAAACAGTATAATACTAGCATATGAATAGACAGACAAATGGAACAGAACAGAAAGTACAGAAGTACTCAAATGCACATGGCAACTTATTATATGATAAAGGTGGCTTCTCGAACCAGTACGGTAAGAATACATTTACAAAGTTAAGTTGGGACAACTGGGTGGCCAGGAAAAAATAAGGTTGAACACATACCTCATACTGTACTCACAAAAAACAAAGCCATACAAGCCCCAGAAGAAAAAATATGAACACAGAATGGCATTAGATAATCTTAAGGAATTCTTGGTGTAATAATGACATAGTGGTTATGTTCTAAACAGCCCCTACATATCATTGCTACATATTGATGTACTTGTAAGGAAAGTACTATGATGTCGAGGTTTGCTTTAAATATTCTCAAAATGGATAGAAGAACAGGTAAAAGAAGACTGAGAACATATTCCTAATTATCAAAGCCGAATGACGGGCAGTTGGGATTTATTATACTATTTTCTCTAATTTGTGTATGCTTAAAATTTTTCATAAGGAGAAGTTTATGAAAAAGTACCAAAAGAAAATTTAAGTGACTCCCTTGGAGTATAGAAAGGCCTTTCTAATTATGATTTAAAACACAGAAATTTTTCAATTAAAGTTTGATAAATTCAATTACATTCAAGAACAATAACTTCTATGTGACCAAAAAAAAAAAAAAACCATAAGCAAAGGTGAAAACAAATAACAACCTGGGAAAATATTTTGAACTTATGACATAGACAAACCAATGGATGATCTCACTAATATGGAAAGAGTTGATAAGAATTCAATAAGGAGATTATTAGCAACCCAACAGAAAAACTAGCAAAGAACATTAATAGACATTTCATAGACAAAATAAATAAAATGGCCTTTAAATATCATGAGAAAAGTTGAGCATCTTTCCAAATAGGAGAAATGTAAATTTAAAATATACTTTATAACCTCCAGATTTTGACTAGTCAGATAGGTAAAAGTTTTTTCTGACACTCTCTTTTGAGGAGACCATGTGAAATCAGCCATTTTCATTTACTGCTGGTGTGGCTCTGATCTCTAAAGACCCATTGGGTAACATTATTAAAATTTCAAATGCATTTACCCTTGACCCAACACTCCCTTCAGGGGATGTTCCCGGAGAGCCTGCACACCTGCACCGTGACACACTGCTGTGACAGGCCCAAGGGCTGCACATGACAGCAAATGGCCGGAAACAACCCAAGTGGCCATCAGAGAGAGCATATGATGTCTGTGTACATGTATGTGCACATATACACATTATATGTATATGTACACACAATGGAATATGACACAGCCATTAAAAATGAGGACGTTCCCTGTATGCTGCTATGGAAACATACTATGATAAGGATATTATATATGAATGGAGATAGATTTAGAAATATGTAGACCATGTCAACTTTGTGTTATGGAGGGAATGAAATACTAAAAAACACAGTATGTACTTATTCACTACTTATATATGCACAAATACACAATGTACACAAACAAGTGAGAATGGTGACCTGCGTGTGGAAAAACAAGTGTAAGGCACACAGTGTAAGGGTGCAGCAGGGGAAGGAGGCTTCTCAGAGTACACCTCATTTCATTACTTTGAAAACAAAGTATTCAAATGGCTCTATGGTTTATCTATGGTTAACTATAGTAGGTTAAAGCTCAATAGTTAAAGCTCAATAATTCCTTCTAATGGACCAGGACTTGGAAAATCAAAGAGCAGATGATGAAAAATGGCATCGTTATTTGTCTTTGAAATGCATCATTTGGTGGTAGGTATGGGGGTAGCAGACAATTCACCACCCTAATTATATTTTGCAAACTCCATTGGTAAAGTTCCCTAAGATCTTGGTCAGAACAGTCGCAGTTGTCTGCAAAAGAGAGCAGATTAAGAATGTAGGAGAGGAAGATAAATAGCCTGGAAGCACACTGCCTTCCCACAGAACAGAAGTGTTGTATCCATTCAAGTACCTTGTAACTGTTGACTATTAGCAACACATTTCTCTTATACTCTAAATCAGGGATGTCTCTGGGCCACACTGGAAGAAGAGGAGTTTTCCAGGGCTACCCATTAAATACATTGTGACATGTAATCACAAAAAAAATCTCATAATGTTTTAAGTAAATTTACAATTTTCTGTTAGGAAGCATTCATAGCCATCCTGAGCCACATGCAGCCCACAGGCCGCGGGATGAATGCCCCCGCTTGACCATTAGGTGCTAAGTTTTTCATCCGCGATGTCCATTTCTAACTTGCCTCCACTCCAGACCCCAGGTACTGTGTTTAGAAGGATTTATCTAATCTGTATTACCCATTTTTAAGATTTAAATAATAATTACCCATTTTTAAGATTTAAAATACGTAATTGCCATGAAAAGCGTCTGACCCACATGAAATAACTAAGTTATTATATTAGCATGATATATTCAACTTTGACAAGTGCAAAAAAAATTGTATGCATTCATTAGCCACATTGTTTTATTGGTCCTAAATAAACAATTTTTTGTTAGGCTTTTTGAAATATAAAAAATAGCTCAGCATCTTCTGTGACTCCATTGGGGGTTCTGCCACCCCAAATTTCAGGCTTTCAAGCCAACAAGAGGCAGCGGTCTGGAAAGGCTCTCCCCAAACCCCTCGCATAAAGGCTTCATCTGTAAAAAGGGGCTGTAACCCACTCCCACAGGAAAGGATGCAGTGGTTCCTTGTGCACACATAGCAAGTGGGAGTTCCTGCTAGTTAGCTGAGTGAATGAACTAAACATTTTTCCATACTAGGCTTTTTCTCAGCAGTTCAGTTTCCTTACACACAGAATCAAGCATTAAAAGTTGTGGCCAACATTGAGCAAATTACTGAACCTCACTGTGGCTCCATTTCCTCATTGTAAAAAGAGAATAATTAAAAAAGTGACCTCAAGTGAGTGAGTCAATATGTCTCAAATACGTAGAATAATGTCAGAAAGACAGTACAAACTCAAGAAATATTGGCTACCTGCATATAACACCTCAGAGGTAGGTTTCAAACTCTCCCTTTGGGGCCTGCCTTCCAGGGCTACCTCCTGAGAAGTTACAGAATACCCTGTCACCATTTAGACTAATTAGCTGTAGTAGCAATGGAAATTATTTACTTTCATAACTTTGACTTTACTTGTGCTGAATGATTTACATAATCCTGGAGCTAGGAGGCCCCAGACCTACATTCCTTTCCTTAGCAAATTTGCTCATCTTCCTCCAAAGGTGGTATTTGTTCATCACCTCGTGTCTGAGAAATGGCTCCAGGCTAGGGTTAGGCTGAGAATGTCAAGCCCGTTCCCCACCCTCTGTGCCAGGACCTGGAACACTGGGAAGCAGAAGAAGACACTACACAGCCAAGGGCAGAACCAACCAGCCCACAGTTTGACAAGAGCATTTAGAAAAGAACCCATGGGCGGGACCCACTGGCAAATGTTAGAAAGTGATGAATTAGAATCCAGCACCTGGAACCTCTGAGCCTCTACTTTCTGTCACAAGGGGGATAGTAAACTGTCATAATCTGGAAGTAAGTGACAGAAAACAGTGTTTATAATCACCAGTTTAAATGTGTGTGTGTCTGTCTCCTACAACAAGGGCCCCCAACCCCTGGACCACAGACAAGTACGTCCCATGGCCTGTTAGCAACCTGGATGCACAGCAGGAGGGATGCGCAGCAGGAGGTGAGCAGCAAGTGAGGGAGCAAATGGTCCCTCGTGCCAAAAAGGCCGAGACGCTGTCCTATAGTGTCTCCTCTTAACACCATGCAAACAGGACAGCTAACAAACTGAGAATGCTGCACCCAGGGAGAGGCCAAACAGAATGTTACAAAATGCTCCCCAAATCACTTGATCTTCGGGAAGCAAATGGACTCACACCCAGTCTGCCTGACGGGAAATAAGAGGACAAACGTTTTCCTGGCTACTAATTTGAAAAAACACCTTTGTCACACTCAAAATGTCTACCCAGTATTTCTTTCCCTGTACCTTACCTTATTGAAGACAAATTTTTTAATGTTTTCATAAAAAGTACCCAACTTATACACTCTAAATGGAAAGAACACACATTCATTGATTCAGTTGATCAATCAATATTTATGGAGCATCTACTATAAATGTTGGCATCTTTTTGTTCATGGCTGTAGCTCCAGTCCCTAAAACACAGTTCCTGCTCTTGGAGATACAACTTTCCAATGGTTTGTTAATGATTTTCTCCACGTGCCCTCATGCAGAATAACCTCTTTTTTAAGCTAACATTTCTTGAGAACTTATGGGTATCAGGTACTCTCAAGCAATAATTTATTCAATTCTCACCACACACCTGTGAGGTGGATACTATTATTATCCCCACTATACAGATGAGGAGTTCAGGTTTAAGGAGGATAAGTAACTTACCCTAGCCTACAAAGCTGGTAGTCTTTGCATAAATTCTATGCAAAATCATGCATAGAATTTAAATTCAGTTCCAGTTCCAAACTCTTCCATCTTCCTCCCTACACTATACTGCTTTCAAAATTCCTTAAATATAGTTGGCTATGATGGCTATATTCTGCAATTTTTTGTTTGCTGTGATCCTCATTTTCTTCTGTTTGATGCCTTTCTAGCATCTAGAAAATGATCATTTAAAAACAATTGTATCAAGTCATGGGACCATGGCAGAGCAGACTAAGAAATGACAGCCATTTGTACATAAATATTTAAATATAAGCACTCCACTCCACTTAGTGCATTATTCAAAATCTGGGCTTACACGAAAAGGTTTCCGGAACTTACCAGCTGCTTCCTTTTGTGATCTCAATGATTCTCACCCAAACAACACTCAAAGGACCCATCTTCCAAATCAGCCTCCTTATATTTACACCTGGACACTGATGTCATTTGCCTCTTCTGCCAACTCCAAACTGACTAGAGAAGAGAATCAATGTGAATTCTCTCTAATTGCTTCCTTTCCTTCCCCCAAACTTGCTTTTCACCCCACCTCAAAACCCCGGAAGCCAAAACCATAGTTCAATGAAGTGAGTGTGATTAAGCAAATTATGAACCGGCTGAGGGAGTCACTCTAATTGCTCTAATCAGGGATGTTTTTTGGGGATGTTTTCTCAGCTCTGCCTGTGGGCGGCCTGGCTGGTCAGAACGCTTGCTCCCTGTCCCTGAGCTGGGTGTCAGGAGATGACAATCACTGCTGCTCTGTTTCCAGATTAATGAGAGATTGTTCAAGTCTGGAGCACCAAACCCTAATGAGTTTTCTCGATCTCTTTCATCGGCCCACTGAACACACCTTGTCTTTCATCCCTGAGTGCTCCGGAAGCCCATGCCCCATTCAGACCAGGACATCAGATCCTTCAATGGGAAGAAGAATGCGTATGAGAGGGAGGGAGGGGTCTGTCTACCTGTCTGGTGATATGCAAGCTCCCTGAAGGTAGGCATAGTCTTTCATCTCTGGGAAAGGGTTTGACACAAAGAGGGGGCCCAAATGTTTGCTGAGTGCATACTGTGGAACGAAGAAAGGAGATGGGAAAGTAAAGCCGCATTTTCTTTTAAGGAGCACTTTAGGAAGCAATGAGTTTATTTATCAAGAAGAAAGAAAATACTTGCATAGGGAGTGTGCATATCACATACTATACTTGGGAACACTGGAAAACTGAGCTAGTACTTAGCACATATTTTACCACTAACTCAAAAGAGTTAAAGGTTGTAAGTCTGTATGAGAAAGAGAAAAAAACACAGAGGTTGAAGTACAGTAGAAAAGCATCGAACTGGCATTAAATCAGGAGCTTCTACCAGGAAAACAGCAGAAACAGCAGCAATAATCAATGTTCTAACAAGTTTGATTTGGCTATAAAACCCTTCAAGGAAAATTCCAGAACCTCGGGAATTTAATGCCTTAATGAGGCCTCCTAGGTGTTTGTCTATTAAAATATGGACACCCTTGCTTAGGCTTTGGTTAACTTTCCACACCTTTTGGCAATGGTAGCTCATGAAGCGGGGCTGAGACAGCTGTCACAGAAGCTGTTTTGGGTTTGGGTTCACTATGGCTGGCAGCACAGAGGCAAGGAGACCCGGCCACATGCTGCAGCTACAGCGGCACCCACATTGCAGTCCATGTACTTGGCTTCCTTCGTGTGGGTCATTATGCTGAGTATGGGATCAGAAGTGTCATGTTTTGGCATCATCGATCCAACTTTATCTTTGGGGGTTTTCTTAGCTTAGAAAGTATTAATCAAATAAACTTTTTACATGGAAAATTCATATATCGTTTATTCATGGATAAGATTCTCCCAGATATCACCAGAAAAAAATAATGGCTGCAGACCAGCATTTAGATTTGCAACACTGATTGGCTATCACCTGGAGGCTCTGTTTCCACATCACAAACCAGTACTTTCAGGATTTTTGCCAAACTCCATGGCTCCTCTGTTCCCAGTTCTTGATTCAGAATTTCCCCCTTCCAACAAAGTTCAATTCTTCCAGAAGTATGAGATACAACAGTTATGCCAAGCTTCAGGAAGCGGGGAGGGATTGAGTTTACTGATCACCAGCTTAGCCATACCAAATTAAGTCTTCAGTGCATGTACCCAGCAAGCCCCTGCACCTAACGAGACTTTATCACCACATGTTTACCTTATTTTTCTGAAGGCATTCTAGTTACCTAGAAAGTGGTATGGTTCCCTGTGATCCAAAATGAAATAATCTTCTTATACATGAAGAACTGTTTGCCATTCACATACAGAAGCACTAATAGCACTTACTCTTAAAATGAGCAGAACTTAACACAAAAACTTGTATTCCAGGAATACATCTGACTAGGAAAAAGTTGGAGGCAAAGTCATGTGGACTGTTAAAATATGTCATCTCCTGAAGCCAGCAAAGGGCTCTTTTGCTGTATTAGACTGAAGCAGCCTCCTCAGCGAAGTTCTGATTGTCTGGGCAGCATCCTCACTCATTGGGACTTTCTCCCTGTTCACAGTGAACATCTACATGGTTTTAAAAGGCTATACTGAGGCCTGACTGCCAAACTCACTACAACTAGTCCTAGAACTGAGCTGTACCTTGAGTAAATGTTCAAGAAAATATCTCACTCAACTTATGTGCCCTACTTTCAAGGTCTTCCATTTAAAAATCCTTAGAATTTCAATCTTGCTTTGGGAGAATGCCAGAATTTCAAGTACCCTTCTTAATTAAAGGCCCTCTACTGCCAGCACACCAAAAAATAGTAGGTTCTTGGAAAATATCAGAGATCAAATCCTATTCAGCAAATCTATAGGAAGTACCTACTAGGGTCAGCACTGTGAAAACTACTGTGGAGTTCTGCTGGGGTTATATTTAAATATAAGAAAAATCTTTAACCTAAAGACCTGGTTAGACTAGATATAACACAGGAGATGAGCGCAGGGAATGCAGGGCAGAGTGTGATTCATAATTAAAACAAGTGCTACAGGGTACAATAAGTGATAATAATAACTCATAATAATGCCTTATTATTTAAGAACAAAGCCTGAAAATTAGAGTGCTTAAATTAGCTAAGCACATTCACACACAATACTTCTTTTGATTCTTACAGCCACACAGTGAGGTAGACAAGGGAGATGAGGAAACTGTGATCCATAGAAATAAGGGGGCTCAGCCAAGGGCACCTTGCAAATAAGTGGCAGAATTCCAGGTTAGTAGTCCTAGTGTTGCATCCCTGCTCAACACAGGCTGCCTCCTGGCTACGTGCCAGGGGAGTGAGAGGAGGCAGCACGAGAGGACTTGAAGGGTGAGCTATGAAGGATGTAGGGCCTTCAAGGGGGAAAGGACGATAGAAAGATGAGCAAAGAGCAGGATCACAGGCTCAGAAGCAGAGATTTGGGAGAGAATGACTTACTGAAAAGGGACATATATTAGAAGGAAGTTGGAAGTGGGATCTGATATGAAATTAAATAATCATGGAACTTACAGCAAGTCGGAGTCTGGAACTGAGTTTTGGGCTTTCAAACAATGAGGCTATTTTTTGGAGACTGACCTGATCAATACAGAAATTAAGAAAATTAATACAGTGTCTGTGTAGAAAAGGGGTTAGACAGGTGGGGGTGGGGCAAAGAGCTAGGTCTTCGAAATCCAGGAGGGATGGTGGGAGGCCTGGCACAGTTCTGAGACGTTGAGGCAGGTATGCTTTACAGAATTCATCACCCACGTTCATTTGCACATCATTGAGCAACAGCAAAGCTAAAAATACTCCAGCTACAAGGAATAGCACATATTAAAAAGAAGGAAGATCAGTGCTTACAAATTTATGATGGATAAAGCCATTTTAGATTGGTTGACTTAAAACTGTTCAAATATGCTGTCTCCAGAATTCAGGGGTGACAAAGGTAATACTACCTCCATTTCAGGCCTTGGGTTAGTGACCTCCTGCCTCAGTCAGCCCGCCGTCAGGCTGGACTGAAGGTGACCCCATAGGCCTGCTGGGGTTCCAACAGATGGAGGGGATTCGAATGGCATCAGGGGCACTCTGGGTTCCTCACCCATACTTATATGGAAAGAGGTCGAATTTTGTAAAATTCCTTTATTAAAATAATTTTAGAAAATTTCAGTCAGGTAAAGGGTTCCATAATTTCAAAAGCTGAAAAGACACAGTCCGCGCCCTACCTCAGGCACAGACACGTGGAGGAATCAAGACAGAGAGGTGCAGTGCCTGGCTCAAGGTCACAGAGGGGTGAGGTCACTTCAGGGGCATTTTCCACTGCTTTAAATTGGGAACTAAACAAGCTTCTGCACAGCAAAAAGAAAATACAAAATGAAAAGGCAAGCTATGGAATGAGAGACAAAATTTACAAATCAATATCTAATAAGAAGTTAATATCCAGAATATATAAGGAACTCACAACTCAATAGCAAAAAAAAAAAAATTCTGATTAAAAAATAGGCAGCCCTGGCAGTTCAGTTGGTTGGAACATCGTCCTGTGCACCAAAATGTTGTAGGTTCAGTCCTTGGTCAGGGCATATACCTAGGTTGTGGGTTCAATTCCCAGCCAGGGCATGTATAAGGCAACTGATCAATGTTTCTTTCTCGCATTGATGTTTCTCTCCCTCCCTCTCTCTCTAAAAATCAATAAACATCCTCAGGGGAGGAGTAAAAAAAATGGGCAAAAGACTTAAATATGCATTTTTCCAAAGAAGGCATACAAATGGCCAACAGGTACATGAAAAGTTACTCAGCATCACTCATCATCAGGAAAATGTAAATTAAAACCACAGTGAGATATCACTTCACATGTTCAGAATGGCTATCATCAAAAAGAGAAAAGATAAGTACCGGCAAGGATGTGGAGAAAAGGGAACCCTTTTATACTCTTGGGAATGTAAATTAGTGCAACCACTAGGAAAAATGTATAGAAGTCCCTCAAAAAATTAACAATAGCCCTAACTGGTGTAACTCAGTGGATTGGGCATCATCTTGTGAACCAAAAAGTTGCCAATTCAATTCCAGGGCAGGGCACATGCCTGGGCTGCAGGCCGGGTCTTCGACTGGGGGCATGAGTGAGGCAACCACTAGATATTTCTCTCGCAAGTCAATGTTTCCCTCTCTGTCTTCCTCCCTTTCCCCCTCTAAAAATAAACAATTAAATCTTTTTTTAAGTTTAAAAACATTAACAATTGAATTCCCATATGATCCAGCAATCTTAACTTCTGGGTATAAATTTTAAGAAAGTGAAATCATTATCTCCAAGAGATATATGCACTCCCATTACTGCAATGCAGCATTATTCACAGTAGCCAAGATATGGAAACAACCCAGTGGAACGAGTAAAAAAATATGTTATACATATATTTTTTCTGTAGTATATATGTATAGAATATTACTCAGCCATAAAAAAGAAATCCCGCCATTTGAGACCACATGAATAGGTATTGAAGGCATTATGCTAAGTGAAATAAGCCAGATGGAGAAAGACAAATACAGTATGATCTCATGTACATGTGAATTCTAAAAAAGTGGAAATCACAGAACCAGAGAGCAGAACAGTGCGTGCCAGGGACTGGGGGTGGGGCAAATGGAAAGATGCTGGTCAGGGCCACAAGCTTTTGGTTATAAGATAAATAACTTCTGGGGGTCGGACCAACAGTATAATGATTCATTAATAATACTGTATTACATGCTTGAAATTCGCTAAAAGAGCAAATTTCAAGTGTTCTCACCACAAGATAAAGGTAACTACGTAAAGTGAGAGGTGTTGGAACATCATTATGGTAACCATTTCACAGTGTTTACGTATATCATATCATCACATTGTACACCTTAAAAAAATTAATAGAATTTTGTCTATTTTCCTTGGTCAATTTTTCTTCAGTAAAGCTGGGGGTGGGGATGGGGGAATTTGGGCAATGAGAATTCAGAAAACAAAAATCATTTAATGCCCTTTAAGCTCCCTGTCTGGGACTCTCTGCAGGCCCTTTCCCGTGCCTGGGGCAGAGCCAGTCTGGTGCCCCAGGCAGGTCAGCGCAGCTGGCAAGGACCCTGCTATGGACATGCGCATACGCGCGCACATACACGCAGCCTGGCTGGGCCTCAGAGCAGCAGGGTGTGCTCCCAGAGCTTGCTGCAGGGTTAAGCCTTCCGCCAACAAATACAACATAGAGTACTTCTAGTGAGAAAGGGTCAAGTTAATACTTTTCTCCAACTCATTCATGCCTCAACACGTGCTTATCTTTTTTACCGTCACTTTAGTCTCCTTTTGGAGGCTAAGACAAATCCTCCCCCCCAAAAAGTAAACCTTAAAAGAACACCAACCCACCACCACTGACAAAACACCACCTTAAGAAACGGCTCTGTGTGCCTTGGGGAAGATAAAGAGGTTCTGCAGGTTGGAATTCTCACTGTTACTGAAGAATTATGACTCAGCAGCAGAGAATCATTAAAGCTGCTGGTTTCACTTGTATAACAGCATATAACATTGTACCTGTTCTGCGCTGCACGCTGAATCAGGAAGTTCGGCGGGGAGCCCAGCAGAGCCCCTAGTAAATCCGTCTTTTTGTATTCCAATCATAAAAAACTCTTCCCCTCACTTTTTCACACAAGGTCTACCATCACCTGAACCATGTTTATCGAACAAAGTGTCTTTCTCGAAGCTAGCACATTTCTCTTCTTTGACAGCAAAACTGATTAAATCTTCCCAGAGAAAAGTTAGGCAAACCAGACCCCACCTTCCTGCCAGTAACAAAAGGACAGACTCTCCAATTCCAGAGTTTCGTTTTCCTTTCTTATGGTTAAGAAAATTTTTAAAAAGTGGTACAATTTTGGAGAATAGTTCTTTAGTTGTCCCAACTTTAACTGAGGTTGAAAGATTTCTTACCAGTCTTGGGAATTAGCTAATTTAACGGTAAGAACTCCTGAACTAAGTATGTTACTGGTTGTTAAGTTGAGGGAAACTGAAGCAAATACCAATGACATGCCTTCCCTGGCCTGACTTGACTGTGACCATTTCAGGACAGAGAATTCAGAGAAAACTGTGACTTTGCTTACAGTGACATTAGTGGCCAGAGGCATTTCCAAAAAAGGTGGTAGTTACGAATTCACAACAGCTCTTGGTGAACTGATTAGCTCCTCCATATTTACAATGCCCAGTTTTTAAAATAACAAATCAAGATGACCTTTCCAGCATTCACCAGCACTGCAAACAGTAATGTATCCGAGGTAGAAAGCGGGGTGGGGCACAATTGTATCTGCAGCATATGTGCTGATCTGAGCAATACAACCTGTTTTTGTCAATCACCCCTGGCAGAAATATAAAATATCCTAATAATAAGTCACACAGCTCTCTATGCCTCCTGAGCAATTCACCAACACAAAAGCTCCAGATTTTACAGTGGTTATCAGCACTGTCAGCTCGCTGCTGAGAGTTATTGACATTAATTTGAGAGGTAAAATATCTCGTGTTGCCTTTGAAAATCATCTGCATAATTGCAGCGCTTTCTAATTGCCGTGGAAGACCCATAATTACACCAGGAGAAATTGAGGCTCTCTGATTTGCCGGTCTGGTAACTAGATGCACAAACTTCCCTTCAGATTCTTCTGGAGCAACAGCACTTAAGCATCACTGTGGGAAAGGAAAGCAGACCTCCCAGCATTCAGTGCTCTCTAGCCAGCCACTCATCAGTGATTCTGAAATCACTTGTTCAGCTGGAAATTTCTTTCCTCACCCCCAACTTGGATATTTACAAAGTGGCTAATGAAGAAACAAGTAATCTCCAACCATTGTAATAGACAAGAATGAAAACTGATAGATGTACACTTCTGTTCTCCAGCTAGATAAGAAGAGTAATTTCCACCCCACCGAGTTCTGTGGGGGCTGCCTTTGGTCCCATCTGGGGAGGTGTAAAGCATGCTGTGTGCAGACTGGGCTGGCCTTTGACAGATTTATTGACAAGACCCACTGGTTAGACTGTGTGCAGGGATACACCGTTTGTTAAGAAAGAGCAGAATTTTTACCACCAGGTTTGGAATTCTCACTATTACCAAAGAATTATGACCCGGAAACAGAGAACCATGAAACCTGCTGGTTTCACTTATTCAACAGCATATAACATACCTGTTCCTGTGCTTCCCACTGAATCAGGACCTCATAAAACAGAGGTTTGGCTTAGAAGATCATGGTGGCAATGTATTAGTGTCAGGAGGAAGGTATTAGAGATATTTCTCAAGTTTCAGGGAAAACAGTTTCAGAAGCAAGGTGAGCTAGCTGCCAATGTCTGTCAGACATTGTCAGACTCTGCTCTGTGGACAGGGCATTGCTTTGGTCACTTCGGTTTCTCAGGTGCTCCAAGGACAGGCCATACAGGTAGCACTGCTTAGTCTCATCTGGGAGGAGCAGGAAAGGGTCAAATGTAAAACTGACGTAGAGTTAATTTTGCATTGACTTCTAGATCACAGTGGTGACAAAATGCTGTCTTCATTATAATATTTTACAACTTCAATAAAGCTCTGATATTACTGGATGGCAATAAAAGAAAAACCAATGAACAACTGTGTGTATGTGGCAGTCTATATAAAAAGGCTGGGGCTGGAAGTCTAATTGCTTCTCAGCCTGAGTACTTAAATCTCCAGCCCCCAATGGAACACAAGTTACCACCAAGGATGAGTGTATCCTGAATTTAACTGGAGTCAGGGAAACCTTGCTCAGATCCTGGACTTTGGCTCTGACCACCACTGCTAGGAACTGATTAACCTGAGCAGGCTGCTTAACTTCTTAGAGTCTCAGTTTCCTCATCTATAAATCAGGACTGAAAAATTTAAATTTCAGGCTGTGGTGAGAAGTAAATGATAAGACACAGTGAAAATTACATGAATTAACTATAAAGTATTTTTCATAACGCCTAGCTATAGTAAGTGCTCAATATATGTTATTTCTCTTCTAGTTTTTTTTCACTTTCTTTTTTTAGGTATATTTTATTGATTATGCCATTACAGTTATGCTATCCCCAATTTCCCCCCTTTTATCCCCCTCCATACAGTACCCCTCTTCCCTCCAGCAATCCCCTCCTTAGTTCATGTCCATGGGTCATGCACTTAAGTTCTTTGGCTTCTCCTTTCCTATACTATTCTTAACCTCCCACTTTGTATTTTGTACCTACCAGTTATGCTTCTTAATCCCTGTTACTTTTCCTCCCCATTCTCTCCCTTCCCCCTCCCAGCTGATAACACTCCAGGTGATCTCCATGGTTATGATTCTGTTCCTGTTCTAGTTCTTTGCTTAGTTTGTTTTGTTTTTTAGATTCAGTTGTTGATAGTTGTGAGCTTGTTGTCATTTTACTGTTCATAGTTTTGTCTTCTTCTTTTTCTTAAATAAGTCCCTTTAGCATTTCATATAATAATGGCCTGGTGATGATGAACTCCTTTAGCTTTACCCTGTCTGGGAAGCACTTTATCTGACCTTCCATTCTAAATGATAACTTTGCTGAATAGAGTAAACTTGGTTGTAAGTGCTTGGTTTTCATTATTTTTAATACTTCTTGCCAGTCCCTTCTTGCCTGCAAAGTTTCTCTTAAGAAATCAGCTGACAGTCTTATGGGCACTCCTTTGTAGGTAACTGTCTCCTTTTCACTTGGTGCTTTTAAGATTCTCTCTTTACCTTTTACCTTTGGAATTTAAATATGATGTGTCTTGGTGTGGTCCTCTTTGGGTCCAACTTATTTGGGACTCTCTGTGCTTCCTGGACTTGTGTGTCTATTTTATTCACCAAATTAGGGAAGTTTTCTTTCATTATTTTTTCAAATAAGTTTTCAATTTCTTGTTTTTCCTCTTGTCCTTCTTGCATCCCTATGATTTGAATGTTGGCATTTTTGAAAATGTCCCAGAGTCTTCTTATACTCTCCTTTTTTAAAAAAAAATTCTTGTTTCTTCATTCTGTTCTAGTTGAATGTTTATTGCTTCCTTATGTTCCAAATCATTGATCTGAATCCTGGCTTCCTTCCCTTCACTGTTGGTTCCCTGTGGATTTTTCTTTATTTCACTTAGTGTAACCTTCATTTCTTCCTTATGTTGTTGCTGTACCCGATGATTTCTTTGAGCATCCTGATCGCCAGTGTTCTGAACTCTGCATCTGATAGGTTGGTTATCTTCATTTCATTTTGTTCTTTTCCTGGGGTTTTGTTCTGTTTCTTTCATTTAAACCATATTTCTTTGTCTCCTCAATTTGGCAGCATCCCTGTGTTTGTTTCTATGCATTAAGTAGAGCTGCTTTGACTCCCTGTCTTAGTGCACCCATTTGGATGAATGTGACTTTTTTAAATCTTGGTTGTCAGACTTCCATACAGTTCAATTTTCTGGCAGTTCTCGGTGTTTTTTGTTTTGAGGTCAGTTGTGATTCTTCTTGTGGTTGCGCAAGGAGGCAAAACATGACTAACTATACCTCCATCTTGACTGGAAGTCCTTTTTTTTTTCATTTTCAATTGTGGCAAAGAAACTCTTGCAAGAAGGAGACAGGACCAGGTAATGTAAAAAGCTGATACTGATTGAGCTTTCTTGCTGTCCAAGGGGGCAAATTTACCTGAACTACTATCAGTCCTGTAAACAAGCCCTGCCTACCACCTGCTGAAGGTGCTGGTTGCAGGGAAGATGTAATGAAGTGTCCTGCAGGTGTGAGATTTGTTCACAGAATATTAACTATCTATCTCAGCACCATGCAGATCCCACAGCAGAGCTTTCTACTGGTGACTCCCAAAAGGTCCTCCCTCTAAGCCAAAAAGCAATGCATAAGCTGTTTCTTTGCCCTTGGTCATTTACATCCATTTGGTATATAAAAAGAACACTACTGGCTCCCAAAGAAACAAGATGACAGGAAATAAGAGACCGGAGGAAATGGCCAGGTGGAAGAACAGCTAAGGCACCCAATTATAACAAACCTCTCTTTCCTGCCAGGACACTAAAAACAGAATCCCAGCCAGCTTGTGAGCTACTCTCTTAGCCAGTTGGCTACACATTTGATGGAAAGAGGGGTCCAACTGTGGAAAAATGAAAGCTTTTTCCCACCAAATGGGGAGTGGTTGGAAATGCATTTGAAGAAAACTGCCATTGTGGTGTTCCAGGTTTGTCCTCTCCGGGTGGTGCCGATGGAACTGCCTCAGCTCACAGGCTTGCGGGCCATTTCTCCCACCACTATGCTGCCAGTTCCACCTGCAATCTAAAATGCCTGGCTGTACATTTGGTTCCTCATCTCCCCACATGTAATAAATGAAACATCATTTTTCATGCTCTAGAAAATGCAAACGCAGCTGAACTGATGCATTTCAAATCCTTCTGAGCAATTCAACTAAAAATGAAAGCAGATGAGTCATTTCAAAGGATGGTTGGATGTCTTAGGGCACAGGGATGGAGGGTGTGCATACAGGAAGGTCTCTTTTTAAGAGAGTCATTATTGGTTTAAAGCATAGGTACTACCCTAATTTTAAAGTGTGTCAGATATGCATCCCATATGACTGTATGTGGCATCTTCAGAGTCATAATACCACTGCCTTCTGAAGATCTAGAGGGTAGCTGCCACACTAGGATGTAGGATGTAGGTGGCTAGGATGCAGTTGCCTGTAGTCACCTGATTAGTCTGAATACCCCAAAATCCAGAAACTGGACATAGTTTGAAGTGACTCAAATGGTTAAAAAAATGTCAGTACAGTTGATCCTTGAACAAAATGTGTTTTAATGGCACAGGACCATTTATATATGGGTTTTTAAAGAAATAAATACTATAAATGTATTAGCTCTTTCTTATGATTTTCTCAACATTTTCTTTTCTCTAGTTTACTTTATTGTAAGAATATAGTATATAATACATATAACATACAAAATATGTGCTAATCAACTGTTTATGTTATTGGTAAGGCTTCTGGTCAATAACAGGCTATTACTAGTGAAGTTTTGTGGAAGTCAGTTATACATGGCTTTTCAACTACACAGCGGATCCGTTTCCATAACCTCTGAGATATTCAGGGGCCAAGTGTAGCTAATATGACCAAGTGCAAGCCACAGGTCTGGGAATGGGGAAGTCGCTGTAGCAGGCAGAGCGGTCTAGACAGGCTGGGTTGAAGTCCAAGTAGAGGCCACATATCAAGAGGCTTTACTCCTTCCTTTGAATGATCTTCCATCCTTTCTAAAACTAATCATCAACTCCTTATTCAGCAAGGCCCAGCTCAAATTCCACTTGTCCATGATCTCTCCACCAGGCAGTTGGCTGATCTCTTGGACAAACTTTTACTAGGTGTTATTTATTATACTGTTTTTCTAAAACTCCATCTTTATTATACAAGTAATATACTTACACATAAATACATGCATGTTATCAACAGGGTATTATAATTATATATCTCTTTCTTTCACTAGACTATAAGCTTTTGAACGCAGGAACCACATCCCATACATTGAGTACCATACTAAACACTGACAGTTCACAAATAAACATCTCTTTAAAGTTTAATAAATGTAGGTGCAGATTAGTAAGCAATTACTTTGTGAGCAAGTAGAAAAGAAGTGATCAGTAAGGTCCAAGATGGGTAAACTGAGGTAAACTATAGCCAAACCTCTCTTTCCTTCGTGGCATGGTTAGAGACTATTAAATCAGTAGAACTCCCTATATGGCCTGGATTTGGGCAAGGCAATACATAAAATTTTTTATCATTGTCAGAATGATGGCATATTATGACCTATCAAATAATGTTTTTTCATAGATGAGCCTCAACCCTAAACAGTCTAGTAGCATGCTGCACAACTCCATCTTTATTTATGCTATTTAACATTTTTATCAACTACTTGAATGGAGGTGAGAAGGTTTCCTATGAAACCTAATGAGGGCGCAAAGCCAGGCAAGAAACTACTGTTTCATAACAGAATCAAGATTTGTAAAAAGACTTGGCAAATTACAGTATCAAACTGAATTCAACACAATACTAAATATAAAGTTATGCATTCACATTATCAAGGGTACAGGCACAAAATAACCAAGGCCTTGCTAGAGAGAGATTAGTTTGTATAAATTTTAGAATAGTTAAAACACCATGTCTTACATATGTATGGGCATATGTGTGCATGTGTGTGTGTATGAATTCCTCTTCACAAGTCTGATCCCCTTTGGAACTTAACATTCACTTTTAATTAGGAGGTCTATAGAACCATATATCTAGGATGATGAGAGGTCTAAAAACTCTGCCTTATTTATAATATTTGACAGAGCTATACCTGTTTGTCCAGAGAAATGAAAACTTTGGGGGAAGTAGGGGAAAACTGAGTTAAAATTCAACTGATAACTTTCCAGGTAGTGGAGAGAAGAAAGTTACCTCAGAAGATAAATTCAAGAAAGCTGCAGGAGATTCACTTGGGGTCAAGTTTGAAATGCCCAACAAGGGAATGGGCTGCCAGAAAGCAATGAGCACCTTGCAGTGGAATTATTCAGGTAGAAGATGGATGAGCAACCACCAATGTGGATGTGTCAAATGGATTTCTGCACATGAAGATCAGGATCCTTAGAGGAAAGGACCCTAAAGCCCCTTCAATTCTATGGCCTTCATTGGAGCTAAAGGTGGATGGACCAGAGGGCCAGGAGATGGACATTTCAAATCACTCAGTTGCACCACTGAACTTGACACAATCACGTGCTGTATCCACTCAAACTTGAAATCACCAATCTGGAAAGAGTTTGTCCTTACAAACCCACACATGGCTGAGTAGCTTTTGTGGCTCACGATGACCAACCTGAGTGAGTGGCATGCTATCGACACCTTAATGTAAGTACAGATAGAAAATAAAACCAAAATAAGCAAAAAGAGCAAAGAGTGTGGAAAAATGGGTGTGTAAGCTATAAAGGGAGTCTGGGTTGAAGACATACAATTCAGAACACAAAGGGGTAATCACAATGCTGTGAGCCCTCACACAGGTCATTGCTTTTCATTGCAGATCCTGGGAGTAAAACCACAGAGCAAATTGAAGTGTGGAGCACCTCACAACCACTTCCTCTTCAGCCCAATGGCTCCAATGTTCCCATAGCTCTAAAGAGTGGAGACAATATTCACAAAAAAATTTCTCTTATTTGAAACCTCCCCCTCTGACCCATGTGTTACTGCAAGCATGGAATTTCTTGAGTCCCCATTTCCCTATGCCCCTGTCACCCCATCCCCACAACCACCACCACCAACAACGACAATAACAGCAATGGCAACAACAAAGATAGGCTGCGATACAGGACCAAAAAAATCAGACTAGGAACAGCCTTCCTGTAAGAAATGAGATCAACGGAATTCCTATCCTTCAGTTACAAATACTGAAAGGGGAATTTCATAAACCCAGAAAGTGATAAAATGAAGAGAAAGACCTCAAGTCCACCCACAAGGTGATAAAATATTTTATTTATTTTTTGGTTGTGGAAAAGAAAATAAATCATTAAAATGACTTTCAGAGTGCCTCAAGGATAAGGGCATTGAGTAGATCCTGGCCATAAATGTCGTAGACAGTGGTAAAAGCGTTGGTTTTGTTTCCTTAGCATTTGTCTGGGCTGAACCTTCCTAGTTTAATGTAGGGATCGGTCCTCCACAGGGGGCACACTATTGCCTTTCCACACAGGTCCTGCCCGAGAATCCCAAGAATCCCAGAGCGATCTCTCACCCATCCCAGGTTTCCATCTAACACACACCCTACAGACACGCCACCACACCACCAGGGACTCAGGGTTACGGTTCATTTTATTTTCACGGTTACTAGTTATTTCATATTTACCTGCTGATAAATAGGTTTTATGCGTGTGTGTTTTTATTCTTATTTTCCTTAGTCCTCAGAATTCAACATGAAGAAAGCACAGCTCCTGCCCCAAGGAAGCCAGTCTACAATCTAAAGGGCCCTGGTTAATTCTGATGTTGTTTAAGGGTGTGTTTTAAGTGCCTGGAGACTGAGGAAGGTGACAGAGTAGCTGTTTTTAAAGCAACTGTTGGTTTTATTTAAAACAGGAAGAATTCGCTAAGAATGTGTAAAAGTGGCAGGATTTTCAACTAGCCTGCAAACTTGTATCCAGCATTCTGCTTTAACTATTTTATTTTTATTTTCTGTGTGTTAAGCTCTCCCATGAACATGTGATGGCTTGACTGAGCCTCAACAGACAGCTCCCCTTCAAAACCAAGTTTCTCTAGTTCTGCAATGCAGAAAAACATTAAGAACTTGGAAATGAACTGAACTTTGGAACAAACTGGAACTAAACACACGTGCCAATCAGTATTGCTCTCTGCCGCTGCTCATACATTCGGTCTTACATCTGCCCTCCAAGTCGTACACAATGGGACCCAAGAAGAGTACTCAGAACAGCGACATGATAGGGGACAGGCAGGATTTGTAAGTGGAAGCAACTCCAGCTCCCTTTCCATGTACCTGTCTCTGACATCACATGTCTTCTTAAGTGTCAAGACCCTCTGCATCACCACGAGGACAAAGTCTTAAAGGAGCTTTACTAAGATCCCCACTGAACACTCAGGGGTCAATCTACAGCACTAAGAAGGTCCAGGCAAGACGTATCCCCAAATCACCATTCATTTTCATAGCCGTTACTTTGCCCTTTAGATCAGCACCAGGCAGGCTGGAGAGTCTGGTTGCTTATATAATCATCCTATATTGACCATTAAGATGGCCACTTTTGACCATGCTAGACAATACAATTTCCCAAGTGAGCCATGGCTCCCTGTCCAAGGCATGTTTTTGTAGAAATCTTGGCCCTAGAGTCCATTGCCTGGAGATTCTAATTCAGCTGAAACCAACAGGAGCCAGCCTGGATGACTCAGGGGGAACGGAAATGATGGGATGAGTGATTGTTCTCTTGAAGTCCCTCGTTGGGGAAAAGCAGTTGTTCACTACCTGACAGGACAGGTTTCTCAGGCTGCCCTAGAACAAAACAATAAATCAACGTCACTTTCCTCCCTAACATCTTAAAAGTCTATATTTAAAATCTTCCATTTCAGCTCATAAGTCAAAGAAAACTATCCACGGAACTATCCATTTGGCCTCTGGTAATAACAGGGATCGATGAGGTAGGGGAGAAACAGCTGAGAGGACATTATCAGTGGAAAGAAATCCCATGGGAACACCACCCGGCTGTCTGCTCTTGGTCACTGCCTCGGTTATGTAAGGAATCCACACACTAACACAATGACTTACTCTAGTGGGGTAAGCACACGTGTTAGCTAAAGAAAGTTGAAAGACTTGAAAATTGGAAACCTTTCCCTTTCAGAGTCATAACTAATCTCTGGAGCAAATCCACAAGTGCCTTAGGGATTCTCACTTCCCAATTAACCTGAATCTCCACTACTTTCCATATTGCATTACTCTGATTTATTCTTTTGGGGGAGATATGTTAAAATACTGTTTCCTTGCAATTAGTATCCAAATAAGTTCTAAGAGCTTATTCACAGTACAGCGGATATGAATAACAATACTGAATCATCATCATCAAACTTGCTAAGGGACTAGATCTTAATTATTCCCATTACAAAATGATAATAAGTGATGTGATAAAGGTGCAAACACTAAAATGTCAACCATTATAATATGTCAGTGTATCAAATCAAATGAGTACAATGCTATATATCAAATATATTTCAATACAAAATTTAAAATACTGTTAATTACAAATGTAGTGCTACTACAAATATAGAAAATAAACTGATTTAATAAATGGCAAGTAACTATTCTACATCATTTTCCTCATATTAGAGTTCTGTTGGATGATAGCTAAATAGGTTTATGCCATGTGTGATTTTGGCAACGATCTATCTGGATATATTGCAGAGGCTCTGAAGTAAACTTAAGTAAAAAGGCTCGCCCACACACCCAACCAAAGCATAGCTGAGGTTTGAAGACAAAAGAGAAGCTGGCCCCCTACGATCAGAGTGTACGCTGCAGATGACATTGTCCAAAACATTCACTGTCCCTTTGGTGTGGCCCCACCATGTGGTAAACACAGACCTAACATCTCAGATTGGACAGCCTTTGCCCTTTTACTCTAGCAGGGACCCACATTTTGAGAAAGGGGGAAACACAGGTAATAAGTAGATGGGACTCCGTGTTCACAGGTGAAGCATGGCGTGTGATCGTGGTGAAAACAGCAGAACTGTGCATAGCATGTTGTGTTTAGACGCAGAAGAAGCTTCTCTCTATTTTGTAGGAAGACTTCCTGAAGATGAAATTTCGAGAGCTGCTTATGGTTAAATTTGAAATGCTGTGCTGTCATTGGATTGCTGAAACCCACCTTTCTTTTTTTTTTTTTTTTATGATCATTATTACTTTTTTTTTTGCTGTTTTTTTTATTTTAATCATTGTTCAAGTACAGTTTTCTCCCCCCTACTCCCATTCCAGCCCACCCACCCAACCCTCCCCCCTTCCCCCCATTACCCCCCACCCCTAGTTTTTGTCCATGTGTCCTCCAAATTTGTTCCTGTAAACCCTTCCCATTCCCCCCTGAAATTCCCTCTTCTCTCCCCTCTGGCCACTGTCAGACTATCCCCTATTTCAGTGTCTTTGGTTATATTTTGCTAGTTTTTTTTGTTTTGTTTTGTTGTTTAGATTCCTGTTAAAGGTGATATCATGTTGTATTTGTCTTTCACTGCCTGGTTTGTTTCACTTAGCATAATGCTTTCCAGCGCCATCCATGCTGTTGCAAGGGGTAGGAGCTCCTTCTTTCTTTCTGCTGCATAGAATTCCATTGTGTAAATGTACCATAGTTTTTTGATCCATTCATTTACTGATGGGCATCTAGGTTGCTTCCAGCACCTAGCTATTGTAAATTGTGCTGCTATGAACATCGGGGTGCAAAGGTTCTTTTGTATTGGTGTTTTAGTGTTCTTAGGATAGAGTCCCAGCAATGGAATTGCTGGGTCAAAAGGCAGATCCATTTTTAGTTTTCTGAGGAAGTTCCAAACTGCTTTCCATAGTGGTTGTACCAGTCTGCAGTCCCACCAACAGTGCACTAGGGACCCCCTTTCTCCACATCCTCTCCAACACTTGTTGTTTGTTGCTTTGTTTATGATGGCCATTCTGACTGGTGTGAAGTGGTATCTCATTGTGGTGAAACCCACCTTTCAAGAAAGAGCCACTGAGGACTATACCAGAGTTGCTGCAGTGCCTGTTACTTGGGCTGGAAGCCAATGGGTAAATGTGAATCCTAACCATGTAAAATGCCTTCTCCAGCTCAGCCTTCCATGCTGAGAGCCAACCTAGAGCAAAGTTACTTTTTTAAACTCCCTTCTGTGCTTATTGGTAAACAGCCATCTTCACTGCTTAAAAAGGAAGGGCTTACACAAACTTTCAGGTATTGTCTTCCTACAATATTGGTTATAAAATCAACAAGAAAGGGGAACAATAAACCAAGCACCTATAGCATGGGTCAAAACGGCAGCAACTTCAGGAAATACCATGTCTGAACGGTCCTCTCTGGAGGTAGGGGGAGTGAAGCCCGCCTTCAGGAGGCATGGTGACTTCTGTGTGCACTCAAGGACCCTGTGATGATCCCCAGTTTTCTAAGCTCACAAACTCACCCAGCTCACCACTGAGCCAGAGGCGCAGTTGCCTCTCCCCTCTTTTCCCTCCTCTGTCACAGCCTCAGATCCTTCTCCTGGGCACTGCCAGCCCCCCAAACAGGCAGTTTAGCCAAAGCCAAAGGCTAACTAATGTTGATGACTGCAAATCAAAGGTGCCTGCTTGGGCAGTCCTGGTTGACCAAGAAGAGGGAGGGAAAGGGGTATGGCCAGATCCATCAAAGGAAGCAATTACATTTATGGGGGAAAGAACAGCCTGAAAGGCCTTGGGAGACAAAGGAAGCTTCCTGCCTGTGTTCTGTCCTTTAATTCTGCACTAAGGGCAGGCTGAGCTATTCAGTGCAGCACTGTTTGGAGACTCTCTGCAGTAGGGACCTGCCTGCCTGGTTTTCACATCTATGGCAGGGGATAAACTGTCCCAGCTCATTTGAATAAGAAAAGGAAGCAAGCATCCAAAAAGTAAAAAGTACTTCATGTAGGTAGGACAGGGTTATAAACGCTTCAAGATTAGCTAAAGTAAAAGATTATAAGGGTGACAGAGTTTCCACCAATATAAGAAAAACATCCCTGGGATTTCTTGTTTGGTGATCAAAAAATCTGGCCTTGCCCTGACCAGTGGGGTTCAGTTGGTTGGGTGTTGTGTTGCAGAGTGAAAGGTCATGGGTTCAGTTCCCGGTCAGGGCACATACCTGGGTTGTGGGTTCAGTCCCCAGTCAGGGTGTGTGCAAAAGGAACCAATCGATTTTCTCTCACACACCAGTGTTTCTCTCCTCTCTGTCTCACTTCCTTCCCCTCCCTCTAAAATCAAATAAATAAAATCTTAAAAAAAAAAAAAAAAAAAAACAGGAAAAAAAGGAAGAACGGGAGGAAGAAAGGGAGGGAGGGAGGAATGATTCTGGCCTTCAGGTGAGTTGCTGGTGTGGGAGGTGAGAGGTGACGGGAAGGGTGAGCAGCCGGCAGCAAGGGTCTCTGTAACTCCATGTTCTGCCATCTCTGGTGGGGCTATTCTTGACCAGACTGCCTCACTTCCAGCTCAGACTCTAGTGGAGATCACATTAGGGTGAACATGTAGATTCTTATGGATACAGAAGCTGTAACAAAAACCTCCCAGCAGCAGAAACAGTCATTGAGTCAACATCGGAGGAAGAGGCTGTCAGAAGAAGCAGGCTAGCAGGCCAGTTGTGGAGTTAAGAGGCAACAATGGGATTTGACAGAGAAGAGATGCTTGGTGGCTAGAATGACTGCCTGTAAGTCTTAGACAGGTGGTGCCTCCCCCACTCTGGTGCTAAATGCAAAGTCCTGAATTCAATACATGCTTCACACCCCTCAAACTCAGGAAGGGATATGGGTCCCTTGCTAAGTCATTGGTGCCAGGAGTCACTCCATCCATGGCTGCAAGGGTGACCTTATAAATGTAGTAAAATGTCACTTTCCTTAGATAAATCACCTGGTACTACTTGGAGAATAGACTGAATTTAGTTCCACAAATGCTATATAAAGAAGGCTATTAACCTACCCTTAAACAAAATCTAAATAACGACATTTTCTTTGGAGCTGAGGCTTGCTGATTACCTGAAGCCAAGAATAAGAGAGGCTATCTGAAAGGCTAGAGGGGATATAATCAAATACTCCCATTCTTCAAACGTCCAGCAAAAGAGCAGAGTAACACTGTGACAATGACCATGACCACCACCATCACCAGATACACCCACACATTTACATCCAGGAAAATTACTCTCTATTGCATGGGATCACAACTGTCTTTATTATCTCCAATGACGGTCTCCTACAATGTGACCAGGCCCATTTTGATCATATGGGTGGACCCAAAAAGGCTTAGTGTCCCTCTCCAAATAGCCAATCCCCCTGCCTCTCAAAAACTACACAGTCCAAGAGAAATCTCTGCCAAGAGTCAGGAAGGGTGAGTTTCCATCACCATCACCTTGAGAGGCATTTGGGGTTAATGCGAAGACTCCGGAATCAGTCTGCCTGGGTGAAATCTCAGGGCTGCCACATAGCACCTTTATGACATTGGGGGAAGCTCCTTAACCTCTCTGTGCCTCAATTTTCTCACCTATAAAATAAGGATAAAAATAACACCTACTCATAAGATTGTGTAATGACCAAATGCACTATGATATGTAAAGAACTTGAAACAGTGTTTGGCATATAGTAAGAACAATATCAATATTGGTGGTTATTATTACTGTGTCTATTATTACATTCTGGAGTATGTCACAGAAGACATGTTCTCCAGACTTCTCTCAGATGGGCTTGACAACACCATCTCTACTTCAAAATAGCTTAAAGATAAAATAAAATTATTTTTAAATAAAGTACTTTCAGATTGCTTTCATATCCAAGTTAAGAGCCTATGACAAATTTTAAGGGGCCATGAATTCCTCACAGCTATTGCACTAACAGGTAAAGTCTATTTTCAAACCCCTCCCCCATGGGCTGGCCCTGTGACATTCTCCCACCAATAGAATGCACAGTTTCTGCCCTTGTCTTCTTGCTGGGCATCTCTGTCCTGTGAAGGAGCCTGAGCTAGCCTACTGGAGGATGAATGCAAATGACAGAGATGAGTTTTCCCAGATGAGGTCTCCCAGATCAACCACCTCCCAAGCACCAGCTGAATAGAGTATGTGACCTCAGGAGAGACTGGCAGAGAGTAGCTCAAAGTGCTGACCACAGAATCATGCACAAATAAAATGGCTGTTGCTTTAAGAGACTCAGTTTGGGATGGTTTAGTGTTATGCAACAAGAGACAACTGCTCCAGAGCCCTAAACAATGAGGCTTTTTTTATCAGCAGCATTTCAAACACCCCTCCCCCAGCCATGAAACCAGGCCCCTTGTCTCTTTGCCAGCAGGTTTACCAGCCACCACATGATGCTTCCAAGCTCTCATCTCACCCACCCAGTGGCCACCCAGTGAGGCCACCACTGTCAGCATATTAACTTGGGAAAAGCTAAGACTAACTAGTGATCAAATCTGGGGAGATGGAGACAGGCTTTCTGCACCCAGGTAGGTACCAAATTAGGTCTCTGCAGAACAGGGCGATATGGGAACATGCAATTTTGTTTCTTTTAGTCTATAGTGACTATGAAGCCAGAAATGTCGAGATCTGGCTCTTGGAGTAGCTTTACATTTTGGGTCTTAAAAGTATTGCACAGTGAACTAGATAGATGATACCTTCAAGTCGTGAGCAAACTGATTCGAGGTCAGCATTACCAGGTGAGAATCAGGGGGAGCCAGTCAGAACCAATCCTGGAGCCCAGATATGTGGCTCCAAGAATGCAGGAATCCCCCCAAACGCCTTCATTTTTTCTGCTGTTCCCAGCAACGACACAATACATCATAAGCTTTGATTTTTCTGTAACCTAAGCAAAACCCCCACACTACACACAGTACAGGGAGAAACACCAAGTTCCATAGATCAGTGTTCTTTCATCTGTAACATGTGGGTAGAATTGATAATCATCCTGGTAGGAAAATCACTCTGAAATATGAGAGATTTTGGAGGCTTAGAAGTTCCTGTCTCCTATAAACAAAGTCACCACATCTAAAGGGAACAATCTCATTAATTTGAAAAGCTGGATCAGCCACAGTGCTCAAGTTCTTAGACCTAGAACAGTGGAATCTGCCGCGCACATACTTGTTTGCTCATCTCCTACTTGTTGAGCACATACTTTGTACAGTCTATTCTGGGGGTGTGGGTAGAGGGAGAAAGTTGGGGAGCACAAAAGTGGGGATAGCAACAATTACAGAAAAGTAGCTAAGACACTTCACCTTTGACGAGTTTACAGGTCTGGTCATCTTGAAAAACTACATTCCCTGCTTGAAGCAACCCAGAGTAACCCAGCTGAGCCCCAACATTCCTGTTCCAATGGCAACTGATCAGGCTATAAATCAAGGGAGTTCAGAACACCCCTGATTTTGTGGAATTAAAGAGCTGATGAGATGCAAAACTGAAATAATTTACCCAAGGTTTGCAGCTAGTTTCCGTATAGAGCCACCTCCAGGTCTCTGCACTGAAACTCCTGCCGGACCCCATAGAGACCCCACTCAAGATATGAGGTGTTTACAATGTGAGGGGGCAGAGACACCCCATAATTCTGACCCAGCCATCAGCAGACAGAAACTGGCTATCCAGTATGGGGAGCAGAAGCTCTGCACTTGCCACAGGGGAGCAACTCAAGGATACAACTTCTCGTGGAATAAACCTGAGTCCTCTAACCATATATAGCATCCATTAAAACAGGCTTATGGAAGCAACAGCACAAGAAAATACTTGTTAAATTTAAAATTCAAAACTAAAATATATAGAAACTATATGAACAAACTATACACAAAGGGAAAGGCAATAGCAACACACTACTGTGTTCATGACTTACAGAGTGGGCCTCTTTTAAAACTGGGTGATTTTTAATCTTCATTATTTCTCTATATTCTCTATAAGCCAAATACTCTTTCACAATCTTGAACTACTTATATATTGTTTGATGCTTTGACTACATCAGTGCAAAAGAGACAAAATGTTGATGGTAGGTGGGCACAGGGCAGAGGGCATGTGAGCAGGGACAGGTAAGAACAAGGAGCAGACGCTAGCCGCACACCCTGCACGTGGGGCAGAGCTGCCTCATGGTCGACCTCAGTCTGTGCTGTCAGTTAATCCCCCCTGCTCTGCCCCTTCCTTGTTCAGTCATCTTACTTTGAGCCACTTACCTAATCTCTTTAAATCCTACTTCCTCAACTGTAAAAGGTAGATATTAATAGGACCTTCCTCAAGGGGATGCTGTACAGATTAAGAAAAAATAATGCAAATAAAATGTGTAGTCAAGTGCTGACAGAAAGTAGGAGCCAATAAGTGCTAGCTGTCATGATGGTGGTGACCGAGGCAGTTAGTATTGGAGTTACTCTTTTTTACTGCCATTGTTGTCATTGTTATTATGACTATCATGACGATGATGGTGATGATGTTCCTACACTGTGCTTAACATTATAACTACAACGGCATTAAGTTTCCTGCTTTGGGAGATCACCAAATGCTCTCCCTACGGCCCATTGCTGGAACGTCATTTCTCTGATCTCCATATTCTACAGGTTTATTAATAGCAGACTCTTAAATTGAAGTAACAGCTGGCCCACCACCCAATATTCCCTGAGGGTTAACAATGATAACATACAGATTCCTACTTGTTTTTCTGGACCTAATTAGGGTAGTACAGTATCATCCTTTTTTAAAAAAAGGCAAGGAGGAAAGCATCTTAGTAGACACCTACAGAATGCTGCTTTGTACTTGAAACACATAATTAGCACTAACAAATGGGTGCTAATAATTCAGTCTGCTCTTTAGACAAGAAACAGGAAGGTAAACATGGCCCAAGCCCATCAGCTCCCAATCTCACACAACTTCCTCTGGAGGCTGCCTCCTTCACCCATGAGATGCAAGGTGGGAGGTCTGTTGGCAAGGCAGTGGGCCTCTGGGCTGGGAGCTGAGAGCCCCCGCCAGGGAGATTACTCAGCAGACCAGGCTTAGGTCCCTGAAGCCTCAAAAAGATATTCCTGCCCTGGCCAGGTGGCTTAGTTGGTTAGAGCATCGTCCCGTACACCAAAAGGTTGTGGGTTCCATCCTCAGTCAGGACATGTATGGGAGGCAACCAATTGATCTCTCTCTCCCCCCGAACCCCCCACCCCTTCTTCTCCCTCTAAAACCGGTAAACATATCCTTGGGTGAGAATTAAACACACAGAAAAAAGTCATCCCTTGGTCTTAGCAACCTGCCCTCAGAAAAGCAAATCTCAGATTTGAATTTTTCACAGGGAAAACGGAGACATGCTAATAACCAAACCTGGTCAGCCTGTGTATTAAGTACCACACCTAAAAGAAAAGGGCAAAATGAAGTAAAAAGCAGCCGTCAGTAAAACACAACTTGAAATGTGCCCACATCAATGCTGTTGCCTCTTCTCTGTTAGAGTAATACTCTCATCCTATTTTGGATCTGGAAATATTTTCTAATCCTTAACATTCAAATGTCCTCTAATTACAAATGTTCAATAAGCAGAGCATGCACTCACTAAGCTGGGTTGGCAATGTGGTGCACTTGACACAGACCCTTGTGAGCATCACTTCCCACTCCTCGGACACTCTTTCCCCTGTAACTGGGACCATTACTCCAGGGGGTTCTATTTTAATTGACTATATTAGTGTATTATGTGGGAAGCAGAGAAATCTTTGATCCACTGGTCACTCCCTCCTTGGGATCACCAGAAATGGGACAAAAGCCAAAACTGGGCTTTGAAATGCCAGCACTGCAGGCTAGAAGGGGACAGAAAACCTGGCACACTGCCGAGGAGATGGGCTAAGGACAGCGTGTACATGGCTCCCTGACCACCTACTCCCGAGCTTCCGAACAAAATGCAGAGGGCTGTCTGTAGTCGCTTCCATTCTTACCTTGAGAGAGAGCGTGGCTGTCAGACTCCGCTCCTGCAGTGAAGGGGTCTGTGCCCAAAGGAAGTAACCTCCAACCTAGAAAGGTAAAAAGATAAGGTAAGAGCCACTGCTGACGAAGAGTTACATTCCTGAACAACTGGAATGTTTCCTCATAAAAGGCAGGTCTCCAGATGTGTGAAGACCTTACAGAGTGGAACAGAAGCAATATAACCAATTGAACAACATCAAATGCATGAAATCCCTGGAATCAAGTCAGAGTGAGCTAATGTTTTATTAACACACACCTGGACCCCGTCTAATTGGGAATGGTAATGATTGGTGAAATCATGCACCTCATCACGTCCCTCTACAAAAATGGCTGTTTAGCAAGGAGCTGGCAGAACTCCGCATAACACTGACACACACCAGGGTATGCTGGCAGGTCAGCACATTCACACACAATGCAGACTCTATGCCATTGAACCAGCCCTGCTTTGGACGGCAGCCCTGCCAGCTGATGAGATAATGACAACATGAGACTTGAACCTAGACGAGGAGGTGAAAGGGAGTTGGAAACTTTTTCTGCATGCACTCAAATAAGCAACTGTAAAAGACACTGAATGATTATGTCCAATCTTAAATAATTATTTATATCCCTATTGGTGATGGTTAATTTTCTGTATGTAGTCATCTTGGCTGGACTACAGTACTCACTTTGGTCAGACACATCTAAATTGCTGTAAAGATATTTTTAGATGTGATTAACATTTAAGTTAGTACACTTTGAGTAAAGCAGAATACCTACCATAATGTGGGTGGGCCTCATCAAATCAGTTGAGGCCTTAAGAGTAAAGACTGAGCCCTGGCTGGCTGGCTCGGTTGATTAGAATTTCACTCCACACACCAAACATTTGCCAGTTTAATCCCTAATCAGGGCACACACCTAGGTGGTGGATTCAATCCCTGGTCAAGGTGCATATGGAAGGCAACTGATCAATGTTTCTCTCTCATTCTCTCCCTCTCTCTCTCTTTCTCTCTCTCTCTCTCTCTCTCTCTCTCTCATTTTCTCTCCCTCCTCTTTCCTCTCTCTTTCTCCCCACCCTTCCTCTCTCTCAAATCATGTTTTTTAAAGAGTAAAAGCCGAGCCTCCAGACTGCTAGCCTGCCCTGCAATTTTTTAGACCAGGGACTGAACCCTCAGCCCAGGTGTGTGCCCTAACCAGGAATAGAACCTGCAACCTTTTAGCCATGGGGCATTGCTCCAACCAATCCAGCCACAGTGGCTAGGGCCTGCCCTGCAAATTTCAAACCTGCCAACCTCCACACACACGTGAGTCAATTCCTTAAAATAAACATCTCTTTCTTTCTCGCCATACAAGGTATATATTTATGTATGTATACAAGAGGGGACCCCCAAGAAGTTATTTATTAAAAGTTATTTATTTATTCTTACATGTTTAAACTTCAGTCACCTTCAAAGTACTTTCCATTTGATGCAATACACCTATCCAGACATTTTTCCCACTGCTCAAAACAGTTTCTAAACTCATCAATTTTGATGCCTTTTAGTGCTTCTCTCCTTGGCTTCCATATAAAGTTCAGCCATTGTTAATATAACAAGAATGGTTTGCATGACATCCATGTAACCTGGCAGCCAAGAAGAGTGGACTGGAATATGCGTGTGTGAACAATGATGACTTCACTGTACTAGTCAGTGGAAGTGGTAGATGCTCTTTAGTGAGCATGTGTACTGTGTGGCCATCACATTCAAAGTGATTGATCAAAGAGAGCAACAAATCTAAATCAAATTTTGAATAAAGCTTGAACATTCCTCCACAGAAACTCTTCTGACAATTCAGAGGCCGCAGCTATGGGCAACTAGTGATTGGCAGCTCCATCATGACAATGTACCCATCCACGCATCATGTCTTGGGCAGTTTTTTTTGGCAAAACATCAAATGATGCAGGTGATCCAGCCTCACTACAGCCCAGATTGGCACCCTGGGACTTCTGGCTTTTCCAAAAACTAAAACTTTCTTTGAGAGGGAAAAGATTTCAGACCATTAGTGAGATTCAAGAAAATACAGCAGGGCAGCTGATGGCGACCAGGAGAACTGTGTGAGGTCCCAAGGTGCCTGCTTTGAAGGGGGCTGAGGTGTCAATGTCCTATGTACAACATTTCTTGTATCTTGTATCTTCTTCAATAAATGTCTCTATTTTTCATATTACATGGCTGGATACATTCTGGATACATTATATATACACATACATGCATACATATATACATATACAGGTATGAGGAAAAGTTAGTGCACAGAAAAGTTATAAAGTACTAAATTATTACTTGATATGGCTCATAAATTGGGTCCTGAGCATCCTAGTGGCCAAAGCAAAAAAAGGAAAACAGACACAGAATAAAGTCCATTTATTTTAAATGGACTTTAAAATAAAAATACAATGTACATACTTCTCAAAAGGGTTAGCTTGTTCTTGTCATTGAGAAATTTCTCCTAATTCCTTGGGTGAATTCTTGAAATATCCTTTATCATCTATACTGGCAGGTCGGGGGATGGGAATAATAATGAATAGTGCCTCTAAGAGTACACAGTAGAGTCTCCCATAATGCTACCTATCTCTTCCCTCAGTGTGAGGTAAGAGGCCAAAGCACAGCTCCCTTAAGTGACTTAGCAAGGCCAGAATGATGCCCAGGCACACAGCCATTGGATCATCTGGCTTGACTCAGGGATAAAAAAGAGAATTTCTGGATTAATTAATGAAGTCCATATCCTGAGAGATATTCCCCAGAAATAGTAGCATTCCCCCCAACAAAAAGCGGGGCGAGGATCAGCTACACCTGCCTGAGACTGAGCTCCGGCAACAGCCTGGAGTAAAGGTTTTCTCTGTTGCTGATGAGGAACAGACCCACAGAAGGACTGCCCTCAGAAGGTCCATAAGCTCAGGCTTAAGTTTCTATTTTTGCATTCCTAGGAGTCATATACCCTTTCTGCACTGGAATCAGTTTTTTTAAACATTTTTATGGCAAAATATACTTAACATAAAATTCTCCATTTAACATGTTTTCTTTGTTTTTGTTATTGACACTATTACCATTTAACATTGCAAGTGTATAGCTAAGTGGCATGAGGTATGTGCACAGTGTCATGCAGCTCTCTCCACTGTCCACTTCCAGAACTGTTCACCACCTCACACAGAGTCCCTGCACCCACTGAGCAGTAAGTCCCCATGAAGTGGATGTCCCCCAGCCCCTGATACTCACTGTTCTACTTTCTGTGTCCATGACTTTGCCTATTTGCAGCACCTCATATACATGGAACCATACGTCCATCCTTCCAGTCCCTATTGCACTAAGCATAATGTTTTCAAGGTTCATCCCTGCTGTATCGTGTATCAGAATTCCATTCACTTTTATGCCTGAATAATATTCCACCACAAGTATCTGCCACATTTTGTTTATCCTGGAATCCATTTTTATATAATTAATCCAACAGTTAACTATCAAATATTTACAATGTGAAAAGTTTGATTATTTTTTCATAATGACTTTATTCAAAGAACCGTGTACAAGGGTCAGAAGAGCCACACCACAATGAACCCACTGACTAAGTCCTAGTTTCACCATCAGTAGCAGCAGCAAGAAAACAAAAGTCTATTAAGTGATTTTTCTTCCCTATGGGTTAGGTAAATCTCCCCTACAATTGTAATTACTGTTTTTCATATTCAAAGCTGAAGGGAGATAAGAATATCCCCACTATCTGGAACTCTTCTCATCACAGTGCCTACAGCTTAAGTGCCACCCTTGCCCCCTGACCCAGGGTTAAGAAGCTTCTTCCAAACAGCTGAGAGAAACTGCACTGCTATGAAGCACTGCTCTCTGTCCCTGCAGATAAGATACCTGGACAGAATCAACTGGAAGAGCATGTCTCCCCCAACCAGCTTGCCATCCCTGAGCTTCTCCTTTCTGGAGCATAGGAATCAGGTAACCAGCCTTTTACGTGGGATGATGGGTCTCAAGACAAACTCAGCTCCTCCCCACCGAGACGACTGGATGGTTGAAAGAGAACTCGAGGCTGCACTGCACTCTGGTTTTCTCCTGTAGAGTGTATAAAAGGGCAAACGGCACAAAGGGGGGATGCCACTGCACACCTGGATTCACAAAAAGGGCCTGGGGTGAGTCATGGAAAGATGTCCCCAGGAAGTTGATGAAAAACAATCATTTCTGCACCCTGGAAAGAGAACTGCAAGCAAAATCAAGAGCCACAGAGCACTCAGGCCACTTTGTTTAGCACAAACTTCTCAGCTCGGAAGATGCTGCAGTCCCCCCAGGCTGCAGGCACATGAAGGAGTTAAAGTTCACTCACTACTTCGGTGTGCAGTCAGCCAGGAACATGTCATCTAAGCATCAAATGCTGTTTTAGAAACTTAGAGAATTTAGGCTTGAGTTCCGTCCAGAGGTACATAAAGACTGATATCAAGAGCAAGAGTTTTTTGCAGATAAAAACAAAATGAACAGTGTTAAGATTGTTCTTTTTAGTATATAGATAAGAAATCCATTGCCTCTAAAACAGGTCACATTTCCATGGGTTGTACTGGGTTGGCAAAAAAGTTCATTTGCTTTTTTCCATAAGATGGCTCTAGTAACACTTGATTGTCTTTACTGCCATTCGAAACAATTTTGTTAGACTGTATTGTGACAGCTGTCATATCAGTGAGCATTTAAAAAGAAGTATCAAAGTTGGTGAATTTTTGTGTAGCCATTTTAATATTGAAGATGGAAGGAAATACATAACATTTTCAGCATATTATGCTTTATTATTTCAAGAAAGGTAAAAACGCAACTGAAACATAAGAAAAGATTTGTGCAGTGTATGGAGAAGGTACTGTGACTGATCTAATGCAACAAAAGTGGTTTGCAATGTTTCCTACTAGAGATTTCTCACTGGACAGTGCACCACGGTTGGGTATCCCAGTTGAAGTTGATAACAATTAAAGCAAGACATTAACTGAGAACAATCAACATTATACCACTTGGGAGAGAGGCAACATACTCAAAATATCCACTGTCCCAGGGGCCCTGAGCTCCATATCATGGGACTTTTCTGCCTTTCCCAAATGCTCAGTGCTAACTAGGAGTCACTGCGCAAAGGGCATCACTGTTCACAGAACTTGTGTCCTCCTTTCTCACACCTCAGTCTCCAGAGCTGGCTCAGACACCTTAACCAACTTCAGTTTCCCCTCTTCCTAAAAAGAAAAGGAAGAGTTACATGCCAAAGTGCCCTGCACATTCCTGAAGCGAGTCTGGAACAAGAGATTATTGGGACAAAAGGACTCCCAGTCGCTTCGAGACCTGAGTCACAAGTAATTACTTTCTCCTTCATGGGAAAAATTTAAACATGAGAGCTGACTGATGTCCTCTGTTGGTGCTAAGAGACACAAACACTGCAGTTCAATTTCCACACCCTCCACAGATGACATTTGGCCTACAGCATAGATGGGTATCAGGCCTGGCTCCAGATGCTGTAGTTTGAAGGGGACTATATTGGTTTCAGAGGAGGACCATAACAAGATGGACTGTTGGAGGCAAGTCACAAGTGACAGTGGCAACACAAGGGATCACCTAGCCTATCCTAGGGTCCCAAGTCTGTTAGTCTTCTCAAGCTCTTCAGTCTCGCTCACATCACCTCCCCAAAGACAACACAAGTTTGGCACAGCTTTGCCCAGAACTGTCCAGGGACAAATGTGAAATCTCCCATTATTGGAGGCAATGCCCTCAAACACTCTGGGGGTCAGCAAACAAGGCCATTGGGTCCTCTCTAGGCTTCAGCGATGGGCTGGGGCTCTTGTCTAGGGCACATCCCAGGAACAGGGACCGCTAATACTGAGGCTGATGCTCATGCCTGCCAGGTCCCAGCCCACAGAGGAAAAAAGAGAGCAAGCTGATGCAATTAGCCAGGTGAATGGGAACTTGTGAAACCATTCAGACAACATAGTACTTGAATTTATTCAGTTCCCATTACTGGAGGGTCATTGTGCTTCCACCCCCTGTTGATTCTGGAGGCTGCACATTTTTCCTCGCAAATTCCAGGATTCTGTGGCTACATGAGCACACATTGTGCATCAAGCCGGGGGTAATTTGACTTTAGGCATCAAGGGGCACATACTGTGGAGTGTCTTTGTCCCAGAATCGGAAACTCAGTGATGAATTCTAAAAAAATGCAAGTATCCAGTTAATAAAAAAATAAACTAAGATTCCTCATTAGAGTCCATCTCCATTACACCTCTTAATGACTGATTACACATTAGCCTTGCTAATGGTTTTATTTCCATTATTGAGTCATGAGCATCTCAAGAGTCCACATGGAATCTTCTCCTTTATCCCTTTCCATGCCTAGCATAGTGTGGAACACAAAATAGAAACTCAGTTAAGGCTAAATTATTCATTGCTTCTTGCTTTTGAAATATTTTTCCCTGTAGGAAAGCAAATCCGCTCTACCTGCCTCATTTAATCAACAGGACACCTCCTTCCTCGCCCCGGCCCCACCCCCTCGCCAAAGTAACTCCAGCAACAGTGCCTTCACGATGAACGTCCATGCTGAGTTCAGTGGATCACACAAAAAAGCAAAGTTACAAATGGAGCTTCGAGGTTGGTAAATTCTTGTCCTATGCTTTTAAATATGAGCATATCTGTATGTTTCCTAGACTGCAGCAACAAATCACCACAAATTTAGTGGTTTAAAACAGTAATTTATTCTTTTACAGTTTTGAGGGTACAGAATTCAAAATCCAGGTGTCAGAGGGGTTGGTGACTTCTGTAGGCCCTGAGGGACAATTTGTCCCTTGCCTGTGTCCTCCCAGTTTCTGGTGCCTCCTGGTGCCTCCTGGTGCCTTGGCTTGCAGCTACAGAGCTCCAGTCTTGGTGTCTGTCTTCTCATGCTCCGCCCTGTCTCTCTGTGTCAAATTTCTGTCTCCTTTCTAAGGACTCTAGTATCACACCTACGGCCCACCCCAAATCCCAGATAAGCTCATCCTGAGATCCTTAACTTAATTATATCTGCAAAGACACTATTTTCAAACCAGGTCACATTCACACATACTAGAAGCTAAGACTTAGATATAGCTAGTTTGAGGGATACCATTCAATCTTCTACATTACCCAAAAGCAGAACATATCATCTTCACCACAAAGCCCTCTCCTTTTCCCAATGATCTTCTTCATATTAACAGACTCATTTCCCAGGCCCAACTCTTCAGGTTGTCTTCAAGGGCTCCCACCCCCTTGCTCCCCAATTCCAATCAGCTCCATAGTCCACAGTAATGAAGTTGGGTCAATTCTACTCAAGTGAGGTGCTCATGCCTGTCTCCTCTGGCCCACACCTGCTGCCTGACCATCCGGGCCCCAGCCCAGATCACCATCTTGGACTAGGTCACGACTCCTTCTCACCTGTCCTCCCAGCTTCCTTTTCTGACCATACCACCTGTTGCTATCTTAAACAGAACCTGACAATGCCACAACTGTGTCCACAAACTTTCTGTGGCCTCTAAGCAAATGAAGCCCAATACCTTTATTGTCTAGCATCTGGCTCTACTAGAGTGAGTCTCAAACCTCTTTCCCAGACTTATTCTCCACTGCTGTCCTCCATCTGGTCCAGACATTGGTCAAAGTAGATTACTGACTGTTCTTAAATACTTCCTCAAAGGCGTCCAAGACTTTGAAGTCTCTCTGCCTAGGATTCATTGATTAATTCAACAAGCCTTTACCTTGACTATGTCTCCTTGTCAATATCTCACACAGAATAGTTCAACTCAAAAGACAGCTCAACCGTAAGTTTTCATCCAGTTTCACCAACCACTCTGTAATCCTCACTCTTTTAAAATCTAATAGCCTGACACAGATAAGGCATTCTTTTATTTTTAATTTTTTATTGATTGATTCTAAGAGAGAGGAAGGGAGGGGCAAGAGAGAGACACATCGATTTTTATTGTTCCACTTATTCATGCATTCATTGGTTGATTCCTGAATGTGCCCTGGATGGGGATCGAACCCACAACCTTGATCTACTGGGACAATACTCTAACTGAGCTACCTCGCCAGGGCCAGATAAGGCATTCTTGTTCTCTCCTTGAGCACTTATCATCAACCTGATGACAGACCCTGGATGGAATTCTGCTTTACTCACGTACATCTCCCTACAATCTAGCACAGTGCCTAGCATGTAACACGTGCTTAGAAATATCTGCTCAATAAAATATACAATGTATCAAATAGGTGAATAATACAGTTCTTGCCAGCTTACCTTTGGCAAGCTGGGGAGGATGAAATAGGCACAAAAGTGAATAAGAATGACTCAAATCATAATATCGTAAGCATCATAAAAGAAGGATAAGTGGGATTCTATGGAAATCATAGAAAAGGAAGCTTTTGAAAGGGGTGCAAGTTTCCTAGAGAAGGTAAAACTTAAGATAGATCTTGAAGGCTAACAATATTTTCATGAGTAAAAGGTGGGGGGTCAGGGAAGAGAATAAAATACAGATGAAACGGCATCTGCAAAAGACACACAGCCAAGTGAAAGGAAGTGGCGTTTCCCAGGCTCCAGGAGGAACACAGTTTCCTGGCCACTGACTGAGAGAATGGCGAGCAATGGGAGGCCAGGCCGGGGAGACAGGTCAGCATCCCCTGTGCTGTGCCAGGGAGTGTGAAACTGCCTGCAACAGATGGGAGTCATGGAAGCTTTCAGGCGGGTGCGATGGTCCCATCTGCACTTTCAGAAGATCAGCTCCAAGGCACCACAGAACTCAAACCCGGGTATGCATGAGAATCCTCTGGGCAGAGTCAAACTTGTGTCGTGTGGAGAGAAAAGCACAAATTACAATGTAACAGTTCTCCATCTGCAATAAAATCATGTTGATATTTTGCCTTTTGGCTTTAGAATGTTTAAGAGAAATAAACAGTACTTCTCCTTGACCTCCCCTCTCTTCCCCTCCCCAGAAATAAACACATCCTTTTGGTGAGTATCGCTCACCCCGTGTTTATACAGAGAAGGAAATATATAGGCAGATGTATGCATCCACAACAACTAAATAGCATTGCTATTTTGTGTTAAAATTATATAAATGATACACTTAGTAAATATTGTTCCAAATTTGCTTTACTCACTGTGAGGCAACTTTAAAAGCTCAGATTTCTGCATTCTACCCAGACCTAATCAATCACAACCACTCAGCAGAGGTGTTTAGAAACACGCATTTTAAAAACCCCACTTCATTTTGATGTTACTAAGTCTACATTTGGGAGTCACTGGTGTAGAAGAGGAACTGGGGAGAAGATAAAGCAGTGGTAGGAAGAGCAGTAGGAACATTTCATGATAATTCAAGCAAGAGGTGATAAGGTCATAAGCAAGGGTAGCAGTGATGGAAATTAAGATAGGGGCAGATTCTGAGGCCCTGTGAGGATAAAATCAACAGGACTTTGTAACTAATTAGAATCTGGGGTGAGAAAAAGTAGTAGCTAAGAAATGGCCCCAGGGATGTTAACTTGAGTGAACAGGGGTACAGTGACACCATTAACAAAAATGGAAAGCACAGGAGGAAGAACAGGCTGTGAAAGAGAAAGCTGATTTGGTGTTAGATGTGTTCTACTCAGGGCTCAGCAGGACCCCCATGTAAGTATCCGCAACGGGATTTATATGTGCTGGACTAGACCGAGGGAGAAGGTCAGGACCCACAATACAGATCCAGGATTCCCTGCTGAAAGGGAACAGCTGTGCACATGGAAACAGGGATGTTTGTTTCAGAAGAGATACAAGAGGCCCCAGGGCAGGTCTCTGAGGGCACACATATACAGGGGATGGCAGATGAAGAGGAGCAAGCTCAGGAAGTCACGGGAAGGATCAGGGTCAGGAATCCACAGTGAGTGACCAGAGTGTGACACAGATGAGGACCAGAAGACATCATGGAGAATGAGTGACCTTTCGGAGAACATCAGCCACCATGGAGGGAGAGGTCTGAGACTGACATCAGTTAAAAATACCAGAAGCAGCAACGTTAAGCTCCTCTTTAGTGCTGAAAAGTGAGGTCAAAAAGAACGGTTACAAAATAGCCACAGGGATGTAAAGTACGGCATCGAGAATATGGCTAGTAATATTGTGATGACTACATACAGTGTCTAACCACTCTGCTGTACACCTGCCACTAATATAGTTTTGAATGTCAGCTGTAATTGAAAAAAATGTAAAAGAATGGTTGAAAGATAATTATTTTAGGATTTAGAGCAGGAGAGTTGAATGCATAAATCATGAGGAAGGAAGCAGTGGTAGAAAAACTGTGAAGAGATGAGAAAATAAAAATAGATTAATTAAGGTCCTGAAGAAATAAGAGGGAATTGGATCAGGACACAGGGAGACTTCCTGTTGAAAATGGCAGACCAACGACACATTTCTGCCTCTCCCTTCCCGACTCCCTACTAAAAGGACTGCGAAGCCTATTAAATAGTCCTAGGGCTATTAAATACTAAAACTATTAAACTTTTCTTTACTAAGATAAAGAGGACTAGAAGGAGATAACTGCAGAGGAGACATTTGAGAAAATATAAAGCAGAAAGACAAATGGTAACTTAGTTTATGACATTCTTGCCTTACCAATAGCTTGCAAAGTAGGATCTCAATAAGTGAACTAACTTGGTCTGTAGATTCTGCAGGGCTGAGCACCTGAAGGCACCAGGATGCAAGAGGGCAAGGATGGATCTTGAAAGCAGAGAGATTACTTGAAAGCAGACAGAGCAATTTACACCCAGAGCCTCTCCTCAACCCCGAGTAATAAGGCATCTAGCCCTACAGAACTAGGGCTTTGTCCTCTGGAAAATGTTAACCAGACAATTCTCTGGACTCAAAGGCATCGGGCAGAGTGCAACAGTGGGATGAGTGTGAGACTGAACCCTGGAGGATGAGCAATGATCCGCACACTGAACTGCCCATCCCATTAACAGCAGCATCCAGCTGTAGAACCACATCACTTCTCCCCGCCCCCCGCATCATCCTTCACACCTGCCTCACCCCTCCCTTCCCCAGGAGACTGGACAATCCTCTAGAAAAACTAAGTGTCCCAGAGATAGTCCCATATATACTGACCACCTATCACCTACAGGAAAGCCCCTCCTATTCACACTGAGCTTTGGGCCGAGGACAGCCAAGGATCAGATTTGAGGAGAGCCTCCCACACGGGAGAGTGGAGCAAACCCAACAGATAGATCCAAGGAACTCAGAGACAGTAAGGAAGCTGAAGGTTTCACAGCAATCTAGAGGCTCCCTGCAATGGCCCAGAGAGATATTTTATTTGCCCAGCACAGTTATTTTAAAAATAAAATAAATTCACATAGTAATCTATGTTTTTAACTTGTCCTGAAAAATCAAAAGATCTGGCGATTCCAACTCCAGACCACATGTCTGGAGCCAGGAGCGAGAGCAAGAACAACATGGGCCAAGCGTGTGAGCCCGGACAGTCTTCCGAGGAGAGGGGTCACAGCTATTGCTGGATTCACAAACCGTCCGTGACCCAAAAAGGGGTTAAGAGCCTTGAAACAGCCTGTCTCTCTTCCTGCCCAACAGTTTATCACCCACTAAGTGGTTTGCCAGTCTGCCCCTCCCACATCTGCAGTTTGGCGGAGACAGAGCCACATTTCACTCCTTTAATCTCTGTCAGTCACTTCCTCAGGCCCTTAATCACCTTTATGACTCTTTTCCAAATTCTGCCAGTTTGTCCAAATCCAACATGAATTCTCTGGGACGATGGAACACACTTTAGAATTACTAAGCAAGAGTGCACTTAAAAGCGTTTAGAAGGAACACTCAAGATTTGACATGTTAAATCAACTTCTCATGGGCAGCTGCCCAGTTCAGGAAGAAGAGACGCAGAGCGCTCCAGGGAACGTGAGGAAGGGGAGTCTTGCATCCGGATATTCCCTACTGTTTCTTGTGCCTTGAAACTATACAGCTCGGTGGGTCAAGGGAGGTCTGCTCTTACAGCCATCTGAAATATCCTGGAAAAACAAGGAAGAATCAAAAGTACCCACAGCTCAGAACACATGACTACTACCATCTCTGACTTGATTAGAAAAAAAATTAAAATACACGCCCCCCCACCACACACACACTGGTTCTATGCATAAATTTGTCATCAGCCAAGCCTGCTCAGCCCAACCCCGCGGCTTCTGCAAGTCACACCAAAATATCAGACAATTTGCTCTGACTGGAGGTAATCACAATACATGAATAAATTCTAGCCAGATCAAAATAAATTTAAATTCCTCTCAAAGCTCTTCAAGAGACAGAAAAGGATGCCCTTCAGACATACTTCTCCTAGGCTAAGAAGCTGGATTATTCTGTTTATCACAAGCCAGAGGTAACTCGGTAGGCGGACTGATAAAGGTTCCTTCTCAAACTGCTTCACTGTAGGGTTTCTCCTTTGGAAGGTGTTTTGTTTTGAATGTGCAGAATTTTGGGCCACACAACTCTCCCCAAGCTCCCAGATGCAGAGGAGGAGGGCTGGAGCCTTGGGCTCAAAGAGAATTTCAGACAATGCTCTGGGGAAACACTTGGAACCTGGGAGGAGCATCCCCCTGGGGAGAGTCCTGGCCCAGGACTGAGGGGGGAAGCCCTTCCTCTGACTATCTTCCAGCATTGCCCTCTGTGGGATAGGACCTCAGCAGGAAGCCTGTATTCCGGATGCAGTTCTAGAACTTTCTATGTGGGCAGCTCAAGTATCTTGCCCTACCTGAGAATGTTGCTACGAAATCTTAAGAGATAATAGCTTAGAGAAAGCTCTGCAGCATTTGAAAAATGCTCCTAGCACCAGCAGATGAGCATGAGGGTCTCCCACGACTACCAGCCAAAAAGTCTCTCATGCCTATTTTTGTTACTTCAGGGATTTTTCTGGAGTTGCTTTTCCTTCACTTACCCTTGGGGTTGTTAACATTTGGGGTTTCATGGGAATGGCCCCAACAGCCACAGCTCTGGCCTGACAGTCCGAAGCTGACAGGGTCTTCAACATCTGGGGTCCCCTTGCCCGGGCCTTCCAAGTAACACATCCCTACTTGAATTCCTCCAAAAATTTTCCATTGCACCTCAGAGAAAGAGAAAACTCCTTTAACACGGCCTGGACTGGCCCCATGTCCCTAGTGCTCTATCAGCTCAGGTCATGCTGGCCTTCTTTCTGACATTTGTATCTGCGATGCCCACCACAGAGCCTGTGGCTGCGGTGGCCCCAACATAGGAAGGTCTCCCCTCGCTCCCTCTTGTGCTTAACTCTTACCTGTCCTTTCTATTTCCGCTCATGGAGCTACTGTGCCTGGAAAGCCTTCTGCAACCTGTCTCACTCATTCAACTGCATCTAATAGAGGCTCACGGGCCAATCCACATTCCCTTCTCCTTGAGCTGAACATGTTGCAACTGTACTTTTGCTGGTACCATTATGTGACCGGTATCTGCCTCCCACACTGGATTTAAAGCTCTGTGAGAGAAGAGACCATGTCTGCATTTGCTCACCCGTTGTACCAAGTCTGGCGCGGACTAGAGGCTTAATAAATAGCAGATGGACGCAAAGATGAAGGGTGAACAAACCACCTCAGTAGGACTGCCTTCTCCCCCACCCTGTTCTCCCACATTTTCCCCTTGGCTCTTGTTTCCCTTTGCTGAGAAGGTCCTCCGGAGCACGGGCCCTGGTTTCCTGAACAGTCCTGAGGGGTGGAGGTGCCAACTAGGAGAGCGGCAGAGTTGGCACCTCCTGGGATACAGCTTCACCGAGGTGAAGAGGAAATGGGAGTGAGGCCAGCAGATGAATCCACCCTCCTCTCTCTCCCCTAGGAACTGTTTCAGGGGGCGGTCCCCAGCGCTCCTGGGAAAGCGCTGAGCCAAGGGAAGGAGCTGCTGAGAGACAGGCGTGGTTGTTCACAGCTTGGGAACTGGGAACCGTGTCAGCCAGCTCAGTAAAGCCGTGGGCAGACCTTCCCTCTTCCCGCTTCTTTTCCCTCTCACTCTCACCATCCTGGGCCTGCCTCTTCCAAATCAGTTGTCAACACCTTAATCCCTCTCTCACACCCTGAGGTCTCGAATCCAGGCTGACATCCTGCAATGACCCCTAAAGAGAGAAGCTGCACCAACAGCCCAAGCACAGAGAACTCTGAGCGAAGCTTCTCACTAAATGTCGAGGCAGTGAATGAAGCTACTGTGATCTTGTCCTGGACTTAAGAAGGGAATTCATAATCCCTCCACTGAATACTGAGCAGGTCAAGCCCCAGCATCAGCGGTACTGATTTCAGTTTTGAGACACCCACTTTAAAGCTGTATTTCTCGACGTTTTTGGATGATGGACCTCTCAGAGAGCCTGATGAAAGCCCAGAACCCTCCTCCCAGACCTGCGCGCCCATGCAGCAGTTTGTCCTCACTGGCGGGGTCCCTGGACCCCTGGAGCCCACCCCCTGATCTCATGTCAGGAGACGCTGCTTCAGAGAAACAGGCACTTGGGGGCGCACACTGAACGGACAGGAACAAGTTGAGGAGCAGGAGCCCCGTTTCCTAAGGAGCAGGCGAAGGGAAGACTAAATTAAAGAGGAAAAAACAGTGAAGGCTGGTGTAGCTGGAGGCATATCAAGAGGAAGAGGAATTAGATGTTTGTTCCTGTGCTGTGTCCTCTCTTGGGGGTGGCGTGTCTGATTTCCCTGGGCAGACCTAGCTGCCCCCCTCTGTGTTCCTGTAGCTCCATGAGGATGCTGCAATTCCAACCCATAAACCATGAGGCCTTCAGTCTAAAGGGCCAGCAGGGGCTCCACTATCACTTGAAATGTCAAAAGAGAGGGAGGAATGCCGAGAGACCCTATCCATCCCTCCGTGCTTTGTAAACATTATTCTCAGCTTATGGGCCAAGTGAAAACTGATGCCCGGCTGGCTTTGGGCCAGAGGCCATAGTTTACCATTCCCTGCAGGAGCCTGTGACCCCTCCCAGACTACGAGCTCAAGTCATACCTGATTTCACTCTGGGGTCCCAGTTGTACCACAGCGCTAGGTACACAAAGCTTAATACGCACATGAACAAATCCTGCTCACCTTCCAGGCCTGGGCTGGGGGGACACCTCCACAAAGACCCCCTTCCTTCCAGTCTGAGCTGACTTTGCCACGCCTGGCAGTGCCCACCTACTGCTCCTCGGCACCTAGAGGTGCCATGTCCTGCGGCTGTCCCCCAGCTCAAGTGACTTAACACAAGCAGCTTACACAGAAAACCTGAGAATTCAACCTTGCCAATTTTCAGGTTGGTTTTCTTCCTTATGTGAAATAACCATTCACTATGGATTTCCATAAGCTAGCCTTTTACAAGTCCTATGAAAATTGGGGATAGCTCCAAGGAACCTGTTCAATATTTGTGTGCAGCTGTTCACATCTTAGTGTTTTAAGTAGCTATAATTGCAGTTGAGAAAACAATTAAACTCTGTGGGTGTTATTTACTGCATCTTGTGATTATTCCCTCCTGAGGCTCCTCCAAAGACACACAAATAGGTGGAGAGACCTGGGTTTACAAACCACCAGGACTGAAACAACTTTCTGTCACCCGCCATGGATTGTCCTTGACACTCTTTTGAGCTGAGGATGGGGTGATCTGAGAAGACATCATTTTGCAACTTTGGAAGTCAGATCTCTAAGATCATCGAACAGCACAGCCACAACCCGGTGGTGTGGACGCCATTTCCCTCGTGCCCTAGCAAGAGAAGATCAAGAGAACCACCATCTCCCGCGATGTCCTCGCAGGATCACAAAGTCCTTGGCATTTATGTTCCTCAAAACAAGCTGGAGTCAAACTGTACAAGCCACCTTGGCCGGTGTGGCTCAGTGGGTTGCAGCATCATCTCATACACCAAAAGGCTGGGGGTTCGATTCCCTGTCAGGGCACATGCCTAGGCTGCAAGTTTGATCCCCCCTGGGATGCATATGGGAGCCCAGTGAATGTTTCCCTCTCACATCACTGCCTCTCTCTCTTCCTTGCTCTCTAAAATCAATAAATATCATTTAATTTTTTAAAATTTACATACCAATAATGAAGAAGTTTGGTAGAAAAACAATGGGAATTAAAATGTGTAAATCTCCTTGTCTCATATGGGGAAAAGCTAACAATTGTACTTTGCTGGGAAATAAATTTAAAATAATTATTTTAAAAAGGTAGTCTATAAATTTAATGTTATGTCCTATGGGATCCTAGGACAAATAAAGAACAATAGGTAAGAACTAATGGAATCTGAATAAATATGTACTTTGGCCATGACTAGTGTATCATTAGCTCATTAATTGTGACGGATGGTCCACACTGATATAAAATGTCAGCAGTGGCACTGGCCATGGGGTATATGGGAAACCTCTGTACTATCTTGCCAGCTTTTTAAAAAATCTAGAACTAAATTAAAAAGTTTATTAATTTTTTTAAAAAGATATAGTCCCCGCCCTGGCTGGCATAGCTCAGTGGATTGAGCGCGGGCTGGGAACCAAAGTGTCCCAGGTTCGATTCCCAGCCAGGGTACATTCCTGGGTTGCAGGCCATAACCCCCAGCAACTGCACATTGATGTTTCTCTCTCTCTCTCTATCTTCCTCCCTTCCCTCTCTAAAAATAAATAAATAAAATCTTAAAAAAAAAAAAGATATAGTCCCCAAAGAATTTTATTAAGATATGTCACTTATAATCAGGTGGGGAAGGGAAAGACAAATATTTTAAAATTTTAGCCAGTCCAAGAGAATGCAGTAAATTAAAAAAGTGTCCTTTGAAGGTAGGGGTTGGAAATCATATACAAAGCAAACAAAAAAGTTGCAAAATTAAAGGTCAAGTGTTAAAGATACAGTATCTCTTGTGTCCCTAATTAAATATTGGGCTGCCACCTTTCAACTCCCTTCTCTTAACTTTTTTCACTCCTACCCCAGGCAGCTTATCAGTGATCGGTGAGTCAATCACCCAGTTTCAGAAATAGTAACTGAGCCTGAGTGTAAGGCCCTCAGCAGGTGCTCTGGCACTGCACTGCCAGAAAGAGCAAGGATCTTCCTCAGCTGTGCCTCTCCAGATCTCACACAAGACCTGCAGACTGTAGGTGCTTAACACACATGTGTAGAGATTGTCCGGGCAATGCCCCGGCTATGAACTCACCTGGGGAGCTCCTACCAAAGTCCAATCTCAGAGCCACTGCAAAAGAGACTCTAATTTAATTGGTCTTGGGTGGAAGCCAAAATATCAGCATCTTTTTTTTAAAAGCTCCCCAGGAGGCTCTAGCATGCAGCAGGGCTGCCTGTAGAGGGCGAGTCTACGAGGTGAACTAGAGCAGACCAGGCCTAAATGCTAGGGAGCCAATTCACTATGACAACAGAACAGGTGTGAGAATTTCAAACCATTACCATTTCCCCTCCCTCCAGCTGCAACTAATCTTGTCTCCAGCAGCTGAAATGTGTAGAGTAGTCTGCTTTGAAGAGTAAAGAATGTAAGGAGGGAAGAGTGGACTCATGTAACCACCATTGTCTATTAGATGGTTGCTAAGAAAATGTTCATTACGAATTCAGAGAACATTTTTAGTCCTCAGAGAGGAAAGAGGTATTCTGGGGAGAACTTTAAAAAAAATGTGTTGACTCTCTCTCAACAATTTATAGAATAACTAGACAGAATGTCAGCAAGAATATATAAGAATATAAAAGAGTAATACCATCAACCAGCAGAATCTAATAGACATTTATAGAACACCCCAAAGTAGCAGAATACACATTCTTTTCCATTGCTCATAGAGCACAGACCATGAGAGACCATACTGTGGGCTATAAAACGACCTCCACAAATTTACAAGAATTTATATCAACCAAAGTATATTCTCCAACCACAATGAATCAAACTAGAAGTCACTATCAGGAAGATAACAGGAAATTCTGCAAACCCTTGGAAATGAAACAATACACTTCTAAATAATCTATGGGTCGAAGACAAAGTCTTAAAGGAAATTTAAAACTCTATTTAACTGAATGAAAATGAAAATACAATATATCAAAATATGTATTGCAGAACACAGATAAAGCAGTGCTGAGTGAAATTTGTAGCACTAAATACAAACATTAGAAAGGAAGAAATGTCTCAAATGAATAACCTAAGCTCCCACCTCAAGATTTTAGAGAAAAGAAGAGTAATATAAATCCAAAACAAGCAGAAGGAAGGGAAGAATAAAGGTAGGGGCAGAAACTACGCAGAGACCCGTCAGAGAACACTGTGTGACCAGAGGCAGGGACTGGAGCGATGCAGCTGCAAACCAAGGACCCCGAAGACTGCCAGCAAACCACCAGAAGCTAAGAAGCAAGAAAGGATTCCCTGCAGGCTTCAGAAGGGGCACAGCCCTGCCAGAACTGTGAGACAGTAAGTTACTATTGTTGTGAACCACCCACTTGATGGTACTTTGTTACAGCAGCCCTAGAAAGCAAAAGCAGCTTCCAGTTAGGTGGTGGGCATGGGGGCAGGGGAAGAGCAGGGGGAGAATAAGAAAAAATCTGATTAATCCAACAGAAGGCAGAAATTATTTTTCTAAATAGCAAAAGAAAAAGGTTTTATATAACCAATACAAAACAACATAGCAGAAATACATTCAAATATACCAATAACTCAAAACTACAGACATATAAAACCCTACTCCCAATGAATAGAACTCACATCTTTTTAAGCTCAAAAAAACATTTATAAAATGATCAATGCCCCAGGTGTCCAAGAAATCTCAACAAATTTCAAAGAATCACAGTCATACAGACAACACTCCCCGATAAAAGAAGACACTGTTGCTCTCCGACATCACCCTCACTCAGGCAGAAATGCACACTAGCCACAGGGACACTGCACTTCTCACACACATGGCAAACACGAGAGCACGGACTCACCATGTTGTCGGGGTGAAAGAACAGTGTCAGCCACGGTGGGAGTGTAAACTGATAAAATTTGGAAATTTCTGTCAAAACTCAAAATACATACTCCCTTTGACCACCAATCCACTGCTAGGAATTTTTCCTATAGATACACTCATGAACATGCACAAAGAAACATATGCAAGGATTTTCATACAGTAATGATTGTTATAGCAAAAGATACAAAAACCTTGCTGTCCATCAAGGTGAAAATGACTGAACTGTGTCCCCAGGTAACTGAATGTAAACGAGAAGGAGGCAACCCCACATTTACTGACATGGAAGAGCTCTGAGATCCGCACAATGTGCGACAGTGTGTACACATACGGTCACGATCACTAATTTGTTTTCCAGAGGAGAGGGGTTTGCATTCTAGAAACATACCAGGAATCTGCTAACAGTTATTATGAGAAGAAGTGCCGACACAGGGAAGACTTACTTTCACAAAATATCTCTTTGTAATAGATCTGCATTTTTATCATGTGTATGTATTACTACTACTCAAATGATAAATAGGCAAAAGCCTCTAATCACTTTATTTTATTCATATAAAATACAGCATCGAAAATAAAATGAAGTCTCTAATGAAGTGCAGAAATTCCAAATTCCTTTACACGTTCCCCTTAAATTCCTTTACTGACAAACTGTCAGGGTAAGCGTGCCGGTACAGTTAAACCAGCAAACACGTCCAACAAGGTTTTCGAGAGCTGCGCTATCCGACCAGTACCTGTCCAGGTTCACAATTAAAAACTGCAGAGCGGGAACACTACCAACAAATGGGAGGCTGCTTCCTTTTACCACACACCAACTTGATGAGTCCTGGCTACCTCTCAATCTCTCTCCCTCCCTCTCCCAAAGGGACACGCCAAGCTCATTTTGACCCAGCTGCAGGAACGTGGCTCATGCTACACTTGTTTCCTAGACTTGCTCCTGCCCCCCCACGGTCCCAGCATTCTTCCTGTAGCGGTGGAAGAATGCGGTCACATGGCTTACTCCCTGGATTCACGCAGATCTCTGCCCCGTCACTGGTTCAGAAAGCCCTCGGCTGACTAGCTAATCTGAAACAGTACTACCCTCTCAGTCCCTTGCTACCTCCTCACACTGGTTTATTTTATTTTTCATCACTTTTTACTGCCTGGCATGATTTATCTTGCTTAACTGTTTGTTCCCCACACTAGAAGGTATAGGAACTAGTTTCTGTGTGCCACGGGATGAGAAATGTTGACAATCACTGATCTGAGTGTACAGAGGGTGCTGGCCCTCCGGACCCAGCAGGTGCGAGTCGGACCTGGCTAAGGCCTGAGGCGCAAGGGTTCGGCTGCCGCCCCTGCGGGGACAACCCCAAACCCTATCAAAGGCAGCTCTCTGTTGGACTCCTCCCACTCACTGTCTCCAGGCCTCACTGACCAGAGATGGCATTCGCCTAGATCAGAGAATCAATCACAGGGACAGAGAGATGTCTCTCCACCCAGGCACCCCCACTTTGGTGATTTAAGAGAGCTCCACACCCTGTTCAGTTTTAGGTCACAGGCTCACTTGTCACCCTGGTCTCCCCGGCTCTGACCCAAAGAGCAGGTGGTGTGAGCTCTACGGCACCAACCAGAAGCTCCCCTGTCTTCCCACCACACAAAACCACCTGCCCAGTTCCCGCCACAGCCACAGGGCTCCCTGGGGGCCAGCTGCACACCTCTGTGAATCAGCACACAGCCTAGCCTCAGCCCAACAAACTGCTTCTGGAATCCAAGTCCAGTAACGAAAATAACTGCCTACTCGTAAGACAAATATGTGTATTTGTGCACACACTGTGTACACACATATACACATACATACATATACATGTGCACAGATACACATATATACCCACTCCACTCCCCACCCATGGGTTCTTCCAGTCTCTAGTCAGGAAGTTCTTCATGTAGTCTAACCTAACTCCTCCTTGAATCAAGATGACTTATATTTCTCTTGTTTTTACTGGAAAAGGAGAAGAGTTCATAAATACTGTCCATCTTATATATCTTCAAATACTTAAGGGCCCCTCTCTGATCTTCTCTACTCTAGAATAAGTAAGCCGTCTTCTGTAAGTCCATGGCAGTCATTCAATATATTTCATTGTCTCCTTAATCTTGAAATACTGTTAAATTTGAATCAGTGATAAAAATAGTTAAATTGCTGAAAGTTCTGCTTCTCTAATATTTAAACCCACCCAATTACTACACCTCTCTGCTTGTTATATTTTAAACAGCATGAAATGAAAAAACAGTTGCTTTTTCAAGCATCTGTTGCCACTGATCCTGGGTTTCTTCAGCAGAGCATGCTTACAGCATTTACCTAAGATTATTAAGTGCTCCAATGACATTATTACAAGAGGGGGCAGGAACAGTGTCAGCCTAATGAGGCGGCAGATCATATCTGATGGTCTCCATTTGAAAATCGGGGCAGGCTAGGCTGTGTGCCAATCAAGTCACCAAAGGCCCTTCACCCTGGGACAACAGCAGCCTTTGTCTCCACCTGAGAGGAAAATGAGCTGCGTCCTTTCTAGTGCTAATAAGTTTAGTGGAGACGGGTTATGTTCCATGGGAAAGGCTGGGCTCTCCCCTTCCAGGGCAAGCATCCAAAGCAAGGGGCCAGAAACCATTCCTTCCCGAGCTGGAGCTCGTACCACTCTGGGGAATGCCTACACTGTGTCCCTGAGCTCAGAATCACCTAGATGTTTCATAGTGCTTGACACAGAATAGGGGCTCCAAGTGTGTTTACTGAATAAATGAATAAATGAGTTAATAAAGATTTACATTTGCTTATAAACCACCGAAGAGAGAAGTATACTGGTTTACACAGTTCTCATGTGTGACTAAGAGAAGAGAACACTGCTCCAGAAGATACAGAACTGCTGCTAACATAGTTTTGGAGAGTGCTGAGCACATGTTTCTGTGAGTTTTTAAAATCTTCTGCTGAAAACCCGCACGAAAGGCCAGCAAAATTCAGTGATCTTTATGATATTTATGAGGTGAAAAGATCTGTTGTTCGCATGTGGATTTTCCCATCCACACCTGCTTATAGGGCAAAGATCAAGATTAGTAGCTTCTTCTGTGCACCCTTAACAGCCAACACGAACGCACCATGGAGTCTGTTATGTTCACACTGGCTGCTGAGCCTGGAACAAGAGACCAGTCATTCTCCAGGCAATCATTCCTGCAGTGGTTAGACGTGGTTTGGAAATGCAGCCATGGTTTCACGGCAAGTGGTCAGGTCCCACTTGCTAATGACGTACAACTAATTCAAGACTTAGCTTTTTCTTCCCCGGGTATATAGCTCACAACAACAGAAGAGACTTCATATACTCAAACAGGGGTGCAGAGAATAGCAAAGAGAACATAACTTCGGGGGGGGGGGGGTTCAAAAATTAATTGAATAATATCACATACTCTCTCAACCAAGAGGGAAGAAGCCATACTATAATGTCCTTGCTTCTAAGCAGGATAATAAAAACTAGAGAAAGAAATAAACCGTCTAAATTTTGGAATTTAATGGTATTGCAAAGAATGAAAACCCTGAAAACTCCAAAGGCAGCCAGGCTGCAATGAGGCAGATCATCTTACTTGCTATTAGAGGTCGGTCACTGACAGATGTGCCGAAGCAGCTGCAGAAAGCCTGCATGAAAGTCTAAGCTATGTATTCCTTATTCCCAGCAACTCCACTTCCAGGAATCTATCATAAGGACCTGTTTGTAGAATACGTAAGTATTGTTTATGAAGGAAAAACGAAAATCTAAATGTCGATGAACAGAAATTTGATTAAATTAAGCATGGCATGTTTCAAGAACTGTAATGATTACTTTGCTTTTGCATACACAAATAGTTATTGAGCATCTGCTATGCTGAACTTGGTTCCAGGTGGTTGAGTTACATTACAAAAAGTATACAGAAAAATCCTTGGTATTCTTGAGTTTATATTTTAGATGTAACATTTTTAAATAAACTATTAATGGGAAATCCCAAAATGGCTACATATATTTTTGAAATATAGACATACATGTATCTATAAGATGTATATTTTATATATTCAGGTGATACCAGATGTGCATTTAAACAAAGCCCTGGTGGGTCCCCCACACGCAAATGGGAAGCCACTGGAGCACTTTTAAAATAAAAAAAAACACCAGCCTGAATTTTGGAACACACGTACGTGGATTCAATACTAGCTTTGATATATACACTAACTTCATAATCTTAATAATTTAAGTACTTAACCTCACTTATCCAGTTTCTCCTTTTTTGACTGACAGGATTACTATAAGCATTCAAAGAAAAAGAAAAATTATCTAGAATTCTTCACAAGATGCTTGGAAAACAGTAGATGCTCAATTAGCATCAGTTTCCTGCCCTTTCTCCTTAGTCTGCCATGGGACTCAGAACCCTTAACCACTCCACTAACAGTTAGGCCTTTCTCTACTAATTGGTTATCCAACTTAAAAGAAAATACATCATTTAAAAACATTTAAAAATAATAATCATTATTCCTGTTGTTAGGTCAAGGGATTTTTAATTGTCCTCTGTCTCTCAGCCCATACACACACAGCAAAAATCAATCAGTCTTTCCTTCAACAGCTACACCTCTGTACTTTGTCTCACTGTTCCCTCTTCATTGAAGATGCTGGGTAAAATGATTTTTTAATGTAGCAGATATCTATTAGCTTATTCTCACCTGTATTCTTAAATCCACATTAGTTTCCACAAATAATTCTTTTCTCATAAAGCCTTCACAAGTCAGCAAGGGGAAATTTTTCTGCAGAATTTGGAGGGCCCACACCCTGCTAGGGTGTGCTAGCATCCTAAATTGGCCGCACTGTCCTCACACTTTGTTTTCTCTGAGATGTTCTCCCTCAATTTACACACTTCACTTAATGCCTTAGCCTGCAAGCACAATAAACTCTATTAGATAGTTACAATCGTGAAAATAAAATCCAGTGGCATAAAATACATGGTCTCGTGGACATATTGCCATCTGGGAAATGATGTTCCAATAGAGAATCTGCTAATGCAGAAGCTAATGAAGACCCAGATTGCCCAGGTGCTGGAGTTGCCTCCAGCTGCAAGGCGCTGCGAAAAGCCGCATTCCTTCATTTGGTCCAGGGTGAGAGTAGCTTATTAACTACTGAAAATAACATTTGAAACACTGCCTTTGCATTTCATCAGACACTTTCAACAACTTAACATCAAGAAAAAAATGGATCTTTTGAAGTAATCTGTTTAATCTGATATGCACATGAGAACTGTGTGATCGATATATTTTTCTTTTTGCTTTGGTTACCAGTTCAGAACCAGATACAAATCTTAAACTCATTCATTCCTTATTTAATAAACATACATGGAGACCCTATCACATATCCGGCACCATGTGAAGTGCTAGTACTTCAGAGCTCAAGGAGATAGAGTCAGCTTTCCAGAAAGCCATGGACAGGTCCCGAAGGCACAAGTGGCCGTTACTATGACTGAGGTGCACACAGGATATTCTGAGCACTCAGAAGAAGAGTATCTCACTCCACCCGGGCGGGGGGGGGGGGGGGGGGAGGTGACAGGAGATGGCAGGAAGAATGAAGGATTCCCTAAAACTAGTACGGTATCAATTGTGGCTCTTGGTAAATTATCTCTTACTTGATTTACGATTTTTCTGATTCTTTCTGTAAAAATGTTTCAAACTTTCATTGAAAAAAATGGGAAAATACATATCTATTTAGTCATACATATGCATATTTAACTATACATACAAAACTCACTAAACAATATCCTTTTAACCTAAAGAACCCTCAAAACTTACAAAATACAGCTTACAAAGGGGTATTACAAGGGACCCTGTAAAAATAATCAGACATAATTAAAAGTAATCTGCTTTGAAGAGTTGATCCTTCCCATGAATATTTTCCATGACTCCAAAATAACTTTGGTGTAAAAATATTAAGGTATCCTCTTATTAATTTAGCATATTCTTAACCTTTTCTGTTTTACCACCGTTCATGCCAGCGCACCAAGCCCGAAGATCTAGATCCGGTAGCTCTGGTAGACAGGGATTGACAACAGAGATTAACCACCCAGCTTCTTGATGGATCCTGGCTCACTTCCAGGCTTGGCTAATGCAAAGCCACTGCATTCCTTTGCCTCCTCCCATACCCACAGTCCCCTCCGCCACATCACGCAGTGGGAGAGAATGGGGTTGCTGGCATCCTTTCAAGTTATATCGTTGATTCGAATCTATCCCCAAGCAAACCTGCTTTTATTCCAGAAGAGCATTCTCTAGCTATTTAAATTGCAGGGGCAGTAAAAAAAAAATCTACATTTATGTAGCATTCCCACCCCCAAAGGAATAGTTTTATATGCCTACAAATACCTTAGAAGCAATAATGAGTTTGGGGGGTTGGAGTCTTTCCTGTGGCTTTCTAAAAAAAAATCAGAATTCCATGCAGTGGAAATATATTGAATTTGACACTTAATAATAACAACAACTGCTATAATAAAGGATGTTATATGCATAATTCTCAGTTAACAGTAACTACTTTGAAAATCTATGGTAAAAATAATAACATCCAGTTTATAAATCGAAATCAGCAAGGAAAGCAAGCTGTGCCCTCGGGGAAGAGCTGCAGGGAGCCGCAGAGTGCATCCTCACAGTCCCCCTGTGGACACCCCGCGTCAAGCCCACATAGCCTCTGCCCGCAGGCCCGCCCATCAGGAAGGCCTTTCCTGGTGACACTTCTTTCAAATAGACCCCCAGCTTTCCCTAGCCCCCTTCTCTGCTTGCTTGCTTTTCTTTTGTTCTCTGGTTCTTTGGTCCTTTCATCTTTCCTTCCTTTCTTTTTTTTTCTTCCTTCCTTTGTTTCTTATCACTACAGAAACATATTTCTTCACTCGTTTTCCTTCTTCCCTCAATAGAACGTATGCCCTGGAGATCAGGGGCAATGCTTTGTTCTTTGCTGTGCCTCCAACAACTGCACCAAGGAGACATTCCCTAGATGTCTGTTGAATTAACGATTTTTTAAAAATTTTAGTCTTTTATCTCACTCACATTCCGTCCATGCATCTCCATACCAAAACCAAGGCACGGTGAAGGCAGAAGTGATGTTTCCCAACCTCCTCTTATTCTCACAGAGAGCATCGCCCTACAAAAAAAAGCTGAAGAAGATTGGAGCAGACACCCCAGAAGTTCTGTTCATCCTTCAGCTTTGCATCTAGAACTACACCAAATAGCCCAACAACTGAATGTATTCTGATGTAGTGGTTCTGACACTCTTGAAATCTGCCTACTCCACATAGTTCCTAAAAATGTTCCCTGAGAGTTTCCCAAAGGGAGGAGAAACCAAGCAGAATGTCTACTTTTGACCTTGAAACAGATTTACCCTGGCTACATGAACTTGCTTTCCAGCATCTGAAGTTAAAGCGGGGCAGTAGGGAGGCATTAAGACCAGTGACAACCAATGACACTGTGCATCCAGGAACCTCATTAAACTGACCACGCAGCCCCAGTTACCATGCCTACTTTGCCCTTGAGAATCTCTGTAATCAAGAGCATTAACCTTCCCGAATGTGAGTCTGCAAGACTCTTTAGTCTTACTAAATTTAACAAAAGAGGAAGCAATCCAGGTATCCAAAGACATCAGAGGCTGGGAGTCACTTAAATCACAGGATATCTAGAACCCAGTAAAACAAGAACCCTAAAATATAACTAAATAGGCAATAAAGTGTCTGATTCATGATTGCTTTTGGTTCTGTCACTACAAGGGGAACATACCCTAGAAAAAACTTTAAGAATGATCAAATAAAGTAAAAGCACCAGGCCATAGAAGCTAAGGGGCTTTGAGCACACCATAATACCAAGTCTCAGAATTCTGTCTCGACGTTTGCAGCCAGAGTTTTCTGCAAAACTGCCTGCCAAGGAGCAATGAGGCAGAGCTCTAGCAAATCTTCCAACAAGCTACTGAGAGTGCAAGGCGGATTGCAGCAAGGACAAGTGCAGTTAACACACTGCACATCTGTAAGGTGCAAATAAGTTGTCCTTGTCTTTAGCGGTAACTCTCCTCACTAAGTAGCTCTAGAAGAGTTTTGAAGCTTTTCTCCTTCTTGGTGTGTAGCTGCCAATGAGTTCATTTCTATCCACAGTGGGGAGAAAGAGACTGCCAAAATGCGAGGCTTTTCCCAGCACCCACTGGAGCTGCCATGGACAGAGAAATTCAAGCTGCATCTGACCCCTTCTCTTGAGGAAAAACACATGGAATCATGTTCTACTGGTTATTAACCTATGTGCCTTTTATAAGTCCCCTTCCCCTTGCCCAGATGCAAATCAACTCATGATGCCTGGAGGGTGAGTCATTTCCACATCAGCCTTTGACTGTTGGGCAGCCTGGGTTCCATCTAGAGTGCTCCCATTCACTGCACACAAGAAATCTGGCTCTTCCCAGGAAAAGATGAGTTTCTGAAACTGTGAAAAGATGAACTGTGTTCTAGGCGTGCCTCTTCTTTTGATGTGATGAGTCAAACCCTTGTCTGCCCTGTTTTATTTTATTCTCCGCCACACAGCTCTGGCTTGCCTTTGATGTCATTTCTAGAAAAGGCAGCATTAGCTCAGGGAAAGAACCCTAGCTTTGTTCAGCCACCTACTGTGTCCGTCTTAGGCACATCACTTCCCCTTTCTTGGTCTTGGTTTTCCCATCTATAAAGCACAAAGATGAGACTAAAATGATACCTGTCTATTCTGAGAGCCTCTGGTTCTGCGGATTTTTCTGAGATATAGCTCTTTGAAAGAAGCACGTTCATCATCAATTCTTTCTGACCTCTCAATCTGTTTTTAGCTCTTATTTATCCTCTTGTTTATCCCTCAAGACTATGCTGACCAGAGGCCCCTTGCCCTCTGCTGGAGAATTTTCTATGTGCCTCTTCAAATCAGAGAAGAGACTGGCCTCGGATTCAGGAGTTTCCAGCTCTCTGGTCACCCAGAGCCCTGACAACTTTCCCACCCTCTCATCATCAAATGGGGAGGGGAGAGGTGGCCGTGACTGGCCACACAGGCCCATACACATCGTTTCTTTGGGGGGCTGCAGACAGGCCCTATCTCTTGCTTATAAACTCTTGGGTGGGAGGAGGCTTGCAGCCGGAGGGAATTAGTGGCCTACGTTGCCTTCCCAAGAAGCTCCTCTTTTTCTTCTCTCCCTTGCCTTTATCTTTCTCATAGTCTCTCACTCTTCCTTTTTTTCTTCTTCTCCTTTCTCGTCTCTTTTCAGTTAGTCCTGTCAGCACACTGAGAGCATTATTTGGAGCCACTGGTAACCCATCAGAAAATAAAATAAAAGAAGCAACTGCTGCTTATCTTCAGCAAACAGAACCACCAGATTAGGACTGAGAGCTGTTGGAAGCACAGGCGTGTTGACAGCATCAAGAAAGCTGCAACACAAAACCACTCGAGATGAAATGAATCCACCATCACAAATAAGATCAGTAGCTACCTTATCTTGAAACACTCTAAGATACAGCTTTGTGTCAAACATTCTTTCATAAAAAGTCGACATGATCCAGGGAAGATATGGAAACTACAGTATTTTACAAACGTACAAGCAGCACAATTCCCAAGATTAATGAAACTCCAGATCACAACTGTTTAAAACATTTTTACTAAGCATGAGTAGTAGCTCGTGTGGTGAGGATTTGTAGTTCAACCAAAATGTCTTCTCTATATCCACTTGTAAACATAATACACTCAACGTCCGTGTGATTAACCGAAGCAGTCTAGTCCAGGAGGGCTGCCAACGGCAGGCAGAAACGTGGCAGATCTGAACATGGAAAGGTATCATTATGAGTGATGTTGTAGACATTTGGGATAAAAGGCTTTTAAAGTAAGTAGGAGGTTTTAGGCAAGGGACAAGTCTTAAAGAGGTCCTTAGGCTCAGTAGCCTTTCCCAGGCACAAACCAGGAACAAGAAAGACCCAGACCTCAGACAAGGTCGTCCTATCCCCAGGTAGAAAGATCTGGTGGGATTAAGGGAGAAGATACAAATTTTCAGAGGCAGCAGGAATAGGGTCAACACCCGCCTCCCCAGTCACAGAGAACCACTTAATCCGGCCCTGCTATGACTCAGTGGGCCTAGGCCTACCTCCCTCTTTCAGAGAAAAAACATCTGATTTTTGAACAAGCACCTTGAATTTCTCCTCCAGGTGTAAACAGAACTTTCTAGGTTCTAGAACATAAGATGGATGGGTAATTTTTTTCCCTCCTTGATTAATCACTCCATTAATCACTACAGAATGTGAGCCAAATCGCTCTGATGTCCAAATTAAAATAGTTGACTTTTCTCCCTTCTCCTTCCCTTCAAAAGGTATTTAAAGGTTTTGGGTTTTTTTCCTGGAACAATACAAATGCAATACATCTGGAAATTTGCCGTTTGTATAGCAGGGGCTGGAGGGCAGGTCAACAGAATGGCACAAACTATGTCCTCAGCAAGAGCTCCCTGGCTGGAACAGAGGCCCTGGCTGTGCTGTGGGCAAACCTGAAGCAGACAAAGGCAAGGCTTACCTTAGGATGTGGAGTGAGAAGAGCTGCTGTTCAGAGTCCTGGCCCAGTAAGACAAAGAAGAGGGGGACACCGTCACCATACTTGAGCACAAGGCCAACAGTACCCAGGGCCCTGAATTAAATAAAGGTCAGGGCCTTGGATGGAGCAGAAGCAGAAGTCTGGGGAAGCAGGAAGAAACAAAAATTCCACTTTTACACACACACACACACACACACACACACACATACACACACCAGTCTTAAGAAGCACTGGGACCATGGCAAGAGGAAGAGTGAGACAATGTCAGTGTTCAGCCTTTCAGGCTGAGTCCCTATCTGTGTGCCTCTCTCCCTCCTTCCCAGACACCCTAGCCCCACTACAGGTCCTGAGCTGACATCCATTCAACAGTTAATATTTATTGAACTCCTACCTTGCACCAGGCATTGAGTTAGGAATGAAGGATGCAGAGATGAATTCTACAGGTTCCTTGCTCTGATGACACAAAGCCCCATCAGGAAAACTGGATAAAGTCCACCATGAGTCATGTCTGTTTCATCATGAGCACCGCTAGCTGTGGCTGCTGCCCCCATCACGGGAAAAGCCTTGTGACTCTACACAGTACTTAGCACTCCCCTCCCCTTCTTCAACGCGTCGTTCCCACCACCCAGCAGATACACTCACTATGACTCCATTGGAGCTTCAGTGCCTTGACTGAAAGATTATCTCCAGTTAAAAACCAGGAGAAGGAACTTCATGAAGCTTATTAGTAATTTATACCTCTGAATGGAGGAGTTAATTGTATCCTTCTCAAAGAGAAAATGTTCACATAGAGTCTGAAGACCAGTTGCCTAAAAGTAACACAGAGTAGAAAGCAGATGCCAAGGACAGCCCAGGCTGAGCTTGTCCTAATTTCTTCAGGCCACACTCCCAAGACACATCCCTGCTTGCTGCATTTTATCTATTCGCAAGCTTGGAAAATCATTCATACTCTAAGTAATCTCATATGCTGTAACTCTTAGATTTTTTTCTTCTCTTATTGGGATCTTAGAGATGGATTTTTTAGGAACCTTGCTAAACATAGAGATTTTTGACTCCTGCCTTGCACGTCCCCATCGGACAGCCAGCACAGGACCTCCGTGTGTTTGAAGGGCACCTCCTACACGCTGAGCTTTAGGAGGCATGTGACAGACCCCAAAGTCCCATACACCCTTTGCTGATCACCCACACAGCATTACGCTTAAACCAATCAGGAATTATTCATAATTTTTCATCAGGAAAAGAGCTGGGAATTCCCCAAGTGAGTTTTTCCTCCCTTCCATTTGTAAAATTAAGGCAGGTGACCTACATAATTTTCATCAGATTGTCTACTGGTATACAATCCAGGGGATGGAAACAGTAGGCAATATTAAAAATAGAGCAATCTCTCAAGAGAAGGTAAAAAGCAAGGTGATATGTTCTTCAGGAACATGTCCTTGAGCATCTAGGCCATGAACAGATACATAACCTTCTACAATACATCCTGTTGCTATTTTACTGATGCAAATGGCTCCAAAACTGCTGTAAGAGGTTCTGGCTTATTTTGAAGTTATTTTTGAAAAGAGAAAATCTATGAGATGTTTCATGCACAAAGATCCTCTTACCACTCTTCACTGGGAGCTCTGAGTACTTTACACATTGCTTTCAACGTCTCCATCCAGACAAGGCAACACCACCAAGACTGCCCTGATTAACACCAAATGAGACCCCGTTCCGTCTCTGCCTCCCATCCTCACGAGACTCTCTCATGTCATTACAGGAGCTGCTCATCAGTAATGGGAAGAAGTGGTGCAGCGATCAGAACTGGGACAAGGAATCTGTTTTCAGAAAATATCCCTGAGGTCCATGATTTGGATCTATAGCTTGAACCAAACGACTTGCTCTACTAATTAAGACTGACCTATCAGGAGATTTCAAATGCTAATATAACCCTGCATGCTATACCCAGGTCTCTGTCACACCATCTGGAAAAACGTAATTCGGTTCCAGAAAAGTTTATCACATGGTAGCTATAACTAGTTAAAAAAGAAAAACAAGACACAAACCTAATTGTCTAGGTGCAAATGATGGCAGTGTCACATCCAAGTACAAAGAGTCACTTGAGTAATGGGTTGGTTTTTTTCTTTTAAGTTAAGAAATTGATTAAATGACATCCATTAGTTGAAAATATATCTCTTAAAGGAATTAGGCACCCAAATATGGGGTCAAGTTCTTTTCTTTAAAAAGTAATTTGCCTTATCTGTATTTTTAGGACACACCTCTGCCCGGTGACCTTAGCCCATGAGGCACTATGTGAAATGCCAGATGGTTAGGGCACCACTACACCCCATAAGCCAAACATAGCTCCAGGGCTCAGCCTGCATCCAGGCACAAACTAGCTGTGCCTGAGAGGAGACAAGGAACTGAGGTATCCTCTAGAGGTATCCTCTAAAGGTATCCTCTAAAGGTCAAATTTTCTGCTTCTAGCCCATATTCTGAGAAACCTTCTTACTACAATAGAACATCATCCTGGATAAACAGAACAAACAAACTTTAAATGCATTTTTGGGAGCCAAAAAAGTAGAAAAAAAATTTCAAAGGAGTGTATATACAGACAGAGAGAGAGGCAGGAAAAGCAGAGGGGGGAAGGCAAGGAGGAAGAGGAGGAAAAAGAATGTGAGATAAAATCAAAAGGATAAGTGGCTGGCATACTCACAAGCCAGGGCTGCTGTGGAAGCAGATGCTGCTCAGACCTCCGGCATCAGGTCCCTTACATGGTGAGGCAGGGGAACCTGAGACTTGTGTGACAAGCTGAGAACCTTGAAGGGTGCTAATGCAGTCCTAGGTCAGCTCTTCCCCAAGCTCCAGGACACAAGAGTTGCAAATCTTCTCTGGAGGGAAGTTATCAATAAGTCCCTTACTATTGCTAAAATTAAATTTAGTCAAATATAAGCTCCAAAAAAGTTCCTCAAAGCACAAGGAAACAAAGCAGCATAAATGAGAGTTGCCAAAACAAAAAACAATAGAATTATATCCTGAATTATCAAATATCTAGTATTCTCAGATATATAATACTATATATGAAATTTTCATATAATAAAATAAGGAAAATTTGAGAAACAAAAAGAGGCTTTTAAACAATAACTAGAAAGATTTACAATTCAGCCTAAGAGAATTTTTAGAAAAAACAACATAAAAATCCATGAGGTTGAACAGTCAATGGATAGTTTAAACCACAGATGTACACAGTGGACGATGGAATCATTCACCTGCTAAGAGTTCTGAAAAAAAGTGATTGGAATGAAGCAGAGATAAAAGACAAAGACATTAAAAGTATCTTAAGAGCATAGAACAGAGAATGGGAAGGTTGAACAAGTCTAAAGGAAGGCCTAGGAGAGATCTGAGACTGGAGGAGGGGCAATTTCAAGACATAACGGCCAAAGCTTTTCTTGAACTAATGACTGACTTCAACCCAAAGACGCAGAAAACACCCCATATCCTAAGCAGAACAAATAAAAAGTACTCCACATCCAGATACACTGACAAGATGCTGGGGAACTCCCAAGGCAACGATGATACAGTGACTGCATCAGCCATCAGACTGAAAACAGTGACAAGGGGAGTTCAAAGCCAGAATTATCTTCAAAGCGTGAGGAGGACCCATTAACTAGAACACCCGGTGAAGCTGGTTATAAAGAATGAGTATAAAATAAATACATTTTCTTATAAACAAAATGGAGAGAGTTTAGTATCAGCAGAACTTCACTAAAGAAATGTGTGAAGGATATAATTTAGGAAGAAAGGAAATAAACCCAAAGGAATATCTCACATGCAAGAAATGATGAGCAAAAATGTTGGTAAACATGTAGATAACTGTGTATAGATATGTTAAACTGTTTCTGTAAAATAATAATAGAACTAAAGTATACCTTGTGGTGGCAAAATGTCAGAACAAAGTATTAGACAACGACAGCATATAATTTAAGAGCAAGTAAAAACAGAATTAGGATATGATCCAGCAGTTCCACTTCCGGACAGTTACCAGAAGGAAACGAAAACCTGAAAAGCTATTTGTCCTCCACGTTACTATAGTGTTGTGTACAACACCTGACAAATGAATGCCACCTATATGTCCATCAATGGACACATGGATAAAGAAAATGCACACACACGCACACACATTAAGGGGAGAGTTTAGCAAATTTGATGCCTCCTGACAGAATGAGATGCCTACCTGGGTTCCTGGATTCCTGGAGACTGAGTGGCTTCCCTGATGGGGGAGGAGCTCTGAGCAAAGCAAAGACCTGGAGGAGGAGGAAAGGCAGCCAAACTTTCAGCTGAGTCTGGAAAGTCACCTACTGCTCCTAGCTCGCAGGCCAGGCAGGCATAGCTTCGTTCCTGGAGGGCTTTGTTGGGGCCAGGCATTGTTTGACTTCAGCAAAGAGGCTTGGAGAGTGGTGACTGTGAAGTCACTGCATGGACTGGCAGGCGAGCGTGTGTTTGAGTTCCTGGGCTTTGCCAGTTGAGAGTGTGGGGTGGAGGAGAAGTGATGTGAAATGTTTCTGCTTGACTGGGGAAGCCTAATTTCCTCCTGGAATCTTTCTGTTACAGGTGGTCTGACCTCATCAACCCACATCAACTTTCTCCTTAGGAAAATAAAAATCACATCCAAGACCTTCTTCCTGCTTCAAAGGCTTCCTTTCAACCTAGTTACTGAGTCTAGGTCTTCTTGGTTTTGTGGTTGGCCACTGGGACAATTACCCAAAGAAGCTTCCTGTGAACGTTTCTTCATCACTTTTCGTAGTAACTTGGACAATGGGGTTGGTATGGGGAGGAGGAGGTGGGAAGAGAGCTGGGAGGGACAGAGAAGCACTATAAATGGAATCCTAACTTGTGGAATGCAGGCTCCTTCTTACATAATCCTAAAGCAAACAGTCGAAAGGTCAATTGGCAGAGGAGAAACTGCAGGACACATTTCAGCACCAGCAACAAATTATTTATGAGCCATCTATTGTTTGGCTTCTCTCTCCCCTAATAAACCCTATTAGAAGAATTAGTCAGCAGTGACAATAGTTGATAATTGCCCTGTTCCTACAGCTTCTGAAGCACTAAAGTGGTTCCATTCTTAAGAGTTGCTAAGGACAAAAGGTGTTGCCTAGCTGTGAATAACGGGCTGCTCCAGCATGCTCACCTGTCCACAAGATCATATGATCCCTCAGTTACATAACATGTTTTATAACCCTGCCTGGAGAACAGACCCTAATACCAAACATGCCATGACTGGGCTTTCCCACATACACTTGAGTGTTGATATGAATCATCTGCTCCATGCACAGAAAACACAATACTCAACAGAGACATTGTCACTGAGCATTACCAGGTGGTTTTTCACAGCCCCAAAGAGGACTGTCTGTCGGTACCCGCCTAGAAGTGCCGCACGCAAAATCCGCATTGCTGGAGGGGCAGCACAGTGAGGAATTAAAAGGAAGAAATATTCTTTAATGTTTTCAACCATTGAAGTTAATACCTCAGAAAATCATTCAGCAAATATGTACAAGATTTCACTGTACTATTTCATTCTGGCAGAAATGGGCAGAACCACCCTTGAGTTCCATGAGAAAGAGTCCCAAAAAGCATGCAAATAATAAGCCAGTGGGATCCTGTTGGCTAATGCCACAAGTATTTCCTAAATATGTGCTACTAAATCACCCAAAACCTAATGAATTCTTGGGTGAAGATTCAGAAAGTCTTTTTAGAACTAAAAAGAGATTTTTTATCCCTTCTTCCCTCCCTCCTTCCATCTTCCCTTAATCAGTTCACAGGGGCTGAGATTACCAGTCTGGTGTTCTTAACTCCACACAGTCATTATACATATACAGATTTTTTAAAAGAAAAACGTTCCCTCAGATACCCCAGTGTTAACTATATTGTTCCTTAGAAACAACTCATTTGAAACCAGGTACAACATCCTTAGATGTATCACCATTAATCTATACAAACCAAAGCACATGTATAAATAAATACATCCCAAACTATAAACCACCTAGCATTCAAGTTAACAACATTAATATAACAAGACAGATAATGTCCTGCTGAAACCACACTGTTGCCCAGTAAGGAGACAGGTGGCCCAGGTCACTGACTGCTGTGGCACGGGTCCTCCTGCGATCACCACTGATGTCCACGTTCCCTGCAATGTCCGGGTTCTCCCACCAGCTTCCTGCTGGGACTACTCTGAAGCCTGTCTTCATCAGCCTGCCCTGTGAGCATTTGGTCTTCAAATGTAAACAGTGCTTAGGCACCAAATTAACTCTACCCTGATTTTTCATAACTGCCCTCCACATCTCCACTGGATGTACTTGACACAACTTGAACACAAACCTAAAGGCAGGTGCAGACACAGAAATCACGGTGCAGTGTTCGGTTATAAGACAGTTATCCAATGATCCAGGATGTGAGTAGATTGAATTTTCATTGTCATTGAAATGAAAGCAACACTTTAAAATTCTTAGAGAAGACTCACAAACCCACAGCATCCACAAATGCTCGAGGGCCCTTAGCTCCCAACGTGAGAAACTGCCCTGTGGAATGATATCTGTGACCACGTTCTTACAGATAATCTGCTCTTAGTGTGTCCTTGAAACTAGAAAAACACTTGGATCGAAACTTCACGGGGTGAGTTTAGGAACTAGAGGGGAAGTGGAACAGCTAGTATAAGGAACAAAATCAGAGCTAACATGTAACTGCAAAGACTGCCAAGAAACAGACCTAGTGCCTAGCAGACATGTGACTTGTTCTGTCAGTGCTGAGAGCTCTTTCTGAGTCTCCTACTCCTGTGACCTAGTTTCCATTATAAAAGATATGCAACACCAAAGGAAGGCCTTTCTCAGAGACTGCAGTCCAGATAGACGTGAAATGTGACCCAAAGGTGAGGCCCTACAAAATAAGACGGTACTGCCCTTGAAACCAACTTCCCAACATCATGGTGCCAGTCTTTTTGTCATTTGCATCCCCACCTCCACAAGCCCAAGATCAACTGTCTGCCCTGCTCTGTGCCCCAGGAGGGTGACCCCCATGCATCATTATCACCCAGGTCCAGGGGTCAAACTGACTTCTGGTTGGGTCTGACCAACAGAGGCACCACAGAAGACTACAGGAAGGCAGGAGAGGGAGGTTGGGGTACTTCCTCCCACTCCCCACGTGCTCCAGCTCAACCTCCCTGGTGTAGTCAGATCCCTCTGCAGCCCCAGCAGCACTGCTTCCTCTGCTGAGGCTCTGAGTGCTCACAAAACACTGTTTTCTCCCCTTGTGCCTTCAGAGTACACTGGCCATGAGCACTCATAAAACACTGTTTCTTCTCCTGTCCCCTCAGCTCAGGGCTGGCCATGGCCTTCTGCTCTTATAATCCCTTGTTTGTTCTCTCACCTGCACACACTTCTGTGAGCAGCCCTTACCTGAATTCTCTTGATTTGAAGAAATGGAACCATTGCTGATACAGCCATCAAACTGTTCAGGAAAACCAATACAGTGTGAACTCCTATATGCAGATTAGACTCTTGAATATTAATGATATGAAAAAAAAGAAAAATCACCACCTGTCAGAGAAGCAAACTTATGAAAATAATCACATAAACAGCAAAAGTAGCACTGACCTTCTAAGTCCACTTGTGAAAAATGTAACCTAAAAAAACAATACCTTAGGAAATAAAAGGGCTATGAAGATGTTTATTACATTATCGGCCATAGCAGAGTAAACTTTGGAAACAACTGAGATATCAATAGTAAGGGAATAATTAAATCACAACACAGGAACCTGATAGACTTTGATGCTACCATGAAATATTGGTAAGATTTTATAGCAGCAAAAAAATAAATATTTAATTATAATATTAATGGTAAATGAAGTGAATATTAAGACAGATATGTGAATATAATTAGATTTTAATTATGTAAAAATAAGCATGCATATACCTAAACATTAGATAAAATTTCACCAAACTAAATCCTATGTTGGAGGACTCAAAATCTAAGTTTCATATATTTCTTTTCTAGAGTATTTTCAAAAATAAAACAAAGGACATAATATCCAGAGACTGCATGGCTACAGTTAGTGATAGGAGAGGTACATTCTGGGAGGTGAAGGCTCCTCCAGACCATGCTGTGCCTTCCAATCCACAGGCTGCCCTCAGCAGGGCTGCAAGCTTCCATCTCTATTTCTTTCCTCTGCAGTAGGACGGGAATGTTCCCCTCACTAGAATGTAAAGTTAATGAAACCAAGCAGGATTGCAAAATATTTTTTTGCTTTTGTGTACCTGCCTCATTGTATATACTGACTGTATATGCTGACTCTAGGTGGGACTATTTAAAACAAAAGCATTTTCTTAGATCAATTTTGTGGTGCAGTGCTTGTAAGCTCTCTTTCAGAGACTGAGCACTTTCATTAGAAAGTGGTAAGATGAACATCGTCATTTGGGAGCCTTCATTGAAGGTTTTAAAATATGTTTCATGCTCCTCCTTAAAGAGATCCTATCTAGCAGAGTGATAACAGATTGATGGCCATGACCTTCTTCACATTCTTCTAACTCCTTTTAAAATAAAATCAGGGCTCTTGCTGCTGATGTCTGTGGGCCGGGTGCCAAGGCGCTGTAATGAGGGCTACATATCATCTCAAGACCATCATCTCAGTTCACTGTTAATGTGTTAACACCGCCAACACTCATGCCAAAAGAGGGAAAATCCAAGAGAAAAAAATGCTTTCCCATCCCCGAGGCTTATTTTCTGTAAACAGTAGTTGTCAGAAAGACAACGTTTTTGCATCGAAGATAAATATGATACCATATCGACACTACAACAAAATGCTTTTAAAGACATAAAGCTCTTTGTGCTTTAACTTTAAACTGATGATTTGATATCTTCCTAAATTATACATTTCAGCAGAGTTTCCTAATCTAAAACATGCATTGGTCTAGAGTGCATATTAACTTAAAATATTGCCATCCCTATTTCATAGCTGAGCGGGTGATCATTTTCTTTAATTACACATTAATTCCAATGTATTACCTGGATAGGCACTTTATGTTTTATCAGCGTAAGGATTAATGGGTAGGTGCTCTGCTATAATCTGACTGCAGAAGAAATACAGGGATTATACATGATTCATTCAATTAGTTCTCTGAGCTGAATAATATTAATCACATAGCCACCTTACATTTACAAAGCACTTCATTTTTAAAGTGCTTTTGTATCTGGGATTACATTTTCCTGGATCTTTTATTTTTGACAGACTCTTCCAGATAACACACAACTCTACATTTTTTCAACTTTCTGATGCCCAAACATTTAATGTGCATGTGTTTTATATCAACTGGACATGATCAGAGGTAGCAGAGTAACCATGGCTTTGGAAGACAGACTGACCTGGGCTGAAGTCTCAGCTCAAACACTTACTGCAAGACCTTGTAAAAATTGCCCTGACTGGTGTGGCTCAGTGGATTGAGTGCTGGCCTTCAAACCAAATGGTAGCCAGTTCCATTCTCATTCAGGGCACATGCCTGGGTTGCAGGCCAGGTCCCCAGTAGGGAGCATGCGAGGGGCAAACACACAGTAATGTTTCTCTCCCTCTCTTTCTTCTTCCTTTTCCCTATCTCTAAAAATAAATAAATAAAATATTTTTTAAAAAGACCTTGGGCAAATTGCTGTGAACCTCAGTTTCATTGCACTTAAAGTGGGGGACACACCATTTCCCATCAATGGCTATGGAAGGACTAAGTCAGAGGTAACTTATGAAAAGGATCTGTTATGTATCTAGCACATACCAGGAACTCAATTAAAAAAGTTACTGCTATTATTGGCAGCTATTTTACTCTGCCTTAAACATTTTCTTGCTCCTGCCTGATTCATTGTATTCAAAATATTTGGATTCAGAGAGGTATAGAGGAAGTAGAAAATCAAGTATAACAAAGTTAGCCCCAGAAAATGTACCAGAGGTATGACATTGAACAAACAGTCTGCAAAACCTAATCCATCTCTTTCCTACTTGAGTAGAGTATAAAGGCTATAGTGCTTGGGATTCCTGTATTCTAAGTTTAAAAGTATATCAAACCCAAGAATACATCTAAAACAAATAATGCTTTTCAGTTTTAGTGGTAGCCAGCCTCCACAATGACCCTTGATGATCACCCGCTCCCCCCGTAGCCAAACCATTGGTAGTTCCCTCCCGCATCCCCAACACACACACTGAAGCAGGGCTGGTCTGTAATGCAACCAATAGAATCAGGTGGCAATGATGTTGACTTCTGAGGCTAAGTCATAAAAGACATTGAAGTTTCTGTGCCTTAGTCTCTTAGATCACTTGCTCTGGGGAAAGCCAAGCCCCATGTCATGAGGACACTCCAGCAGTGCCCTGAAGAGGCCCATATGAAGAAGAACCAACTTTCCATCATGTGAGTCACCATAGACATAATTCTTGCAGCTCCAGACGGGCCGTCAGATGACTATAGCCCTGGCCAACATCTAATGACAACTTCAAGAGAAATCCTGATCTTTCCAGCCCCAGCCAAGCCACTTCTCAATTCCTGACCCACAGGAACCATGAGAGATAATAAATAACCATGGCTGCTGTAAACAACTATATTTTGGAGTGCTTTGTTATATAGCAATAGATTGTTATTACAGTGTCATGGGTAATTTGGTAAGAATATGGATTGGGATCATACGACCCTTCACCATATAGCTACATAACCCAAAGGACATGCCCAAACAATGAGAGAGTAATAACAAGGCCCTGCTATGCAGAAAAATGTAGGTTTCATATGGGACCATTTTCATATTTTAAGCATTATCACATCACACATTAACTGATCCCTCCAACCCCTGCCCCCAACTGATTGCAAAAGCCTTTAAAAATGACATGTTTGATTATATAAAAATGTAAGATGTCTATATGGGAAAACTACAAAGTAAAAATGTAACAACAGATGAAAATTATCAGCAATATAGGCAAGGCAGAATATTAATACACTCTATATAGAAGAAAATGTATAAATTAAAAAGAAATCACTCAATAGTAAGGCAGAGAGCAGATACTAGAGCAGGGAGCGCTCTAGTATTTAGGAGACAGGAAGAAGAGGGTGCGGCATGGATACCCAGGAGTGGCCACTAGCACAAGAGGAAAACTAGAAGATTCTGATGCCCAGGAAGCTAAAAATAAAAAAAAGGTTTTCTAGAAATAAGGAGTGATAAAATGTGCCAAACCCTGCTTGTAAAGTCAACTAAGATGAAAACTGAAGGTTCACCACTAGATTTTGCCATATGGAATGACTGGTAGCAGCTACATCACCTGATTCCCTTAGGCAATAAATGTTTGTTGGGTGACCACTATATGCTAGACAGAGCACTTCTTGAACTTATCTCCTTTTATGGTGATTCTGCCAGTATGTTATGACTGCCAATACAGTTTGTTCTTTCAGGTTACATTCAAAAGGGCATTGCAGGTTCTTTGGAGTACAGGAATGGAAAGAAAATCCAAATAACCAGTTTTAAACCCATTAGGTGTCAAGAAATGGCACACCAGTAAATAAACAGTAAATATTAGGAAGGATCTGAGAGCCTTCCAACTATTAATCACAATAGTAATTTTATGACTTCTTTATACCTAGAGCAGTCTGGATAGGGTAAGTTATGTTGCTGAAACAAATGACCCCTCAATCTCAGTGATCTGATACAGTATAAGTCTATTTCTTGTTTATTCAAAGCCCACAAGGGCCACCTCTCCCAGATAACTACCTTCTGTGCATTGTTTCAGCATTCCAGATACCTCTAAATGTAGAAACACGTTTTCACAATCAGAACAGCAAGGGAAGAGAGCTGTAAACTGGAAGACAGCTCATGCCAGCGATTAAATAATCTGGCCAGTGTGACTCACATTCAACCACAACCCCTTGGGCAGAAGGAATTACAGGACCAGCACAATTGGAAGGGAAGCCAGGAAGTTTTCCCGTGAAGATGAACTAGGTATTGGTGAGCATTGCAAGTCTCCACCACAATCAGGTTCTATTTTTCAAAGGCTATGACATCTTATCATCTGTTTGACCATAAAAACATCCCAATAAGGCAAGTAGAGAAGTTATTAAAATCTTCATTAATAGATGTGAAAATTGAGGCAAAAAAGTTTAAACAACTTTTCTAATCAGTGATAATATCTAATTTAAATCATTGTAAGAATTGACTCTCAGCTCTATGAGTCCCCCCTCCCCACAAGTCCATGCTGCCATCTATTTTGGAACTATTCACTAGGATTATGGATATCTGTGGCCATTGCAGTATACATAAAATATGCCACAGAGCAGAATACTGCATGATTCTCTAAATATCTCATACAAAAGAAGGCCCTTGGGAATAGCTGGGATCAGTCCCTTCAGTCATTTCTGTCAATGACTGGCTGATGCCTAAAATGAAAGCCAAAAGGGCTTAAAATGGAAGGCTTGGGTTTTCCTCATAACACTTGAGATTCCTCTCTCTGCATCTGTCACTAAAGATTAGCCCACAGAACAGCATGCGTGAACCCTCTTCATGTTAAAGGTGAACTTTAAGTTTCAACATTCCCTGGAGTTCTAATTTGCACACTGCTGACAGCCCAGCTCAACGAGGTCCAGCCTTCATGACTTCTGGGTTAAGCCTTAAGGTACAGTTTCCTTCTCTCAGATATGTGGGGTCTCGATATGGTTTTAGGAAAGTAGAGAAGCGCTGTATTGGGGTTTTCCTTTATCAGTAGTTATTTAATTTAGTTGCACAAAATGCTAACTTTTTTCAAAAAGAAATATATATCCAAACACTAGATACCTAGATCAAAATGAAATATCACTTGGCACTGAGATAAAAGCATTACTTACAATGATAAGACCTTTCTCCAAAGATTGTGTATTCAGAAAGAGTTCAAAGAGCAATTAGCTATAAGCTCTTATTTTCAGTTTCATTCCCTAAATTCTGTATTGTAAGCCTTAATTTAGAAGTTGGTATGTGAGCAAAGTACTAAGTAAAAGCCTCAAATGGTATCAGGTCAACGCTTGAACCTCTTTTAACTGTTCTGTCCACAGCTTCACTTCCCTTTGCTATACTGGACTTTCAGGTGGAAAGAGAAGGAATGAGATTTCCAATGTTGAGAAAAATGGCACATGCCCAAATCTGACAGTAGCCAACCAACTACTATTCCATCTTGAAAATGGGCTAGGATTTTTTAGTCCCAAGCTCTACACCTTCTCAATACCTTATAAAGCAAAGGCAACTCACATGGCAAAGAAAGCTTGGTTTCTTGAAAAAGTAACTACACATGGTAACTTCAAGAAACCATCCAAACTCACTTTTTGTCCTAGTCAAAAAAGCTCTACCCAGAGAGTATGAAAAAGACTCCCAGATGTGTGTTACAATGGAAGAACATAAGGAAACATGGATTTTATTCCCAGATCAATCAATTACTAGCTATTCCCATATCTATTTTAAAAATCAGAGAATATGATAGACTCAAATGGAATAATACAAATGAAAGCACTTCACATCTGAATAGAGCCTTATGGTTTGCAACATATTTTACTTGATATTGCTCTCCCTGGCCTATATTAAGAACCCATACTTATATTGCCCAACTAGCAAGGACAGAAAAGTTCACTGGAGAGTCTTTCTTCCCATCCCAAATGTTATTTATCTTTCTCAACTTCATCACAGAATTTAAATCTAGTAGTTGACCTTGATATCCTTTTAATGTCATTGGCCCATTAAACTAAATCTTATTTCGCCACTCTAATATACCAATCTTTGAGAAACCATCCAAGAGTACTGCTGAGTCCTGTGATAACCTGTAAGGGTTCTACATCCCTTACGTAGAGGGATCACATAATACGTCCTCCAAATTGGGACACTTCTGGAAGGGAAAGGGGACTCTCTAAGTAATAACACCAGGAAAACAGTTCAACTGGACTGTCCTTACAAGCCACCCTTTTTATAAGCCTCACAGGTAGACCTCAGGTTGGGCAGGAGATTCAAGCCTTGAAGGCTATGCGTAAATGAAATCACATTTTCATTCATCTGTTTTGCGGATGCATTAAGTTTTCTCCAGCTGATTTTTCAGATGGCAGGTACCATCCAAGTTTACTACTACACGCCCTCTGCTCTTGTTCAACAAAACAGTCAGTGACCTGAGCAGAAAAACACAGATCACCTGATGTTTCTATTTAAAGGAACTCAGTTTATTTGTTGGCTGGTTGGTGTTAAAAACACAGTAACTATACGAAGTGGAAAATGACATAGAACCAAATACTCCTAACATTTCAGCAAGGGCTGTCCCAGTCTGTTTTCAATATCTCTAACTTTTAATTACAATAGTAATGTATAAATATGTGTGAATATTTCCTCCCCTTAAAAATTGGAAAATTATAAGAAATAACTACTAATGGCCCAAGAACCAATTAATTTCCAGACACTCATGGTACATTATTCCAGATTCTAAAGTTCATTCCATCTATACCACATAATATTACTTTTAATATGTTATGTACTTTCTTTTCGCCTTTTCTCTGCATAGTTTTTTGTTTGTTTGCCCTAATCATACTATGCATTCCATAGTCTATGTTTATGTGCATTTTCACATATTAACATAAACCTTGAAATGATTGCTTCTCAATAAGAGCAATGCAAGATTGATGGGGGAAAAATCTCCCTCAATCTCCTTTATATCCGAGTCCACTGAAGCTCTTTTTCAGAGGTAACCACAGGGAACCCTTTCTGGTATCCGTCAAGACATCTCAGCATCCCAGGGGTGTGTGTCTGATCACACTCCAGTCCTGTGTGCCCCTTTACAACACGGTTCCGAAGACCATTCACGCTCACTCTCACACCCTCTCCTGCATTCTCCCTTGAACTCACTCCAGTCACACTGTCATTCCCACCACGTCAGTAAGACTGCACTTGTCCGAGTCCTCCACATTGCCAAATTCCAAATTCAGTTCATTCTAAGGCCTCATTTTCCTCAAGTTTAAGAGCAACCGACACTGTATTGATATATTGCATCTTCTTTCTTGAAACATTTTCTTCTCTTGATTCCTAGATGTCACTCTCTGAATATCATCCTGCCTCTGGCCATCCCCTGTTGGTCTCCTTCGATGGCTCTCCTGCATCTTCCTGACCTCTGAATGGGGGGCAATCCCAGTCCTCACCCTCCTTGCATTCTCCATCTACGCCTACTCCCCAGGTGGCCTCATCCAGGCCTCTGCTTCAAATGCCTACTGTGTACTGATGACTCTTGACCTATACTGCAGTCTGGACTTCTCCCATGTCCTGCAGACCTGTCTGGACACCTTACAGGGGCTCTCTAGCTCAAGGGGTCAAAAGTGACCTCTTAAGTCCCCTCTCCTGGTTTTCTCTATGCCACTAAAAAGCCACTTTATTTTTCTTGTTGTTGGGGAAGGGCAAGGAAGGGGGAGAAACTAACAAAAACAACAAAAAGAAAATCTTAATGTCATTCTCCCTCCCTCCCTCCCTCCTTCTCATCATCATAAAAGAAAAAAATTGATAAATTGAATTTCATCAAAATTAAAACTTCAGTTCTTTGAAAGACACTCTTAGGATAAAAAGATAAGCCACTGACTGAGAGAAAATATTTACAAAGCATATATCTGATAAAGGACTTGCATCCAGAATATATAAGAATGCTAAAAAAATAATGGGAAAATAGTCCAATTTTTAAACTGAGTAGGCACCTCATCGAAGAGCATGTACAAGTAAGTGGTAAACAGCAATAAAGGATATTCAACATCATTACTCAGGAAATGCGAACCAAAACCACAATGAGGTAAAATGGCTTCTGTACCAAGTGCTGGCAAGGATGTGGAGAAACTGAAACTCATACCCTGTTAGTGGGGACATAAAATGGTATAACCTTTTGGAAAGTAGTGTGATAGTTTAATGGTTAAACACACAACTATATTATGATCCAGCACTGCACTCCTAGGTGTTTACCCAAGAAAACGGAAATGTACATCCATACAGATACCTGTATATAGATGTTCATAGCAGCTCTATTTGTAAGAGCCCAAAACTACTTACTAACAACCCAAATATCCACCAAGAGGTGAATGGACACACACATGGGGTGTAGCCTTACCATGCAGTGTGAGTCAGCAGTACATGGAATAAATTAATGGTGCATACAACTTATACAATTGATTCCCTAATTATGCTGAGTACAGAAGCAAGACGAAAATGAGTATATACTGTACTCTTAACATAAAACTCTAGAAAGTGCAAACTAATCTATAGCGACAGAAGGCATTTCCCTGCCTGGGGAAGAGGGGACGCAGAGTGGTGGGAGATGGAGATTATCGAGGGCCACAAGGAAACATTTGGGGGTGATGAATGTGCTCATCATCTTGATTAAGGTGATAGTCAGATACACACATGTCAAACTTAACAAACTGCATACTTTTAATATGTGACGTTTATAGTGGGCCAATTATATGTCAAAAAAAGCTGAGATTGCCTATTTGAGGTCACCCTTTTGCTAGCCTAAATTTTGGCCTCGCTGCAAAAATTTTCTTGAAGAGCATTTAGGAACAGACTGACATTGTTAAGCTTAATGTTCTGTGAAATCGTCTAAACTAATTGTTTCAAAGGCCTGTGGCAGCAGTTTTCTGAGATTATATCAGACGACACTTTTTGTCTTTATGTAAACAGAAACTAACGTTGCCACTGGATACCAAACAGTACTTCTACTGCAGGCATCCCAACTATATCCGTGCCAACAGCTGAATGTGTTATTTCACCTGAAGAGGTCTGAGAACAATGTCCTTACTTCCCCATGTCACGGTCTGTTACTTTACTTGGTGGCCTCTGCAGGGAATTCTACAAGGGAGACAGCAGACTTGAATCACTGGTGGATTGTGTGTGTGTATGCGTGTATGTGTGTGTGAGAGCCAGAGCACGAGCGTGCTGCACTCCTGTGTGAGAAAGACTGAGAGACAGGGGATGAAGGAGAGAGACACAGAGGGAAACAGGAAGCGAGACCTTGAGTTCTGGCTTTAATCCAGCCATTTCTTCCCTACAGTAAAAAATATGTGGAGTCAATTGCTTGACTTCTAAATAGCTCCAGTCTCTCCTACATCTTCTAGTCCTCCTACCCTCAGGAACACAGAGAGTCCACAATTTGTCAGCTTCCATTCATGGAACAGGCACACACAAACCCAGGGACACAAGCACATGCATGTACACTCGGACCCAAGTCCCTCCAACTACTGTGCAAATGTTTCTTCTTATTCTCTTCTCAGCAGATGCCATCAGAAACCTGTATCACTGTGACACAGGCCTCTCTTCCTCAAATGACTTCATAATTCCATCTTACATTTGGTCCCTTTACAATAAATCAGTGTTTTCTAAATGCAATCCAAGCCAGTGACAACTTGGATTTGACTAAAACAATGAGGAAATCAATTCATTTCTTTTATATAGTTATATTTTAAATGTTACTTCACTTCTTTGAATAAAAAGCCAGTATCCCTTGGCAAAGGCAGAAGGTAATTCCAAACCTACATACAAGGAACACCAAAGATGTGAGTGAATGCACACAATCATTCCCTGCAGAAACCTCAGGGTCTGAGTCCAGCTCTCGCTGTGGGGCTGGTGTGGCTAACAGGCATCTCTAGCACTTGCTGATACCACTTTCAATAAACCTATACTTTTTTTCTTGACTAGTGAGTAGGACTGACAGAGAGTTGAAAGGGAAAAACTGCTTCCATGCGTCGCCATGCGCATCCCGAGCTCATCCCATGCGTGGTAGCTCCTGCCCTCCACAGTCTCTGAGAGCCCGTCTCCTGACTCAGGAGGCCAACATGGATCTGAGTTCACATAAAAGTATGACCTACCTCAAGGACTTGGAAGAAGTATGAGGGTCCCTCCCAAACCACATGGCACCTTTGCGAAAATTAGGAAAAGGAGCCCACTCTGGGCAGGTGAGCGCTATGAGTGCGTAGGGCTTGGTGACAGGACGGTGTCTGCACGAGCATTTGAAAGAGGTCTCTCTTTCTCCGGCCCAATGTCACCCTCTGCCAGACAGACACCAGGTTGGATTTTGGCCCCACTCTACCCTTTGGCTTGGTGCCCTTGTGCCGTGAACAAGAGGAACAACTATACTTGGTGGTCTGCCAAGCATCACCTAAGCCTCGGCATTTCCATTAGTTATTACCAAATTCATAATTCAATGGCTGACTTTCTAGGGCTCTGTGTGGTGTCCTACCCTACCCCTGTCCCCACTCCTCTTAACTTCTAGCCTTTGGGTTGTGCGGTGGCTCGGGAACACTCCCACAGGGACATGCACTGGAGAAGAAGGAAGCACTGACAGCTCCATGTGTCCTCTGGTGTTGGCTCGCCACTGCTGGCCCATCCCCACCCTGCTACAGCTGAGGCTGGCTCTGGAAGAGAAGCACCCCGTCCTGAGATGGCTGTTTCCTTTCAGTCCTGTTGATATTTAATAAATGAGTAATTAGTCGGGTTCTGAGGTATGCCTCTTTTGCCAAAAGCACACACTAATGAACATCAAGCCAAGGTAACTTACTGAAACAGCACAACTGACGACAAGGGGATCTAAGCAAATGGGTCCTAACTCAACACAGCTCTGCCTGCAAGATCAGAACTCTGACAAGCATTGGTTCAAGTGACAAGATGCTGATTTAAAGTGCCACAAAGAGCTGGGCGGCAGGAGGGACCTCGGTTTGTATTAGCACAAACAGGAAGCAGATTTTTATATGTTTTATTCTTTATACTTCAAATTCTGAGTAATTCACAGCCCAGTCTACATGGCAATCTTGAAAAGAGAATTCTCAAATGTTAGTGAGTTCTAAGGATTCATTTTGGCTTTTATAATGGCTTACACAAAGCCACCATATAAAAGTCCATATAAATAAGACAGGCTTGGTTCATAAAGCCTGTAGGAGAGCATAGTGGGGAGCAACAAAACTTTCCAAAAAGAGGACACATTGGCCAGTTACCTCTCTTTGAACATAAGCCCCTACAAGATCCTCTAGTTCAGTACAAGGACCCACTGCCCATTGGTGACAGGCCAGGGGGAACTAGGGGTGACCCATCACTTTTGAATACAAATTTCTAGAGGAAATTGGAGAAAACAACCTATCTAAACCAGAAGTGGCAAACTGGCATCAGCTCGTGTGTCAGCGCCACGTGATCAGCAATGACTGCTTGAGCGCTGAGCTGAGAGGCATTCTGGAGTCACACTGGGCTCAAAGGAAAGGGGCTATAACTTGATAATGACTTCAAAATTCAGTGTGACCCAGGTTGGATGGTCACATACTCCACCACGCCTTGCCCCTCCCCAGCAGTCCTCAATAATCTTTTCCTAACAGGAAATAAGTTTGAATAACTGGTTCTCTTTAAAACAAAAGTGTGAAATTCCTCAGACAGAACATGATGATTATAAACTGCTCATTCAGAACAGCCCTGAGACACTGGACGGACCACTGCTGCTGAGAACAGCACTGTGCAGCCTGCATGAATCTCAGGAATAACTTCCAGCCAAAGCCCCTGGCCACCTACTTATTAAGTATGATGCTGCTGTGCTGACAGACTTACAGGAGGTCTAAACTAAGGCTGGGCAATTGGGCACGGTCTAACCTTGAGAGCTAGCTGTCCTTTCAGTCTTTGGGAAATAAGGTTTTAAAAGCCCCTAGGTTTAAGACTTGTATTCCTGAAGATCAGCCACCATAAAAGAAGACATTCAATCCTGGACTAGGCGTCTCTCCTGGTCACAGAGCTTTGGGGAATTCACAGAAGCCTGGGAGGGGGCTGGCTCCACCCTCATCACCAGGACATACTTCATTATTCAGAGATACAGTATTCAAAAGTCTTAGAGTTCTACAGTGTTCCAAGCTTGGCAGGATCTAGCAACATGGATTGCCTCCTGCTGGCACTCCTGTGATGCTGCCATCAGAAAGTCATCCAGGGGCTCAGACACCCACTCTGGTCGCTGAAGAAACAGATGTAAGAGAAGAGCTTCTGTCCTCTGAAGGGCTTTACCTGTCCTCCCTAGTCCTGTGGACCACAACAGCAAAGCTTTCTTACAGATTTCACCCATGTATAGGCAGCACACCTTCAAAAACTCAGCTCATAGCATTAGTGGTCATTGGACATCAGGAAACAATTTACTTACACAATCGCTTTGGCCGACGGTCAGGAATTCAGGAGGCATGCAAACCCCTGATCACTGCAGTGACAGTTCAGTGTGTGGGAAAAGCATTCGGGAGCCTTGTGCAAGTGCAGGAAGGGGCAGTGCACCCACGTCCCATCACCTCGCATTTGTCTTAACTTTCTACTGTTAAAGCAGCACACAAAACATATATCTGTACTTGTATCCACCTAAGTCCCAAAGTACTCGTATAGTAGATAAGCTTAACTTACAGAAGCAAAATGCAAAAATCAAACCCACTTTTAAATCTCCACGGTCATGTCCTACACAACTCACACAGGACAAACAGATTTGGACCACGTGTATCAAAATCAGTTTGAGAACATAAAAGTTAAGGTAGTCTCAGAAAATTTAAACATCAGGAATTCACAATGAAACTCAAAATGTGCCCACATTGTTACCATTCACAAAGGAAATAATTCAGGGAGAGCGTTGGTGGTGGGTCTTCTAACTCCTAGGATTTCCATCACTCCATGCTAACTCCCTCAGAAAGTGAACTAAAGGAAAAGTTATAACAAGTAAGCAATTATTTATTATTTTTATTTGCAAGATCTTTAAAAGACACCAGCTCAATGCAATCAAAAGTGCAATATTTGACCCAATGACTTCTAAAGATTATACTCCCTGCTGTTTCATCATTAACTAAATCTTGTGTCTGCACATCAGAAATCATGTGGGGTCCACAATGACATGACAGAATAGCCCCAAGCTGCTGATGACGTTTAGATTCAAATATACTTGTATTTCTCATTGACACATCAACAGCCATTAACTTTTCCCCAAGCCAGTAAAGCAATGAATTTATTTGAGAGGCTTATTGTATTGCCTACTCTAACTTGCCTAAATCTCTGATGATATCTAATCCGAAAACTCTGCTTCCTCCTTTTGCAATTATTCCCAGTTGCATGGACACTACCTTCTGCAGGAAAGTACAGAGAACGCAGCCTTGGGAAGGCAGGCCCATCACTGCCCGGCTGAAACTGCTAGGCTCTGGGGCTCCCCACAGGAGGTGGTGCAGTCTGGGTTGCCACTTTAGCAAATAAAAACACAGGTGGCTCAGTTCAATTTGAATTTCAGATAAACAACAAATAATGTTTTATTCATTGCTTAGCTGAAATCCAAGTGTAACTGGGTGTCATGTATTTTATCCGGCAACCCTACTTCCTTCCACTGTAAGTTCCTGTGTATGCTTTGCACAAAAGGAGACTCTTTTCTAACATCCTGTTGAGACTGCAACTTTTGCAGATTAAAGTTGAAGAAGAGTCCCTACATCTATACCATGCCCTTGATGCCTTTATACTTCAAGGACTTTCAAAGTGGCTTTGCCATGTTCTGCTAGAGGGAGAGGCTCCTTCGAGGGGGAGGAGGTGGGAGCGGGACGGGATGCACGGTGCCACAGAGCAGCGCGCCCGCACGCCCTCCAGGCTCCACTTCCATAGTAGTGTGCGGCTCCCACAGCACTTTATAAATGAGATAATAATAATCATTATTATGTGCTGCTGCTGCTGCTGAGCACCTGTTTACTGATCATCAGAATCTAGAACCAGCAGCATGTTTGGCCTGCTCCCACTGAGGATGGAGATCGGGCTCAAAAATACTCCTGTGAAAAAACTGGAGATTTAAAGGTTCTGGTCCCACTTAAAAAACAATACTCTTTGCTTCAGATCAGAAAAAAGCAGCTGATCTTTGTCTTTGTCTTTAGCTCTAAAACATTCCATTCACTCTCTTCTCTTGATGGAAACTTACCCACCTCAACTAATGAATCCCTCAGTCAGCAGGAACTGGCCATCTTTTCTCACCTGCAGAAAGTAAGCATAGGAAAATAAACAACTTAAGAAGAAAAAAATCCACCACCCAGAGATGGCTAAGAGGTTTAATTATTGCCTGGAAAGCAACATCCTTGCACAGCATCTGTAAGACTCATTTTCATAATTACGTTCTGATTGAAACTGGGACTTGCAACAGGGTAAACTCACTTCCATATTAATATTAAGTAATGATTAACACAGCTCAGGACCCAGGTTCAGGATCTGAGAGCATGGACTAAATGGAAATAAATTTTAACCCATAGTGGTAAATTTGCTATTTGTCTCTCAAATGATTTTCCATTCATTAACCGGCATACAACAAACTTACATTTGCTCCATGAGAACTCATCAGAACGAATTCCGGCAGTTACCAAGGGGCCCTGCTGAACACAAGACCTCCTCAGATTTGACTCCCTACCTCCCATTTTTCTCTCCCTGTCCTCCCTCCTCGGCTTGTCTTTGTTTTTGCAAATTCATTCTCCCTTTCTCTCGTTCTCTGTGTCTGCCTGTCTGTCTTTCTCTCCCCAAATCCGTCTCTCCCACCCTCTCCCCCTCCTTCTCCTTCTCACACCCTCTGTCGATCACCTCCTCACCCTCTTGCTGTCACACTGGCCTCTCTCCCTTTCATCTCCTTGACACCACCCGCTCTGTCTTATGCTCCCTTACACGGCCTCATACACGTTTTTGCTCTCTCCCACCTGGCAGAATCTGATGGCTTCAACACCAGAGAGCAATAATTAACCAGATTAGCTAAGAGTAAATAATTTTTATTGTTCAACCCAAGTGCATGCAAATCGCTAAACACCGCTGTGCTTAAACAAACTCCCACTGGGGGTGGGAGAACCCAGCTAGACACACACTAATCCTCATCTCGAGAATAAAATGTCTTCAACTGGGAGCATAGTATCACGCGGGACAGCATGCCATCTTTTTAAAAAGAGAAATGCCCTTTCAACTTTTGTCTTTGCAGATTAAAGTTGAAAAACAGTGCCATAATCTTTTAAAACAACAATTCCTGAACACTAAAAGTCATACAAACCAGAATAATGCCATAAAATGTTAATCATTTTTTTGTTGTTTTAATAGCTATTTCTGAAGTTGCTACTTGATATTTGCCCATCCTCCTTAAAAGTCCTCCAACCAGCAACCAAGCAATGCCAAGCAAACAAGCAACAATATGGTGGTGGTCTGAAGCCCCTTGTACAACTAGCACGTTAGTGGTTACCTATTGACAAGAAGCAGACATGAAAACAGGAATTGCAAAGAGTGCTTACATTCTCATTGTCTGTAAATGTTTTGTTTTAGATAATTTAAGTTTAAAGTAAAATCTAGCTTTCTCACTTTTCTTTACAAAAAAGAATCCATCTGAGAGTTAATGAATGCTATCAGGAATTCCAGTCTCACAGGAAATGAATAATTACTCTCCTGGCTCTAATAAGGCACCACATCCAGAACATAATCCCCAAGAGGTTAACCCCAGGGTAACAGTCTCCTAACTATTCATTTCCACCTGCCTGGAGTTCAGTGGCACCTTTCAGACAAGCCTTTGAATATCTGGCTTAGTGAATTTAATTATGATCTTCCCGTGCAAAATATGTCTCCAAGATTATATCATGTCCCTGGAATCCCAGAAGTGAAGTTAGAAGGCCTTATTCAATGTTTTTTATGTATGGGAGCCAGAGTCCAAACATTCCTATGTCAAAAGTTCATTTACATTTATTTAGTGAAGTTGCAGCTGGTATTCAAATCCTTACTTGAGCATTTAAAAAGGAAGAAAAATTTTTTTACTCAATGTACTATTTATCATGTCTATTCATTCACACACAAGGACCACACATAATTAAATTAGTACCAAAAATTAAGTAGATAATTATTTTCTTATTTACTGGAGGAAGTTTTATTCATTATACATGTTTATTTTACCCATTTATTGCTGCACCCTCTATATCAACTTCACAATATCAAAGTAATATTCCATTAGATTATAGCAGAAACAAAAAAGTCAAGAGAACTCTTGTTCTGTTATAATTAGAAAGACAAAGATGGCATAAAAGAGTCTCAAAGTGATTTAGAAGAATCACAGATGAAAGAGAAATTCAAACTGGAGGAGATGGGAGTAAGTGTGAGAAAAAATGACTATCATAAATTGGGAAAAAATTTGTTCACTGACAAGGGCTGAAGAAGTAAAACAAAATGCAGATTCCTAATATATGCAAGAAATGTAAAAGAAAACTCTTAGAGAAAGAGAAAATCACAAATTGTGAAAGTCGTAGTTAATGAAGAAAATGTGATTTTAGAGCATGCTTGTGGAAAGAGGAAAAACACACCCAGTGCTGTCTAGATCATGAACAGTGAACCACGTACAGCTCAAAATGTCACATCCAAGGGAAAATACCATCTTTTAAGAGACGGCCCATGAGCACTTACAGAAAGAACGTAAGGACGCTCTCCCACATAAGAACGCTGGGATTGTCCCTGAACAGACAACAGACTACCCTTCCTTTTTGAACACCATCCCCAGTCTCACTCAGGGAAATGTTAATAGGGTATCTCAACATTCTGTCCTGATACCTCATTAGACCAGGGCCCCAAGCCTCAGTACCAACAGGCTTTATTCCCCATTGCCATGTTCATCTGCTGCCTACTTGTTAGAGCTGACTACATCTGGACCAATCTAACTGCATGTGGACCCATGCAGACTACATCAGACACCCTCTGGAATCTTTGAGTCAGCTTCTATGACCATGTCTCACATCTTGACTTCTTTGATCTCTGCCAAAAGGTAAATTCCTGCCCAAACTCTCTTCTCTATCCTCATTCCCCTTGGCAGCCATCATTCCCTGCTCCCTGCCTCTCAGCGCTTTCCGCTGCACCTCTGGCAACTTTGTTTCCAGGAAAACCAGCCCTTAAGCATCCATAAGCTCTTCTCAGAATACTATTTCCACCTTTGTACTTCAATTGAAATCAGGTCTCTCTTAGAAATACTGCTTCTTCCCCTGCTGATACCAACTACCCTCTCCTCCCAATTCTAAACTATGGTGGTGGATTCACTCGGCCATGAGTGACAGAATCTCAGAGCCCCAAGAGAGCAATGGCATTAGAAGATAAAACACTGTAGTTCTCTCCCACATAAGAAATATCTAGAGATGGGCTTCACAAAGTCAGGAAGAACCAAGGTTATTTCTTATCTAACTGCTCGGACACCCAGAGCAGTAGTTTTGCCTCATAGTACAAGAGGGCTGTCATTTCACAGGCGAGCACAGGCATATTCAAGTTAGAAAAGAGAAGGCTTTTTTTCTTTTCTCTCTAAGGAAGCTTGGTGTCTGTTATAAACACCACTTTCATTTACATTCTATTGGTCAGAACTGTGGTCATATGGCCACACCTAGTTGCATGACAGGCTGGGAAATGCAGTCTTTCTCTGGGTGGACACATGCTCACATAAAAGTCATGATTATGCTGTCAAGGAAGAACAGACATGGGGTGTCAACTCACAATGTCTCCTTGGGATATAAATCTGTAATTCCAGGGCCTCCTCCAGAACTGTGGGCCTGTCCTGGTTCGGAGAGATTGCTTAGTCACTTCCACCTTCTCAGCGACACCTGGCTATGGTCTTCATGACACCCCACATCCTCCTGTGTCATCTAAGATGTAGATAGCCTATTCAGCACCCTGCCATCATAATTATTTGACTTCCTCAATGCTGACACTTTCAACTTCCCTCCAGCTCTGCTATCCCTTTTCCTGTCCACACACTAGTCTCATGGTCATCTTTGACATCTGTTTTTTTAAGGTATTTATTTACTTATTTTTAGAGAGAGGAGAAGTGCAGCACAAAGAGAGTGAGAGAAACATCAATGCGTGGTTGCCTCTCACGTGCCCCTACTGGGGACCGGGCCCACAACCCAGGTATGTGCTCTGACTGGAAGTCGAACAGGCACACTTTTGGTTCACAGGCCAGTGCTCAATCCACTGAGCCACACCAGCCAGAGCCATCTTTGATATCTTAAACCCAACCCTTTACCCCATGAATCTCAACTTCCTGTCCTTCCAGCTCCCTTACTTCCCCTATCCTGTCAAACACTGAGACTGCTAGTCCCCTGAGAGCTGCATTTTTCCCAGCTGTCAGACTTCCTCTGTCTCCTTCAGTCCATCCCTCTCTTTCTCTCCCTCCCTCCCCATCTACTTTCCCCCGACCTTTCCTTCTTCCCTCCCTTCACCCATCTGGACACCAGAGTTATTCACATGAACTATCACCTACCTTCCTGGCAAACCTCTATTCTGAATCAATTATTTCCAAAGCAATGATCCTCAAAATTGGCTTAAAATTGTCACATAGTTTTAAAATGTCATTTTGTACATTTTCCACTATACTAGATTTTAGTCTCTGTCTTCTCTGTATTTTAGTTGCAGAAGTGACACAGTATGTGATTCACAGGAGTCACCTGGTGTTAGTCGGCTTCTGGGTAGAATGATAGATAAGTGACTTGATGACAATAAGAATATATACTGAACTATAATAAACTTACACTTGTAGCTACTTAAAGAAACAAAGAATGCCAATTATGGTGAATCTAAGCCCAAGGGAAGCTCCTGAAAGGCAGAGTGCAAAATTTTATCCTTGGACTTGCCCTGCTCAGCATGAATGAGGACAGAGTTGGAATGACTATTAAAACAGCAAAGACCTGAAAGCAGAAGTGTAGAATAAATATGGTATGCTAGAAACAAGATCCAGACGGCTCTGGATAGGGTAGAATCAATCAATTAATTTATCATATATATGATAAATATATATATATTATACACACACTTTGTTTGTTTTAATAAGGACAAATGTAAAACTCTTCACTTCATGTAGGCTCTTTACTTAGATCCAAAACCCCAACTTCACAGATGGCAGAGTTCCAACAGAATAGACAAAACGGTACAAATGAAAATACACATAAGGCTTTATTTTATTGTAGAGCTCAGTCTGAACAAAGAGCTCTTCCACAGCTGATGCAGCTTCATCTCACTGTACAGACAGGAGGCGTCAAGCACCGGATCCTGACACACTCTGTGCAATCACACGTGAAGCGCTGTGTTAAACGCAGGGCACCCAGGTAGTTTCAGAATAATGTGGACCAACCAGAATATATTCAAAGAAAAGTAACCTCACAAAACTCAAGAGGAAGATCTGTATCTTAATCAATGTGCCTGTTCCCGTGCCCGCCACAGGGATGCGGTCCTGTGCTAGAGTTTCACAGCCTCGGGGTTTCAAAATGATCCATGCCTGTCATATAACAGGCACTTAGTAAAGATTGGTTAAATAATTAAATGAATAAACACAAACTCTTATTGCTTTGCATCAAGTTTTAAAGATTTCATACCCCTTCATTTGCTTTATGTAACCAATACCATTGGGTCCCCTGTCTGAGTTATCTCCCCAATGCTTTGAGATTAGTTTTATTTTTAACAAATAGGGTATTCCTTCAAGTTAACTAAAAGATTTTGCCCTGGCTGGGTAGCCAGTTGGTTACAGCATCATGCTGACATGCCAAGGTTGCATGTTCCAACCCCGAGCACATACAAAAGTCAACCAGTAACTACATAAATAAGTGGAACACCAAATCGATGTTTCTCTCTCTCTCGCTCTCACTCTCTCCCCTTCCTTCCTCTCTCTCAAATCAATCAATCAATAAATGTTTTAAAATAGGTCAAAGATGTTTATATTATCTCCCTTTATGCCTTATATGTAGAATTTTGTTAAGAGTCTGCATAATATGAACAATCCTGTTTGAAGAAGCTGAGGGTTCTGACAATATCAGTTAAGATTATTTCCACTCCTAACATTCTGTGAATACCTCTGACCTCTAGCTTGAGCCAAAAGGAAACAAGCCTAAAATGAAAAGGTAGTATCCAGAAAGACTGATTTATTCATATTATTTCAGCACATGTTGAATTCCTTTTGCTTGTAAGTTATTATGACCCACTGATCACCTGGAAATTATATCTGAACAATTCTAGGAAAATAAGTCCATTCATCAAAGCTTATCTAATTCATGTGAGTTTCTGTTCTGTTAATGCCTTAATCTAGGTTTATGCCCTTCAAAGGGTGAATTCATATATCTCTGAAATATAAAGTCTTTTATCAGGATATTACCTGTCATTAATTCAACATCTTGTGATGACACAAAATCCTCACCACACCTGCACAATGGGAATGCAGTCGGAGAGAACCACAAAATTCCCCGACCCCACTAAGGCACAAACCAAGGCCTAGTCACGGACCTGCTTGGGGCTCCCAGAGCAGGCTGTCCTCCTCCCTACCACACACTGTCAGGTGCACACCGCAGAGGCAGACAGTGGGGTTGGAGTGGGACGGAAGGGCCAGGCCTTCAGCAGAGCTGTGGAAACTACACACAGACACTGTGGCCAGTGTCCTAAACACCCATCCAGCCTCTGCACGATTATGCAATGATTATGCAATTTTGATTTTTAAAATGCATTTACTTTTTATTGAACAACAGAAATCTTTTGAAATCATATTTTTAAAATCTCACAAGCTACCAGTGGGCAAGATTACGCTGCAACAACTAAAACTAACGGAACAATACAGGAGTTGTTAGTAGGCAGCGTGCGTCAGTAATTTCCTTCCTCTACTTATTTAAGATGATGCTTTCCTTCAGTTTTCTAGCACACCCATTGAAGCATACTGTATCCAAACCAAAAATATACAGTGTAGGTGATCATTTAGGAAAAAGCATTCACATCAGGTTTAATATTTTAATTATTTATAGAATAATTTGACAATATGTAATATAAAATAGAAGACAGCATTACTGGACCAAAGAGTAGCTGTGTGCTGAACTAGAAGACTGGCAAGCGCACATCACCAGCCCACCCTGCACAGGTGCATTCAGCCCCAGCACTCCCCGTGGCATCTGGACACAGCCTCCAACCCAGCTTGAAATCGGCCCCTTTCAATCTGAAGTAAAATATATTAACCAGCCCAAGTTGGATTCATTATGATTTATATAAAATTGAAGGTGAACTAATGGCCTAGAATGTTCTCCAGCCATGTTTGCTGTGGTACATGCCAAATAACTATCTTGATATTAAAAACTAACACCCACAGAATCTTGAACATGAACACAAATGAATTTACGACAGGCACTATACTACATGCTTTACATGTATTCTACCTCTTGATCCTCACTATGGTAGGTACTGTTATCACCGTTTTTAGGGGGAGAAACTGAACCTTTGGGGGTTAAACAGCTCCTCTAAAGTCACTGAGGAAGTACGTGGAAGGTCTGTTCAGTTCTCATTTCTAACACTGTGCTGTTAGCCACTGCTCTGTGCTCTCTCTCTTGTTCTTCTCAAAGGCTCAAATGGTCTATTTAGTACAACTACTTACCTTTAATGGAAGAATTTCATACTCTTTGTCCTGATGTCTTGACCCTGAGAAAGTTAATGACTGCTGTGAAAATTCCACACCACTTTACCCATTACACATGGTCCTAACGCTGAACACCGAACATTCAATTTAAATCTTATCAATATTATTGTACGGACTATCCCAAATGGAATACTGCTTAGCACTCCCGCACCTTGCAGATACCCTTTTAAGAGGATGCCCATGTGACAGAGCTGTACATAGAGATTATGTTCTCAGGCGGTTACGAGTGGCATGGGGTCCGCCACCAGGAAGCTGGGGAATGGTTGGGTGTCCGGGATGTGCTCCTAGACATCAGAATTTCCAAGTAACCAATGGCACAAAAAGAATTTATCAAACCAAAAAGACAACACTCACATAATTAAATTTTGAAACTAAAAGATCAGCTTTATACAAAAGAACATTTCTTATATTAATTCATCTGTTCCTATTTTACCCTCTCTGCTAGGATAACTATATTCTTGGGTGTTATCATGCAGCCTACACTGAACACAGACCACAAGCAATTAGAAAAATATCCTTAAAACCTTGGTCCTAAGCCTTTCAAAGGAAATCTCTGAACGATATATGATTAGGCTATTTTCTAGCTGCCTTAGAAGGTTCTAGAAGTTACCCACTGTCACAAAGAAGCATGAACCCAGGAGATAGCAGATACCCACAGGAATGTAACAATTCCTAAAGGCAGAGTGTGGGGGATGTGAGGGCAAGAAGATAGAACCCCTGCTCTAATGAAGGTCAAATGTGGAGAGGAGATCAGAGGGAACAGAAACCAAAGTGCTGAATCGCTTACCTACAAACAGTGATTTATGACAAGCGAGGCGACTGTCACTGCCTCACAGTGGTGCAGAATCACTGGTCCCGACAACAGCTCAGTCGTTCTCAAATTCTATTTGCCTGAGAACTTCCTGATGCATGTGTTTAAATGCAGATTCCTAGGTCCTGCTTCCAAAGATGCTGATCCAACCGCTGTGGAATAAGGCCCATGGATGAGCATCTTTAAAAGCATGACATGTGATTCTGACACAGTAGCACTAGACCAGGAGGTTTCAGAATTTCCCATGGGCATCAGGTCCCAATTATGACAGCTGCCATGGAGAAACTATAAGGAACTCTCGGTAGGTGAGCAAGACCCTGGCGAGGCTCTCCACAGGTGTGCACACTAACACAACCGTCCACAGCCTGTGTGTCAGAGACGTGTACCAAGACTACTAAAGAATAGTATATGTCATAACTGATGTCTCCTTTCCTTACACACCTAGAAATCAAACACAGAGTAACAGATGCAGAAGAAAAGGAAACGTCAATTAAATACTTTTTCTAAGCTCAATTATAATAGATGACACTTTACCCATGCTCATGTTCTTATTTCTGGTATTTTTTTCTCGGATGAGAGAAGAAAGAGTTGTACACCACAGCAGCATTCAGGAAGCTTGGTTTTAAGAGACTAAGTTACAAATATATTAATAACTTTTAATATTGAAGTCAAATACTAGGATGTACTTCGATGTCTCCTGTTAATGAGATATAAAATTCATACACACATTCATTCATATGTTGAAGTCTGAATCCCCAGTGCCTCGGAAGGTGACCATGTTTGGAAATAGGGCCTCTAAAGACGTGATTACGTCAAAGTGAGGTCTTTAGGGTGGGCCTTGGTCTAGGATGAGTGGTGTCCCTATAAGAAGAGGAAACTGGGACACAGATAAGGTGATGTGGGGACACAGAGGGAAGGAAGACATCTATGAGCCAAGGAGAGAGGCCTCAGACGAAAACAGCCCTCTCAGCGCCTTGATCTTGGACATCTAGCCTCCAGAACTGTGAGAAATAACTTCCTGTTGTTTAGTCCACCCAACCTGTGGACTTTGTTACGGCAACCTTGGCAAAATAATACACATTCCCATATAAAAAACAAACAGTCCTATTTCATCTGCCACCCTCTTTATGGCAGTGTACCTTGTCCTAGTTCTGAGAGGAGGCCAGCCTGTCCAGAGATGACACTCTGGACTCAGACTGAGAAAAAAGAAGGAGAAAACAAAGCACCAGGTTTTAAACTTACTAATTTGTGAGACCTCAAAACTCATGGGACCACCACAGCTCATTTTCCATGGCTGCTGTTCCCCTCCGGGGTCTGCAGGAGCAGAGTGGGACGGGGCGGTGAGGGCCGTGAAGGAAGAAGGCAATATTCACAAACCTGAAACCATCTCTCCCGGCTCTCTCAGGGTGAGAACCCAAGGTCCATTTCCATTTTCTAGATGTAGCCTCCTTTGGTTCTATTATTATTACATGTATGCAAACATGGGTAGGCTGTTTCACACTGGAGAAGTGTTTATCTACATCGGGGTGGGGAGTATATTCTGGAAACATTTCATTTTGGAAGAAAAAAATGGGCTTCATTCCAATCTGGTCAAAACACTTCACTTACAGTGCAGCCAAGCATTGCAAAGGCGCAGGCCCTCTGCCAGGGAGCAGCTTCCTGGTGATGCCTCGGATTTTGATGGAGCTGTTTTTAATGGACCTTTCTCCTGTTGCCTCCATTAACCCAGAGGCACTGGTAGCCTAACTTCCTTTTTCAGATAATTCCAGTCCTTTCCAGTCCTCGCTGACTAGTCTTCCGAACAGGGCCACATTCCTACCCTCTCCCAGTAGTCTTTCCTCATTCGTCTTCCATATTAGGAACAGAAACAATGGGGAAAGGACAATGCTTCAAATCAGAAATAGATACTAAGAAAAGTTACATTTGTACAAGAGTTACTAGTTGGGTTCCTTCCTCTCCTCTTTGCTTTAGTAATACTCAACATCAAATCCCTTCTTAGGTTCTACAATTTTATAACTGCCCCAAACAGGGTTCTTAAAGAGAACAACTCCCCCGCCACCACCCTACCCAGAGCAGCGTGGCTCCGCTGGTCAGGCGTCATCCTACAAAGCAAAGAGTGGCCACAGGATAAATGCCTAGGTTCAGTCCCAGGTATGTGAGAGGCAACCAATCAGTGTTTCTCTCCCGCTCGTTCTCCTTCCCTTCCCCTCCCTTCCTGTCCCTTCTCTTCTCTTTATAAATAGATAAGTGAGTAATTGTTTAAGTATGTATTTATTTTTAGAGAGAGGGGAAGGAGGAAGAAAGAGAGGGAGAGAAACATCAGTCCATTGCCTCTCGAACGCCCCAACCGAGGACGTGGCCTGTAACCCAGGCATGAGTTCTGACCGGGAAACAAACAGGCGACCTTTTGTTTTGCGGGATAACACCCAACTCACTGAGCCACACCAGTCAGGGCCAAATAAAAATATTTTTAAAACAAACAAACAAAAGAGAGTAAGCCCCCTAAAAGATTCCACTCTCTGGAACATTATACATACTTCTGAACGTAAACAATTTAAGCCACTTGCCTATAGTTAAGACACTATTTTAAATGGCCCTATTCTTATACAAGAGAACTTGTCAATTAACAAACTAAACTTCCTCATGCCCTTCAACATGAAGGACATGCAGAATATCAAAAAGAGTAATGGCTGTAATTGTTTATAATGTTTTAAATAAATAAAAACCCAAGAATCTACAGTGATACTCAGAAAAACGGGTGAGGAAAATTCTCTACAGAAAAAGTGGCAGCAGCTCAACACAAAAGCAATAAGAAAATTACAAAATTTCCATTTTGCAACTCCAATGTAATAGGTGATTCAAAGGGGGTCAAAGGAAGCAAAAAAACTTAGTTAAAAATTGTTTGGAAACAGGATATATGCAGTTTGCCAGAAAGCACTCCACAAATTCTCACTAACGACAAAGGAAAAATGTACTTTTACAGTGGAAAGATCTGGCAGTCATCAGCCCTGTATCAGTAATACTGAGTCAGCAGGAGATTATGCAATGTGAAATTCACAGCACCACCTATGAAGTAGTTTGGGCAAAATGTTTGCTATGGGCCCTAGCCCAGTGGCTCAGTCAGTGGGAGCACTGTCCTGTGCACCAAAAGGTTGCAGGTTTGATCCCTGGTCAGGGCATATACCTAGGTTGCAGGTTCAATCTCTGATTGGCAACCAGTTGATGTCTCTCATGTTGGTATTTTTTCTCTCCCACTCTCACTGCGTTCCTCTCTCTCTAAAAAATCAAAAAACAAGCCCTGGCTGGCGTAACTCAGTGAACTGAGCGCAGGCTTTGAACCAAAGTGTCGCAGGTTCGATTTCCAGTAAAGGCACATGCCTGGGTTGCAGGCCATGGCCCCCAGCAACCGCACATTGATGTTTCTCTCTCTTTCTCCCTCCCTTCCCTCTCTAAAAATAAATAAATAAAATCTTTTTAAAAAATCAATAAACATATCCTTGGCTGAGGATTTTTTTAAAAAAAAAAAGAGAGACCAATAAAAAAATGTCTAAGCCCTGGTTGGCGTAGCTCAGTGGATTGAGCGCGGGCTGGGAACCAAAGTGTCCCAGGTTCGATTCCCAGCCAGGGTACATTCCTGGGTTGCAGGCCATAACCCCCAGCAACCACACATTAATGTTTCTCTCTCTCTCTCTCTCTCCCTCTCTCTCTCCTTCCCTCCCTAAAAATAAATAAATAAAATCTCAAAAAAAAAAAATGTCTAGCCCTGGCTGCTATGACTCAGTGGATTGAGCATAGGCCTGCAAACCAAAGGGTCACTGGTTCAATTCCCAGTTAGGGCACATGCCTGGGTTGTGGGCCAGGCCCCCAGTTGGGGGCCTGTGAGAGGCAACCACACATTGATGTTTCACTCCCTCTCTTCCTCCCTCCATTCCTCTCTGTCTAAAATAAATAAATAAAATCTTTTTTAAAAATGTCTGTTTTGGTCTTAATGTTTGTGAACCCCCAAAATTTCCATATCAAAATCCTCACCCCCAAGGTATTAGGTATCAGGAGGTAGAGCCTCTCCATGGTGATTAGGTCATGCGGGGGAAGCCCTCATGAATGCCTTATGGGAGACCCCACAGCACTCCCTACCCCTCATGTGAGGCTACAAGGAGAAGTCTGCAGCCCAGAGGAGGGCCCTCACCCGGCCACACTGGTGTCCTGATCTCAGACTCAAGCCCCCAGAATGGCGAGAAATAAATTTCTCAGAGTGGTTATAAAACATTCAGTCTATGATACTTTGTCATATAGCAGCCTGAATGGACCAAGCCAATATCCAACCTTAATCTACTCATATTTCTAAATCTAACTTCCAGTTTACAGGATATATACACAAAAGAGAATAAGCACATGACTCATAAGGAAACAACCAAGAAACCCAGAATGTGGGACATTCTCCAAGACAACTAGTCCAGGCTCTGCAAAACAATAAAGACGAAGGTATGGAAGATAAGTTAAACTAATAAGACATAATAACCAAATACAATGTGTGAACCTTGATTAGATCCTAATGTTGAAAAAAATAAGACATTTTTTCAAATAAGCAGGGAGGTTTGAAAATACTGAATATTATATGATAAAACAATCACTGTTAATTTTCTTAGGTGTAATATTATAGTAATAAAGGGAAACCGTCCTTCTTCTTAGCAGATGCATTCTGAAGTGGTTAGGGGTGAAATGCTCTGAAGCATGACACTTGAGAGAGACACAGAGAGAGAGAAAAGTGATGCAGGAGACAGTCAGGAGAGAGGAAACTCTGGAATGGGCCCAAGACTAAGACAAAAGACACTGATACAAAACAGAAACCAAGTTCTAAGACCAGTTCCACAGGAAGGAAAAGTTCTGGAAGTGTCCCAGGGCTAAAAGGACATCAACACAGGACAGAGAGACCCTGTTCTGAGATGGGTTGCCCTCGCTTTCTGGAAAAGTGCTGAATCACGGTGAGTCATGGTGAGTCATGACTGCACCTGAATAGAAGATGCTACATGACCCCTGATTCATTATAACAGCATTATAGTAAATTAGCATTGTGGGACCCCCTGCCCTGGTGGCCATCCAAGGAAAATCATGGCAGACCACATGTGCAGTAACTTAAAAGTAATATAACTACTTGCACATGCTCAATGAAGCCCACCAAAACTAGCCAGGAAGTATCTGCCCTATAAGAACAGAGTCCCTCTAGCCACTAAAAGTCAGTCTCTGCTTGGAGTTGGCCCCCTCCCATGTTCTACCGAGTGTGCTATTGCTTAATAAATCTGCTCTCTCTCTTTCTGCTATAAATTCTCTGTGTGTTCGGCTCAATTCTTTGTCCTCGGTCATTAACGACCTGGGTACCTGTGCCCTCCTGCAACAAAAGTAAATCAAGCTAAATGCTAATTGTTTGCTGGTGCAGTGTACTGCTACGGTATGCATGAAGTTCTTTCCTTTCGTAATAACTTCTCTGCAGTTGTGCCCTGCTGTTCCACTTTATTCCCATTCGAGGGTACTTTGTCCACTGTCCCCAAACTCTAGCCTGGAGACATGCATTCCTTCACCAGTTTCCTTATCTGCAGTGGGAACATCTGTTCCTGGCTGCATTGGGTTTCCTTTATGAAGACATACCCAGGAGCACCCAGGCAGGCAGAGAAAGCTGTTCCACACCCTGAATTCCTTATTTCCTATAGGCAATGAAGTAGAAAGAGAGACCTGAATTACAGCTGTGCCCAGACCGGTTCAGCTGACAAGGTGTTTGGCTGCCTAACTACATGGTAATTATTAACCATGCAATGGAGTCCAGCCATCCTGGGCCCTCTGCCAGAACAAGGAAAATCCCAAATAATTTCAAAGAAGGACACTGACAGCCTTCGTTCTTGAGTACTTACTGTGTGCCAGACACCCTTTTAAGTGCCCTGCTTGTATCGTAATTCATGGATTTCCAGATGCGCTCAATCTTTATCACATTAAGTACTACACTAAAGTACTGAGTGAAACACTCACTGTAACTAAAGGCTAAAAAGTAATTTGTAATATTATTCACATTCAGGCTAAGTCATCACTGCTTGAGAAAATGGGAACTGGTATGGGGGAGGGGGGAGGTTAGCTGTTTCTCTCTGAAAAACCATTGGTGCAAAACATCAAATTCTTGCATGTCTAGGCATCCAAAACCATTTATCATGAGAAAGAATGTATCACAATCAAAATCACAGCTTGCTGCCAGCCATGTACCATGGCAATCAAAGCCAGAAAAGCAAAGATGTATCACCTTCATCCAGCAGTTCCTGCGGGGCCCTGCTAATCCGACTGCCTCTGCTCACAGCTCGTTTGGCACGTTAGTGTGAGAAGAGGCAAAGGACTTGAGCAGAGGTTTCCCTCCTCAAAGTTCCCGCTGACGGTTACTAAGGGGGGAAACGAAGCTTCAAACATCCCCCGAGGGGATAGAATAAAGGGGGAAGGGACCTTCAAACATCAAGAAAGATAGGCAGTCATTCGAGTCTTGGGGAAGAGCGGCTGAGTTACCTGAACATGTACAAAAAAGAAGTGTGGCAGACCATGCAGCCAGTGCCTCCAGTATTTAACCACATAGGAACCACACAGGAGAAAGTAATATTTACCATTCAACTAGAAAGGCTACTATGGAATATCACCCAGCAGTGGTAATTGAAGGGCAACAGACTATGCCGCGCTGAAATATGACTGTAGGAGTTCAGGACATGCCACCCCAAAACATTCACTACGCTGATTATTTTAAGCTATCGGCACTGGAAAAACAGCTAATTCAGGGAGAGGCTGTCTCTGAACTCCCCTGTCTGCTTAAAGGCAGATCCTCCCAGAGGAACTCACTTGTCACGAAGCCCTTCCCCACCAGTTTCATCAACCAGGGATGGCTGACCATTACAGGACCGCAGACTCGAAGGCCACACAACACCCAGACAGACTCAGTCACAAACTATCATATTTCCCATCTGTTCTTCAAGGGCCCATCATCTTTTCTAAAAATTGTTTATTTTCCCCCAAAAGGCCTATATTCCTCCTTCCCTTTTCCTGTTAAGATGGTATTTGAGCCTGAATTCTAAGCCACCCCAGGGAGATACACATTTTCCCTTGGTTAGGTATTATCGTATACATAAAGTGCACATTAATGACTTGTTTGTTTTTCTCTTATTAAACTGTCTTCTTTTACACAGGTCTTAGCCTCGAACTCTGAAGGGCAGGGAAAAATGATTTTTCCTCCTGTAGAATGAGTAGCTGCAGGCAACGCACAGATGAAACCTCACATGATGTTGACCAAAAGAAGCCAGACACGGAAAAGTGTCTATAACTGTATAAAATTCATTTGTATAACCTATGACTATATAAAATGTATTTGTATAATTTGCTCATTAATTTTTTAACTTAAAGAAGTTTTAAATACATGCAAAATGTATATAAAATTCAAACAAAGCAAAAAGAATCCATGCTGTTAGATCTCAGAATAGCAGTCACTTTTGAAGGGAGGCAGTAACCAGGAGATGGCAAGATGGGCAGGGGTTGTCTCTGGGTGCCAGTGAGGCTCTACTTCTTTCTTTCTTTTTTAATCCTCACCTGAGGATGTGTTTATTGATCTTAGAGAGAAAGAAAGGGGGAGAGAGAGAGAGAGAACCATTGATCAGCTGCCTCCCATACGTGCCTGGACCGGGAATCGGAACAGCAACATAGACAGGTGCCCTGATGGGGGATCGAACTCACCACCTTTCAGTGTGGGGGACAACGCTCCAACCAACTGAGCCACCCAGCTAGAGCAAGGTTCTATTTTTTGATGTGGGTACTGGTTACACAGGTTTGTTCAGTGTATGGAAATTCACTAAACTGTACTCTTCCATGGGTAACTTTCTACATGCATATCATGCTTTCATAAAAGTGTGACTTAAAATATGAAGTTAATGTAATATTCCTACACCAAGAGATCTCTGACTTCTACCCCTGAAACCACTTCAGAAATGATGGTTACCTATAAAATCAGCCACTAAAGAAAAGTAAGGGTCAGGGGCAACTAGGAGCCAACATCTACATCTGTATGTAAAGTGAAAAGTGAAATTAGACACAGCCCCAGCAATAGTCCCTACAAATAACTCTGCAGCCATTAGCAAGAATTGCTGGGAGGAGTAATTACCGAGGCCTTTGATCCCCTATTACATCTTCTGTCTGGGATCTCAAAGATCCCAGGGCCGAGGGGTGCTCTGACAGGGGTGCCTGTGTCTCCTTCTGTTTCCAGCACTAGGGCCCGATCCTGCCCCTTTGCATGGAAAAGGATCCATGTGTGATAATGTCCTGAAATTAACCGGAGTTAAATCAAGATGCCACGTAAGTTAACTTCTGTCTGGCCTTTGTAAGTGGGATGCCAGTCAGAGAACAAATCTACCTGTCCCAGGCTGGCATTTTCCTAATACATTGGATTCTCAAAAACAAAGAAAAAAGAAAGAAAGAATCCAGCCTGCTATGTCAGACCACCTAATTCTATTTGACCATCGTGCCTACTGTTAGGGGTTGAATTGTGTCCCCCAAAATTCACAAGTTGAAGTCCGGATCCCCAGCACCTCAAGACCTGACCCTGTTTAGCAAAAGCATCATTGCATATGCAGTGAGTTAAGAGGAGGTCATATGGAGTAGGGTGTGCCCCTAAGCCAGCACGACTGGTGCCCTCACAAACAGGGAAAATCTGCACACCCACAGGAAGAACACCCTGTGCAGACTGGAGTTATGCTGCCACAGGCTCGGGAAGTGTCAGCAGAGAGGAGAGAGGTCAGGAACAGATCCGTCTTTAGTGCCTCCAAAGGGAGCAGGACCTGCCTCCAGGACTGAGAAAAGACATTTCCGTTGTTTAAGCCACTCAGCTTGTGTTCCTGGGTTACGGCAGCCTTAGCAAACCACTGCAGCACCTCTACCCAGCCCAGGCCCAGCAAGGCTGGTTAAAGAGGCAGTTCATCTTGGAGAGGAGATAACGGATACAGGGAAATAAAGTAGACTGCTTTAAATCACAAATCAGGGGACATAGACCAAGATCAGAATTCAGGAATCAATACAAAGTGTGCTGCAAAAAGTCATGAGAAGTAAAAGCCTGGAAGGAACAGCAAACTCTCCTCCCCTGGAGGCCTGCCAATGCCTCTGTCCAGGGTGGCTCCTCCGGCTCCGGCACAAGAGACGGGGGCTGAGGCGTGTCCCCTGCAGAGCCAACTCAAGCACACCTCCCCCCACTCATAACCTCCACTGCAGGAGTGAATTCCTCTTCAATGGCCTGAATCTGCTAAAAAGAATGTACTTGCTGAAAATAAGGCAAGAAAAAAGAGAATATGAATAGAAATGGCATTTTAATAAGTAATAAGACTTCAAGGGAGGCTGGTAGTTCATATTCACTTCGGAACTTTAATATAGAATTAATGTACATTGTCTCCCAAAAATGTCCATCCAGCAAAAACCTAGCACAATAGTGTCTACTTCAAATGCAGCCACAGAAAACAAAAATGAACCTCTGTAAACAATCAGCACTAGGATGGGCTTCTTGAATTGATCTCTGGTATGTGCCCACTATGACTGAAGTTCAGATGACAGCAAACATCAGTAATATCTATATTACATTTAATATTGGCTGGAAAAATATGACTAAGAGTTACACTGTATGCAATGGAAGTGTACTCACTTAAGAAACATCAACAGAGCATCTGCTACGTGCTTAGATACCAGTCCACACACTGAAAGTCAGACCAGCAGTGAACAACAGATAATAGCCAGGCCCCCATGGGGCCTAGAATGGAGCTCACCAACTATATTTTAGAGGTCACTCACACAGTGGTAACATTTGCTGGTCTTTAAAGAAGAAAATTTTGTGACAACAATCTTAAAAATTTCTTTTTTGTTCTTCCGAATTTGAAAGTAGCCAGGCCGGCCACGACTCTAATTGAAATCGGTACCAGAGGCTGAGCTGTGGGCCCCTCAGAGGCACACTGTAGGGGAGGGCAGGGGGGTCCCGTTAGCGTGTGCACCAATCTCAGGAGCAAACCAGTGTACAGCCTGAGAAGTCCAAAGACACTGATCTCTCCCCTAGAGGACCTGGGGACTTCAAGACACTGTACTTATCCTGGCTGGCAACTCCACATTCCAAACCACTGGATTACAGAAAGGCATTGTGTCCTCCAACACACTCAGATGTGATACGGGCAACACATGTCATGAACAGAGAGGGACGCAAAGGCCAATTCAAATGAACGTCGGTTATGGCAGGAAACCGGCAGCCCTCTGTCTGGGCATGGTGGCACTGTCCCCGGGCAGGGGGCGAGAGGGGTGCGAGGGGAGGGCAGCATCCCCTCCACCCCCACTACGGGATTCCTGCCATCCTTCCGGGGCCCTCCTCTGGCCTGACACTGCAGCACTGCAAGGTGACATTGTTAGGTCAGCCTATCAGGCAACCTAATAATGTTGACTGTGAATTCTACAATTTTTATTTCCTATCAAGGGCTGAGCAGGTCAGAAAACAGCCCTTTAACGAAGTCTGCCCTTCATGAAGCAACAGCATTTGCTTCAAGAAGCAACACTCGGTTTCAGCCCAAAGCTATAGCACGGGGACTGGGTGCCATTCCAACTCCCTTCCTCAGCGACATCAGCTCACTCTCAGCCAAATGACACACTGAAAGTTGGATGCCAACATGATTAACTTCGGTTTTTACATTATTAAATTCACACTTGATCCACTAAAAAGTTGCCCAGCACTTGGAGGACGGGGTCTCATGCCGTGTGCTAATGATGAAGTGTCCCAGGTGAGCCCAGAACTGGACCGACTGTAACAGCAGGAGATGGCGTGGGTGTGCTCAGCTCACTGACTCTGAAGACCAACGTACAAAAGAGGAGAAACTAAGACCCTTAAAAGCCACTCCCTTCAAATCACTTTTAAACAGATCATGCTGAGGAGCCAGCTGCCCCAGGGCAGTCCTAGGGAATTTTTTCTAGTCATCACGTCTCACTACATGTCACATTGTCTGACAAAAATCAAAATGCGTACAAATACAATGATTTCCAAATACAAGGAGAACATATTTTTCAATTAAATGATTACGTCCAGACGGCTATTTAAGCCATTGCGGAAACTGAAATCCTCACCTCCTAGGCTGATGGAAAGCTGGTTCCACTGCTCTCATGCTCAAAAAATCCCCAGTTGGATTGTTTTGCCTTATCATTTCAGATTTTTTGGCTTATCTTTTCAAAGTTGCAAGGGACTTCCTGAGGATTAAAAATAAGCTGTCACAGTGTTCTGTGGCCTTTCACAGGACACTGGTCACTAAATTCTCTGTGGCCATCCATCCCAGCCGCCAGCAGTCTGGCTACAGCCAGAGGCACTGATTGTCATCTCCACAAACTACAAACGCCCCAAATCCAAAAGGGGGTAGGCTGACCTTGCAAACTCCGCATGTCCTAGGTGAGGCCTGTGTTCACTTCCCCCACTGAAGAGCTGCTTCCTCCGCTCTTCTCTGAACACGACCAAACCCAGCCCCTGCACATCTTACCCTGGACACTATGCCACTGAGGAATTCACAGAAATGTCTTGAACACCTTAAAGTTTAAAACATTCATGATTACTGACATAGCTAAAGTGTCGATGGAGTGTCAACAGATGATAGATAAAGGTGTGGTACATAAATGCACACATATACACACGAAGGAATATTACTCAGACATAAAAAAAGAATAAAATCTTGCTATTTGTGGCAATATGGATGCACCCAGAGGGTATTATGCCAAGTCGAGTCAGATAGAAAAGACAAATACCATACGATTTCACTTAATATGTAGAATCTAAAAACCAAAATAAATGAACAAACAAAACAAAAACAAAGTTATAGATACAGAGAACAGATGGCGGCCAGATGGGAGGGAGATTGGGGGAAGGGTTTAGAAGGTGAAGGGATTAAGAAAGACAAATTGCCAGTTATACAAATAGCCACGAGGATGTAAAGTGCAGCTCTGGGGACATAGTCAATAATGCTGTAGTAACTATGTAGTGTCAGATGGTACCAGACTGCTGGGGTAAAAGAGCACGTCATTCAACCTCAGCAACAAAGCACAACCCTCAGAATAATGTGGGAGCAGAGCTCTAATTCCAAGACCATCTCAGGTTACTCTGGGACCAATGCTGTGAAAATAATACACTGCAGTGGCTTCTCAAACTTTCATGTGCCCCCAATCACCTGTGAATACGTGAAATGCTGATTCTGACAGAGGAGGTGGCGGGGGGGGGGCCTCGGGGGAGGGCCTGGGACCCTGCATCCCAACAAGCTCCCCGGGGCTCTTACTGCTGCTGCTCTAAGGGCGTCAGCATCCAAGTATTTTGTAATCACTAGGTTTATTTTCAAGTTACAGCTATAAGTGATTGGATCGGATTGTTTTATTAAATACAAGGTCATTAAAGAGAGAAAAGACACCTTGTTTTTCCATATTATTAACACTGATTGAGCAATTACATTGACTATTAACAAAATGTATCAGGACCGGGTGACATGAGCTGCCGCGGGGAAGGAGCCGGCCAACCGAAGGGGGGAAGGGAGGACTTCACTCTCCTTTGCAGCTTTTAAATGTTGAATCACATGAGTGAATTACCTATTCAGAAAATAAATTGTATTTTAAAATTTTAAAGCATTTCATAGGATATTCTGGAAGCTCAATAAATGTTAATTCAAATTAATCCATTTCCCAGGGAAAGGAAGTGATAGGACTTACTTTATTACTTTAAATAAGTTAGCACTTTTCTTCAAATAGGAAATAGCTCTTAGTTTAACCACCTTCTAGGATCATGCCAATATTATATGTCATAATAACATTTTTCAATGTGATTACTCTTCTCTGGCACTGGAAATACCCAACAGCACACTTTGCTTCATAGAAGATTTAAAAAAGCTTCTATGCGCAGCCCGAATAAGTCAGGGTCCTCCTGCTGGGAGCAGGAGAAAACTGCAAAGAACTTCCTATTATCTCAAACTCTATAAATTTGAGGATCAGGCCTATTTGCACTCTCATTCCTATTAACAGCATTCAAATTGGTGCTTTGGATCTACATACACAGAAGTAACTGCAACTGGAAAAGAAACTGAAGGCAGGATTGGTTGGAAATATGTGTATGTGTGAATGTGTGTGCACAATGTGCGTGTCACCACTTCAGGGACCCTATCACTGACCCACCTAATCTTTTTTTTATTATTTTATTTATTTATTTAGAGAAAAGGGAAGGGAAGGAGAAAGAGAGGGAGAGAAACATCAATGTGCAGCTGCCCCTCACATATCCCCAGTTGGGGACCTGGCCCACAACCTATGCATGTGCCCTCACCAGGAAACGAACCCACGACCCTTTGGTTCGCAAGCCCTTGTTCAGTCCACTGAGCTACACCAGCCAGGGCTGACCCACCTAATCTTAACCCCTATCAGCCCAGCCCCACCTAGACCCTCGCAGGGTCTCAGTGGCAGACACATTCTTCTTCACATAACTTGGTCATGACTCAGCTGTAGACTTGGAAAGTACTAGGTGCATTTGCAACTTATGAATTAACATTCATGTACAAACCTTTAAACAGCTGGTTCTGGTTCTGCCTTGTACTGAGTCACCACAGAGCAGACCACCAAGTTCTGCTGAGGCTTCCTTCCCCACATCTCTCTCTGCCCTCCTCCACTCCCACTGCTGGTGCCCTGGCCAGGTCTCCGTGCCCCCACCCCGGGTCCCCATCACTCCCTCTCCAGCAGAGCCTGTGCTTATAACTGAGTGGATGAGCTGTGTAGGCTAAGGATCAGAGGCAGAAACCCACGCTAGAGGGAATGTGTGCGTCATAGCCCTGCCTGGAGGAGTTTTGGCAACAGTTCAGCACGTGTGTCTAAAGAAGCAAGGTCAGCAGTGCGCAATTCCAGCCCCCGTGTCTATTATCCCAGGAGATACGGCAGTGGTAGGAAGATAACCAAAAACACTGGGGTGAGGAAAAGGAGGCCTGGCAGCTCTGTGGATCTTCCTAACATGTCCACTCAGAGCATAGTGGCTGTATCTCCAAACTGCAACAGATACAGCCCCAAACCGGCACTGACTCCCAGCAACACCGGGTGGGTTTGGCAGGGAGCACAGCGGGAACCAGGCAGATCTGAGGGCCCAGCCCTGAGGGCCGTGGTCCCAGCAGGAATGTCAATGCCAAGCAGGAAATCGAAGACATTCAGAATTACAGGACAAGAAAATACTGTGAGGGTTGAGGCAGGGGTGTCATTCAGCTCACACGGGTGTTCTTGCCCAGGGCCTAAGCTGCATCACGAGTTTCCTACCTGCCAGGTGATGGGTGTGAAGCTGCCAAGGTGCCTTTGCCCACGTTAGAAATGGATCAAGATCTGAGAGCTACTCAGATCTGGGGCTGCCACTGAAAACCAAGAGGCGCTGCAGCTGCTCAGGGCTGGAGAAAGCAGTTATAGCTGCCAAACTGCCATTCCACTCACTCAGAAACTCTCAGTACCTGTCCTGCACCACCACCACCACCACCACCACCACCATGGAAACCAGCAGTGACTGGGCTTGCACTGCCTCTGATGACTTCACCTGCAACCATTCCCCTGCCTGCTCACCGTTCTCCAGCTTCTCTGGCATTTCTGATGTTCCTTAAACACACCAGGTACGCTGCCTTTGCACTGGCTGTTCCTTCTGCCTGGAAGGCCCCTCCCATAGGCACCCCACAGCTCTTCTCTCCTCCTTCAGTCTTCACTCAAACATCTCAGTTTGCCTTCCATGACCAACTTATTTAAAGTGATAAATCTCCTCCTCTACCACCTCAGCACTTTTTCCTGTATTTATTTTTCCTCAAATCACTTCTGACACTGACATTCCGCATGTTTTACTTACATATTTTATTGTCTCCTTCACCAGAGGCACGTGTGCTGAGAGGCTAGGAAGGATAAAACAACTTCTCAGGAGGAAAAAAGGATATTACAGTCAAAAACAACAAATACCCATTAGGTCCTTTTCTTTCTTCCCATTACACAGCCATTTGCTTCCTGATCATTAAAATCTAGAGTAAGAGTCCTCCTCCTTAAAGTTTTCCTTTATGTCTTTAAAAATATATATATATATATATATTCTATTTATTTATTTTTAGAGATGGGATGGAACTGGCGACCTTTCACTTTGCTGGACGATGCCCAACCAGAGCATCTTTCAGCTTCCTCACTTCCCTGGTCCCCCCTCCCCCACACTCACACGGCACCGTCCACTCAAGGCCAACTTCACACTAGCAAACAGCACCTGCCTCACCAGGCTACTGGGAGGCTTACAGGAGTCAGTGCCTGCTTAGAAAAGCACTACAACAGTGCTTAGTTCTGCTAAGTACTGTTAAACTGTAGCCATTATTATTATTTAGTATGTGTATCTGGTATCTCATATACTGATTAAAATCTTATTTCTATGGCTAAATTACTAGCAAACTGAGGGCAAGGAGCTTATCCTATATTTTGGAGTCCCTCAACATACTTAACCCAGGCTTTTAAAAATTATTTGTCAGGTGATTGAAACAAAGGACTTTTATTTTAACGATTCATTTGAAACCCCTTAGAACCTCTATTTAAACAGTGGTTCCAATCCCCACCTCTTCCAGAACTGACCTGATGTGCAAATACAGCAAATCCCTGAATATGACACTTACTATAGGAACTTTGTGATAGCATGAATAGCTGAGCCAAAATACTACATAGAAAGATCAAACAAATATTGACTCAAAAGAATTTTCCCCAAGGCAACTGTTATAGTCTTATCTTGAATAGAATGTTTGCACAGGTAATTAAATATTGCCATGGACTCAGCAAAATCCCAGGCAGACCCTGCCAAACCGAGTTTCACATTCCCACCGTCTTATCGCTGTGTAAAAATCCCTCTCCTCACACCCCTCACCTATCACTGCAGCTAATGCCAAGTGTGGGATTAAATGATAAGTAAGCCACACACCTTTTAGCCATGGACAAAAGAAAATGGAATCTCAGTGCCAAAGACTGCATTTACCTATTACCTATCCCAGAGTAAATACACTGTCTTTACCCTCCCAAAATCAATCAGGCTACCTGTTGACTTCTTGGAAATGTATGAAATAGCAAAACTGTGTAGAGAGAGAGAGGCATTTACTGGTTTTACAGAACATGCTTCTCTCAGCCAAATACTGAGAGTTTTACTTCCTCTGATCATTGCCCATGAAGCCTGCCAGGACCCTGGGACCTCAAAATTCCCCTCAAACTCACAGACTGCTCTCCGGCCAGGGAGCAGGCTACCTGAGAGCTCTCACTGGGCTGTCTAATATGTGGAGGTCAATTATGATGGGTAGAAGCCAAACAAGAGTCACCCACAACCTTTCTTCCTTCCCTGCAGTTGTTATTTGTCAAGCAATATATGATGCCAGATTATTTGTATGATGGTCCAGACACAATTCTAGACTGGGACTACAAGAGGAAATAAATCCTGCCATGTCCTCAGGGAGGTTGCAGTTCGGTGAGAGAGTGGTACCAACAACTTAAATAAGAAAAATCTATATTCGGTTAGATATTAATGGCTAAGGAGAAGAGAAAAACAAAAAGCAAAAAACAAAATAAGAAAGCAGAGTATGATATGTCACAGGGCCAAAGAGAGGGACTGAAATTACAGGTAGATAGCCAAGAACATCCTCAGGGGGAATTGACATTTGAGTCTCAGGGCAGTGGGAGCCAGCCTTGCAGGTACATGGTAAAGAGCATTCCAGGCAGGGAAGACTTCTGTGCAAATGTCCTGGGGCAGAGCATGGCCGGCATGCTGGGTAACACCAAGGAGGCCAGTGTGGCTGGAACTAATGTTCACAGGGAGAGAGGCAAGAAATAAGATCCAAGAGAAGCAGGAAGTAAGACCACACAGACCCTTCCTTCAGAAACATAAGCCTTTTTATTAAGCACAGGAAAAACATATATTTACTAAATTTTCATTTACTCAAAACTCTCCAGTGGTTATTTTTCAAGAATTTATGTCTCCATATTTCAAGCAAACAAACTGCCCCCTACCAAAAAAAAAAAAAAAAAGTTATGCAGCAAGCCAACATATTTGCCTAGGCAAAAATCCAAAGCTTCTATTAGTAAAAATGAAAACTGTTTGTGGCTTTGAATATAAACTTCCGTACATGGGACTGGGACCAGATAACACAATAGAGAACACAGTTTAGCACCATGGGAACCTGGACGTGCAACGATGCTATAAAAAGATGCCATGCTGGTTAAAAAGAATAACATGCAGCATTATGGGAGTCCGGAGTATTGAAATTTATCACAGGGACATTTTTTATATGTGTAATGCTTTAAAGTCTTTTGCAAATTAAATTGCCAAACTGGCTAATCCAGACCACACCTGTATCCTGCTCAACCAGCTTCTCCACATGAATAAGATGCTATCAGCCAAGATCTAAGACACCGCAGGGTTTGGGGTGGTACCTGAAAATGTCCTATCTAACAAGTCAGTTCAATCCTGATCAACCCAGATTCATGCATCACAAAAACAGTTTTCTAACTAACAAACACTCATATAACAGATTCTAAACAACTTACTGTAGTGACTCCACTGTTCTTAAGAACACACGGTCTGTGTCACCGAGACGAGCATGGACGACAGGGCGTCCCTCAAAGCCTGTGTAACAAAAACCAGCTATTATTGTTACTGGCCAAGGAGTCACAATCTTTCAGTATCAGGTTCTACTGGGACCACGCCTACTGCCCCACCCACAAAAATGGGCAAATTCCTGTTGCTGGGTCATTTTGTGGCTCTCCTGGTTTGGAAGTTGGACACAGAAATGCATGGAATTCTTTGCTTGACATGACAGAGTCTGCATTATTGAGGGCAATGATTTCAGAACAAACCTGGCAAAATGTTGCAGACAAAACACAACCAGCTGTCCCCTGCCCTGCTTCAAACATTGAAGCCAGTTATTCAATGGATGTTAAAAATCACATGTCAATTTCTCCCCAAACTACCTTAAAAAGCAGATTTTGATCAATTCATTCTGTCTTGCATTTTTCCAGTTTCACCAAATAGCTTAAGAAACAAAAACCAGCTTTACAGTGGTGTTCCCCAATCATCTAGAAGTTTCTAAGCAAATGGCGCGGAACAAGAAAAGGATCAATCTCAACAGTCCCTCCCTTCACTCTTGAGAAGACAACCTGTTAATCAAATTAAAAGGAGGGTGGTCATACATCCTTCAAAAGTAAAAGGCTTTTCTTCCTTCCAGGAAGTTTCTGGTCAAAGAGGATTAATATAGAATATAGAATATGTCCCATCGTGAGTAGTCAATTAATTTTTCAGTTTCACAAAGACGTTAATAAATTCTTCATTCTGACTATAAAATAACTATTTAAGACATTGATGATTACACTAGGAATCTTTTTAAATTACATAAAATAATAGAGAAACAGGAACTATAGGTAGCATAAAAACAAAAAATAAAGGTTATCTGAGAGGATCTTCTATAACCAAAGGACAGAAGCAAAGACTATGAAGTCCCACTTTATAACACTACATGAAACCCCAAACCTAAATATATAGGATAGTTTCTAGTCTCTGTTTTATGCTTTTGCTTATTTTCTTGACTTTCTACACAGACCATATATAATTTCTACAAATCACGAAAAACAAACTTTTTAAAAAATCACGCACAGAAAAAAACAAAAAGAAAATGTACCTTTAAAATGTTATCAATACATGTACTTGAAAGGTAAATTACTCTTTACTTTTCATTTTTCTGTACTTTCAGAAGCTTTTATACTTATAATATAGTAATTTATACTAAAACAACTTTTTAAAGATATTTAAATTATTAAAATGTCAAAGGAGTAAAATTATTTGTTAAGGGTCATAAAGGTATAAATACAAAATACGATCAGGAAGAAGCATTCACCACTGATCAAGCTATGTGTCACAGTTAAAGAAGTCCCATGGTACATACCAGTGCCTCTCAGGCCTGAGCACACACAAGCCCCCCAGAGGGTGTGCTGGAACACAGTGACGGCACCAGCTCCCAAGCTCTCAGGGGTTCCTGGTGCTACCAAGCAGTGGACCCCAGTTTTAGCAGCCAGGTTTGATGCAACAGAAAGTGAGTGGAGTCCAGCTTGTGTTCTTTCAGGAAGCATGTCAAGTTCATTTTACACTGGGCAGAAGAGACAGTGAACTCAGAATTCCACCTTCTTTCAAAGTTCTAAAGCAGGGGCACTGATCCATCTCTCTCTAGCCAACCCTTGGTGATTAAAGACTTAGTCGTGTCCTTAAAAGGGGGGTCAATGGCTCTGGCTGCAGTGGCTCAGTCAATTGAACGCCGGGCCTGTGAGCCAGAGTCAATGGCTGGTTCCCAGTCTAGTGTACATGCCTGGGTTGCCTAGGTTGCAGGCCAGGTTCCCAGTAGGGGGCACACAAGAGGCAACCACACATTGATGTTTCTTCTGTTTCTCCCAACCTTCCCCTCTGTCTAAAAATAAATAAATAAAATCTTTTTTAAAAAGGAGCCAGGAGTCAATGAAATGAAGATAGTCATGGCTCCAGGGCCTAGTGAGTTTGTCAGAGCACCCGATGTAAGCAGCCTTTGGCTCCAACTTGGCAGACTGCTTCTGGACTCCCTAGAATTTCCATAAACATTTCGAATCTCCTGGCAGTAGTTTTCAAAGACCCTATTTTTTGTTACAATGATTTTGTTACATGCCTAAGAATAGAAGACAGTGTATGAATTCAGTATTTATCAGTTATAAGGAGCCACCCAGCCAAAAAAGATGAGCTGACTAATCACTTACCAGGTGAGTGAGAACATTGGTGTGCAGGGGAGGAGAGTGAACTATTTACGAGTCAAAACAGTTTCCGCCCTTTCACTCTCAACCTCACACTCCCAGCCACCTCAGGGTCATCAGGAGCTAAAAACAAAAACCACACTCAGAAACCCCATAAAACCTCACTAAGACACCTCAGCGCCTAAGCAATCACTCAGGCCACACCCAATCGCCTCCACCTGACAGCCCATCAAAACACACAGCTACAGGTGCTGTGTGTTTCCTGGGGACGCCTGGCTGAGAGGCGTCCAAGTCTATGCAGTGAGAACCCTCCGAAACAAACTAAATTCCCATTCAGAAGAGCCTCCAGCCTCCAGGTCCCCAAACACCACACTTGCCTTTCATCCCCGATGCTGTCATTTCCTGCCTGCAGTGAACTAATTACACACAGTGGGGATTTCAGAGCTGCCAGAGCCCATGTTTATCTGCTGTTAACTTGTGCGACCTCAAAGATACTTCTCCAGTGCCTTTATTTCCTCTGCCATAAAAGCAAGATAAGGGACTGACATGCGTAACAAAGGGCCCTAACATAATGCCATAGTCATTCTTGTCCTGGAGATGCCTGCAGATACGATAATTAGCATGTCTCTTTTACAAAGGCCTTTAAAGAAAACTGATGACGTGTTGTGAAAAGCATGGGATCTCAAATAGTGTCTCCTCTTTTGCTAAAACAGGTTTCAGTGGCAAATGCCACCTATAAAATTGTTGATTAAAAAAAACAGTATCAAATGTGCATCTTTGTAAATCATTCAGTTTCATTCAGTGGGATGTATTTTTCCACACCCCTAACAACAGACCCTAATATGAGAAATCACTTTAAATTACATTTCCATAACCTTAACCTCCAGCACTGAACCTTAAGTAAGATGGGGCTGTACTTCCTTACCAATGAAATACTTTGCAACCACTGAAAACCATGTTTTAGAAGATTAGTTTGAAACATAGTCTGGACATGTGGGAAAAACTGGTTATAAAACATTCTATATACAAAACAAGAGCATAATCTGATATTGTATATCAATGTGGGCACAGAAATACATTCAATAATTGGTACCTATTATGTTTTACATCTATGTATGACGGCCCAGCCCTTTATTTACACCTCCGAGTAAGCTATATACTGAAGTTATCACCAATATTAATACTTGTGTCACAAGTTAGTGCATATTTTTGCAGTCTCTTGTCTCTTTATTTGTATAAAAGTTTTAAATTTTAATATATTTAAATCTATTCAATTTTTTTCTTCACTGGTTGCTTCTCTTGTGTTAGAGCCATAAAAATTATTATTTCTATGCAGACCAAATAAATATTTCCTGCTAGTTTTTCTATACTTTGAAAATACTCAATTACAATGTATTCAATTATATTGAATATACAATGCTTGATTCTTTGGAGTTTATTTTTGGAATATGGTATGTTTGGTGGGGTCCAAATTGGCATTATGTCCAAACAATTTATTTAAAAATATATTAAATAATTCTCCCACATTCTTATTTTGAAAACTTTACCACCTTTGTGTTGTATACAGTTAGGAAAGTATTCCAATTCACTTTTTTAATACTCATATTAAAGAACCTCAAAGTAAAACCCAAACATACATAATAGTTTTGTAAGAAATCTCAGTCAGAGGTTATAAAACAAATCAAATCATCATCATCAAGCCATGTCACCTTCCATGGGGCACTGGGTAGCTAAGCAATAATCCCTGTTGACATCAGTCTTCCGAGTCCACAGCAGGCGTCGAGAACGTAATTGTGGAGTATATAAGTGGATGGTGGCTGAGTCACCAATTGCTATTGAACTCTCTGCAACTTCTTGGGTGGCAATGTTATTCTAACCCTGACACACCTGGAAATGATACCCCTTGGCCTGAAAAATCTAAAAGAAGTTGAAGAATTCATTGTTTAATTAAATCAAGATTCAGAACCCTCATTTTTACTCTTGATTTTTTCCTCCAGATATATTGGAAATCTACCATACACAATATGTACTATATAAATTTGCATTTGATTTTTCAGTTCCTCATGTCCGCATCTTGCCGTTCTCATTAAGATTTAGGCAAGCAAAGTTTGTGTTTGTCGACGGAGGCAGGAAGGAAGGGGAGGAGAGGGGAGGGGAGAGGACTGGAGGGGAGGGGGAAGGGGGAAGGGTCCATCTGCAATCCAGGGAGCTACCTCATTGCTAAGTAAGCCTTGCCCACAGTGAACACCTAAAGGCTGCCAATGGAACCACTATTTTAGTATTTCAGCTATAAACGGTGCTTAAGGAAAAAGAAAAAGAACATACATCTCTGAAAGCTTTCAACTGACTTAATCCTCCCTACTAAGTAGTATGGACAGGTTTCTGCAATCAACTCACCCTGAAGCACAAGATACAATGATCTTTCTTTGCATTTGCATAGCTACGACTCATCATTATCCAGCCCTATTTTTTGACTCAACAAAATAGAATTGCACCATTAGGATTTCAGCATGTCTACTCTTGCAGTGACTGTTTCGAATTGTGCCTTTTACAAGCAACCACTTTAAGATAAAAAAAAAACAATTGTAACTTCTGAGGTATATACTTGGCTTGGTTTTAGAACCTGAGCTTTTTGGTGTTCATTTCCTTGTTGCTTTCCTTGCAGGGAGGGCATGGTGAGGGAGCTTCCTCTGGAGTGAGGCAGCCCACGGAGCCTTCAGCCTTGTAACTCCTCCAACAATAAATGAACTAGAGAGAACACGATCATCAGCAATGCTACAATTTACTGAGCAGCTTATAAACATACACTTTACTTGTTACTTCCAGTGCTGTTTTTGTTATCAAAAAATTCTAGAATGTATTCCCTCCCTATCTCCAAAACAACTGCTCAATTTAATACTACACTTAAATATTAAGTGTAATCTTAGAGCTCTTGCTTAATTTTTTAATCTAACAAAGAACAAGCGTGTTAAAAAAATCAATATTCAATTTGATAATATCCTATGTTCATACATGAAATAGAAAAGCCTAATTTATAAGAATGTCCACCCTGTCCCTGCTCTCTTTTCTGTTTTGGAAGAATAGATACATTTGACATGCAGCATAAGGAGGCCAGGGCAGAGGAGACAGATTATTTTACAGGCTGGCAAAGTGATCGCAGTTGACTCCTCCCTTCACTGTCCCCATCCCATTCCCAAGCCCAGGGGAGCCTGGGCGGAGAGAGTAGAGTTACATACTCATAAATACTAACCAGGCTGTCTCTCCCTCCCCTCTCCCAGCATTTGCCTAGGGGTGTCCACAGGAGAGCCAGGCACGCCTCACAGGAGGTTCCCAGAGAGTAGAAAACAAATGCCATGGACCCAGAAAGAATGCAACTCCTTCCTCTGTATTGGGAAACACGTATCTAAAAACACATGTAAACAAACACATACTTTATTCTTGGATTTAAACAGTAAGACTTATCATAGCAGTTCACACCTACTACCAAGTGTGTTCGGGAATGTCAGTGCAGCCCAGTAGGTCCGGAAGAGAGGGTGCGGAGTACTCCTGCAGGAAGGGCTCCGCTCCTCTGCAGTCTTCCCCACAGCAGTACTGGAGAGTGTCACCCCACTTCATCCCACAGAGTCCAGATTCAAACCCACACCAACACATTTCCCCTAAAATGTGCAGTCTCTCCCAAAGACTCTGAGAAGCAGGAGAAAGAGGCATTTGCAGGGTCCAACCATCAACCTTGGGACCAGCGCAGGAAGGCCACTAAGTGAAGCCAGATGCCTGGGGTTTAGGGTTGGCCGAACTGAATGCTGACTCTGCCCCTCGTGGAATCTTTCTCTTAGAAGCGACAGAGTTGCACTTACAGGACACACTATGCAGCCTGTGACACCTCACATTTTTGGCTGCCATCCTTCACCCCAGCCTGTGTTCATGCCCTTCACCAAGTGACTTTGAAGCTCCCCCCAGTAACAGGGATCTCTGTATTCCCCTGCCCTTTGATGCTGGGTGGGTGTGCCTGTGACTTCCTTTGGCTAGAGAGAGGTTAGGACTTAAGAAGTCTTGCAGGTTTCCTCTTATACCTTCCAGCTCTGCCATCACCTTTGGAAAAACTGCCCCAAGGTAAGTCCAAATGGCAGGCCCAGCCAGGTCACAGCTTGAAGCATACCTGCTCAGTCAAGTCCAGTCTAGATCAGCCAAGTCCCAGCCAACCCACAACTGCAAGAGCCATAATAAATCATTGTTCTAAGCCAGTGATTTTCAACTGGTGTGCTGCAAGAACTTTTTACACATGCAATCCCTGACTATTTATTCAGGGACACTGATCTTTTTTCCCTTAGATTGTTAAATTTAAATAAAAGACAACAGCCAACACAACAACAACCGTCTGGTGTGGATAAATCAAAATTATACCTATTCTTTGTCAGATTGGTAAAAAGTGTAATATATTTTTTGTGTGTGCTGCAGAATTTTAGTAATTAGTTTATGTGTGCCATGAGATGAAAAGTTGAAAAGTGTTGTTCTATGCTATATTTTACAGTGTTTTTTACACCACATTTATGGCAATAGCTAACTGATACACAGTCCAAGGAGACTGCTCATGTAAAATACGATATTCCCCACCCCAAAAAGATAACTAAATGTTAATAAGTGCTTACTATAGACTTATTTTTGTAAGAGCTTTAGGTAAACTTATTTATTTATTCCTCACAAGAACCCCAGAACACAGGTAGGATTTTTATCCCTGTTTTAAAGATGAGGCAGCCCATTAAGTAACTGGCCCACAGCTGGAGTGTGGTAAAGGCAGGGTCCAAGCCCCAGTCACCTGGATCCAGAGCTCTGGCTTGTAACTTTGATGCTAAACATCCTTGCAAACCTCCTGCCCCATCTACCTAACATTCTGCTGTGGGTTCCCATACCTTCGGGGTAAAGTCCAAACTGACAAGCCCATTAGTAAAGCATCCAAGGCCCTTCACAGGCCCATCCCTATCCAGACTCCTTCCTCCTCACCCCTGTCTCACAGTCTGCTCCAATGCACAGAGCTCCTGCACTTCACCAAACCCACCAACCGCTTCTCACCTTGAACCCAATGCTCCCTCTCTGCAGAATGCCCACGCCCTCCATTCTGGGCCACCTCTAGGTCATCCTCTAGGACACAGGCCCTGGGTACCCTCCTGCAAGAACCACATCCTGCCCCAGCCAAGTGCACAGGGCTGCTCCTCCTGAGTACCCCCTGCTCCCAGGGCCTTCTCCAAAGAGCACTGAGACTCAGGGCGACTACGATCTGCCTAGCTTTCTCCTGAGCCCAGCCGCCAGCCCCTTGAGGGCAAGGCCTGAGTCCTATTCATCTTTGTCAGCCCCATGATTAACAAGGTGTCTGGTCTCATCGTGGGAAGACAATAAAAGTTACTAAATTAAAAAGCGGGTGAAAGGAACAATGGCATGATGGAGAAATGGATATGGAGACAGGAGGTTTAAATTTTCATTTTTAAATACCAAGTCTTCATTTCTAATAAACATTAATTAAATTGTTCAACACCCCTGAGTCTCCAGCTACACATTCTTCAATTAAAATAGTTCTTTCATGATGGTTTCCTCTGCCAAACCTTTCCTCGCAGGCTTATGTGTTCACCAGAGCACCTTGGGACGGCAACAAAGGCCCTGTATTTGCTTGCAGCAGCAGGGAAACTGAAAGCTACTCCCTAAATGTTCACTCCTGATGACACAAAAGTAGGTGTATTAGGATTTCAAATAAGATGGAGGAAAGCCTATGGCAGAGGAAGGCAAATTGTTAAGGAGTGAAAGAAGATTCCCAAGACGGCACAGATGGGTGATGATTCGCCATCAGGGAGAAAGACTCATTTAATATGGACCAGCAAGGGCCTCCTGCAGGAGGCCAGCTCTCAGAATCCTGACTTGCAGGTGATAAGGGGTTGGTATTGCCTTAACCTCCAAGGCACAGGGTAATGGGGCAGGGCTCCATGACCTGGCAGCAGCTGCAGGGAGCCGACAAGGGCCTCGAGATGGATGCTGCAGCTACCCCCAACATCACTTGGCTTCCAGGCCCCTGGAAACAGCCAGGTTCCAATCTCAGAGCTAAGAGAAACTACATCCAACAAGAGTGAACTGTTCCTGGAGTCAGAGGCTGAAATCCTATAAACGCAGCTCCTTTCCCTACCGCAGCTTCAAGTTCATGAATGTGTGCAGTTCTGATGCCCCAGAAAACGTGCTCCTGGTGTTTCCTGAGAAAGATGGGAGAGGCTGGAACAATGGGTGTTCCTTGATCCCTCTCACATTTAGCTTGGACTGGGTGTCAGCATTATAGACAACGAGGTGTGAGAACCAGTGATCTTTGAGATCAGGCCTTCTAAGAGCTTCCAAACACTTTCTAGTGACTGCTTTGTTCAAACAACAGATTGCAGAAGCATCAATGCAGGAGAGGAAACCGAGGCTGCATCCTCTGGGAGGCAGGGACCACCCCTGAGATGGCTTGATGGCTTGGAGATTTGATTGGAAAATCAGATTCAATCCAAACCTGTATTTTGCAGTAAGGAAAGCATAGGTTAGAGGGATAAGGTGACTTGTCTAAGGTCACTGGGTCTGAAGACAGAAGGACCAAGAACAGGACTCAGGTTCCTGACTGCCAGTCCAAAGGCTCTGTCCTTTATGCAATGCCATCCCTTTTCTTTCTTTTCTTTTTTTTTAAATTATTGATTTCAGAGAGAGAGGAAGGGAGACAGAGAGAGAGAAAGAAACATTGATGTGAGAAACATCCATCCTTTGCTTCTCATATACACCCTCACCACGGATCAAACGTGCGACCTAGGTATGTGCCCTGCCCAGGGATTGAAACCACATCCTTTTGGGGCACAGAACAATGCTACAACCAACTGAGCCACCCAGCCAGGGTGCCACCCCCTTTTCTGGAAAGGCCCTCCACACCCTCACCTCCCTCTCCCTTCCCCATTAGCAAGTCTCTGGGCTGCTCTAGGGCTTAGACAGAGGAAAAGATTAAGGTAGAGACAATGTCTCAGAAATGCATTTATCGCACATCATAGGGAAAGTCCTGCTATAGACTCCAATGCACCCCCTCCACTCCCCGCCCCAATGGACCCCCAGCCTGAGCAAGCCATCAGGGGCTTTCCAATGACCTGGAACTTTCTCAGAATCTCCTCCCCACCCCTTTCCTTTTACATTGCATTCATAACAGCAGTGAATCGTATGACTGTCTGCAATGCTGTGACTCTTCAATTTGCTGGGTTCATCCCCACATGGTCTTTGTGTTTGGTTTTAAAATGCTGTTTGCACCACTTTTTAATTTCATTTTAGAAGTGTGCAAGGAGACAAGCTAACATTAAATCATAGGGACTAGAGGGGACTTTACAAACCGCTTACAAGGCACAAATAGAGTAGTTATTTTCCTATTTCCCTTTTGATTGAATTGGCTGCTGTATCATATGCAGTAAACAGTGTGAACCAGAAAGCAGTTCTGCCTCCTTATCTCACTCCTCACATAATCAAAAGAAAAAACGCAGTATAATAACAAAGAGAAAAGAAAACTAGAACTTCATGTTCGTTTGAAAGTAAATTAAACTTGAAAGGTTTGTGGGGACAATTCATTTTCTTTTGTAACCCAAGGCCATAAGGTTCCTGTTCCATTTACCAGTGAAATGATTTTAAAAATATCCTGGTATTTTAATCAAAACAATAAATAATATATAATAAAGCCAGAATCAAAGGTTTCTTTTCAAATAGCAAAGTAAAATGCAAAGTCATAAGCCAATACAATTCTGAATTGACTTATTAAAAAAAACAACTCTGTAAACTTATCTAAGATGTGTCCCAATTTAATTGCTTTTGTTAATAACCACTTTCATTCTTTTCTAGAAAGATGACTTTACAGTAAGCACACAGGTATGACTTTATATGCATGCTAATTAATCCTCTGAACTGACAAGAATAAAATGGGATGAGTGTGCGCTGTGCAAATAAAGTTGAATATACAATAAAACAGAACAGGGGGCTTTCCACAAGCTTTCTGGGTAACTCAGATCTGGAGTCAGATAACATCCAGTCCTTGTCAATTCCACGTCAAAAGCACCTGTCAAAAAGCACCCATGGGCAGGCAAGGTGAAGCAGGAACCCTACAGGGGCCTACTGAAGATGAACATGGGGCTGGTGTCATATTACCCCAACCAGACACAACAAACGGAGCCAGGAAGGAGCTAAACATGGATTGCCTCCCCACGGGAAAGGCTGTTTATGCGTGAGACTGGGGGGGGGGGGGGGGGGGGGGATTTCAGAACAAGAAGAGTTGCTGATGAGATAAAACAGGAGTTGTTACATAAGGTAAGAGGTTCCTTCTATCAAAAATGTGAGGTTGGATAAAGGATTTCCAAGGATCCACTTCTAAAATTCTTTGATTCCATGGAGTAGAGAGCAAATGTTACACTAGCAAACTGAGACCCAAAAACTCCAAGGGTGCCCACATCTGGCACCAGTTTTCTTCTGTTGGGTCACTCTTCGATGGGAACCACTTGCCAGAACATAAACCTTCTTACTTCCTGTCTGTCTCCCCAAAAGACTTCTCATGAGCTCCCTGAGGATGTGGCTTGTGTTTAGTTTGTGTGATTCCAGCACAGTACCTGAAATATACAGTGGACAATCAAAAGTGGGGAAAGGCGGGGTAGAAAAACTAGTAGGGAAAATTGGAGTTTTATTTTTAAATAATAAATGCTTATGTCTTAGAAAATGTTAAACAAACTCCTTAGCACCTACATATCACACAAATAAATTCTTCAATTAAAATACTTCTTTTCTAGAAACTATTATGCCATGCCTTCCAAAGCACAGGACAAAGGGAGTTTTTACTGCTTGATTGTCCCTTCCCTGGGAGGAACCAGTCAGCAACTCCTGCTCCACCACTCAGATTCTTAGAGTCATCAAAAGCAGCATAAATTATACTGGCCATCTCGTTAATCAGGAACATCAGGGAGGAGCAAAACAAGGATGTTTGATCTCACCACTCCTATTCAACATTGTACTGTCAAAGCAATTAGCCAAGAAAAAGAAATAAAAGCCATTCACATTAGAAAGAAAAAAGTAAAAGCTATCTTCATGTGTAGATGACGTGATCATGTATATTGAAAATCCTACTGAATTCACAAAAAAACTACTAAAGTTAACCAATTTCGGAAAGGTTTCAGGGTACATGATCAAAACACTAGACTGTTGCACATCCATGCACTGCCAATAGACAATCCAAAAATGAAATTAAGACAATTTTATTTATCCTACATCAGAAAGACAATGCTCAGCAATAAATTTAACTTTAAGAATTAACTTTAAACTTTTTTAAGATTTTATTTATTTATTTTTAGAGAGAAGGGAAGCGAGGGAGAAAGAGAGGGGAACAACAGCTGGTTGCCCCTCACACACCCCCAACCAGGGGCCCAGCCTGCAAACCAGGTATGAACCCCGACTGGGAATCAACCCTGTGAGTCTTCGGTTCACAGGACAATGCTCAAGCCACACCAGCCAGGGAGGGCTAAACTTTTTTTTTTTAGTAAAAGAAGACTTGAACACTGAAAATTACCAAACATTGTTGAAAGAAATTAAAGACCAAAGTAACTGGAGAAATATCTCTCAAATTAACAATCCTCAAATTGATCCACAGATTCAGTGCAATCCCTATCAAAATCCGACCTGGCTTTTTTTTTTTGCAGAAATAAACAAACTAACTGTAAAATTTGTATGGAAATATAAGGGCCCCAGAATAGCCAAAACAATCTTGAAAAAGAAGAACAAAGTTGGAAAACTTCTACTTTCCAATGTCAAAACGACTACAAAACAGCAATAATCAAAGTTGTATGGAAGTGGTGTAAGGATGGACATGGAGGCCAATGACTAAGACTGAGAATACAGAAGTCAACTGCATATTAACGGGTGGCTGGTTTTTGATGAGGGAGCTATGCCAACCAATGCAGAAGGGGTGCTCTTTTCAACAAATGGTGCTGATATAACTGGACAGCTACACGGAAAAGAATAAATTTGGATCCCTAAATCATACTACATACAAAAATTAACTCAAAGTGGATCAAATATCTAAATGGTAGAGTTAAAACTTAAAACTCTTAGGAAAACCACAGGTATTAACTTTAATGACGTTAGATTAGGTAATGGTTTCTTAGATATGGTATCAGAACCACAAGTGAAAAAAATAGATTAATAAGACATTATCAAAAACAAAACTTTTGTGTTTCAAAGAATACTATCAAGGGAGTGAAGAGATAACCTTTAGCATAAGAGAAAATATTTGCAAACCACATATCTGATAAGGGTCTAGTATTCAGAATACATAAATAACTCTTACAACTCTACAATGAAAAGATAAATAACCCACTTTTTAAATGGGCAAATAATTTGAGCAGACATTTCTCCAAAGAAGATATACAAATGGGCAATGTGTGCATGAAAGATGCTCAACATCTTGTTGCAGGAAGTTTTTAGGAAAATGCAAATCAAAACCACAAAAATATACTATGCCACACGTGGATAATGAAAAGTGTTGATGAGGACCGGGAGAATCTGCACCCCTCAGACCCTGCTGGCGGGGATGTGAGGTGGCACAGCCACAGTGGAAACAGATTGGCAATTCCTCAGAAAGTTAAACAGCCGCCATGTGATCCAGCAGTTACATTCCTATGCATGTCCCCAAGAGAACTAAAATATTCCACACAAAACACTTGTACTCAAAAGTGCACAGAAGCACTATTCATCATAGCCAGAAGATGAAAATGACCCAAATCTCCAACAAGATGAATGAATGGATTGACTGGATACGGTACACTGATACAACAGAATACTTTTCAGCCATAAAAAGGAATGAAGTACTGGTTTATGCTATACCTGGAAACCATTCTGAACCCTAAATTTTGAAGATATTGTGCAAAGTGAAAGAAGCTAAACATGAAAGGCTGCATATTGAATAATTCCATTTACATGAAATGTCCAGAATAGGCAAATCGATAAAGATTAAAAAGTATAGCCCTGGCTGGCGTAGCTCAGTGGATTGAGCGTGGGCTGCGAACCAAAGTGTCATAGGTTCGATTCCCAGTCAGGGTACATGCTTGGGTTGCAGGCTATGACCCCCCAGCAACCACACATTGATGTTTCTCTCTCTCTCTCTATCTCCCTCCCTTCCCTCTCTAAAAATAAATAAATAAAATCTTTGAAAAAGAAAAGTAGAGTTGTGGTTGCCAGGGGCAGAGGGAAGTAGGGAACAGGAAGAGATGGCTAATTAGTGTGACATCTCTTTGTGTATTCATAAAAATATTCTGGAATTAGATAGTGATGGTGGTTGCTCAACTCTGTGAACATACTAAAAACCACTGACTTATAAACTTTAAGAGAGTAATTGTTGTGGCATGTGTATTTGTCTCAATTTTAAAATAACAAAATAATGGTGAGATACCTTCATCTACTGCTGGTAAAATGCTCACTGGTAGAACTTTTTGGAAAAGTAGTTTGGAAATCGGTATCAAATTTGACCTGATCATTCAAATTCTAAGAATTTATCCTCTGTAAATAATTATGTTACCACTTTAGCTATAAAGATTATCTTCAATGTTGTTTATAATATCAAAATATAGAAAATACCCTGAAGGCATTACAGAGATTTTTGTAAATTATGGCACAATTGCCATGAAATTTCCATAATTTCATTCCATGGAAAATGCTTCATCAGCTGTTAAAATTATGTTTATGATATATTGTTAATCAGAAAAAAGGAAATAAAATACAATGTGGGCTGTAACCATATGTTTGGGTTTTTAACTATGTATATATATATATATATATATATATACACACATACGTGTGTGTGTGTGTGTATGCCTCCACATTATAGAAATAGTAGAACTAGGCTGTCCAACACCATAGCCACTAGCCACATGTGTATATTTATATTTACTTATATTAAATTAATGCGAGTTAATAAAAATTAAAGATTCAGTTCCTCAGTTACGCTGGCCATATTTCAAATGCTCAACAAAGACAGGAGCACAGTGGCCACTGTTGTGAACAGCACAGAACATTCCTGTCGCTGCAGAGAGCTCTGTCAAAATGAGCTGATATAGAAGAATATGAATCAAGTGAGCTTTTGATTTTCTTCAGTTTTGTTTTTCCCCCTTTTTCTATCATAAATATAAATGTTTATTTTTTAAGAATATTTTCCTGGCTGGCGTAGCTCAGTGGATTGAGCTCGGGCTGTGAACTCAAGCATCGCAGGTTGGATTCCCAGTCAGGGGACATGCCTGGGTTGCAGGCCATGGCCCCCAGCAACTGCACATTGATGTTTCTCTCTCTCTCTCTCTCCCTCTCTCCCTCTCTCCCTCTCTCCCTCCCTCCCTCTCTCTCTCTCTCTCTCTCTCTCTCTCTCTCTCTCTCTCTCTCTCTCTCGCTCCCTCCCTCCCTCCCTTCCCTTTCTAAAAAACACAAATAAATAAATAAATAAAATCTTTAAAAAACAAAGAATATTTTTATTTCATTAAAGATGCAAGTAAACTGAGAGACAGGAAGGAGGGGTCTAGGAAAACTGTCCCTGGGTGCAGGCTTCGCCCACCGCTGTGAATGGAGCAGATCCTTTGATCCCAGCAGCCAGGGGCAGCTTCTGAGAGCCTCCCTCGCTGAGACCACACTTCTGCGCCCACTGAGCTGGGGTGGTGAGGGGATGGGGCACCCACAAACTCCCACTGTTCTTACACGACGTTCAGCAGTTTTTCAAGAATAATGCTTCTCAGTGTGTTGTGTGCCTCTGACGGATTACCAGAGTGATAAAATGTCTGTTTCTGTTCCTTTTGTCCAGATTTATAGTTGCTTTCTGAGGAGAGGATTTGCAACCTCCTCACTTGGCCACAGCCAGTTTTGCCTCCTAATATAGATTTTAAAAAGTAGTAATAATCCTGGGACTGCAGGAAGCTTGGGGAAGAGGCAGTCTCAAGCTCTAGGTGATAAAATAGATTAGTTCATGCTTTCTGAAGGACGACATGGAAATATGTATCTGGGGCCTTAAAAATATTATAGCCCTTTACTCAACTGTGTCACTTCTAGAAAGTCCATTCCAGGGAAATAATCTTGGATGTGCTTCAGAGATTTAGCTACAAGCATATACACGACAGGGTTGTTGATGATCGCAAAAAGCTGAATTCAAGCTAAGAGGGCAAGATATAACCTCGGGATGAAATAGTATACCAGCCATTAAAAATAATGTTGTGCAGGAATATTTAATGACATAGAAAATGTTTGTAAAGATTAAATTTTAAAGAGTTTTGATGCGGTGTGAAAAAGCACCATCTCACATTTGTAAAATACACACACATATACTCACACACATATCTATGCTTAGAAGAAATGAGAGTAATTAAAATGTAAAAATGACTATCTCTGATATGGGAGAGTATCTGATGGGGGAGATACAATCTGTTACTTTCCACATGTGCCATAACGAACATGTATCACTGTGGTGATTAGAAAAAATAAAAATTTCATCTGTTTTTAAAAGATGAAATTATATGACTTAAGACAGGAAATCTTTGTACTTAGAACTTAAAATAAAATTACACTTCGGATGAGTATTTCTACATTTTGCCCTGGGTTTCCTGGCTGCCAGGGCATGAAGAGAAATATAAAGAATTACATGGGTTTCCCAGGAGATCAACAGCCACCCTGGCACCGGATTCTAAGGGGAAAGTGTAACGCACCTTTCTCAGTGACACCAATACCCACCCTGCAGTGCGGCTCTGCCCTCATCTTCGTCCCAACTACTCTTGTAGCTGCTTAAGATCTCTGGTCCTCACACCTTGCTCATAGACAAACAACACACACAGGGCACCTAATTTTTTCGTAAAGCACTTTCACCCCTATTTTCTACCAAAATCATCCCAAAATAAACGAGACATTTTCAATAAGATGCCGGTGATTATTTTATATGATAATTTGATGGTGTCACCGGCTCACAGTGAACAAGAACACTCAGAAGATTATTTCACAGATGAAGTGTATCAGGTTTCTTAATAATGTACGTTTCTTAATAATCCATCTGATCAGGAGCCCTCTGAGAGCAGAAAGGAGAAAAATCAGGTCAATGGCTATGAACACTTGCTCTAAAACTTGATGGAAATCACAAAGAGGCTGAGCCAGAGCTACCAGCCGTCAAACAGTCCCAGCAAGCGGAACCTCACTACGACAAGAAGGAGCTTCCAGAACAGCACTGGAACCACATCTGTCAGAGTCGGAGACCTGATGGCTCAGCTGTGTGGGCGGGGGCAAGGGGATGAGCGCAGTGAGGGCAGGTGAGCCTGTTACCTTCTGTGGATATCTATCCTGAAACAGTTTCAACTAGATTTTCCTCTGTATCTGACCTGCATTTTCTCTCAGATCCCATGGCTCCAAGTCACTTCGAGAGACAGCAGAACTTTGAATTTCATAGAACTTCGGAGACGACTAAAATAGTTCTCTTCTCCTTTCAAACCTTCCCCACCTCGAAATACCTCCCACTCCATGTCTAATACTAACCTTCCAAGTCAAAATCAAATCTTTCCTGACCATCTGTGTGCCCTTTCTTTCCCCTGTGACCTCTGACAACACATGTTCACGACACAGCTCACTGACATTCATCTTGCAAGTCACATGAGCACAAATGGGCTGTAGGCTATGAAATACTGGGCAACTCACATGGAACCTGCCACAGGGTCTCGTGCATGAGCACTAAGCTGACAAGGACATGTAGATTACCCTGTGTGCCCCCTGCCCAAAGTTAACGCAGGGCTCTCCAGCTCTCGTGTTGGTAAGTTATAGATAAGGTTGGTAGCACAACCGCTAGCAAAGCAACAGTGCTAAAAGCCGCTATTTCCTGACTGGGAACACCATTTTCTAAGATTCACTCAACAAATTAATTTTTTTCTGATCCCTATGAAGACAAAGAATGAAATATTCTTCTTGCCACCTAAGGAGTTCACAGTCTCTTGGAAAATAAAGACACATATGTAGCTAATTAGGATAACATGTTATTAATGTAAAAAAAGGGGGGGCACATAAAATCACCCCCAAAAAACCATCAACAATTGTTCCTCAAGAGATGGTTCCAAGTTACATCCCACTGAATTTGGGCCAGTGACTAGAAATGGTGTCTAAAGACAGACCAGGAGCCCTTCCTTCTCCTACTCTGAAGGGACCTGCCTGCTCACACAGCCCTGGGCCCTGCACGAGGCCATTCTTGTGCAGGACACGGAAGTTCCTCTAGTGTGTGACCTTGGCAGAGTGGCAAGGAAGCTGGAACAGCGGGAGGAGCCAGCACGACAGCAGGCACAAGGCAACTCTAAGGCACTAGAGGAGCTGTCTTGAAACCATTTCTTGTGGAATATGGGCTGGAGGAGCATTTTTCATACTGCAAGCAACAACTCATTGGTGGGTCATGAAATCAATATAGAAGTACAAGACTTGCAGTAAGTGCTGCTTCATAAAATGTGTGTTATGGATATGACTGTGTGTGTTCACATATGCATGTACACACATGTGCACTGGGGTCACACAAATGGATTTCTTTCAAAACAATCTGCAAGGTTGTGAACTAGACAAATTACTTGGGAGGTTATACAAGGACTCATTTCAATTCTGGAGAAGAAAAACACCTCTAACAAGTAAATCTCACAATGGGGTGTGTTATTTTGAATGACTAGAGTTTCCAGCACCTGAAAGACTGCAAACAGGGCCAAAGCCATAGTTTTTCATGGACAGTATTCACAGAAGTCATAGAAAGTTAAATGAGAAGAACTCTAAGTTTCCTCTCCATTCTATGAGACTATCCATCAATCACAGGCAATAACTACCACTGAAAGCACAATTAGGAGGGAAACAATTCCACAGTCACATGGGTGAGCACATATAGCCAGAGATTTTATTTGGTCGTTTATGTTGGAATAGCACCCCTGTGAAAGGAAAAGTTGTAAGTGAAACTTAGACCAGAGGTTCTCAACCTAGATGTGCACCTGGATCACCCAGGGAGCTTTTAAAAGACAACCAAGCCTGGATCCCAATGTATATCAAGTGAAACACTGGAGCCCAAGATTTTTATTTTGTTTAATGTTCCCACAGTAAGAGTTGAGAATCACTGATTTATACATATAAAACATATAAACAAAATTGTACAAAGCATACAGGGAAAGAAAACAGCACCAGGATTTTACAAGAAGGTCATAAAAAGAAAGAGCTACAGAACATCAAATCAAGGCTTTTAAATTCTGCTCAGGGCTGAAAAGCATGACAAATAAACAGCCAGATAAACTGCAAGTTCATAACTTCCCAGAATTCATTAGACAGCTGAGGTCACAGAAGAGCAAACTAGGCCAAAATTTAAGACAACCAGTCACCTGCAGGAAAAGACAAGACAGAAGTACTTGTTTACCTGAGGCAAATGCACCTGGACACTGGCTGACAAGCATCGAGTAACAAATAATAAAGGAATGCTTGTGGAAGAGTTGAAGGAGCATGAAGACAGACCACTTAAAGGCAGAGCATAAAAGGAAAACCTAAGGCAGACACTGAAGCAGATATTGAGAAAAGCCACTCAGCAAACCAGCCCCAACTCTGAACTCTAGATATTGTACCCCAGTGGCATTTGAAGTCTGTGGTGCACTGAGGATGACCACAGCAACAACACACTTCAAATCCAGTTCAGCTCCCAACTAGATCACCAACCCCCACACTGAAGGCCTAATAAAAACAGAAAGGCTTACCCATTTCTAGGTATAAAAGCTATTTATCTCAGTCTCTAATGTTCTACACAAAATGTTCGATTCTCAACATAACATACAAAAAAAATCAAGAAAAAACTACGCTGCCAAAAAACAGCAATTAACAGAACCAGGCTCAGATATAACTTAGATATGGAAGCTATCAGACACAAAAATTAAAATAAGCATAATTAATTGTAAAAGACCCTAAAAGAAAAGGTGAACAACATAAAAGATTAAAAGTATAATTTTAGCAGAGAAATAAAAACTGTAAGAATAAAATGAAAATGTTTGAAAGGCTAATCACAGTAATAGAAATTAAGAATACTTTCAACAGATATTCCTCAATAGATTTGACACAGCCAAGGAAAGAATCAGTGACCTTGAAAACAGGTCAGTAGAAATTACCCAAAGCAAAACAAGAAGGAATAAAAGAATGAAACAAAACAAACAAATGTAAAATGTGTCCAGGAGCTGTGGAATAATACTGAAAATTCTAACCTAGGTGCAATCAAAACTGCAGGATAAAACAGAGTGGGACAGAAGAAATATCTGAAGAAATAACTGATGAGAATTTTCCAAAATTAATGACAGACACCAAACCACAGATCCAAGCTCAAGAATACCAAGCAGGTCAAATACCAAACATGGATGTGTTCATATGTGCACACTCAGGCATGTCATATTCAAACAATTAAAAATCAAAGAGAAAAAGGAAATACTGAAAGCAGTGAGAGGAAAATGAAACATTCAAAAAAGGAACAAAAATAAGAATTACAGAAGGCAGCAAATAAGAGGACAATGAAACATCTGTAAAGTGCTAAAGGAATACAACTGCCAACCCAGATTTCTATAACCAGTGAAAATATCTTCCAAAATAAGAAGGAGAAATAAGACTGTCATAGCTAGCAGACACTGAGAGAATTCATTGCCAGGACGTCTACACTATAAGAAATGCCAAATGAAGTTATTCAAGCAAAATATAATGCCAGACATAAACTTGGATGTACACAAAGACATGAAGTGCTGGAAATGGAATAAAGGAGAATCAAACAGAAAAAAACTTTTTTATTTTTAATTGCTATAAAAGATAGCTGACTGTTTAAAGCAAGAATCAACAAATTATGGCCTTCAAGCCAAATCCAGCCCAGTGTCTGCTTCAGTACAATCTATGAGTTAAGAATGAACTTATGTTTTAAAAATGTTTTTAAAAAGAAAACTATACAACAGAGGCCATATGTTGTTCAAAGCCTAAGCTGTTTATTTTCTGGCCCTTTACAGAAAAATTTTGTTAACTCCCGGTCTAAAGCAAATATAGTAGCAAGGTTTGGTTTACCATTTATGCAAAACAAAAATGATTACAATAGCACAAAGGATGTAAAAGAAGAATTGGGAACATACTGCTGACGGTCCTTTACACTACACATGAAACAGTAGTTTATTTGAAAATAAACACTGGTATGTGTATATATATCTGTATATCACTAAAAATGTTAAAGAAGTATAAACGAGAAGTCCATAAAGAAGATAACAGGGAATCATAAAAATGCTCAATGAACAGGACCAAAAAAAAAAAACCCCAAGAACAAAAGAACAGACAAAGCGAACAGATGACAGCATGGCAAAAGGACAGATTTTAATTAAACCATACCAATATCATAATAAGTGTGAATGACCAACACACTGATAAACAGACATTGTCAAATTGATGAAAATTGTAAGACCCAACTACATGAGGTCTACAAGAAACCCACCTTAAAAATACACACATAGATTGGTTAAAAGAAAAAGAACAGATAAATGTATAGGCTGCAAACACTAACCAAAAGAAAGCTTCAGTACCTATGCTATTAACACTCAAGGTAGACTTCAGAACAAGGAATACTAACAGGGAGAAAGAGGATATTGTACAATAAGAATAGGATCAACTCTCCCTTTCTTAGGACGTAAAAACCCTAAATATATGTGCACTTAAGAACAGATGGTTAAAATATGTGAAGCAAAAAGTGATGAAACTAAAGTGATAAACAGAAAAAAATCTATAATTTTAGCTGGAGAGTCTAGCATTCCTCTCTGCCATTGATAAAACAAGTAGACAGAAAATAACTACAGACACAGAAGATCTGAACAATTCTATCAAGCAACTTGACCGTCTATCTCTGGAACATTCTAGCAGAATACACATTGGACAAACAATAGCAGAATACATATGCTTTTCAGAAGCTTTACCAAGATAGACTGTATTCTGGGCCATGAAACAAATGTGAACAAATTTTAAAGCATAGAAAGTAGGCAAATCATATTATGAGATAATAATAGAATTAAACTAGAAATCAGTTAGAGAAAGACTTCTGGGAAATTCCCAAATATGTAAAAATTAAATGACATAGTTTTAAAGAACACGTGGGCCAAGAGGAAGTCTCAATGAAAATGTTTACATGTTTTAATTCTAAATGAAAATGAAAATACACATATCAAAATTGTGAAACGCAGCTAAAGCAGTGGTTAAATGGAAATTTATAGCATTAAATGCTTATATTAAAATAAGAAAAATCTCAGATTAATAACATAAGCTTACTCTCGAAGAAAACTGACAAGTAAATTAAACCCAAAGCAAAAAGAAGGAAGAAAATAATAAAGAACAAAAATTGATTAAGTTAAAAACAGAAAAATAAAAGACAACATTAATAAAACCAAAATCTGGCCCTGGCTGGCGTGGCTCAGTGAATGGAGCTTGGGCTGCGAACCAAAGCATCGCAGGTTCGATTCCCAGTCGGGGCACATGCCTGGGTTGCGGGCCGTGACCCCCAGTAGCCGCACATGGATGTTTCTCTCTCTCTCTCTCTCTCTCTCTCTCTCTCTCTCTCTCTCTCTCTCTCTCTTTCTCCCTCCCTTCCCTCTCTAAAAATAAAGAAATAAAAAATCTTAAAAAAAAATAAAAAAATAAAACCAAAATCTGGATCTTTGAAAAGATCAATAAAATTGATAAACTTCTAGACATACTGAGTAAGGAAAAGACTGAAGACACAATCAACCAGTATCAGGGATGAACGGGGAACATCACTTTAGAGTCCACAGTCATTAAATGCATGATGTAACACTACCACAAACAAGCCTATAACCATAAATTTGATGACTTAAGTAAATCAATTCCTTGAAAGACAAAAACTATCAAAATATATCAAGAAAAAAAATAGGTAACCTGAATTGCAAAAAATTTGTATCTATTAAAGAAATTAAATATGTAGTTAAAAATCTTCCATCAAAGAAAACTCTAGGTTTCATTAATTCATTCTACCAAACACTGAAAAAAGAAAAAATACCAAATCTATGTATTTTCTTCCAAAAAATTCATCACAACCAACTGGAGTTTATCCCAGGAATACAAGGCTGGTTCAACATTTGAAAATCAATCAGTGTAATTCACCATATTAAATATAAGAAAAATTGCATGATCCTGTCAATAGATGGAGAAAAAGCACTCAACAAAATTCAAAACCCATTCATAATAAAAACTCAGTAAACTAGGAATCCAATGGCATTTACAAAAAACCTCAGCCACTATCATAATAGTGAAAGACTGTTCCCCCATGATAAAAAACAAGGCAAGATATTCTCCCTCACCACTCCTATTCAACATTGTTCTGGAAATCTTCGTCAGTGCAGTAAGACGAGAGAAAAAAGAAAAGGCGTCCAGATTGGAAAGGAAGAAATACAATTGTCTTTATTCATAGATGACATCATTATCTATATAGAAAATTCCAAAGAATCTACAAATAAGCCTCCTAGAACAAATAACTGACTTTATCAAGGTACCAGAATACAATATCAATATACAAAAATCAATTATATATCTATACATGCTAGCAACAATGGCAATCCCTTAAAAAACAAAATACTTAAGTATAAATATAACAAACCATATGCAAAACCTGTATCCTACAAGCTACTATACTGACAGAAAAATAAGGGAAAAAATGACATAAATGGAGACTTTATATCATGTTCATGAATGGAAAGACTCAATATTGTAAAGATGTCTATTTTTCCTAAATGAATTTATAAACTCAATACAATCCCTCTGAAAGTCCCAGAGGGAATTTTTGTGTATATTGACAAGCTGCTTCTACAATTTACATAACAAGGCAAAGAAACTAGAAGAGCCACAGCAATTTTGAAAAAGAATAAAATTAGAGGACTTGTACTATCAACTTTCAAAACTTTTTATAAAGTCAGTGATCAAGACAGTGTAGTGTTGGAACAAAGTAGACATACAGATCAATGGAACAGAGTCGAGAGCCCAGAAATAAACACATTTATGGCCAACTGACTTTCAACAAATGTGTCCAGACAATTCAAGTAGAGAAAGGAGAGTCTTTTAAACAAATGGTGCCAGAACAATTGAACTTCCACATGCCAAAAAAATTTCCTTGACTGAAACCTTACTCCTTATATAAAAATTAGCCCAAAATTGGCCATAGACTTAAGTATAAAACATAAAACTACGAAACTTCTAGACGAAAACAGAACATTTTCAAGACCTTTACTTAGGCCAAAAGTTCTTAGCTAAAACAACAAGTCTGTTCCATGAAAATATTGATAAATCGCCCTGGCTGGTGTGGCTCAGTGGACTGAGTGCTAGCCTGCACATCAAAGGGTCACTGGTTCGATTCTCAGTCAGGGCACAAGCCTGGGTTGCAGGCCAGGTCCCCAGTAGGGGACGCACAAGAGGCAGCCACCCATTGATATTTCTCTCCCTTTCTTTCTCCCTTCTTTCCCCACTCTCTAAAAATGAATAAAATCTTAAAATATATATATAGAGATAAACTGGTTTATCGAAGTTTTAAGCATTCTTCCCTGAGAAGCATACTGCTATAGGAATAAAAAGATAAGACACAGACCAGGAGAAATTGTTTGTAAATCATATTTCTGACAAAGAATAGAGAACCAGATTAACATAGAACTCTCAAAACTTGACAGTAAGAAAACAAACAAGCCCATAAAAACAGGTCACCAAACTCACCTCTGCATAACACTTCTTTGCTGTAAATTTTTATTTGAATATGTATATTTTTCGGGTCAGTTATGGATGCAAACCGTTCACCAATTTTCGTTTGTACCATACTGTTTGACGCCAAAATTAGGGTTTTGATCTCTGTTAACCTTTGATGTACTTAATATTGAATTAAAAAAAAACAATTAGTTTTCTTTGAACTCAGGAATAAAATTTCATGTAAGTCCTTAATAAACACACTACTTTTCTATCACATAAAATTGGCTCTTTCAACAACAAAAAAGGTTGTAACTTTCTGATTCATCAAACTTGTTTTCTTGCCTTTTATATAATGAACACTGAGCATGAATCACCACATTTCTAATCACTACCAAACTTCCTCCTTCCCCTGCTACCCAACTAAACAATTCTAGAACACAGCGATGAAAGAAGTGACCCTTATTTTCCCTTTGCTCCTATTTCTTCACTTATATCTCATCACCTAGTAGCATTCTTTGTAAGTCATTGTAAACCATGTTCGGGAACAATGTAAAGTACAACATACAAATTCAGCATGAAAGAAATCCTTTCAGATCAAGTTATTCAATATGGAAATATGTAACCCTCTTCTTCCAAGTGAACATGTGTGTTTTGTTTGTTTGTTTGTTTGTTTGTTTTGCCCAATACCATACCTGTTCATACTATATTTTTCTGCTGGCAATCAGAGAGATAACAAATCTTGAAGATTTTCTATGCCCTGCATGTTCCTTCTCTTAACCTTTTTTTTTCATTATAGTACTTCTCATCACCTGACATGAGAAACAGAACATTAATAAATGCCTCCTTCCTTCCAGTAAACTGTAAGCTACATGAGAACAGAGACTTTGTCTTTCTTGTGTATTCTTTTACCACCAGTACCCAGAACAGTGTCTGGTACACAGTAGATGCTCAATAAATATTTATGGAATGAATGAGTAGCCAACATATCTCTCTATCTCATTCCCGCACAGTCTTCCAGAGATCCTGGCTAGCCCATGGCAGTTCTGCTGATGGGAACAACAAAATATGCTGCCTTCCACTCCCTCCTTTCTGCCAGGATTAGTGACCAGGTCTTTTTGTCAACTTCTGTGCTCACTAGATACTGAGGACGGAGGACCATGAGAAGTAGCATCCATGGTTATCCCATCTAACTCCAAATGTCCACCAGTGCCCCATATCAAATGAAAACAAAAAGCAGCTCTCTCTCTATACTTCAGATGAAAACAGGCTAAATGCTTTCAGGGCAATAGACAGGCTGGCTTCCTACTAGACACAACTACCGAGTATTCACTCACTGGACTTAGAGTCCGCAGAACTGTTTTCTAGTTCAGGATCTGCCACTAACTGCATCCTCACCAAGTCCCCAGCCATTAGTTTAAAGACAGGTAACAATACTAAATTGAAGACATGATGCCAGGCAGCAGGGGAAAGGTGAAGTAGAGGTATTGGGGAGGCTGGGGAGTGGAAGGCACAGCAGAACCATCTGAGAAAACTTTTCAAACTACACACGGCCCATCCCTAAAGAACTGCACCCTAACCTACCCCTTGAGAATTGCCACCACAGGCTAAGTCTCTATTGCTGTTACTCATGAGAGTATGAAAAACTCAGAGAAACTTTTCTGGGTTTTGAATGTAAGTTCTTTGAGGAGTGGAACCAAGATTATGCTTCACAGCGATGTCCAGAGTGGTATCTAATGTGGAGTTCTCCTGTCTGTACCTGGGCTTCCAGTCTCAGCTCCTTCCTCCCCATCAGCCACACCATGCACAGGGTCCAGCAGAAGTAACTCCTGCTGGAGTGTGGTTGGTGGGGTGTAATAATTTATAGTTTTAATTTGAACATTTCAATACAATAAGACCAAAAATGTCTTATTGTAATGTTACAGAATTACATGCTTATGATTTAGTAAAAGATTTTGTAATAAAAGAGGGGGCGTTATTTGTGCCAGACCCTGTACTTCTATTGTGCTGAACTTCTCCTGACTGCCCACATGGGCCATGCCTTTCATCATCTGTGCCCACCTGTGGGAGACACGGGTGACTGCTTACCTAACAGTCCGAAAGGCAGTCTCACTTTCTTCCTTGCTAACAGAATTCCGATTTTGCTCAGATAGGGAGCATGGATGTGCTCAGGGAAAGTGAGCCCCTTCCCCAGCTCCAGAAGACTCCTTGGCCAAAACATTCACAGCCACCCTCTTCTCCTTTGCCAGTGACTGGTTTAGGGTGGGCATGTGATTATTCTGGCCAATGACACTTGGCCATGGCACATGGAACTTCTAGGAAATTTTGTCCTTTGTCATCTAGAGAAACACAAAGTGGCAAGCCCTGTCTCTTCCTTTCTGCTTTGGCTGTTATCAATTGAGCTCCAGTCACCCTGTTCCAGGGCAGGGAAAACCAGAGGAATCTTTGAGGAGCCAACCTAGAGCTGCGACTACTTTGAACTGCCTCCCTCCAGGCTTCTCACGCAAGATAGTAAAGTAATCTAAATAATGTCATTTGCAACAGAAAATGCCCTACGTGATACACTGCCCCATAGTCTGGGAAGTCCGTGCAACTTCTCCTACAGCAGCCCTACTCATCTCCAGTATAAAGGTCAACTTGGGAAGTCTTCACTATATGTCCAGGGAAACGGTCCCAGACACTGCCTTTCCAGATGGACTGTGAGCTCAAAGGCAAGCATTTTCACCCTTGGCAGAGGCCTTAGCCCATGTTGGGCATTAATTAAACATTGAATGAATAAATGAACAACAAAACAATGAATGAAAGGATGGATATGCAAGATGCCCTCACGCCTTGGATAAAGATTTGATGACTCACAGACAAACTATGACATCCAGGCTGTGTAAACTCTGCTGTAGACAGTTTTAGATGAGCAAAGAAAGGCAGAGACAGTGCAGTGGGCATGTCTATTTTTATCTGCCCAGAACGCAGCCTTCTCCTTGGGAACTGCCCCTCCCCAACCCCCAGCAGCTGGGGTGGCACCATCACAGTAGCTAAACTGATCTCCCTGGCACTGCTGGCACCTAAGCAAAGTACCCACTTCTACGGTGAAAGCCCACTGCCTGTCCACCAAGAAGGCTTGGCCCTGCTTGGGTCTAATATGTCAGTAAGATTTGCTATAATGACAGAGAAGGTAGAAGAAGACACTCTCCCCAGCCAACCCCACCCCACCCCACCCTCTCTCTGAAGGAGCAGATAAGCCTGGAGGTGCCAGTGGCATTTATCATTGCATAGTAAGAGCCAGTCAACACAGAGAGAAGAGCTGGGATATACTGTATTTTGCTGTGTATACTGCGCACTTTTTTTGTGCGAATTTTTGAGGGAAAAATAAGGATGCACATTATACATGGGTATAATGATTCTATACTGTGGGTTTAATAATCCCATGTATGATGTGCACAAACATGGTGCACATTATACACAGCAAAATACGGGTATATGAGAAAGAAGGAGCCCTGCAACTTGACAGGAGCTTTTGGATCTAACTATGCCTGAAGCTCAAACCCTCAGCCTTTTCCTTTATGTGACCCAATCCATTTCTCTATTGCATAAAGCAATTTCCATGTGAAGGAAATCCAACCCCAAGAAAAGAATTCTGCCAAATGTAATCATGAGAGCAGGCTGATAACACCCCTTCTATCTGCAGGGTCTGTGCACCTGCTCCTCATTCTCGGCCTCTAGAATGGCTTCAGGAGGTAAAGAAGCAGGGGCGGGGGAGCTGCCTATGAACAAGTCAGAGTGGTTAAAGAATAATAATAATAATTAAATTTAAATTTAAAATAAAATAAAGAAAATATTTAAAAGGCTTCCAGCCCCCCCCCAAAAAAAAACACACACACAGCCACCAGGCTCCCTCCCAGAAGAGGCTCCTGGACCTCCTTTCTGTTTAGAAATGTGTGGAGGCTTCTGGAAGTCATAAAGTGTTACATTAACACCTAAACAAAATAGGGAGAACTTTTTACTAAGCACTGTGTTATGTACTTTATGAACAGCATGTAACTTAAAGCTGTTCTAATGATTACAATACCCATTTTACCTTTGAGGAAACTGGGGATCAGCGAAGTTAAGTAACTTGCTCAAGGTAACACAGCTAGTAACTAACCACCATTCTAGAGTACTTCCACTTCGTCACCCTGATCAGCAGGCCCCGCGAGACGGAGAGCGCCCCTCCACCTCCACCTCTCACAATGCCCCAGGGCACAGGGACCTGCAGCCTTACAACCGAAGGCCCAAGGAGTCAGAGCAGCTTCGCACACTTAGCTTCTCTGGAAGCCCCAGGTAACCCATGTGTATTACTCAACACCAACACCAAAAGTAAAGAGCCTAGCTGAGAAGGCAGCAGCACTGGCGCGGGCCGCTGGGAAGCGCCGCAGATGGAAAGGCTGGAGCCCCCTTCCCTCCTCCGTCGGCCTGAACCCCTACACCAGCTCCGTGCTAGTCTCGGCAGTGCGGCCCCCAACCTCTCCTCTCCCCACCAGCACCACGGAAACAGTGCTTCCCGGGCCACTTAAAGCTCCACGCAGACCCCGCGTTCAGCGCGGCCCCCGGCTTCTGCCCCGTCCAGATGTGCGCAGCTGTTCGCCCTAAACCAGCGGCAGGATCCGGACCTCTCTGCTGTCTTGCGGCTCCCACGAGCCTCGCTCCCCGCGCCCAGCGCGCTGGACCGGGGTACTCCGCATTGCCCGCTACAGCCCTTCGGCGCCGCAGGGCTCCGATCCGCAGTCCCCCCGCGCCGACCACAGTCCCGGGTCCGCTGCGCCGCCCGGCTCACCTGCGCCTCCCGCGCCAGCCCGGCCCTCGGCGCACTCGCTCGGCTCCGGGCCTCGGCTCCCAGCGCGCCCGCAGGGGGCTGGCGTTGGCTGCGGCCACGCGGGGCGGGGCGGGGCGCGTCTCCTCCCCGCTCTGAGCCACCTGGGGCACCCGCAGAGGGCCGAGGCCGGACAGGTGGGCCCTGCGGGCCAGTGAGCAGCTCGGGGCTCCAGCTCGGCTGGGACACCTCACGGATCCTCCGCGGGGCAGAAGGGAGGCCCGGGCGACCTCGAGTTAAGTGACACCTGGTACCCTTAGTACTTGGGAGATGGCGGGGAGCCAGAGCCCCGCCTGTTCTCACGCAGCCTGGCTCGCTTATGGAATGGAACACAGCGGGAGTGAGCTGGACCCAGCTGAGCTGGAAGAGGGGGAGGCCAACCTCTTTCTATCATAACCGAGACCCTAGGGTGAAAATGACTGAGCCAAGGGCACAGGTCAGTTAGTGCAGAACTGGAAGAACTCAAAAGGCCTTTTCCAATCGTTCCACCCTACCCCATTCCCTCGTCACCCACCCCTCAAACGATCCCCCCTCTCTTGTTTTAATAATGGCATTAGGTCATAAATAAGATCATATCCGACGGTAATATCCTCCCCACTCCCCAGACTGCAAGCCCCAGATTGGGCAGGAACCTCACCTGTCCACTGTTGAATCACCAGAACCTTGGACAAGCCCAGGACAGAGTAGGTGTCCACTTAATAAACAAACGAGATGTGGCCCAGCCTTATGCTGACCATTCACATGAGGCCGGAGTGACTCACTCCCACTTTAGCAGAGACAGCCCAGGGTGGAGCAGCCGACTCCCAGGCCACCCATCCCTGTACTTCTTACCTGGCCTCCCACCCTCAGCCAAGCAGCATGTGGGAGGTCTACATTCCCAGGACAACTTTGTACCCTGTCAAGGAAATCTTTAACTTCCAGAAGTGTCACAGGCAGGGAAACTCGGACACTCTGGCCAGACTTGCAGTATGGCAACACTGTGACAAGTGTCCTGAAAATCCCACAGCTGGTGGTTTGAAGTGCTGGTGGGACCTGTAGCTGGGAAATCTTGGTGGGGACAGAACCTCTGAAGAAATGGGGCTTGGGTTTGTTACCCTGCTGTAATCTCTAATCTGAGACTTCTCCAGGCCTCTCAGAGGTCAAGTGTGACCCAAGCCATTTGCATTTACTGAGTCTCTAACAGTGCCAAAAGCAAAGACATGTCAAAATAGGATACTGAGAGTGTGATAATTTTGCGTGTTCCGTTGAACAAATGAAAGGGCTTCACGCACACACACACATACACGAGGTGATGTGTGATATTGCTGATTTCAAGACTCATTAAAGAAATCCATTTCAATAGCAGTACGGGGAATGCCATGTAACATTAAAGTTACAGTGGACAACATTCTTCTTATAACTTTCAGTACACCTCTGTGCCTGCATGTATTGAAACTCAAAGGCCATAATTGGAGACTATCAAGGTGGCTTGCTCCTTCCCTTCCCCCAACAATATGCTCAACATTCTCAGGCCTGGACCCCCTCATTCCCCCTCATCAGTGAGTCCCACGAGGATGAGTGTTGAAGATTCGGTGTTGCCTGGCTGGGCACGTCACGCTGGCCAAGGCCAACCCGGAAAAAAGTTGCAATGGATGCCCCACCTAGGTGTGCCCTACTCCAGCTGTCCTCCCTCTGCGGCAAGTGCAGAAGCTGGTGTCCAGGGTAGGGCTGTGGTAGGGCCTGCCCATCGGGACAGCCACTCGCACCAGCAGGTGGGGTTGAACTTGGGAGCTCCTCTGGGTCTCAACCATGTGAAATGGGCCCAGGCCTGTTGAGTGTTGGTTTCAGTCAGTGGAACATGTCATCCCCTGTGACTTAGGATCCTTCTGCTGCATGTGATGCTGTCTGGGCCATTCTGGTAAGTGATGCCACCCAGACAGACTGGCCTCGAATCATCAGGGAGGCACAAATTCTGCCCTGGCACACACTAGGGCTCCTCTTCCCTTGCCTTCCCTTCCCTCTCTTCTTCTTCTTCTTCTATCTCCATCTCTATCTCTATCTCTATCTCTATCTCTATCTCTACCCCTACCAGCGCTTCCTAAATATTGCTGGGGGTGTTCTTCAGGTATGCATTTTCCCCTTGGGAAATGTTCAGGTGTAAAAACAGGCAAGATCTCTGCTTGAAGGTCTTTGCTTGAAAGGTGTATCTGAAATATAAAGTTCTGGTACCATTGTGAGGTTCGGTGAGACAGTGCATGTGAGGTGCTTGAACACAGCGCCAGCCCAAAGCACCTGCTCAGCAAACAGTGCTCTTTCTGTCATTAATGTGGCTCTGACTAGAAGCCCGAAGAGAGCCAGCTGACGTCTGATGGACATTAAAGTGCCGAAGACAGGGACAAAATCATTGCTTGACTCTTGGGAATCTAGAATGAATTAACCCTTGCAAATAACTGTCTTACTATTCTCTGCTGAGCCCTAAGAAAATATCTGAACTAGAAAATCTTTGGTTTCTTGTCTATCTCTAGTTCTTTTATAATATCATGAAAGAGAAAGTATCCAAAGAGGAGATAATCCAAAGTATTTGGATTATTTAAGGAAATACTTCCTCAGGAAATACTTCCCTTCCTAATTTTTTCTACATTCACTGAGAACTCTATGTGTATGTTAATACTGGGTTTCATTTTCTGAGCATATCTTTTAATGCAGCAATGCACAGAAAGTTACTAGGATTTTTCCTGGCACATAATAACTACTCAACCAATCATAGCTAATATGAGAGAGATGTAGAGAAATGGCCCAGAATATTAAAGTTAAAAAGAGCTATGACTTCAGGTAGGCAAATCTGATAATCATGTGATTAGGTTACCCAAAGTTTTTAGTTCACTGGCTGTGGAATCAGACTGTTTGGGCTCAACTCAATCCACCACTTACAAGGCATGTTACTGTCTCTATGGCCCACTACTCTCGTCTGTAAAATGAAATCAATACTAGTATATCGTAGGAAAGCTGAGAGACACAAATAGAATAACCCTGAGTGAGCGGCTGCTTTATGACAGTTGAAGTTCCAAATTCTGAGGCTCTCAGAGCTGACTTGAGAGCAGGAATTCTTCATCAAAGGCCAGAGACCCCAAGGCTGGATTCAATATTTCGTGTCTGCATACGTTTTTCCTAAAGAGCACACCCACAGCTGTCCTCAGACTTGCAAAGAGGTTTGGGTCTCAAATATAATTAAAATTATGCTGCCTCCCAGGCTCAGCCAAGGGTTTTCGAGCTGGAAGACTCGAAGATCATGCAGACCACTGTTCCCAGACCTCTCTGGGGAGGAGGATCAGCTGGGCAGCTTGCTGCAGACACCAGCCTCTGCCCCTGAGAACTCGGATTCAGGGAGCACGAGGTTTTTGCGTAGGTATTCCAGATGCCACTTGCCTCTGGGCAGCCTAGAAACTGATCTCATCCAAACTTCTCATTTCTCAGGTGAGGAAACCGGCCCGGGGACCGGTTCAGTCTGAAACAGCTTCCATCCCGCACCTGCAAGGCCCTCCCTCCCCCCTGAGTGAGGCCCTCACCCCACCTGGACAAAGGGGGAGAAATAATTTTCCCTCCACAACCCAAGTTCACATGAGGAGCTCTCTAAAAATAAAACCAGGCTTTTTAAAAAGGAAAATAAAATGCGTAGGCACCTCTGTGTCAGCCCTTTAAATCCCAAGGAAGCCTAGACCTTTCTTGCCAGGACTACTGACACCTCACTCCGGCGCCCACCCGCCTCCACACACCCCCATCTCACTTTGCTATTTGAACAGCTGAGGCTATTCAGCTAACACTTTCAAGCGACATCTTTCAAAAATGTAGAGGCTTTGTTCTACTTCCTAAAGTCACAGGCGAATTACACACTGAACAGGGTATGTAATACCTTCAGTCTAATCCCATTCAGTCCTGTGAGGCCCACAGTGGGGGGCACCCCTTCCCTGGGGGACCTCGGCCAGGACTGAGTCTGGAGCAAGAGCAGGGCAGGCGGCGCTGCAGCGACAGTGGTGACAAAGTTCCATTTTCAGGGCTTCCCGGAAGAGTCAGCTCAAGCATTCTCAGACAAAATCCAGAATCTTCTCCTTTTGCCTGGTGAAGTTCTCTCCATGCTGGCCAATGGCAGCCAAGGGAGTATGTGTTTTGTTGGGGTTTTGATGCTCACCAGCCACAGGGTCCTGATGTAGCAAAAAGTTGAAATAACCCAAACTGTGTAGGGCATACGTGTCACATACCAGGCCAGGAAGCAAAATGCTGCAGGTTCATTTTCCTGAAAAGAGGACTATAAAAAGAGGCAGGCAGCCCCCTCGGGCCTGTGCTCCACCCTGAAGCTGGGCAGCAGATCAACTTTTCCAGACGTGTCTGACAGTAGCACTCTTCACACTCCTGAGGACAGTGGGTCAGTGCGTGCCGGCTCAGCTGTCTGAAATGCCTGCCGGGGATGTGCTTGCCCCCTTCACCTAGGTTTCAGAGCAAGCACTGAAGCATGGGCTACTCTCTGTGGCGCTGCTTACAAAATCACTGGCTACAAAAATGTCCAAATTGCTTTGTTGTTGTATTTTTTTAAGATTTTATTTATTTATTTGTAGAGAGAGTAGAAGGGAGGGAGAAAGAGAGGGAGAGAAACATCAATGCGTGGTTGGTTGCCTCTCACATGGGGGACCCAGCCTGCAACCCAGGCATGTGCCCTGACTGGGAATCAAACCCATGACCCTTTGGTTCACAGCCTGCACTCAATCCACTGAGCCACACCAGCTAGGGCTTGTTGTATATCTAACCCCAGGAAAGAAGTCCTTGATTCTTCCAAATTTACTTTTTACTTTTGGAGGCAACACAAACATAATGTTCATCTTTTTAATTTGTTAGTTTAAGGAGGAAATTAAATACCAGTATAGGGAAAAATGGTTTTGTTTTGTTTTGTATAAAATCAGAGTTTAATAACCATTAACACACCAAGCAAAATCTTCCTCAGGACCTTTGCATTTGCTGTTTCTTCTGCTTAGAAGATCTGTCTCCAGATCTTCTTCCCATGGCTGTTTCTTTCCATCATTCAAAGAAGCCTTTCCCAGGTTGAAAACAGGCCCAAGACACTTGCTCTCACAGCACTCAGTTTTCTCTTTACAGCATTTTAATGTCACTGAGTCATTTTAGAAAGTGGTGTTCACTGGCTTATAACCTGCCTCTAAGAAAATAAAGGCTTTGCCTTGTTTACCACTCCTCTCCCAAAGCAATGCTGAATACCAAATAGGTGCTCAAATATTTGCGGAAAGAATAAATGAATGCTAATATTTTGCAGCAAGTGTTGAGTTCCACGCATGAAGATTTCAGCTGCAGAGGCTGGATAACTCGTCGAGGCACCAGATTAGCACAGGGAGGGGCAGGAACTACTGGAACTCCAGCCTACAAACTGCAAACGTCCACTTGAGCACCAGGTGTCTGGCACATGGCACACACACAGCAAACAACTGTGGGAAAACACTTCCGCGATATAATAACAAGCGATGCTTGACCTAATGTCAAGAGACTCCCATTACTATCCTAGTGACTGTGGCTGGCTTCGAGGTTTGCAGGCCCAGGGCTGGTACAGCAGGGTGAACTCTGAGTCCAGTAAGGTGCTCTGGGCTCGGTCTCTCCAGGTGACTTGAAGAAGAGCCACTTAACATCATTGGGTGGATCCAGATGATTCCCACTGTCCCTTGTACCTTTCTCTGCTACTGTAAGTACTGGTGATAGACACTTTATGTTTTCAAGCTCTCCCTCATTTCCTGGCTCAATATAGTAAACTGAAAACCACTTTAAAAGGCATTGTTTATTTACAACATCTCATGGAGAAAACTGGGAACAGTGAAAATTGAAATGAGCAAGCCTTGGGCTGTAATATCAATAGAAGGAAACTGAATTCTAGAGCCAAAACAACCATGTGACCTTGGACAAGTTACTTGGCCTCTTTGGATTTTGTTTATTCACCTGGGTTTAAGTCCAAAAGGAGACAAGTATGAAGCAGAAGACATGAAACCAGTCCTCTGGTGTTTAGGCACAGCCAGCCTGCGCACCGAGGGCAGCCCCAGCCTGCCTGTGCCTCGAAGACCTGCCTCCGGTGCACGCCGAGAGGGGACACTTTCTGGCAGGGGGAGCAGACAGCTTGTGGCCAGATGCTGACACAATCCAAGCGTGCTCTTGTGTACCAGCTGGACTCAGGGATTCCATGAGCACATCTAACCTCACTACAGGAACTTCAGCTCCTGCACAGATGCAGCTGGGGGCCAGCTCTGCGGTGGCTGTGGGTGCCAGGAAACTGACCCGACCAGACTCGCCATCCAGAGTCAGGACGCTCAGGGCAGGGCACCTCGCAGGAGCACTGGGTACAAATGGCCACCAGGCACACAGTGTGGTCACTGGCCTGAAACCCTATTCAGGGTAGTTATTGGGAGGGTGGAGCATGTTCTCTGCCTATGAAATAGCCTAAGACAGCTTGTCCCCAAGAGGAAGGAGGGTGGAAACGTGGGGAAATTAGAAGAACCCTAAACGTTGAGCTGCATGAGATTGGACCTCATGGGCAGAAGCAGACCATCCTGTCTTCTCTCGTTCTTCCTTCTCTCCTGCCGAAGTAAAGGTGCTGACAGGTGAAGGTGCAGCTGGGGCCAATGTGAAAATACCTTCTTCTTGGAAGTTTTTGATAGCACAATCCCTTACCCTTGGGTAGAACTTTTATAGAATTTTGGTCCACCGTTTCTCACCTGAGCCTCACAACACACTGTGGCTAGTGGAAGGCCGCGGGCTACAGGATCCCTCGTGCAGACACGGTCACAGAGATGCTGTGTAGTTAAACAACTTGACTGGGATCCCACGGCCCACCGTGGGAGTTATTGTCAAACCCAGTATCCAACATCATCTTTCTTTCCATTTTGGAACTGTGGTTGAAAAAGTGGCCACACACTAAAGCTGACAACCTCAGATGAGGCCCGAATGGAGGGCCTTACAAACTCAAGAGGCCTAATGTAACCACACCGCATGGTCTGAAATTAAAACTTCCTAACTAAAAGTGAGTCACGGCGGGTAGTCGTGTCCTAGGGCAGTTTCTCCCTTGGCAAAGGTCAATCTTTACTGAGCCTGTCTGCTGTCCTTTTTGCATCGAGGATAACATACCCTCAGAATGTCAGAGTAATCCCCTTTCTCCAGACCCCTCAGGGCCCACTCTCCCACCAGAACAGGAGGCCAGAGAACCGGCCATTGTCACCTGGCCGCCCCACCCCTGCGTACCATCCCCACACACTGTAAATGTTAACTACCCTGAACCTGACATTGTAGAAGATGTGTCTACACATTTTTTCATGTAACCTCCTTATGTCTCCCCCTATGGTTCTGATGTATAAGAGAGAAAACTGCCATTTTTCAGAGCATTTTCTCAATCTGTTGAGATTTTGCTTCCCAGCAACTGTCATCCGTTTGGCTGGAATAAACTCATAAAACTTCTCTACAGGTTTGGACGTCTCTCATGTCAACAGAATTATAGAATGCTTCCAACTGAGGTTTCCACTTCAGGATGGTTTGAAAGCAGTAGGCGTTGATCTCTCCCGGGTGGCACAGTGCGAGTCGCACTCTCGCACGGTGCTGGGCAGCGGCAGCCCCCGGCCAGGCAGATGCCCTGGAGGCTGAGCCCTCTGCAGTGTACTGTTCTGGACATGTCTGAGTCAGCTTCAGTAGGTTGGATGTGCAAGTGTATTTTCAGCTTAGGATATTTTCAACTCACTATGTGTTTACTAGGACATAAGCCACTAGTAAAAGAGTTGGTATGTGCTTGGCAGTGTCACTGCCTGGCAGTCAGTGCACCGGGGGGACTTTGCTATTGCCTACATGCCCCAGAAGGGGCTTTGCAGAGCAGCAAAGACGCCTGGGTTGGGGGGTCGGGGTCTGTTGGCACTGTGTGGAGTTAGCATCTTTTGGCCTAGAAAAATCTGCCCTCAACCTGTCCTCAACCCTGCAGCACCAACAGCATCCTCAGACAGGGGAGGTGCAGGTAGTCTGGTAAAGGGGGGACTCCTAGAAGATCCCCGCTTGCACTGTTTCCACCTGTTCGTGTAGTTGAACTTGCATATGCAGGTGTGGTATGATTGGCATGTTTACTTGTCCTAAACCTAAAGCACTAAAATGAGATCCTATCAATCATCACGACAGGGTGGGAGGTGAGGTAGGGGGCAGCCATTATCAGCAGGGCTCCCTGAGCAGCCTCCTCCGGGGTCTCACAGGCCTGGGGACCAGGAAAACCCTCCCAGTGCCCCTCCCACACAGCAGGCTGAGATGGGGCAAGAGACCCTTGCTTTATTTTAGCTTAAGAAGCAGGGGAGCCGTGTCTGGTGTGGCTCAGTGGGTTGAGTGCCAGCCTACGAACAGAAAGGTTGCAAGTGCAATTCCTGGTCAGGGCATATGCCTGGGTTTCAGGCCAGGTCCCCAGTTAGGGGTGTGGGATAATTAACAAATGTTCCTCTCCCTCACTTTCTCCCTCTCTCTAAAAATTAAAAGAGGTGGGGATGGAATGCAGATTATGTACTTAAAAATGCAACCAGAGGTAGTTAATGTCCTAAAGAGAAAAAAGTTACCATGGATAATGTTAAATTCTTACTACACTTGTTTTAAGTGACTGCCTCACTTCTAAGAGTCTGCTACTTATGGAACAGATTCTGACAGCTGTGCTGCTGCATCAGCTTTCTCTCAGGACAACCCCCGCCCCCACCAAGGCATCCTCCTTTGTTACTATTTCGATGATTCTTTCCTAGATACATCTGACAGCTTAAAGTGATTCAATGATGTCTTAGATGACTATGAAAGGAAGAAACACAGAAACGTTGTGAAGGTATAAAACTTTGTATCAGTTCTTTCCAAAAGGATTTTTTTGAGGCTTGTACACACACACACACACACACACACACACTGCATTATTCTGAGAGGCAGTGTTACTAGCTGCCAAAGCACAAACCTTGGGACCAGACAACCTGGGTTTGTCTTTTCTCCTCCTCCTCCTCGTAGCTGTGAGACTTGAGCAAGTTACTTAACGTCTCTGTGCCTGTTTGCTCCTGGGTAAAGTGGAGATGATAGCACTTACCTCATGGGGTTATTAGGAGGATTAGATGGATTAATACACGTAAAGCACTTAAAACAGTGTCTGGCACATGGCCAGAAGAGTCTCTCGCATTACTTTCTGAGCATTGGGAGGTTCTGGTGGTGTTACATGTCACCCCAAACAAGTGTGCCAATTGCTCCAATGTCATTTATGCCTTCTGAATAAGTGAACTGTGGTTGTGGTGAAGTTTCTGAAAGGCTATGAGAACTGCGGCAGGGTTCGGAAGGTGCTGAATGGGCAGAGCTCCCGCACAGAAACTCTGGGTGGACCCGAAAGTCTTCTATTACTTTGAGCCCAACTTAACTACACAGAAATTGGTGTTTTCTTTGCAAATTGGATAAAGAACCACCAACTGCCAAAGGGAAAGTGAAAATCCCATGGCTCAGGGTGCCTTTTGTCAAACGAGCCCACATTTTCGTCTGATGTGTCACCTGAGAGATTCCTCCTACTTCTGTTACTTTGTTATGTACATAAGACAAATCACAAGATGTAACCTGTCACAACTGCTGGAATTAAACCTGCCATTACACACGTCCCCGGTAATTGCCTTTGCAGATTATAGCTTCAGTTCCACATTCTCCCACAGATGCTCCAAGCCCTGAGCTTCCAAAGCATGGCCCAAATACCACTCGCAGCACGAAGGAGCAGGAGAGGTACAGGAACCCAGGGAGCAGCAGGGGCCCTGCCATTTGTTCGGAGACCTGTGGGGTCCCTTCCCATTGATATTGAAATTTCTTTTGTAATTGGGTTCTTTCAGAGGACTGCTTTCCCCTTTTAAATAAGCCGGCTTCAGCCTAAAAATTCATCCACCCCATTTGTAGTTTTACTACATAAGTCACCTTTAACAAACTGATACTTAGAAACTGCCTCTTCCAATTTCTTTGGAAAATAACTATTTCAGTAAAGATGGAAAAGACATCATTAAAGTGTATCATTTGCAGCACCCTCAATTCCACTGACAAAATGTTCATTTGGCACCCATCCTTCCCATTTTTAACTCTCTGGCTCCTGTGCACCATTAACCAAACCAACAAGAGTGACGGTGTTTACATACACAACGCCATGAGTGGCCCAAGGATTCCACGACCCGAGGTGGGGAAGCCTCCTTGTTGAGAGCAGATAAAAACAATTCTGTTCTGCCATTTGCTCGTCTCCAAAGGCTCCCAGCATCCCCTTGCAAGATCTCAGAACTGCACATTAATACTACTAATCAGGTTAAATGGAAATACACACACCCTAACCCTTCTCAAAAGATGCCAATAATCTTTCAACATACACAGAGCTCCAATGCATTAGTTGAAGGATGCCGATGTTCTAAAACATGTTATTAGAATAAGTGCCTTTCTCGGGCAAGAAGAAATTCAGCTAATACACTTGGGCGTCTACTGAGCTTTAACTCAATCCTCCTTTTTAAAAAGTTCACGTTTATTTACATCAGTTGCTATCTTCTGAGTGCTAAAGGAACAAATGTCAGGTTTTCTAACAAAAACAAAAACAAAAACCCACAGATATTCAGGCCAAAGGAAAGACAAAGAAAGAGGTCAAGGTTGACTTTGGTCACGCTTTGCATTTGAGCTCCAGCCCAATGACATGACTTCCTGAGGCCAGAACACGGCTCCTGCTAACATTGCACTGGGGCCTCACATGAGAGTGCTTTTTGGGTGACTCAAGTAAGAAAACCAGACCAGCCAAAGGTTAAGTCAAGTTTATTTTCCACTTTTAGTATTTTTCAAATTATACAACATGCAGTCTGCCAGAGTATCCATACATCTTCATTGTAGAACCTAGAAGAAACCAAAATTTTCCATGGGCCGGGGAGGGTTACTTCTTGATCTTTTGTTACATGTACTATATTACAGCATCACCACTTGATATAAACTGCCATTTTCCCCTCCAAACCACCAAAACAAGTTTGCCCACAACTTTGTAAATGAGAGCTACTGTACAGATACATAGAGCCCAGAGAACACACATCGGCAGTACACACTACATACTTTACAAACTAGACAGGAATAATTCTACAGAATGCCCTATTCCCCTCACATCTGCACACAATGGCAAGTATTTGAAACTGATACACGATCTGTAAATGTGTAAGCAGACTCCGTGGAGCAGCACTTCCTTGGGGATAGACCTGGCCCTTGCTCAGCACTTCATAAAAGTCCAAACTGCAGTGTTAAAGGAGGCCATCGTAGACTGTGTTGCCTCCTTCAACTCGCTTGAGACACGCAGGGTGAGACAATGGAGCGAGCGGAGTTTCCTCCCCCAGCCCCCGCCAAGGACAACTTCCCCAGCATGCCCCGCAGCCCGTGTCCGTCTGTCTCCCGCCCTGCTGAAAGACGTGCACTTCGGAGAGTGGGGAGAGGGGGCCGCTGAGAGCTTTTATTTGCTTCCAGTTATTCCTGCAGGAAAGGAGAGCCGATCAGTCCCTCTGTGCAGGGACTAATGGCGTGGTCTGGCCTTGGGCAGGAGCATCGGTTCCTTACATGAATTTAGGGCTTCATAGTACACTAGATGCTGCATTCTAGACAGACATTTTCACTTCTCCATTTACCCCAGTATTTCTATGAACTCTAATTTCTTAATCACATGATACTACTTCCTTTAAAAGTCTTAATCTACACTTAATGTTCTCCTCACCACCTGCCATTTGACAAAAGCACACTGTACAGTATTTTTGAAGAGATAACGCATTTGTACAGAAGTCTCTGGTAACTGACCAAACACATTTGGCATCACTATATTTTAGTTTCCAACCATAAATCTTGATATCTCAAATAGCATTCCTCTAATTTTAAACAACCCACTATCCTTCAGGTAGGAGAGCATCTGTATAAACCATTCGGAATTCCCTTCTGGAATCAAAGAGTAAACATTCAAGAAGAGGTGTGAAACATACAATTACATAGAGGAGAAAAGCCCCTGCACACACACACACACACACACACACGCTAGCAACAGCAACATACAATCAAAATACAGCCATAGGCTTAGCCATTCAGATGTGTGGTTTTTTACATTTAGAGTCCAAGTGCAAAGGAGAAACGGCCTAGAAAAATTAAAATCACATAAACGTGGCTTTTTTAAACAAGTGGCCCACAGAGTATATGATCTCAATATCAGCTATTACACAAAGTAATACTTAGGGATCCATTTGAATATACTGCATAATCCATTCTAATAATCTGCCTACCTATTAGTCACAGTGTAGGAAAATTAGTTTAGAGGTCCTATAAAGATCAAAGCTAGGTGAACTGACTGGCTGATCAGCAACTAGCAGAGGTATCTTTAAGAGACATCAAAGCCAACTTTCTCTGTCAATAAAAGTAAAGTGAATTTTGTGAGTGCCTTATGGAGATCAAGAAATGTAGAACTACAAGTGACTGTTTCTTTGAAACATAAAAGGGCCAAGGGATTCTTTAGAAATAGAAAAGGGGTGCCCAGGAAAAAAATTACTTCAGAAAAAAATCTTAAAAAATTAGCAAGTGAGCCAAAAAGAAATTACTGAGCTTTGTTCAATTTCCAAACACAAAGTAATACAGTTGCATAATAGACAGTAATGGTGTGACAGTTATTAGTTGGCAGTCTTCTCAAAGACCCATGTTTTAGTTTCTGAAATTCAAGGCAAGTCAGAGTCTATGGCGGGTATCACACCTGCTCAGGTTTGCAGCACCTGCCCTGCCAGGCCCTTCTGTCAGACCGCAGCTAGCAACTGGGCGGTTTATACTGCACAAGTACTGGTGCCAACATACAATCAAACAGAAGAATCTAAAAAATGCAAAGAAATGCAAAACTGTCATCTTCACCAAATAAATACTTCAGTAGGATTTATCCTCTGTTCTCCTTACTTCCCTGCAAAACGAAACACACATAAACAAAGTGCAACATTTAACAGATAAATAAAACAGCTCTGCTTTGTTAGGGAATTTTATACAAGAGTTTGGAGGTCAATTCAGGCCTTAGTGCTTTGTTCTCCCTCTCTCTCTCACACACTCACACACACACACACACCTGGAACTATCTTCCATCCACACACAGCCACTAGAAAGCCCAGTGTCTCCCCCACATACATTCTATCCCAGTGGTGACAGCAGCAGGGACAGTGCCAGCTTGCTCATCTCGGGCAGGCACAATAGGAGGGTGGGTGCTTTCACCAAGTTTGGTTTGCTTGTCGCTGACTTACCCTCAAATTTGTTACAGCAGTAGCAGCACAGAAGGCCAAGTGAATTGAATCTTTGTCAGCTTCCCTGAAAACTTTACTACTTAAACTCCACCACTTTAATATGCACAACAGGAAGAGTTGATTCAGCTTTAGATTCATGTATTTGAATACAGCAATAGCTAAATATACAAAAAGTCATCTATATTGATTTCTTCTAACTGCCTAAGAAGCTGAAACCTACTGTTTTCGGACGATAAGACACACCCCCCTCCACTTTGGGAGGAATAATGGTTGTTAATGCTGCTGTTGACTTCTGTTTACATTTACATTGGTGAAATAGTATGTTATTTATGTTATTAAATATTTTACCACATTTTTTGCTTCAAAAAAGTTTTCCCTATTTTCCTCTTCGAAAACCTAGGTGTGTCTTATGGTCAGAGAACTATGGTACCTATCTGATGCCAAAGAGAGAACTCGGTCAGAATGAGGAGTTAAAATAACAACTTATTCATAGGCACAAAAAATTGTCAATTACTTTCTCCCCAGGGCTTCCTCTTTCAACTGCAGGAATGATCCTGGATTTCGGCAGCAATACCCCCTCCAGGATTAAGATGGCTCCCTGGAGAAGGAGGCCGGAGGAGGAGGCCATCCGGATGCCAGCTCCAACAGGATCAGGGAGGAGGGGGGCAACCCCATTTCCACTCACCCGACTTTGCAGCATTCCTAGCACTTTGAAGGGGTGACGTTCATACTGGGCTGGCTGAGACTAGTTGCTGCAAGTTCAATAGCAAGCAGCTCAGAGGTGAATTTTATGACTTTTTGCATTCACATAGATGTGTTTGAATGAAGAAATTCTACATTGCTACTGCCAGGTTGTTTTTCTGCCTTGAAGAAGTTTGCTTTGCATTTTAACAGGTGCCATACTAAAAGGTGTATTTTACAAATCCAAAGGTGAGACCAGGGTATTCAAAATGCTTCCTTGGAGTTATTTTTTTTTTGGAAAAGTGTTCAGAATGAAAATTTTGAACCCTGTAGCAGCACTTTTTTTGTTCCCTAAAAATATAAAGTGTTTATTTTACAGGAAACCAGACCGTTGAGGCAGAGCGTCACCACTGCCCCGCGGCACTCGGTCGCCTCCCCGGGAGTGGCACGTGAGGGCGTGTGAGAGGGGAGGCTCCAGGGGCCGCAGGGAGGCCCAGTCCACAGCAGCAGTTCCCGAAGTCGTGGGTCTCCTGCAGTCGTCCCCTTCTGGCTGCTCGGGAGGACAGGAGCCCGAGCACTCATCTGTACACAGAAATTCTACGCGGTTCAAGCGCCTGGACCGGCGTACTGCAGGGGGCTGGGGAAGCAAGTGTAAGAGGGGATGGAAGTTGTGTAGGAGAAAAAAAGGGATTGGTGATTAATTTAGTCCTTGACATGCTATGTGGAGTCATATCTGTTGAAAGAGAACCAAAAAGAGAACACGGGTATTAGAAACAGTGGAAATTCACTCTTCATAAATTTTTTAAAAATTCTAGATGTTCAGATGAGAGATGTGCAATAGAAATATTATGCAAGCCACATAATTTTAGATTTGTAAGTAACCATATTAAAAAGTAAAAAGAAACAGGCAAAATTCATTTTAATTATGTACAGGGTGAAGCAAAAGTAGGTTTGCAGTTCATGTGGGAAATACTACAATAATTAGAAAGTAACAATACAAGAATAAACTGTTTCACGTACTCACAACTGTAGACCTACTTTGCCCCACCCTCTATTTCATTTAACCCAATTTATTCAATACATTATCATTTCGATACACAAGCAGCATTACATGTTGAGATGTTTTACATTATACTATCACCACTGAGATCCCGCACAGCCTTTTTTCCAGCATTTGTGGTCCAGCATATCTTTCACCCTCTTAGCACATCTCAGTTTGGACTTGACCACACTTCTCGGTAATAACACGTGGCCAGTGGCCTGTGGATTGAACAGCACAGACTCCTACTTACTGCTTTCTCTCTAAGTGTTTTGCCCTAACAAGTCTCTTCCAAAAGTCCCTATCTATTGCCTCAGATGGGTGGCCCAGTTGGTTGGAGCATCACCCCATACACTGAAAGTCTCTGGGTTCAATCCTTGGTCAGGGCGCATACGGGAGGCAACTGATCAATGTTTCTCTGTCACTTCAGTGTCTGTCTTGCTTTCTCTCTCTCTTCCCTCCCACTTCCCCTCTCTCTAAAATCAATAAACATATTCTCAGGTGAGGATGAAACAAAAAGTCACTATCTATTGAAACAATAGATATTCAGAGAAACATGATGCATTTCCTCATTCCTAGGGGGAACTCAAACACCATTTCTCACTTGCCCCTAACTCAGGCTGTCTCTCCAAGAAAGAGGCTCCCAGTCCTGACAGGCAGGTTTCACCCACACAAGGTCCTGAGATTGCCCAGTAGAGCGCCCCCCTTTCATCTCACACCACTTCCCACCAGAGGCTCCTCAGGTCTCTGGGATGAGAGTCCAGACTATCCCGCACAGAGGCCAGCCCGTGAGACCAGCTCCAGTAAACTCAGTTTTCTAAAAGGAACTGAGTTTCCACTTCCTTACACCAGCCCTTAGTCCTCAAACTCTCTGTGATCTTGCCAGTAGGTTATAGGTGGGTGATAGCAGAGCTCGGTGGTTGTGGGGTTGGGGGGAGAGGAAGGAGTGGGCAGGGCCTCAGCCCTGAGAAGCCCATGGGAATTGCCCATGGCACAGGAAATATGACGCTAAGGAAAACCCAACTGCTCTTAGGATAAGCAAGTGTAAAAGAAAACGAAAATTATGAAGAATGGGGAAAAACAGGATTATAAGAACCTGACAGATACTGCTTTCTGGGGTTTTTTGCCTTAGAAGGCTTCTAACCACATTTAGTGCTTAGCTGTGGTAAATGTCTCAGATTCCTGCTGTATAATGCTCTCTTCTCTCCTTCTTTTTCTCCTCACTCTCCTGACTCATGAGTTATAATAATGTAAGCAACCTCACATATTTTGTATAAATAAGCAGGATATAAATTATAAATAAATAGAAAAATCAGAGCATGCAACGGGATTATAAAAGCAGATAAGAACATAGTGGGTAAAAAAGAATATTACTATAGAACAAAACTGAATAGAAAAAAAGAAAGAACAGTTTTGTGTTTTGATTTTTTTTAAAGAATATCACCTCCATCTTGACACAAATTTCATCTGGGGAGCTTCTTTATTAACTACCATCTCTGGCTCCAACAGTGTAATTGCTCACAATTACAATGGTTCCATTAAAAATGGTCCAAACAACCATATAGGGTAATATAGTCACATCATTTCACAGGTCACAGAGAGATAGGTCTTTCTCTGGGAAGAACATCTTTAATGTGTGGCCATTCTGGTGAGATTCCGTGCTCATGGCGAGGGCCAGAAATGGAAAACCTCTCAAGCACAGTCACAGTTGTCACTTAAATCCACTGTGAGCTGAAAACCAATAGGCCCAGGAACGCTTTCTGAAAACCACCACGGCAGTCCCCTTTCCCTGCCCTTGCGTGTTCATTTTTCCACACACATTCTCTTAGAGTCACTAAGGGTCTCCCGGGTCGGATGCGATGGTCTTCCCGTGTGCCCGGAGGCAGGGAGGTGCTGGGCACATACATACCTCCAATTGTAGGACTGGGGCTTAACCCAGTGCCTGCAGCCACGCCATGCGGACAGAGCCTAATGTTAGACTCACACAGGCAGCCCCAGTACCTGCAGCAGACCATGAAGTGACACAACTTCCACCAGAAGACCTTTCATTCAAATCCCCCACCCCGCCATGTGCAAGATTCAGCACGTTTTGGCTGACAGTGGGGGAGAAACGGGGCCACAAAGGAGGCCTAACCTGCTCAGTTTAGTCACCTCAAGGAGGGCAAGAGAGAACGGAGATTGTGACAGGTTGCCAAAAGGAAAAACACAAGAACTCCACCAATGAACTATCCCTCATTACAGGTTGTTCTTCTTCATTCTGAGTTAAAGATCTTTATGTACTGTGTGCCAAAGCAGTCTTTCCAGCAGGCCCCCAAAACCATATTCAACTAGATACTGCCATTCATCTCCTGACAACCTGAATGCTCATCTTCTCAGATAAGATTGGGAGGGAAAATGGCTATAACTTATAAAGGTAAATGGGTTAGTCTCAGTAGAAACTGTTTCTGACTGTTCTGATCACACAGACTGGCCTCCAGGACAGGCTGGCAAATCTTGAGGACATTTAAAACCCAGTTTTGTTGCCCTGGCTAGGTGGCTCGCTTGGTTGGAGCATTGTACCAAAACCAAAAGGTTGCGGGTTTGATTCCCAGTCAGGGCACATACCTAGACTGTGGGTTTGATCCCCGGTCCAGTCTGAGTGCTTATAGGAGGCAACAAATGGATGCTTCTCTTTCTCACTTTCTTTCTCTAAAAGCAATAAAAAAATGTCCTTGGGTGAGGATTTAAAAAAAAACAAAACAAAAAAACAACAACCAGTTCTGCTGACCCTCTGAGAGGGTTCAGAATTGTCACTCACTCACCTAAAAGCAGGTTACTGGACCAAGTGACCTGACTGGACTGTCCCTGGGCCCCTTCCAAACTAGAGATGGTAACTCAGAATGGCAATGCGTGACCAGATTTAGAAGGAAATAAAATCACCTCTCTTTAAAGGGAGTGGAGAAGGCTGAAGAAAGAAGGTAATTATATAAGGGTTTTGCAAGAAGTATTTAGAGATCCCCCAGCCCAACTTTGGCTTTTGCAATTGCTTGCAGTGAATCTACAGTTAATCCAAACAGTACACAGTGTTTCCTTTCCTTTTGCCTTTCTACAATTCAGTCTCCACATTACAAGAATTACCACCTGTATTTTACGTATCACCACTGAACAGAAGTGGGTTTATCTCCCAGGAGCAGTAGTGCAGCTGCTGCAGAAGAGCAGCTTTAGTGGCTTGGCATTCCTAACTCTGGGAAACATGATGCTGAGAATTCAAGTGGAGCAGCCCACCACTCTGCAGGTGAAGCTGGGAATTCTTTCTTCCAGTCCCTCCAGCACTCCTCCCTGAGTCCGCAGTGCTGTACTCAATGTTGGACACCGCAGCAGTGCCCACCTACAGCGACTGCTGTCCTCTCCCTGGTGTCCCAGCCTTTCCCGGCCTGTCCCCACAACCACCACAACAGGGGCCCCTACTTGTGACTCGGGCCAGGGACTCTCCCAGGGCTCTCCCCTCTTCCTTCACATCCTCTCATTCGGTTTCCAGGGCGCGTCTGTGACGACAGCACTACGATCAGCACTTCTCTGTGCTGTTTTCTTAGTTACTAAATGGCCAAGAATCTTGCCTGGAGGGACAAGGCTGGGTGTTCATATAATTCAACTGATACAACGCACTGCCACAGACGGAATGCAGAAGCAGACACAGAACTCCAGATGTCATTTCTTAAGACAAAGTGTAAAGAGATTGGTCAAAGTGTAAAACAATTCGATTCTACTGAGTTTTTCCTTTTGTAGCATATTTTTCATTAAAAATAGCATTTATGTTAACAGTAGTAATAGCTTACATTTTTTGTTTCAATTTCCAATATAAAATATATCAATAGATATGGAAACATAAAAGCTCTTTAATGTCATGGATAGTTTTTAAGAATATAAGGGGTCGCCCTGGCTGGCGTAGCTCAGTGGATTGAGCTCGGGCTGCGAACCAAAGTGTCGCAGATTCGATTCCCAGCCAGGGTACATGCCTGGGTTGCAGGCCATGACCCCCAGCAACCGCACATTGATGTTTCTCTATCTCCCTCCCTTCCCTCTCTAAAAAATAAATAAAATCTTAAAAAAAAAAAAAAGAATATAAAGCGTCCTCAGGCCAGGAACTTTGAAAGCTGCTACATAGCAGATCAGAGGTCTTGGTCCAGGATCTGTCCCCAACAAGCTGTGTGGTCTCGACGGCTCACTCTGCCTGGAGCGACAGCAGCTTGCAGAGCCAGACCGGACCAGACACAGCGATGACATGGGTGAGCGCCAAGTGCCTGCCCTGGGGCACATATTTACGCGTTTAGTCCTCACAGCCCCCGCTGCAGGCACTGTTGCTGGCCACATGTTACAGAGTACACCGAGGAACACAGAGGTGAAGGAACCTGCCCAGGACGCAGCCAAGCCAGGATTCAACCCCAGGCAGCGCACCTCCAGATCCTGAGTCCACAACTACCCAGCTGCCCTGCCTGCAGCAACGAGCAGCCCTGCAAGCACGTTCTTGTGACTCAGTCTCAAGACTGCCGGGCTGTCAGAGTAGCAAGGTGAATGGCCCAGTGGTTTAGATGTAAGTTATGTGTGTGACTTACAGATACCATGTGGCCTGCTTAAATGAGGCTTCTTGGCTTCTCTGCTTTGGAAGGTTAAATCTAAAAGCAATTCCCTGCCTACCCTGCATGAGTGGAGGGAACCCATTTCTGCTGTGGGAAGAAGTCACCTTGTACATCTAATATATATACAATATTTTTATTTGTGATGTGACTTGAGTTTCAAAACCAGGAGAAAGATCAAGGTGAACCCTAACTATGGTGCAAGATAGGTTGGATCCAGGTATCTGAAAGAGAGAAAAGAGTAACAAGAAAAGACAGAATGAATCAGAAAAGCAAATGAATATAAGTGGTGGCTTGGGAAGCTTGACCTGACCCTAAGAATACCCCAAGGACCAAATAGAAAGGGCCTTGGTGTCCTAGTAGTTGAGGGCTTAGACAGAGAAGTCCACCTTCTTGGGGTGGAGTGGGGTTCAGAGGAGCTGGAACTTCCTCAGTTCAAAGAAGTAGAGCCAGTGGCCTACGTGGACCTGAAGTTTAGGGCATTTAGTGAGTGTGGGGAAAGGGCCAGGGGCATTTAGGGCCTGGGACATCTAGGCGAGAAATACTGGCTCTCCCACCTTCATCTCACACTTGGAGATTTCCTGTTTGGGTGCAGCTTACTGTGACAAGACTTCTTGTAATAGAAAGTCACTTGTCCTTCCCAATGCCTGGGCCACGTGGGACAGGCTGACCACCCTGTCCCAGGCACACAGGCAACATCAGGCCCCAGGTTTTAGGCCATAAGTCACAGCTGACCGTTAAGGCAGCCAAAGGAAACGGTGGTGAAAGCCCACAGACCTGTTACGTGTCTGCTTTCATCCCAGCACCTAAGAAGTTAATGGATATATTCAGAAGAAAGGTCCTGAAGCAGCGAGACCTGAGGGAGACAGAGCCAACCTGCGGTGACTGTCACAGCCCTGGGAACGGCATTATACTCCAGCGACACAGGCTGGCAGTGGACCACCCAGGCCCCTCCGGTGGCTCTGGCAGGCATGCTCCCCCGGGGAGCCCTGCTACCAGCCGCAGAAGTCCTTCTCCAGGGCTGTTTTCTTTATGCCTTGAAACACAGTGTACAAACACGAATTGCTTCTTCAAATGTCCTGTAGGAGTCCTAACGAGTCCCTTCTGACTCCACCACTGTGATTTTACCAAATAAACTTTGATAAAAGTTTATCAAAATTTTATTAAATAGGATATGGTTTCCAGGCTTAATATAGATGGCTTTTAATAAAAGTACAGTCCTCAAAGTATCAGACTCTTCATCTACATCAGCACAGTAAGAGGCATCTGGGGTCTCTGGTTCATTTCACAATGTCTTCAATTTTATGTTTTTCCTGCCACGAAAAGCATTAACACGTGCACGCGCTGGAGGACCTGGCTGACAGCCCATAGCCGAGGACCCCTGGGCAGTTCTCTGCCGTGACCCAGCTGGCACTGCTCCTCACGGCTTGAACCACTTCATCTAGAGTCAAGAGCCCGAGTCGGTCAGAAAATGACACGTCTGGCCGTGGGAGGGCAGGAGGGGGTAAAGGCACGCCCCGCCCCGGTTCCCAGAGAGACAGGGAACGACGGGCGCCATGTCCCACCCGGCACCCGGCTCTTTGTGTTCACAAAAGACCATCTTTCACTAAGCTATATTAGGGTTGGTGATTCAGATTTTTGATTTGTGGTTTCATTTTAATCTAACTTCTAAATTTGTTTTGACTTGATAGATGTGTAAGATCTCTTAAGTATAGGGATTTTATACTGTTTTAAATTTGCAAATGCTTGAATATTATATGAAAATAACTTAAATTCTGGGATTGTGTGAGAATTTTACTCCTTTAAAAGTATTCTATTTATTATTCAAGTTTGAGAAATAATGGTCTAAATACAGGAAAATCAAAAGACCATTCTGCCTCAAAGCCTTTCAGGAAACAGCTAGGGTTTCAGCAGTGCCCCACTGGTGCCATCTGGTGGACATATCTGAACACGGGCCCACCGGCTCGCTAAAGCGCTGCCTGGAAAGGAAAAGGAACTCCAAGGCCCTCAGAAACGGGGAGGTACACAAGGGAGGTACACAAGTATTTTAATGGTGTCTACATTCAATGTAGAGCCTCGTATAATGCCTGAGAGGCCTGTTTCACACCTCTCTTCTCCAGTCCGCAAACCTGTTTTCCCACTTCCCTTCTCAGCTGACTTCCTGGCGTCTTACCTGCAAGGGTAAACACACACTAAGATGAGACCCCTTTCACCTCCCTGTGCATCCCTCCCAGCATCCTTACTCTCTGCTCTGCCTTCCCATCTCCTTGGCTGCAATGTCACCTCCGCTCTGGATCACAGGACCTCCCAGTAGCCAATACTTTGTTCCTGTAATTCTCCTACAGTACCCATGCCCCCTTCAGGGGATCGTTACCATCCAAATACAAATAAACTGCAATAGCTCCCACCTTAAAGAAGAAATGCCAACCCCGTCGTAACCCCACATCCCTCCACTCCTCTGCCCACTCAAATAAAACCTGAAGCTAGTGCAATTGCTGACTCTACTTCCCCACTCTCTCTAGTCCAAGCCAATTGGGCTTGCCTCCCCCACCACTGAAGCTGCTCAAGGTCACCGTCCCCTGACCCTCACCAAACAGCCAGTCTGTGCTGTCATCTTCCTCCAGCTCTGAACAGCCTCTGGCACCACTGACCACCTTTTTCTAGGACCCAGGTGTCCATTTTATTTCCTGAACCTCAGTCTCCTTCTCAGGCCCTTTTGCTGGTGCTGCTTCCTTCTTCTGACCGGTCCCCAGGGCCTAACTCCCCCAACCCCCTGCCTCTTTCCATGTTTCCTCCGAGTTACCTACCCCAGACCCCTTGCCTTAAACACAATCTCCAAGGTCACACCTCCCTACCACCTCAACCCGGACATTTCCCCAAGCTGCAGACTCATCACTGCAACAGCCGACTCAGCACACCCACTGGGATAGACCGAGGCTGGATGTCCAAGAGGAACCTCACAGGACGAGGAAAGCCAAACCCAGTTTGTCCATAAAACCTGCCCATCACCCAGTTTTCCCAGTCATTCTAAAGGTAACAATATTTAGCTGGTTGCTAGGGCCCAAACCTAAGAACCACCTTTGAGTTCCACCCGCACCTCCTCTACTCCCCTCCACCCTTGGCTCTCACACACAGGTCGACTGACCACTTGCTGTCACCACCGCCACCCAGTGCTGTTCCCTTGCAAGTGGACACCAGCAGTAGCACCCTAGGGCAGCCCTGGTCTCTCTCTCACCCCACCCTATCCTTTCTCCAGCCCAAAGACCCTTTCCAATCAGGAACCAGGCCCCACACCTTCCACCCCAAAGCCCCCCAGCAGCCCCCACACTTAGATTACCCTCTAAACTGCTCACCTGGGCCTCAAAAGCCTCATGTATCCAGCCCCCAGCTCCCTCCTCAATACCCCAAATTTAGATAGCCCCCAGTGCTGTGCATTCGCCCTGTCAGCCTTCCACAGTCCCTCAAATGTGCCACAGTAGCTGCCGCCTTCCACGAGTGTCTGTGCCACTCCGCCCCAGGCTACTGGTGGGGCTGGCGCATTTCATCATTCAGGCCTCTGCTCAAAGGTCAGCCCTCCCTTTCTAAATAAGCACCCTCCTTCTCCATTCTATTAACCTGTTCCTTTCTTCCGAGCATGTACCACTGTTCGAGGTTACCTTATTTGTTGTGTCTCCCCAAACAAGCACATCGCTACATAAGAACAGAGCCTTCTTTGTCTCACCCACTGTTAAACCAAGTACTAGAAGGCTCCCCATGCCCGATCCCATTTTGTGGATGAGGAGGCTGAAGATGAAGGAATTCAAGCACTTGGCCCAGCGTCACATAGGAGTAAAGCCAAGGCCAGGGCTGGAGCCCACATCTGGCCAACCCCACAGCCCATGCACTTAGCTTCCTGCAAATACCGCCCCTGTTCAGCTTCGGGGTCTGAAAAAGAAGGTCCCCTCCCCATGAGGCAGGCCCCTGGATTTAAATTTGATTAGATAAAAGAATCCCTTTGATTTCTGTATCTTAGATTTCTACACCTTAAGTTCCTTTGAAACCTTGAGAATAAACCAAAATATTCACTGTGATTTTACTTTCTGAACCCTGAAGTGAAGAAGGTGAGATATCCAGACTGCACCCAAGCACGAATACACTGCGCTGGCTCCAGCAGAGGGGCTGGAAGAGCGGGCAGCTGGAATCATTTCCGCTCAGGGTGGACACAGGTCAGAATGAGAACCTCAAAGACCCGGAAAGGCCGTGACAGTGGTTGTGATCTCACCTGAACAATGAATTCCTTATTTCCAATTATTTTTAAGAAAAAGTGATTTAGCATCTCCTCATTTCCAATTCTAATTCTCCACTCAATTGGATACTACCCTTTTTTAAAATTTCCACTGACAAATGCCTAGACTATTCTTAAAAACAGCCTATGTTCTTGCTCATAACTTTCAGGCACATGACAGTACCTTTACAACCCTCATATCTGCTGCTGGCAGCAAACCGGACACTCAGACATGGGCCTTCTGCACGAGGGGCTATCATCTACCACCACAGAGAGACTAAAAGACATTTTGTAACAAGTGTGTGAAATAAGGAGATTATAAACCAGAATTTACCAACTACCCACTATACACCTAGCACTGCAGTGCTCACCTGTACTAGAAGCTGGCGTTTTAACCGAGTACTTGTTAATATATCAAGCAGCTTAGAAGCGTGACCTCATTTAGTCCTCACAGCAACACCAATGACCCAGGGAAAGGGCTCCTCATTTCACAGATTAGAGGACCAACTCTGAGGTGAAATAATCTGAAGTGGAAGACCTGCCACTGACCAGGTCTCGTGTCCAGCGCCAGACCCCTCGACCACACCGCCGTCCTGACAATGGGAAACAGAGCCTGTTCACAACGTTGTGAGAAAATCACTAACACTTCCAATTTCAGATAAGAAATCAAAACCACTTGTAACACTTTGAGTAAACGAACAAACAAACAAACAACCATGGTGGGTGACAGTAGTTCTGTTCCTTTGAAAGTCTTGTAAGTTTCACGATACCTACTGGTTGTCAATCTTCAGAGTGAGAAAAGGATATCCAGGTAATGAGTGGCCAACATCTGGTTGTGTGCACCTCACGTACAGCCTGGGTCAGGCAGACCTTTATGGGACAGCATTACTGAAATGACTATCCACTGCACGGTCTCTGGACCCAGAGTCCCTGGGCCAGTGGACATATTAAGAGCTTGCTGGGAGCCAAGCACAGATGCCTGTCTGCATGCTTATCTCAAGTGGGGAAATGCAGGCACTACATCTAGTGCAGCTCTGCTGCATGGCAGGTGTTCAACAAAGGCAGAGCGCTGGCTGCCCACCTCAGCACCTATCTCCTGTCCCCAGCAAAATAACACTACCCTTATTCTGGGCAGTGATGCACCCTGCTAAAAGACCACCTTTTCCAGCTTCCCTTGCAGTTAGACATGGCCCTGTGCCTCAGTTTACCAGAGGGATGTGGGCATCAGGGTTATATGGGAGTTCTGGGAAGGCTGCTTTTGCCTCATCTCTGCTTCCTCTCTGCCTCCTCCACTTGGAATGTAAACTGTACAAGTCATTTTGGTGGCCTTGAGATGACCTTGAGGAAGGAAGGTACTTGCTAAGGACAGTGAGTCTAAATTTAAGAAGCTAGCTTTCCGTTGTGACAGACTACCTCGTTTTCTTTATGTCGTAGAGAAACTTCCATCCTATATAAGTGTTAGTTACGTTAGGAGAGTAGTTCTCAAACTCCGGTGGCCAACAAAATCACCCGGGGTACTCGGTAAAAATGCAAAGGTCCAGGTCCTGCACTACTTGAATGAGCGGGGTCTCTGGGCGCAGATGACACCGACACCTACCAACACTCTCAGCGTTCCAAGAGCCAATGCTTCAGGATCTTCTGTCCCCAGTTGCCTGACACGATCTTACAGTTCCACTCCAGTGCCAACCCCAATGCATGGCAGTGAAAACCAGTTCTGTTAACACCCAATTTTATTTCATTTCTGACTGGAAGTAGAGATCAGGTCTGGATGCGGGTGCTCATTGCCAAGATCATTTCCCATCTGCCCTTCCAGGAAACGGCAGGTGGTACGTGTGCCTGCTCAGGAGTTGCCCTGGCCTTCCCCCGTCCTGCTCCTTGGATGGTGCCTGGGTGCGGTCACCCAGCTTCCATCCTGGAAGTTTTAGTCTGAGCCTGAGCAATGTTGTCACCTCCTCTGGGTGTGGGCTCCAGGCCCCTTCCAGTCACCTTCCTTACCTTGGTGCAAAAAGGACTGGATCAGGAACCACTGCTCTCTCGAGTTGCCCTTGGTCACTGAGGCTTCGCCATGTGAACTTGCCCCTCCTGCAAGCTAGCTTCCTTAGTGAGGGCTTAGAGTTCAAGGACAACATTCAGAGCCACCCCCTCCCATCCTAGTTACCTGTCTGCTCTCCTAACCAGCCCTCTTTTCTCTACCTCAAGTATGAAAGGACTGACTAGTGCCCTTCCTTCTCTCTATGAAACTGCATTACCCCCCTTTTGATGCAGAACAATATTGGGCATGTGGATTGTGGAAAGAGATGTTTACGGCCCACTTATCTCTAAGAAAAAACTGGTCTGGATCCAACTAGATACAAATTAGCACAATTCTTAAAAGCTCCATTTGTTGAGTTCAGGTAGTAATTATAAAAAATATGAGTTTTTATTATCTGGCTCTGGCTTTATGTTCAGTTCCAGGGACTTAACCACCCAGGTCTGTCTGTTCTGAGTAAAAGCAGTTGACAAACAGGTAACGCCCTTTTGGATGCCAGATACCGAGAGGAGTCCCACAGACAAAAGAAAGCTCAGGTGAATCATTCGCCACACCCTCACCTATCCCTGCAGGGATCCTGGCGCCAGGTGGCCCCAGCTGAAAGACCCCAGGGCTCCTGACTTGAGTTAAGGACAGGCCCAGGCCCCTGATAACTGAACCCCAGGGCTGTGGTGGAGCAGAGCTATCTCCAGTCTGCTGCAGGTCCAAACACACGTAGGTGGGAGTCAGGCAAGGGCAGGGCTCTGCCCCAGACAGAAACACACAACACCAGGGACTCACTTCTTATTTATTTCTGGTAATGAGTGGAGTTCGATGAGCCGCCGCCTCCCCCTCGGATGGCGTGAACAGCCGTGGGAGATGACGCTGGGTAATGTCCTGGGCGGATGGGCTTGGCTGTATCAAACCAAGAGAAAGGAGAGAAGAGACATTCAGAAAGGGCTTACACAGCCACACCCTGATACCTTCAGGCCACGTGTGACAACCAAGAAACGTGATTCTTACCAACACTGCCGTTCTCAACCACCAGGGTTTCTGAGAACGGGTCTGCCCTCCTACAGGCAGTTAGCTAGACTGGGGCACCCGAGGGTTAGGAGACAGACAGCACTAACATATCAATTTCAATTTAACTCAGATTGAGGAAAATTGGGAACAAAGGACTTCCTGTTTTAGTCTGAGGCCGATCCACAGGCCCCCATGGGGTCCAAGGGCACCTGTGCAGCCCCTGAAACTGGATACAGAATTCTGCCTGCGGTGCATTTTTCTGGGGAGAGGGCCCACGGTTTTCACTAGGTGTTCAAAGGGTATAAAATCCAATAAATGTGAAGGGTGAAAAAATCCAATGAGCTACTAGTCTAAAATATAATCTTAAATCTAGGAACATGAAGTCACCAGTTTACAAAACATCTGCACAGCACGATCTGAAGGGCAATCAATCATATTACATGTTACTGGAGATGTTTCGGTTCTTTAAAAAGCGCTCTAGGGAACATTCCCACACCCCTTCTAGTCCTATGGCTCTGTCCTGAGAACCACGACTTAGCAGCCACAGGGCATTCCTGCATGGACAGACGGCCCAACCCAGTCCTGAAGGGGCTGCATGTCCAGGCCCCTCCCTGGGTCAGAACCACACCGCTCACTGACGCCAGCCTGGGAGCCAGGATACTCCAAACCTGCACTTGTGAGCAGCCTTCCCCACTGCTGCTGGCTACAAATGCTCCTTCACAGTTGGCCCAGCCAGCGCAGGACAAAGGGGCCTTTGGCCTTGCTGAGAAACAGTGGTATACTCTGGTATATCTGACGGCGTATCTCTGCTCACAGCCAAACACCTCCACCTACAGCCTCAGCCAGCCGGCCTCTGCTCAGCTCAGCTCAGCTCAGCAGCTTTGAGGCACAGAGCGTGTTGGGGTCTCTCAGGGGAAGGAAGTGGATGCCCAACATTCCCATTCTCCCAGGACGAGCACGGGTGCGGAGGCAGGGCCCACCCAGGTCCTGCAGGCCTGATGGCAGCCTGTCCAGTATTCCGGAGCAACCACCCAGGTGGCCGCAGAGCAGCAGTGCTTAGGGCGGGCGGAGTCCTGGTTTTCACCCAGGGCCCAGGAGAGAGGGACACAGGACAGGTGGGAGGGCACGTACCAATCTGGGCTGAGTGGGCCCTGCGGGCCATGTTCTTGGCTCGCACGGCCTCCTTGATGCGATCCACCTCCTGCTGGTAGCGCTTGCGGTCCCGCATGGCGTTCTCCTTGGCCTCCTTCAGCGCGCTCTCCAGGGCCTTGACGCGCTCGGCAGTGGCGCGCAGCCGCTTCTCCAGCTTGGGAAGCTCACAGCGCAGGTCTGCGTTGTCCCGGACCAGCTGGGGCGGGAGGAGATGGGAGGGAGTTACCAGGGGGCAGCGGGGTGGGGCACAGACTGTGACAGGACAGCAGCTGGGAGCAGACTCTGCAGCTGACAACTACCCCTGCCAGGTGGAACGTCCTAACCACCATAAGCTCCAGGAAGAAGGGAAGATAAAAATCCCATTCTCTGGGACTCCAATCTTCTAAATACAAGACTCCCAGGTGAGAGGAAGGGAGGCAGGGGGTAAGATCAAATTAAAGGCCATTTCCGGCCACAGGAAACTTTCAGACTGGGGCAGGATTTACTTCCTCTCCTGTCTGCGTGGGTGGGGGAGGCCATGTGAGAAAGCAGGACTGACCGGAGGAGAAGCCCAGAGAGGCAGGGCCAGGCCCCCAGGGGAAGACACGTGTTCTAGAGCTCTCGGGAGGCCTCCTTCCTCGCAGGACCCACTGCCCACAGCAGTGTGTGGCCTGGAGCCCGCTCTGTAACGTGTCAGAAGCTGAGAGGGAACTCGGGCTACCGCTCATTCTTTCGTTACTCAAGATCCTCGACGAAGAGCGACAGGCTCGCTCTGAGTCAGGAGTGGGCTCGAGAGCCAACACTGTCACTCCTGGCCATCTGACTTGGTGCGAGGCATCTGCCCACGAGGGTCTCTGATCGGTGCAAAAGGATGTAATAGGACCGACGTGGGAAGCCAAGTGGATAAAAAGGGGTCAGGGAGTCACGTTCTACATGAAGGTCGCACTGCTGCTGGGTTCCCACCAGCGCTGTCACCTGTCTCCCCAGCACGGGTTCCAGCAGCTGGCCGAGAGTGGGGTTTTAGTAAACACTCACTGATGCCATAAGTAAAATAGTTAATACATGTCAAAGCCCTATTCCCTGTCAATGTTTGCTTTTATATTTCTCATCAACAACTTGTTTGAATGACTTCGACTATGATGAATCTGTGGTCCTCCCTCTGCGGAAAAATGCCGCTGCCCTAAGGCTGAAGAGGACTTAGCAAGTCAGAGAAGCGACATCCCCTCAGCCATGTGGCCCTTAAGGATGGACCGTTTCTAGCATATTCCAAATCTTTAGGATTTAGAGAAAACAGTCATGAGAATTCCAGCGTTCACATAAGCTGTCTAAACCATCATTGGTTTGGACGTGATTACTGCTCTCCGTGACTCTGGACAGACTCTAGGGCATCGCGAGAACCTGACAGGATGCCCAGGAAATAGGGCAACAGCGTAGAGAGGGCCAATCCTGCCCGCAGTTCTCCTGGCCATGGCCAGTCTGCCTTCTCATCTGCAAGAGCAAGGTGCCTGGACCAGCTGGATGGCATCCGCTCTGCCTCCTGGGGAGCCTTGGAGTCCACAGAGCAGCCTCAGAGGCGTCACGGGAGACACTGGCACCAACTGGTGACTGAGGCTGGTACGGGAGGTGGGAGGAAAAGACAGAACTCTGAACACCCACTCCCCAAGCCCCACAGAGCTCAAACTCAATTCCTGACACTGGCTTTGATAAAATTAAGTGTTTTGTATACCCGGGAGTCATGGAGAAAGAGGATTTCAACGACCATTCTGGCACTGACGTCCTTCGGTCACCAGGGCCTCCTGCCCACGCTGCAGCCAAGTCCAGGGGGCCGCTTTCCAGGAGAGGCAGAGAAGCAGGGGACGCCGCACCACTCTCCTACCTGTTTGTGAACCTTAGTGAGCTGCTCCAGGTTGTTCTCCAGGAAGGAAATCTTCTGCTTCTGGGCAGCGCTGCCCCCTCCATCATCACTGTCCAGCTCCACACTCTGCGTCAACAACACCAAGAGGTCAGCGAGACAAGCCTTCACACCGCCCACCCTCAGCCCAGCTTCATGAGGGCAATACATTCTAAAGCTTATTTTTTAAAAAATTTCCCAATTCCACTAAAGGTTATTCTGAAAATGAAAATAAACAGAGGTTGTAAAAATTTAGACTCAACAACCTTCCCAAATAAGCTCCTTTGTTGGTGTCAAAAGTGTTAGAATTGTTATTTTTTAGAAGACTGAAACAAAAACTTAAAATCTTCTTTGGAAAGACACAGATTAGTTCTCCGTTGTGACATATACCTCTTCCTTGCAGGTAGAAAAAGACTTCTTTTCAAAAGGAGGTGTCTCAAAACTCATTAAGAAGAACAAGCATGAAAATATGAACCCAAAACCTACAGATGTCGCAAACATCACAACTGAGGTAAGTCACTAAGCTGTGGACAAGTGTCCACACTCACTGGGACGTCTCGGTGGCCTCTGCTCGTCCCTGCAGCTTCCACCTCTATCAAACTCCAAAGGAATCCATCTTGGTCTAGTCACAGCATCCAAGTGCTGTGCTGGGTAAACTGCTACGTGTGTCGGAACTTGAGACTGGCAAAAACAGTGCCCTCCAGGTAGCGCCTAGCTGAGCAGCCAGGCAGGTTACGAAATATTCGTGCAAACACAAAAATGGAATAGCGTGCTTGCTTCATCTTCGTCTGATTACAGAAGAGCTTGTCATTCTCCTTGGGAGAATCTCACCCCTGTGTCTCTTCAGTCTAAAACGGAGGTTCTCAAACTTCACGAGGAGAATTCAGATTGCTGGGCCCACCCCCAGTCTCTGATTCAGTGGACCTCAGAGGGGTCTGAGAGTGTGCATATCCAGCAAGTTCCTGGGTGGTGCTAAAGCTGCTGGCCAGATGACCACACTTGGGGAACTACTGGTCCTTCCAAGAGGTTCCTACCATGAAATCCAGGAAGTCTGATAAGCTCTTCACCCTCTTCCAGACCACCTCCTCCCTTGAACTGAGCCTTTCCAGTTCCTGTCAAAACCTCTGGTCTCCCTCTGTCACCTCTGCTCTGACCTCCCTCCCGCACCTGGGCCAGGCCCTATGGCCATTTCTAGTTTGATGATTGCGGTCTCTGCTTACCTGCCTGACTGCTGCCATTCAGGACCTTGAAATCTGCCATCATCCTCCAACCCCTTTGTATCATTTTTATTCCCAGGCGTCCAAGCTCACTAGAACCATGCTGTCAGGGGCCACAGCAAGCCCAGTGACCCTCAGCTGGACACCCACACTGCTGCTCAGCAGCCCTTTCACTCATCCCTAGCAAATTCCCCCCAAGCTACCTGAACCTTCTCTAGTCCCCATGGGCCCCCCATTCTCTTCCATCTGCACTGAGGATGGAGCCTCCACGCTAACTGAGATCCAAGTTGTCAGATGCATCTCTTTCTACTGTGGCTATTTCCCTGCAAATGTCTCCACCTTGACTTCTCCCCTTCCCCTTACTAAGCCTAACACATCTGTCTGTGCTAATAATTCTGACTCTATCAATACCCTCATCCTTTTTATACATCTCACTTTTTCCTTTGGCTCCTTCACACAGACACACATGTGCACACAAGCACAAACTTTATTAAGTATAGCTTCCTTCCATCCTATTATGCCTCTAGCTGTGGCCCATGGCCCCTTGTCCAGTGCTTTTAAACATCTTGAAGAGTAGCCTTCTTGCTGCTTCTACACTCCACCCTCCTTAAGCCTCTTCGAGCTGCTCCTGGGGTTTGCCATATGGTGACTCCCTACAATTAGCGTGTGGCATGAGGACCCAAGAAACTCAGATTCAGGAGGCACAGACCTGCATCCCATCCCTGTCTCTCTGGCTCTCCCCAGCTGTGCCATCTTGGGAAAGGGACTCAGCCTCTGAGCCTCCTCCACGTCCACAGTACGGAACACTAAGAAGCACTTACATGGTTGCTGGGAAGAGCATCTGAGATGCTGGGTGTTAACATGCTTCATACACTGTGACCGAGCCCCCCGTGGCCTCCTCCCAGGCAAACCTGAGGCTCTTGCCTCTCCCTGCTCTCGGCACCCAGCACTGCTCATTCAGGGCAACGCTGTGTGACGAGACCCTCTGGGTTGTCCCCGTGTCACACACCGTGGCTGTCACAATGCAGCCAGATAAATTCACATTTATTTGAAATGAAGGCCGGGGAAAGGATTATAACTTCCTTTTACTAAGAAGGAAAAATCAGATAGCAAAATGTTCCCAAGTAATTTTTGCCTCTAGCACATTCTTTTAATAACATTTGCTGCCATGAAGTAATTAATGTTTAAGCATAACCAGCCCCAATTTAAGCAACTGATATTTCATCTAAAAATGATTTTTTCTGGCCATCTTCTCAGTCCCATTCACATAAAGTAGAACTCACTTTTTTCACCCGAGCAGTCAGATCCTGGACGAAGAGCTTACGGAGGTTATGCAGAGTCTGCAGTTCCCGAGACTGGAAGAGAAGATGGTTAAAATGCCATGTAAGTGGGGGGACGCACTGAATTTGTAGCACATCTGGCACTGGACCACCTGCTCTGCAAGCCCACGGTCTACACTGAGGTGTCCCCACAGTTCCTCCGACTCACCCACCATACTCATCACCCCCCTGACTGGAGTATCCCAGCAGTGCCCTGAGGCGCAGAGACTGGGAACGTGCACAGTGAACTACAAACCAGAACAAACCCTGCTCGTTTGCTGTGTCCTAACTGGAACCTTGTTCCCATCTCAACCACAAAAATTCACAAGTTTTCTCACCCAAATTCCCAGGGGCTGTTATCAGAATGGATTCCTTTCCCCTGCTAATTTCTCAACTATACATTCCATAAAATGCCAACAAGGTTAAATGAAAAGTCAGCCACAAATCCTCCCCGCCTGCCAACTGACCGACGCTTTTCCTTTCTCCGTGCCCACCTCGCCCCGCTCTGGAGGTCTGCTCGCTCTGCGTCACTGAGCGCATGGGTGGGGCTCCCACCTGGCGGACCGGCCACCCAGGTGGTCCCGGGCCACTCATCTAATCTTCCTGTGCCTCAGTTCTCTTATTTGTAATGTCGACAATAGTAGTTGCCTCACAGTTGCTGTGGTCAAAATGAAATAGACGATCTTTACTCTGCCACAGTAGCTCCTGACACACAGAAAGGGCTCCACAAACACTGGCTTGGACTGATTTATTGATGCATCGTACCTGACAGTTATTTCCTTGTTAGGCTGTCACTGTTTCTTTGTGTTGCTATTGTTAGTTTTCAGTGTAATGTCCTTCTTAGGGACAGTTTTCCTCCATTTTGAATTATTTTACACAAATGAACCTTTACAAATTAGGTTGGTGAGACAAGCAGCTGAGTGGAACCTGCAGACCATTGCTAACAAGGTCAGTAAACCAAAATACTTCCATCCATTCCGGTCTCCACGTATTATGATTAGTTCCTTGAAAAACATTTTCCCATAAAGGAGAAGAAGAGAGATAAACTCGAATTTCTATTCTCTAGTTTATCTAAGTCGACCTAATTTAACATGAAATGTCCAGGGATGAAGCTCTTTCATGCTCACAGAAAAAAGGAAGAAACAGGCTACAAAGCTACAGAAACATGAAGTTTCTTGGAATAAAGATTCCACATTAATTTAGGTCTTATTACTGGGTTCAACTCTGCAATTTCTTGTTGAAATAAGAAGGACCTGAAGCCAATTGCTTCCTCCGATGAGGCAAATTACTTTCTGCAGGAAGCCAAATGGGTCAGTGGCTATGAATGCTGTGCACATGGAACTGTCCGAGGCTCCGCCCCCTCCCAGGGCAGGTGCTGGGTGCAGTCGAGGCTCCCACTTCTGCAGACACGCTCCTCCCCACCCCTGCCTGAGAGAGCTCAGCCCCAGCCCCAGCTCCCTACCAAGCGTGCCCTGCCTCCCACCTCAGGATTTTATTACTGACTCAGCTGTAATCACAGTAATGATTCTCCATGAAAAATGCCACCACACCAAAGGGAAACGAGAAGTCACCGTGCCTGGTCAAAGGGACAGACACTCCCTTGGGCATAAGTATGGAATGATATAGAATCCTGCGTTTGGGGACTTTCCCTCATGTTTATTTTTAGGTGAATTCAACAGTTTGGGAGGAGCAGCGAAAGCCCTTCAAAATAGTTTATAAGTTATGCTTATGCACATTTATGCTTAGGCAACTCTCACTTGGCTTCCTGTGGCAACCGATTTTCCTCCGTATTCATTATCGCACCCCACCCCGCCCCACCCACCCTGCCCTCCTCAGATCTTCCCCCACCCAGGCCACTGCCTTTGTGTAAAAGCTCAGGGCTCAGCTTCCTGGCACAGTGGACAGTGTGGGTGCGGGGGTGGCCCGGAGAGGTGGGGACAGGAAGCAGTCAACATGCAGGAGGAGGGTCCAGCCCCAGAGCCCAGACAGCGCCCTGTAGGGGCGCCAGAGACGCTCAAGCACCAGTTGGCCTTCTCCACGTCAACCCCTACAGTGCACTTCCGACTCCCACCCCTGGGCACAGAGCCGCCGGCCCCCCCCCCCCCCCCCGCCCCGCCCAAACATTTGCAGAGGCAGAACAGGCCTCAGGCACAGTCGCCCAAGGACAGCGAGCCTGTTTCTGAAGAACATTTACAGCTCAGGGAAGACTGTGCTGGAAAGTGAAGGGGAAACATCCAAACCGAAAACGACTCGTGCAGTAGGCTTCCAAGCTTAGGTGCGGAAAGCACGTGTGCGGTGTGAGTGTGGGGGGGGGGGGGTGCCGCACGTCAGCCAGCTGTCTGTGTGAGTGTGGCTGTCTGTGTGAGTGTACGAGAGTGTGCGAGTGAGCATGGGAGCGGGAGGGAGCGAGAGCCTGAGGACAGGTGTCGGGCCAGTGAGGAAACTAAGCATTCATACATCGAAAAGGCAAAAGAACATGCTCGGGAGTGAGTATCAAAGAGAAGCCATGAGAGCGACAGGGGGTATGGGGGCTGTGGGTAAACATGTGAGTTCAGGTGAGTGTGAAAGTGAGTGTGAAAATGAATGTGTGTGACAGTGATATCATATACGTGAGTGAGGGACTGAGTGGATGCTTTTTTATGAGTGAGGGTGAGTGTGCAGATGTGCGCGCATATGGATATGTTCAGTGGAGTGTACTGAGTTAGAGCATTTGTGCAAGAGTATATCAGTGTGTAAATGACTGTGGGTGTGAGCAAAGGTGTGAATTGAGGGTGATTAAGAATTGAGAGTGAATGAGTACATGAGAATGACTTGTGAGTGGGCAAAAGTGTGAGTGTGTGACAAAGTGTGAATGATCATTAGTGAGTGTGAGTGTATGTGAGTGTTATGAGGGTGTACTGAGTGTAAGTCATAAGCACTTGTGTGTGACCAGGGTGAAGGCCTGTGAGTGCACAGATGAGCACAGGCATGGTGTGAGAATGTGAAGTGAGGGCCTGCAGGTGTGAGAGTGAGCGCCTGTGAGCACACGTGTGGTGTGGTGTGACTGTGTGTGAAGTGTGATGAGAGTGTGTGTGTGTTTTTGAGACTGAGATTCTACATGTGTTTGAGCAAGCACACAAAAGCCGGAGCAGCACGAGTGACCATCTGTGCAAGGGCATGGAAGGGCAGGTTTGGCAGGGTGAGAGTATGCTGGAGTTCATGAATGTAAAAAGACACAGAAATATCATTTATATCTGGCCAGTGTGAATACACTAGCATTTTCATGTTTGATATTTTTCTGATTTTGTATAATTACCTATGATTATGGGTGTTACTTCTCCAGGCAGACACAGACAGAGCAATTCCATGGTTTCCCTTCTGTCCACCAAGCTTGAAAGGTCCGACTTCAACAGCAAAGGCTGTGCCCTCGGTCCCTCCACTGGGCTTCGAGCTGCAACTTGTGCTACCCGTGAGCCCCAGTGCAGCCTCCAGCCCACCCTGAGCAACCACAGCCTACAGCCTGGGGCCACTAGGTTCTTAGAAGCAGGCTCAGTTCCATGTAAGTTCACATGACACACAAATGGAATAAAAGTGTGTGACTGCATTTAAACAACAGTTTCTCTCTGCTGTTGTGACATGTGATATGACTGCACATGTGGGGACGGCCTGCTTTCAAACACAGGCTCTGTGGCACCTTAAAGGGCCCTTGCGGCCCGCAGAGCTGGGCAGCCATCCTCCTGAGCAGCTAAAATGGAAGCTGACTAGATAAGCCAAACCCAGTGAATTCAGATGCAGCAGGACCCTTCCAAAGGTGAGCAGTCCATCACTGCTCTGCCCCAAATCCTGCGGGTCTCAGGGCAACTTGGCTTCTCTGTGCCTGACCTCAGTCCACTCTTTGCCTGGCCACAGCCACACTGACCTCCTGGCTGTCCCACCACACACCAAGCATGGCTCCCCTCAAGGCCTTGGCATGAGCTGTTGCCTCTGCCTGGAATGCTCTGCCCCACACATGTCCATAGCTCACTGCTTCAAGTCCCTGCTCAAATGCTGCCTCCTCCTGGAGCCTCCCCCCATACCATGCTCAGCACTTTCTACAACCATCCAATGGAGCTCTTAATTTATTTCCTTACTGTTCATTGTCTGTCTCCCCCAGCTAAAAGTAAGCCTCATAAGAGCTACCATCTTTTCTGTTGTTGATTATGCAGCCCAAGCTCCTAGGTGAATGCCAGCCCTTAGCAGGCACTCCATTAATATCTGCTGGATGTTGAGTGGAAATAAGTCATGGTGTAGAGAGTCTATAAAAGTACAGGTATTGATTTGCAATTTAGTTCAATTCTTACTCGGGGGTTCCAGGGCTACAGCACTAAGGATGGGTGGATGGATAGATGGATGGATGTTTAATCATTCTGTCAAGAGGTAGGGAATAAATTCTACAACTCATTTTTCCACAGTGTATTTTATGTCTCAAATGATACTCAAAAGGTACGCAGATAAAATTTTAGAATAAACTAATTCAACAAATCATAAACTAATGTGGTCTTTGAGGCTAAAATGAGTTGGCAAACACATTGACATACCACTGTTTCTTCCAGCCCTTTGAGGTCCTCCCTGGCTTGTTCCCTTTTGTCATTGAGCAGTCTAAAAAACAAGAAGGAATCATGAACCACCAAAGGGCGTCAGAGATCTCTGCACACACCACTGGTCCCTACAGATAAATCAACACAGCAAACCAACTTCCACACATAGCCATGGTCTGTGTTCAACCTGGCCTGACCCAACCAGGGTATTTGGGCACCTGACTCACAAAAGTGGACTTTTTACAACTTTGCTGGGATAAGAGAAAACAAGAGAAAATGTTTAGTGCACTCACAAGAGCTTTTCCAGTTTCATCTCTCTCTCCTGGTCCTCTATTTTCAGCTTGTTATAATCAGAACTGAGCTTCTCTTGTTCCAGTTGCAGTTTCTGATTCAAACTGAAATTGAGAGGAAAAAGCAATACATTCTACATCCAGCTGAAATTCCAAGTCCTCCAGCTAAAGATGTGGTTCTGTTCCAACCCCATTAGTTCTGTGCAATAAAAGAGGCAATTCTGGAGGATTTTCAGGGATCAGAGAACAAACTCACACCTCCCTCTCTGCCCAAGTGCAAACGAATTTCTGGGGAGCATCTGAGAGGCATGAAACTCAGGGCTTTGAGGATATATTTATAGTTGGCTTGCGAGAGAGCTTCAAAGGAAAAATAATGAGACAAGAAAAGGCTGGTATTTTAAAACAGAAAGAGCGCCTGTCAGAAAATTCTACAGACGTCATACACCCACTCAGGGAACCTTATTTGGCCATTTCAACCTTCCCTTCCTCTTTTGGTCCCGTGTTCTGAAAACACCTCCCGAATCCAAGTTCCTGGCTGACAGAGGGGCAGGCCCACTGGAGACGTCCTCAAGGAGGGAACGGGGAGGAAACTACATCTAGGGTCTCTGCAGACAACCAGCTGGTTGGGGGCCTTTGGCCAACAGCGACATTGGCCCAGGAGTCACAGGCCCTTGTGCACAACCTCCGAAGCTATAGAGGGCAGACCACGTGCCCTCTGAAGGAAAACGCCGGGGTCCCCTTGAAAGGCACAGGCCCAGAAAACGTCCCCACCTACTAGCTCGCTCTCCAGCCCTCCCTCTTTCTCGCCTTCCTCCCTCTTTTTCCTTCCAATTGAACATTTCGAGGGTGACTAATCAGGATAATGAACTTGAGCCGCACTTGAAGGAGAAAGCACAACGTGAGCGACAGCCCAGCAGTGCCCAGAGGAGTGGGGAGAGTGGAAGCTGCGGTGGACTGGGGGGGGGGGGCGCACCCCAACCAGTCGTGCACACTTTTGCTCCAGTTACCACTCTTCTCTTTTAAAATGCAAATGTGCAGTGTGAGCAGCTCAGGTACACTGAAAAGAGATTTGGATCAGCAGTCTGGAGAATTAAACTCGAACTCCAGTTTTATTCTTACTTAGCAGTGTGACCCTAAGTAAATGGTCACACCCTGCTTCCCATACACAGGTTTCTTCATTTACAGAAAATGGGAGGGGATGGGACCTTTGGTCTAGATCTGCAGGATGGATGGGGCGAGTGGCAAGAGGAAGCAGCAGTGGATTGGAAAAAAACAGTATTTCAACAAAATTGGTTTTCTTTGTTTTCCTATGCCTTTTACTTGGGGCATTAAAAACATTATTCCATATAGAGGTTCAAAAATTGCTAAGGAGCTCACTGTGCAAAAAAACATGAAGGAGGCTCAGGAAAGGATCCTAAAGGCACCTCCCAGCTGGGTGACTTGTGTGAGGAGGAGGAGGAGGAGGACGGTAAGAGAGGAGGGAGAGGCCATTATGGAACCTGGGCTCTTCAGTGGCTGGACAGCACCGGAGAAAGCCTCGAGAAGATGTCACCAGAGCGCAGATACATGACACTGTGGGTCCTCAGAGGTGTGCATGCGCAACCAGGTGGCCTGGAGTTGTTCCAGGTGCACGCGTGTGCTGGGTGAGGATGTGGCAGAGCTGCCTTCTGAGGAGTACTTTTTAAGCTATTTGAACCTGAGTCAGGACCAATTTAGGGTTTGGGGAGTTGTATTTTTCATAGTGTCCCCACCTACTGGGACATGTGTCTGCCTAGATGAGTCACCAATATGACCCTGCTCCGCAGGGACTGGGAAGGCAGCTGGGCCCGCCTGCCACCTGCCCCACCAGCACCCCTCAAGGCTCCGTTCCAGCCAGGGAACAGGCCTGGGGAACAGCATGTCTCACCACAGCGGGCCCAGAGCCCACAGGGCCAAGAGAGCAGAGGCCCTGGCAGACAGCCACGTCCTTGCAGACTGGCCGAGAGCCACACCCACCCCTACCCCCACCCCCACACCCCTGTGCCAACTCACTCCCGAATCTCGTCGATGATCCTCTGCTTCTCCTCGATCTCATCCCGGAGTCGAGACAGCTGCCTCTGGTGGGCCTCCCGGTGGCTTTCCATCTGCTGCTCCAGCGCCTTCTGCAAACCGGCCGGGAGACCCATCAGGCCCTCGCCAGCCCCCAGTCCTGTCCACACCCCCCAGCATAGGCAGGACCTTTATTTTTTAATTAAAAATCTTATCTTCCAATCATTTTTCCTACGTTTTCTTTACTGTTTAAACTGGAACCAAAAATAAAGATACCTATGTTTAAGATGGGAATTCAAATTTGGGGTGTTTCTTTTAAAAGTTAGAGGGGAGAGCTGTTTTCTTCCATTCAAAGGAAGGACAAGCATTTCTTCAGGAGTTGACTCCACAGTGTGGCCCAGGCAGGGACCAGGAGGTGCTGCTCCTTCCCTCTTCATCCGGCAGAGGAAAGGAAGACGAATGAATGCAACATAACTACTGTCTGCAGACACCTCAGGGTCCCGGTATACCTCTGCCTCCCACCCATCCCTGAACCGGGCCAAGCTCGCAGGCCGCAGGCCGGCTCTGGCTGCCAGCTGGCTGCCAGCAGGGGTCGCTGCCTGCTCCCTCCGGCGCCGCCACACGCACCGCGCCACACGCACTGCGGAAGGAGATGGGTGTTCCTAGACAAGGAAACCCAGTGCAAACGCACGTGGGGCTCGGGCGGGGCGGCGTGCGCACCTTCATCTCCTCCGCGTCCTGCAGCCGTGTCAGATGTTCCTTTTCCTTGTCCTGGAAGCTGACTTCGTGCATTTTTTCTGTTTTGAATTTTAAATGATGATTTCAGATTTAACTGGGAGTACTCACACCCAAAGTAAAAATTAAAAAACAAAAACAGAAGAATGGTGGTGGCATGAAACATCAGCTTACATCACCAGTGACAACCCTGGCACAAAGGAATGTCCCTCTGGAAGAGGACTTCGGGCTAAAGCAAGGCTGCCCGCTCCTGGGACATTACCTAGGTCCTGGTGCGGGGGTGGGGAGTGGCAATTGTAGGGGAACGGGGCTAATTTGGAGTAGGCCACTCACTCTACAACTGACTCGCACCTCACGCCTCAGAGTACTGGTCCCCCACCCCCGATGGCCTCGTCAGTGACCCCTGAGGAAAAATGTGTTTTGTATATTATAAACATGCTTTGCAGATTGTAAACATGCTCTACAGATTATAAATGTGCTTGATAGATTGTAAATGCTTTGCAGATTATAAAGCACACTGTGAATCTTAGTGGCATTTGGACTGATGCCACTATTAGAGTTCTAGAAAGATCTAATTTACTTCCCATGGGTAAGCTGTTTATTCTCTAAGAATCTGGAGTAGAAAAACAATCTAAGGATAAGAACAAAGAAAATAGAAATATAAAACAACGCTCTCCAGACTGGACGGGAAGGCCCCATATCCGAGACAGGGCTGCTGTGTGGCACACCTGGGAACAGGGGCGACAGTCCCAGCCTGTTCTAGGTCAGTGCCCCGCCCCGCACGCGGACAACCGGGGTGGGGGCGGGGTGGGGTGGGGTCAAGTGATTAAAGGCAGCAGCCTTCAAGTCATTAAGGTCCCTCTCTAATGTGTTCCACTTTATTTCAAGTTCTCCTGCTTCTATTTTATTTCCACTCAGGAGCAGCACCACAGAAGCCATTCACAAGAGGAAAAGCTCCTTTTATGCGTCAGGTTTGGGGTGGAGCATTCTCTTCCTCACATTCATCCGTGATCACGTAAAGAAAACATGACAAGATCACAGTGGGGGTGGGCATATTATCTTTCCAAAGTTTGCCTTGGCACAGAAATGAAATATATTTACTGGGCAAATAACTATATAATAATAAAGGAAATAGAAAAGTATAATGTCATCACCAATCCTATTACCCTATCAAAGCCATTTTCGTTTCAAATATCAGTTTGCAGGCCTTGAAGCACAGTAGCCACTGGCTTCTTGGTGCTGTGACAACGGGGAGGCGAACACCACACAGTGTGGCTGCTACCCAAGGTCGCACAGTGAGCACCGTTGCAGCCTTTACCCACTTCGCCCCCAGTGTGAACAGCATGTCTGCAGAACAACACGCCACACTTCATTCGACTGTTGGACATTTAGGTGGCTTCCTTTTTATCTACTAATGTAAGTGATTCTGCAATGAACATCTGAGATTTGAAGATCTAAAGGCATGAAAAATGTTATGATTATTACATATGATTTACAATGTGCCTCCCAAAGGATTCCACCAGCTCTCCCTGCAGCCCACCATGCGTGTGCTCCAGTGCAGCACCGTGCACACATCTGTGGCCCTGTTCTGGTTTCTGCCTGTCTCGTCATCCACTTCTCCTGGACTTCTTTTGTTTATTCAGATTTACTGCTTTACTGAATGCATCCCATGCGTCAGGGACTTCCCTAAGCAAAGGCTGCCTGACAAGGGGAAGGTCTTCTTCAAGGATGGAGGGTGCAGCTGAGCTAAGGCACAGGGTGGGGCACAAGGTAGATTGACTTTAGAAGAGTACCCTGGGCGGCAGCACAGCAGCAGGCCTGGAGCACACAGGGGTCGGGGGTGGGACCCTTGGTAGATGGGTGCAATTGCAATTCTTAACTAGACTAAGGGCAGTGACAATGAAGACAGAGATGAGCAGAACCAAAGAGCATCAGGCAGGTCAAACAGGCCTGTCAGACTGAAGCTGGAGGTAGGGCAGAGTGGGGATTCTGACTTGGGCAGCAGGGAGGACTGAGAGAAGTGGGAAGCAGAGCAGAGAAGGAGGGAGGACAGTCTTCTAGATGGCTCCCAACCCCTCCCCAGTTACGCTATTGTTTTTAGTTGACTTAGAAAAACAGCTTTAATTAAGCAAAACTAAACATCATGAGTTCAGTCATCCGGAGAGTACCTGATTTGGGATGAGGGTGTGACAGCTACAAAGGAGTCAATCATTTACCTTGGGCTCGGAGCTTGGCCAGCTCTTCACTGAGCGAGTCTTGGGACTCTTCCAGCTGCCTCCTCTTCTGTTCCATGTTCTGCATATAGTCTGTCAGGGATTTGATCTTGGCTTCATGCTTTACACAGCAAATAGATAAAAAGGAGTGAATGACTAGCCTGTGGTCATCTCAGCTTGCCTGGGGCTGTCCAATAGGAAAATGTAATGGAGGAAGCATCATTGAGTCCCTTTTTGAGTTCCAACACCCGAAGTGCAAATATTCTGCCCTTTGCTTAGAATCTGGGATCACTGACTAACCAGCAGACTCCTCTGTTTCTTCCCTGTACCTCTCTGCCTCACCCCCCACACACCCCTCATGGCCATGCCCCTTCTCGCCATCCACATTAGTGAGACACCAAAGCCCAGACTGTTTTTCCTCCTCATAGAACACAGTATGCTGGAGAGAAAGGAGTGGGGAAATGTCTGGGGCTGAAGGCTTCATTCTTTCAACTGGCACCTCTGGATGGCATCTTTGTAAGTCAAATATGGCTTTTCTTTTTCTGTGTCTCAACCTCACCAATTCTTATCTCATGGACTTTGCATTTTAAGTTTTCCCCTCCCTGGTAAGCTCTCCTCCCACCCCTCCCAGACGTGGACCTGGCTAGATCCCTTTCTCACCAAGAGCCCATCATTTTCTTAAAGAACCAACCTTCTGCATAGTTTATCTTACCCATTTCCTTATGTTAGCTCTGTGAGCGTAGAGTATGTGCTTAATAAACATCAGTGGAGGAATGAAGAAGGAATGAATGAATGGGAGTTCTTTGACAGGATAGGGCCGGCAGTCATTTCTAGGCAGATGGAAATACGCAGACCTTTCCCCCTCCAGATCTACAGAGCTCACGCAGAAAGACCCCACACTCTAAGCCCTAATCTCATGAAATAACCTCTGGGAAATGGGACTCTGTTGGAGCAGTCATTTTACAGCTTTTGGTGAAGAGAATGAGTGTAAACAAAGACAACAATAGCATTTCAGCTGGCAATATTTGGTCAGATTTCTTAGATCGTGTCAGAAAATAAGACAATGTTTTTCTTACTTTTGAGCCCTAGGAAATAATGATTGAACCTTTAGCTTTGTGTGTTGTAGAAAAGAGTATAAAATTGCACCTAATGGAAAACTGTACTTGTTGCTAAGGTAGAAAGCCCTGCCTGACTTAAGTATTCTTTAAAGCAAAACATCCTGATATTCTTGACGCCCATCTCACATTCCCAAAGTCAGTGTTACTCTGAAGACGTGGGCACCTGGAGCCCCAGTTCTGGGCTCCAAACTTGACAGCACTCCGCTTAGGCCATCCTCTCGCTGCGCCCCACTCTGGTGAGCAGTGCCCGCCTGGAACCCACACCCCCTTCTAGAGCACTCTGAGTGCCCGGAACTGACACTCGCTACTCCAACATCCCTGTGGCCACCCCATGGGCTGGTGATCATGCTCCATCATGCATTGCAATAGATTACAGATGACACAGGTGCACAGTTCCCTCAGTTCCCAGAAAGAGCAGATGGACTTGGACGTGGAGGCTGGTACATCCAGACGGAACAAGAAGACAGAGGCTGCAGGGCCTGTTACTGCACTCTGGCTTTGGCCTCCACACAGTGCGCACAGGGCCACCCAGACACACGTGTAGCAATGTCACAGCGGACCCGGGAATCGTGCTGGAGGTGCACTGGGCCCCAGTGTTTATCATTGCTCTTCATGATTCTTAAGATTATAAAAACAGCAAAACAATAAAGCCCACCCAGAAAAAGTGGTATAGATTTCACCCACAAACCGTTCTAACTTATCAACTCTATCCTCCTTACATCCCTGTTCTTATCTATAGGAATGCGTATTTCACAAAGCTGCAAAGTATATGACAGGTACTACTCAACAACTTCATTTGCATTATCTTTATATAATTATACTTTCCAAATGGCTGGGTTTAATAATTTTTATTTTATTTTTCCTTTTTATTGAATTTATTGGGGTGACATGGTTAACAAAATCATACAGGTTTCAGGTGCACAATTCCACAACATATAATCTTGTAAAATGTACTGTGTGTTTGCCACCCCAGTTAAGTCTCCTTCCATCACCATTTATCCCCCTATACTCTCCTCCACCTCCCCCAGGGCCCCCTGGCAGAATAATTTTATTTATAAGAGCAGTGTAATATTCTTCCATATAACTTTACATTATACTCTATCAATAAATATTTGGGTTATGTTATTACTCTCAATAAATATTTTATTTTATCATTAGTAATATTGCATTCAACATCTTTTATATAAGCTTCTTTAATTTTTTAATCAGGAAATTATAATACTATATGAAACAAAAAATTTTCATCTTTATTACCAATTAAAAATACCATAAGTAAAATTACTGGACCCATGTATGAGGTTTGTCCAGAAAAAAGTCCAGCCATTATTAACATAACAAGAACCATTGTGTGACATCTATGTAACCTGGCAGCCAAGGAGAGTAGACTGGAATGCACATGTGTAAACGATGACGACTTCACTGTACTGGTCAGTGGTGACAGTAGATGCTGCTGAGTGAGCATGTGTGCTGTGTGGCTGCCACATTCAAAGTGACTGAGCGAGTACAGCAGGGAATTTGCATCAAATTTTGCATTAAGCTTGAACATTCCTCTACTATTCAGATGATTCAGAAGGCCGCTACTATGGGCAACTGGTGACTGGCAACTTCATCACAACAATGTGCCTGCTCTTGCATCACGTCTCCTGCAGCTTTTTTTTGGTGAAATATCAAATCATCCAGGTGACTCGGCCCCCCTATAACCCAGATTTGGTGCACTGTGACTTCTGACTTTTCCCAAAACTAAAATCACCTTTGAAAGGGAAGAGATTTGAGACCATAGATGTGATTCAGGAAAATACAATGGGACAGCTGATGGCAACTGGGAGAACTGTGTGAGGTCCCAAGGAGCCTACTTTGAAGGGGACGGAGGTGTCACTATCCTACACACAATGTTTCATGTATCTTGTGTGTTTGTCAATAAATGTCTCTATTCATATCAACATGGCTGGATACCTTCTAGGAAGACCTCATATACTCGTATTTTTCATGGTTTTTGATTCCCAAGGTGCTTTCCAAAAAGGAGTGACCAAATCAGACTGTTTCCAACAATGTATATAAATTTCACTATCACATACTAGCATAGAATAATCTTTTCAAGACATTTCTGATTATGTTAGTTATAAAATGGAACCTTGATGCTTTAATTGCATCTCTTAGATTATTATGGTGGCAGAAAAGGAGGCTGCAGATGGTCCTATGATTACATATTATTGCTATGTTTAAAAGCATAACAGAACAAGTGTGTGCTCATCTGCCTCGGTCCTGCTCGATACCCCGCTCCATGCTGACACCTGTCTGCTTCTCCCAAATGGCTTCGGCTGTTTTCACGCCTGGAATACAGCAGCAAGCAGCATACCCTGGACGACTCACAGGTGCCTCAGACCCCAAACACCAAGGTCAGATAACAGTGACAGGCGAGAACCGAGGCTATTTACTGGAACCACCTCTCTAAAATGAAAATGCCCTTCCAATGGGAAGAAGAACCGCCTCCCTCCTCAAGCGAATGAAATGTGCCCTGCGGCTTGCAAATACCTTCTAGGCTTTGGGTTCACAGACACTTTGGTTCATCAACCAGCTCTGCCTTTCACCGGCTCCATGACTTTGGACACTATATATAATCATTCTAAGTCTTAATTTCCTTATTGGAAACACAGAAACAACAATAAAACCTGCCTACCAGAATTTTTTTAAAGATCAAGCGAGACAACGCTTATCAAGTGCTCAGCACCGAGTGCAGCGCACTGTGAACCCACAATGTCACTAACAGCAGCAGCAGCAGCAGGGTCTGCTTTCACCCGGTGGGCTGGCCCCAGAGTGGAGGGGAACAGGTGAAGGAACACTGCCGCAGTGGACAGGAGTTTTAGATTTCACCCAATAGTATCCATTTATTATCAGGTCGGCCAAAAAGTCCTTACGTATTTTTTCCATACGATGGCTCTAGTAGCGCTTAGTTGTCTTTAACTTCATTTGAAACAATTGTGTTAGATTGTATTGTGACAGCTGTCCTATCACGCATTTAAAAAAACCTTATCAAAATTGGTGAATTCTTGTGCAGCCATTTTAATACTGAAGATGGAAGAAGATACACAAGGTTTTCAGCATATTATGCTTTCTTATTTCAAGAAAGGTAAAAATGCAACTGAAATGCAAAAAAAGATTTGTGCAGTGTATGGAGAAGGTGCCGTGACTGATCAAACGTGTCAAAAGTGGATTGTGAAGTATCTTGGTACTACTGACATTTTGGCCAAATAATTCTTTGCTGTGGGCCTGTCTTATGCATTGGAAGATGTTTAACAGCACCCCTGGCCTCTACCCACTAGAAGTCAATAGTAGGAGATAGCCAATGTACTCAAAATACCCAAATCAATCAAGTTATTGGTGAAAATGAAAAATGTTTCTTTTATTTTCAGAAAAAATGTAATGGAATCTTTGGCCAATCCAATCTCCCTCTCTCCCTCTCTCTCTCTCTCTCCCTTTCTACTTAACCTACCTGTGTGTATAACAACTTCCAAGATAACTAGACAGAGACATATAGATGCAACCTTTAAAAATGGACTGAAGGTAATTCATGTCACTCACACAACCAAATCCAGCCTGGGTAAAGACGAAGCCTGGGGTGTCGCTGCCTGGGGAGGCCATGGACAAGCACTATGTAAAGCAAAGTTCATCGATATGCCCAGCACGCACCACCAGCCCCGGTAAGAGTGTGGAGGAAGCAGATTTTAAGAGAACATGGCGTGAAATGAAGAGGCAAGGTGTGACCTACCTGGGATATGAGCAGCTGGCAGGCCGCCAGCTCCCGCTCGCTGGCGTTCATCTTCCTGTTGGAGTCCATCTGGGCACTCTCAAGCTGTTTGCTGCGGTTCACCAGGGACTTGACCTCTGACTTCATCTTGCTGATGTACAGACGGGCCATGGTGAACTCCTCCTCAATGACTCCATTCACATCTGCCAACTGAGCACAGGAGGAAGACATTCAATTACTGCCTATAATTTTCAGAGGCTCACGGGGCCTCCTGAAACCTGTCCCTGGATTCCCAAGATGTCTGTGGGTTCCTGGCTAAGAATCCCTAATCACAGGACCACAAGCGGGAAATGATCTAAAAAGTACTTATGTGTTCAACCTCAAATTCTCCAAAACTTCAGGTGAAACTTTTAATTAAAAACCTCCACTAAATATAATCCTCAATCAACCAGGTTTTTCTTTACAATTGATTTTTAGGATAATATCAAAAGAAAAAAGGCACTGGAGATTAAAATAAGAGGTAACTTTGAAGGACTGTCTTCAATGTCTTATACCTTGTATTTCTAGAGCAGCAGAGAGGCCCTAAAAATGCCTCTGAGCCCCTGTAGGAACTCCACTCAAAATTTCAATTATGTTCTCTGTAGTGTGCTATTCAGACAGAGTAGTGGTCTAATGGCTTGAATATGTGCAACTAAGGGTTGAAATAGAAAGGATTTTCTATATAGTCCTCAATTCAACAACAACAACAACAACAGCAACAAAAGCCCAGTGTGTAAGAACTGCCATTGCCCAAAGCCCCTCCAGATGCAGGTTTTCTGCATGACCCCTCCTCACTGCCAATCTGCATTTCCTTGCCTCCACCTGCCTGTCCCTTTCAAGCACACAGAATTCTTATTATTTAAGGTCATCTGAGAATAACCATCTAAACCCACCTTTAGAAGAGAACCTCTGACAGCCAACATTCCTGCATGATCTCATATTTGGTTTCTAAGTTTCAGAGCTCTACTGGAAACAAAAATTGACACAGGATACTTGGGCTAGAAACCCACTTGCTGAGATGCGAACAAGCTCTTGAAGGGCAATTGCCCAAATGAGTCAAGTAACTGTGCATATTCTGTTTAACCACCAGAGGGCACCCTAGCACCTCAGGAGAAAACAGCACTATCCAGAACCCAGCCCAGGAACTTAGGCTTGAGCTGATTCTAGGACATTTCCAACCATGTTTTTCAGATGTTCCACAGTATACTCTAACAGCCCACTTTTGTCACTATTGCTGTCATTAATTCATCATGTGACTGTTTTCTCAGTAAACATTTAAGAGTTAGAAATATGGAATTGTGCATCAACCATGAAAACTGGTAGCAGACAGGAAGTACACTACTGAGACAGCTGAACACCTGTAATTTGGAGTCTACGCTCCCTTAAGGATCGTGCTGCACGGTATTTGTTAAATCAGTGTCAGTCAGCACAGTTCAGAACTACGTCAACAGCAAGAAAATATACAAATATCAACTTGTGACTCCACTTTCATTTAATGGAGGTTCTTGCTCAAGCCCTGTTACCTTTGACCGTGAGAAATGTTTCTACCAACACCATTCCGCCTTACGTGTTCCTTTTATAATCCCTAAGCACAAAGAAAAAGAGTAAGAAAGGCCTGCAGTCTTTAAATTTTTTTGTTCTCCTATGTTTGTGATTGGTTGACTGTGGAACAGAGATGAGAAACTCATTCTGTGTCCTGACCAGCTGTGCCCTGCATGTGGTCCAGCACTGGTAGGAAGGGAAGGGAACACACACCCATATCTTCGGTATGGGATTCACAACCTACACCAGCTGCCGGTGGCTAAACCTCGCTGAGGAGCGGACCCCTCCTCCTCTGCAGGTCTGTCCTCAGACAAGAACAATTTCTCTTCTGTGCCCAGATCCCATGTGAACTGGGGAAGAATTAAAATGTACACAATCATGTGCTGCCTCCTAAATGGGTATTTCTTCCCCCATACTGGAACCGGAACCCCTGAAGACTATTTTTATCCTAGGAAATCTAAAAAGAGATTTTGCGCCTATGCCTGATTGAAAATAAAAACAGTATCTCAAACAAGTGATTTTAACTGTAAGGTGTCTTACCCCTTAAGAGTTCATATATTTAGTCATTAAGTTCAACATTTTCAGTAATTCTAGTACACCGTTATTTCACAAGAGAGAGTCAGAGTTTGTGGCTGAAATGTTACTTCCAACTCTCCCCGGGGCCTGTCAATGACTAGCAGTGCACACTAGACCACGGCATCCAGTGCAAGCGACAAATGCAGAAAAAAGGGACGCCCACAGGTGCTGTCCCTTCTACTCTGCCTAGAGGAAGAGTCACCCCCCCCCCCCCAGCACAGTCTGGCTGTGCCGGGGGCCATTTCTAGGCCAGGTCAAGGAGAGTAAGGTGACTGTACATTCTAAGATAAAAAAGCCGGAATGAGACTAAAAGGAGCCCGTGTGGGTCAGAGGAAAATCAGGCAGCCAATCCACCCACTTCACTTTCTCTACTTCTATCCTATTAGTTCCTGGCTGGATTCCTGAAAAATCTTTGTTTAAAATTTAAGGAAGGAAAACCCCGGGGGAAGGAAAAATTTAAAATTTAAAACCCCAGGGGAAAGGCACACGAAAAGGAGAGGAAGCTCACTAATAAATCCGACAAAGGCAACACTGGGCTCATCTCGTCATTAGCTGGTCTCACTCATCTTGTTCTGTTGACTAAACAAAATATCTCCGGACTCTGTTTCAAGACATGACTGAGCCGGAGAAATGAGCTCTTTTGTCTCCTAACTGTGCGGGCCCGTCGGGTTCTGGGTCTGGCGGTGGAGCAGACCCGTCTTTCCCCGCACGTCACTGCACCACCAGCAGGGACCTTGTGGGAACTGAAAGGGCTTTAGGAACAAAAATACAAGATCACTGAAAAAGATCTCTTAAATTTGCTCATTTTCTCAGATCGAAATAATTACATCAATTGTAAGTGATGTAGTAAGTGGGGCTTCATCAAACTAAAAAGCTCTACACAGCAAAAGAAACCATCAACAAAGTGAAAATGCAACTTAGGGAATGGGAGAGAATGTGTGCACATCACATATTTGGTAAGGGGTTAATATCCAAAATATATTTTAAAACTTGTATATATAAGTTGATAGCAAAAACAAACAGTCTGATAAAAAAAAAAGGACAGAGGACCTGAACAGACGTTCTTTCAAAGACACACACAGGACAGCAGATGCACAGAAAGGTGCTCGGCCTCACTCACCAGGGAAACGCAAACCAGGACCACAGTGAGATACCACCTCACACCTGTCAGAATGCAGCCGTTGAAGGCACAGAAATAAAAGTGCTGGCAAAGCTGTGGAGAAAAGGGAACCCTAGTGCACTGGTGATGGGAGTGTGCATTGGTACAGCCACTGTGGAAAGCAGTATTCCTCAAAAATTAAATTCCTTAAAAGTCGAACTACCATATAATCCAGCCACCCTGCTTCTGCGTAATAAGTGAAGGAACAGAAATCAGAATCTCACAGGGATATCTGCATTCCCACATCCTTACAGCATTACACACAACAGCCAAAACATGGAAACAACCTAAGTGTCTGTCAACAGAAAAATGGATGAAAGGGGTGCGTGTGTGTGTGTGTGAGAGAGAGAGAGAGAATGGAAAATTACTCAAATTATTTAGACGTAAAAAAGAAGGAAATCCTGCCATTTGCAACAATGGATGGACCTTTAGGATTCACCCCTCAAGTAAAATAAGTCAGACAGAGAAAAACAAATACTGTATGATATCGCTTATATGTGGTATCTAGAAAATCTGAAAACACCAAACCCAGAGAAACAAGGAGTAGAGTGGTGGTTACCAGGGGTTGGGGGTGGTGTAGGGGGTGGATTGGGGGAGTTACTGGACAAAGGATACAAACTTCCAGGTACAACATTAGCAAGTTTGTAGAGTTAATACGCAGCCTGGAGATTACAGCTAATAAAATTGTATCATATACCTGAATGCTGCTAAGAGACTAGCTCTCAAATGTTCCCATCAGAAAAAAGAAATGGTAACTTGTGATAAAATGAATGTGGTAGATAATGCCATAGGATAGTTATTCTATAACATATAAATGTGTCAAATTAAGACACTGTACATTTTAAATTATACAATGTTATGTGTCAATTATATCTCAAAAAAGCTGTGGGAGGGCGGTGATTATCTACCCATATGATAGCTCTAAGGAATACCTGTGTATGTCACGTCCTTTCTGAGCTGACAACCTTCACGATAAGCTGGCTCCCTTGTCGTTTCACACAGCAGGGGAATGAAGCCCAGAGAACTGAAGGGACGTGCCCTAAGTCACACCCCTCCTCCCTTTAGATCTCATTGCCTCAATAATTAAATCACAATTATAAGAAAAAAACAATGATTAAGACTATGATGCTCTACAAGTGAGAATTATCAATGAAATTAACAAGTTATTAATGAAACTAACTAGGGCAGCCAATGTCTGGAACGCAAAAATATCTTTAAGACATCCAGTTGAGTGTTTAAAAATAATTTCAATCATACTTCAGATTCCCAGAGGTAAGGACTCTTTTTTCAAATGCTGAAGCACCCAGACACTCCTTGATTTCATTAGCATTTTTCATCAGCTCTATTTTAGAACTTAGCATAAAAATATCTTCCTTTATCATTATCAGCAGCAGGCGCCAACCTCCCATAAATCAATTCCACCTTCATATTTCAAGGGGCATTTAATCACCCAAATGTCAGAAGTTTATAGCTCAATACCACTGTGTATGCTTCTAAAAATTCTTCTAAATCATCAAATATAAAAGCACCAAACTGCAGCTTAATAGGGTTAATCCTATAGTACCTGAGAATTCTAGGCTAAAATTAGATTCATTCATAAAGATTCATGAAATATTCAGTTTCAATAGAGGTTCCATAAAAGAATGATTAGGTTTTGCCAGAGATTACACACTCTAAGCCTAGAGCTGGTAACCACCCAAAAAGGACTTTTTCTATGCTTTCCAGAAATGTCTATAAACAAACGTAATCTGGGGAGCCCTTCTAGTACAACCCCAGCTCAAAAACTGAGTGTTCCCACAAAGCAGCTAATACAGCATTCGGCCTTTTAGAAGTCAAACGGCTAAATTCAAAGGTTTGGGTTTTAGAGGCTCGTGAGGGGAAAGCTGAGCAATACAGCGCTGCTTTCTGGCTAGATGAGACCCACGTGGTGATCAGCGGCCACTCCGTGTGAGGTGCTGCATTCTTATCACAGGGCCGCTGCAGCCCACACCACCTGCCCCCGGCATGAAGGTGAGACCAGCGAAACAGAGCAGGGGCCCAGAAGCAGCCCCACACATTTTGGGGGTGGGGGGAGGGTGGGGATGTGGTCTATTTGCTGTCTTCCTGTGGTGATGGTTCCATGGGCATATACATAGGTCATGACTTCCCAAACCGTCCACTCTAAATAAGTACAGCTTACTTTCTATCAATCACACCTCAATAAACCTAGTTTTTAAAACATGTCTATATAATTTTTCAATGGCATCTCTATATTGTAGCAAGTTTTTCTTGGCTGAGAACTTCATTTATTCTCTCTCTTCCCTCCACTCCTCATGGACAACTTTATACCACCCCATTCTTCACACATCCCTTACTTCCCTGCCATCAGTGGCACCAATGTGCATAACACCAGGAGATGATTTATAGTTGGCTTAAACCAACGATAGTAATCCTTTTCTCTGCTTTCCTAGCTTCCCTTGCAGTGTGTGGTGGTCCACTTCTGGCCAGTAAGGGATAAGGGGATGTCTAGGTGACTTCTGGGATATAGTTCCCTCCTGAATGAAACTGGCTGCTTTTTCAGCCCATCCTGCCTTGAATGTAGTTGTGTTAGGATGAGATGACTGGTGCTATAGCAGCTATCTTGCTACCATGAGACAAAAACCTGCAGCTATGAAAAAGTAATAGGCTAAAGAAAGCATATAGGAAATAAAGAAAAGGCCTGGATCTTTGACATTGTTGAAACAATGCACCAAACCAAAATTGGCCTCTAAAACTTTAATAAGCAAAAGAATGGCTTGAGGAATCTTGTTAAAGTGAAGATTCTGATCAAGTAGGTTTGAGGTAGGCCTGAAAGTATCTATATTCCCAATTAAGTTCCCAGGTGACACAAGTCACACTCTGAACAGCAAGATTCTATACTTCTCACACTGCGAATAATTAAAAGTGGCTTTGCTTTTTAAGCCACTGTTAGAATCCTATTACTTCCACCTACAAGCTTTCCTACTTCATGCTGATTGGTTGGGGAATTTTCACTCTGTTGGGTTCTCATAGAAAAGGAGAAACACAGTACTGAGACTGGAACAGTTCTGTGACACTGGCCTCTTTACACGCAATTACATGACGTCAACCCTATATCTGAAAGGTAATTTTTTTTTTCTTCCTCCTTACCCAAAAAATCATTCACTCGCCATTCAATCAGCCCTTCGATCTCTCTTACTCAATACCACAAAGCACATGGCAGACGCAAAGCACTGTGCTAAGCACTGGATACTTAGGAGAATAAAGCAGGGACCCGCCTGCATAGGACCATGCCATTACAAGCACAGGTGGGCAGAATGCAGAGGGGCTAACTTACAGTCTTCACGTCATTGGTGCCGATGATGCCACCTATCTCCCCCAGATCCTTCAACAGCAAGTTCAGGATCTCGGTAGCTCTCTTTTTCTGGTGGTTGCTAAGCTCTTGAAGCTGGCTCAGCTCTCTCTGCGTGGTTGTCAGTGTACTCTGAAAAACACATTTCCACAACAAATTAGAAGGGGTGCCCATCGATTTCATACACTCCGCAAGGCAATGAATGACAACATACGTAAGATGGAGTTCTGTTTCCCTTTCATGTGATTTCAACACGAGAGTCCTTGTAAATCACACTGTCGGATGGCACTGCACTCTCTGATGAGGAAAGGAATGGTCTTGGCCTGATGTGTTATGTCTAGTTATCAGATGACAATTTCCAGGTAAGCAAAATAAGTTATTAAAAATAAATAAAGCCCAAAAGGAGCCCTTAGGTTTGCAATGTGCAATCATATCTCCCTACCTACCAGGTGTTCTGTGTCAGCTCACGTTCGTTCTCAAGGGCCCACAAGCACCCGTGCCCCCCCCCACCCCCACCTCCTCCCGACAAACCTGCTCCGGGGGCCACTCCCAAATTCCCATCCAATTACAGTCTGAAAGGCCCAAAGGGAATTAACAAGTTTAGAAAACAGCTTGGGAAAATTCTAATCTTCATCGTGAGCTGAATTGAACACTCTTCATCTCTTTCAAAGTATATCAAGTTCAACAAGATCATGCTTCTTAATAAATATATAACAGAAATTCCACTTTATTGCCAAACATTAATAAAACCATATTTTTCCAACCCTCAAATATGTTACCAAAAGGTATATATTTTTAACTAAGTAAAACTCTCAACATCAAAAGAATTGTCATCTGTTGGTGTCCTGGTATCAACTCAGCCGACAACGAAGAATAACCGTGGAGCTACGGAGGTTAACGCAGACACCTGCGCAGTTCTTCGTCTGCAGCTGTGTTGCTAGAGCACTTTTTGATGATCTGACTGAATGAGTCCAGTAGTACTTCAGTTTGACAGAAAATAAAAATTGCATTCTGGAAAATGTTTCATTGTTTTGAGAAGCAAATACCAAGGACTAGTTAAAAAACCCTGCAGAAAATAATAAGCAGAAAAAAATCTATGTCTCCTACTTCGTTAAATGACTTCCAGTCTGTTTGTCTGTCTTGCTTTTGTTTTGGCATCAGCACTGCTTATTTCATTTTGTTTTTAAAATCCACAGTAGCAGTAGTTCCCATCTAGTGAAGCCATTTAAAAACATTTCCTTCATGAAACTGAATGTATGGAGTGAGAAGCCTTTTCCATTAGCTCTCCAGTCAGCAGCTTAGAGCTTTCCTGCACCATCTGCTACTTTGCCTTGCCCAGGAGAACTGGATGTTTTCCACAGAGCACTCTGGGCACAATCCCATGATACCAGACCATTGGGCTGAGGTGCCAAGGGCAGCCGGGTACTGCCATTCAGCTTCCCACCACCCACTTTCCAAGCAGAAAAGGACAGAATGGACACATCCCACCACCAGCCACTTTGCCAAATGCTCACTGGCCCTGATGCCATGAGCTCACTGAGCAGAACCTGCAGCATCTTTCACTGGGAGAATCGAAAACTTAGAAAATGTGAGACTGAAGCACTGGTTTAAAACAGGACAACAAACAAGCCAGCGCAGCTCCTTCCTGGGCTAGTACGAGAAGCTGCAGGAGGGACTGGATGTCACTGAGGAGGGCAGAGACACAAGGGCGCAACCCAGTGCCTTCCCCGGTCACCCACTGTCCCCTGCCGACACACCAATCTGAGATTTACTTACTGACAACGTCACAAATGCACAGGACACTAAATGCGTTATGTAAATCATCACTAATTCTCACTCCCTGAAAGAAGTATGCAATTATCGCCACTTTTACAAATAAGGGAACAAATACTCAAGACATTTAAATGTTTCAGCTAAGGCCTAACAGTTGTAAAGTGAAAATCTGAACTAGGGTTTTTCTGGCTCCAATGTCTGCCCCCCCCCACCCCCACGGGTTTCCATGATGCACCCTGCTCTGAATACAAAAGAGCTGTGCCGTGCAGTTCTAGGATGTGTGGACAGAAGGCACTTAGACAAACTATTTCATTTATTGGAAGATTTCCGAGAATGCATCTTAGTCTAACACTGAAAAACCATTCGGCCAACTGTCTTCCTACACACAAATACGGGCATCAGCACAGGACTGACAGTGAGGAAGCCCCGCCCCCAGACACCAGTGCTCCCACCGTTTTCTGGGCCAGCTCATCTGTCAGCTGCTCGTTGGCTCTGGTCTTATCCTCCACCTCCTGGGACTTCTGGTCGTAATTGACAGCCAGCTCCTCCAAGGCCTGGAGAACTTCTTTCACCTCATCCTTAGCTGCCTCATTTTCAATCTGGAGACGCGTCAGCTCCTCTTGGATCTTCTCGTAGTCTCTTCTTGTGGAAGCTAAAAGCTGGGGACGTGAGATGGCATGGAACTGTGAACCTAATGATCAGATGTTTGTGTTCTGTTCCCTATCCAAAATAAAGTGATTTTAAAAAACAGATACAAGAAAACAAATTGGAAAAGCTTAAAATGACCAGAAAAACTACTATATATCTAGATGTTAAAATTTAAAATAGCACGTTTTTTCAAAAACCTGTTTCTCCTTTATTCTTCTCTCTCTCTCTCTCTCGCTCTCTTCCTCTCTCTCTCTCTCTCTCTTCCTTCTTTTTAGTTTAAAACTGCATAGGCGTAAATAATTGATTATACATCAAAAATCATCACACTTCATAGCTGGCTGGCTATTCCACATGTTTAAAAAACTATGAGGGCAAATTATTTCTGAGGACAATAATAATACTTAGATGACTTTTTAATATCATCATCATTTCACATTGTAAACTGGTCAATTTCAGAGTCAACCAAAACAGAACAAAAGAGCAAGCATCAATTTTTCTTTATATTCATCATGGATGCAGAGCAGCATATACCCCAAACATAACACGAGTTAAAAAAGAATGACGGGCATGCAGATGCTTTCATTATCTCGGTGCCTGTTCTATTTTCTGATTCTCCTGTAATGAACAGATACTCGGCCTTGATGCCACAGAAAAAGGCAAGTATTAAGAGTTTTTCTTAACTGTGACAGAAAAGAAAGCTTATCAAACGCAATTGTACCAAGTTGGAAATGCAAAGGAATAGAATGGGAAGAAGAGGGCGGGAAACACTAAGCAAATGGAAGACTTGGCTATCGTTAAGAGGCAAATCAATTAAATGTGGCTCATCTCACTGAAAAGGCACACAGGACCTCCCTGCCAAGGGAAGGATCTGGACAGTGGGCACAGTCCTTGTCCTGGAGAGATGAAGGGGAATGAAGAGGAAAAGGAAGGAAATGGTTATTTAAAAAGTTATGTCTATGGGAGGGCTGGAAGTGGGGACATGAACCCAAGCCACCTGCTATAATTTCATCACATGATCCAATCCATAGCATTTAGCCACAAGGCAGAAAGTATCCTAAAGCACAAAAGAAAAAAAAATATGTTTGATAGATTGTCTGCCTTTTCTTTGCTTAGGCTCCTGTTTGTAAAATACTTGGCAAAACACAATGCAATAAAGACCCTTACAGGAGAACTGAATGCCACTGGGGAGACTGAAAACAATTTGCCTCCTTTTTATTGTATCACATATACATGCATGCAGCATTTGGACCCCTTTGCTCTCCGCTTTCCCTTCTTCTACCTTCTAATTTTCATTTGTTTGTTTTTCCTACAAGACAGCACGAGAACATGGTGTGTATCCAATGCCTGAGTCCACTGATCTGCAACGCTGGAAAGGGCTAAAATGGCAGAAAACAGGAGTGCCGAGCACTGGGTGTGAGGAGGCAGGACCACCCTTGTCCCGCCACTGAGCTCCTCTGTCTCGTCTCTTCAAACACTAAGCGCAGCGACCAGCTACGCACTCTGAGTCCCAAGGCTCTACAAAGTCACACATTTATTTTCTAAATTCAAGCAAAGTCTGCTTTTAATAGGCATTGAAAAGAAATCTATCAAGAAATTTCCACATGATTCAGTGATTTTGAAAAAATTCTTTGCAAATTAAATTTCTGAGACAAACATCAACAACAGAGAGTAATAAAAGAACTTCATAAAAAAAATTTATTGCAAACTTTACCTCATCCTGATCCAACATCTGCTGCTTTAGCTTTTCAGCCAGCTGGCTCTGCTGGTTAATTTCATCATCCTGAAATGAAACATCATGTTTAATTCTTTTTGGTTAGTTATGTCATTTTAGATATCCTGGTTTCCCAAGATGGTCGGATACCAGGATGCCAGCTGTGAGCTTCCCAATAAAAGGAAGGGAGTGGTGTGGTGCTTCCCCACATAGGGGAGACTGGTTTTGGGATCTTGATTTTGCTAAAACATCTCTCACCCACCTTTGTCAGCAGATGAACCATCTGGGTACTCTGGAAAATATGTCCCACACATTTAACTCAATCCCTGCTCTTCTAGAAATCAGAGAGCCAGGGCTTGGGAACTGAAAGGAAACTCTGAGATCTCTCTCCCAATTCCAAGATGTTAACAGTGAATTCCAGGCTCAAAAAATAAGGCAATTTCTAACCATCTGCGCTATAATATATTCATGCCCCAAATCCTGTCAAATACATCAGTGACCAGGAATGTTGGCACGTGATATGTAGGAGAGACCAGTATTTCTACTTCAAACCTCTTACTTAGATGGGAAAATCACTTACTAGAGAATTAATCTTTGCCATGAGCAGACCTCCCGCTTGACCAGAAGTTAATGTTCTTAACCAGTTTGAAAGAAAAACAACAACAACAACAACAACAACAACAAAATCCACAGAAGCTGGGGACAGAGCAACGCTGATTCTCAGTCACTGCCGCCCACAGGCACACGTTCTCCTTGCCCTCACTCTCCAGTACCAGGTGCTGCAGCCACAAGCCAGGGCTGCCAGGCTTCCACTGCCCACGGGGGCGTCTCTGCCTGTCCCCCGACACATCCACCCAGAGTATGCACAGCGGCAGGCAGGCAGGGGACACTCAGCTGCGTGAGGCTCAGTGTTCGCAACAGATACTCTCATGAGTTCAAAGGCCCACTTGGAGCATAGCCTGCGAGAGCGGCAAGTTATCTGCATAGGTGCCTCTCTCCCTTGCGAACAGTGGAGAGTCCTGTTTGATGACACTTCTAGGGTCTAAACCCCAAGCAGAGTCAGATTCAGGTCAGTGTTGTGGGGTCCCTCTTTGTGCCAGGTGCTGCCCAGGTGGTTTCATCAGCAGCCCATAAAAAAAAAGGAAAGGGAAAAGGAAAGAAAGGGAAAAAATAGAATAGAAAAGAAAAAAAACAACAGAAAAACCTACACTGTGCTTCCCACCTTTGCTGGAAGGGAGGGGAGGGCTAACTAAATTCTAGGGCCTAGTCAGCAAACCTTATTAGCAAAACCTCAGCTGCCCATGGGATATTCTCCTGTCTGCCTGTCCCGTCTGTGCATTCACTTACTCAGATTAACGTGGTGTCACAACTAATGCTATTCACGGAGCAAGAAAATTCAAAAATCAGTAGGACACAATCTGTATCTCCTTTTCCTTTGCGTATCACATCTTTTGACCTTAATTCTCTCCTTAAGGACATCCTTTTTCTACTGAATATTCTACTTCAATGTTTCTTTAATCATTAAAAAATGAGTTGGACACAGGGATGTCCAACCTGAGGCCACATCAGCCTCAAGGTTGCCTTCAAAGGGCTGAATGTAATTTTAGGGCTGTATAAATGTAACTACTCCTTAACTAGGGGCAAGGAGCTCGGTGCTGCCACCGGGTAGAAACAAGGTGCTAGGCCGGATAAAACAAGGTAGAGGGCTGGATTCGGTCTGCGGGCCTTGTGTTTACCACCTGTGCTTTAATCATTCCCAAAATACTCATGACCTTCCTTCCCAAACCAGATTTCTGGCAGGAAAATTAGCGGAATTACACAAAAGTGAAACCACCAAAAGTGTATATCCACAACTAGGAGACTATTTTGCTGGACTTATGTTCTCTTCTACTTTGTAAACTTGGAATGTCTGCTACCAGGAACAATTCTGCGTTCTGTTTCCCAGCACATAAATACTAAACGACTTAACACAAAAGACTCAAGCAGTCTAACACCAGGAGTTGCCATCCTCCCCTGGGACTTGCATACAACAGTTACGTGTAACATAAATCACAAGAGAAGATGAACGGTGGAACGAGCACTTTGTTCTTGTCCTGCGTTCACGTTGAAGCCTGAGGACACAGGCTTCCGCCCTGACAGGCATCGAGGGGGATGACGCAATGGTTTCTGTGGTAATAGTGAGGAGCCAAGGGCCCCCATCCCCATCTGGGAAGCATGAAGAACAGGGATTTCATTATAAGGATATAAATCACTGTACCAGAGACATTTCCCAAACTACATTTATCCTTCATTAAGGCAACTGCTCTAAGGAAAGAGCATAGTCTACTATAGTTTTTAAATTTTTTTCAAAAAACTTTTAGAATAAGATGTGTTATTTTGTCTCTATTATTCAAGTACATCTCATACACCATGTTTACGCATGTTCACTCTGACGCTATTAAGACCTAGTCTATGCATAACAGACTTTAAAACCTTTTTCAGAAAATACTCTTGTACTTGAATTTTCTTATCCATGAAATAGCTGAGTTGTCCACAGGTCGCCTTTAATTATAAAGATGTTTTTGTTGCATGGTAATCAGTGAAATAAAGTTCAACTTATATTTTTATTTACACTTAACTCCTTTCTCATACACTCTCTCCAGTAGTAGTGCAAAGGTACTGGAGAGGTGCGGGGGAATAAGAGAAGCAGTGCTGACACTAGTTGGCTCATCTCACAACTCGGCTTTCAGCCTACCTGATACCACACACGACGTGGCTTCTCCCTTCAGCAAACAGAAAGGGAGAAGAGAGAAAGAAACTAATATTTATCAAGCACTGGCTATGCACTAACAACTTTTACTCTCCACTACAAACTTCTGAAGTAACAGATGGGATCCCCGTGTTGCAGATGAGAAAACACCTTAGCAGGGCAGGTCCCCAGCACAGGTCTCAGCAGGTTAAGTCACAGAACTGGCATTAAAGTACGTGGTTTTCCATCACACAGCACTGCCCTGGGAGAGCACTTGTCCTTAGACCCTCTGAGGGACAGCACAGAGGGACAGAGGGGGCGGTGCAGAAAGGCTGCACCGTCTCTTCCACCACATTCTGCACAGGTTTGTCCACCAGGGCTGACGTGCTCCTCACTTAAAGGCTGAGGTCAGAATGGGATGAGCCCTGGACTGGGAGTCGGAAGCTGTGTAACTCACTGCAGCTCAGCCACCTACAGGCAATGTGAACTTGGGTGAATCACATAAACAACCTGGCTAGTTTCTCATCTAGACCTAGGTACTTCCAGTTCTACCGCTAAATAATCTATGAAGGTACCATGTTCCAGCTCATGTATTCTCAAAGGTATCAAAACACCTACAGCATCAGAAGCATGAAGTACCTCCTAGAAGCCTTAAGAGGAGGGTAAATAAGAACGACAGCCGACAAGGCAGTCCATAGGGAGGGTTACTGAGGTCAAACCACTAGCTTTGGTGCCAATCTAAGGCTGAGGCTCTGGGCTCAGCCCTTTCCCAGATCTCTCAGCATCAGCCTATGGTGGGCCACAAATGCTCACCTTGGATATGTATGTGTAGTAGGGTTTTCAAGGCATAAGCTGAAGGTACATGAGTGATAAGACAGAAAATGTCCTAGGCTGGTCATTAGGAGGCAGAGACTCTGGGTCAGCTCTGCCAGCTACCAAATGAATACCCCCAGGGCATGGCATTGCATTACTCCGAGCTCAGTCCTCATTATTTCCTTTGGCCAGCTGGATTCAAAACTCTGAAGTCTTTTTCAAACCAATGAAATGCCTCATGCCACAAAGGTAAACGACCCCAATTCCAACCTATTCGTAAAGACTGTAGAACCAGGTTATCACTCCTCATCTAAGATTCTCTGAGGATTATTAAAAATGAAACCAAAAGTTCTAAAAGGAGAAAAAATTACAGTATGTTTAAACAACAGCATTTCTTTGGAGAAATAAAGAAATTGCCTATACTGTTGACTTATTTTCGATCTCCTTTTCACTTTTAGGGTTTGTGTAAAACACCTCGGAGACACAGAAGGATAACAGCAAGTCAAGTGCCTACAGGACAATCAACCCAGCTGTGACCACATGAATAGTGTACGAAACATGGCACCGAAAGGGGAGGAGGACCCCAATTCACCACTGTGGTTGCAACTCCCAGACTCATGAACTCAAGCTTCCTGAAGACACCCAGGCGCGATGCCCTCATAAAGGTGAAACCAGGCTCTGAGTTTTACTCACAAGAGAGGCCAGGGAGATTAACGGCAAAGTTAACATAACAAAGCTGTTTCATCCAAGCCAGAGGTGTCCCTGGGCACTCAGAGCTGAAGCACAGCAGAAAAGATTAAATCAGACTAAAAATATCAGCAACCTTGATGAAATGAAATGAAAGGATTTAGAATATTCCAAGGGCAGCATGCTAAGATCCCGTGAAACTTCAATTTCATTTCCTGTGCCTCTGGGATTCCTAACCTGACCTCCAACAGGGATGAATGAATGATACGCAATGTTCTCCAGTGCTCTTCAGTTTTCCTCTATTCCAATTTGTGCACTGACATGACTATCTGAGTCCCAAAAGTTTGCCATAAAAACAGACTCCCTAAGCAGCATGTTCAAACTACTTCATTCGTGAGTATGCCCCTGAAAACAGCTTTCCTGATAAGGTAGAGGTGCTCAGACCTCACCCCACTACGATGGGTCCCTCATCTAAGGACCTTAGAGCTACCTGATTAATGCACACACTGGAGTTTGAGGGCCCCACCCTTGTCTCTGTAGCTGGGACTACCATTGGAGTGGCACAGAGGTGAGAAATAGGCCCGGAGGGGGCATGGGGGAAGAAGGGAGAATGAAACAAAGGTCACGTACACTCCCACCCCTGAACCCCACCTCCCACGCAGTGATCAGCCCCAGTCCAGTTTCTAGAAGTAAGGACTGTCTGTCTACCCAGGCCAGCACTCCCCTCTTCCAGTCCAGTCTGCACGGAAGTTCCGTTCCACATGAGTCGAGTTCCCTCACTCTGCCCAATCAAGCACTCTGCCCAGTCGAGAGCTAGGGTAAAATCAGGAAGACAGACATAAACCTCAGCCTCAGCCCTACATCAGCGCCATAGAGCTTGAAGCTGCTTCTGGTCGGCAGTCCGGGACCTGCCACTTTTAGTGTTTGCGTACCAGAGTGAGGACTGTAATCTCTGGCTACGGACCTTATCATCCAGCAGTCTGTAGAGACTGGAGAATTCCTCGTCATACTTCTCCTTCTCCTCTGCAGAGATACCGGCCACAACAGGAGCAATATTGTCGATGATGGGGGTGTTATCACAGGGCTCCAGGGTCTTCTGGTCCTTAGCACTGACTTGTTCATCCTCAGGCACAGCTTCTCCTGGAACACACAGCCGAAAGGAGTTGGGTATTAAAGAAATTCAGCATGTAACCCTCCAGGAAGAGTTCCAAAAATAGTCACTCCCATGAAAAATACACAGAGGACACAATAAAGAACTGTGGTAGAGAACTGCGGTTTGTGTTCTTTCTATTTGACAAGAAAAGTCATAGTTAATTGACAAAGCTGGTTCTATCAACCACACAAGCTCTTAACTAATCCAACTTGCAGCAAAATGCAGAATTTGTTCTGCATACACTTTCCTTTTGAGGAACGTGCTGGGGCTTTACTAGAATCGTATTCTCTCTAGTGACTGATTCAAAGGGAAACAGACCTCTGAGGCATCCTAATTACCAATTAATTAGGTTACTACTTCACTAATAGAAGCAGCCGCATCAAGGAACAAATTTGCCATTGTTTAACAGAACACCGTCGGGGCCCACGTCCTCTGCACTCCAGCTCCCTGAATCGCGCGCAGGAAGCCAGGTGGCCACGGAGCCAGGAATTCTGACTGACACTGCACAAACCCACACGTCACTATCAACCACCCTCTCCTGCAGGGAGTCGGAATTAATTGGCTCTGCTGGAGAGTTCAAACAGAATAATTCCCTGTGATGTCGGGCTGTCCCAGCAAAGAAAACGCAGCCAATCTAGAATGTCACGCAGAGACGTTGCATACCACTTCGCATTCTGCAGCACAGTGCTGCTGGGCTTTTCGAAAGAAGCATTATTACCAAGTCTGACCAGGCAAACTGAGGAAAGAGGTAACGTTCTCAAGCTGGCCAACGACTATCCCCCCCCAGAAAATCACCTTGCAAAGACAGGCTGCCTCCAGAGGATTCTATGAAAACCCTGTGGCCCAGCTGAGCCTCTCAAATATCTTCTTGGAAAGCAGACCGGAACCTAACATACTTCCCCCGTCACAATGTTTACCATCAACTTCACACTCAGTGTGCTGCGACCACTGCGCGTTTGCACGTTCCAGGCTTCACTGCCCTTAGCCCATGAAGTGCATTTGGTGGAAATTTCTCAGGAACACTGCTCTGCGTCAGAGGGAAGTTCTCAAACAAACAAAAACAACAACAAAACCCGACAGACAGATCCTCACCCGCCGCCTCGTTAACGGTACATACCAGGCCTCAAAGAACCCCTCTGAACACGACCACCGTCTATATTTATCTCAGTGTAAACAGAACCATTTGTGAGGGGTGAGCTTGGCTGCTTAAGATTCCATTATCGAACTTGATAATCACAAACTGCCTTCATGTCAAATAAAATTAACACCCAGTGATGTCACTTTTGGATCACAGTTCCATCTCACGCAGAAGTTTGAAGCAGAACCTGGAATAAACTGTTACTTTGCTGAATACAATACTGAGCCAACACTTTTTCCTTCTAAAGCTCCACCAGACTGCACTATACTCAAACCCCTTCCTAAAATTATTGACCTGAGACAAAACCAAAATATCAGAGTAGCCTCTGAACTGAACCTGAACCAAATCAATATTTCATTCGGTTTCCCTTCCTGATTTAAAACGTCTATCAATAACCTCAGCGTACAGACTGAATTCCACCCAGCTAGAGTTATGTTCTCTGTGGTCTGCTAAATCCCTGGGCCATAAAAGCAATGCCGTGTTCTAGTTTGTAAGGATTTTTTTTTGCTTAAAAAAATATATATATCACACATATATACACATACACATCTTCTTATCATAGAGCATACACTAAAACTTGGAATTCCTCCTTCATCCCCACTTCCCAGTTCCATTCCTTCTCCAGACAAACCCACCACTGACACTTCAGTAAATGTCCTTTCCCTTCTGGGTCACGGCCGTATCTCCGATGTTTCAGTCCTGGCATATGAAACTTGTGAGCATGGCCACCTAGCGCAGTAGGACTTTGACCTTCCAGTTTAAGATGACGGTGAAATTCTTAGCTGTGCTAGACCACAACCCAGCCAGCCTGTGGTCATGCTGTCCGTAGGCCAACTCACCCCAAGTCCAGAGGTGAGATGCAAAAACACCTGGAACCCCTGTGTTCTGGGCTTGAAATGGCCAGAGTGGCAGTGATGTACCATGAGGCTGGTGTGAGCCAAGGGCTATCCAGTGCGCGTTTCAATTCGCCCATGCAGGCAGGAAGCAGAGGTGAAACCCCACAACCTGGTGGCAGGGAACCTGCTCTAACCAACGTCATGGGTTTCACTCCCCTTGAAGCTGCTCCCTTCTCCCACTGAGGAATTACAGCAGCACCAAGCGCCGAGGCCGACCCCAGAGGCCGTCCCCAACCGGGGAGTTTAACGAGCCAGCCAACGCTGACACGGGCACAGACTGCGTAGCATTTCCGGTGCTGTGGCCGGACCCGGAGCCACGAGGTCCTTCCACAAACCCACAGCCTGCTTCATCTCTTGGTCTGCTTTTTATAAAGGAGAGAAAATAATGCTTTTGTTCTACAGATTAATGAAAATGGTATATGTAAAAAACAAAAAGGTATCATTTGTTTGAAGTCTGTCTCTTAGCCCCTCCTCTCTCTGACCAGAAATCGTCAACTTTTTTCAGGCTTTGCAGATAAATTATTATTTTTAGTTATTCTGAAATTAATGTTTCTGTTATGAATTTATCACTTCATAATACCTTTGTGGTTAGAGTTCATATTCAAAAATAAAACACAAGATAGCTATGCAAGCCCCTTTCAGGTTTAATTTATTAAGACAATATTTGAAACCTACAGCAGACTTTCTGTTTCTCTTGAAGAATTCTCTGAATCAAAGCACCAACATGTCCCCCCACAAGCTACAGCTAAACAACGAGCTCTCCCCAGTATATTCTAAAGGTCAGGCAGTCAGGATAATTTTTTGCAGCAACCATTCGGGCCGAGAAGAACAAAGCAGCAACACGCAGGAACAAAAGCAGCAGGCGCCCGTGGGAGAGCACAGCCCCTGCCCAGAGAGGACCGAGGGCTGGCTTTCCCCAGCACCCCTGCCCTTCAAAGGACAAGAAAATGACTTCCAGGAGCGTCCCTGGTAACTACACCATCCGGCTCACAAACACGTCTGGGGACTGTAAATTCTCAACACCATGCACGACCTGACACCAGGCAATCTGTCTCCATGGCAATCTCACCACTTTAATCGAGAATATTCCCTGCACTGCAGACTGAATCTCTCGAGAAGCCCCCACGAGGTGATTACAGAGTAACTGATTGTAACAAGGAAGACAGCTGCAAACAAACCCCGAGAAATAATGCCCTAAAACCCGGGTGTGAGGGAACAGAAAAAGGATTACCAAATGAAGATGAGCATATATTTGTATTCTCCTTCTTTGCATTAGAAGCAAATTTCTCCCAGTGTAGCCCCTAGGCTGCATACCTGCTGTCTACAGGGAAAGAGCTTCTAATGTGGTAAAGCACCTGATTTTCTAGAACGAAAGCTTCCCCTCCCCTCTAACTAGAAACCTTCCCTTCTTTAAATCAGGATTCTGGCATTTCCTATTGTCAGTTGTAATTACCTTTAAGAACTAAAAGATTTGTGTGTACAGAGGAGCATTCACTTGGAGCACACCTATAAGACTTGCAGAGCATTTTAATTATAAAATGAAAACCCTCAGAGGGCATAAATAACATTTCTACAAAAAGTAGAAATCTGTCAATTACAATAAACAAGAATGACAGACTAATCAAAAATTCTCGTTAGGGTTATTAGTTAACTAAAACAGGCTTCTCGTTTTTGTGTTTCTTCAAAAAAAATAGAGAGAGAGTACACCATTAGACCGCCGGTAATTCATTAAAATTTCACACATGAAATAGCAACGAGCTAGTTATCCTTTTCATAAGTTGAGTCCCCAAACCCTCTGGAGGATCTAGAAAGGTAATTGCATTCTCCCTGCAACTCCAGGACCCAGATTTGCTGGGCACTCACAGCTTCCGCCAGAAACCACAGTAAATCTGGCAAAGAAGGTGCTTTCTTTTAATACCAATTAAACAGGCCCAGTGGCAGACCTAGTGGTAGGTAATTTCTATATCAAAGAAACTGAAAGGAAATCTTTAAGTTGCCAGATGGGTAAGAGCAGCTGGCTACAAGATGTCATTACATAAATGTGAGGTTAAAAAAAATCATTCCTTTATGGGATTATTTTGCACGCAAATAGCACCTTTCACCCTAGTTCCTAAATATATTGTAAGCAGCTTACGACATCCTCTGATCCCTTCTAGAGTAATTTTCTAGTAAACTGGTCACCCAGTACTCTGCACCCTCCTTACATTCCTGACTTCTTGAACAGGCCATAATATTCTTCTAGCGGTCAGGACTTCCATCAGTGTTCGGCTGTGCTCTCAAAAGAATCAAGAGAGCCTAACAAATTAGCCCTCTCAAATGAAATGCTAACTTCCGAGCATCTACTGCAGTAATCCAGGGGGGTGGGGGCGGCATCTTCTACATATTTAATGCTAAAGGAGCAAATCAAGTTCCAACCCCGGAGGCCGCACAGCTTCACAAAGCCCCAATCAGACCCAAGGTTACAGATTTAGCTCATTAGTGAATCAAGCCTGCTGGCCTGGCAGGTTTTAAATCTGGAGAACAAATCTGCTGGAGAGATTGCCGATTTTTCCATGCCTCCTCTGCCTGTGATGAAATAATTTTTTTGCATGACTTCAGCAGATGGGGTACATCTACATCTTCACTGTTACTGAACATTATATTTTATTCGAGACGCTGCAGTCATGCCCCATCGTCAGGTCATCTCTCTGCCCTCCTGACACTGGCATCCTCAGGGCCTCCTCTTCTGACATAAGCCCCAAAGTTATTGTTTTTCAAAGGGCAAAACTCAAAGACGTCTCCGAGGAGAGGGCCTGTGTGAAAGCTAACCTGGCAGTGGCAGGGAAGCTCGGGCCGCCCAGCCCCCTGAGCACCAGGACCACAGTCCTTCACCCCTCCCTCCCTGTCCTGCGTGGTCTTCTCCAGGGACTGCGGGGAACAGAGCCACAATTCACTCTGAATCCAACTGCCTAAGCCCATCCCCATTTCTGGGGTTGCTCACGCCCTTTCCACACAAAGGATCAACAAGCAACAGAACTGGAAAAAAAAATCTCATTTCTGACAACTGCCCATTGTATCTATCTGTCCTTAAGCAAGTAGGCTGCGCAAATTTCCATAAGGCTAAAGTTGCCAGCAGAGCCTTCAGATTTGAGAGAAGAGTGTCACTAGATTTCAGCCCACAAGATGTCACTAGCAGACAGTGGTGGGCATGTGTTGGTTTTCAGCCACTCAACATCCACTCTCTTAAAATCACCCCAACTTCCTTGGGAAGGAATTAGCCACCCCCCAATGATGGAAGTCTGGGACAGACAACACATCAGCGCCCTGCCCGTCCCCACAGAAAGCACAGCGCCCAGCACGGATCTCCCCTTCTCCCACAGGCCCCTGGGTCTCAGACATAACACAATGCGAGGACGAGGACGAGACACACGCACAGGGGGTTCACTCCAGGTGGGCCCCTTCATGAGCCCTGCCGATTTCCCCCAATGCCTGTGTCTCTGCAGCAGCCCCAGCCTCACGGTCTGACACTAGGCCCCAGTTCTTTTGGTTCTGGGAGTCATCCTAGCCTTCTAATGCCTACTCTTTCTGTTTAAGCCAGACAGGGTCAATTCCTATTGCATGCAACCCAGGGACCCTCAGTGGCACAGTGGGGAATAAAACAAGGAGAGTGGCTCTGTTCATTCCTTCTTTATAGAAGCAAGGTGTGGCCTCCCCTTAAGCCGCAGGCACATGCACTGAGCTGTCCTGCCTTAATCACAAGGGCAGAAATGAATTAGGCTTGGTGTAATGCGCACACTGTGAATCACAGGCCACATTCTGAGGATCCACATTCTGCTCTGCCCAGAGAAGACTGCCAGGTTTTCATTCTGCATAGCCCAGTAAGCTACAAGGGGTTGAAGAGGGTATGGGGGGACAGCCTATAGGCATATAACAGGGACAGTATTTCACAGCTTTTGACTGGCTCTGCATGGGGAATGCTCTCTCCCGTGCCACAGGCCCGTTACTGCCAACTATATCAGGCATACCTCCCTTCATGCATACACACTACCTGCCTGGACCCGATCTGCTGTTGAGGCGTCATCTTACTTTACCTTTCCTACTACTTTGTGCTCCTACCTCATTCTATAGCAAAAGCACAAGCACGCACGCGCACACACTTTTTTTCCTGCTACACTCCCTCTCTCTCACTTTCCTACAGCTGGAGAACAGCAGGGCAGCCAAACTTTTAAATTGTAAACACACCATGCAAGGAGAGAAATCCACTTCCCAGGGAAGAGCACATACTATTGATGATGCTCTTTTAATGTGTTCAGACCACAATACCCAGGAATCACTGAGGTGAACTAAGTAGCTGCTTCCTCCAAGTTGAGAACCAGCGTGCGTGTCAAATTTCAAAAGAACATTGGAACTATCCTGTCTCTTTGATTTTAGTGGAAGGTACTCCACCTATCAAATCCCAGTTCTCTAGTGGACACACACCAGCCATGCTTTCATGACTATGAGGACTTAGAACTAATACATAGGGACACTGCTGAGGTCCCCCTTCTTTTTGCATGTGGTCCCACCTAACTGGCTTAAACAAACCACTAGGACAAAGTGCAGGCCAAACAGACAATGGACAGAGAATGCACTTCAGGGTCAAGCTCCCTCTGCTCAGGTCCCAACTCTACCGATGACAGAGTCATCTCAGGAGAGTCTTCTAACCTGTCAAAACCACAGCTACCTGAGGATTAAACACCCAGCGTAAGAATAGAACAGAAAGGCTGGGCTTTTTGCTACATGTGTGATGTCTAGTTAATCCTTGAAATAGATCTTCACTCACAGCTGGTCAAGGGACTACTCCACCAACCCGAAATTTATATCACTAGAGTCGGTTTTCTACATTCAAGAACTCTGGCTTCCAGCTCTGGCAAGTGTGGCTCAGTGGATTGAGTGCCAGCCTCAGAACCAAAGGATCACCAGTTCAATTCCCAGTCAGGGCACATACCTGGGTTGTGGGCCCCTTACAGGTCCCCAGTAGGGGGGCGTGCGAGAGGCAACCACACATTAATGTTTCTCTCCCTCTCTTTCTCCTTCCCTTCCTCTCTCTCTAAAAAATTAAATAAATAAAATCTTAAAAAAAAAAAAAAAAGAACAACTTCGGCTTCCGGAAAAATCACCTTTAAAATGCATATGTTAGCTTGGAAGGAAAGGAGGGCTCTGCAGATCTCCCTTCTCCCATCAGTCACTCAGTGACTACATGGTAACAGGAGGTGAGTGTCTCCCTGTTCTCTTCTTCTCTATTCTCTCACTATAATCCACAGGGACCACCCCACCTATGCCCAAAACTGCTCCCTCTAGTTCAAGTAGCTCCTCTAATCTCTGGAACTTCAGACCTAACTTCTTATTTGATACTTTTACCTAGAATGTTCCACAGGCAACCCAGAGTCCCCTACTCATCTCCCTTGTCTCCAGTCTGGTTCTTCTCTGGTGCTTCCTTTCCCAGTGCATGGTTCTGCCCTCCACCCAATTCAGCAAGCCAGCACCCTGACACACTCTTTCCCCAGAACCAACTCGTAAACATGGCTGCCCCCACTCCACCCTGACCCCCACCTTGCACCTCCTATTTGGCCTATTTCACTCAGATCTGGTTCGATAGGTCGCTTGTTGGGGGAAACCATCACTGACGTCTTGTCAAGGTCAGGTCCCCCTGCTGTAATAACTTTTAGCACAGTATACCCTCCCTTTTTGGCATGTAGCGCAGACCAACATCACACGTTTCTAGATTCTGGCTGGAGTCTACTTCCCATTCCAGATTGTGGGCTCGTGAAGGCAGAGACATGTCCGACTGCTGACCCTTCAGCCTCCAGCACTGCCTTATGTTTACTTAACGTGCACTGATGGAAGGCCATCATGTGCCCGAAATCATACATTAGTTCCCCCAAGTTATGGAACTTAAAAAGGGGATATACAGGATCTCACCCTATAGGGCATGAACAACGGTGAATTTCTGAGTATATTTGCAAGGTGGTGGGACAAGCAATTAAAATGATGCCAAGTGCAAAGTCCAAGAGCAGGCGGAGAGCACCCAAAAGAGATGCGAGGCATAGGGTGAGTCAGGCGAACAGGGGAATGGGCAGACCCAGAGAACATAGCCGACTGAGGGAGGGAGGACTGGAAGATTAGAGCTTGGCAGGGCACAGGAAAGAAGAGAAAAAACAAGGTCTGTTGCCCACTCCACAGTATTTCTAAGGCCAGTCCTCCCTCCCTTTACCAAAAGGCTTTACTGAATGTTCCAGTCGCCCAGCAGAGAACTGACCCAAGAGGATCCCAGAAATAGAACAAAATTTCACATGGCTGCTCCCTGCTTTGCCAAGCATCCCTCCCCACTCTCCTACTCCTGCCAAATCACAAGGAATCATCCACCAGCCCCAGGTGCTGAGTTATTCAATTATTCTAGCAGCTTTCAAAACACATATGCAGCTAGAAAATCTCCCAAAAAGAAAAGAATCATGTTATTTAGGCTACTAGGTCATTTCTTGAACCTCTCTTGAATCCTGGTTTGTCATGTAATTAGTTTCAATTGAACAGCAGCTCCCTGACACCCCACCCTTCCTATCAAAAAGCCGTGGCAAACATAACCACAAGGCGATCTGCTGCTGACTCTCCAGTCTCAGACAGGCGGTTTGCCTCCTGACCCTGCACAGCAGCCCCCAGGCCCCTGCACTTACCCCGCACAGAGACCCGAGGCTGTGCCTGAAATCAACACTGAACACGGTAGCGGAGAATCCGGAGAACAATCTCCGACTCTCCACTATCCCCTGACACACATACCAACCTACCTTAATGCAGTTAAAAAAATAAAAATAAAAAAAGACTTCTACCTGCTGACTTCCACCACAATGCTAAAACAATTGAAATAATCTGTCAGCACTTAGATTTGGAAACCCCTCATCAACGCCTCACCCACAACCCACCCACCCTCTGCATGTCAGCTCTCTGAGATATGCTCTCCGAGAAGAAGAAACCAAAGAGAATGCTTTGGGGAAAAAGAAAAACTAGTCACGAAATGAGCCTTTAAGACTCCGTTTTAGCACCAGGCTTCTGCAGGAGCCCTCTATTTCTGGCTTGGAAGAAGCAGAGCATGAAGAAGAGTTGGGAAAAAAAACAGCAAATATCTATCAGAGGTGACTTTAACCTCGAATCAACTATAAAACTTGCAAAGGAGAGAATGGCATTTTTCACTTAATCACAGCAGTCTGAACCACAAAGTCTCGGGCACTGCCCTCTGACCCGCACATATGGCTTCCAGAGAGTGAATTACAGGAACAGACAGAGGGGCATCTCACTGGAAATAGATCAAGGCAATCTTGCCAATAGTCACTTGCCCACACTAAGAACAGACGTCAGACAAGTGACAGGCAGGGGTGGGGAGCTGTAAGCTAGGAATCGGAAAACCTCTGCTTGCTCACGCAGCTGTTGCAAGGCAGGACCCAGCTCCCCATCATCCCTCTTTCCCATGTGTCCCAGGAAGCCAACAGCCGTGGAAAACGAGAGCACATGCTCGTGCCTCCCTCTCCCTCTCCGTTCTCCCTCACCGTTTCTCCATCTGTTCAGCTCCATCTCCAGATGCTGGATAACATTCTTCAAAGTCTTGTTCTTCTCTTTCTCTTTTTCATATTTCTTCTTCCATTCTTCCGCTGTCAATTCCAGGTTCACAGAGACTGTATTCTTGATAGTCTTAGCCCTGAGGTTAAAAACGTAAGGGAAAGATTCTGAGCACACCTATTAGCATTAGCTAAATCGTAAATATATTCCTTTCGCATCAAAAGACTGGGGCCGGGAGAGCCAGAGGGATGCTGTGACTCTTCACCCACCGCCTTTCCCCTAGCTGTATTAACAGCACTGCTTACTCCTCAGGCTCCACACTCGCCTTTTCCTCTTCTCCTTTCCCTCTAGATTCAGTGGGTTTTCATTCAAATTGTCCCTCAGGGTCACCTCTTTCTCTGTTCGCCATCCCCATCTTGATCTGTGTTCTCAGGCCTGACCTACGGTTAGAGCCTTTTTTCAAATATTCACTATTCTCCTTCAAGCATCTTCATACCACTGCAGGATTCCTCTTCTTAAATAGTTTCTTTTCAATTCAATAAACATTTATGAAACACAGCATATACCAAGACAAATGAGACCAAGTCTCTGGCCACTTAGAGCTTGCAGCCTCTCCTACCAATAATACACACACTGAAATAACATAACCAACCGTTGCTCCCATGCCATCTAGAGTCATCCCTGATGTGCTGAACGTGTGTCCACACGTGCCTCCTGGGCCGGGGAGGGGGGCCCTGAACCGAGTGAGGCTGGCCAGGTGAAGCCGTGGCTCCCCACTGAGCACCCCCCATCACAGCCAATTTTTACCATGGAGGGATGGAGGGCCACCGTCCTCGGGTCATCCCATACCTCACGAAGGGCCAAAAATCGAGATTTTTGTGTCTCTCTGTTTATAACAATTTTTCAAAGTGTAAGACAAACAAACACATCTAAAACCACCAATTTGCCACTTCTAACACAGAGGTGGAGTGACCGGCTGGGGCACACGCTGGCGTGGGGGAGGGGACGATGCCAGAGTGGATGTCTGGATGGCAACGCAAGGGGGCAGCTGGCGCGAGCACAGGCACTGGCAGCTCCAGCTTTTCCTAACAGCGAAAGCCTGACTGGTTACGTGTAGAAGGAACACACACAGATACGTCAAATTAAAAAGAAAACTGACTATGGGAGAATTCCACTTACTCCTTTCTCTTTAAGAAGGTACACACTTCATTTAAAAGATGTGGGGCCCTGTTTCGCTCGCTGTGGACGTCCCGTTTCACACCCCTCCTTGTCCCCTCCTTGTCCCCTCCTCACCGGGCTCGGTCACACTTGCTAGCGCTACCTGACGTGCAGCCCTGCCAGTGGCTGCTGCCATCAGATGCCATGCTGGACAGGATTTCTATGCCAGTGAAAGAAGTCGTCAGTCCTCACCAGCGCCACAGATCTCATTCCAAAAATTAATTCCTAAAGCAGACAACTAAATAAGCCAGCTGTCAAAAGAGGAGTTACACGATTTCAATGGAAGACTCCATTTAAGAATTAGTTTAATTCTCCCTCGTTCACTGTAGCTTAAGGTTGCTGTCCCCAGAAGTGATTCAACTAATTTTTCAAACGGCGGCTATTTTATTACCACTTTAAAACCTCTGCCAGGCTGACGCTCTCACCGCGCCTCCTAGCATCCTCAGGCAGTGCCGTGGATGTTCCTCAGACACAAACACTGCAGCATCCATTCTCAACTTAGAGTGTCAGAAAGTGAAAAATAGCCCGTGGCTCTAAATGCTTGTGGACATTTAGGGGTGCACCTCGAGGTGACTAACCTTACTTTTTAAGTCATGAAGAGTCTCCTGATGTCTTCTAAGGATACTAGAAAGAGAGAAATAGAGACTCTCCACTGTACTCGGGCAGGTTTAGCCAGGAGCACATTTCAGTGAGCAGACCCAGCAGGGTTATCACCGGTGTGACTGGTCTTCATTTTCAAAGTTCTTTTTAGCTGTCCAGGAACTTATGTTTGTTCCACTTCTGTAGTAATCAGGGTCCCAGCAGGGACCAGATGGCCAACTCAAATGGTTTGACTTGGGAAGTTTAACAGAGACCTGGGAGGGGTGTTGGGAAATAACTCAAGACGATGCATACCCCGCATTAGCTATGGGGGCAGCTGTCACCACCCTTAGGCTGAAGGGGTCCTAGAGGGAGGGAGCGAAAGGAAGGCTGCCCCCAGGGAGCGGTGACCACCTTTAGCCTAGGGACATAACCAACCCAAAGTTATGGGAAAGAGGCAAGAAACTGATACCCTGACCCTATGCTCTTCTATCCTTCTGTCCATGTTCCTCCCCAACCGCTCAAACTTGACTGGAAGCCAGAGGCAAGGGAGACCATTGTACTTGCCCAGACCAGTCACTGCCCCAGGGCCCAGAGCGGAGCAGAGCAGGGACAGTATAGAAACAATCCAGGGGAGTGGAGCGAAGACAATCCAGCTCCTATTCGGAACAAAGAATGCAGGTGGGAAACCATGTCCCCTGCCACTGGCCTAGAATTCATTCATGCCTCTCTAGCCGCTAAAGGTAGAACATGAAGAAATCAGACAACATTGAGAGGGAAAGATGTTGATTCCCCTACAATTGATCTACAGATTTAAAATAGCTTCAAATAAAATCCCAGGAGGTTCAAATGTTGGTACAGAAACAAATTAGCAGATCCTGAAATATATTAGAGAAATGAAAAAAGTCAAGAAAAGCAAAGATAATTTTAAAGAACGAAGTTATAAAACGGAATACCAACACATTAGAAAATCACAGTAATTAAAACCAGTTTCAGAAACTCTAGAATAGAAATAGAATGGATTATCCAGAAACACACTCCACTATACAGTCATTTGACTTACAACAAAGGTGCCCATACAGTACAGTAGGAAAGAACAGTCCTTCCACTATACGGTACTGGGTGGAGTGACGACCTTTCTCCACTCCCCCAGTATCATATGAAAATTCTACTCTAGACAGGTCACACACATGTGTGAAAAGTAGAACAATAAAGCCTCTAAAGGAAAACAGGAAAATATCTTCTTCAAGACCTTGGAGTAAGCAAAGATTTCTTAAATAGGACATAAAAGAAAAAATAAAGTTGACTTCATTAAAATTTAAAAATCTCTCATTTAAAGTCAACATTAAAGAAGTTAAAACATAAGCCATAAAGTGGGAGAAGTTACACATAACACATACAAGGACTTAACCAGAATAACCGCTATAGATCAGTAAGGAAAAAAAGCAGACAAACAATGAAAAACTGGGCAAAAATTTGAACAGGCACTTCACACACACAAAAAGTGCCAAAAACACTTAAAAAACTAAACACATTTTTTGGCCAACACAATATATAACCAATAGAAATGATGACATTTGTTCACCCACAGATATGACAACAAACATCACAGTAACTTCATTTATTATAGCCTCAAAATGAAAACAAACCTACTCCATCAACAACAGAATGGATACGTATGTGCATGTTACAGCCATACAATGGAATACTGTAACTATTAAGAAAAAACTACTACTACTACACCTAACAAAGAACTGAATTTCAAAGATACAACATTGCCTATAAGAAGCCAGGTACAAGACAGTATTGAATGATTTTAATCACATGAAGTTCAAAAACAGGCAACAGTAATTTATGCTAAAAGAAGTTGTATGATACTTACCCTAGAGAGTTGGGTATTGACTAGGAGGATGCAAGGGAAAGCTTTCTAAGATGAGTGGTAGTTCATGTGTGTAGATACATGTAAAAATTTACTGAGTTGCACACTTAAGTTTATGCATTTTACTATAAGCATGTTATATTCAATTAAAAATAAGTTTAAAAAGGAAACTGATGAAGAAAGAAACCAAGTCAGATACAAGAATCTCTAGATCACAGAATAAGTGTAACTAAGAGTGATATTAAATTTCCATGTGTGGAGTTTTTTTTTAATTAAAAATTTTTTTTGAAAGATTCTATTTATTTATTTTTAGAGTGAGGGGAAAGGAGGGAGAAAGAGAGGGAGAGAAACATAGATGTGCGAGAGATACATCCATCAGTTGCCTCTCATGTGCCCCCAACTGGGGGTCTGGCCCACAACCCAGGCATATGCCCTGACTGGGAATCAAACCAGTGACCTTTCAGTTCACAGGCTGGTACTCAATCCATTGACCCACACCAGCCAGGGCTGGAGTTATAATAGAACAAATATTCTCTCATCTACAATCTTGAAACCACCTTGCAAAGTGAAATAGAGTGTCTCAGTCCCTTATTCCCATAAGAGACCTAGAGTAAAAGGATGTTGAACATCTATAATCCCTTTTGCTGTTAACCATAGACTTTAGGAAAATTTAGAGTAAAGAGCCTCATGATTAGGTTTTATCTAATGTTGCTACTCACAGGACCCTTTCGTCCTATGTGAAGGTTGCCATCAGTGTAGATTAGGTGGTGAGCGGCTGCTTTTTCACTTTGTCCACTTCAGAGCATGTCCAAGTGTCCTCCAGTTCTGACACTCTTTGCTCATTTATGTTGGAGTCTGCCATGGACTTGCTAGCTGTAATCACACCAAACAGCACTATATCTGGACTCTGTCCAAGCACAGCCTCTCAGCACGGACCCTGGGCACTCACCACTGCCCGTGGACACAGTGTGGGGACTTGTGAGCACGTGCACATACACACTGCCCAGCCTTGATTCCAAAAGAGTTTCAGGCTCACAAGGAAACATAAAAATCAATCGGGTAGCAGAAATTAAGAAATGTTTTTAATAATTTTGTCTAGCTGAATTTACATAGCAGCAATGACACCGCCTAGCCCTGTAGTTCCAGGACACTATCTCCCTGACACAGGAAAACAAGCCAATAATCCACAGGGGCCTTACTCTGCCATGAACGTCTGCTCATGCATCATATTTATGAGTCAGTAGGTCAGTCTCACTGTGGTGACACTTGATTAATCCAATGTGACCTGATCACTCACAAAGGAGCATGAAAGTATCTTAGGTATTCATTCCCAAAGACCTTCAGGTTTTTCACCTAGAGGCGCCAAGCTGTTTATAGAAATGCCTATTCCACAGTTACAGTCAGAGCAGACTCTGAGTAAAATCCTAACCAAAGGCTACTTAGGAAAAGAACCTTAATTAATCTTAGGTTTATAACCTAACAGCAAGACCCATTTAGCACAAATGAGCCAATTCTTGAGGGTATAATTATCAGAGATCCATTTTGTAGTTTTCTTTGTCTCAGCCTGCTGCAGAAACACCACTTAAATAATATATAATCTAGGTCTGCCCCAGGTATCTTCTCCCAGTAGGGAGGGAACCAGGACCCAGTTTTTAAAAGACCCCAAAGCTAATGCATGTTAATCACCTTTGGAAAAGCTAGACCAAGCACAGCAGAGGTCACGGGACATCTTCCACCTAGATCCCCTTACAGAGACGGGTAAGCCGGAAAAGGATGGCCAGAGACATGCTCCACTCAGGAACAGAGGGAGGGAGACGTTGCTCCCCTGTCCCTGAGCAGCATTCTGTTACTCCTCCCAGCTCCTCTACGTGCCGCTGTCACTGACTGTGTAGCGCACACGTGCAGAAGCATGCGGCCAGGCTCCTAAGACGGCCTATCGAGCCCATGTCCACCACCTGGGTTAGGCCCCATACATGACGATGCTCCGTAGACATCCTTATAATCTGGTACCTGAATCAACCCTGTTGACAAAAAGTCCTAGAACCATTTGGTTCACATCACTCTACATCATGATAAATCCCACCTCCACTTAATGCCTCAGTAATTGCCTCTACTCATACTTTCTGGCCATAGTCAGTCCTAAATCACATACTGACTACGCATTATTGGAGTTTCTTCTAACCATCTTATCCTCCCTGGGGGGGCCAGGGAGACGTTTATTCCTTGTACTTCCCTATCTTCCTGTTTTCAGCATTTCCCTTTCCTCTCCAGGAGTTCAGGACAGTACTGGCATTTGAACAAGGAGCTCTAGACAATCCAATACTTTCGATGCATATGCTAAATCTATAATGTGTGATTCTGCACTGTGAATGGTGTGTCTAAGACAGAGAGAGACCCAGATCCTCCCACTGTGGGGTAGGGGGTAGGCAAGCATCCTTCTCTATCAGTCAGCGTTCCCCAGGGAAACAGAACCAATTGGATAGATATACGCAGATGATGGAGGAGTAGAGAGAGAGAGATACCATATATGTATCTATACACATATACATACATGTATATGTCCTATGATAGAAAAGATACACCTTACATTTCTTACATTTATCTATCTATCTAAAGAACTTGGCTCAGGTGATTGTAGAAACCAGCAGGTCTGGAAGGCATAGGCAGGCCACAGACTGGAAACTCCAGCAGGAATTGATACTGCTGTCTCAGGGCAGAATTTCTTCCCTAGGAAACCTTCATTTTTGACTGTAAGGCCTTCACCTGATTATATGAGGCCCACCTCTGTTATAGAGGGAAATACACCTTACATTTTTTAGGGTTTCTTTTAACTGAGGTAAGATTGGTTCCCAACATCATTCAAGTCTCAGGTGTGCGACACTCTAATTCACCATCTGCACGCTCCGTGTTGTGCTCACCACGCCACGGCCAACCCCCACCTCCGCTTCACCTTCCCTCCACCCCAACCCTCTGGTGACTGCTGATCTTTTGTCAGCCGCTAAGTTTGCTTTCTGTTTATTTTTTGTTGTTTATTCATTTGCTTTGTTTTTGTTTTATATTCCACATGAGTGAAATCGCACAATTTTTGTTCTTTTCCATCTGACTTATTTCACTTAGCGTAATACCATCAAGTTTCATCCTCGCAGTTGCAAACGGCAGGATCTCTGATGTGCTTTTACTTGGCGCCAACTGATGGCAGGTGTTAACCACGTCTATGAAATACCTTCATGCCAATACCCAGATCGGCATCTGATTAAATAACTGGGTCTACAGCCTGGGCAAGCAACACATCAACTGTCACACCTTTCATCTTGCCCCGAGTCCTCATTTGCAGGTAAAACCCCTACCTCCCTTCTGGGACCCCGACTGCTGGGAGGCACCCTCCCATTCGCTGCAATGGCCATTTTCCTGCCTGCCAGTGGGGGACGTAGGAACAGAGGAATTTTTATATTTCATCTTTTGAAAAGTTCTAGTCTCCCAAGAAACATTAAGAAGTGGCCAACCTGGATGGGAATCTGGTCTCTGGTTAACAAACCTCTGTCACCCTCAGTATCTCTCCCTTCCAGAGCAATGATGAACCCTAATGGTGTTTCAGCAACAGGCCCCACAAAAGGGTGATTTCGGTTTTTCCCATTGCCCATCACCAGTGCTCCCATTGGCCGAAGTGCTCACTCTAGCCCTGCAGGGGGCCTGTTATCATGCTCTGGTGACAGGGACTGTGCACGGGCCCACTCGGGCCTTTGGTTCTGCCTAATCCAGCTGCCACTAAACTGAGCATGCTACTAAAAAACAATGCACACATCAGAATAAAAGAAAGAATACTGCTTTCCCTGAATTATCGATTCTTATTTCACATACACATAAAGCCTTTAAATTATTCAGGCTGGATCCATCAAAAGTCTCCGTGTCAAAGACGTGCCGATTCTCTGCACGGACTGGCCCGCCCCCCAGCGCTCCCTTTCCCTCCTCACCACCCCACACGAAGGCACATTAAGTAGGCTTCCAAGATAATTGGGTGATTTCAGCTCATACTTTTAAAACTTATAAATATCCTTCTCGAATAGTGCTATAAAAGTACTTTGGAAGAGTAATTAAAGACTAAAAAATAAAACACTGGGAGCCAGAAGAGAAAAAGACCAACAAACGAGCTCTGATTCGAGCGCCCGACCCTCAGAGCAGGGAGCACGGGGAGCGTGCGTGCAGCCCTCCCATGGAGCCGGCGCTTTGACTCTCTGCCCTCCGGAAACCCAGCCGCTGCCTCCCCGACTGAATAAAAGCTCCTGAGAACACAGAAAATGGCTCCCACTTCTTTGCTAGCACAATGCCGGCATCCCGGGGACTAAAAGAGACAGGCCTGACCAAACGGGAGAGCCAGGATTCAGCACTGAAACCAAGAAAGAGCGCAGTGAATTTTTGCTTTACATTCCAGTGCCTCGTCTTGAGTCTTAGAGTGCTGACTAGGTAGGCTGCCCTCGGCCCCTGTACACTGTGCCTTGTTTCTCCTGCTTCAAAGGATATGCTATTGTTTTATTCAGAGCATCGGTGCAGTAAAGCCTAGCAACAAACATGGCCTTTCTCCCTGTACTTGAAAGACCGAGTAGGAGTAACTAAGGAATCTCACGCTGCCCTAAGGTTTGGCCATCCCTGCAACAAGAATATAATGAACACTCGTTACACTGAATTTGAGATGTGCCCAGCAGTCTTTTCAGAGTTCAAAGTGCTTAATCTCATTAGCTATCAGATGCCATGTCTAATCCGATGTTCAGACTCACGTCCACTGTGTAATTGGGTTCAATGAGTATATTTAACAACAAAGCAAGTATTGGCCCCATAAAGAAGTTAGGTTTCCTAGAAGAATCCATTAACCAACCCGAGATAGAAGGAAGGGAACAAAACTTCATACCTTTCTAAGTATGGGCTGGAAAACAAACCAGATCTGAACCCACCCAAACACCGGACACAACGGTGTCACACCTCAGCAAGTGCCCTACTGTTCCACGGAACCCTGCGTAGCACGCATTAGATTCATCCATCCATGCATCTGAGCAGCACTTCCTCACTGACCACCTAGTGTGTACTTGCTGTGCTGGGTGCTCACTGGGGCAGCGGATGTCAGTGATAAAGCCAGTCCCTGCCCTCACAGAGCCCAGTCTCCAGATGCCTCTGCTAAAAGACTATGGACCAACCTATTTCATTTGAAAATATAATTGGCATACTGTTTATTTCCTGGAATCCCAAATTATCATCAGTATTTTTTCAATTATTTGTTCCAGAAACTTAATTCTAATTCCACTTTGTTCCGTCCTGTCCATTATACTACAGTCCCATCTTGTACAATCGCTGTGACTCCCCCAAGCCTCAACACATCAGACCGTTCAAGCCTTCTGAAGAGGGAGGAGGAGGAGAACTCGCAATCACTGAATACCTACTGCATGCCAGCCCTGTGCTAAGTAAAAACTGAAGTAACTCATTTAAGCCTCCCAGCAATTCTCAAAAGTGGGTGTTATTTCATATCTCCCTACAGACGAGGAGACTGAGGTTGACAGAGAAGGAGAGAGAGAACAGGTCAGTAGCAGGACTGAGCTTCAAAACTGGAGTTGCTGACCCCAGAGGCCAATGTTCACGGTTCCTGAGCAAGCACCCTGGATATAAAAGGCTGTGAGTCAAATAGCACAGTCTCCACGCTGTGACATCCTACATGGTTACTCATTTACCGGCTGTGTGGCCTCAGGTCCGGCACCTAATGGCTTTGAGCCTAGGCATCAATGTCATCCTCCGTACAAAGGCGAGAGAATGCCTACCTGATAGAATTACTAGGAGGATTCTGACATAACTGGTGCACGCTACACCCTAAAAACAAGTGCTAATGATAATGAAGATGACAATAACCATCTCACTAAGATCAGGGGGAAGAAAGTAACCATTTGGACTTGTACCTGACACTTCCTGTAGAGAGGCACAAACACCCACTAACGGCAACCGCGTTGAGAGGGACAGCCCAATGCCCCAGGATGACTCTGGCTTACAAAGGTTCAAATGATTTTTGCTTTGCAGGTAAGAATTTTTTAAGAGAGGTATTTCCTTTTATATGTGGTATTTCCTTTTAAACGTTGTTCAAACATGTCTTCAGAGGAAACTTAAAGCTTAAGGCTAACAAACCGGGGGAGTGGGGCAGGCCGGGTGATCAGCAGAGTAGCCTGTGTTTCCCAAGAGCAGGTCGTGCTTTATGGGTACCCTGTGACCCTTGAGAAAAGAAGGTGTTATCCTTCTGAAATTCACTGAGCTAAGTAAGCATTTAGCTAACTGGGGAAGTGATTTGAGAGGAAGTAAGGAACCCAAATCAAGTTTAAAAAATATATTAGTTCTACAACATTTCAGTGTAATTATTACTTATTTAGACATCCCTAAATACAGTGCCTTGACTGGGTAATTCTATGTTCTGCTGGGGACTCAGGAAATGACTGGGGTTTAATGCAGTTTAAACAAGCCACAACAATTTCCCATACAGGATGCCCACCCCCATCTGTCCTTTCTCAAGGCATCTTAAACTATTTCTCAGGTAGAACCAAACAGCATATTCCCAGGAGGAAAGCAGAGGCAGCGTTCTGTGTATCCATTTGAAAATGAGGCAGCTAGAGCTCACAGGGACTGGTCACCAGTCTGAAGATCACACAAGTGTTTAGAATTGAAGGGAATGACAGCAGTGGACTCCATATCTCCCAACCTGAGCTCCAGGCTCAGCCCAGTGAGCATGAAAGATGCTCAGATCACCCAAGTCCACAGCACCCAGCACCTGAGACAGCTACGCTAACAGGATACTGAGGGGCCACAACTATGGAGGGTCAGGCCTTGGGCAATGGGGAGGGCTGGGCAGGAAAGGAAAGGACCATGTGAACTAACCCACACACGTGAACGCTGCTCTAGGTCACGGAGGCGTCCTGCTGCCCACCTATTAACATTGCCCAGACAGCTAGGGAACCTCGCTGGGACATTTTGAAGATGAGAAGAGGGCTGCTGTCTACCCCTTTCCTCAACATATACTCTGTACCTCCTACCCCAGGGTCTGCATGAGGATTGCTTTCCCCATTTTGATATTTACGCAACTACTCTGTATTCATCTAAGTTTCTGCTTGTTCTATCAGCACCTATGCAATAAATCTCAAATATCGGAGAGTTAAAGGTGGTTACCAACCTTGAGCTGTGTACACTTGAAATCCTGTGAACCTGACAGTCTGACTTACTTCCATTAAGAACAAAAGCAACACTCCACTGAATTGCCAGTAATCACATCTATAGTAAGTCTGAGTGTTATTTTTATTGATTGGCACATTCCTGCCCATTATTTTAAAACATGATCATTCCTTTGGCTTTAATAAATGATGCCTCAAGTTTACAGATCACCTGTTAGGTGCAATTTAGTAACAAGTGACTTGTCCCCTTCACCCTATTTCCTCTCTGACACTAGCCCCTCGCCACTCCTAACACCTGCGACGCGGCTCAGAGCATGGGTAACAAGAAACCACACCCACCTTTGTCCAAACATCAGTGTTGATTTGGTCTCAGCTTCATTGAAGACAGAAGGAGAACAGCAAATAACTATGGTAGTTCTACAGTTCCCACCCAAGGAGTCCTGAAGAATCCGAGTCATCTTGCTGTCCCGATAGGGCACGTGGGTTTTCTGTTTAGGGGAAAAAAAGTATTGGCTGTTACAGCTCATTCTAAAAAAAAATCACAAAGGGAGCAAGTCAGTGATGAAGACACTGAGCTTCGAAAGGTATGTTCTTTGGATCCTGCCAAAGTTCAGCACGCCCCTTCTCGGACCTGGATCGCCATTCACGCCTTTCAGTGGACTCAGTGTCCCAGCAAGCAAGGCACCCGCAACCAAGAGTCCCTCTGTCCCTCTCCAAACAAAAACAGGCAAATCTCTGGAGTGTGTGGAAAAGAGCACATGGACCCAAAAAGGCAACTTTTCATAATATCATTTAATACGTGGGGGACAGGATCACTTACTGTCCCTTCCGCCAAGGCAGAGATCACGTTTCCAAGAGCAGACAAAGACTTATTGATATTTTTGGCTTCGTCGAGAACAGCTCCCTCGGCGCCAGTTTTGCTGACCTATGAAAGAGAAATCAGTGAGCAGCACAGGACAGTGACAGTGCAGCAGAAAATTCCAGTTCACACGAGGGCTAAGGGGTGGGAGTGGGGAGGGGTGAATCCTCCTGGATGCAAGGAAAATAAAAGTAAGTAAGAATCGCAGTGATAAAACCTTCCCTTGTGCCTGAGGCTGGGGATTTGTTCTCTCTCGTCATTTTCCTCTCAATTAGGTTTTAGGGGAAAGGCTGGAAATGCCTCAAGTGGTGGAGCGGCAGATGCTTCCCCTGGGGACATCCATCCAGGAAAAGCAGGCTCTAAAAGTGCTGTCTCTAGGAAAAGGCCAGCCCGGGCCCTGGGACACTGAACCGCAGGCTCCACGGAAGGCAGCCCTGAGGAGCTCCAGGGGGAAACGCTGTGTGGGCCACAGTGAAAGGACACACTGGGAAAGGACAAACTATAAATTCCAGTTTCGGGCAAAGGACAAGAGTGGTGTGGTGGTGGTCCAGACTCTCTCTTCCTTCCCTACTTACCCAGGGCAAGGAAAAAAAGGAACAGTTATCCAAAAGAAAAAAACTACATTTTTAATCATTAACACTTAATTTTAACTAAAATTAATAGTTTAGAGAACTAGAAAGGACTTTAAAATAAAGTTCTGAAAAATTGCATTTGCATAAAGGAATCAAAGCAGGCCAGTGGCAGTCCCACTCAGCTGACATACTCTGCTCAGGGGAGCACGCTGCCCAGGCTGCCAAGGTAGGAAGACACAGCAATGACAAACCCCCAGGCAGTATTCACTCTGGATGCCAAACCTTCCAGTGGCCTCAGAAACATGCACATTTTCTAAGCATTCAACTAGAGCTCTTTACAAAAATGGCTGCTATGTCTTCAACATTTTAGTTTAGGTGCGACAAGTCAAGAAAATGTATATCACGCTGAGAATTTGTCTTTTTTCCTCTGTAGCCAGAGGGAGCATGCGCAGTTCCTCCACTGCTGTGTGATTACTGGTAATTTTGTATTTATATTATTTGCTGCAGGGAGAGAGCAGTTTACAGATGCTGGAAAATAGGGGAATTCAACATGATTCATAGCTCTGCGGATGGACAAACAACACGGGGTCAGCAGCAGCTGTTGAAAGAAGGAAAAGTGAGGAAGTAATTTTTAACTGCACAAAGACAGGTTTCAATTATGTATCAGGGAGAAACTCCTAACAACAAAGATGAATGCATGTCCAGGGGAAGATTTTTTGCACAAAGGACAGATTCTCATCTCTCTGGAAATTGTGTGTGGGTGTCCCTGCTCACAGATAGAGAAATAACACAGCTGATGGGCCACAAATAACAAGAGTCTATTCACAGGGCATTACGACGCATTCACATTTGAGCGTCTTAACTCCAAGAAATATGCAAGACAGGTACGATCACCTCTCTTTACAGACGAGGAAAATTTAAGCTCCAGAAATGTCAGACTGCCGGCCTCAGGGAAGAATAGCATTTAGAGGAATCGGGTACTAAAGCCCAGAGTTCTGTTCTACTAGATCACACTGACACATTCATGTAGATGCACCTAGAGCAAAGGAAAACAGATGTGAGGCGGGGGAAGGGGGACCAGCGTGTGGAACCACAACTTTAAAATGCCTCATAAATATCATAAGCAAGCACTATCGACCCTGCACAGAGGACAGGCTGCCACTCTGAACTGCCAGCACTTAGCAGCATTTTCAGCTGCATTTAGGCCCTCAATGCCCATCCCTGTGCTCTAGAGGAAGAGAGGGCAAGCTGGGGGTGAGCAAAGGGGCGGCTGGACTTCTGGTCTGGACCCATACGGCTGGTGTGGCAGCAAAGTGGATCCCATTTGCCAGTGTTAGTCTGGAACTAAGCCATGCTGCTCCCTACTCCCGTTCTGGTGGGTGTCTATTTAAAGCTACAAGCCCATACAGTAAATTTTCCAACCAGGAATATCCAGATGATTTGCTGGTCACAGCTTTACAAATGCATACAGGAGAACAATCCAATAGCCATTACTTACAGGGACATCAGTGGCCATCACTTGGCATCTGGCAACTCACTAGTGGGGTACAGTTAGGTGGGGATCAACCCCACAGTTCAGAAGACTGACTGAGCTTCAGTGGCCCAGATGGAGAAAGTCAGTAATGGTGGAGAGGCCGTGTGGTATTGTGCACATGGACCTGCTCCGTTATGCTGCCAAAGAAGGAAGAATTCCCCAGGCCAGGGTGTGGCTGCAGGAGCCTTTGGTGGTGCCATGGAAGTGAGGCTGGAGGGGGCAGGTGGGAGGTTCTGGGAGGCCTATTTGGTCTGGAGTATGGCCTTAGCCACTGCCGAGGTAAACATCGGACAGGACACAGATGCCTAACAATAGCCCTGCCAAAACCAGAGAAAGGCTGGGGCTTGTGGCTATAGCATGGGCTACAGGCCTCAGAACCTGAAGGAAGAAGCAAGGCTGCCCACGTGAGACGCCATCTCCATGCCTACTGCGAGAGATTCAGGGAAGGCAGGGAGAGCACCAGGTTCCAGACCTCCCAGCAAACACTTCTGCTGGCAAAGGCAGGACCACCACATTCCAGCCCCATGCCCTTTCCTGGCCTATTTGAGTCTGGGGCAACACAGAGCTTTCTCCTTCCCTCAGAAGTGCATGTCCCCCCAAGTCTGTGAAGCTGGCTTTGCCGAGCTAAGTTCACACATCATCAGAGCCTATTAGGCAGAAATCAGAGTTGGCATTCAAAGCGCCTCCAGTGACGTGAATAGGGGACTTTAGGATCAGGAACGAATGAGCAGGAAACAAAGGTTAAATTTAATAACATCTTGGTGCAACATCAGAAACTTTAAAAGCTCTTTAAAACCAGGAAATAGAAAGGCATAAAAATTATACCATTGCACAGTGAAGCAAATAACAGGGGGAAATTACAGCTAATACAAATAAAGAACCAATTACCTTTTCGCTCCCAGCCAAATCAACTAGATAAAGCTTCCCACTGAGTTTTTTTTCAGTCTCTACATTCTCTTGTTTAATATTAATCAGGAAGATACTGTGACTTCTAGAGCTGTGTTCATTCATGTCTGAAAAGGAAAATAGTTTATTGCTCTACAAAGAGCACATAAATTTAGGTAGCAAGACCCTCATCTAAAAAGCACAACGAAATCATGCTTAATAGCTCCATTTTTAAAAAGTCACCCAATTTTAAAAATTATTTCAGACAGCCTAACCAGTGTGGCTCAGTTGGTTGGTCATCGCCCCACAAACAAAGGTTGTGGGTTCGATTCCCGGTCAGGGCATGTGCCTGGGTTGCCAGCTTGGTCCCCAGTTGGGGCGTGTGTAGAAGGCAGCCGATCGATGTTTCTCCCTCACATCAATGTTTTTCTCCTTCTCCTTCTCCCACCCTTCCCCTCTCTTAAATTGAAAATTTAAAAAATAAGATAAAATAATAATAAAATTACCTGAGACCACCATTTCTTCTTAAAACAATGCTTACTCTTGAAATTAAAGATTTTAAATATCTTTAGGTAGCAAAGAAATCAATCAAAATCTTAGTCAACGATTTAAGACACAGATTCTCTACTTCTGCCTAAAGAAGACCCATCCTCCAACATCCCATAGTAGCTTGGCTGTCTCCTTGACCCATTCACAGCTTCCTTCCCTGCCTCACTTCAAGTCCCTTGGCCTGTATCATCATGATTTGTACCTGATGTATTCCATCTTCTTCACATTTGGAGTGTTGCCTTATAAGTAATATTGAAAACATGCTTAAGGCCCTGGCTGGCGTAGCTCAGTGGATTGAGCGCAGGCTGCACACCAAAGCATCACAGGTTCAATTCCCAGTCAGGGCACATGCCTAGGTTACAGGCCACGGCCCCCAGCAACCACACATTGATGTTTCTCTCTCTCTTTCTCCCTCTCTTCCCTCTCTATAAATACATAAATAAATAAATAAATAAATAAACAAACCGTGCTTAAGGAAGTCATGGATTAAGATATGCATTCCTTCTACAATCCATGCTTGGGACATAAAAGATCTCAAAGATTAAATATGCTCCATTGGAACAAAGTACAGAAAATAAAATTCTTTTCAAGCCCTGATCTTTGTTCATCAGGCAGGCAGAGACCCCAGTGACTGTCTTACTCAACCCCCTCTAGCAATCAGTTCTTAAAACTATCTTACCACATCACATGAGAAAAAGCCCTGAATATTCCACTAAAAGTATGTTAGAATAAACAAATTCAGCCAAGTATCAGAATATAAAGGTAGCACATTAAAGTAAGTTGCATTTCTATCTACTAACAATGAACATTCTGAAAAGGAAATTGAGAAAACAATTCTATTTGAAATAGTAATTTAAAAAGATACTTGGGAATAAATTTAACTGAGGAAGCCAAAGACTTGTACACTAAAAACCGTAAAATGTTGCTAAAAGAAATTAAGGCACAAATAAATGAAAAGACATTCATGTTCATAGATTAGAATATTATGATATCAGTACTGTCAAAAGTGACCTATTCAATATAATTTATCAAAATCTTAATGTCACATTTTGTAGAAATAGAAAAGTCCATCCTAATTCATGTGAAATCTCAAGGTACCCCAAAGAGCCAAAACAATCTTGAAAAGGAACAAAGTTGGAGGTCTCACCCTTACTGATTTCCAAACTTACTACAAAACTACAGTAATCAAAACAGTGTGATACTGGTACAAAGACAGTTATAAACCAATGAAATAGAATAGAGAACCCAGAAATAAACCCTCACATAATACAGTCAAATAATTTTCAACAAGAGTGTCAAGACCAGTCAACAGGGAAAAGACAATCTCTTTTGCAAATGGTGTTGGGAAAACTGGATATCCACATGCAAAAAAAAAAAAAAATATATATATATATACACACATACACACATACATATATGTAGTGAGACTCTTACCTTAGGCCACACAAAAATTAGGTTAAAAAAGATCAAAGATCCAAACAGAAAAGCTAAAACTATAAAATCTTAGAAGAAAACATAGGGGGAAAGCTTCACGACACTGGACAGGCAATGATTTCTTGGATCTGACAACAAAAACACAAGCAACAAAAGAAATAATGAATTGGACTTTCAAAATTAAAAATTTTTATGCATCAAAGGACCCTATCAACAGAATAAAAAGGTAACCCACAGAATGAGAGAAAATATTTGCAAATCATATATCTGACAATGGATTGATATCCATAATACACCATATTTTGCTATGTATAATGCACATATTTTTGCCCAAATTTTTGAGGGAAAAAAAAGGGTGCACACTATACATGGCTAGTACTAATTCCATATCTATATAAGTGCTTTTAATTCTTTTATTTATGCTTATGCATTAAAACTGTAACTCCTTTAAAATTCTTTTATAAATATAATACAAAAAACAAGTATCTAAATTTAAATAAATAATTGAATTAAAAAATTAAAATAAAAGTTTTTTTACTGCAAGTTTGGGCCAAAAACGTGGGTGTGTATTATACACGGAAGTGCATTATACATGGCAAAATATGGTATAAAGGACTCCTACAAATAATAACAACAAAACAAACAGTCCAATTAAAAAACGGGCAAAGGGCTTGAATAGATATTTTTCCAAATATGAACAAATGTCCAATAACTACATGAAAAGATGCTCAGCATCCCTAATCATTAGGGAAATACATATCAAAACTACAATGAGATAGCACTTCGCCTCCATGAGGATGACTACTAAAAAAAAACCCACAGAAAATATCAAGTATTAGCAAGGACGTGGAGAAATTGAAACTCTCATGCACTGTTGGTGTGAATGCAAATGGTGCAGCTGCTATAGAAACAGTATATGGCAGCTTCTTAGAAAATTAGAAGTAGAATTACCATATGATTCAATAATTCCACTCCTGGGTATTTACCCAAAAGAACTGAAAGCAGAAACCTGGACAGGAAATTACACATCCATGTTCACAGCAGCATTTTTCACAATAGCCAAAAGATGGGAGCAACACAAGTATCCATCTATAGGTGAATGGACAAACAAAATGTGGTATATAATACATGCAATGGAGTGTTATTTAGCCCTAAAAAGAAACAAATCTAACACATGCTACAACATGGATGATCCTTGAAGACATCATGCTAAGTGAAATAAAGAGGTCGTGAAAGAACTTGCACCATTCCACTCATACGAGTCTCGAGAGCTGTCCAGTTCATTGAGACAGAAGGTGGAGCGGTGGATACCAGGGGCCGGAAGAAGAGGGTGCACAGAGTTTCAAAATTCTGGAAAGAGTGAGGGTAGCTGCACAACTCTGTGAATACACTTAGTGCCACTAAATTGTACATTTAGATTGGTTAAAATGGTAAATTTTATGTTATGTGTATTTTACCACAATAATTTTAAAAACCAACTTACTAGAATGATAAGAAAAATAGTAATGTTCTGGACTAAATGTTCTGAACCAAGGGGCTAACATGGCTTGTCAATTACACCAAGCCATAATTGATTAATTCATTACTAACAGCAGCTTAAGAAACCAAGTGAATAACTTCTTTATAAATGAGAGATCCTATTACTGTAAGAATATGAGTCTTGCATTCTTTCATGTTTGTGTATGTCAGTGTTTTTGTTTTAGAAGCAGGAGAGGAAGAAAGTTTGGCCTACACTGCATACAAGTCTAGGCCCACCTATGAAATTTGCCACGTATATAATGTCACCTGACATGCTTGTAGGGTAGAGAAAAGGTTGAGAATTACAAGGCTGGATCACAGAATCATAGAACCTTGGGTGGAATAGACTTAAAAGAGGCTAGGTGAGTCAATTAGCCAATACTTGAATCCCCTCTACAACATGCCGGGAACGCACTACTTCTCTGGCAGCAGGCTTTAAGAGGGGAGTTAGAATTAGAGAGTTCTTGAGAAGGCAAAAATCTGCCTCCCTGTAGCTTCAACAATTCTGGGTGGTCTACCCATTCAGATCAAAGAAAGCAAGCAGACTCTTTCTTAATGTCAGCACTCTAAGCATGTTAAAAAATACTCTATTGTCCACATGTCCTCCCCAGATTTATTTCTCTCTTCCAAGCTAGAAAGCCTTAGTCTTGCAGCTCCTCTTCATATGAAGTCACTCTCATTTCTCCATATCCTTCTGAATAAGACAGACGGCCCCCATCTTTTCATGGAACCTCTGCCATTCAAATACCACATGACCTGCTTCCCTGAGATGTGTGCACATGCCAAGGACTGAACTAAAAAGTAAACAAGCTGGCCTGAACGTGTTACTAACACAGCATCAAAAAGTTTTCCATAGTGCTCCCAGATCCACTTCCTGAGTTCCTCCTTGCTATTCATTCCCTTTTATACAGAGGGAAGAACTCTAATATTGTTTCTTTCCATGTGTACCACTGTAGAATTTGCTGGTTTAGATTTTGTTAAATGTCTAAACCATATAACATGGTTAAAATAAGTAAATTTAAAAGCTTATATTTTTTCCCACTTTGGCTGATTGGTTGGTTGTTGGTTGTTTTCTCCAGGATTCCGGGTTAAGCTGTTATCAGGTTCCAATGAGTCCCACCCAACATTGCCAAGAATTCCCAGAACAGCAGGAGGCGCTGTTCCCCTCAGCCTACCTAGTTACACTGCACGTCCGGTCCCCCCCCCCCCCCCCCTTGTTACTGTCTGGGTCAGTGCTTTCAACCACCTTCCCATGCGTTGTTTCACGTGGACCTCATTACTGTCCCCCCTGCTGGGGAGACAGACATCTGTATCCGGAGTTAGAGGGGAGGAAACACCATATCATGCTTACTTGTTACAGCCACGTGTCGGTTAGCTTTGCCTTCATCTATCACATCCATGACCTCCTCCGGGCTGGACACAAACCGCTCAGTGCACCCCTGCAAGAGTCAGTTCAGGTTCACCATTAAAAAACTGAAAAGCAACAATACTTTGAAATAACTAAATACATTCCCATTTATCCTCTAGGCGTGCAGATCAAGAGAAGGACTGCAATGTAGATGCCATGACTTTCCCCTGTGCCCAAGGCTTGAATTGTACATTTAAACAAAAGTCAGAGCAACCCTAGGAAACCCAGAAATGAGACAGAAATGTCAATGTCCCTAGATTTTTGGGTATATATTCAAACTCAGCAGCAGCAGAGACAGCAATAAAGAAGGAAATCAATGACAGAAAAAGAAATAGATGAAGTTTTGCTTTGCTTTCCATCTTTCTTTATTACCATCTAGCCACCAACTTTAATTAGACCCTTTGACGTGCTAGACATAATGCTATAGTAGACCTCCCCAAGAGCAGAGTATGAGCAATTGTACTCAATACCAAAGCCCCTATAAATGTGAATAAATGTCTATTCGCCTCCACAGTTTTGACCATGTGATTAAACATCTGTGACACATTCATTCACACATTCACATAGCGATATGAAGAAATTAAATGTCTGCTTCTTTAACTAGGTAAATTTTAAATGTAAGGAACATGATTGCATATATCTATATGTGCTTTATATACATAATATTCTCGGCATCTATGTACAAATTATTATGACAGTGACTGCAGAGAAATAATTGAATCATCAATCAAGTTTTCCTCGTACCTTTACATACGGGACTCTGTTTTTATCTTCATGAACGGCCAAGTTTGTCTTGGATACTACAGAGATAATAATGATGACATGTGAAGAAGAAAAGAAAAGTTAAAGACCCTATATTGGATGAAAAACAGAAATCATTTCAAAGAGATAGGCAGATCTAATCTCTTTGTGCATATATATATAAACTTGCATATATATATATGCGAGTTTAAGCCTTAGCCGAGAAAAAGCAGATAGCCTGAAGGCAAAAGGACATCTATGTATACTTCCATTAATTCCTTAAGCAGAAGTGCATCATCAGCTCAACCTCCCTAGACTTTAGAACAAATGAAGGACAAGCATTGAGGTTACTTACCATCGAGTAAATCTCTGATTTTGTCCAAGTAGATCTCAAAATAGGAAACCTGTTAAAAGCAAATTGAGCTTGAAACAGAAACATCATACTATATTACAAAAACATCATTATTAGAACTTAGGCTTTTCCCATGCATTAGCTGAGAAGAGTGAGGAGAAGGGATCCAGAGTGAAGACGCAGAGTCGGGGCGTGCAGAGAGCCCTGCTTCCCGCTGTGTCCATCACCTGCTCCGAGTCCCAGCTCAGTGTGGGCCACTCTCCATCCCCACACATCGCCGCTGCCTATGGTCCATTCAGCTGTTACTGACTTTGTGTGCAGACAGCCACTTACAGGAGGGAGCTAGCTTTCACCTTAAATGAGCACCAAGAAAACTTCTAGGTAAAACAACAGCTGGAATGGAAAGTGTTCTTCGCAAATAATTGTCAGAAGTCAGTAGGCCTTACCTTACGCGTGATCCTGACAGCCTCACCTCGAGGGGGTGGGAGCATGACCCAAACACTGAAGGAAGTGGGGTGGGGGGTAGAGGCAGTTTGCTCAGAACTAAAAAAGCTCAGAAAAGTAGCTGGGAGAGAAATCATGATGGTGGCAGATTTGGGGAGTCCAAGATGGATTCGAAAACGATGTGACTTAATGAAAGACAACTAGACTAACAGGGAAAGAAAGCCTTCCAATGAGTTATTCTCACACCTCAGCTTGAACGCCCCCCACACCAGCATCTGCCGCAGTGTCTGTTTACACTGCAGAGCCCTGAACCCAACTGCAGTCCTCCTGGGTGGGTTTCTAAGAACGGGGCCTAGGAATCGGCTTCTAAACTCCCCAGGTGACTCATATGACACTACTGTCCGAGAACAACTTTAATGAGATGTGATCTTGAAAATTTAATTCACATGTGACCCAGATCCTAGACCTCAATTTTCCCGTCTATTAAATGAAGCCATGAGACTCGATGGTGTCAAAAATTCCCCTCAGGATTTTTCGTTCTGCCTACACTACCCTTTGGCTCCAAGGTCAAATTTTCTCTCCTATGTTCATGAGTATTGTTTTTTGTTTTTGTTTTTGTTTTTTTGGAAATTTAAACAAAGGAATAGACAAAAAGTTGGTTTTTTTAAAAAGTTGAAAAAAACAGTTGTGAAACTGGGATGTGATTCTGCAGGTGAAACCTCACTCCCAGTCTTGCCTCCAGCTGGGGCAGCACGTGACGTCTCTGCAGCTGGGCACTGGTCCAAACCCAGTTCAGCCCCGGTGATCAGCTGTCATCTGCATCTCAGCCTGGAACCTCCCGACTTCCTCGATTCTCTGAGATACGGGGTCTTGATTTCGAACCCTGGAATCTGTAGCTAGGCATCCTCTCCAGGTTGTCTGTCTCTCTAACAACCTCTGCCTGCAAGAATGTCTGTCAGACTCCCCTGCCACTGAGCCCTATCTGCATGAATACAGCTACTTGACCTTTCAAAAGAAACCCTGCTCCAGTGCAACCCTATGGGCCTGTCTGGCCCCTAATCTTAGTCATCACTCCCTAGTCCAGCCCTGCCTACAGCTAACTCTACCCTGGTTCCAACCCATTCAATGTATTCCAGAACTGTCTGGTTTTCAATAAGGCTTTTCTATTACCTTTGCAATCTTAAACATGTGCCCTTATTTCCATAGATTGTAGAGAGAATTAATTACATCTAAAAAGCAGTCACTGAATTAGATATTAGCAAATCTGTCAATTAGAATCCTGTCTACATTTAATATAAGTAGAAAGAGAATTCTGACTTACTCATTTGTTTTTACCATGACAGATATCGGCTGCTCTTGGTGGGTGGTTAATTTTGCTATTTTTGTCACTTCCAATACTTTGTGAGGCCAGGTAAGAGAAAAATAAATTGGTATTGTTTGGCATGAAGAAAAAGTATACTCAGAAATGTTTAAACCCACTCTGGGACCTACTTTAAGGAACAGATTTTTAATATTGCCTTAATCAAGCCTCTTTTTCTTGATTAGGCCTGTCACTACTTAGTTCAAAATGAACAGCAGTCAACAGCTAACTTGCCCACTTAATGAATATTACCTGTGAAATAAGTAAGCAAAACTACAAATGCAGGAAGGGAACCTGGGAAGTAAAATTCAGCCCTACAGACTGAGGTGTTGCTTCTCCTCCCCTCCTTCTTGCTGAGGCTGTTTTTATCTTAATAAAATTCTAATAGGAGACCATATTTTGAAGGCAGTAATTGGTTTAACATCTTATTCCAGGATTATCCCATAAGAACCCTACAGAAGTTTGAGGTATTTAAATGCAAACAGCCTTAAAGACGCACTAAGCTCCTAAATCTTGATCCCATCAAAGCAAAAAGCTTCTGCATCCTTAGATATAAAGAACCCTGGCAAGAAGCTGCTTTAGCCAACAAAGGGAACTATAAGGAAAAAGATGTGCCAGATGCAATTTATAATTGGATGAACAGGTATTGCCTTGGTTTTTTAAATAGGTTATGAGTGTGTTCTTTTTTTAGACTTTATTTATTTATTTTTAGAGAGAGGGAAGGGAGAAAGAGGAGAGAATCTTCGATGTGAGAAACATCGATCAGTTTCCTGTCATATATGCCCCAACCAAGGACTGAACCTGCAACCCAGGCATGTGTCCTGGCCAGGCATGTATCCAACCAGAGACCTTTTGCTTTGCAGGACAACACCCAACCAACTAAGCCACACCAGCCAGGGCTATTACTTTTAGGAAAGGTACTTCACAGAAATAAGCAGGGTAGAAGTTTACTATAATGGAAAGGACACTCCATGTGGGGCTAGTCAGGTCAAGAGTTTAACCTCAATTCTGCCAATGACCTAATATGTAATTTTGGATATCTGCAGGTAAGTCTTTGAACTTCCATTTCCTCATCTCTAAAATGGTGAGCCTAGTGGACTAAGTAAGGTCCCAACCTCCAAGGATTCAGCCTCTTGACTAATCTGCTAAGCTCCACATCTTTTTAGAACTGCCCCTTATCCTCTGCACCCCATCCACCCTGTCCGCATCCATGGTCCCACCACAGTGGGCGTCCCACCACAGTGGGACTAGTCAGCCATGGGCATCCTGGACACAGCTAATCAGAGCTGGGGAGTCACCTACTGTAGGCTGGGCCAGTCAGCCATCTTCCTGGGGAATTAGGAATTAGCAGTAAGGGAATGTGGAAGAGGAGCTGCTATGGTGCAACGCTCCTCCCTCCCCCACTAAAAAAAGAAAGCAAGAAGTCAGAAATGCAGGGTCAGAAATGCAATGGTGGGTATGGAGTTTCTTTTGGAGGTGACGAAATGTCCCAGAATCAGACAGTGGTCACAGTTATACAATTTTGGAAAGACACTAAAACCCATCAAATTGTATAATTTAAAGGGGTGAATTTTATGGTGCGTGAATTATAACTCAATTTTTTTAAGTTAAAAAGAAAAAGTAGGACTTGGATTTCTTGCTTTTGCCCAACCCCTCTCCCCTATGTCTGCTACCAGACTCTGTATCTTAGAACAACTTCCTCTCTTTGCTTAAACAAGTGGCTTCAGTCACTTGCAAACAAAGAAGTTCCAGTAAATATACCCCGAATACCAAACCTGATGAATTAAAGCAGAAAAGGAGGCTCTGGCTTAAACACACACACACACACACACACACACACACACACACACACACAGAAATCCCTCCCCCAACACTTCTCAGAGTATGCTTCTCAAAACATCAGTCCATCATACTCCAAGGGAGAAAAAGTGTGTACAGTCGTGCCGGGAAATGCAATGTCCTCCGTGTCCCCTTTGCGGAATCACATTCCACAACAGCATAGTTAAGCCTGTGACACATTTAACATTGTTTGACAAAGCATAGTCCCAGCTTATGTGGCCACATAAGTATTTTCCCCAGTAAACCATGTATTAATAATAGGAGGAACTGTGTTCAACGGAACATACTCTATGGACCTGTTCCAGTCACATCTAGAGAAACCCACAGGGTAAAGAGCAGAAGTTGGGCAGCTATCAATAGGATTCCACCCTAAAGAGGGCTTTTCCCTTATCTTGATATCTTAAGCAAACCATCCAGATTGCTAAGTGTTAACCTTAGTCATTAAGTAAAAAATATGGCTCTGTTTACCACAGAAATGTCATTTAAAGTAAATAAGATCATCTTTTCTATATGTACAAAATAAGAAGAAAACTAAGAAACATAATTTTGGGCCCTGTTTCTTCTCTCGAGTCCCAATCAATAGCACTGACCTTGATGTGAAATTCCAGGTTTTCATCCATCGAATAGATGTGGTCAAAGATGTCATGTGCGATCCTTGGGATGATCCCCATGAGTTGGGGGTCATGCAGCTTCCCCTAGTGGGTGAAAAACAGAAACACAGGTGCTAAAGAGTGCTGGGCAACATGTGAGACAGAGAAAAGACCACACCTGGGTTTCTTAGACAGAACTTCATAGAACAGGAGCACTCACACATGGACTGTCTGCTCCCTTGGAGATCTACCTGATGTGCCAAAAGACCCAAAGTTAGCCGAATAACTCAACGTGTTGGCCTACTTCCCAGCAGGGGAGAGCTTGTTCCGTCAGGTTGTAAAGCCCCACAGTATTCCTTCCTGCCGCCCCTCAAATCAGTGTGCGTGTGAGTCAGTGGGTAGGAAGGAGGAAGGGAAGGAGGGAGAATTACTGGGAATATACAGGTGACTATAACATACTAACATGTGGGTTTTGGTTTTGAATTTTTACAAGCTGAACAGAACCTGCAAATCCAAGTTAATCTGCTTTATTGAAATCACCTTGAGAGCTGATACAGTTTCATTAATGTCATCATTGCTCAAAAACTCCTAAGAACCTTATTAGGAAATCCTAAATTATTACTTTATAAACCAATCAAGAAAATCCATTTTATCAATTTTTTAAAATCTGTAATCCCCAGACTGAATTCTTCCAAATAACCTTTGGCTGTTTCTAATACTTAAACCCAAATGTAAGATATTCTCTTATTCTTTTTTTTACCCTCCTTTTTTCCTAATTCTATTTATTTTACCTAAGAGGTAGAGGGATAGATGAATTCTCTTGCTATTTGGACTATTATTAAATTCATTTTTAAGATCCAGACTTTGCCACCTTTGAAAACTTTCAAAAAGATAAGACATAGGATCTCAAAGCTAGTCCCAAAGAACAGTTCTTAAGTATTTAAAGCAATGGCCTTAGCATTGACCTGGGCAGACAACTCCCAGAGAGTTTTACTTATGCCCACACTCAAATCAACACCTATGTTCCATTACATGTTAAACAAGCCATCAGTGCACAATGGTCTGCATCTAAGTGATCATTGCACCCTGGTTGGTGTGGCTCAGTGGATTAAACACCAGTCTGCAAAACAAAGGGTCACTGGTTCGATTCCCAGTCAGGGCACATGCCTGGCTGAGGGCCAGGTCCCCAGCAGAGAGCATGTGAGGGACAACCACACATTGATGTTTCTCTCCCTCTCTTTCTCCCTTCCCTTCTCTCTAAAAATAAATAAAATCTGTAATAAAAATAAAAAATAGAGCAGATGAGGACACTCCCTGGAATGCCCTCATCTGCTAAGAACCCTAAAATCATTTGATGTGTTTACATTGTTTTTAGTTTGACTGTACATACCCTAAAGGCAGGGATGACCAGTGCGCATGCATTTCCCCCCACTGCTTATGATACTTAGTATAGTATCTGTTGCATAGAATTATTATGGAATTTATATTACACAGTATATATAATGTGCTTAGTGACAGTAAATGTTAGTATTATATTATTCAGCTCATAGGAGTTTCTCATTAAGCAGTTGGTGGAGTTTATTTGACCTGAAGTCTGAAACACATTTCTATCCTGCACCATTAATATGTATCTTATGCAAATGACAGAGACTGAGAGGCTCAAATGTTGGCCCCTTTAACTTGCATAGGCCATCACAAACATGTAACAAATCAAATATTAGACCTCACTTGCTCTGGACTGTGGGAGTTGCCAGCAGAGATGATGCCTGCAGTGAAAATACAGGTCTCTGTCCAGTCAAATGCTGTGACACCACTGGGCCAATCTGACTCAGGGAGTCTATAAAGGGCCCCACCCCCACTCCTTCCAGAGTTCTTTAATAATTCACCATAATCCTTTAGTTTCTCCTCATCAGTCCACACCAGAGAATGATTGATAATCCGAAAGTCATTTATAATTGACTAAAGTCTGTTTACCCAGATGCTTTCCCTTTCAACAGATTTATCTTCCCATTGATTCCTAGCTAATACAAGTACTGACATCCCTTTGTTTGCCTGTCAGGAAAAGAATCAAGGCAGAATGTGGGGTGAGTCCGTGACACACCCCTTTGTTTCTCTGAAGCCTCCACCCAACATCACGTGAGAGGGAAGCACATGTTCATTTGGAGAAGACACAGTAATATCCTCCTCCCTACAGTGACAGAAGTGAGCCCCAATCTAGCACAGGTTTAGGGGCTAGGATGCTTGACCTAGCTCACAAGCCCCAGAGTGGTGAGGGCCTTCATGCTCACTCAGCAAACAGCCAGCTCCAACGATCTGTGCTTGGGGGGAGGGGGGGGGGTGCTAATTTGTGAAGTGTTGAGTGTATGGTGTAGATGTGTCATTTGTGTGGATGTGTGGGTGTGTGTGGATGTGTGGTATATGTGGTATGTGGCATGTATGTGGTATGTGTATGCAGAGTCTGAGTGTGAGTGGTGTATGTATGTTGATATGTGTAGTGTGTGGTGATAGTGTGGGTGTATGTGGTGTGTGTGTATGAAACAGATATTCCATAAAAATCTTCACTGCTTCTAGGTTGACTAGAAGCAAATTAAATACACATGAACACACATACAACAAATATTAACCTCGGGCAGTAAAAGGTGGTAAAGAAGTACAGAGCTCCCCAGAGAAAAGTTCCTTCCAGGCTGGGAGACTGGCATGGCTGCCTTGAGGAATGCCGAGCCCTAAGGGATGGTAAGATTGCGGATGAGCCAAGAGGATGTAGGCAGAGAGGATGAGATGGGAGTAACGTAACAAAGGTACAGAAACCGAGAAAGAACAATGCCCACTTAAGAGAACAGTGACACATTTACTTGGCCGGAAGATCAGGGACGGCCTTGAGTAACAAAGGAATGTACTACCTCATCATCTTGTCTCTCCCAGAGAGAAAAGCACAAATTTATACTCGAATCCCGTATAGTCCTCCTGAAAAAACTTCCCCCACTTCTGAATATGGCCTTCTCAGAGCAAGTATGAAAGAAGAAACCAGACCCAGGCCACTGGCCATTAAACAAAACTCCCTTTGTTCAGCCCCAGTTGCCTCCTCAACCTCCCAAGGAGGACAGTTTCCTAAAACACTTAAGACAGAAAGCAGGCAGCCCAGCCCGTCAGCTCACATGAGCACCAATGCACTCAGACACTCATTAAAAATCACTTGGCAGGCTCCACTCAGCAGCAGGGCAGCCTGTACCCAATCCGATGGTGTCCAGTGTCCTTTGGACAGAAGAAAAAACATAGGGTGTCTCCATCCAACTATATCAGTGTGCTAAAGAAGGCTATGAAGTAAGGCATGGGGCCAGAGAAGCCCTTCACAGCATCACAGGTTGAACAAAAGGCAAACTCTCTCTCCCTCATCCAGCCAGCACCCCAGCAGAACCTTCTCCAGCACAGACCCTTGAGCCCTGGCTGGGCAAGCTGGGCCCCAGTGCATGACCAGCTTAGCACCAACACTGTGAAGTGCTTTGTATTTTTACTGAAAATCCGCCTTAAATGCTCCATCTTCAAAAGCTAATCTTTCCAATTTTATGTAGGCTTATCTGTTTATTCCCCCTCAAAAGAAAGTAATAGAATCACCACTGGATGTCAGAGCAAAAATGGGGGGATTAAAATGAAAAACAGCTTTAGAAAGTGACAGCACCATCCATTCAGGGAGTTAACATCCCCTCCAAAAGCCTTTGAAAGATCACAACGTGAAATTCCGAATACAGAAAATTCCTCCTTTCAGTGGTGCAAACCTTGCAGGGTTTTTTCTTTTGTTTTGTTTTGTTTTTAATTTAATTGCAATCCAGGGTCCTGGACTTCTTGAGCTCCTACAGTCTCTTTGACTTTGGCTTGGGGCTCCTCCTTTTCCTCTAAAATATCCCCTACCTATTATCCAATCTATAATCACCCCACAGAAATAACCAGATTAAACTGGGCAGAGTGGGGGCAGTGGGAAAGCCTTCACATCCACCCACTCCTCCCCACTGCAGACAGAAGTATGTGATTGTCAAGTCACGATAAAGAAGAGCAACTTACTGCAATCAACCCTTTAAAACTGACAAGGAGGTGAGCGCGGGCTGGGAACCAAAGTGTCCCAGGTTCAATTCCCAGCCAGGGTACATTCCTGGGTTGCAGGCCATAACCCCCAGCAACCGCACATTGATGTTTCTCCCTCTCTCTCTCTCTCTCTCTCTCTCTCTCTCTCTCCCTCTCTCTCCCTCTCTCTCTCTCTCCCTCCCTTCCCTCCCTAAAAAATAAATAAATAAAATCTTAAAAAAAAAAAAAAAAAAGAAATGTAAGATCATTATATAAAAAAAAAAAAAAAACTGACAAGGAGGAAGCGGCCACAGAATTTAGGCAACTATGAGATCAACCTGCACAGAACCCAGGTCCCTTTGGGTCCCCAGAACTGTGACAGCCATTGTGGGGCGCACACCCTCACACAGAGGGCTGAGAAGTTCTCATTCCATGCAACGCCTTCAATTTTGGTCTTAAGTTGCTGACACACACCACTTTGCCATCATTTTACGCCCACTTATTCTCCCCACTCATAAATGCAGACCAAGAATTTTCTCTGGGGACACGTCTTTCCTTTGACAGTTTACAATTTCAATACCTGACATTTAGCAAGTGCCTTACATTTTCTGAAAATGAATTAACCCCAAAGATAAAAAGGTCACTCTTGTAACCATTCCCTGCGATTTTAGATTTTAAATAGTGCATTTTGGGGGTGGTTGTTATTTTGTATATTATTTGGTAATTTTCCAAAAACCTAGAGACTGATTGATATCCTCGTGAGGTGTCCTCTCTCTTTCCTATGCCTTGGGAAGGAGTCTCTGTCCACAGCTATTGGAGTGGGTAGGACTTAGGAAATGCATAGCCACAGCTTTTCTCAAACCTAGAAGGTTTAGCGTCTGAGGCCTCATCAGAGAGGCAGACAAGGGGCTGGAGCAGGAGCATGGGGATGTGAGATGCAGGGTGGAGGAGCCAATGAGGCTCGGGCTCAGGGAGCAGTCCTGCTCTGTCTAGAAGTGGCAAATAAACCTTGTGCTTCCTTTAACCTGTGCAGTCTCGGATGCACTTTGCTCCAGCAGAATGGTGAAAGTGAGTCAACACAACAGAAATGAGACCCCCCCCCCAGAGTCATGCCCCATACTGGAAATCGGTGTGAGCAGACATCAGAGCCTGAGGATTTTAGCCTCGTGCCTTTGAAACCTCCTCTTCAATAGGAATGATTCATAAGCTAAACTGACTCTGCAGCCCAGTCTCAGTGATATTCCCAGGAGGGCACTGTAAATGAAAAAACCCAAGCTTAAAGGATTAAGGATTCATCTTACCCTGCTGCTTAGAAACTGAATCCCCACCCCCAACTTCCTCTGGATAGTTTCTTATAATAACCAGTTTCACCTCTCCTCACCTGACAGGTAGGCCCAGAATGATCTGGCCCTGAAGGCCTTCTTGGAGTCCAGGGTAAAAAGCAGGGAAAGCAGAGGTATAGGGGCCAATCTGTCTGCAGATGTGCCTTGTCTGGAAGACAGCCTGGAGCCACAGAGCTCACAGCCACCCTGTCAAGTGCCCACAGGGCAGACCAGGTGTGTAAGAGAATGAGGAGGAATGCTGAAGGTAAGGTCCTACTCCTGGTGTGGATTGTGTAGACTGGGGTGGACCAGAGAGCCCCGCCCTACACACAGGGGTCAGCCAGGGCCATCGCAGAGTATCATTTTAACAGATATTTTATCAAATCCCTCCTAGATGACGGCAGTTGCACACAAGAGACACGGGAATAAAAAGGTAAACAAGACAATGAAGACCCTGCTTTGGTGAAGCTTACCCTTAATATTATGGTGAAATTTTACCCAGTGTTGCTAGATCTTCTGAATTTTCAACCAAATTTGGACACTTAGAATTGTGTGAAATCATCTCATTTTAAACACTGCCTGAAATTAAAGAAAAACAAAACACCACTGTGCAGACCAAACAAAAATATGTCTGGGGGCTGGATCTGGTCCTCAAGCCGACTCCTTTCATCTCTGACCTACAGTTTTGGGGGTTTTTTCCTGAGAAGACTCGCCTTGCCGGAGGTCCTCCTTAGGGTGACTGATTTTCACACCACTGTTTGGCTTGTTGACGATTATTTTTAATAAAACTTAGTATTATTATTTTGACAGAGCTATCAACAAAGGACTTTTTTAAATATTGAACTCCTCAGATTTTATTACTCACCGTTATTTTAAAACTTCTCAAATATAACCATCCCCTTAACCATCTCTATTGCCCAGTGAAAAAAAAAAGCCACATGCACCTCAAATTTTGCTGGAAGCACCGGTTCCGTTCAGTCTCAGACCCTGACATCATAGCGCACTGCGATCTTACCTCCATGGTGTGCGTTTTTCCTGATGAAGTCTGTCCATACGCAAAAATTGTCCCGTTATAACCTTCAAGAACATCTGCACGCAAGAAAAAAACAAATAAAATTAACCCATTACTTTGATCACATGCATATTTTTAAATTACATCTTCCACACGGCCTATCTCATTTTTTACACAACTGATGTTTCAACGCCATTCACATCTGAAGTGGAATCATGAGATAAAAGCAGAAATGAGGGCCTCCACCACTCCACAGAGAAGTGGATGCGCATTCCTACAGACTGTGTGACTGTAGAAGCATGCAGACACACTTTCTCCCAGTAACGTCAAAAGTAGGGCAGGTATCAGGCAGTATATTTTCCTTTTAGTAGAAAGACACTTGAGTTTTTTCTCTAAGTTGATCTCTTGAGATCAGCCAGGGGGAAAATTATCCATGCTCTAAGTCTCTGGAGTGAGGTGCAGAATAGAATTTCTTTCCTGAAGATCTGATCTGGACCCAGGCAAGCTCCTTGGGGAGGTTTCTCGTGAAGGCCACACCAGAGCCCCTTTACAGGGAGCTGGTCCAGAGCTGGGGGACAGGGCCCCACTCTGTAAACTGAGCCACACAGCGACAATCCAAGCAGCACAGGAACCCCTGGGGCCTGGACTCAGAGTTAATGCCTCTGTGCGGTTAGTGCCAATGCTAGCAAGGCAGCGGCATGGGGACTTCTTTCAACACCCAGGGAGCAGGCTGGGCACAGCCCCTCACAGGGCAGGCTGGCTTCTGCCAGGACAGGCGAGGCGTGTGATAAAGGCTGCTTTGCACTGGAGATTATTTTTCAAAGCAGCAGAGGTGATTAGAATATACTGCGTACTTGTTTACCTCGACCCTCCTTCACCCACATAAACCTCCTGGAAGGAAAATGGTGCATAGTTAATATCCCCAACCCACCACCTCTACTTAGGAGGAGGAAGTCTTCATTCCTGACAGGACGGTGCGAGCAGGAAGAGGAGCCCCACACGGACGTGTCCCCTTTGAGGGCCATGGACCAAACAAACAAACAAAAAAAAACCTGTGAGGCAAATCAGCACCGTCCATTTCAGGTCCTGGTTAGGTTGGTTTGGTTGTCTGGTTGGTTGGTTGGTTGGTCTCTCCGAATTGTATGATGCCAGTTAGTTTTTGTTGTTTTGTTGTATTCCCCCCCAAATTTTTAATATGCATTTTACTGATCTAAAGTTAATGAAGTCTGAACTGAGAACAGAAAAGAAAGAGGGATTTTCCTTCAGGAAACTAAAAAAAGAAAAATTAAGTGGCAGGATTTTTTTAAATCCTAGCAGCCCTCAAGAGGTTGTGTCAAGCTATACTGAGAGAGAATGTTCACACATATCAGGTTTCTGGTAATGGTTTCCCTGGTAACAGGGGAAGCAAAAACTTGAAGACATGAGTCTTCTCAGAAAGAGTCTTTTTCTTTTTTTTTTTTTAAGATTTTATTTATTTATTTTTTTTAGGGAGGGAAGGGAGGGAGGGGGAGGGGGGAGAGAGAGAGAGAGAGAGAGAGAGAGAGACATCAATGTGCGGTTGCTGGGGGTTATGGCCTGCAACCCAGGAATGTACCCTGGCTGGGAATAGAACCTGGGACACTTTGGTTCCCAGCCTGCACTCAATCCACTGAGCTACGCCAGCCAAGGCTAAGAGTCTTTTTCTTTCTTTCTTTCCTTTTTTTTTTGACAGCCCGTTTATTAAAGCTAGCGACAATGAAACAAGGACAGGCTAAGGGCAGAAGTAACGGGAGAGAGTGACGGGGCTGCTTTGGCTCCCTGGACAGTCAGGGAAAAGGGGGCCTTGAGGACAGGTTCAGGGGGTTCAGGATGAGCTACCACTGCCCATTGCTCCCCTGGCTGCAAGTCCCATGGGGACCCTTGGAATCTAGGAGATGCCTGCCTGCCCATGGGGGAAGGAAGGAGGAAAGGAAAGGCGCAGACATGCTCTCAGGAAGGAGAGCACGTCCTTTCAGTTGTACTTTTATGATTCTATATTCAGGGCACAAACAACCCCAGGCAATTGGCATTCCAGCCACAATCACAGCACTGCAGTTTCTATTTATTAGAAATTAAACATCTTTCCCACACTGAAAGGGCTTCCTTACCTTAGACCCCTGTGCAGGAAGCTCACGTGTTAGAACAGGGGTAAGGAAGCCAAGGCCAAGGGTCTAGCTCCCTTTGCTCCTTGCAATGGGCCACTGGCCACCCTTCAAGTGCACAGGTACAAAGGAGGTGGCTCTGAGCAATCTCCCACACCCTAAAGAGAACTCAGCTCAGAGTCTTGAGCCCTGCTGACAGAAAACCCACACATGTTTCTTCCTCTGCCAAAAAGCAATGGGGCCAGGACACCTGAATTAGGCCTCCCTAGGCACCCCCAAGCCCAGTCCAACCCTCCACACCCACCCTCTGACTAAGCGGAATGCATAGTCCTACCAGCTCCTAGTCAGCCGTTGCTCTCCCAGCACCTGGGGGTTAAGGATAGGCACACAGACATGAACTTGTTGCAGAGTGGAGCTGAGGAGTACATGGAACTATAGTGATCCCTCACCTATTGCGGGAGTTACGTTCCAGAGACCCCTGAGATAGGTAAAAATCCACGAAGTAGTGGTGTTATATTTATTTTATTATTTTATATATATTTAAGGCTTTATAAACCCTTCTCACCCTCCTATAAACCTTTCCCACACTCTTATAAACACTTCATATGCTCTTCAACACTTTCTACACTCTTAAACCTACGTAATTTTAACAACATATACAATTCTATATGGGTACTCACCAGTGAAGTATACAGTTGCCCCTCGCTACATTGAGGTCCACGTACCGTGCCTTCACTGTTTCACAGGTTTAAACCCGCGATACAGTGTATACAGGGGTGACTGTATACACTTAAGGAATCTGATTGCTTGATGCTACTACTTCAACATTGAGTGCAGTGTTAAACACATAAACCCCACTTGGCCCTTAAGGTCTTTAAAACCATGTGATAATTAATTCATTGTTGAAGAAACTACCTTTAGTGTTCAAGGGTGAATGGAGCTGATGGCTGTCCTCTATCAAGTCAATTCTGAATTAGAAGATAGTTTTAAAAGAAAAAAAAAGCCCTCTGAACCCAGTATGCTCTATTTTCTCCCAAACTCTAGGTTTTGGGGGCTTTTGTTTGTTTATTCTAGGTGTGATGATTCCTGGAGAGGCGGGGCAGGGCGGGGCGGGGAGGGAGAGCAACACCAACAACTCATTGGGTATTGGGGGTCAGACCACTGAGACGGCGGGAGACAGAGGAAACTAGAGGACCCACCAAGGAAAGAGAGGGCGAGCAGGCCCGTGCTGCATGCCACACAGACCCACTCAGCCCCTGCCCCGACTCTAACAGAAACAGTCCACAAAAAGGCACTTCATCATGTTGAATGACAGCTCCTGGGCCCAAGGAAAGCATTTGTTCCAGGGTCTCAGCCACAACAAAACAGCTATTTCTACGTGCCAGCCGCAGAGCCCGGAACCAGCTGGGCCAGACAGAACCTTTCTTTGTGACAGGGTCTGGTGTGATGTGACCTCAGCTCGAACCACAGTGGCAGCACCCCACAAACACGGCACCCATCCTTCCAGTGGCCAAGCAAACCCCAGATGGGAGGAGGGAGGAGGAGAGTGGGATACTTGAAAATACTTTTTGTCTCTTGCTGCATACTTTACAAGCCAAGCTTTCTGCCCTGAGCTTTGCTAGTTCTGAGCCCAGGTCTTGCTAGAACAGAACAGTCTGATTGTCAAGTAAGAATTTGGGGAGGACACAGTCATACTACACGTCAATGCCCCTGAGGGGCTGTGACACACCCCCAGTAGCTTTCCAAGTGAAATGGTGGCCTGTCAGGGGCACCAGGGCCTCTGGCAATAGTGGCTGACAAATCCACCCTGACTTGGAATCCTAAGGCTTTAACCAGTCAGCCAAAGGACTCAAGCAGGCCATACACAGAGAGTGCAGAGGCAATCCTGCTGAACAGCAGGGCCAGCCCCACAGGCTAGGCTAATGGTGACACCTTCAGAACTGAGATGCATCTCATTATGGGCAGACAGCCAGGGCCACCCCAAGGTTATAAAACTGCAATCTGTATTCCCTCTCCACTATCTTCTCCCACCCCCATTCCTATCCCTATCTTTTTGCAGCACTTGGTTAGTGCTCCATACAGCTGACAGAGAAGAAACAACTCATAAAATAATTGTTATTAAATGCTCATTATAGGCCTACCAGAAAAGTGGGAGGAGGACAGCGCAGAAAGATCTAGGTAAGTCGGACAAATTCAGGCTCAAGTTCTAGCTCCACTACCCCCTCACTGACCTGGCCGAGTGGTTTCACCTCAAATTCCTATTTGGTACAATAATGCTCACACCCCATAGAGCTGTGAAGATTTAAAATCTAATATCATATGTAAAGTGCATAAAGGGTGCCTGATAACAGTAGGTAAGCACAAATATATTTTTCCTTAAGAGTCATATATAAGGTAATAATAAAATAGATCTGGTAATATCCTCAGCTTAAAATTCTTCAATGGGTTTACATTGCCTGTAAGATAATGCATGCCAATTTCAACCAAACTCTGATCCAGCCTAACTCTTTTTAAGTCTCATCCACCACGCACTCTGTTCCACTCTAAGTTGCCCAAATACGCCACATAATTTCTGTCTTTATGCTTTTGCTTTTCCTATTCCTTCCACTTACACAGCCCTCCTAGCATCCTTCACACCCAACCCTTCCAAGAATTCTCCATTCCCTTCCACATCCACCAAAATCAGTATCAAGGGACTTTCTCCTGTGTTCCCATAGCATTTTGTACACACCCACCTAAAAACACACAGTATCCATTTGTATAATTATTATGGATACATCTTGTATCTGAGAATATTTGAGTCTCTTATACTTAAAAATTCTTGCAGAGTCTTACATATCTTGGCGATTCCAGTCCCTAGCAGTGATCACCATATGGTAAATACTTACATATGTCACAAGAAATGAATGAGAGAAACAACCAAATGAGTGAAGCTGAAAGAAATTAGATCTGGAAAACAAGAAAGCCACCTTCTCTAGCACTGGATAGTCTACATCTAGTTAATTTGGAAGGCAAATGCCCAGAGTGACTTCTGAGGTCTGGGACTCTGTTACTCTACTTCAGCAATAGAATAGAGTGACCATGGTTTTTAATTCCTAGGTGTTTATAGGAACCCCCCTATTTACCATGCTGGTAGTCACAAGCCCCATAACCTCTTCTAGAAGAAATGGAAGAGAATTCTACGTGTTCTTTCAGACAACATTTTGAAAAACACACACCAAGTAAAGATGAGAGTGTGGGAGAGGCCAGGACTCTACAACCAAATGTTTGAAATATTTTTTTTAGAAACCCAATGAAGTTGAAGAGAATGAAAAACAGAGAGAGAATAAAGAGACACCAGTTAAAAGGAGTCTTCCTGATCTCAAAAACATTAAGGGTTTGGATACACTTAAAAGGAAAGTTCACCAGTTCACCAGTCCACCACTCCTCCACATTTTCATGAATCACAGAGACTGTGGTGACCTTCACAAGCCAATTCCTGGCTTGTGATTCAATTCTCAGTCCCTAGAGAAAAGGCTGCCCAGTACCACCTGCCATTTCTGACTAAAACAGGGCTTGTCGTCATGGCAAGAGAGACCTCAGCGGTACCTGATAATCTATCCCAAGGCATTCTTTCTTAGACACCCACCTGTGTCCGACCTTGCTGATGCAGACACGCGCCACTACTTCCCGTCACACTAGCCTCAGTGGATATTTTAGAAAGTTAAATCAGGTCTTCATCATCCCTCTCTCAACGTCCTTTCAAGGGAGACGAAGGAACTCTTTCCTGTTACAGAATGGGTCTGTTTATGTAACATTTATGGTGCCTGAAAATGCGTTTATTGTATCATGTCAAAGCCTAATTTGATTCTCACTGGTGTTCTTTGTGGCTCACCAGATGCTGGGTCCCACATTAGGGTGTGTCTCCCTGATAGCTCCCTGGGGGTGGCCGGGGCCTGACGTTTCACACTGCAGGAAAACCCAAACACTGGAGGGACACAGAGTGTCCCTAGTAAATGGAGACCCAAAGATTATTATTAGTGTTTGTTAATCACAGGACTTCTTTTAAATGGAGTTTCTCCATCTCTAATTACAATGTCAGCTTAGGGAGGGGGTGTATTGAGATGGCTCCCCTGCTTAGCCCAGCATGCGGGAAATACTCTTTGGTTCTGATAATGAAGGGGAGAGATAAGGAAGGAAATTTTGGCTCACATGTGATTAATCTTACTTTAATAAAAACATGAAAGGGTCAGATAATAGAGGGGAAGGAGGGCTGGCTGGAAGCAAACTAGAGCTACCTGCTCCAAAATGAGAAAGGAAACGTGATTAGATAGGAAAAGAAACCAAGGAGTAGAAGAGAAGACAAACATCACCACCAGTTACAGGTCCATATTATTAATTCAAAAAGAGCTCAAATTCAGGCATGTTTTTTCCTTTTAGTTTTCTCTAATAATCTTACTGTGAAGACCTTCAACATTAACTGATGTCTACAACAAGAATGTGAGTAACCACACACCTCAGCAAGGAACATTTCGTACTGGCAGAGTCTCCCACGCAGGTATCCAGGGTCAGAATTAATCTAATAGATGTACCCAGGACCAATTTTCATGAATTTCAAAGCATTAGGTTAGTCATCTCAGCTTCTAAAAATAAGCACATCTAACATGTCAAGGTGTTTTTTTAATTTTGTTTTTATTTTTTGCTCTTTAAATCCAGAGCTACCTATAAAGGTGGCAGCATCAAGACACTTGAAAGCACAGTTGCGAAAGCATTCACATTTGAAAGCAGGGATTTAATGATGAAAAGCAAAGTAGCAAGAGATGCCCCTCGGCTCTGTGCAGATGGTGAGCTCGGCAAGGCAAGCTCCAACCTGCCCTTGATTTGAAAGGGTAAGGGAGGGTGACTTGTCAATTGCTTCATCTACCTGCTGTGATTGTGACACAAATCATTCAGGGCCAAGGCCAGTCCCTGAGGAAAGGACAGATTGCCAAGATACAAATGCAGGCTGCAGACTACCTATCCAGAGGAACAAATGTGTAGCAACAAATGTCGGGATCTGGGTGGGAAGGCTGCAAGCGGATGAGATGGAAGTCTAATCAAGGAATGCCGGGTAGCAAACACAGTTTGATAACCAGCAAGGTAATGGGATTTTATGATGCGGTAGAGAATTTCTTGAGGCACAAGAATTTTCCCCATTTAAAGTTTCTTTCTGAAGGGACAGAGGCACAAAATAAATCAACCGAAAATGTACAATTAGAGCATCAGGTATATATATTTTTCTTTTTGAAAGGAAAAAGGAAGTCCTTTACCTGCAGTACTATTTTAAAATCATTACAGAAAAAGTGTGAACATAGCTTACCTTGCTTTGAAGCTCCTAGATGATAAAATAGCTCTGCCAAAAAGGTGGCAAAAGAACTAAAAGAACCTTCTTGGAAAGGAGGAATAGAGAGGTTAAATAACTTGCCTGACATCACAGCAAATCAGGGCCAGAGCTCAAGCTATAATTTGGTGTTTCCAATTAGCAGGCCTCTGCTTACAGTCAAAGCACATTGCTTCTCAGGCTGCAAATATCACTTAATGTTTTCAATTACTCTGAAAGGCCCAGGCGGAAATAAAGAAATAACACTTACCTTTGACAATTTGCTTTGCACACGCACTGTAAACCTGCTCTTGGGTCGTGCTGGGGGGCAGCACTCTATCGAAGACATATGGCTTCCCTTGCTGAAAAGAAAAAAAAGAAAACAAAAGAAAAAGGGAAAAAAACACATGAAAATTTTAGAAATGCAAAGCACTAATATTAGTGGTTAGCAACAGGCACTAAATCACCCACCCTATTCTTTCAGGCAGTTCTTTACTAAGACTAGCAAACTTTTACAGAGTGAACCATATACACATTGTGTTTATATGTGTTTTATGTTGATATTCTGAGACAAGAAAGAAAAAGTGTGCTTTTTTAATGTGAACCATACTTTTTCTGATGAAAAATAGATTGTCAGGTCATTTACTCATTTGAACTAACACTGATCTATTGAGAGCTTAGACTGAACCAGACACTAGACTAGATGCTGCCCACATCAGAAAACAGTCCTGCCCGTCTAAAGCACTCAGTCAAGTGTAGCAGATAGCTAGTAAACAAGAAAGTAGCCACAGAGGAAAATGCAAAATGCCTAACTATAAAACACTGGGGCAGAATGACACATAATGATACATAGACAGGTCACACCAGAACTCGCTGAAGACGCACCAGTTAAGCACATCTTTAAAGGATCAGAAAGACCCGGGCACAGGAAGAACTGTGGAAGAGTATTCCAGAGGGTGGAGCAGATAGGAAGGGCCTGAAGGTGGTCGGTACAGGAAGAGAGCTGGAGCTGGTTCATGCAGGGCACAGCTAGCCAAGGTAACAAGAGCTGGAGCTGGTTCATGCAGGGCATGGCTAGCCAAGGTAACGTGCTGGATCGTACTCAAAGGGAAGACAAGACCAGACTTTAAAAAGCTGCTCTTCTTAGCAAGACATTATCGCTCTGTGTCCCAAAGAATTCTAATGATTTCTTCACTTACATAAGTGGTATCTTAACTGGGTTGAGGTTTCTGAGACAAAGGAAGCCCTTCCTTACAGTTAATCAAGTGATTTCCAAGTGTGGGGTCTTGGGGTTTTGTTTGACTCTGGACCCTGAGATTCAAGGACGTAACTGCCAGAGGGGACTGGGAGGAGCACCATACAGCAATATCTGAGCCCTGGCACCCAATCGCTCAATGTCCGCCAAGGAGTTACTGGTCATTTACACGCCAGGCACAGTGCTGAGCACTAAGGAAATGGGGTGGGTAAGACAGACACAACCTCTCCATAGGAGAAACCCCATAATTGCACCTTTTCCCCACCAATGCCACCCACAGCCTGACCCACCCAGGCGGCCCTTCAACTTTATTTTCCCCAAGTGGCCGAGGGGAGAACAGGAAAAGAGAAGGGAGAAAAGAGGAGTCCTGTGCCTCCTACACAGGGCTCCAGACAGCAGGAACCTCCCAAGGCCAGTCTTACACCTCAAGAAGATAACAGCCTGTGAGGGACCCAGAGTCAAGGCTTGTTATATCCTATAACCTTCACATAAAACCAAGCACACAGCTGTCAGACTGGCTTAACATTTTACTTATTCGTGACGAGGGCAGAGCTGCACGCAGGTGAAGTCCTGTGCATCAGGCATCATGCTTGAGCTTCCGTCCTTGAAAACAGGGTTGAGCCAACCAGTAAATAAGCTATGTCCAGTTTGCAGTATCTTATTTCAAACTGGAGAAAAAATGGGAGCATTTCCAGGTACCATAAAATTCTGGTTTTATACACAGCAGTGGGAGTGATTCTGGTAAAATTATGGAAAGGGATCATTTCCCAACGTTTTGTTCCCAGCAAATCTCATTCAGTTAGTGAACTAAGCATTTGGTGGAATAACCAAGAGATTACTCTTCACCACCATCTATTGCAAACTACCAGCCCAATACATTCTTGTTAGCTTTTCCTATTTGTAAAACTCAAGTAAATGCAGCAGGGTAGAAGGTAGGACTAAAACGTTCACAGAGTTTGCCTAAGTACCTGCCATCCACCAAAACTTCTGGAAAGAAAATTCAGCTTTGCTTAATTTAAAATAAATCTATTATTTCTCCAAACTTGATTAGAATTACTAAAATAAACCATCCTGTTTACAGCATGACCCTGCTTTGTGTTTTAGAGAAAATGCACTTAACATGGCAGGAAAAATGACTTATTACATTATAGTATACAGTACAAAAAGATAGGATTCCCCAATATTGCCTTTAGACATAAAATGTTTATTGGAGTGTATTGTACTTTCACTTTAAGAGAGGAGAAGACAAGAAATCTCTACTCAGTAAATCTCATTTACCAAATGACAAACAGATAATACAACAATTTTCCATAAGCTAAAGATTACCCCCAACAGAAGCTGCCTTTAAGATAAAATTTAGAAAACAAGACTTATCTTACCAGATTAGCACATGAAGTAGTTAAAATATAAGCATATTTATGTGTCTTTTTGTGCATGCACCAAGTTGGCTACAGTCTTTTATTTTAGATGAACCTTAGAGCCTTGGAATTAGAATTTAGCTAATATTATTTTCAAAGAACTTCTTGTGGCATCACCGGGCCAGCTGTATATACAAATGCTATTAAACAATACCACCAGCAAAGATTACTCTTTGGTGCTTTGGTGATGATCTAAAAGTCTGCCCTGATTAGTGTGGCTCAGTGGATCGAGTGCTGGCCTGTGAACCAAAGAGCTGCTGGTTCGATTCCCAGTCAGGGCACATGCCTGGGTTTTGGTGCAAGTCCCCGGTGGGTGGCACACGAGAAGCAACCACACATTGATATTTCTCTCCCCCTCTATCTACCTCTCTTCCCCTCTCAATCAATCAATCAATCAATCAACCAATAAATAAATAATAGAATCTTTAAACATCTCACAAATCCTGCCTGAGACTTAGACAAAGACCTGACAAGGTCTTGTCTCCCAGACAAGACTCCATGTCTGACCCCACTGTGGCTGTGGGCTTCTGTGGGCTGGTGCTGGGCTCACTCCCCCTGGTTGTCATTAAGTTTGTAGCCACAAAATGAACTTTTGAGATTATGTTTGAATACAGGTGCTGGATACTAACACTTGACACTGAATGATGAGGTCACCATTTACTCCCTTCTGGAGACACTTTCCTTTCCAGCCACCTACTCAGCACAGGGTTCTCTCTGACCTCTGGCTACTCTCTATCAGAGTCCTTTGCTGGTGACTCTTCCAGACTTTTAATTGATGGTGTGTCCTACATTCAGGTCTCAGCCTCCTCTCTGCCTACACTGTTGACCTTCACATAGTTTAAATGAACCCTTCCGCCTTCATATCCACCTAGGCTCCAGATTCGTGTACTCCATCACCTGCTGGACATTTTTCACTTGGATGTCCATTAACCATCTCAAACTTTTTTTTTTCATAACAAAAAAGCGCTGGCCAGTGTGGCTCAGTTGGTTGGAGCATCATCCCACAACTGAAATGTTGAGGGTTCAATCTCTGGTCCATGAGTGTATGATCCCCAGTCTGGGCACGTACGGGAGGCAACCAATCGATGTTTTTTATTCACATTGATGTTTCTCTCTCCCTTCCTGTCTCTTTAAAATCAATAGGAAAAAAATGCCCTTGGGTGAGGATAAAATAATTTTTTTAACTTAACAAAAAGGAACCAGCAAGCCCTCTATATCTAAGAACTGCACCATCAATCACCCAGTTACTCAGACTAAAATCATTCAGTAGATTCCGTATACCCCATATCTAAAATATGTCTTAAATTCTATCACATCTCACCATCTACACCACGCACTCTTAGTCCAAGCCACCAGTGTTTCTCACCTGGACAATCACGATAGCCTCCTCACTGGTCTTCCTGCCTCCGCTCTTGCTCCTAGCAATCCAACTTCCACTGAAGAGTCACAAGGAGCTTTCCAGAGCTGTCAATCAGATGGCAGTATGTCCCCCCTTAAGCTCTGCTAGCTCCTATTATACCAGACCCTCTTCACCCTCAGCTCCCTGCATGCCCCTCCATCTCACCACAGTGCAGCCCGCTGGACCTTCTCCTACCCCATGCTTGCTCCTTGGTTTGGAGACTCTGCTCTTAACTCTTCCTCCCCTTTAGAATCCTCTCACTGCAGATCTTCACTCAGCTGCTCTTTGTCACCCTTGAGATGTCAACTCCAATGTCTCTCCCGCTGAGGGCCTCCAGGACCCTACCTGAAGCCCACCCTGGCATCATGCTACTGTCACATTACCCTATTAGGTGGGCTCCATAGCAATTAGTATGGAACTTATTTTCAACCAATTAAATGAACCACTACAACTAAAGCATTTAACCAGCTAAGTAAGACAAGCCACAGAAAGCCGAGACCTGATTACGTGCGGCAGACCTGCTGCAATTCACAAAGGGAGTCGGGACAGGGCTCTGTCCACAGGCACCGCACCTGAGAACGCGGGGGCCCAGCTTTGCCGCGGAAGCCTCCACGGGAGCAGGGCTAACTGCAGGCGAACACGGCAAATAAATAACTTACCACATACAAAATATAACAGCAGGTGGTTCTTACATTTTTAGAGTCAAAATTTTTTAAAAATCACACATCCAGAATTCCTATCGGGTTGTTGGGAGCAAAGTGCCTGTGCATCACATGGCCTGCCTATTAACGCGTCTGACCCGCCACCCAACCACTGCCCCCGCCAGACAGAGAGGGACAGGAGGCCCACTTAAAGGGCTACAGGATGGGCACCAGGAGGGGTGTTAAGGAAAATGAAAGTAATTTTCACCAAGAAGAGATCATCAATAAATAATCTAATAATACCTAATCTTTAAGACCAACCAAGGGTTGTGGCCAAAAGGAGCCAATGATTTAAGTGACTTTTCTTCCATCTTTATTAAGAAAGAAACAGAAAAAAATGACTTAAATGTCCACAGCAATATTTAAACTCACTGTGTGAAATGAGCTTTAAATACTGAGGAGTATTAGGAAGAGGAACCGATTACTGAGAAAAGTCACTAATCTTCTACCCCGTGTGTTTGTGTGACTTCATTCCTAAAAGTACAGGAAACAAGCTCTTTCAGCCTCTGCTGACCACCAACTGTCCACCAACACCATCACCAACCACTATGAGGCTAAACCATTTAATATTTTATCTCATTTAATTTTTACAGTAACTCTGTGAGGTAGGTACTATTATTCCCATTTCACACACTGGAAAACTAAGGCACAGTCACGTTATCAGCTGTGTTGCTTTGGGAAAATAACTTTGAGGTTCTAGTTTCAAGTGTTCTTTTTAGGAGGGTCACTATTACATTTCCCCCCTTTTTGCCCCCCTCCAACCTGCCCCCACCCCACCCCCAGCCTATGGGCTATACATATATGCATACATGTTCTTTGGCTAATTTCTTCCAGTCTCCCTCCCCTCTGAGGATCTGTCAGTCTGTTCCATGCATCCATGCCTCGGTTTTATTTTGTTTATCAGTTTATTTTGTCCGTTACATTCCACATATGAGTGAGATCAATATGGTATTTGTCTTTCTCTGACTGACTGGCTTTGCTTAGCATAATAATGAAAGATCTATCCATGCTGTTGCAAAGGATAAGAGCTCCTTCTTTCTTATAGCCACATAGTATCCCATTGTGTAACTGTGCCACATATTTTTTATCTACTCATCTGCTGATGGGCAAGTAGGCTATTTCCAAATCTTGACTATTGCAATCAAGTGTTCTTTCCTTAAAGTGTGCCATTTTCCTAAGCAGTGTAAGCTTTATTGGAAAAGTAAGATACATACAAAACAGCAGATGCTAAGACTAGTAAGAAAGATTGAAGTAAGTGATTAATGAGGTAAAAAAGACAGACACCCTACTAGCCTGCACAGTGGTCAGGAAAGTGTTAACCATGATGAAGGTGGGGCTGACATGAAACCAGTGAGGAAAGAAGGGTTTAAGTTCAGGGAAGGAGGGCCAGGATGGGGGAGGGGGGGGGAGGTATGCAGATGGCAAGACTTCCTTGCCATCAGAAAGAATTAAAAACAGGCAAAAAAGCCAATCAGAGGCTAGGAAGAGACAGATGCAAAACTTGCTATCAAAAGCTGAAGTTATTAAGAAAGATTCTAGAATTTTTCAGAGCCAAAATTTCCTTCAAAGCCATCCCAAGCCAACATTATGTTTTACAAGTAAACAAACAAGATCTGAAGTGGTTAGATGGTTTGCAAAGGCACCCAGCCAGCGCAGTCGGCAGCAGATCTGGGCCTACTACCATCCTGACCTCCTGGCACCCGTCTAGTGTTCCCAAAGTTCTGGCTGTGGAATCAACTGCTCTCGCCGAACATCAAGGAAACAACAAGCATGAGCCTCTGGTCCCTTTTTCCCCCTGCTTTCTTCCCAATCAATTCTAAATTATTTCCCATATATAATTGATTAGTTCAATGAACAAAGGGCCATGGCTATGAGGGCTGGGGTAGCACAGCTGGGGAATTAGAACCCCACCCCCTTCAAGTGTATGAACTTCAGAATCAGCCAGTCCAACCTCCTCTCAATGCACCTCCCACCTCCATGGCCCGACAAGGGACGGTGAGCCTGCTCAAAACTCAACAAGCTCTAATTCTTAGAAAGCTGCATCCTTATGACTTTAAATCCACCTTCCTTAAGTGTCAGACCTAGAACTGTCCTCCAGAACAAGACACACCAAGGCCCAAGACCTGCCTACACCCACATCGCAACTTTGTTTCACTCAGGGAACTGAGTATTCAACATCCGAATTTCCTTCATCTGAGAGAGAAGGAGAAAGGCAGGTGTGTTTCCTTCCTAAAAGCTGTATGGATGTGTCTTGAGTTGAAGGACTTCAAGGATGTCCAAGGTTAAGACATCAGTAAAGTATTATATTTGTTTACACAAGAAGAAATTAAAGATAAACACAGAGACCATGAAGGACTATGGTAACAACCTGAAAGAAAGTTTCCAAAACATTAACTAAAAAGCAGAAGTCCTTGGATTAATGCTTATACTCATTTTTTATCAACACAAATATCCTGCCCGAGATATTTTGTTTTGTTTATTGAAATATAACTCACATACCATAAAATTCACCCCTTTAATAAAAGTGTACAATTCAGTAGCTGTCAGAATAGCCACCATCACCACAAACTCCGCAGTATTTTCGTCACCCCAGAAAGAAACTCTGTACCCATGAGCAGCGACTCCCAAACCCCCCACGTCCCCCAAGCCCCAGGCAACCACTGTTGTACTTTGTGTCTGTAGAGCCTTGCCTGTCCTGGACACATCACAGAATTTGAACGATATAGTATGTGGCTTTCCGTGACTGGTTTCTTTCACTTAGCACATTTTCAGAGTTCGTCCATGTTGCACCATGAATCAATACTTTACATGGACTTACCACATGTTAAGTATCCATTCACCAACTAATGGACATTTGGGTTCTTTCTAATTTCGGCTATTATGAACACTGCTAGGAACAGCCATATAAAAGTTTTTCATATAGATATATGTTTTCATTTCTCCTGGGCATATATCTAGCAGTGGAATTTTTAGGTCATGTGGCAATTCCATATTTAACTGTTTGAAGAGCTCTGACAAACTGTTTTCCACGGTGGCTGTACCATTTAGGTTGCTACTAGCAGTGGGTGAGGGTTCCAATTTCTCTACATCTTTGGCAACACTTATTATTGTGTATCTTTTTTTACTATAACCATCCTATTGGGGTATGCATGGTATTTCTTTATGATGTTGATTTATATCTAGGGAGAAGTTTTTAAATTGATATTTAACATATCATAAAATATATTTTAACATGCATTATGGACACAGAAATGTCTCCAGCCATTGTAACACACTGTTGTGCTATTATTTTGGCATTTCTAAAATGGCCCCAAATGAGAGAATCACCTTATACAAAGCATAAATTATACAGACCCACATGCTTTAAGAAAGAAAACAGTGGATCAGGAGGAGGACAATTATAAAGGGATTTATGACAGGGTTTCTGTGCTCCTCACTCCAGTAATCAATACTAACTGTTGCCCAAGGCAGGCAGAAATGAACTCAAATGCACTTGGGTAACATTACCATCTTTCTGAGGCTGTTTCCTCATCTGTAAAATTGGGCCAGTAATATCCACAAGTCTGCCTCCTGTGTGGATTAGATATGCTCGCATGAATAACGGACCTCGTACAGTGCCTGCTGTTACAGAAGATGCGCGGATTTGGTCAGTGTTGTTCCATAATAAAAACTTCAGACCAATCTGTATGACAACACACCAGCTCATAGATGTGGCATGCTGGTGCCTTTACAACATTCAAGCACCAAATCATACCTCAGCCCACAGGTCTGCAAGGCCATTAAATTTCTAAGGGTCCTAGGGAAACTTAGTTTGCCCCAAGGTCATCCTCTATACTCTTTAAAAATAACTAAATCTCAATATACGGCCATAAAACCTGTTCAAGAAAATCAAGACGCTGTGTCTGTGCAGGCACTCACAGACTCACCAGCTTTGCTAGTACAGCTTTGGAGCTTCCCACAAACTCCTGAGTTAAAACCAGCTGCAAACCTGAAGGAGATGCTTCCAGGACCCTGACCATGACCTCTCAATCATCACCATGTCCTTGCAGGCTGGTCCCACCTCCAGAACCAGCATCTCTTTCCCCAGGGATTTTCCAGCTGCGGGGCCCAGTCTGGCCTGCAGGAGGCCAACACCGCCCCAGCACCAACCCAGCAGTCCTCAACCAGTGATGGACAGTGTCGGCTAATACCTTAGCTCCCTCGCCCAGGAGTGGAAGTGGAGGGGGGTGACTCTGGCCCCCAGAGCGCCCCCCTGGGATGAAACCTGCACTGGCACTGCTCGTGGTGGTGGTGACCTGCGTGAGGACACACCCGACACACTGCTTTCCTCCTCTCACACGTCCCCGCCTCGCTTCTCCACTCTTCATCAGTGTTTCCCGGGTCCACCGCCCAAAGGAATGTGCACTTCAATCCTTGTCTCAGTGTCTGCTTCTGGGAAGTCCAAAGTAAGGCGAAGAATCCTAGATGTTTTTTTCACTCTTTCATTCAGTAGGTCCTAAGAGATTCCAGATTGTTGAATCACTGTCACATATGAAGCTATCACATTTGGATGATGTCCAAGGAAGGGGGTGAGTGAAAATTGAAATCCTTGTTAAAATTTAACAAGCTATGAGCTTGAAACACTAGCCTAGAAATAAGGGTACCTTCTTCTTCATAAAAGGGTGCTGGTTACTTGTCAAGCCTTGGGCCCCAGGGGCCACATGTGCCCAGATTACTAATTGACCCAAAGGAGTGTTCCCAGCGCCTGAAGGCCCTGGCCTGGCGGGGGGCCTTGTGCACAAGGGCACAGGGTAGGCACTCGATAAAAGTCTACGGATGTGATGACGACTAAGGCCTGCCAGATGCACACTGGGGAGATCGGACACAGGGCACCGGGCACCAGGCAATGGTGCCGGGGTTGCCGGAGGGAAGGAGGGAACCCATTCTCACTGCATTCCCCAGTGTGTCAGACACTTCCCTTGCTGCTGACCACCCTCGCCCCCACCTCCAAGAAGTTAGCAGTCAGAGTTGCCTCTCTCATCCTTTCACAACTCCTTCTCCCACCATCCACCTTCCCACTCATCATGAGCTGGCCTGCAAATTCCCAAAGCCCGCTGTGCAGAAGCATTCCATACCTGACAGCGACCATCAGCCCCTTCCTATCACTGATATATCCTCCCCCAGGCCCATCAATCTGCAAACATGAGTTCTCCCATCAGCTGAACCCTCCACTCCAACCCCACCTTCTCACCACTCCACTGCCTGCCCCCATCTACTCTGGGACGAGTCTGTGACTGGGTATACACATGCTAGGCCAGAGCTGGACCCAGGCACTGCCACCCCACTCCCCACATTGGCTCTGTGCACCAGGGAAGGCAGCGGGGGCCAGTTCTGGCCAAAGCCAAGAGGGCTCCCCGATAGGCTGCAATGAAACTGACATCCATCCAGCGGCAATGGGTTCCTACTGGAGTTGCCAAGGCAATTCCCACCTCTGCAGCCTCAAGAATGAACAAAGACAATGCAGAAGAATGAATCTTGCAGGAGGAAACTGGGCTAGAATTCTTTCCTTTCTGCCAACAGTCCTGCTGTTGGACACACAAGCACTGTCAAGATTGCAGACAGCTCTGAAAACCCACTCTGGGAAGGCGAACTGCCCAAGTGATAATGAAGAAATTCAGAATTACTGCCTGGCTAACGGGCAAAAGGAAGGCAGAAGTGTTAGTTCTGTTAAAGAAGTTAAGGGAATCTGTGTCTCAAAAATATGGTTCTTTTTGATATGATTTTCATTTCACATCAAAATACAATGAATTCCCCCAGTCTTTGCCCTACTCTACCAAGCCACAGTGATTTATAGAGTCAGGTAAACTGGTTCTGATGCAGAACCTCCACCCCCCCACCAAAAGGCTCATTTACCTGTATGTCCTGTTCAGTGAGAGACCGGACCTTTCTACACTACAACAATGAGCGGCACGGGGTTCTGGGACTTTTCACCTCTAAGACTGGCTTCTATCTTGACCACATACAGCAGGAGAGAAGGTAAACTGAAATGGGACTGAGTTTCGTATTCTATATATTTAGAGAAATGAATGAAAATTGCTACTATGGTTTTTCAGCATCTCTGGTTTCAGGCCAAGTCAAAGCTGAAAAGAAAAGAAAAAATCAAACCTTCCTCACAGGAGAGAAGGTTAAAAAGCTGTTTCACCGAAGAGAGAGCATAGGAATTATTCTGCCAAACAGAAGACGGCAGAGACAACCCTGAGCCTTCTTTCCCGGGCACGTCGCCCCGGCAGCAGCTTTCTGGCTCAGCTCCCTGCAGGTCAGTCAGAGTGTCCCTCTGCAAAGCTCCCCAGTTATGCTGAGATGCAGGTGGCACCCCCAACATAGGAGCCATATAACAGCACCTGCAGAAGGATCTTCTCTTTGGTTAAAAATGAAATAGAAAACTTTTGCCCAGACCATCACTTGGGTAGGTATGGCACACAGAGTTATTAATATTCTGCAGAGTTTTTTCATTCTGCAGAAACAGCTTATAAAATTATAATTTTATAACTGTATTGAACAGCAATTCTGTTTTTATGGTAAGTGCAGGTCTCTCGCCTCCACTTGTTTCTCAGAATTTCAGAGGGGGCAGGAACACCAGCTCCCCTTTCTGGAAATGAACGACGACTTCCCATGACTGCGTGGAAGGCAATGATCCACACTGAGACTAAGACCCGGAGTTCCTTTCACCCTGAACACCACGCTGCATCTCGTCACTGACCCTCCAAGGACACATTTAAACCCCAACTACAGGTTTTCTAAGAATTCCATGCATTTAGGTATAGAACATGACACAGTAAAGCCAGAGCACAATGGCTTACTTTTACATATTACTGACAAAATAACTCCCATAAATTACAGAAAAATATGTCCCACAAAAAAGAATAATTACAATAATTACATTAACCAAAACCAGCAAGACACGTTAAGTTCAGGACAGCTATGTCACAATTAGTGTCTAAGGTGCCCCCCTCGACCAGCATGCATTAGCACTGCAGAAGGGGAGCAACTCTCAACAGCGCTTCCACCACCCACGAAGTTCAGGCTGGATGGGCTGGAACTTGGGCTACATAAGCCTCGAATGTCCCAGTCCAATGAAACCCTGTCCTCATCCAGGAGAAGAGAAGTTTGACCCATAGGGGCAAAAGTGGATTTCCCAATGGGCAGATAAAGTACATGAGGCATGCACACACACACCCTCTTTTAAAGATTTAGTGTTACTAAATTCAGCCAAGACTTTTACATTTTTTTGAAGGATATTTTTTAATGCTTAAGGTACTGGCAGAGCTGGATGGCCACAAACAAGGTAGAATTTGAAGACCAAAAATCTCCCAATAATTCTGCCTGCTCCCGCCCCTCTTTCCTGACCTGAACTTCTACATGTGAACCAATAATGATTAGATGGTAAGAGAGACAACTGTTTCAGAAGGCTCCTAGCCTTCTGAACTATTATCAGAAATAGTTCTCTAGTCTTCTGCCAGGAGCAATTAGCTTACCAGATTCATTAATTAATAGAACAGCAATTTAAAAATTGTTCATTTCTGAGTAGACAGTGAGGAGTCATGCTCCCCTGGGCCAAGCAGGAAAAGTCAGGGTGACAAGCGAAGGCACCAAAGGCAAATGCCATCTCCACATCCAGCCGAGGACAGACCAGCAGATAATTGTTTAAACTGATTATTCCAGCAGCTTTGGCTCAACTATCGCAGGAAGCAATGGTTTAACAGACACGCCCACTCAGACACCTGCAGGCCTGCTTGCTGGTGCCTTCTCCCTCAAGAAGGAGCCCTGTGTTCTTCAATTCTTATCCTTTGTTTCTCTCCAGTATCTCCCTTTTCACAGAATGTTTTAAGAAAAGAAAGGGAAACCTGTGTTATCTTCTTCCATTATTTTTTTTCTCGGTCCTTCCTCAAACTACCGCCCCATCTCTGACCTTTGTCAAACCACTTGGAAGTTTTTGGCCTTCGTTCACCTCTACTTGCTCACCCCTCCACCTCACATCCTGCCATCCGACTTCTGCCTGCATTCGGCTGCTTTCTTAAAGAGCTCCAAGGCCCCCCAGGCATCCAATCTCAGACCTCTGACTGGCTTCAAGGTTCTTACAACTTACAAACCACGCACCAGCCTGCCTCGTGAAACTCTGGCCTGCCATCTCCCTGGGCGTGCAATCTCTCCCTCGGCACCCTTTCCTCTGGGTACCCCCCCTTCTTGTCCTGTCTCTAGCTCCTGCAGCCAACTCCACATACAGAACGTCCCCAGCTCTCTCCATGCCTCTGCCCTTCCCCTTCTGTACTCTCAATGGTTTGGCCATGGCTGTGTGCCGAAGACACACCAAAGTCTATCGCTAACCGAGAGCTGCAAACCCATGTTACCAACTGTCTAATTAAAGTGCCTAACCACATGTCCCCAAACACCCTAAATAATGTATGTTGAAGAGGGAGGCTTCCTCCCCCCCCCCCTTGTTACCACTGTTCCGTCATCTGAAGTCAGAGCCACCCTGACCGCAGTGCTCCCTCACCAACTGTCAGTCAGTTGCCATTTCTTGCTTTGCATCTCAATTATCTTCATTACATTTTGTGCGAGAGTATTCTAGGTGGTCTGCTTGTCTCTCCCTCTCCAGTGCATTCTCCATCCCTTGCCAAATCCATCCACCTGTGGCCCAGCTATTAAAAGATGGCTTGTAGTCACTTGCTAGGGTGGCCTACTATACACAGCCTTCTTGTCTGCAGATGCCTTCCATAATACAAACCCTGTCCATCAGCCCTCGCGATGGGTGCTTCCCTACCCAACACTCCAGGGCCACAGGCACAGCAACTCTCCTGCATCTCCCTCAATGCTCTAACTCTTCCCTCCGACTGGAATGGCATCTTGATACCTTTACCTTGTTATCTGTCAGAACACCACCTGTTCTTTAAAACTCATACCAAATGCTTTCTCTTCCAAAATGAAGCCTTTTGTGAAACACTCTCTGTCATAGGTGCTCTCATTCTCTCCCCCCCCCCTTCCCCTGTCCCTGCCTCCTTCCCTCTCCTTCCTTGAACCCCCATGGCACCTGATACTCTTCCAGAAGGATCCTGATTACAAACTGCTTCATACTACAGTCATCTGGAAGCACCATATTATAGGAAAAAAGCAGGATCTGGGGTCGGAAATTGGGGTGAAAAAGGGCTAATACATTTGAGTGACTCTCATCTGCCACACCCTACGCTTTGCCTGGGTCCTAGATTTCTTGCAACTACTTTCTAATAATGTGACTATCACTCTTTGCATTTTACAAGTGACAAGGTTCGATTTTATTCAGAGGTTCGGAGAGGTCCCTGACTTGCTTGGGGTCACAAGGCCCATATTATACTTGCTTAACATGACGGTAGTGAGAGTCAACCAGTAAAAGGCATACGAACACCACTTTACAATGGCAAAACATTGCACACATATTTATTAATAGCATTGTAACCTACATTACCCTTTTATAGCTTTTTCGTTATTTAAGGACATGTTTTCAAAAAAAACATGTTTTCTATCTTGCTCGTTTTTGGATTCACTAAAGCATTTATGGTCATTATTAAATGGACTTAAAGGGTTGTTTAATTAAATTGGATTTTTTTTTAATATATTTTATTGATTATGCTATTACAGTTGTCCCATTTCCCCCTTCACTCCCCTCCACCCTGTGCCCCCTCTCCCACCCACATTCCCCCCCTTTAGTCCATGTCCATGTGTCATACTTAAGAGTTCTTTAGCTTCTACATTTCCCGTACTATTCTTGCCCTCCCCCTATCTATTTTCAACCTACATTCTATGCTACTTATTCTCTATACCTTTTCCCCCTCTCTCCTCCTCCCACCCCTACTGCTAGCCCCCCTTGTGCCCTCTATTTCTGTGGTTCTGTTCCTATTCTAGTTGTTTGCTTAGTTTCTTTTGGTTTTGCTTTAGGTGTGGTTGTTAATAATTGGGAGTTTGCTGTCCTTTTACTATACATGTCTTTTCTTTATCTTCTTTTCTTAGATAAGTCCCTTTAGCATTTCATAAAGTAAGGGCTTGGTGATGATGAACTCCTTTAATTTGACCTTATCTGAAAAGCACTTTATCTTCTCTTCCATTCTAAATGAGAGCTTTGCTGGATAGAGCAATCTGGGATGTAGGTCCTTGTCTTTCATGACTTGGAATATTTCTTTCCAGCCCCTTCTTGCCTGTAAGGTCTCTTTGGAGAAATCAGCTGACAGTCTGATGGGAACTCCTTTGTAGGTTACTGTCCCCTTATCTCTTGCTGCTTCTAGGATTCTCTCCTTCGTTTTTACCTTGGCTAATGTAATTATGATGTGTCTTGGTGTGTTTCTTCTTGGGTCCAACTTCTTTGGGGCTCTCTGCGCTCCTTGGATTTCTTGGAAGACTGTTCCCTTTGCCAGTTTGGGGAAGTTCTCCTTTATTATTTGTTCAAATAACTTTTCCACTTGTTGGTCCTCCCCTTCTGGTACCCCTATAATTTGGATGTTGGAACGTTTAAAGGTGTCCTCGATGGTCTTAAGCTTTTCTTCGATTTTTTGAATTCTTATTTCATCATGCTCTCCTGCTTGGTTGATTCTATCTTCCTTCTGGTCCACTGTGTTGTTTTGAGACTCAGGTTCCTTCCTTTCACAATTGGCTCTCCTCCGTGTGTCTTCCTGCATCCCTTTTATGGTAATCTGCATTTTTTCATGTAATTTGGATCCAAAATCAACCAGTTCCGTGAGCTTCCTGATCACCAGTGTTTTGAACTGTGAATCTGATAGATTGGCTATTTCTTGGTCACTCAAAAGGATGAGTCCTGGGGGACTGATCTGTTCTGCTGGAAACATATCTTATGTCTTTCCCTGTCTCTCCTATTATTTTACTTATTTATTTATTTTTTCTCTGGTCTGGTCGCTCTTGTTATGGTGCGGGGCGGAGCCTTAGGTGTTCACCGGGGCTGGGTGCCCCAGTCGCTAGATTGTGACGTTATATGCGGGGGCAGGGGCGGGAGCGGGGACAGAAGGGATCAATGGCGACCCTTCCGTTCTCCTGGAGTCAGACACTTCCCTGGGCTCCTGGGCCGTGAGCTCTGCCCTGGTCCACAATCGCTGCCCCACAGATTCCCCCAGCCGCTGCTTGCGTACTCAGGGATCACCGCTACACCGCTGCGCTCTTGCGTCCCGGATTGCTGTCGCGCCGATTTTGTGCCAAATTTCCCCCGAACTACACGCCAGCCCCGTGCCCGCTCGCTCGGCTCGTCGTCCCCTACCAGTCTGGATGTACGGGTCTACTTCAACTTCTTGGCTGTCCAACTTCCATTTAGATAAATCCTCTGACAGTTCTGATATCATGACTGCAAATCATTGTTGTAAATTATTGTGGTTCTGTTCTTGGTTGTGCGAGGAGGTACAGTGCGTCCATCTATTCCTCCCTCTTGCCATAAATTGGATTTCTGATGCTATGTCCTGAATTAATAGTATTTGGGGAATTTTTATACCAAAATAAAAATTGTCATTTATTGGGCAGGTGTCAGTATCAGGCGCAGACCATCTCTGATCTCCACAGCAGTGCTGGAAGGCTTACACTATTGTCCTATTTTGTGTGTGGAAAATACAAGTTCAGTGACAGTAAGTAACAGCCATACGGCTAATGAGGCACAGAGACAGGAGGATCTGATTTCGAAGCTCACAATCTCCCAATGCTGCAGACTCCCAACCACAAAGATCCAACTCCCCGAGGTGCCATCGGAGTCTAACAATGTTTCTGCATTACAGGAGATTCCTGTCACTTACGAGCACAGAAGCATTCTCCTACTTGTACCCACGAGTACTGAGGGCTCCCTCTCAATTCCACTCCACACCACCACACCCTAATAAACACTGGCAAACCAGCACGCTTTCACACAGCTGAACAGATTCCACACATCCACACAGACTTACAGTGCCTCTTCTTCCTGCTTTATTCCACAAATACTCATAGACTCCCTCATGTGCCAGGTCCTGTTCCAGACGCCGGGGATGTGGCAGCAATGAGACATGGGTCCCCTGTTTTTATGAAGCTTTCATTCTAACAGAATGGAGGAAGTCAGGCAATAAGGAACCAAATCATAACACAGCTACTTTCTCCTAGCCTCCCGACAATAAAGGGAGCTGGGGAGGACGGCTCTGAGCATGTGACAGCAGAGCAGAGGCTTGGAAGATTGCCAGCCAGAGGAAGAGCAAGAGGCCAAGGGCTCCAGGTAGAGGTAACCAAAAAAAGTGCTGCCTCAAGCAAGGAAGCACTCAGTGTACTGGAAGACGGCCAGAAGTACTGGGAGAGAGCAAGGAGCTGGGTGGATGAGACCATGAAGGAAGAGCCAGGCAGGGGCCCTGTAGTACATCCTCGTAATGTTCTCTAAGCAAAGGAATGGCCTAATCTGGCTTCTGCTTTAATGTTACTGTGGTTGCTCTGTGAAAACTTGGTATTTAGGGGGGAGATGTGAAGACACACATGAAGACCAGTCAGGAGGCCATTTAGAAGCCCAGAAAGACGTGAGGCAGCTTGAACTGTGGAGAGGGCAATGGAAGTGGAAAGAAGAGGCAGGCTGGGGTAGAGCTGGGAGGTAGACCAATGCTGCAAACAAGGGTGAAAAAGGACACGTAAAATACCTAAGAATAAACAACAAAGAATGTGAAGGACCTATTCTGAAAATTTCAAAGCACTATTTTTTAAAGATTTTATTTCTTTTTAGGGAGAAGGGTAGGGAGGGAGAAAGAGAGAGAGAGTAACATTGATCAGTTGCCTCCCATACACACCCCATCCAGGAACTGAACCTGCAAGTCAGGCATGTGCCCCGACCGGGAACCCAACCAAAGACCTTTTGCTTTGTGGGACAACGCCCAACCCACTGAGCCACACAGGGTCAGGGCTACAGAGCATCATTAAAAGAGATCAAAAAAGACACAATGAAATGAAAAGATATTCCATGTTCATGGAGTGGACAAATCCACATAGTTAAAATGGCCATATTACCCAAAGCAATACACAGATTTAATGCAATCCCCATCAAAGTACCAATGTCATTTTTGAAAGAAATAAAACAAAGAAATCCTAAGATTTGTATGGAACCACAAAAGACCCCAAATAACTAAAGTAATCCTGAAAAAATAGAACTACACTGGAAGTATCACACTATCTGACTTCAAATCCTATAACAGAGCTACAATAATCAAAACAGCATGGTATTGGCAGAAAAACAGACACACAGACCAATGTAACAAAATTAAGAGCCCAGAAATAAAGCCATATGTATGGAGGCAAATACATTTCTTTATCCTCATCAGAGCACATGATTTTAGAGAGAACAGAAGGGAGAAAGAGACAAAGAGAAACATCAATCAGTTGCCTCTCACACATGCTCTAAGAGGGGACTGAACCTGCAACCCAGGCATGTGCCCTATCCTGGGAATCAAACCCATGATCTTCCAGTCTATGGGATGACACTACAACCAAATGAGTCACACCAACCAGGGCTGGGCAAATAATTTTTAGCAAAGGGGACAAAAATTCACAACGGAGATAAGAAAGCCTCTTCAATAAATGGTCCTGGAAAAACTGGAATGCTACATGCAAAAGAATTAAATTAGATTACAGTTTATCTCATGTACAAAAATTAATTTAAAATGTATCAAAGACCTAAATATAAGATCTGAAACAATAAATTACATAGAGGAAAACAAAGGTACTAAACTATGGACCTTAGTCATAGTGGACATTTTATAAATTTGGCCCCAAAGGCAAGGAAAGTAAAGGCAAAGATAAATAAATGAACTATATGAAACTAATAACCATCTTCACAGAAAAAGAAACCACCAACAAATAAAAAGGCAACCAACCAAGTGGGAGATGATATTTGCAAACAGCTCCAACAAGAGGTTAATACCCAAAATATATACAGAACTCATACAACTCAACACCAAACAAACAATCCAATTTAAAAACAGGCAGAGCACCTCAACAAACACTTTTCCCAAGAAGACATACATATAAATGACCCACAGATACACGAAAAATGCTCAACTTCACTAGCTATTAAGGAAACGCAAATCAAAACTACAATGAGATACCACCTCATACCTGTCAGAATGGCTATTATCAACAACACAGGTAGTAAGTATTGGAGAGGTTATGGAGAAAAAGGAACCCTCATGCACTGCTGGTGGGAACGTAAACTGGTACAGCCACTATGGAGAACAGTACGGAGGTTCCTCAAAAAAATAAAAACAGAGTTACCATATGACCCAGCAATCCCTCTCCTGGGGATCTACCCAAAAAAACTTGAAAACATTTATTCACAAAGATCTAGGCACCTCTATATTCATTGCAACATTTTTTTAAAATTTATTTTCAGAAAGAGGGGAGAGGAGAAAGAAAGGGAGGGATAGAAACCTCAATGAGCAAAAGAAACATCAATGTGTGGTTGCCTCTCACACACCCCCAACTGGTAACCTGGCCGACCACCCAGGCATGTGCCCAGACCAGGAATCAAACCGGCAACCTTTTGGTTCACAGGCCAACACTCAATCCACGGAGCCACACCGGCCAGGACCCATTGTAGCATTATTCATGGTGATCAAGACGTGGAGACAACCAAAATGTCCTTTGATAGAGGAGCAGATAAAGAAGATGTGGTACATATGTACAATGGAATTCTAGTCAACCATAGGAAAAGATGAAATACTGCCACTTGCGACAACACGGATGGATCTAGAGAATATTACACTAAGCACAATGTCAGTCAGAAAAAGCAAAGAGCCATATAATTTCACTCATATGTAGGATATATAAGTGAAACTCACGAACTCAGACAACAGTACGGTGGTTGCCAGAGGGAAGGCGGTAGGGGGAAGGGGCCAAATATGGCAACAGAAGATGATCTGACTTTGGGTGGTGGGCACACAATGCAATATACAGATCATGGATGATAGAAATGCACACCTGAAACCTGTATGATCTTATTAACCAATGTCGCCCCAATGAATCTTATAAAAAAAAAAAAGAATCACATGATGAACTACTGTGATTCTGATGAACTGATCTTCATGTCCTAGTCACAGGACACATACTGTTTATTAAAGTCGGCCCAGTATCAAGGCTCCCCAGGCCAGAAAGGTCCATTCATCCTTGTTCTCAGAACAGTCTTAGAGACGGTCTCTCATCCTTTGACCTCCAAGTTCAAGCATGCCCACTGTGGAGTCATCCAAATAATTCAGAAATCAGGGCAAAGACAGAGCCCAGAGGTACTAAGTATCTCATGTCAAAACTCTGACACCTCAACGATTCCACAGAATTGGTGCCATCACCACCCGATATGACAGGGAGAACATACCGATTCCCCAGTGTCACTTACTGGCAGTTGGCAGACCCACAATCAAGTCCAGGTCTGCCTGACCCCAATGCCCACGCTCCTTCAACCACACGGCCGACGAGGTCCAAAGGGATTCCCCACAGGGAGAGTGAACTGCAGAGGGTACAGTGACTGTGAGCTGAGCCCAATCACTCCGTACCTAGTCTGAGTTCCACTTCAGTTCCCCTATTTTTTTTTTCAAAATTTTCTAAGTGAAAATACTTTCATTTATTTAGCATATAATTATTGATGCTTCCTTGTTACAGCCAACCTGCTAGATCCTAGGAAGTCTAAGTGAGGCCAGAGTCCCAACCACCGAGAATCCAGGGTCTGATGGGGGAGGCAAAGAAGCAGGAAACAAAGATCATTTTTTCCTCCTAGGTCCTTTAAAGCCGGATGACAATGGAAATGTGACTGCTGTTTTCAAGGACTTCACTGCTTTTGTGCCACACTGGCCTCATTATGTAGATAACTTCACAGATTCATTCTATTTTATTATTCTGTAAGGGTACTATCTAATAAAAAAAATGTGTCAGCTTAAAAAATGCAAAGTATCAGGCAAAGTAAATAGCTCTTTCTAGTTTAAGCAGCCTTCGGAGTGTAAGCAGTGCTAATCAGCACCTCACCAGACAGTCATGACCGACTCTGAGTGCAATCTGAGGAACCATAGTAACGGAGAACAATCCTCGGCTGCTAGAAGCAGGCATCCTCAGGGGCGGGGAGGGGAGCGGTGCAGTGGGGCGGTGCTGCAGAAGCATCTCAAGGACCCCTCAGACGATCCCATGGAGCAGGTCCTCTATTAGGATGCCTGTTTTACACATAGAGAAACTGAGGCTTAGGGTGGTTAGATGACTGGCACAAGGTTACCCAGAGACTGTCAGGTGGAACGAGGCCCATGTTCTTGGCCTCTCTTCTGTTCTGTGAGGCCAGGGAGCGCCTTCACAATGGCTGAGGGGTCGGAAATGAGAAAGTGGACTAATGGACCTAGCTTTATTGACCTTCATCTGAAGGGGAGAAATCTTGGAGGGTGATTAATTATCACATATTCAGGATATTTTTAAATAAATTGAGACAGCTGCATTCCATCTCCCCAAGTGTAGAAGAAAAAGAGGTGTCCCCCCTCGGCCTGGCAGGGGAAGACAGAGCCACAAAATGCACACACAGCAGTATCTTGCTGAACCCCAGGGAGCTCTGGGGTCTCCTACAATTGTTTGACAAGCCACAAATGCCTCTCTCAGCACTGCTTTCTTCAAGAACCATTTAAAATACCGCCTGTGGAGAAATCTTTCTCTGGTTAGCTTCTGCTTTCAAGAATATATGTCTTCTCCTCAGCTGAACGGCAACTCTGCTGAGAAGAAGTCAGGCCTTGCCTAGCGGGCTCTGTCTCTGACGCATTTCTCTGGAAAATGCAAATTGACAGCAATTCTAGAAGCAATGATCTGAGTGGTCTGGAGAGGACTACTTTCGGTCCCGGTAAACACTAGAGTGGCTTTTCCAAACCAGTTGCACGACTGTGACAGTGGGCAGTGCTGAAGTAAAGGAAGGCCAGGCCAGCCCAAACTTCAATGCAAAAATCAGCAGTGGCAAGAAACTGCTTTTACCCCAAGGGCCCTTGTCAGGCAGATATTTAAGGTCTCTAACCACCTCAACCGCCTGAAGCCACTGAGTAGGACAGGAGGGTGGGGCACAGAAACACTCTCTCCTCCCAACCTGCCCACCTTCCTCCTTCAGGCGTACCCCCGGAGCCACAAAGGCCAGCTCCACACCAGTCAACTCCTCACCTTCTGTCTCCCACTGGGGCCCACGGGCCTGGGTATGGTGTCAGGAAGCACTGGGCTTGGAACCATCACAGAAAATGACTTTGTTTTTCTCCCTCAATTAGAGGTGTCCTCTCTCCCTAGATTACATGACTTACAGCCCCAGTTGTCGCTGTATTCCCACGTGCTCAAACTGACCCAGGAAGAAGGTGCAAGGGACACATGCCCATGAGATCAGCAATCCAGACAGGAGACCTCAGCCTCCTGGGTTAAGAGGCCAAGCTTGGGCCCTGCTGCACAGTGAGCTGGGCCCTTTCTGTGCCCGCATTCCACACCTGGGTGCATGAGTGCAGCAACAGCAGACTGCCCCTCACAGGCCACAGCACTGAGGGGGCAGTCTGTGTGATGGAGGTGCGGACTTCCTCAGATGGCAGATAAGCCCCTGTTAAGGGACCGGTTCTATTTACTGTACTTCCTTAAAGAAACCTCTAGAGATAGCACCAGAGGTCCCCAAAAGGGTGACTTGAGGCTAATCGCCCTTCACCGGTTTGAAAAGCAGCTTTTACTGTCACTGTCCATCTCAGTTTTCTCACCTTCATGTCTTCCCGAGCCCCAAGCCCTTCCTGCAGCAAAGCCCACCAGTTCCAAACACCACCCTCCCCTGGGACTTCCAAAGGATCAATGAGTCAGTATTCGCCTCGCCTCGCTTCCGTCAGTCTCCACTTGGTAGCTATATGCTTCCCTCTAAGCACTTATATTTGCTCTCTTCTCCTCCTTTCTGTTAAATTATTTAAGCACTATGTATTGGCTAAACTTTCCTTGTAGAGTTTACTGGCTGGAGAAAAGGCAACACCTCCCTCTCTCCTCTGTCTCCCATCTCTCTTCCAGCCCAGGGGAGTCTTGCTCCTTCTCTCCCCGCCCTTGGTGAACCCATCTTCCTGCCTTCCCTGACCCTGGGCTCCTGCTATCCCCTCTCAGAGGCAGCTTTGCCAATTCTGCCTCCATTAGCTAAAAACATGCCCACGTCCTTGCTCTTCCACAAAACCAAAAACTGCCCATCCACCTTGTACCTCCTCTTACTGTGCCATCATCACACACCTAGCTTCTCGGAAAAAAGCAGAACACGCTCCCTGCTTCCTTTCAATGTTAGCATCTTTCTTTTCTCTTCTTCCTGAACACTGGCCTTCCTACCGATAAAGCTTCCGGCCCCCGCCCTCCATGGGGGGCGGAGGAGGGGGCGTTGTTTCCCTACACCCAGAGTTGTGCGCCACCATCACAGTCTTCGCCACAGCCATACACCATCCACAAACCTTTAGGTTAGCATTTCCCTTTATTTTTTCTTTTTTTAGTAATTTATTTTTATTGTATTTTTTACATCACCATTTATCAGCCTTATGCCCTCTCCTCCTCCACCCCCCCCAACAATCACCACACTGTTGTCCGTGTCCGTGCAGCATTTTCCTTTCAGTCAATTCATTTCTCCTAAAATACGCTTTCCATGAATCTTTCACATTGCTACTACACATTAAAAATCACATTATAAATAGAAGGCAGTAAAAATAAATACAATAAAAGCAAAGCGAGGTTAATGAATTCTAGCTAGATACCACTGCCCACCAGGGCCTCCAAACCTAAGACCTCCTCTTTCTGTTTGTTAAAAGAAAAACCCCAGAGTATTAGATTAGAGACTTGCAGCCAACTGAGGCTTTCTCTGACAGAATCACAAGGACTGAAAAAGGAATGAAAAGAAAATAACTTTTCATGGTGTGATTCTGTGTTGTCTAAGGCCATTGCTGCACACTGCCTAAAATTATCAGCTATGGAAATAATTTTCTAACTAAATACTAGGATTAGTTCTCATACCCCCATGGTTCTCTTCAGGGGACTTACAATGGTGACTTCTTTGATGGCTAACCTATCTCTTCTCCATCCTACACATCCTTAGAAAATGAGATTATAAACATAAATTGAAACAAGATAGGCAAAAAAAAATACCCAAAATGTCAGAAGTTGTGCACAATGGCAGCAATCCACCCAAACTAGAGCACAGGCCCACCCCAGACAGAGTTACCCACCAGGGCTAGAGTCCAGAATGAGCTGGAGTCTGCCCACTGCAGTGTCTCCTCAAACAGCGATGCACCGTACGACAGGCAACATCTGAAAGGTTTTACATGCCCAGTGCTGCACCACACACCTCACATATGTGCTCTTCAATGTACACAATCCTGTGAGGTTGAGGCCATCATTGTGCCTAATGTGGGGAGGACAACATTCAAGGGACTTGCCGAGGATTTCCAGTGAGCAGCAGATCCAGGGTTCACGCCAAGTCTGTCTGACTCCAGAGCCCGTGCTCCTGACTCCGCTGCTCCCCCGGTGCTCAGACACAAGCAATTTTAAACCTCACAACCCTCAAAATAATAGCCTGCTGCTTTTAAGCACAATTAAGACAATGGGTTGACACAACAGGAAAACCGTTCATATGTAATTAAACATAATTGTTGGTGTCCTCTAATTGTTTGGGAAAATAAGTTTCTCTCAGTTGACAAGCTATAATTCTGGTGTGTGCTGCGAGAATGTTCAAGTGTTCATTTCTATCTGCCTATCCCCAGCACATGCATAGGCTATTGGTCAAATTTCATGGTGAATACTAGGGTAGCTCAAAGATACCTTCACTGTGTAACTTAGAATCTAATAAACTAGGGCTTGGAGGGGTTTTAGCAATTCTACCCAAACGTACATTTTAAATGTGGGAAATCAGGACCCAGCATAGTAACTCCCCAAGGACATGCAAATCTCTGCCTCCTGCTCAAGTGCACAGAATCCCTCACCGATTAGACAGGTTAAGATCATACCACCCAAAGCTGAGAACCTGGCTTTCCCACTTGGCAGCTGTGTGACCTTAGACAAGTTACTTAAATCCCTCTCAGGTCCAGCCAGGAACATAATTATAACTATTGCATAGGGTTTTGTGAGGAATGAATGAACTAATATATGTAAAGCATTTAGAACACTACCTGGGCATATGGCATCTTATTGAAACATTTCGCCATTAACACTATTATTGAAACAGTAAGCTACACATCCATGCTAAGTACTTCAAGGTTCTAATCAGGACTGTGAAGACCAGTGATACGGATGTGTTCTTATCCGCCTAGAACCTGTTAGAGTTCACCTCCAACACGTGCACAGAGCTCAAACAATGAAGCAAAGGAGCTTAGCCCAGGAGGAGGAGAGAAGGGCACAAAAACTTAGAGCCTCATATTCTGCTCCTTAAACTCTGCAGGAATGAACTGCCATGTCAGCAGCTATGTATGCTCTTCTGGGCAGACTCGTTTATCTGGAAAACCATGTTTCCAGAAGAGCAAACTCAAAAAAAAAAAAAAAAAGCAATAGGAGCAAATATTTATCAGCACATACTTAGTGAAAAGCACTAGACTCTGAGTGATATACAAAGAAATTTAGGTGGGGATATCTAAGGCAAGCTTGGCAAATACCTAGAACTATGCTTCTCACTTCTTTCTTGCACACCATTGCAGACATCACTAATCAATCACTTGCCCCAAAAGTTCAAGTACAGCTCAAATACAGCCTTACAAATCTTCTCCCCCCACCCCTGCTCCAAGAAGCCATTGCCAGCCCAAAAGTGTTGAGTTTTAGAGGATGATGGTTAAGTATGCCATCCAAGAATGATGCATGGGACTGAAACTCTGCAGAGGCCAAGAATCATTTTCACTTAAGTTCTTTTTATAAGATGTTTACATTTAAAGATTTTATCTACTTATTTTTAGAATAGGGAAGGGGGAGGGAAAGAGAGAGAAAAACATCAATGTGCAAGGGAAACATCAATAGGCTGCCTCTTACACATCCCCAACTGGGGACCTGGCCTGCAACCCAGGCATGTGCCCTGACTGGGAATCGAACCAGCGACCATTCAGTTAGCAGGTCAGAACTCAATCCACTGAGCCACACCAGCCAGGGCAAGATGTTTGCATTTAAAACCAGAAAGAACACAAAATATATCTTGTGTGTATTGCAGTAAAAAGGTTCAAAGCATCCAAGAGATAATACACATAAGCGATGTGAGAGGCTCTTATTAGAAGGCTCTTTGTCAAAATACACAAGCACTCCAAAAACATTCCCATTCTCCCCCAGGCTCCTGTCAGAAAAACTATACGGCAGCATCTTCACTTGAAAGGTAAGAAATGTAAAGGAACAGAAACTATAGGTGCTTATTAGAGCTGTCCCCTGGCAGTTAGCGGCCCTCTTGGCTTTGACTCCTGCAGGACCAGTTGGAGGGAAACGGAGGACTCAAAGAAATGAAACAACCAGAGGGGAAATACCAGAATGTGAGCTGCACTTCTGCTGGGGCCTACCAACCACAGAAGGCATTGCCCATCTCTGCATAAACAAAGGAGACATTGAAATGAGGGGAAAGAGGGCCAGGATTGCCCTGACCAGTGTGGCTCAAATGGTTGGGCATAGCATTGCAAAGTGAAAGGTCACTGGTTTGACTCCAGGTCAGTGCACATGCCTGAGTTGTGGGTTCAGTCCCCCGGGGTGGGGGTGTGTGAGAGACCACTGATCAATGTTTCTCATGCACATCAATGTTTCCCTCCTTCTCTTCCCACCCTCTCTAAAAATAAATAAATAAAAATCTTTTTTTAAAAAGTTTAAAACTGTAGACAAAGCAAATTGATCTCTAGTGACAGCAGATCGGTATGTTTGAGGATGGTGGGGGTGGGAGGGAAAGGTGGGAATGGTTACAAAGGGACATTGGGAATCTGTGGGGGGTGATGGATATGTTCATTACTTAACTGCTGTGATGGTCGTATATATGTATACATGTATCAAAACGTATCAAATTAGTCCTGGCTGGTGTGGCTCAGTGGATTGAGTGCCAGCCTGCGTTGAGAACCAAAGGGTCACCGGTTAGATTCCCAGTCAGGGCACATGACTGGGTTGCAGGCCGGGCCCCCAGTGGGGGGTGCGTGTTTCTCTCCCCCTCTTTCTCCCTCCTTTCCCCTCTTTTTCCCTCCTTTCCACTCTCTAAAAATAAAACAAAATAAATCTTTAAAAAAATATTTTAAAAAACCTTATCAAATTATATACTTCAAATATGTGCAGTTTATTTATTGTCTGACAGAGGGAACTGGGAAGGCTCAGTGGGAAGGAGCGCTGTGCCGATAGGGGCCTGCAGTGGGTGTGCACAGCACAGCGGTGGCTAGTTGCCAGGCAGTGCAGAGAGGAAGTTAGTTGCCTTAAAAACATTAAATTGAAAAAAAAATTAAATTGGTAAATAGCCTGCTATAAAGGATGACACCATTTATATCTTCAGTTTAAAACCTCCCTACTACTATTTCAATGTTTTCTTTTTAATGTTTTGAATAAGAAATATGTTTATATGATTCAAATGCCAAAAAGTATAAAAGGGTATACAGTGAGACCTCTCCCTCACAACCCTGTCCTCCTTTCCCCCGGGGGCCAGCTGCTCACCACGCCACCTACTCCCAGGCCAACTACGGCTACTGGCCCCACACCTAGCTTCCCAGGGCTCTCTGTACATACAGACGCAGACAGACATACAGTCTTGGTTTCCTCCTTTTACGGCACAAAGAGTGCATGTGATAACACACCTGCCTCCACCTTGCTTTCTTCATTCAATGAATCTTGAAGATCTTTTCATATATCAGTACATAGAGAGCTCTCTCGCAATAAATTTTATTTAATTCTCATGTAATAAATGCATAGATCTAAAGTAGTCTACTAAATAACTTTGAAAATCCTGAGCCCTCATGTCACCATCACCTAAATAAGATACTGTGTAAGATATTCGCACTGGGTCCCTTCCCAGTCAACCCCACCTCAGCAATCTTCCCTTTGGTATCTGTCACTGTGACACACGATTTTTTATACATGCCCTAATGCTCCAATGATATCCTGCTCCTGTTAGAGACTAGAATGAATTTCATGAGATATCTCCCGGCTCTGTGAAGGTTCCTCCCATACAGCACCCTGCTCCGCCCACCTGCCCCATTCTAGACAAGGCACGCCCCCGTGGTCCCACACCTTTACTTGCCCCCCAACACTGCTTCCGAACGATTTCTTTCTACCCACCCCCACTGTCTATAAGCTCTAGCTCCATTCCTTGTCACCAGTGCCTCTCTGGTATCTATTGAGAAAGCACCAATTAAATATTTGTTAAAGTCTTTCCCCAAGGAAGTTTGTAATTACAAAATTAATGTATTGATTCCCTGACCGATGTTGCTATGGCAGTGACTAAATGCAAACTTCATTCCACAATTAAAGTAACCACCAGAAAGGAAGCTGTCGCTTGTGATTAGGCAAAGGCTGGCCATCCCAGTGATGGGGAAGAGCCACTCAAAGGATTCTGTTAGCAGACAGGGAGGGACCTATTCTTGTCAGTTGTCTGACTTTGTTGATGAAGGAATGAATAAGGGACAATTTAATAGCGGACTTCCAAAGTTTTAAAAACAAGAAACATTCACAGATAAGGCACTCCCTGCACCACCAGTCACTGGACTATATGATTTACAAAAAAGGAGGCACAGAAGGCAGCATATCAGACAAAGAATGCCTACGATAATGTGGGGTTGGGAATGAGGGGAGATAAATTATCAGCCAAACCATCTGCTTAGAGGTCTGAGAAGAAGAAGGTATTGTCAAAATAGAGTCATCTTCAGGGAATACTGAAAATTGAGCTGCAGAGAAGGCAAAAGGGAAAATCACAAAATCAGCAGAAGAGCTTTCCAAGGAACACCACAGTACCTGAAGAGTAGGAAAGCGGTTCAATAAAGCTGACTGAGCAGCCAAATTCTGGGGCAGCTACCAACCTGAATTGTTTCTGTATTGGTCTCAGCCAAGCTTGAGGTGGGGCTGAATGAAGCGGCTGTTGGCCGCGTCTCAATGGGATCTGAAATCATCCTGCTACTCAACACCCCAGGACCACTCTACGTTTACCCCTGCAAGCGGGAGCTGTACACGTGGGTACCGGGGAGAAGGGGAAATCTCACAGAATTCAGGAGGAAGAAATTCTTATTATTTGGTGGAGGAAATCTGTTGAACCAGTTTTTAAGGAACCAGTTTCATAGGTAAACGAGGAATATTAAACATCCATTTTTTATGCAAAGCACAAGCATGTCCTGGATGTTCTCCTTCAGGAGAATAAAAGAAATCCCTTTAATATGCTTTACTTCACCTGGTTTCCATGTTTGATTATCCAAAAACTGACTGCCATAGAACTGACACGATGAGAAAGTGCCATTCACAAGCCAAGAAGAGAGGCCTCTCCAGAAACCAGCTCTGCTGGCACCCTGATCTGGACTTTCAGCCTCTACAACGATGAGAAAATGGATTTCTGTTGGTGAAGCCTCCCAGTCTGTGGTATTTTGTTACGGCAACCCCAGCAGACTAATACCACCACCAGTACTAAATGGATTTGAACAAGCTATGTTTTGCTACCACCAGAACTCACAGCAACTTTAAGTAGTTATTTTGAAATGTAAATATCAAGAAAAAAAGAGCAAGTCACAGAAAAATATACAGACTACTTTTATAAATACTTTATAGATTCAAGACCAAGTAAAATTAAGCAATATATCATTTAGCACTAGGGCTAAAAAAATAAATGCAGTAAAACCATAAGGAATATTAGAGAGATGAGGAAAGCAAAAATCAGCCTCCTTCTGGGATGAGAGGGTAACTGCTGGGCCAAGGACAGGCGCGCACTGGTGATGTAAAATATATGTATAACAGAAATAGGATGTTTCACAACCTATTTTTGTTATATATATGGTTTTATATGTATTAAATATTTTATAACTGAATTTATAAAAATAAGATGTTGGAATAATATAACACCTATCACTTAACAGCAGTTATTCTGGGGAGAGTGGATATGGGACATTTTTACTTTCCAAATTTTACCTCCTTAAATCTTATTGATTGTCCTGAAGTGTATACATAATAGCTATCTTTAGAATAAAAAGTCAAAAATTAAAGGAAGTAAAAAGAAGCTACTGAACAATTGTGATTACTTTCATATTATCTTTAATCTTCCCCTCCCTGTCCCATTTTCCTGAGTAATAAGCTCAGATGAACAATTTACCATCTTTAAGAAAAATGTATTGGTTTATCTAAAATAATTTTGTTCTTCAGACCCTACAGCTTAGTGTTGTTTATTATACATATTATACATAAGCTTATTTGAAATGTAAGCTTCAGCTAAAATTAACCCACACTCTTTTGAAATGAAAATAATAGCTATACAATTATAATAATAATTCAATCACTCTACAGCCTGGTTATCAGGAAAATGCCAGGAAACAGACATCCTAGGAAGGAAATCTCTTATTTCTTTTCTTTCAAGGCAATTTAGGTAAATTTTATTTACCTAAATGTGAAGAGATTTCCCTTTCAAAGATGAGGACTATCAATAGGATTTTAAGAGTGGTTCATTTATATTAATGTCTTCAATTTTGAATTTCTTTGACCTTTCTTTATGATGTTGATTTTCAGTTTGAATTAAAATAATTTTATAAGATTAGTAAGTTGCAAATCAAGATAAAAGTATTTTGTGTGTGCCTTCTACATTTTAGTAGAAGAGGGAGTCATTTAAAAGCAATCATTTTCTATACTTAATGAATCTCTGATTTCTTTCCTTTTTGGTTCTGCCCACTGAATAACAGAGTGGAATGAAAAAAGAGTTTGGATAATCAATACAAAACAATTTTTATCCTTTGGAAATGAAGCCACTTTATAAAATTTGCCCCAACCTTCAAGGTGATATGCTCAATAAGCCTGAAATATTACTTAATCACTTATCAGTTGCAATGCCATTATTTGTCTGCGTGTGTCTTTATCTCTTACTAGACAGTGAGTTGGTTGGGGCAGAACATGGATTGTGCTCTGTAAGGAATGCCTGTGTGCAATTTGTCCCAACAATGGGGAATTTCACAAAAGAAACCAGTGAGTAAGGAGCATCCTTAGTCCTCAGGTGGGACTGATCAGAGGGAGAAAGAGAGGGACAATAAAACCAAAAATAATTACAAAAATGAGCAATAAGTGCCACAAGAAATACTTTCAGTCAGTCATTCATTCCATCATGTATTGTGTATCCATTGTGACTTATATGCTGAGAATATAAAAATAAATCAGTGTATGTCAGTTAAGGCTCAACAAAGTTGCGAAGGAAGGAAGGAAAGGAAGGAAGGAAGGAAGGAAAAGAAGGAAAAAAGCCAGGCAAGAAGGGGGGCAAGAAAGAAGAAAAGAGGGGGAGCATCAAGGCACACACCAAAGGTTGCAGGTTCAATCCTTGGTCAGAGTACATACCTAGGTTGCAGGGTCGATTCCCAATTGGGGTGTGTGAGGGAGGCAATCAATCATTGTTCTCTCTCTCTCCTTCAATAAACATATCATGGGGTGAGGATTAAAAAAAACTATAAATAGATGGTACCTCCCTTACATTGATAATGAACATCTAAACACCCATACTGAACACTGCTTTAGGATCAAGAAAAAAAAACAAGAATTCCTGTATCATTGTTTTTATTTTAGATTGTCCTGAAGGTCCTATCCAACACAGTAAGAGAAGGAGAAATAAAAAAGCATATGTTTTGGAAAGAAGAAAACAAACTGTCATTTTTTAATATGATAAAAATTATCTTCATGATATATCTTTTAAAATCTACTGACAATTTTTAGAAGGCAGTTTAGTAATATGGCTGAATGTACAGATGGACTTAGAAATCCAAGAAGCAGACATAAACCTCTCCCTTTTTAAGACACAGAAGAACAGGGTGAACATGTTTTTTGAATAAGAAAAGCATCATAATCCTTTTTCCTGGGGACAGATCCGTGTTGATTTATAAGACACTAAAACATCCAGAGGTCTAGCCTGTAAGGAGGTTTCCTAGCAAATGCACCACACCTGGCATTGTGTTCTAAGGAATGCCCTAAACAGTCTTACAGATGAAAATCACAGCAAGAACAAGAGAAGCTGATTCTGACCTTCATACATAATTTGATATCAATGCAAGGACAACAGAGAGAAAAAAATCCTCCACTTTCTGTAGCCCAAGTTTACGACTACCTTCTCCTACAGCAGTTCCCAATTTACGTGTCAGCACAATGGGTTTGCTAATGGTAAAGACCAAATTAAACAAAGCTTATTTACTGCAGGATTGTTGATGCCTAGGCAGAGCAAGTCTCCAAGAGGCAGAAAATCTGAGCAACTTCCTATATTTAACTGAATCAAGTCATTTTATCAGAGAAAAACTCAAAGGACTCCAGCCCCAGGAGAACTCTCATTGCAAACATGTGGTACACTGAACATTCTCAACTCCCGCTATTAACCATGTAGATGCAACATAGGAAATGGTGAAAAGCAAGGACTCTGGGGCCACACTCTCTGGGTCTGAATCCCAGATCCACATCCTACTTTTGTGTGACCTTGGGAAATTTACTTAACCTTTCTGTTCCGCAGATTCCTCATCTGCGGACCAGGGAGAGGGATTGTGACAACAGTAGCTCCCTCATCAGGGGGTATGATTAAAATAAATGGGTGAATATATATAAAGCACTCACACTAATGTTAAGTCAAGCAGATTTCATTATATGCTGTCGCTAGTGTTAGAATTACGATAGTTATAAACAATCAGGGAAGAATATAACCTCACTGGTGTAGGAAGAAACCTCTTCATCAAATAGGCCTGTTAGAAGAGCAGTAACACACATTGTCTATAGTTCTGCTAATTAAGATACTCTGATAATTACACTGAACACACGGATGCCTAGAGTTGTGTTTGGGGTGGGGTAAGACAAATAAAAAATAAGAAAGAGGCTATCCTTAACTTTAAAAAGATTGATACAGTTTCTCTAAATATGCTCCTCTTACACATCCAAGTTAAAAAGCACCTCTCTCCAACTTCCCACATTCACTTTCCAAAGTTCTATCTTCAGGAGAAAAACAGTGCTAAAGAATTTCTCTCAGAATTAAGCCATTTTACATGGTTGTTTCCTATCATCTCTCCCCTTACAATGGGCGAGGCCAACAGACACAAAACTGCTATTGTACCCTTGAAGAGGCTTTGACATGCATCATATTCAAAATTGGACAGCTACTAATCACAATGCAAAAGTGTTCCAGGAAACATCTACATCATCAGAAAAACATTGTAATAAATACACCTTAAGTTATGTTTACTTTATTATGCATCAAATCCTTGAAATCTGTCGACCCATATATGATAACCAGCAGCAAGGAAAACTTCATCCCCCCAACTACTGGGGTTAAACAAGACATAATATAAGGCCTGTCCAGAAAGTATCCAGCCATATACTATGAAACAACAGAGTCCTTTATTGAAGAAGATGCAAGATACAGGAAACATTGTGCATAGGATAATGACATGACGTCTCAGTCCCCTCAAAGTAGGCACCTTAGGACCTCACACAGGTCTCACAATCGCCATCAGCTGTTCCATTGTATTTTCCTGAATCTCATTTCCTTTCAAGGGTGATTTTAGTTTTGGAAGAAGCCAGAAGTCGCAGAGCACCAAATCTGGGCTGTAGGGGTGCTGAGTCACCTGGATGATCTGATGTTTCACCAAAACACTGCACGAGATGTGATGCACGAGCAGGTGTGTTGTCATGATAAAGCTGCCTATCACCAGTTGCCCATAGCTGTGGCCTTCTGAATCACCTGAATAGTTTCCATGGAGGAATGTTCAAGCTGAACACAAAATCTGATGCAGATTCATTGCTCTACTCACTCAGTCATTTTGAGTGGGACGGCCACATGGTACACATGCTCATTCAACGGCATCTACAGTTCCCACTGACAAGTACAGGGAAGTTGTCACTGTTCACGCATGCACATTCCTGTCCACTCTCCTTGGCTGCCAGGTTACATGGATGTCTCGTAAACCATTCTCATTATATTAACAATGGCTGGACTTTTTCCAGACAGACCTCGTATATTACTCTTCTTGAATGATAAATCCAGAGTCCGAACAGTTGGAACTCATTTGAAATAGACAAGAACAGTATGTTTTGTATAGACATGTTTTGTACTACCAGGTATAGAACTGTGAAGAGCAAACTTCAACAGTACCTGCCTTTGTGCGAACCTGGAAAGGGTTGTTTGAGGCCAAGGGACACGTGCATTTAAGGAGAAACATTTTGTGGAAGTATTTCTGAACCAGCTACAGATTAGAATATGAAGTCAGCCAAATCAAATTTCAATTCCTCTCACTCACTTTCAAGACCCTCCACATCTGACCCCTTCCTGTCTACTCTAACCTGACCACCTTATTTCTCCTTCATACTCAGCACTCTTACATGCGGCCCTCATTCTTCCTCCTTCCCCTGAACACACAGTGATCACCCTGAATATCTTTTCTCCCAGGTAAAAATTCCTGTCCTATCCTTCCTTTTCTCTTTACCTCCTTCTGTGTTCTTTAATTTTTATACCATGAGTATGCATAAATTTATCATACTTTTAAAACCTATAACTTAACCAGGCTTATAGGTAAAATTTTCACAAGCCAGTAAGTTCCTTAAGTAAATAGTACTCCGTAATTAAGGCATCAAAAAAGAGTGACAACTTATGAAATAAAGAGCAGTAGTTTGTATTCAAAGTAAATTTTGTGAGAAAGGAAATGTGTCATGTCTTCTACAGTACATCGAGAGGACAGACACCCAGGAAAGGAGCCCACAGCACAACTTTCCTCCTTTCCTGCCTGGTCCAGGTTTCCTCTTCATATTGTCTTTCTTTTTGTCTTATTCAGGTTCTCCTGCCCCAGCCCTGTGATGTGCCAGTGATGCCCATAGGAGGCTGAGCCTGGTTGGGGGGTTACACCAGAACTAAAGGGCATGCTGGTCCCTGGAGTACACCATCAAAGCATGAAGTCACACCTTTTGTGTGGCACCACCACAACTCCTAGAAGAAGGGTGGAGTCTACCAGATGTGTCTAGCAAAATGTATCACTATGTGTGCTGCTGTTAGGACAAAGAAGGTCTGAAGCTCATCCAATGCAATAGAATAAATAATTATATGTGTGAGCATGCAAGAAGAGCCCACATGTAAATCATCACCACCCATCAGCTCCTTGGACAATGCTGGGGGGACAGAGCACACAAGTCCAGGTCCTTCCTTCCTCTATGTAGCCTGGGAGACTCCCTGCCACCAGCCTAACCTGGAAATGCCCACTGACAGCAATATTCCAAATTAAAACAGATGACTGAATAGTTACACTGTTCATTTAAAATTCATATAAATCCAAGGAAATGCCTGGAACAAAACCCAAAACACATGAACCCCAGACCACTGCTCTACAAATCACCTTCTCAAATGATTCATTCATCTCCTTTACTTCAAAACTAAATTCACTGCCAAATGGGTTGCCCACACATCCCCAAAGGCCACAGGAATTGGTAAACCTCTATAAAAAGCAAGCGGACACTATTTAATGGGCCCAATTAAAAAGTTCAGAAGTGGGTCAAGTATATCTACTTCTGGGAAAATGTATCCTCTAGAAATCACTCCACAGAGAAAACAGCTCTGTGCATGAGGTTCACTAAACCTCACCCAAAGCAAAGAAAATAAAAACCACGGTGAGAGAGGCTGGCACACTGTGATCCACTGGCCCAAAGGACACTAAATCTCGCTGAAAATAAGAACTACGAAGACATTACACAACATGAAAAACTTTATATGCGGTAAACTTAGGTAAAGAGCGGGGGAGGCAGAACTGTATGTCTTTGGTTGGATATACATTTTTTAAAAATGTGAAGTATCAACCAAGAGAGGAAAAAGGATATAAAAATTAAAATGGATGACGCAGGGTAGCAAGATTATGCATGATTTTGTGTTGCTAGGTTTCATGTTGCCATCAGAGAGAGCGCTTTTGCCATTTGCCGAGGAGGAAAAATCAATTTTGGGCCAACCCAGACAAACAGGGATATGAGTGGGGGTGGAAAGAGACAGTTTCCAACACAGAACCAACTCCTCCAAAGAGCTGTGTGGCCTTCACCTGCAAGGCGACCTCTCCCCGCCCTTCCCCCATCCCCCACAGACGCCAGAACAAAGAGGCACCCTGTGTGACAAAGGCAGCATTTGCTTGGTTTTGCGCAGCAGCATCACCTGCTACCACCGGTCCTCCTAATGGGCGCTTTTGTTGTACAGGGTGGGGAGACCTCATTAGAAGGCGCTGTGCTCACGGCAATGTATTTCTAGGACTAGAGGGTTCGTCATTCCTATCATTAACGACAGAATGGGGACAGAAGGTAAATGGCAAATTTGCTCCTTGCTTGAAAATTAAAAACCTCCAGCCCGAGGTGGCCAACCCAAGCAGCACTGCACGCAGCAGGCAGGGGCCCTGCGGGCCTGGTGTCCTGTCCTCAGGCCAGCTGCGGTGGGAGTGGGCAACAAGGAGGACATCATGATTATTTTTCAAAGTCAATGCACTGGGTCGCCTCTTGGTGTTCTCAATATCATCCACTACAAATGCATTACAAACCCGCTGCTGCAAATGGCTGGTATTAATTACAGAACTCGGGTGAGCGTTTCCTCCCTGGAGCTCCCTGCGGCAATCCTCAAAGTCACAATACTCGAGGGGAGAGGAGAGCGACAGGGGAGACAGATGAGGCTGTGGCGCACATCCCTTCTCACATCTTTTCCCAACCATATTCAAAACCGAATTGTGTAAAGCAGCTACCTAGAATTGCAAAGCCATTGAAGATAAAAAAGGCAAATTTTACATTTGTATCAAGATAAGCATCCAATGGTTGCTCCACCTAAAATTTGTCTCCACGGACACAACTAGACTGTGCTCCCTCTCACTCTCTTTAACTCCAACAAGACTTTGTTTCCTTTCTTTGGACACTCAGCATGCCAATTTTCTTTTACTTGCTTTCTGCCATTCGATTATATACATGTTTACTGATGGCAAGGATCTTGTCTTAGCCCATACACTAAGTCCAAGATGCTTAACACTGAGCCTAATACACAATAAGCCCTCACTCCACACACCAAATGAAACAAAAATAAATAAATGCAACAACAACCTGAATGCCGGGATCTTAACACAAAAGCAACACTGTCCAACAGAAAAATAATGCTGGCCAAAAATGCAAGTTACACATGTAACTTTAAATTTTCTAGCAGGGGAGAGCGATGAGGGAAAAATGAGGACAACTGTAACTGAACAACAATAAAAATTTCGTTTTTAATTTTCTAGTAGTCATATTAAAGTCAAAAGGGAAAACTAATGTTACTGATTTTATTTAACCCAATATATACAAAATAGTATTTCAACATGTAATGGATATGAAAAAATGAGATACTTTACATTCCTTTTTTGTACTAAGTCTTCAGAAGCCAGTGTATACTTTATGCTTACTCCACACCCTAGTCTGGACCGGACACTGCGAAGTCCTCAATGGCCACACAAGACTGGCAGCTACCATTCGGGTCGGTTTACAGAACAGTATTACCGTGCAGCTCTACAAACTCCACAGTTCGTAAAAAAACGCTCATAAAAGGAAACATTTTGCATTAGAATAAAGAACTCATTTAACTTCAAACTTTCCATTAATCTGTATGTTACCTCTTAATATCTGTTTTTCACAGAACTAAGGAAGTAAGTATTAAATAGGTGTACATTCTCCCCTTTACACGCTCTTTTGGATAAATGTCTAGGCCTGAAAGTACATCTTCAAACCAATCTTTATCCAGAGCCATATTTATTAAGGAAAATTTAACAAATACATGAACAAGCAGTGCTACTTTAACAGGGGTGTCCAACCTTTTGGCATCTCTGGGCCACACTGCAAGAAGGGTTGCCTTGGGCCACACATAAAATACACCATGACATGTAATAACAAAAAAATCTCATAATGTTTTAAGTAAATTTACAATTTTGTGTTGGGTCACATTCAGAGCCACCCTGGGATGCATGCAGCCTGCAGGTTGCACACCCCTGCTCTAGAATATAGTACTCTGGGTGATTTTTCCCCACTTATTTGAACAGATAATTAGCAGGTTATGTTGCTTAGTAATTATTATGGAAAAGCTAAACACTTCCTGTCTAAAGTCTACTTTTCACAAATATTATATAAACAAGTTGTAAGTAGTGAGAAGATTCTGATGCTACCATGATGACATTAGTACCAGGGACCCAGGCTCCCTCCTCTTCACTGGGTGGGCAGGTCTGCTCTGCACAGGGACCCAGGCACGCAGCAGGTATCCAAGCACCGCCCAGGTGGGGCACCAGCACATACCATCCCAAGAAGCAGGCCTAAGTCTCAGATAAGAAGGCTTATGTGGGCTTCCTAACCTCACCAACTGGACCATCTTACTGCCCACCCCCTCTTGAGCTCTGAGACCAGCCCACATGGGCCTGAATCTGTGGACCCAGCCTAACTGATCCACTGGGCAACATACAGGGAAGGGATGAAAAAACAGCCCTTGGAAGACAGCCCAGGGAGCCACAGCCTGCTGAGGTTGGCTTACCACAGAGGCCAGACACAGGAAGGAACTGACCACCTCCCATGGGATCCTGCCTACCAGTAGCCAGGACCAACAGAGGCTTGGACACTGAGCAATCAGATTGGCATTTGTTCCTCTCCATGGAGCAGGCGGTGACTATGAAAAAGAAATAGAAGTCCCTTCCCCCAACTCACCCAGAATTTCCGATATCAGATGGAGTTGTTATTTCCCCAGGTTCCCAGAGAAGCAGCACTAATCTTTGAGGAGTGAGGTGCCAGACGGTTTGTTCGGAAAAAAAGCTATGATATAACCTCCTCAGAGGACGGAAGCAGACTGCTCTTCATTTTCTCATGAGGCAAAATGACGTAGAAATGGGAGAGATCGCTCTATGAGAGAGCCTGGGAGAGGAAGAGTCCCTGAGACTTGTCAATCCTTGTGTAACCAGGATCTTTAAATAAAGTGCTTCTAAAATATATTATTGATCTGCAGCTCTTCCAACAATATCATATCCTGCACTGAAGGAAGTTAAAGCATCAATTATTGGGAAATAATTTGTTAAAGCATCAAAAGTGTTTGTACTTTTTCTCCAATCACATCTCCCTTCAAAAGTTTGTTCTTTTTTATGAAAAAAGAAAGAATAAAATGAGAACTACAAATCTCCTTCCTTAAAGAACTGTGTTGCACTGAATTAGGTTCTCACCTCTATGTTTTCCCTTCAGCTCTGTGGATCTATTTTCCCGTATTCAATTCACATCAAGGATGGGTATTCACTGACTAAAAGGGTAAAAATACTAAGACCCCCTAGACACACCTACAAGAACTGCTCTAAGCGTAGTTGGTACCAAACTAACGAGGGTGGGTACTGAGCTTGGAAGACAAATGAGCGATAGGTCAGCCTGCTTTCCTGAAGCTGATGCAGGCCGACTAAAGCAAGGGAAAGGAGCATCAGGGGAAAGCTATAAAGCATGAAGCTGTTTAACTAGCTTTCGGGTGACACTGCAATGCCAGCGCTGACTTATTAAAACAATAACTGAGACGTGACCACGTGTAAGGGAAATGGGCTGGAAATCTTGACTAGCCCTGATTGCTCTGTATGTTTATATTGTTCCACATGACTCTATACCAAATGTCTCCCCTTGTTTCAAGAGGGAAGTGTATGAGCATCTCTTTCTCACCTCACTTCTAATTAATAGTGCCTAGTATTCAGATGTGGGCAAACCAAATGTAGAAGAATTTATGAGGCAATGGTAGAGGGGCATTTGGATATTTGGCATTATTTTCGTGTGATAATGTTGGTGCGGTTTTCAGTGCCCTGATCCTTTAGAGATATGTATTACAATTTAGAGATAAAATAACGTAAGATATGAGATTTCACTTTAAAACAACAGAGTGAAAAGTTTAGGGAAATATAGGAAAAATACAATTGGCCAATTTATTGATGATGGTTAAGGCCAGTTCATGGGGGTTTATTTTGTTATTCTTTCTACTTTAGTGTAATTTTAAAATTTTATATAATAAGTTTTTAAAAGTGTTCCTAGTAATCAAGGTGGTGGGAGTTCTTTCTAGGGCATTTTTGAGGGGCTATTTCATCCCTTCTCAGCTTATCACTGCCCAGAAAACTTCAGCACCAAGGAAAAAGGACACAGCCATCCTCCTTTTAGACTACTCTTTAAGACTACAATCTTGGCCTCCGTCTCTCTTCTTCTCAAGAGAGACATTTAGGTTTTGATCACCACCAAAAAAACAACATCCTTGAGGATACTGAAACTGACAGGAAACAGCCTACAAATCCTGTGGTTTACATTAAAAGTCTGAAGGCATGGTCACGTTCTGTACCCAAAGGTTAACAGTGCGACCAAGCACACACTCAGTGAGAACTTACTTTAGCTTAGGTATGATGGGATGGATGCCTTATGAGACGACAAAAAGGCAATTCCATGGGGGAAGCAGAGAAGTGACAGTATAAAACAGAAGACAGTTCATCATCTCTGGTTTGCTCCCTCTCAAAATTAGGGATGCCTTAAAATCATCTATATCCCTTTACCCAGCAATCCCAATTCTAGAAATGTATTTTAACAAAATAATTGGGCAAGTGCACAGGGAAATGTGGGTACTGATATTTATCACACCTCTGACCATAACAGAAAAGAAAAACTTAAATGTCTGCCAGAAGGGAGTGGTTAAATAAAGTATTGATTAGACATGTGATGGAATTATATATAACCTTTAAAAATGCTAATGTCTGAGGTATACTATAGGTTTCAAACAGATTTTATAAAATCGTATATTTGTTTTATTTATTTTTTTATCCTCACCTGAGGGCAAATTTTCTTTGCTTTTAGAGAGAGAGGGAGGTTCCATTTAGAGAGAGACGAGGGAAAGAGAGAGGGAAAGATCAATTGGTTGCCTTCTCGTATGCACCTCAAGTGGGGTTGGAACTCTCAACCTGAGTGTGTGCCCTGACCTGGAATTGGGCCTACAACCTTTTGGTCTGTGAGATGATGCTCCAACCAAGCCACAATGGCCTGGGCTCATATCTTTGTTTCAAAACAAAATGTATTGTTTTATGAATAGAAAAGAGCTGGAATAAACAATAAGATGTTAACAATGGTGTTTTCTAGCTCATAAAATTAAGAGTGATTTTTGCCTTCATGCTTTCTGAATGGTTTCAGGTTTTTTTCCCAATCAACATGAAATATATTAGAACTCCCCCCAAAACTACTGAAAACCATGAAGAAGTCCAAGTAGGAAAAACAAGTTACCAGAGCTGGACAAACATCAAGGTAAAAATCGGAGCAAGCAACGCCAGGCTCTGACATCTGACAGCCTAAGAGAATCACCACTTTTCCATCTCTTTCAAAAGACGTCTTGTACTGAGCAACTACTCTGTTCTAGGCACTGCTCCAGGCCTTGGAGATGGAAATAAATAAACAATAGCGAAAAACCCCATTAGCTTTCAGTCTAATGGGTAGAAAGGACACACATACCCAAACAAATGCAGTACCGGGGAAATTCAGCCAACAGTTATGCATGGTACAAGGGGTTCACAGCAGGAAGTGTTTAACCTGGCCAGGGTGGAAGGGAAGAAGGGCTCAGAAGCAGTTTCAGAGGAGGCACCATGGGATGAGAGACTAACGGTGAATGAATGCTCACCATGCAGACATGCTCTGAGGACATCATCCTGGGCATGTGGGATGTGAGCAGCTGTTGGGAGGGAGGTATTAAGCAGCCTAATCTTTTGGAGAAATGGCAGCACAGATGGAATATGGGGTGGGGGTAGGAAGGTAGGCAGGCCCAGAGTATGCCCAGAGGAGGGCCTCGAATACCCCACTGAAGCATCCAGATTCCATCTGGTGGAGACTCGCTCCTTGACCAAACTTGAAACAGGACCATCTGAGAACCTTTCCTTAACCGGGCCTCAACCTCAGACTTCCATGTCAGTCCTTGCAGAATCTCCTTTTAACAAGGATGCTGCTAAGGCAGTATAGAGAGACTCTCCTAATCTTAAAATCTCAGCATGCTCAATACCCCAAATACCAACATCTAAATACCTTGTTATCTATCCTGCCTTCAGCAAAGATCCTGTTCAGTCAGTTCACAAGAATGTACCCCCACTTTGATATCCCCTCTGAGTAACAACTGTCCATCCACATGCCCAACCTGTTCCACTTGTACCTGTGTTTGGAGTCGAGCTCAGCTTCTCTCCCTTTTTGCAATAGTGTTGACACCTATCACAATCACATTCCTTACTATTTTCACCAGTGTCAGAATAATTTTTTTCTTAGCATAACCTGAGGGCACTGGGAAAATGGTGAAGGGTCTGGGCTTTCCCAAGCTCGGTCAGTCTGACAAGAGTACAGAGAAATAACCACAAGTGGATCTTACAGTAACACACATTTTCTGAATGTCTGCTCAGCACTCCCCATGCAGGATCTCCTGTAAATGTCACAATCCTAGAACGTGGAAGTATTATTATTCCTATTTCACAGGCCAGGAAACCGGCACTGGTGTCCAAGTTCCAAGTTCATACAGCCATGAAATTGCAGAGCTAGGAGTTTGTCTTGGGCTGTATGACTTGTACCCAGGTTTGATGCTGGGGAGATAACATTATAATGAATCTAAAAGTCCACTGTCTCTCAGGCTGTCTGTAACAATTGCAAATAACCACAAATTCAACAACTCAATTCCTTCTAAAAGAAACTTGATTGATGTGCAGCAAATGGGTTAAAGGAGCTCTCTTAGCCATAAAAACAGGACTGTATGAAAAACCTGAGAGAAATCAGGTGAAATTGGACCTGTCAAGGGGCTACTTTTTCTTTAATACAGGAGAAACCATTTGGGAGTAGGTAGTTTTGTTTTTGCTTGTTTAATAAGTAGGCACAGGTGATAATTCTGAGGCAGGGACTGAAAGGAACCCGAAGGTGGGGGAGGTTTCTTATTTTGAAGCGGGGAGAAGAGCTGAGAATGGAAAACATAGTCATTAAACAGGGGAGTCAGGCCAGACAAGCACAGGTGGAGGCAGAGGGAAATCCCCAGTGATATCTAAGTTATATGAGGTAATTTAGAAACTGGCAATTATGAGACTTGATTCCAGGCAGGAAACAGGAGAGAAAGGAACCCTCAATAATCGAGATATACTTACAAAGCAACTGTACAACTATAGTAAGGTAGACAAAGACGTTAAAAACAGCTCCTGTCTCTGAGAAGCTTGTAATTTACATGCGGAGTACACACACATGCGCGCCCTCCTATATGCAATCACTGCAGATAAAAGGCACAGCAGACATGCTCTATAAATAAGAAAGTGGGAGATGAGCTCTGTCTGACCTCATGGATGGTTAGAAATTCTACAAATAAGCAGAAGAGTGGCCACTCCAAGCAGGAGAATGGGGTGGACAAATGCTTAAGAAATCAGGCTGTATTGATAGGAAGGGTTTTTAGGGGATAGCCAGAATTAAGGGCAATAATCTGAGGGGACAAAGATAATTCTGAAAATGAGGAAAATTACCAGGGAAATAGGAAACGTGAGAGACAATTAGCATGTATTGAGCATTTTCTTTGTGCCAGATTCTGTTTTGACTTCATTTCATTTTATCTTAACAACCCTGTGATATAAGTATCCCCGCTTTAAATGAGTGCACTGAGGCCCACAGAAGCTAAGCAACCTTTTAAAAGCCTTACAGCTATCTAGTGAATCCACACTCAGTTCCGTCTGACTCTCCCTGCTTTCTCTACCAAGTCCGTTCACTTATGCAGCACCGACAGTGTGCTCACTGCAGTAAGTAGCCTCCAGGGACATGTGCCAGGTTATGGCTACTCTCTTGTGTTCACTCATCCCAGGGTTTCAGAGGGCATATTTACAGGAAACCACTAATCCAGTTCCAGGTGATGTAAACATCTCTGAATTTAGGGCACAGAGAAATGAAGGACTGATATATCTTAACACTACTGTAAACCCTGTTAATACTCAGACAAAATAACTAAATAAACTATTTAAACCCTAACTTAAAATGTTACTGCTTTTAGATAGGAATGCAAAATGGTACAACCACCTTGGAAAACTGTTTGGCCGCTTCTTACAATTAAATATGGAGTTACAATATGATCTATCTAGCAATCCCATGCCTGGGTACTTACCCAAGAGCTATAAAAATGTATCCTCACACAAAAACCTATTTGCGTAGGTGTAGAGCAACTTTATTCATAATCATCCCAAACTGCAAACATCTCAAAAGTTCGACGGGTGAAGGGACAAACAAACTGTGGTACACCATCTAATGGAATACACTAAGCAGCAAAAAAGAATGAACTATTGCTACTTGCAACAACATAAAACGCAGAGTTAAATAAATAAAAGGACCCAGAGTCAAAAAGATACTTAATATATAGTTCCACCTTTATGACAAGCTGGAAAAGGCAAAATTACAGAGGAAGACCAGGTAAGTGGTTGCCAGGGGTTAAGAGAAGGGAGAAGGTCTGACTACAGTAGGGGAGGGAACTGCTTTGTATCTTGATTATGGCGGTATGTGGTAGGCAGAATGATGGCCCCAAAACATGTTCACACTCTAGTCCATGAAAATCTGTGAATATGCGAACATTGCAAGGTAAAAGGGACTTTGCAGATGGCATTAAAGTTGCTGATCAACTGACCTTACAATAGGGAGGTTATCCTAGATTTTTGGGGTGGGCTCAATATAATTACACGGCCCTTAAAAGTGGAAGAAGGAGACAGAGCAGTTGATGAGAGACATGCCACAGAAGCAGAGGCAGGAGAAATTTGAAGCATGGGAGGGACCCAACCATTCCTGGCTTTTAAGTTGCACAAAGTGGCTAGGACCTGAGAGCAGTCTCTAGAAACTAAGAGCAGCCCAGGCTGATGGCATGGAAAAGGGGCCCTCACTCCTACAACCACTACGAACCAAATTCTGCCACCAACGTGAATGAGCAAAAAATGGATCTCCCCGAGATCCTCCAGAAAAGAACACGGTCCTGCCGACACTACCTTGGTTTTGGCTTTCTGAGACTCTAAACAGAGAAATGAGCTGACCTGTCGGACTTCTGACTTATGGGTACTGTAAATAATAAACTTGTGTTGTTTAAGCCTCAGATATGTGGTAATTAGTTATAGCAGCAACAGCATATAATACAGCATAACTACACAACTCGCTGTCTTGATCAAATCCCCTACATCAATAAAAAAGGACAGAGATGTGACTGTGTACAAATGTACAAAGAAAAATTTTTAATGTTCTTGCTTGTAAAGACTATGACTGTTGGACACAAAGAAAAGTTCTCATTATATTTCTTCCCTTATGCATCCCTTAATCACCACAAGGATAACTCGGGCTTGGACTCTGGTCTCTGTCCGGCTCCTGCCTTTGTCGCCCATCCACCGCCCAAAACTAGTCTGAGCTTCTGAAGACGGAAGCCACCTTCCACACCACTCACCAGCTCAGCATTGGTGGCTGATGTTTCACTCTGGCTCTCAAATAGGCTGGAACTTATTGTACATGGCCTCAGGCAGAAGCACCCATCTTTAATAAGACCTGCTTTCCCAGGACTTTGAACTAGAGAATGAAAGGAAAGCCCCAAACTGAAGAATCTTATAGGGAACCTTACAGGGAACTCTCTACGACATTTTCCATCAACACAGACACATCAAAACCAATAGGCAGAGCCCAAAATAATGGATGACTCACCAGGATTTTCAGCAGACAATGGAAGAGAACTCCGAGAAATGCTGTAAATCCAATATACTTCTCTGGAGAATTCACACAGATTCCCTCTGCTGATGACTAGGCCACCCCCACCCTCCGCTTCTAGCTCACCACCAGTGCGATTAGGTCTCCTAATTTTTAACAAAGCTGGATGCAGTTCTCCCCCAGTCTTCTTACACCATTTTAAATATAGTACATGCTATCTTACCTGGCCTGCTCAAAGGAATAGCACTTCTCTTTAAAATTATTTCTTAATCACTCCCCACAGCCTGCAGCCAACTAAAAGTCCATAAAATAAGTGAAATATATAAAAGTAAAGATTTCTAGACTCAACAAAGAGATCAATAAATATGTACCAAGTGCCTTCTGTGGAGAAGGCACTGGGAAATACAAAGGGGCAGAACACGGAAGGTCCTTATCTCTCTGCACATGGCTTACAATGCCATTAGACAAATAATCAAAACTAATAATCATCTGAGGCAAAAGATCATGTGATCATACACAAAATAAACACTACAGGAGTTCCAAGTGGGGAGAGATAGTGGCTGGGGAGGTCAGGGAAAGAAAGCTTTGCACAAGAGCTGAAAAAAAATGCAAAAATGGTGAAATTGATTCCTCCAAGACAGGACATTTTCTTAAAAAGAAATCTACAAACTCCACCTGCAAAATCTCCTTGTTAGCATGCATTTCCATAAGATTTGAACATGACTTTAAAGAGAAAAAAATAATTACCCCCATTTCAAAAACAAAAAGAACTTCTGGGGTTCTGAATTTGGACTAACAGTAACTCCACAGAAATTCATTCTTTACTAGCTCTCTGTTGGAGGTGAAGGTTACTGACATTTCTGGATGGTTCTGGGCTTCCTTGGTTATCCCCACAACCTGCACCCCTGCAAGCAAGGAAGGGAGTACCCATTGCATGGGGAGGGATTAGTCTCTCCCTGGAACTAAGCCATGCAGGCTGGTTCCAACTGAACTGACTGGGGAACCATTCTACTCAGTGTGCAAAGCGTGACACAGGCTGCCAGAACTGCCATTTCCCTTAGTTACACATTATTAATTAGTAGTGGGGAGGGTCCTAGAACATGCCAGCCCAAATCCCCACACACTTCAGCATTCAGCAGTTTTCTGTTCTGTAGCCACACTCACCAAACGATGTGTATAAAGGAATGTGCACAGCAACTCTGTCTAAATTAGCCCCAAACTGGAAACTATCCAGATGTCCACCAACAGTTAGTGGACAAATAAACCACGCTGCCTTCCAACAATGGGACACTGCAGAACAACGCGGATGAACACCCTGTGGCCACAGGCCACAGCATAGATGGATTTGACAAGTGTAATGTTGAGCACAAGAAGGCACATATTGTTTGGTTTTATGTATTTAAAGTTAAAACAAAAAAGACAGCAAAACTGACCTATATCCTTAGAAGTCAGAATACTGGTTACCCTAAAGAAGAAACAATTCATGACAGAAAGGGATGTGATGGGGGCTTTAGGGGCCCTGAAAACATGTTTCTTGGTTCAAGAGGTGATTACAAGAGTGTTTACTTATAAAAATTCATCAAGCTGTATAATTATGGTAACACCTTTCTATATGAATGCTTTATTTCAATAAAGAAATTTATCTTAAAATTGAAAATTGTGCTGTAGTAAAGGAATATAGTAAGATCAGCAAAAATTTAACTTCACAGTTGAAGAGCTACATGTGTATTCTCATACACAATTTTTATTTAAATTATTTATTTTATATGGTGACCATTTTATGGTAAAATTTATGTAATTTGTTTTAACTGATTTTGTCAATAACATATATTTAGATGGGAAATACATACACACAGTAATGGCATAATATTAAAGAAAGTTAACCCTAAAATTAAGGATCTCTGCCTTATACACAGATCAAAAATGATGATATTCAGGGTGGGGCAGAAGTAGGTTTACAGTTGTTCATATGGGAAATAATATAGTAATTAATAAATAATAGAATAAACTCAGTGTTTCATATACTCACAACTGTAAACCTAACTTTTGCCCCACCCTATTTTATTCCACTTTGTTAGTCCTAGTCTGTTGCTCTGAGAAGAAAAAAGGAAGAAAAAGAAGGAAGAGGAGAAGAAATAGAAGAAACTTCTCCAGGCTGTTCCTTAAAACTTCTGAGGAAAACCAAGGTGGGGGGGTCCCCAGAATATGTTCTAGTGCTGCACAATTACTTGTTTTAAAAAACTGTTACAAGGCAAGGGGCAGGGACTACATGTACCCAGTAACTCCCACTTGAAGCCCAGATTGTAGGCTGATCCCAGCTGAGAGGTGTAACCCAAACAATTTGCCATGTGCCCCCATGCACTGGCCATGAATATATCACTATCCCATATCTGCCATTAATTACAGCATTTTCCTCCCCATCAATAGTTGTAGCATACATCTCTTCAGTTTAACACTAAGCAGAGAGAAAACTCCTCTTTCCGACCCTCATAGGTCACCCTCAGACTAAAGGATGATCCACACAGGATTTAGAAGTCACAGTGTCCTGAAGACTGAAAATGAGGAGGGGAGAAAAGGTCGACAGGGGGAGCTGCCTTCCTAAGGGAGGAATGCGATGAAGCCCAGATGCCAAGGCCTAAGGTAGGTGGAGGTGAGTTGCCCAGCTTACTAGTACATTTAGCACCTGCTATTGCCCGGGCCCATCACTGTGGAACAACCTTGGTGAAGATTCTGGGGGCTGCCAGGGCCGGCAAACTTCAGCCTCTGGTTTAAGAAAGGCCTGGCAGACTCTGGCAGAGACACGCCGTAAAATGTCACCTGTCAATCACTTAACCTAAATACACCAGCCACTCCCGGGAACGGGAGGGAAGCGGTTACTCTGAGCATGCTCAGTGATCGGGATGACATCACTTAATCAATGTTGGGGACGGGAAGGCTGCATCAGCAGCCTCCAACGGACTGCCAAGAACGTGTCGGCGGGGATCGGGAGGTTCCCATTAACTCGGTCCCTCCCCACGCGGCTCGCATACAAAGAGGGCACCATCGGCTACACAGGCTGGGGACAGCGGAGGGGTGGGGGAGGGGCGGAGGTCAAGGCTGATTTATTTTAGTTGATATATTCATTTAAGAACTAAAAACTCATGGTATTCTCTCCTCCACCAGCAGCCCCAGCTGCAGAGGTCTTGTGGGGGGAGGGGAAAGGTGAGAAGGTAGATCGAGAGGGAGGGGGGGACCCTAGCCACACAAAGTAACTTCTGCTCTTTGCACAGTGGGCCCAATGGGCTGCGCTCAGGGACCTCCAGCCACACAGATGTGGGCACAGCCTGCTCCCCACTTAGTACAAAACATATCGAGGGTCTGCGGATACCAGGTTGGGGAGTCTCCCCATTAGGGAGGGGTCAGATCCGGGCTCCAGGTCCCAGGCAATCTGCGGCTAAGAAGAAGCTGGAGACACACCAGGCCTCCCGGGGACACCAAGGCCACCAGCGTTCCCTGCATCCCCACCTTCGGCGTGCAAATCAAGGTGAAACGCCGGGGGCAGCCGCGTCTAGATGGCCATAGGAGACAAGGCTAGGACTTTTCCAGTACCTTTTAATTCTCCTTTTGCTAAGATCATGAGGAAAAGCAGTGTTCAATAAATCGAATTGATCCCTGGAATCATTTGTGGGTTTGTACAGCTCACACTTTAAAGGGGGAACCTGGGCACCCCGACTTGAGGGCAACCTGAACACACTACCCACGCGGCAGGATGAGGGCGGGGAACAAAAGACCCACCCGGGCCCCCACCCCCGAACAATGGCGGCTCGGAACCCTTCCTCGCCCCCCACCCCCACCCTCACCACCTGGGGCCCTTGTCGCCCCTCCGCTAGCCAGGGAGGGAACTATGATGCGTTGGCAGCGGGTCTCTCGTCAAGTCCACCCGAGAAAGCAGCCTCGCAGGAAAGTCCGAAGGGGCGGCCTGAGCATCTCTGCTCGGTCTGGGGCGTCGGGGCGCCAGGCTGCGGCGCGAAGCAGAGGGGAGGCCGGGCACCCCGGACACTTACCCCGATTACCACGGTATCATCGCCTTTGAATTTGGGGATGAATTTGTCCCCGCGGAGGATCTCCGCTTCGTTGAGGGGCCGGAACCGGCACATCACTTTGATGCTGCATTCAGCTGGATCCGCCATGTCGGCCAGTGGCAGGGAGGGGGCGCGGGCAGGGGTGGGGGGCCGGGGCTCGGCACAACCAGAAAAGAGGCCGCGAACGCACCGCCTCCAGCAGCCTCCACGAAGCTTCTCAGCAGGTCATCGTGAATTCGGAAGATGGGCAGCTCCGGCAGCTCGGAGACCGGGTAGGTGGGCAGTCTATCCACCTCCGGCTCCGCCGACTGCAGATCTACCTTCCCCGGCCCCGCCCTGGCCCTGCGCTGCACCCCAGACCCACTGCCTGCGACCACGCGGCCAGACCAGGCGACACGCAGGGAGCGAGCCTCGCCCGGCTCAGACCTCCCGGGCTCCTGCGCGCTCAGCCATCCTGCATCAGCACCAGCGCGCTCTCCGACCCGCCCCTCAGCCCCACGGTCCCGCCCTCCCTGGCCTGCCCGGGGCAATGACGTCACTGCAGAGATCCGCCCAGGCTGCGACGGGGAGCATCCTGGGACTTGTAGTCGCTTCACCTGCAGGTGGAAGGACAAGGATGCTTGGAGTTGGCTTTCTGAGACAGCACTGGTGCCAGGGTGCAACTTTCAGGAGCCTGCAGATCTGGTCTGTCTGCCCAAGTCAAGAACAGGATGGAGTTCATATCAAATACTCCCGGTTAAAATCTCTATATATAACCAAGCCTATATTATCTCTATATTTCAACCGAACAGTTATGGAGCATTTTCTCTAGGGACCTACTTGGGAACTCAGGCATGTGCCCTGACCAAGAATCCAACCTGGCAACCTTTCACTTGGAGGGATGACATGCAATCAACTGAGCCACACCGGCCAAGGCTCATAGCACAGGTCAAGGATTCCTTTAACATCTGATGAAGTTAGGTACCTATTCAAACTGCAGAAAACAAAGACAACCTCATACTCAGCCACAGATTTTTTTCATACTATTTAGTAGGGTTTGGAACAACTTGAAGCCTGCCAATTATTCCCAGGTTAAGAACCTCTTAATAACTTAGTTATAGTACAGTTTACAGATCGTCTGCCTAATGTCTTCTAGAATCCTGTAATATGTACAGAATATATACAGGATCAAGTCCCAAATCCTTCACAAAATACACCCAGGCCCACAATAAGATTTCTTCCTACTTACTAACCTCATCTCTTGCCACTTCTTGTCTGGATGTTTACATGCTGACAAATCCCACACTACTTGTGGCTTCTTCCATTCACCTCTTATTCTGCTTGTTTCTGCTGTCTTGTTTAAGCCATTTGGTCTCCTGGAGTAACCCATTCATGTCTCTTACTAAGTATTAGGGCTCTTATGATGGAAAGTGATAGAAACCCGACTGTAGTGACTGGGCAAAAGGAATATTTATCAGAAGAATACAGATTTATCTTGGTTATTCAAGAAATGATTAAACAATCAGGCCAGAGCATGGGCAGGCTACCAAGACTCGCTCTCCCTCTCTCCCCTTCTAGTCCCTGTTCTCTCTGTATTGGCCTCACTTATTCTCACCCTGGATCATCCTGCCAATGTCAGGAAGACCAGCTGCTAACAACCCCTGGGTTTCATTCTTCAGTTGCTACCACTAGATAAGGATAGATACTGTTTCAGAGTTTTAGCCTGAAAAATCCTAGGGAAAGTCTTTGATTGGCCTGAGCTTAGGTTGGTGTCTCCTCCTAGACCACTTACCCAGTGGCAGGGACTCTGTAAGATCATGGGGGAATCCCATGTTTGGAAGGTTCCCCAAAGAAGCAGACATCATTACCTCTGGTAATCTCCATCAGTGAAGTTTCTGTACCCCACAGTCTTATGTCAGTTGGTACTTGGAGGAATTAATCCCAACATGAGTACAAAAAGGGCCACCTGCCCCACCAGCTACTGGCTGAGGCCCCCGTGGCTGGAGCAGGAGCAGCAGCAGCAGCACGCTGTAGGCAGACCAGAATCCTGGAGATGCAGGTGGTGACCAGAGCAGAAAGAGTAGAGACACTGCAGAGCTGACAAGGAGTTTAGGAGCAAAACCACTGAGGAAAGGAGATATTAGAGGAGGGTGACCATGAAAGGGAGAGGGAAGGCTACATCCTGCTGTTTTACAAGGAAGATCCACATGAATCACCCCAACCTTTCTCTCAGTACTTTCCTTTGCAAGCCTTCACCCCTCTCCATTCGCCAAGCCTTGGACATATTGTATCTAATCTGACTCTCTATACAGGCCCAGTGGGTTCCTTTCACCGGGCTGCCTTTTTAAGTCCTAGCTGTCCCACAAGAGCCTATAAGGCTCTCTGTAAGACCAGCTGATACAGCGGCTTCCATCAGGGGGATGAAAAAGTTCTGGAACTACGTAGTGTGATGGTTGCACAACATTGTGAACGTACTTAATGCCACTGAGTTGTACACTTTAAAGTGGTTAAAATGGTAAAGTGTATGTTATGTGTATTTTACTATAATAAAGATATAGAATTTCTTCTATTGCATGTTCATTGTTCATTGTGTTCAGTGTTCATTGCCAAGGCCAAGACATGGAGACAACCTAAATGTTCATTGACAGATGAGTGGATAAATAAAATGTATATACAAAATATGCTCATATATATGTATAAGTGATAATATTCATATATATGAGTATTATCCAGCCATAAAAAGAATGAAATCCTATCATTCGCAACATGGATGGACCTTAAGGGCATTATGTTAAGTGAAATAAGTCAAACATAGAAAGACATATACCGTACAATCTCACATATATGAAATCTAAAAAATACAAACCAAACTTATAGATACAGAGAACATATTGGTATTTGGCAGAGGCAGAGGGAGGGTGAGGACAAAAATGGGTAAAGGTAGTTAAAAGGTAAAAGCTTCCAGTTATAAGAAAAAAGGCCATGGGGATGTAGTGTACACCATGGTGACTGCAATAACACTGTATTGTATATCAGAGAGCAGCAAAGAGGGAAAATCTTGAAAGTTCTCATTAGAAGAAAAAAATCCTGTGACCACGTGTGCTGACGGATGGTGACTGAACTTATCACGGTTATCATTTCACAGCACGTACACATGCCAAGTCACTGTGTTGCACGCCTGCACTAACACAAGGTTACATGTCAATTATGTCTCAATTTTAAAAATAAATAATATTGAAAGAAAGAGAAATTGAATCTTAAGGAGAATACCTCCCTGCGCAGCTCTGGCTCATGGGGCTCCCCGCCCCCTCGGGCCACCAGTCCTGGGATCTGGCAACGGAGCACAAGCCGCCTGGCAGGGACATCCCGGTTGCTGTCAGCGCTCCCCTCCAGTTCGTCCCAGGTCACAGGGCTCTTCTTCCTGTTAAGTGCCCTGTGTGTGTGTCTTGCTCCTGTGGGGATCAGGTACTATCTACACGGTTGATAAATATTTTCTGAATCATTGATCCATATCCATGATGATCATGATAGTGGCAAGGACAAATCAATGAATATATGAACCTGAAAATAATGACATCACAACACTGTCAATGGAGCCCTGGGCTCAGAATCCTACATATTTCATTCCAGCTCTGCTGCTAACGAGTTCCGTGACTTTGGGAAATGTATTCGATTTCTCTGAATTATTTTTTTACCCCATCTGGTGAATTGGTGCTAAAAATATTACCTATTCTCGATAAGTGAGAGTTGGAAGAGAAATATGTGAGAAATACTATAGAAATAAATCTAGGAGAAGCTGTGAAGAGACTGAGGGAATCACCCCTCCCAAGAAAGCATGAGAAAAAGAGTTAATATAGGGTTAATTATTCTAAGGCCTGGTATAATGACAGACACAAAGTAGCAACTCAATAAATGTCTTTCATGCATTCACATATCATTCATTAATTCATTCAACACTGGAGTTTTAGTCCCTGTCCTGTATCCCCCACACACAGTCCACATGAAATGAATCATTCACTTCAGGGCATGATCCAGTCCCGCTGCCCTGAATTGTGCTCCTGGTTAAATGAACAGGTATGGTGGTCTCTGCCAGGACAGCGCCCGCTCCACTCCTTCCTGACCTCACAAGGTCTTTCCAAGCAGAAATTTAGTCCTCTGAGGGCAGTAGTGAACTGAGGAATTTCCACCCAGTCTGCATAGGGTAAGGGCCTCAAACAGACTCAAAGCTCCCCAGTCACAGCAGCTTCGGATGCGTCAGCCAGCAACACCTGTGTGGCCCCTATGGCACAGCGGAGAGGACAGAGGAAATGGAAATGATCTGGTCCATTCAGGCAACAATGAACAGTCTCACTTTGACTTGCTTGAGCCTCATAGAAATCAAGGCCGAAGCACATGAATTACCCCATACTCCCATTTTCTCCCCTGAGTGATCAGAATCATTTTCTGAACACTCTGCTTCTCTCTCTTCAGCCCACTCCTGGAGAGAGTTTCTGTCACAGTCTCTACTGCCAGTAAAAAGTGTAAATTGATGCAATTATCTGGATTGTTCAAGGGAAAAAAGCTTTAGAAATTCTTCTGCCTGAGTGATCTAGGTAATTGCTTCAATTTTCACATCAGCTCCTGTCTTCGGCAGTCGCTGGGATAGCCGTTTAACTCCAATGCCGGGGTCTGCGGGCCCGTGTGGGTTTAATCACTCCTGATTGCCCAGGCCCAGCTCCATTTCTACACCTGCCAAAAATAACTGGCTCCAGTGAAGATTAAAAACCAAATGAATAGATGAAATGTTTTTAAAGATGCTGAAAAATCCCTTTAAAACTTGCAAAAATAATCTATTGCCATGGAGTAGAAAGTCTGGATGTTCTTTAAAATGAATCTCCTCAGTTCAGTATGTCCAGATAACCCAGCTCAGCAGGGAAAAGGCAAAGCCCATTACCCCCCTGTAAGATGACATTAGCTGAGCTGACAGAGAGAGCCCTTTCTGCTCGGAGAGAGCTCACCCATGCACCGAGATCCATTTTATTAGATTAGACCTTGAGTGGTAATGCAGAAAAATGTTCAGGCTCTAGACAAAGAAGACTGAGAACCACTGAGTCTGAGGAGGGAGGCAGGGGTGGGGGGTGGAGAAAAGCCAAACGCTTTGTCCTGGGGGTGGGGAGGGGGCACCTGTGAATGAGCACTGGCAATCTCGGGGCAGTATGTGTGCACCAGGCACCAGGCCTGGGTGGGAGCAGGAGGTGCCGGGCACAAAGGCCCCCTGCCCTTCTCAGAACTGGCTCAGCACAAGCCCAGTGTGACCTGGATGCCAGCGATTCCTTCATCTTCTAGCAACTGTGTCTAAGTCCATTCAGGCCCCATTAGGAGACAGAATTCAACATTGGTAAAAAAATCATCATCATCATTATCTACTCCCAGGTAGTCATTAAGTAATGCAAACTTTACCAAAAAAATGCACCAGGAATCACAGTGGGCTACTTAAATATCATATCTTAAAATAGACTTTCTGTCTTCAAAGTCCCATATCTATCATGCAGCCACGGAGGGTTCCCCTCCTTCCTGAGAGCCCATATACTCCTCTTTCTGGGCCCTGACTTCCTCTGCTCTCTCCCTCCCTGATGTAGAACCAATTGGCGGTGCCCCAGCCCTGTCCCAGGGCCATAGCCCCAGACTCATCACTGTGCTCAGCAAACACAGGGGTCTCCTTTAGTAAGTAGCTCCATCCTCCCAGAACAATGAGAAAGTAGGATAAATAGAAACATATTTTCTATTACTCACATGGAGAAATATGGCTGCATCCTCAGCAAATCAATTTCTTGTAAATACATTAAATAAAGAGACTGAGACTTCCAAGGCTGATGTGGTTTCCTATAGAGCTTCCCCTTTACTTTTCAAAGCAGTAAATGAAATGAGGTTTTCTGCAACAGAGGCTGAAGAAAAGCACCCAAAGACTAGGATCCTTTTTTTTTTCAACAATTGTGTTAGTTATCAATTGCTGTGTAACAAATTACCCCAACATCTAGTGGCTTAAAACAACAGTTGCTGTTTTACTGTGGGTCAGGAATCCAGACACTGCTTAGTTGGACCTGCAGCACAGGTCTCTCATGCAGCCAGCACTGCAGCTGTCTCAGGGCTCGCCCGCAAAGGATCCACTTTCAAACTCGCCCATGTAGCTGTTGTCAGGATTTCCTTTCTCACTGGTTGTTGGTGAGAGGCTAGCCTAAACTCCCTGTCACATGAGCCTCACAAGAGCCATAGGCATCATTAGAACAACAGAGACAGAAAACAAAACAGAAATCACAGTCTTGTATAGCTTAATCTCATCCAATCTGTTTTGCCACGCTCCATTGATTAGAAGCAAGTCACTAAGTCTGGCACACATTCAAAAGGACAGGATTGCATTTGGGCATAAATATCAGGAGGCAAGGATCACTAGGGATCATCTTAGAAAGCTGCTGGTCACAACAACAAGCAAATGTATAATCGCCATTTACTAATCACTTACATTGAAATGGGGCAGAGAGTTGAGTCAAGGAGTACAACTTTGGAAACAGACCCTTCTCTCAAAGAGCTTCTCTCTGGCTGGAAGATAAGATAAACAGAAATTATAAGACAAATAACAGCCATGCTAAGGGGAAAAAATAAGACAGCAATCATCAAAGGAAAGAAAAGTGACATTAAACTTCACAAAAATAATCTATACATCAAAAATCATACACAGTAAAATGAAACAATCAGCTAAGGAAGGTTTTGGTATCATGCATAGCAGAGTAGATATCTTTAATAAAGAATTCTTACAACTCAGCCCTGGCTGGTGTGACTTAGTGTATTGAGCATGGGTCTGCGAACCAAGGGATTGCTGGTTCGAATCCCAGTCAGGGCGCATGCCTGGGTTGCAGGCCAGGTCCCCAGTAGGGGGCACATGGGAGGCAACCACACTTTGATGTTTCCTTCTCTTTCTTCCTCCCTTCATCTCTCTAAAAATAAATAAATGAAATATTTTAATTAAAAAAAAGAATTCTTACAACTCTACATGACAGCTGTAAATTCACAGTAGAAAAACTAAGAACATAAAAATTCAGACACGAAAGAATTATAAATTCTCCTTAAATGCATGAAAAACTCTTCAGCCTCATCCATAACCACAGAAACACCTATTAAATTGGCAAATATTACAATAATAATGCCCAATATTGTAACATGTACTAGGAAGACAGTCTTCCCTTATCCTGCTGAGAGTAGGGTGCATTTGTGTAATTTTCCTGGGAGGGCAGCACAAATCAAACCCTGAAAAGGATACAGGTGCAGACATCCTGCTGAAAGTGACACCAGGCATGCAAGTACTTGTATCTTCCAGGGAAAAAAGTGCAAAGTTGTATGGAGGCATCTGGGGTCTAAAATGTCAAGCCATTAAGAGCCTGGGACAACAGGTCATAGTGTCTGGGTGACATTCAAAGGGCAGAGGGAAGTCACTGGAAGTTTTTAAATAGGGGAGTAATCAGTTGAAAGAAGAGTTCTCCACCCAGTTAGAAACACCATTGAATGAGCTATTGGGTTGACCAAAAACTTTGATTTTTGTTCTTAAGATGACTCTAGTAGTACTTAATTGTCTTTAAATTCATTCAAAACAATTTTGTTAGATTGTATTGTGACAGCTGTCATATCAGCATGCATTTAAAAAATACTTACCAAAATTGGTGAATTTTTGTGTAGCCATTTTAATACTGAAGATGGAAAAAATAGGCAACTTTTTGGCACATTATGCTTCATTATTTCAAGAAAGGTAAAAACGCAACTGAAACAAAAAAAGATTTGTACAGTGTATGGAGAAGGTGTTGTGACTGATTGAATGTGTCAAAAGTGGTTTGTGAAGTGTCATGCTAGAGATTTCTCACTGGATGATGCTCCACAGTGGGGTAGACCAGTTGAAGTTGATAGTGATCAAATTGAGACATTAATTGAGAACAATTAATGTTCTACCACACAGAAGATAGCCAACATACTCAAAATAACCAAATCAATCAAATTATTGGTAAAAATGAAAAGCATCTCTTTTTATTTTACAGAAAAAAATACAGAATTTTTGTTCATCTGTTTAAGTATATTTTATTGATTATGTTATTACAGTTGTCCCAAGTTTTCCACTTTTGCCCCCTCCACCCAGTACTCCCATTCCCTCCAATAATTCCCCCCTCCTTAGTTCATGTCCATGGGTTATGCATATAAGTTCTTTGGCTTCTCCATTTCCTGTACTGCTCTTAACATCCCCCTGTCTATCCTGTACATACCAGTTATGCTCCTTAGTCCCTTATGGACTTTTTGGCCAACCCAATATGAATCCAGGGACAGAACTGGAGGACCCACTAGTGTTTCCATGGGGACTCTGACCCTCTCCCTCTGGCTTCACTCTCCACCAGAGCCAAACAGATGGTCCTCCTTACTGAACAGAGACTTATGCATAAATCAGCCTTTGGGCTCCTTTGATCTTTTACACTTGAAGCCTGTTGACCTATGAATCTGATATTACCCCCCACAGGGCATGGAACTGAACATACTAAGGAGTTGCATAATCCATGGTGTGTTCTTTAGGATTCTTTGGGTTTCAAGCAACAGAAACTACTTGAACTAGCTCAAGCAAAAAGCAGAAGGGGAGTTAATTATAATTCATGAAGAAGTAAGTCTGGACTGCAGCTGGGCTCAGAACTGAACTGGAATCAGGGACTTGAACGTTGTAAAATTTCTCTTTGCCTTGTCTTTGCTTCTTTCTGGGCATGCACTTTCTTCTTTTTCTCTCTGCATAATGTGTTCCTTGGTGTTTCCAGGCTCTATCACAGAATATTCAGCTCTACCAGCTCAAAATTTGGGTCCAGCAAGGTAGAGAATTATGAAAGCTCTGTCTGTCTCAGCCCTGATCCCAGCCTGATGGGCTCCGCTCAGCTAATGTGCCTCTGCTGGACAGATCAGCTCTGACCAAGGACAACATCATGATCAACAGTCAAGGTCGTCATATGTAATCCCTTTAACTAAGTGGGTTTGGGTGGTGGAGGGTGGCTGCGCAGATCCCAGTAAAGGGAATGCACTGGAAAAACTACCATGGTGTTGATATCAGCAAAGCTTGGGGAGTAAAAGAGGCCATCTCCTTTCCCTGCAGAATTCTTCCCAAATGAATGCCGATGCAGCCATATTCAAGTCTGTGTGCCCTCCGTAATATCGCTCATTTCAGATTCTACCAGAGTCCAATGCCCCTCCCTGCCAGCTTCTCCCCCAGGGGCACCCCCGCACCACACACACATAAATTACCTAATGACAGTCAGAAAAATCCAGGTCCAGCAGAGCCCTCATATGGCCATTGGTCAGCCTGCCATCAGCAGTCTCTGCTCTGGAAAGCCAGCCGATACATTGGTCCAGTGGGCTTGCGCACAGCTGAAGACTCTGAAGGTGGCTTTATTTTTTTTCCTTAAATGAACCATTTCCTTTTGAGAGGAGGGAGAGTAATTGAGTTGCAAGGAATTTACTGGATAAGACTCCCCAAGTAACCCAGAAAAGAGACGAATGTGTTCCAGTGCTTAAGGAGCCCAGTCCTGTTGGCACCAGTGACACATGCGGGGTCTGGTAGTGTGGGGAGGGCCACAGCTTGAGCCCCCTTGACAAATGATTCTCCAGCCCTGTTTGAAGGACTTATTACTCCTTCAATACATATATGGGCAACATTCCACCTTTTGATTCTAATTAATAAAACTAACTGTTGATGTGTCTTTGTCTGCTTTTACTGACAGTCATCTGGCTAGCTCAGCAAAATACTAGCACCAGCCTCAAACTTAAAACCAAGGATCCACTTTTCTCTATTTAATCCATACTATAAGCACTCAGGTATAGATATAGATGTAGATGATATAGATATAGATATAGATACAGATATATATCCCTGAGTGTGTGTATGAGTGTGTGTGTGTATACACTCACACACACATCTACACACACATATACACATATATACATATATATGATATGCAGGCATATATATTACATATCACATGTATATGATATATATGTGATAGATATCTTTGTTTTAGTATTTTGAAAAATTCATTCATTCATTTCACAGATATATATAGAATGCCTATTAAGTGTCAGGCACTGTTCTTGGCGCTGAGAATACAATAGTGACAAGACAGATGTGGTATAAGCCCTGTGTATAGGAGGAGGTAGACAATAAACAAATAAGTGTATGACGTGGTATGTCACACAATAATAAGTAAAATGAAGGAAAGTAAAAGGGATGAAAGGAAAGGCCTAAAAGGGATGGTGGCAACTATTCTAGTTCAGGTGATCAGGAATTAAAAGAAATTTGGAGATACCTGTATGGTTCAATCCTAAGCTCCAACAGAAGAAATGTGGGCACACACACTCACATACACACATTAAAAAAAAAAACTAAAGAAAGCCCTGGCTGGTGTGGCTCAGTTGTTTGGAGCGTTATCCTGTACACTGAAGGGTTGCGGGTTTGATTCCTGGTCACAGCACATACCTAGGTTGCAGTTCCATCCCCAGTCGGGGCATGTGTGAAGGGCAATGGATCAACGTTTCTCTCCCTCCCTTCCCCTCACTCTAAAAAAAAAAAAAAAGAAAAAGAAAAAAAAAATTGAAGAGAAAGAATGGAAGGAGGAAGGAATGGGAAAAAGATGTTAGTTTGCTATTGCCATTTAACAAACCACTGCCAAATGCAGTGGCCTAAAACAACAGCCGTTTACTGTTTCTCAGGTGGGCCCCTGGGCAGTTCTGCTGAATTAGGCCAGGCTTAGTGGCCCCAGAGGGGCTCTCTCCCATTTCAGGGGATTGGCTGATTGTCAGCTGGTTCTAAGATGGTCTTTGCTCTTCTCTGTGGGACTCTTGCATCACTCCAAGAGTCTAGCCCAGGAATGTTCTCAAGGAAATGCAAAGGTCTAAGAGTGAGCAAGTCCAACTGTGCAAAAGATTAAGAGAAAATGTGTGTGTGATTTTCAAGCCTGCACTTGCCAGTCTTTCACTAACATTGGTCAAATCAAGCCACTTGGCTGAGACCGGAGACAAAGTGAGAGTGGACTGCAGTGTTACACAGCAAAGGGTATAAACAAGGACTGAACTGCATTTCCCTCAAATTCATGTGTTGAAGTTTTAAACCCCCACTATGACTTGGATCTGGGGTTGGGGTCTTTGGAAGCAATTAAGATTAAATGAGGTTATCAACGTAGTGCCCTAATCCAACACCTTGTGGCCTTATAAGAAGAGGAAGAGAGCCCTGGCTGGTGTGGCTCAGTGGATTCAGCATGGGACTGCAAAGCAAAGGGTAGCCAGTTTAATTCCCAGTCAGGGCACATGCCTGGGTTGCAGGCCAGGTCCCCAGTAGGGGACACATGAAAGGAAACCAAACACTGATGTTTCTCTCCATCTCTTTCTCCCACCCTTCCTCTTTCTCTAAAAATAAATAAATAAAGCCTTTTAACAAAAGAAGAAGAGGAAGAAAGATCCCTGTCTCTTTCTCCACCACATGAGGACACAGTGAGAAGGCAGGTATCTGCAGCCAAGAACGGAGCTCTCATCAGAACCTGACCCTGTGGCACCTTGACCTTGGACTTGTCAGCCTGTGGAACTCTGAGAGATACATTTCCATTGTTCAAGCTTCCCAGTCTGCGGTATTGTGTTATGGAAGCCCAAGCTAAGGCAGGGCATGGAGGCCAATTTCTACCACAAGAAAGGGCTGGAGAAGCAGGGAAGCTAGAAGGAAGGGAAGGAGGAAGGGAGATTGATTTACTATTTAAAAATGTATACAGTAGAAAAAATGAATAAACTTCACTTTCCTTCATCGGAAGGTGGGTTTGTGCTTTGTGACCATTGGCAGTCTCCACTGGTGAAGTCAGAAGGTGAAGAGGTTTGGGACCAGAAGATAGAAAAAGACTGGACCCACTCACTTTATTCCAAAATCAAATAGAAATGGGTGGGGGGTTTTTCATGCTTGGTATGAAACATACTGTTGTGTGAAAGGTTCTGGCTCTGCCTGGAGGACTCTCAGCATGGCCGACTCCCTATCTGCAAATGTCAGGTGAGCTTGAGGTGTCTTCCTACACGTGGACTTTGACTCATTTCCTTCCTCTTACTGCCTTTTAGGTCACCAGACGTGTTTTCAATAGATACTAACACCTGTCACCAGCAGGCAGAATATTAGATTTCAGGTAGGATGAACTTATTTTATTGCTCACACACATCACTAAGTCCAGTGAATTCTTTGTCCAAAATATCTTTCCTGTGTATCCTTTTAAAAAAAAATGTCTTTAACAGCATTCTAGAGCGAGCCTTTATGACATCACACCTAGATCACTGCATAGCTTCTCAATGGCTCACTCTGCCCCTGTGCACTGACCTCAGGTCTTCCCTCCAACAGGTCCTGTAAAACTTAATTCTGTTTTTAGTATTCCATTAACTGCAGCCAGTGTGGTAAGGCAACAAACAGAAATGGGAGACATAGCTGTAGAAAAAAAATTGGAAATGAAATTATACATAATTACAGAAAAGGTGATTAATATCCCCTAAATTATAAGCGTTAGCTAAAAAGCTAATAGAGTTCAATAAAGTGACCAGATGAAAAATAAATAGATGAAGTCACCCACTTTTCTGCCCATCAGGAACATTTGGCTTTACAAGGGAGATGAAATGCCCTGAAAGAGAGCTTGGGATTTCACACAGAGGTGGAGAGAAATGGAGCCTTCCTTAAGCAGACAGTAAGGAGGGGAAGGGCCCAGGCTCTGGAGCTGGACTGCGTGGGTTTTAGTCCCAACTCCACTTTTTCATTCTTGAGTGACTGGGTAAGCTACCTAGTCTTTCTGAGCCTCAGCTCCTCATCTGTAAAATGGGAAGGAGAACTGTACTACCTTGAAGGTGTATGTGGATCCATGAGATAATACAGAAAGTGTCAGAGCAGTGCCTGGCCTAGAATAAGCACTACAGAGGGTTTGCTATTATCATTTATGTATTTTATTGTAATGAACTCTCAGTCACACTTCGTCACATGCCCTGAAACTTACCTTAAACCCCAAGTCTCGTAAATTCTTTCACAAAAACAATTCCATTATTTCCTAACCTTTGTTCTTTGATTAATATAGGGGTTTGGTGCAAGTCCAAGACCCAAACACTGTGCTCGCTCTTCCATCATTATTGACCCTCCCTTAGCTGAAGGCATTTTCTCTGAAAGCAATCAAAATCTGCAGCAGTACAACTCAACATGCAGCAAGGACAACATTTTTACTATCTTAAATTCTAAAACTGTTTAGCTCCTTGGACCTGGTCTCTAGCACCTTCATTTAGAAGAGGATCTTCGCTTTACCTTTTTAAAAAATATTCTATTTATTTATTTTTTAGAGAGGAAAGAAGGGAAGGAGAAAAAGAGGAGAGAAACATTGATGTGTGAAAGAAACATCCATTGGTTGCCTCCAACATGCCTCTAACTGGGGGCCTGGCCCATAACCCAGCACGTGCCCTGACTGGGAACCAAATGGTTGACCTTTTGGTTCACGGGATGGCACTCAACCCACTGAGCCACTCTAGCCAGGGATGCTTTATTTTTGCATTACTGAAATTTCTACTTGCAGGCGATTCTAGGAACAAAAGAAATGCCTCTGAAAAACAGCTTATAAATAACAAGAGCTGTTTATTTTTATTCTCTTAATTATTAAGGTTTCAAAAGTATTTGGATTCAGGTCTCAGTTTAGGCATGCCAGATGCAAATGTCCGCTATCCCTCCTTATTCCAAAGGCTTTAAAATAATGTAATGGATGTAGTTGGATAGTGTTGCCATTGAAATCTAAAGGTGAAGAGGCATTGAAAGTATCTGTTAGCTGGAGGCAGCAAAGCAGGCAGCAGGAACTCCAGGCTCAAGACGAGTGAGATAGATTACCTAAGGTTATGTTACTCATTTTATTTTATTTATTTCCCCTCGGTTACCCAGAGCTTTCAAGAACTGTTAAAAAAAAATCTTCCAGCCTGTTCTTAGTTGTGCCAAGTGGAATTAAGGGAAGAGTTTTATTTTGTATATTCTCATACTTGGGCTGAACCCTCAAAAGTAAAACAGCAGTTCCTGAGGCCAGCCTAGAGGCAACAGGAGCAATTAGCAAGAAATCCCCAGGAGAGCAGTGAATCTCAGAACTGGAATGAAAGCTTTGAGGTCCATTCAGCACTCGTCACTTGGTGATTCCTCCCCCATCACGAGCCTTGGAGAATCTGGGCTAGATTTTATTAGGCTAGCCATCTGGTTCCTTTCAGTATAAACCCAAGTAGTACAATACAAACGGGGATGTTATATCATATATCGCTGCCACAGGGAGTTAGAGGCAAGTGTTATAAGAATTCAAAGGCAAGAGAAGCCATTTCTAGCTTTCAAAAGGTCATGCAAGACTTCCTAGGAAAGGTGACATTTGAGGAAAAAAAAAGGGTGGCTTAAACACACAAGGATTTATAGTCTTTATAAGAAGGTAATTCAGGAGTGATATGGCAGCTCCAGGCGGGTGGCAAAAGACCCAGTATTCAAAGCAAAATGTTTTCTGTTTCTATTCTGCCATTCTCACTGTGTGGCTTCTGTCCTCAGGATTGCCTCATTATCTAAGACAACTGCTAGCACACCAGCCATCAAGACTGTATTCTAGGCCACAAGAAAGGTACAGGATCATGGTCCTGACTAAACAGTTCGCTTCATGTAACTAAGATGCAGGCAGTACTTTCACTTACAACCCATCGACCAGAACTCACTCACACAACTGCACCTAGCTGCCATAGCCTTTAAGCTGGTACACTACTGCCCAAAATAACATTGGGATTCGTGCCTGAGGAAGAAAGGGGAAATGGATATTAACTCTCAACTAATGGCTCCTGGCACAGGAATTTTGAAAGTTTCTAAACAAAGTAACGACATCAACTAAAATGTCCCAAAGAGAATGACCTGATCAGAGGTGTAAAATGGACTGGACTGGAGCCCACTTCCAGGATGGTGGCATGGGCAGCTCTGAAGTCCCTTCGCCAGTAAAGCAGGCAAAGCTAGTGAACACCACTTAAAAAAAACAGCTATTTGATGTCCTTGGAAATTCTCCTAAGGGCATACAGCAAATGAAGAAATATTCAATGAAGGAAACCTATGTGATAAGCACAGCAAGCATCTGTGGCATTTGAACCATGATCTACTCCCTCCCTCTCCCTCTCCATGTCAGCTCAATGGAAGCCCTACTCCAAGCAGGTGTGGTCAAGAAGACAGGGCTCCCTCTCCCCTCTCCTCCCAAACAATGGTTACTATATCTCACTAAGGGGGGCAGGCCACCAGCGTTTCTCATCCCCTCCATCTCCAAGTTAAAGAGGAGAAATTTCTGGTGAGCTCTCTGCTTCCATACAGACTAACCCACAGGACAAAGGTTATATCCACAGTATGACAAACCAAGAATGCTGAAGCTGCAATTACCCTCATCCAAGCTTGTTCACTCGTAAGGTGGAAGCAAGCCAAGAAGGCCAGAAGCTGCCATACCAATCCATGCTCAGAGTGGTAACTCAGAGATTTTGCCCAAGGGAAGAGGCAGCCCATACGAAATGAAAGCTCCAAAGCACATGTGCTCTCTTTCTGTGTTTTTAAAAGAACTGACTTTATTTGAAACACAGTGTAATAGTTCAAGCCTAAGATATTCCAGGAAAAAAAAAGAGCCCCTTTTAATTAAGAGCAATAAGCTAGACCACAGGTTAGCTGGTTCACCAGAGAGGACTAAAGAAAGGGACAGTAAAACAGAGCCCTTCCAGAGTCAGCCCCAACCTCAAAGACTGGCTGGAAGATGAGCCCTGGAAGGATTCTGGGAAGATGGGAAACTAGGAAGCACCAGAAATCTGTCTCCCAACCAGGACAATAATTGCACTGGCAGAAGCTCTCTGATGAGCTATTTTGGAACTCTGGAGTCTATTGAAGGTCTGTGACTTCCAGGGGAAGGCTTGGATGGTAAATTATAGTTAATTTTGGTCAACTTCATCTCCTAGCACAACAGCAGCTATCCATCACCCTATAGGCAGGCTGCTGTGTACGCGTTCCTGGAGGAGCTTGCATACAGCTTTCAGCAGCTAGAGTGGACAAAGAGGATGCTGTACTTTGAATATCAGGGACCTGTGCTCTGAACAGTGATTGCTACTTCTGGTCACAGAGGTGCAGGCAGAGAGGCTGTGACCATTGTTTTATCTTTCCCTGTTGTTTCCATGTCGCTTCTGGCTGACATGACTTCCAGGTGATTTAAAGGACCAATGCTTTTCCTCCTTCTTCGTTTTTCTCTTTTTCCCTGTTTTTGAGCCAGACATTGAAGACTAGAATATCTTAAAACAAAGACATATTCAAGGAACATTAGAAAGTCATGGCACATGCCCAGAGGAAAGCATAAGCTCAGAAAACACCTGAAAAGACTGTAAGTTTACACCTCAGCCTGACCTATAACACAGAGGCAGCCTACAACAATTAAAAAAAAAAGAAAGAAAGAAAACTTAGCAAACCCTGGGTAAGGGAGAAAATCTGATTTTCGGACTTTCCATATATTATTTGATTTAAATGTCCACTTTCAAAAACAGCAAAAAAAATCACAATACATACAAAGAAGTAAGACTATACTTTCAGGGAGCATTTCTATAGTTTGTTACAAAGAAGTAAGAAAGTATGTTCCCTGCAAAGGGAAAATATAAACCAATAGAAACTGTCCCTAAAAAGAACCTGATGGCAGATCTACTAGAAAAAGACTTTAAAATAACTACCTTAGCCCAGTGGAGGTCACAGCTAATCTGAGAGATACAAATTCTTTTTGTAAATATTGTTACATATATCAGGTGCATATGCATTTGTATGTGACTAATATTAAGCCCTAACATTAGTCATGACCTTAAACTTAAGTGCCTGGTATATGTAACAGTTTTTTAAATTACTTTATTATTGTTCAGTTATAGTTGCCTGCATTTTCTACCCCCCACCCCAGCCAAACATGTAGCAGTTTTTAAGAAAAGAATTTGTTTGTATCTCTCAGATCATCCACGACCTCATCAGGGTTAAATATGCTCAAAGAACTAAAGGAAAATGTGGAGGAAGTCAAGAAAACCATGTATGAGCGAAATAGAAATATCAGCTAAGAGATACAAGCCCTAGCCATGACACTATGACTCAGTTGGTTGGAGCATCATCCCACACACCAAAAGGTCACAGCTTCAATTTCCAGTCAGGGCACATGCCTAGGTTGCTGGTTTTGTCCCTGGTTGGGGCACATGCAAGAGGCAACCAGTTGATGTTTCTCTCTCTCATCGATGATTCTCTTTCTCTTGTTCCCGTTCCCTTCCCCTCTCTCTAAAATCAGGGGTCCTGTCCTCAGATGAGGATAAACAAACAAACAAACAAAAAAACAAACAAATGAATGGAATGGAATAACAGAAATACAAAACCTAAAAAAGAAACCAAAAAGGAATTCTGTAGCTGAAAAGTATAATAACTGAAGTGAAAAATTAACCAGAGGAATTCAAAGGCAGATTAGAGCAGGCAGAAGAAAAGACAAGAAAACATTAATATAAGAGAAAAAAGTATTGAGTTTGAGGACCAGACAGAAAAATGATTGAGGATAGTGAACAGAGCCTAAGGAACATGTGGGACAGCCTCAAGCTGACCAACATACATTGCAGAAGGTCCAAAATGAGAAGAGAGTGTAAAGAGTAAGGAGAATATTCAAAGAAATAATGGCTAAAAATTCCCAAATTTGATAAAAGGTGTGAATATAAACATCCAAGAAACTCAGTGAATTCCAAGTAGGATGAAGTGAGGGAAGTCACACTGAGACGCATTATAATCAAACTGTCAAAGACAGAGTGTTTTGAAAGCAGCAAGAGAGAAGTGATTTGTCACATACAGGGAATTCTCAATAAGACTACCAAAAGATTTCTTAGTAGAAACTTTGGATACCAGAAGGCAATGGGTGGATATATCCTAGAAAAAAAACAACTCAACAAAGAATCCTATATCCAGCAAAATAGTCTTCACAAAGTGAGGCAGAAATTAGCTATTTCAGATAAACAAAAGCTGGTGGAGTTCATTGCCAATAGAACTGCCCTGCTAGAAATTCTAAAGGCAGTCCTGTGGATTTCAGTAAAGGGACATTAGATGGGAACTTGAAGTTATATAAAAAAATGAAGATCTCAGTAAAAGTAAATACATGGGCAATTATAAAAGTTAGCATTATTGTAACAATGGTGTATAACTCTATTTTTTGTTTTCCACATGATTTTAAGAGACTAATACATTCTATTTTATTTTTAACATACTTTATTGATTAAACTATTACAATTACTCAGTTTTCCCCCTTTGCCCCCTTCTACCTGGTACCCCCCGCCACTCCCTCAGGCAATACCCACCTTAGTTCAATCCATGGCTTATGCATTTAAGTTCTTTGGCTTCTCCATTTCCTATACTGTTCTTAACATTCCACTGTGTATTCTATAACTACCAATTTGTAGTTCTTAATCCCTACGACTTTTCCCCTATTGTCCCCCTTCTCCCCCAACTGATAACCGGCCAAATGATTTTCATATCTATGATTCTGTTTTTGTTCTGATTGTTTGTTTTGTTAAGTTTTTAGACTCAATTATTGATAGTTGTGAATTTATTTCCATTTTAATATTCATAGTTTTGTTCTTTTTTTTCTTAAATAAGCCCCTTTAACATTTCATATAATAATGGCTTGGCGATGATGAACTCCTTTAGCTTTGCCTTGTCTGGGAAGCATTTTATCTGCCCTCCCATTCTAAATGATAGTTTTGCTGGATAGAGTAATCTAGGTTGTAGGTCCTTGTTTTTCATCAATTTGAATACTTCTTGCCAGTCTCTTCTAGCCTGCTAAGTTTCTTTTGAGAAATGAGCTGATGGTCTTATGGGAACTTCTTTGTAGATAACTCTCTGTTTTTCTCTTGGTGCTTTTAATCTCTCTTTATCTTTAAGCTTTGACATTTTAAATATGATGTGTCTTTGTGTGGTCCTATTTGTAGCCATCTTGTTTGGGACTCTCTGTGCTTCCTGGAATTATATGTCTATTTCTTTCACCAAATTAGGGAAGTTCTCTTTCATTATTTTTTCAAATAAGTTTTCAATTTTTTGTTCTTTCTCTTCTCCTTCCAGCACCCGTATGATTCAAATGTTGGTATGTTTGAAGTTGTCTCAGAGGTTCCTGACACTATCCTCATTCTTTATGGATTCTTTTTTCTTCTTGCTGTTCTGATTGTTTTTTTCCTCCTTATGTTCCAAATCATTGATTTGACTCTTGGCTTCATCCATTCTACTGTTGATTCCCTATAAATTTTTCTTTATTTTACTTAGTATAAACTTCATTTCTGCCTGGATCTTTTTTATACTGTTGAAATACCCAATTAGTTCCGGGAGCTGTTTCTTAAAAAATTGATGGGATGGGGAGAACCTGAAGGAGGGAAGTCTATTGAAATGGTCCAGATCAGAGACTGAACACCTGACCTAGAGGGCAGAATGACAGTGGAAACCTAGAGGAGGGAACAGATACTGGTCCTGGGTAAGAGAGGAGGAACTACTGTGTACTAGTGATGACAGGATTTAAAAATCCATCTCTTGCAGTATTTTAAAGGTCAAGAAACTACAAGAAGCTCAGAGGCTGCTTCAAAAAAACCTTGCTGGAAACATAAAAAAATGTCAAGGATATACACACACACACACTCACAAAACATACATTTAAAATAATTCACTGAATGATAAATGGCAACACTAAAGGACACTGGGGGAACATGGGGATGGTTTCCTTATGAACAAAAGGAAAAGATGGCCCTGGTGAAGAAACAGAAAAGATCACCATTTGAGGTGTGTGTTCATTAATTCACCCACCAAATACTGATTTAGCATCCGCCATGATCCATGCTTTGTGGATAAGGCATTGCTTAAGACTCCGCCATCATGAAACATCCTATAGTGATGAGTGCTACAGAGAAAATTAAGCCAGTTAAGAAAATAAATTAAAGTGATGTTATAAATGAAGCAGATGACTCTGAGGAGGTGGCACTTGAGGAGCCGAAACTTGAATGATGCAAAGGCGTGAGCCCTGTGGCAATGGGGAGGGAAAACATCTCAATCACAGAGGCTGTTCAAGGCCAGAAAAAACTGGGAGAGTATGAGGAAAAGCAAGACCAGTGGCTGGAGCACAGTAAGCTAGGTACAGAGCAATAGCAGGCCAAGAGCCGTGGGAGCTGCAGTTGAAGGGGTCAGCAGGGCCCAGGTCGTCCCTAGGGTCATAGGCCATAGTAACAAGTATTCAGGGGGAGTGTTGAGTTTGTTTTACATGTAATGGGAAGCCATGGGAGGTTTTAACCATGCAAGTGACATGACTGAATTTGCATTTTAACAAGATGTGCAGAAATGAGGGATATTAGGTATGTGTGGAAGAAGGTTATTGTGAGTTGAATTGTGTCCCCTCAAAAAGATGTGCAGAAGTCCTAACCCCCAGCAATAGTATCTGTGACTATATTTAAAAAGAGAATCTTTGTAAATATAATGAAGTTATGATGAGGTCACTAGGGTGAGCCTTAATCCAATGTGTCCTTAGAAAAAGAAAGAAAATTTTACATGATACACGGAGAGAATGCCATGTGAAAACACAGGGGCAGCGGAGGGAAGACGGCCGTGTGGAGATGGAGGCAGAGGCTGGCCATGCTGCCAAGCCACAGTCCACATCTGGGGATTTAAGAAGCTGAAATTGGCAAAGAAGAATCTTCCCATATAGCTTTCAGAAGGAGCATGGCTAGCGCTTTAATTTTGGACCTTTAGCCCCCAGAGCTGTGAGAGCACACACTTGTGTTGGTTAAGTCCCATTTGCGGTGCTTTATTACAGCAGTCCTAGCAAACAGATGCTCAGGGAAACAATCAGGTGGTTCTTGCTGATGTCTGAACAAGAGAAGCAGGCTCTTGGACAGGGAGGGTGAGAGAAGATCTGGTTCCTGACATTCATGCATTTTGGAAGCAGAGCTGACAGGAATTTGCTGATCATTGGGTTGCAAAAGAGAGGAATTAGTTGGAAAGAGGAGCCCTTTTCAAGGATCTCTAAGCCCAATAAGTGTTTAGAATTCCTCAATGGTTACAGGGACTGGGGGGGTAAACTCAAGACAGGGGCTGCTTTGCCTCTGCTTCTGTGAAGCAGCTTTATGGAACTGGTTAGGCTAGACTACATTTAGACCAAATTGAACTAGGTTTGGGTACGTCACTGAGTCTTGAAGACACTCAGGTGTCACACTGGAAAACATTTGGCCAGGGATTAAGTGAGTGTGTGTGAGAGGCCTCCTGGGGGTGCAAGGTGACAGACAATAAGGGCTGAGGGTTGCCTGCAGGGGTGCCACATTTTACTCACCTGCGGGCCACCCCTGGCCATGATGGGGGTGTTTTATTCAAAGGAGCTTCAGGCAGATCCTGCTTCTCTGTAGCAGCCAAGCACAATCAAAGCCAACACCCATGCACCAAGACCCCTGGGAGGCCTGTGATATTAATAGATTGTGTGTGTGTGTGTGTGTGTGTGTGTGTGTGTGTGTGTGTTCAGTGACAGTGGTGGTGGTGTAAGTGCAGAAAGGTTTCTGGGAAGGGGGACCAGGCGGAGCCTGTCAATTGTTGGGTAGTCTCTACATGCAAGCATTTTGCTACCCATCTTACAAGCATGATCTAATTTATCCCACCATAAGATACTGAGGGCCAGAGATTTGCACAAGGACTGAGGCCCCAACAATGAGGGTAAACTATCGCCTGCAAGAAGAGTAGTATTGCCCCCATTTAACAGATGAGGAAACTGAAGCTCAGACAAGTTTAGAAACGTGTCCAAGACTGCACAGTAGCAGCACTGGACTTTAAACTCAGGGCTATTTGGCAGAAAGCCTGGGATCTTCCTGTTATATTGTGTAATGAGGTCTTTCTTGCTAGTCAAAGTGCAGCCCATGGACAAACAGCATCAGCCTCACCTAGAAGCTTGTCCAAACTGCAGACTCGCAGGTCCGACAGACCTACTGAGCCAGAACCTACATTTTAACATGATCCCCAGGGGAGTCAACTCATGCTAGAGTATGAGAAGCACCACTCTGCTTGGCTTTTAAAAGGCCTTTGATAAGTGTCCCCTCACGAGTTCAACTGCCTTGCTTTATGGATGAGGAGACTGAGGGTCAGAGAGGATAAGCGAGTTGCCCAATGTTCCCGACTTGATACTTCTAACAACAGTGTGGGCCATCCCTGAGGACCCTGGCCAACATAGTGCTGGGAAGGCAGTCAGATGATGGGAGTTGTCAAACAAGGACAACACTGAAATGAAAGGGAAAACACTGTCCCATCTGTTGCACAGAGCAGCAGAAGGGTGGCCTCAGCCTCCCAGCCCCTCACCTAGACCTGCTCTAGAGTTATACTGACTCTTCCACATCCCAACTGTAAGCCTCTGAGGGCAGGGATGTTCTCACTTCTTTCTTTGCATCTTAAATACCTGCATATATGCTGTGCATGCAGTAGGTACTAAAGCCATATTTGCTGATGTCACTGATGTGCCCAAGGAACAAGGCTCCAATGAGAAGTGGTGAAGTGTACACGAAGCCTGCAGAGTTGCCTGCGGGCAGCTCCCCAGTCTTCACTCTCCCATTCACCTTCCTTCAATGTTTCTTTACAAAACATTAAACTGCCTCAGCAACTCTTGGTCTTTTCCAAATTCTTTAACAGGAGTGCTAGCAAGTGTGCCAGTACTTTACTCTCTGGCATTGAAAACCCATTTTCTCTTCAATACCATTATTACTGCTGAAGCTGCCAAGGCACTTTGGCTCTGAACTCTAATGGACATTGGGCAGCTGAGCCCTAGAGGATCAGCAAAAATCTTTTCTGGACATAGCTGGACACTAGTGCCCAGCCTTCTGCGTCCCCCAACCCTCAGGCTCTGCTTCCACCTGCTGCTGGCCCCTACCCACTGCCTCCTTACAAACTCTGCCCACCTTCAGACCACAAACACCATGACCAGTGGGCAGTGAACTACCCAGGAGGAGCTTCCATCTTGGTGAGGTCTCTGTGGAGTGAGGGCCAGACCAGGATGACCATGGAGATGATGAAGCCAAGAAGACCAAAAGGCCTGGAGAGCCACAGGCCCAGCTGCCCTCTACCCTGCTGGAGTCAAGAATGACCCCAGGCTCTACCTCTGGCTGCAGGCATGTCATGGCCCTCCCATCTGTGCACCTGCACACAGGGAGCCATGATGAGGGGCTTTTGCCCTCTGCCTGTGTGTCCAGCCCCATTTCTTGTTGCTGCTCTTATTGGCTGTCTCTAGAGTATTCTGGATTCTGACTCCTGCTGCTGGCTGGAACCCTGGTTTTTTTTTTTCTGTTGCCTCCTTCCTGATCTCAGATTCTGGACTCAGATCCTTGGACTTACAGAGTTCTACATCATTGTCTAAGTTTCTGGGCTGTCCTACAGCAACCCCTATTACTCCAGCCATCTGTTCCCCCACTTACCAACTAACTCCCCAAATTCAAGCCCCGTGGGTTGTATAATCCATCCCTGTTCAACTTCTTGGCTGGTGATTGTGACACAGGAGGCTGCCACACATCGCTAGGGGCATGCGTACTCATGTCACTAGCAGTCATACTTTGGGGGACAGAAAGGAAAGAACAAATACATGATCATTCAGCTTGAGGAGCTAATAAAATAGACATGCCTTGAAAAACTTGACCAGGCACAGCCATGTGTACAAACTGATAGCACAGCCCCTGTTGTTGCACATCCGTCCACTCATTTTTGACCCAACCCAGGAAACTTGACTCAGCTGCAGGGGGAGTGAGCGTCTTTTCACTTTATTCTTTAGACAGATGCACAGGGATGGTCCAGGATATCTAGTGATTTGAGACCTAAAGCAGATTAATGAAGGCCAGTTGGATAAAAAACACTAGACCAAGGTTGAGTGGCTAAGATGTCTGGCACCACAGACAGGTTAGTGAGTATGTGCAGGGAAAATGTGAACCAGTCCCCGGCCATCGGCAAGTGAGGCCATGGGAGTGCCACATGCAACCTGAACTGGGTGAAGGAAAGCTACAAGGTCCTCTTGACCACAGATTCAACATGCCACCCAACCTCCCAATCTAGGCAAACTTCAAAGAATGGGTGGGAATATCAGCAATGGCTCACTTGCTAGGAGATGGGACTGGCAGAGGAGAAGTGGGTGGAAAGGAGCACTTTAGGACATCGGCCTGTCGTGACGAGGCTCAGAGGGAAGTGGGAAAGGGAGACAAGTGAACTGGGAGGGCCTGGCCAAGTGAGAAATGATGGGCTGGGGCACAGAGCCAGGACAAAGTGCGTCAGGATGAGAGCATTGAATGGAATGCATAAGTCATGAGCAAGATGCAGCCAAAGTAGTGGACAGAGAAGCCCAATGGTTAAAAGATATGAGATGGATTAAAGACACTGCCTGAGCGACAATCTTGGCCGTGTTAATGCACTTCTCTGATCCTTACTTCCCTCATCTGTAAATTAGGAATGATGCTGATGTCTGTCACACGTGATTTTAATGCCCTGCTTTCAGCCACAGCTGGTGTGGAAGGTTCTTTGCGGGCTCACTCTCCAGCTAACAGCTTTGCAGGTGAAGAACAGATCAGGTACTCCTCAGCCTATAGGCCTAAATCTCTGTGCCTCAGGCCCTCCTCTGCTTTAAAAGTGCAGGAAAGTCAACATCCCCATCAGCACCCTCTGTCAAAGGCAGATGGGAGCCCATGGGCCAATGGCCTAGCTGGGGGACAATTAGTCTTTCTTGCTTGGGACAAAAGATATGGGTGGGGGGTGGGGATTGTTCTGTGTGCTTCTTAGTGATCCTGGGAATCAAGCCTCTATTGCCTATAGAAGCAATCCCCATAACATTCTCTGGGATGACTTCCCCTCCTCTTCCTCGCTGTCCCTGCCTTCTTCCTCCTGCTTCCTGGGATGACTTCCTCATAGACAAGCTCTAACAACATCCTTGTCTTAGGCTCTACATTTCAGAGAGTCCAAACTAAGACAAATACCTTCCTCATGAGGTGGCCATAAGGACAAAAGGAGAGAGTCTATGTAAAGCTCTTGGAAGAGAAAATAAAAAGACCCAAGTAGTGAGAAAGGAAAAAGCAGCACCTGTCTGCTGTGATGTGGTCTGACTCTCAGGTCTGGCCTTAGGGCTGTCAGAGCTCTTCCGATGGTCACAGCTGGGGTGTGTTGTTCTCCTGATGAACAGGGACCATCTCACAGAGCACCAGCATCAGCACATAGAGGGTCTCAAAAACAACGTCGGGACATAAAGGGTCTCATGGAACACCATGTCAGATGCTGTCACTATGATGCTATTATAAAGTGAGATAAAAACAAGGTCACTACAACCCACAAAATACCAAACACTCTTCTCTGTACCTCCCCCTCTCTCCTTCCCTCCACTGTGCTTCTTTACAATTATAGCTTTCACTTCACTCTGCTCTGCCCTCTCTCTAGATAAGATTTATTGACTTCCTTGTACTTCCAGTTATAGAATTGTCCACTCCCTGACAGCATCCAATTCAAAGCAAATTCTTGACCCTCCCCCAAATAACCCAACCAAGGTCTGCATCCTATCCCAGTTCTTTCTTGCCCTCTTCCTGTGACAGCCCTGCCAACAGAGATGTGCCTGAAGCCCAGGAATGAAAGAAAGACGAGGAAGAGGTGAGGCCAGAAGACAAGTCCTCCCTTATCCGAGACCATTTCACACCTACTCAGCTATTTAGCAAGCATATATTGACACCTCTTGCTTGGAGTGTTGAGCAGCTCAGGGTTGGAGCTGAGTGCAGACAAACCAATGCTAAGACACCATCCCCACCCTGGAGGTTTTTGTGACATATAATGGAGAAAAGAACAAACACTTGCAGGAAGTAGTGTAGCTCAGTGCAGGTATTTGAGGAACTCAGTTTTCCGCCCCTACAGGCCCTTTGCCATCATGCATCTTTTTACTAGGCCCAGGGAAGCCACAGAGCCTTTGTGGCTTTGTCTTGTTTATTTGTTTGTTTGTTTGTTTTTAAAAACACTAACCTCTACCAGTAAACATTTTAAAGAATTTCTTTGGAAACGTATTCTGGACATCTTCTAGGATATAGAACTCCTCTGATGATCAAGTTTAACATCCTCAGTGATAAGTCATGTTAGTTCATATCCTTGAGGTGCTGTGGTAAGAACGGCAGTTTACAAGATGGAGGTGTACATAGAAACACTGTGCCTCCTCGCACAACCAAAAGGGCAACAATTTAAAAACAAAAAACAACCAGAACTGACAGAAAAATCAAACTGTATTGAAGTCCAACAAGCAAGGGATTAAAGAAGAAACATTCATCCATACCAGTAGGAGGGGCAGAGATGGGCAGCCGGGCAGATAAGACTTGCAGCAAGGTGGTGGATTGCAGACTGGGCAGTCCCACATTCACATGCAAATGAACTGGGGGGAGCAACTGGGGAGCAGGACAGACCGTGCAACCCAGGACTCCAGCCTAGGGAAATAAAGCCTCAAACCTCTGACTGAAAACACCTGTGGGGGTTGAGGCCCCACAGGGAAAAACTCCCAGCCTCACAAGAGAGTTTGCTGGAGACATCCACAGGGTCCTAGAATGTACACAAACCAACCCACCCACCAGCAATCAGCACCAGAAGGGCCCACTTTGTTTGTGGGTATCCAGGGAAGTGACTGAAAACTGGCAGAGAGCAGAGCAAGTGCCATTGTTCCCTCTCAGACCCCTCCCCCACACACAGTGTCACAACACAGCCATATGGGTTGTCCCACCCTGGTGAATACCTAAGGCTCTGCCCCTTATACGTAACAGGTGCGTCGAGACAAAAAAAAAGTGGCTCAAATGAAAGAACAGTTCAAAGCTCCAGAAAAAATATAACTAAGTGACAAAGAGATAGCCAACCTATCAGATACACAGTTCAAAACACTGGTTATCAGGATGCTCCAGGAACTCACTGGGTATTTCAACAATATAAAAAAGACCCAGGCAACAATGAAGGTTGCATTATGTGAAATAAAGAAAAATCTACAGGGAACCAACAATGATGGGAAGGAAATCAGGATTCAAATCAACGGTTTGGAGAAGAAGCAAGAAAGAAATAATCACCCAGAACAGAATGAAGAAACAAGAATTCAAAAAAAATGAGGAGAAGCTTAGGAACTTCCAGGACATCTTTAAACATTCCAACATCAGAATCATAGGGGTGCCGGAAGGAGAAGAGGAAGACCAAGAAATTGAAAATTTATTTGAAAAAATAATGAGGGAGAACTTCCTCAATCTGGCAAAGGAAATAGACTTCCAGGAAATCCGGGAGGCTCAGAGAGTCCCAAAAATGTCGAACACAAGGAAGTATATACCAAGGCACATCATAATTACATTAGCCAAGGTAAAAATGCAGAAGAGAATCCTAGAAGCAGCAAGAGATAAGGAGACAGTAACCTACAAAGGAGTTCCCACCAGACTGTCAGCTGATTTCTCAAAAGAGACCTTACAGGCAAGAAGGGGCTGGAAAGATGTATTCCAAGTCATGAAAGGCACGGACCGACATCCAAGATTACTCTATCCATCAAAGCTATCACTTATAATAGAAGGGGAGATAAAGTGCTTCCCATATAAGGTCAAGTTAAAGGAGTTCATCACCACCAAGCCCTTATTATATGAAATGTTAAAGGGACTTATCTAAGAAAAAGAAGATAAAAAATATGAACAGTTAAATGACAAAAAACACACAGCTATTAACAACTGAACCTAAAAACAAAACAAAACAAACAAAAAAAAAAACTAAGCAAACAACTACAACAGAACAGAATCACAGAAATGGAAATCACATGGAGGGTTATTAACGGGGACATGTGAGGGGGAAAAGCTACAGAGAATAAGTAGCATAAATGGTAGGTAGAAAATAGACGGGGAGATTAAGAATAGTATAGGAAATGTAGAAGCCAAAGAACTTATATGTACGACCCATGGACATGAACAAAAGGGGGGAGGGCAAATGAGGGTGGGAGGGGGTGTGCAGGGCAGGGGGGAATAAAGTAGGGGAAATGGGACAACTGTAATAGCATAATCAATAAAATATATTTTACAAAAAATAATGGCAGTTCACCTCCATGGGCTGCCTCTCAAAGAGCCATAATACCGTCTAATCATGAAAATGGCATCGAGCAAGCCCAAATAGAGAGGCATTTTACAAAATACTTGATCAATAATCCTTAAAACTGCCCAGGTTTTACTGCCCAATACAAGGAAAGTCAAAGAAACTGTCACAGCCGGGAGGGGTCTAGAGGAATATGATGACTAAGTGTCAAGCAGTGTCCTGGGTGGGGTCCTGGAACAGAAAAAGGACATTAGGTAAAAAATTAAGGAAATCTGAATAAAGTACAGACTTTAGCTAATAATAATGTATCAAATATGGTTTATTAACTGTGACAAGTACACCATAGTGGTATGTTACCAGCAGGGGACACAGGAACTCTCTGCACTGTCTTCACAACTTTTCTGTAAATCTAAAACTATTGTAACACTAAAAGTTGTTAAAAACCAATAAACTTTCAGTATTGCATGTTTTATGTACTATTACCCTAAAGGGGCATGCTGTTCGGGTCGGTCCTTCCTGCCATCTAAAACATGGGGGTGTGCATGTGTGCATATGTTTAAAGGAGTGACTCCTACACTCAGACTTTCTGTAAGAAGTCAGCCTAGCCATGGTATGGCTGCACAAGTGTGTACACATGTCAGAATGTACCAGGTCATGCACTGTGAACATGTTCAGTTTACTGTCAGCCATTACATCATCGTAAAGCTCAAAAAATTAGTCCAATCTAAATTTTGATGCCAAAACAAGTAAAATAAATTACCTACAACCTCAGAATATTTTTGGAAGGAAAAATCAAACAAACAAACGAACCTTAGCATATCATGGATCTTTCCCACAAAAACCACATTAGCCATGTAAGAGGATGAGCCTCAAATTCCAAATTAGAAGTTTCAGTAAATCTCCATAATCTTAATGTTCAACCATTGGAAGAATGGGCTAGCATCATAAGGATTTTAACTCTCTGTGCCACTGAGAATCAGAGATTGGTGATGAAAAACAATACAGGAGGAAGGGAGCCATGTCTCTGTTCTCCCAAAGCACTGACTCCATCTTTACAGCCTAACCAGCCTCTGACTTCATCCGAATGCTCTAAAGGGGGTATTCTCCCATGGGGACTTTTTGGGGCTGGGTGGTGGGTGGCCTTCTCCTGACCTTGCTCTGGGGCTTTCTAGACCCCCACTGCCTACGGGTTTTATTTAAAATCCCTCATCTTTGAGCTGTTGTCATTTAGCTATATCACCTCTCCCTGCCTTGACTGTGATCATCTACAGAGCTCCCACACATTTACTGAGGGTCTGGACACTCAATTCAGCATTGTACTAATAATGAAAATGATGCTATGAATGATACAGTTAATGGGCACCAATCACATTGCTGTGCAGTACGCAAATGATCTTGTATGAAACATGTATGTTATCCTTGCAACACCCACGATGTGGACAATACCATTGTCTTCGCTTCAGAGATGGTGAATGGAAGCTTAGCATCATCGTTCTGGCCGTTGGGTGTCCTATTGGTGATTTCTACACCATGGAAATCTGTTCCACCCTAACACCCTCACCCCAGCTCCACTTCAGTGGTCCCCTCCTCATCCTTATCCTGGAACTTGTAATCGATTCCAATCTCTCCAATTCTCTTTTATTTGTGTGCATGCAATAAACATCTGTTGAACAGCTACGAAGTTCCCGACTAAGGCAGGAGATGGCAGAGTCCACACAGGACAGAGGGCCTGGGAACTCTTCTCTCCACCTGTAGCAATAGCCTGCCCTCCAGCCACCTTCACAGCTCCTTCATTCCCACTAAGCCTTCTCCTTACCTTTGCCCTCCAGCTCCGTGGACTCAGTTTCTCCAAGTGTGACCCCTGCTCTACATGGAATCACCTGGGGTGGCGGTAAAAGGTGACTCACAGCTCCTGCCCCAGAAAACTGAGTTAGAAATTCAAGGCCAATTAGTCCTTATGTGGGGCTGAAACTGCCAATCTCTTTTTAATATTTTAATAAAGTTCCATAAACTAATATTTTTATGTTAAAAATCAAATAATATCAAGTAAATAAAATAAGATGAATGTCAGTCTTTATTTCCCATTGAAATCCTGCTCGGAGTAAACAGTCTGGGCTTCTTTTTTTCTTTATCTTTATTTTTTCTTGTACAAACACACAGGGTCTTCTTTATACAAATAATCATTTAGAATTAACTAAGCATAAGAAAGCTATTTAACTGAGTAGTTCCTTTATTCCCCTTGGCCTTTTACTGAATTTTCAAGGTTCCTATATCTTTTCTCTCCCTTAATTATTAGAAAATTATACAACTTTATTTCTATTTATGTTACACTTAAATTTTGACAGACATATGTAAGCATATTTTTTCCTGTCAATGTTGAGAATTAATCAGCATCATAACATCTATACTCAAACAAGGTAATACTGTTATCAAAACTTTGTCTCATACCCCCTTTAAAAATGTTTATTATGGAGAATTCCCAGTACAGACAAGAGTGGGCCAAACGGTAGAATGAATCTCTCTGTGCAACTCATCAGCTTAAACATGAGGAGCATGTACCAGCTCATGGTCAATCTTCTTTCACCTACATCTCTGACTACTTGCTCCTCCCATATTATGTTGCAGTATAGCCCACATATCATATTATCTCATCTGTAAATTTTCCAATATCTATCTCAAAAACTATAAGGACTCCTTTTTTATATATAACTGCAGTATCAATATCACACCTAGAGTAGGTTAATAATATTACCAAATATCTCATAGATATCCAGAATTCCGATTGTCTTATAAATGTCATCATTTTTTTTCTACAGCTTGTTTGAATTGGAATCCAAATAAAGTCCACAGTGTAAATATTGTAATTGGTTGATATGTGTTTATAATCTCATTTTAAAAATTATTTTTTAGCATTTTAAGAAAGATTTTATTCATTGATTTTGAGAGAGAAGAGAAGGGAAGGAGAAAGAGGGAGAGAGAAACATTGATGTGAAAGAGAAACATCTATTGGCTGCCTCTCGCACATGCCCCAACCGGGGACCAAACCCACAACCTAGGCATGTGCCCTGACTGGAACTAGTGACCTTTCGTTTTGAGGGACAACCCCCAAACAATTGAGCCACGTTGGTCAGGGCCATAATCTCTTTTAGTCTATAAATTGCCTTCCATTTTTTAAATTAATTTGTTGAGAAAAACAGATTTTTCTATAGTTTTCCAACTGGATTTTGCTTATGGCATTCCATGGGTGCTATTTAACAAGTTCTTCCTTTTTCTGCATGGGTAATTAGATCTATAGGCTTGATCAGATTCAGGCTAGATGTTTTGGACAAGAATGCTTGTTAGATGGTAGTGTGTGCTTCCCTCCAGAGGTACATAATTGTCTGGTTGGGGTTTTTTTGTTATGTTAATAGCTAACAACTGCTCCCAGATCCAAAACTGTGATATTCAAAATCCACTAATCCACTAGTCTTTCTTTATTTATTAGGTAAAATACTTTTATAAAAGTAAACTTCTCCTTGTTTTTGCTTTACCTGGTGGTACAGTGAGTAAAGAGAAGGCAGGATGAAGGCTTAGTTCTTTCCTTTTATTTACTCTTCTCAAAATAATGGCTTGGTTTCCCAGCATCTGCCAGCAGTGACCAATTGGATTTACTTCTGTTATCATTTCTGGGTTAATATTATTATACACTCCTGTACTTATACATAATTGATGTGCTTCAATCTGCTGTAGTCATCATCCTCAAACTGTCTGATCTTTGGCCAGGTGGAACCTCTTCAAATTTGCTCGACAGTACTGGCTGGGTGAAGACAACATCATATTTCAATGGTTAGCCTCTGGTAAATATACACATTTAAAATCCACATGGAGTTTTTTTGCCCTGTCAAAAGATTTTATTTGCACAAGCCTTGGAGAATGGAAAGCATAGAAAGCAGATCACAGTCCTCTGGAGAGGACACACACCCTTGATTACTATTACAAGTACATGTGCTTTACGCCTCCTCTCAGGCACAGGCACCTACTTTCTCTGATTCCAGCAGAACAGCTGGTGCTGAGCTTGGCCACACATTTATCCATCTCCCAGTATCCATTCTTTGCACCCAGCCACATAGGATCCCTGGTGTGAGATTTTATTATTTATTTTTCTCCAACTACTTCTTACTGATGTATAATTTACATATATTAAAATGCACAGGTCTAATTGCACAAGTTGATGGGTTTTGACAAATGCACATCTCATGTATCTGTCACCCCAACAAGAAATAGAATATTTCCATCTCAAACAAAGTTTCTCATGTCTCTTTCTAGGCAGTCCCAACCACCCACCCAGACATTACCATTGATTTGTTTTCTATCACCATAGATCAGATTTGTTTGGTTCAGTCTTCACATGAATGGAATCAAACAGAATAAACTCTTCAGTGTCAGGCTTCTTTTTCACAACATAATGATTTTGAAATTTATCTAAGCTGTATCAGTAGTTTGTTCATTTTTAAGGCTGAGTAGCACACCACAATTTGCTAATCCTTTCACCAGTTGGTAGACACTTGGGTTGTTTCCCGTGTTTGCCTATAAATGAAGTAACTGTAAACATTCATGTACAAGTCGTTTTGGAGACATATGTTTTCATTCCTTCTGGGTTTGATTGGAGTTATATTATAAGTATATGCTTAAGTTTAGGAAAAACTACCAAACAGATGCACAAAATGATTGTACCATTTTACATGTCTACCCACCATGTTCCAATTGCTCCACATCCTCCGCAACACTTGGTAATACACTTGGTAACACCACCTATAATTCCTGCTATTGCAATGGTGTGATCTCTCATTGTGATTTTAATCTGCATTTCCCTAATGACTTAATGACATGGAATATTTTCATGCACTTACTGGTTGATCTTATATCTCCTTTTGTCAGGTGTCTGTTCAAGTCTTTTGATCCTTTGTTATTGGGTTATCTTTTTATCCCTAATTTGTGAAAGTTCTTTCTATATTCTGGGTCTCCCCTATGGGGTATATGTATTATGAATATTTTCTCCTAATTAATGGCCTGCCATTTCATTTCCTTAGATTTTGTTTTTAATTGTATTTTTCACTTCATCTCTACACTCCAGGATCTTTCCTCAATTGCTCACCCAAGCTCGAAATAGGATATACTGTTTATTGAGCACTTTCCTCTGCTGAGCTCTCTGTACCCACTGACTTCCCCTCCTACCCACCACAACTCTGGGAGGCAAATAACACCCATGACCTTGAATCACTGGGGAAACTGAAGTTGAACAGCCTTCCAATATCACCAAGCCAGTAAGCAAGTAGCAGGGAGGCCTCAAAGCAATGGTGCTCAATGCTGGCTGCACATTTGAGTCATTGGGTGGAGGTGATGCCAATGCCCCAGGCCCAGACTCGGGGATTTTGAATTATTTGGTCTGGGAAGAAGGTCAGACATGGGTTTTTAAAAATGTTTCCCATGTGATTCTATTATTCAGAATCTCTGACTCAAAATGTGCTCTGTTTCCTGCTGCTACTGAAGATTGCCCTGCCCACCAGTGCAGAAAGAGTTAAGTGACAGACTGTCGTGGGGAGCCATCTCTCTGCTTCATTTACAGGCTATGTGAAAAGTATGCATGCCCGGCTGAGGCAGTTTTTGCTGTGCAGACTGCAGATGATTTGGGTTTTAATTTAAGGAGCTCTTTAAAATCTGTTCTCTCCTCCACCCCCTCCTTCCCAGGAGGCAGCGTATTCAGACACCAGTGCACAAAACCAGGTCCAATTTGGAAGGCTGCAGCAGTCTGGGGAGCCATCCAATGTGTCCTTGCAGACAGGCAGTCACAACTCGGGAATGACGACTGCATCGGGGTTTCAATGTTGCATGCAAATTGACAATTTTCAACTGGCTGTCATTGAATGAGGCTTCCCCACCTCTCCAAGGAAAGCCAGTACCTAGTGGGGGAGGGGCCGGCTTTTCTTTTCTTTATTCCACTGATGTGCTGTGGCTTTCTGAATCTGAGGTGGGATTCCTGAAAAGCCAACATCTTTATCAACTGGCAAAGGAGAAAGAGCCGGGGAGAAAGAGGTTTCTCTAAAATCAGCCCCTTCTTGATTTTTCTCTCTGTGATACAGCTCATAGCAACAAGCCCAGAAAATCCTTATTTGTTCTGGAATCAGAACCCTGGTGTCACTCAGTGAGGGTAAGAGAGAGGAGAAATTTAATGTAATTCTTCTGTGAAGCTTTGGAAATTACCATCATAGCGTGGTTGACAATACTGGATATCACAGAGTGCGTGAAACAATATTGGATATCTGCTCCTGGGCAGTACGCTTTCACAGAGAGAATATCTCAGACTTGCTGAGGGGAAACAAAATGACTCACATCAGGACAGACTCTCTCCCCAGAAAGCTCAGGTGCCATGCTTTGCAAAACAAGGATGCCCGAGTTTCAGGAGAGAAGACTAGGGTCATGGCCACCTCAGGTGGTGGCTGATGCCTGGAGCATGACATCCAGAGCGCTGGTTTTCACAGTGTGGTCCCAAGGCCCATGGCATTGGCATTCACAGGTCTCCTCTCAGAACTACTAAGTCAGAAGCTCTGGTGGTGGGGCCTAGCGACCTGTGTTTAACAGGCCCTCCAGTGATTCTGATACACCTTGAAGTTTGAGACACATTTACTAGCCCAGACTCTTGACAACCATTCTTGGAAAACTTGAGTCCCCCTGAATAACAGGCAGGAGGCAGGTGAGGAAGGGCCCTGCTTCAGGTCTTTCTGGTCATTTTCTCCATAGTAGAATGGGCGGGAGTGGAGTTGGAGGGGTGAAGGTGAGAACAGCCGGAAGCAGACGCAGAGCAGCTGAGGAGGCAGAGAAGCAGCTTCTCCACCTTCACACTGAGGCACCAGGCAGCTGGGGCCACTTTTCTGCAGGTATACCCTGTGGAAGGAGGGTGCCTTCCAGTGCAATCCAAAGCAGCTGCATGAGTAGGATCCTGCCCTCGGCTTGAGGGGCAGCAGGTCTGCAAACATATCTGGAAGGGATCCAGGACAGTGGGAGGGAAGATCTAGGGAACAACAGTCTCTTCTGCCCACAGATACAAGGGCCGCCTCTGGCCCACTCAGGGCAGTGTGGACACATCCCTAACTGGTTGTTGTCTGTAACCTGCACACCTGGCTATGGAAATAGGAGCTTAACCAAGCAGGAGTGTCATACTCAGGACAAAGAAGAGACAAGAAGGAGATTGCCAGTGCTGGGGAAGGGGAGGAAGTTAATGAGAGAAAACATAAGCCCAGAACAGAGTGGTTGAAGGGAAACTGGGATTATTTTAATTGGGTGTTATAAAATATGCAGACATGGCAATGACTGTTGTGAAGGAAGAATTGTGTAATAATATACTCACAGTTCCCTAGGAACAGGAGACCCACTGCGCTGGGCGGGGAGGCCACAGGCAGAAGGCCTGGAGCATAGGAGGCAGAGGGAGTGAGGAGAAAATGTGGACAAGGGCCTTTACGATGGTTTCCATGAGAAGAGGAAAGGCAGGCTTAGAATTGGCTAGTTTGAATCATTTTGGCAGGCTCTGGGCCACAGGGTTTTTCCTAGTTGGCTGGTTGTCACAAGTGCATGTTTCACGACATATCTTTCCTATAAGTCAGCTGGGAGACTGCTCGGCTAGCTGCCCACAGAACAACCCAGTACCAAGGAACAGTCAGAAGTCACACAAAGTAACTATGCTGTTCACTCAGCCTTTATTGAATGCAGGTTCACTCAAGATAGAACATCAACATACATCGATATCCTACTCATACTCTAACAGTGTTGGAGGAGTATAACACACACACAGGAATCAATGAGGGATAAAAAACCCAAGTCCCAGAGCCTCAGTCAATGGGTCCAGGAGACAGCGTGGTGGGCAAGAGAGAGCCATCAGCATCTCGCAAGGAAGATCCAGTTTCACAGGTTGGAAAGGTTATGGTCTTGATTCAGTGGAGCAGAGCCTCTGGCAGCTGATGCTAATGGAAGATCAGCATGGCAGGAGCAGCACTCTGGTGTGTGGGGCTCGGCTGTCTCAGCAGTGGTCTGGAGCCTGCTCAGTTATACCCTTGAGGGTGGTGTACTCCACCCTTTTAATTCTCTTGATAAGTATCTTGGCACCCTTGATGGCAAGTGGGGAATCTCCCCAGGAGCCTATCAATGGGTGGTCCCACTCCGCAGACACTGCTGTTCTGGTCATGTGTGCAAATATTTTAGGTGTGCTCCTTACCAGATGTATCTGGCATGACTTAGGTAGTTTCTTTCTTGAACCAAAGTGTCATGACTGACTGGCAACAATCTTGGTTGACATGAGTGATGCCGTCTTGTTTTATATACTTTATCATATCTTGACCAGACAAATGCCATTTTATTTGTCCTGCTCTCCACACTGGTACCTGGCCCTGGGGTGACTAGGGCAGGGAGACAGTGGCCCTGAGTGTGAGAGCCCCATAGAGAAGACATGGGAAGTGGTTCTGCATTGATTACCTTGCATACGAAAGGCACGCTTGCAGCAAGTTATTTGTTAGCTCCAGGAATCGGGAGGGGCAGTCCCTCCAGGGTCAGAGCATCGGAATACAAAAAAAAAAAAAAAAGACATGGTGAATACACAGGATAATAAAGCAAGATCCAGAAAGGTGGCCTACTTAATCACACCTATCCTTTTTTCCCCTAATGATCTACACCTGTGCTGTCCAGCCCAGTAACCCCTAGGTACCTGTGGCTATTGAGCACTTGAAATGGAGCCAGTGTGACTGAGGAAGTGAATTTTATTTGTATTTAATTTTTATTAGCTAAATATTAAAACTGAAGCAGAAAAAAATAGTCTTGCATTAAACAATTTTGGTAAGAGTGTAAAATATCTAATTGTTTTAATATTGATTACATGTTGAAATTAAAATATTTAGGATTAATATTGGGTAAATAAAACACAGCATTAAAATTAATCCCACCTATGTCTTTTTACAGTTTTAAGTGTGGCTACTAGGAAATTTTAAATTATAGATGTGGCTTGCATTATATTTTATTAGACATTGCTAGCCCATATACTTATCAGTGATCGGTAGCAAAATCCTAAAACAATAAAATAGTGGTTTGCCCTGATAGGTGGGTGCAAACAAAGCAAACACAGCGTGTGCCTTCCTTCTTGTTGGGGTTGGCATATGCTCTTCAGGATCTAGGAGACAGGAGTAGGGTTGGCAGGACGTGGGCATGGCTAAAAAAAAAAAACACACACCCAAAAACTCATGCTTAAGTAGTTTCTTGAGAGAGAAATCTACCTTAGATACTGAAGTCCAGCAATGGCCTTAAGGCCCAGAAGCGATCTGCATTTCCTGGCTGCCACAGTCCATGAGGGCTGCCAAAGCCTGCCCTAGGCCCCCCAGCTCCCACTCCTTCCCCCAGACTGACCGACCACTCCCAGGATGGCCAGGTCTGGCAGAGACAGGAAGCAGCAAAGAACAGCAAGTGAAGGGACCAGGCTGAGGATTTTGAATGGCCTAGTGCCCATCATGCTAAGTGCCCGCTACCAAGCAGCCCTTTACCCTGGGTGTTCTTGTCTGGTGGCCAGCCCTGGGAAGTGTTCATGACTCAACAGATATCCTCAAGTTTAGACTTTGGGGCATTGTGGTTATAAATAAGTACAAGAGGTTTCTTGGCACTGGATCCAAGAGTCCTGGTCCTGTATCAGCAGCAAGAAAGCATCTCAACTAATTGGGAGGGGGTGGAGGGAATGGAGGAAGGCAGGGTGGAGGGGGTGCTGGTAAAGGGCCAATGCTTTCTGAGCCAAGGACAAAAGCAAAGCTGCTCCCAGGATCACTAATGGGAACCCTGCTGCTCTGAGCTGGGCAGTGGTGGGGGCCATGTGTGAAAGGCTGACCTGGCAGAGCTCTGGAGGACAAGGTACCACAGCCAGCCCCACTTTGCACCCATGTACTTTGACAAGGGGTGAGGAACACGGGCCTCCATGCAAATGTCATCTGAAATTTTGGGTCACATCTTCTAGTAAGTTAGGGGTGGGACCCCTTAGTGGAGGGCTCTCTTAAGATGGAAAAGAGAATTTCAGATGTCCAGAAAAGGACTATCTTGAAAAAGCGGACAGCTTTCTCTTTCCCATTGGAAAAAGTAATCCAATTTAATCCAAGAAGTTACTGTAGGTGCCAGGCACTGGTGTACGAGTATGGAGAGCTTAGAGGCAGAGGAGGTCACCACGCAAGTGTTGTGACAGGGAAGTAGAGAGGAAGTAGCCTCATCTGAGAAAGCTTGTCAGAGAAGGCCTCTTCCAAAAATATATACATGAAAATACATGAAAAAGGAATCAAAATGTTATGCTGTAAAAAATCAGTTAAACACAAAAGAAGGTAGTAGTGGATAAAATGGAGGGGAAAGAGGTATGACATACAGAAAACAAAGAGAAAAATGGCAGAAGTTAGATCTTCCTTATTAGTAATTACATTAAATGTAAATGGATTAAGCTCTCCAATCAGAAGGCAGATATTGGAAACTAATTAATAACAATCCAACTATTTGCTATCTATAAGAGACTCACTTTTGATCCAAACACACAAATTGGTTGAAAGTGAAAGGAAAAAATAATTTTCAGCAAAATGGTCACCAAAAGAACGATGGCTTGGCTACATCGGAAATATGAAAAAAATGTTAGATAATATCAGGAAAAGCTAGACTTTAAGTCAAAAACTATTTCAAGAAACAAAGGAGGATATATATGAAGGAGGTCAACTCATTTAAAAATATATAATATTATAAACATAAACACACCAAACAAGAGAGCCCCCCAATATATAAAGCAAACATTGACAAAACTGATGGAGGAAATAGAGAGTTTTATGATCATAGTGGGAGATTTCAATACCCCACTTTCAATAACCACTAGGACACCTAGGGAGAGATTCATAAGGGAAGAGAGGACTTTAACACACTATAAACCAACTAGGCTAACAGACATCTATAGAACACTCTCCCCTCAAAAGCAGAAATACACATTTTTTCCCCAAGTACACATGGAACATTCACCAGGATAGACCATATGTTAAGCCATACAATAAGTTTTAACAAATTTAAAAACACTGAAATTATACAAAGTGTCCTGCAGATTAGGATAGAATGAAACTACAAATCAATAACAGAAAGAAAACTGGAAAATTAACAAGTATGTGAAAATTAAACAACACACTTTTGAATAATCAAATGAGTCAAAAAGAAATCACAAGTAATCTAGAAAATAGTTTGAGATTAATGAACACAAAAATATGATACACCAAAACTTATGGGTGCAGCAAAAGCAGAGCTCAGAGGGAAATTTATAGCAGCAAATAACTACATTTAAAAAAGAATAAAGATCTCAAATCAATAACCTAACTTTATATCTTAAGGAAGTGCAAAAAAAAAAAAAAAAAAGATCAAACTAAACCCTAAACTAGCAAATAGGAAATAAAGATGTGAATAAAGATAAGTGTCCCAGGTTCGATTCCCAGCAAGGGTACATTCCTGGGTTGCAGGCCAGAACCCCCAGCAACTGCACATTGATGTCTCGCTCTCTCTCTCTCTCTCTCTCTCATCTCCCTCCCTTCCCTCTCTAAAAATAAATAAATAAAATCTTAAAAAAAAAAAGATAAGTGAAATGCAGACTCGAAAAATGATAGAATCAATGAAACCAAAAGTTGATTCTTTTAAAAGATCAACAAAATTGAAAAAACTTTTAGCTAGGCTGACAAAGAATAAAAGAGAGAACACACACAAAAAACTAGTAAATTGTAAGAGTGTGAAATTCAGTATAAAAAGGCAAACAGCCCATTTGAAATGCAAATAGGGAACTTGAGTAGACATTTCAGATATACAAATTGCCAAAAAGCACATGAAAACATTCTCAATTTCATTAGTCATTAGGGAAATGCAAATCAAAACAATGAGATATCACTTCACAAACACTAGGATGACCATAATTAACAAAAGAAAAATAGTAAGTGTCAGCAGGAATCTGGAGAAATTGGAACTCATGAATATTGCTGGCGCAGGTGTAAAATGCTTCAGCCGCTGTGAAAAGCAGTTTTGTGCTTCCTCGAAAAGTGAAATACAGAGTTACCATATGACCCAGTAATTTTACTCCTAATTAAATACTCAAGGACTTTGAAAATAGGCACTTACATTACTACATGTACACACATGTTCACAGCAGCATTATTCATAATGGCCTGAAGTGGAAAAAACGAAAACAAACACATCAATGAGTGAATGGATAAAGAAATTGTGGTATATACAAATAATGCAACACAGTGCAGCCATAAAAAATAATAAAGCACTAGTAGTACATATACCACAACATAAATAAACCTTAAAAACATTATGGTAAGTGAAATAAGCTGGACACAAAAGGTCACATATGTTTCCATTATTATAGAATATTGGGAGTAGATAAAGCGATAGAGACAGAGAAAGTGGTGGTTGCCAGAGGCTGCAGGGAGCAGGCAGCTGTAAGTAACTTGCTTAATAGCTGTGGGGTTTTCTTTCTGGGTGTTTTTGAACTAGGTAGAATGGTAATTGCACAACACTGAATTGTATAGTAAATACCACTGAACTCTTCACACTAAAATGGTTGACTTGATGTTATGTGAATGTTATCTCCAAAAAATGTATATCTGTAAAATTCAAGCATTAAGAAAAGGTCCTGCCTTAATGTCAGGTGAGATGGCATTTAGACCAAAAATCACCAAACATGACAAAGAAAGATATTCTAAATAAGATGATTTAAATTTGATACTGAAAAGTAAAATAGAAAAGAATAGGCAGAATAACTGAAAAACAGAAAAGCAATGATTGGAGACTATCTCTCTGATATTTAAAATACTTTAGCCCTGGCTGGTGAGGCTCAGTGGATTGGATGTCATCCTACAAACCGAAAGGTCACTGGATCAGTTCTTGGTCAGGGCACCTGTCTGGGTTGTGGGCGAGGCCCCAAGTTGAGGGATTGCAAGAGGCAACCAACCAATTTTTCTCTTGCACATTGATGCTTCCCTCCCTCTCTTTCTCCCTTCCCTCCTCTCTCTCTAAAAATACATACAAACAAACATACATACATACATTACAATAAAATACTATAAAGCCCAATAATTAAAACACAATACAACAGAAAAAAAAAAACAGAAATAGACCCAAATATATATATAAGAATTTAGAATATGATAAAGGGAAGACATCATCAATGAAAGAAAAATGGACTTACTAACAAAAGTTTAATACAATTTTGAATAAACTTGAACCTATATCTCATCATTTGCCAGGATAAACTGCAAATAGATCAATGTTTAAATATAAAAAAATGAAGTGATACAAGTCTTAGAAGATAACAAGGAGGTAAACACTTTACATCTTTTGAGTGGGAAAAGGCTTTTTAACCACGACTCAATAACTAAGGCATTAAAAATTGATATACTTGACTTCTGGCCAAGATGGAGGCATAGGTGGACACACTGTGCCTCCTTGCACAACCAAAACTAAGGACAACAAAAATTTAGAAACAAAAAAACCCAACCAGAACAGACAGAGAAATGAACTATATGGAAGTCTGACAACCATTCATCCAGACTGGTAAGAGGGGCAGAATCGGAAGCTACAGAGAGGGGTTGAGGGGTCCCAGCAGGAAAAAGCCGTGGTTGGCAGATGCGGGTGCACAGGGCGCAGGCGGCAGTTGGTAGACCCCAGGCGTTCAGGGGTGGCTGACAGACTGGTGACAGATCCTAGGTGCGGGAGGCAGCTGGCTGTCTGCAGTCACATATTTGCATGCAGAGAAACCAGGCGAAAATGGGCAGTGACACAGACTGCGCAATCCAGGGACCTAGCGCCAGGAAATAAAGCCTGAAAGCACCGATTGAAAACACCTGTGGGGGTTGTTGTGCCGGGAGAATCTCCCAGCCTTACAGCAGAGTTCGTTGGAGAGACTCACAGGGTCCTAGAACATACACAAGCCCACCCGCCCGGGAGCCAACACCAGTAGGGCCCAATTTCCTGGTGGGAAATGGCAGAGGTGACTGAAATCTGACAGAAAGAGTGGAGCAAGTGCCATTGTTCCCCCTGTGACCTCGCCCCCACATACAGTGTCAAAACCCAATGACTGGGTTGCCCCACCCTGGTGAACACCTAAGGCTCCACTCCTCAATATGTAACAGGTGTGACCAGGCCAAAAAAAAAAAAAAAAAAAAAAAAAGGCTCAAACAGAACAATTCAAAGCTCCAGAGTCAATACTTTCAAGTGACTAAGAGATAGCCAACCTATCAGATGCACAGTTCAAAGCACTGGTGATCAGGATGCTCACAGAATTGGTTGATTTTGATCACAAATTAGATGAACAAATGAAGGCTACACTAAGTGAAATGAAGAAAAATGCACAGGGAACCAATAGTGATGGGAATAAAATTAGGACTCAAATCAATGTTGTGGACCAGAAGGAAGATAAAAACATACAATCAGAAAAGAATGAAGACATAAGAATTCAAAAAAATGAGGAGAGGCTTAGGAACCTCAGGACATCTTTAAACGTTCCAGTATCTGAATTACAGGGATACCAGAAGGAGAAGAGGAAGAGCAACAAGTGGAAAACTTATTTGAACAAATAATAAAGGAGAACTTCCCCAATCTGGCAAAGGAAATAGACTTCCAGGAAGTCCAGGAAGCTCAGAGAATCCCAAAGAAGTTGGACCCAAGGAGGAACACGCCAAGGCACATCATAATTATATTACCCAAGGTAAAAATGAAGTAGATAATTCTAGAAGCAGCAAGAGATAAGGGGACAGTCACCTACAAAGGAGTTCTCATCAGACTGTCAGCTGATTTCTCAAAAGAGATCTTGCAGGCAAGAAGGGTCTGGAAAGAAGTATTCCAGGTCATGAAAGGTAAGGACCTCCATCCAAGATTGCTCTGTCCAGCAAAGCTTTCATTTAGAATGGAAGGGCAGATAAAGTGCTTCTCAGATAAGGCCAAGTTAAAGGAGTTCATCACCACCAAGCCCTTATTATATGGAATGTTAAAGGGACTTATCTAAGAAAAAAAAGATAAAATATATGAACAGTAAAAAGACATCAAACTCACAGTTATTAACAACCACACCTAAACCAAAAACAAACTAAGCAAACAACTAGAACAGGAACAGAACCACAGAAATGGAGATGACATAGAGGGTTAGCAACAGAGGAGTGGGAGGAGGAGAGAAGGGGAAAAGGTATAGAGAATAAGTAGCATAGATGGTAGGTAGAAAATAGACAGGGGGAGGGCAATAATAGTATGGGAAATGTAGAAGCTAAAGAACTTATGACACATGTACATGAACTAGAGGGGGGAATGTGGGTGTAAGGGGGTGTGCAGGGTGGAGGGGAGTGAAGGGGGAAAATGGAACAACTGTAATAGCATAATCAATAAAAAAGAAAAAGAAAAAATATAAATTAAAAAATTGACATACTTAACTATATAATCTTTTATTTTATTTTAAAAATAAAAGATTTTATTTATTTATATTTTAGAGAGGGAAGGAAGGAAGATAGAGAGAGAGAAACATCAATGTGTGGTTGCTGGGGGTTATGGCCTGCGACCCAGGCATGTACCCCGGCTGGGAATCGAACTTGTGACACTTTGGTTCACAGCCCGTGCTCAATCCACTCAGCTACGCCAGCCAGGGAACTATATAATTTTTTTAAAAAACTTGTGTGATGAAAATATATTAAGCAAAGTTATAAGACATATACTTGCCATTTCTACCACAGAGAAAGTGCTAATTTTTCTGTTTTATAAAGTGTTCCTAGAAATTATGTAAAGGACCAATAATCCAATTTTAAAAATTGGTGAAGGAACATAAAAGTGCTCCTTAAGTTTATGAAAAAATCGATACTCGATCTCTTTCATTATGGTTCTAAATTAAACCCACACTAAAATACCATTTTCACCTTTCAGATCGACAACAATGCCAAAGTTTAAAAACACACTACTGGTAAGGCTGGGTGGGAATGGGCACTCAAATATGACTAGTAAGAGCACAAAACCCCACACCCTCCAGAACGCTGTTAAAACCTACTCAGATTGCAAATAGCCTCTGACTCATTACTTACATTTGGGGCATCGACTTCACAGATAGACCTGGACACACAGGAAGTGACACAGGTAGCACTTGTTCATAAAGCTCGTGTTGATGAACAGCGGACTGCCAGCCAAATCTGGCCTGCTACTGCTTCTTTATAGTGTATGTAAGCTCAGAATAAGTTTTACATTTTTAAGTGGTCGAAAAAATCCAAATAAAAATAATATTTTTATGTCACATGAAAATTATATAAAATCAAACATTACATTTCAACATCCATGCAGCTTTAAATTTCAACACTAAAAATTTTGTGGAAAATTTTCTCTTGTGTTAAATAAGTATCAACATAATAACCTTAACTTCTATTGGCTCAAAAAGACTAAAGTATGTATTTGCTATCCGGGCCTTTACAGAAAGTTTGCCACCACCTACATTACAGCACTGTTTACAGAAACAAAAGATGGGAAGTAATCCAAATGTTTGGCAATGTGGACATAATAATCAATGACATATTCCCAAAATAGAATTCTATGCAGCTATAAAAAATTCCTATTGTAATGATAAAAATTTCTCAAATATTCTTTTAAATAAAAAAGGTGAAAAATAAAGTATATAGTTTGTTCCATTTTGTGTAAGAAAGAAGGAAAATAAGAGTATGAGCAGATGGCCTGAACAGACATTTTTCTAAGAAGACATACAAATGGACAACAGATATATAAAAAGATGCTCAACTTCACTAGCTATTAAGGAAATGCAAATCAAAGTTACAGTGAGATACCACCTCATACAAATTAGGATGGCTATTATCAACAAGACAAGTGATAACAAGTGTTGGAGAGGATGTGGAGAGTCAGGAACCCTCATTCACTTCCAGTGGGAATGTAAACTGGTACAGCCACTATGGAAAATGGTATGGACAGTTCTCAAAAAATTAAGAATAAAACTACCATATGACCCAATAATCCTTCTTCTGAAGAATTTGAAAACATTTATTTGTAAAGATATATGGGTCCCTATGTTTGTTGCAGAATTATTCATGGTGGCCAAGACATGGAAATAACCCGAGCATCTTTCAACAGATGACTTGTTACATACTAGATGTGGTGCATATATACAATGAAATTCAGCCATAAGAAAAGAGGAAATACTGCCATTTGCAACAACATGGATGGACCTTGAGAATATCATTCTAACCAAAATAAGTCAGACAGAAAAGAACAAGAATCATAATTTCACTCATATGTGGGATATAAAACAGAAAGCAACAAATAAGCAAACAAACAAAAATCTCATTGACACAGACAACCCAATGCAATATAGAGATGATGTATAATATTATACATTTGAAACTTATGTAATATTAATAACTAATGTCAGCCCAATGAATTTAATAACAAAAAAAGAATGAGTATTTTGTGGGTCTTTTTGCTGTATTTGCATTGAGAAACACTATGAAGACAAACCAGAAACTAACAAATATGGAAATATGGCTCTCTGTAGAGGGGGCAGGGACAGGCATGGGAGACCCCTGACTGCAATGTTTTAATTGCTCAGTCCCTGCACCTAGAAACACTATCTGGTATATGATAGGTCTTCAATGAATGTTTATTGAATGAATGAGTGAATGAGACATTCTGTATGGTCTTAAAGAGTAGAGCTTGGACCAATGGGTAGGAATTAGAGGAAGACTGCAGCTCAACATTAGGAAAATGTAATAAATCACTCGAAGCAGGAATAAACTGCATTGGGATGTGGAAGATCCCAAAGGATCACTTGTTAGTATGTTGATTTCTAAACCTGAATATATTAAATTGGGTATGGGGGGGTGGGCAGTGAGGCAGGAAAAGCAGATTCCTAGGACTCATTTTATTTTATTTTTAAATTTTATTTTTTTATTGTCTATACTATTACAATTATTCTTGCTTTTTCTCCCTTTCCCCACATCCAGGCAACCCGACCTTCTCCCCTCTCCAAATCAGTCCCCATATTGTTGTCCAGGTCCAGGAGTTGTGCATAAATGTTCTTTGGTTAATCCCTTCACTGTCTTTCATCCCATCCCTTCCCTTGCTTCCAGTAGCTGTCAGTCTGTTCCACGTATCTATGCTCTGTTTCTATTTCATTCTGTTGGTTAATTGTGTTAATTAGATTCCACATATAAGTGAGATTATGTGTTATTTTTCTTTCACTGACTGACTTATTTAACTTAGGTCCAGCCACGCTGTTGCAAAAGGTAAGAGGTTTTTCTTTTTCACTGGTCCATTGTGTAAATGTACCACAGCCTTTTTATCCACTCATCTACTGATGGGCACCTAGACTGCCTCCAGATCTTGATTATTGTAAATAGTGCTGCTATGAATGTAGGGATGCATATATTTTATTGTACTGGTGTTTCAAGATCCTTAGGATATATTCCCAGAAGTGCAATTGCTGGGTCAAAAGGGAGTGCCATTTTTAATTTTTTGAGGATACTCCATATTATTTCTCATAGTTGCTGCACCAGTCTGCATTCCCACCAACAGTGCACTAGGGTTCCCTTTTCTCCACATCCTTGGTAACACTTGTTGTTTGTTGATTTATTGGTGATAGCCATTCTGACAGGTGTGAGCTAATATCTCATTGTGGTTTTAATTTTCATTTCTCTGATGATTATTGCTGTTGAGCAGTCTTTAATAGTTCTATGGGCCATCTGTATGTCCTCTTCAGAGAAATATCTATTTAGCTCTTTTTCTCATTTCTTAATTGGGCTGTTTGTCTTCCTGGTGTTGAGTTGTATTAGCTCTTTGTTTATTTTAGAGATTAAACCCTTGTTAGACACACTACCATTGGCAAATATATTCTCCTGTACAGTAGGTTCCCTTTTCATTTTGATGATAGTTTCTTTAGCTGTGCAGAAGATTTTTAATTTGATGTAGTCCCATTTGTTTCTTTTCTCCTTTGTTTCCAATGCCCTAGGAGATACATCAGCAAACACATTGCTACATGAGATATCTGAGATTTTACTGCCTAGGTTTTCTTCTAGGACTTGTTATGGTTTTGAGACTTATTTTTAAGTCTTTTAAACACTTTAAGCTTATTTTGTGTATGGTGTAAGTTGCTGGTCTAGTTTTATTTATTTATTTATTTTGGCATGTATTGATCCAGTTTTCCCAACATCACTCATTGAAGAGACTGTCTTCGCTCTATTGTAGGCTCTTGCCACCTTTGTCAAATATCAATTGATCATAAAGGTGTGGGTGAATTACTGGGCTCTCTGTTCTGTTCCATTGATCTATATGTCTGTTCTCATGCCTGTACCAGGCTGTTTTTATTACAGTGGCCTTGTAGTATAGTTTCATAGCAGAAGTTGTGATACTGCCAGCTCTGCTCTTCTTTCACAAGACTGCTGAGGCTCTTTGAGGTATTTTTTGGTTCCATATAAACTTTTGGAATATTTGTCCTAGTTCTGTGAAATGTGCCATTGTTATTTTTATAAGAGTGGCATTGAAAGTATAGATTGCTTTGGGTAGAATGGACATTTTAAAGATGTCCTTTTAAAGTAATCTTCATTTCTGCCTATTTCTTATTTATGGTTTATATATCTTTTTAATGCTTACTCTCTCTTCAAGTTCTCACTGAGATCATCCATTCTTCCCCTAAGTTCTTGGAGCACCCTTCTAATCATTATTTTAAACTCTGCATCTGGTTTTTGTATTGCTTCCATTTCACCTATATCTTCTAATACTTTTTATGGGAATTTCTGTTGTTCTTTTACTTGGGACATTTGATCTTTGTGTGTTAGGTAGGAGTGCTATGTTTCCAGAACCTGCTTTGATTGTTTTATGATAAAGATGTCTTGCTGGAGTCAGTTGCACAATCTTTCTGAATACCTGAACTCCGTGGTCCAGGAATGTTTCTTGTGGGTTTTGTGTCCCCCTGGATGTAGTTGCATCTTAAATGCTGGTGGCTCTTTTGTGGGTAGAGTTATCCCTTGAGGTGACTGTGAGAGTGACCCTCGATCTCCAAGTGTGGGCTGATGTGCAGTTGCTGCCCTGTGATGTGGCGCTGCTCCCAGCAGGGTCTGGAGCCTGCAGGAATCCCCCTTTGGGTGTACTAATTGTGTGGCTCGTTTGTTCGAGCTTTCTTGTGGGCTGAAGCCCACCATTGGTTTTGTTCTTTCTAGGTCCAGTTTGGATGAGGTTCAGATACAGGTCACTGTCAGATGTTGTGTGTAGTCAGCCCTAGGCTTTCCCTCTGTAGCTATCATGCTGTTCACTGCATGTGTCTGTGTCTACTGGACCTGTGTGTGCCAATGAGGTGCCAAGCTGTGTAGAAGAGTCAGCTTCTTCCTGGCTGGAGCTGGTGGCAGCTCTCTACGAGAGCTGAGGCTCCCTGAGGTCCACCTCCACCTTTTAGCCAGCCACTCTGCCTCTCCCTGAGGTTACCTGGTCTTCCTCCTAGGGCTGAATAAATTAGATTCTCTGAAGATGAGCCCAGAAGTCTGTTTTTTTTGTTTGTTTGTTGTTTGTTTGTTTGAAGGGTCTCAGGAAATCCTGATGTAATCAGCCTGGCACTGTTCATTTTCTTATTTATTCAGGAACTATTTACTGAGCCTCTGTTTACATTCCAGGCTGCTGTAGGAGGTAATGAGGACAGAGCCTGGAATAAGACAGGCACTGTTCCAGCTCTTAATGAGACTAGAAGTCTAGGAGGAGAAAAAGGCCACAAGCAAGCACATGAACAAATACACAGACAGTTTCAAGTAGAAATATATGCTATGATGAAAGTAAAACAAAAACTAAACGAAAGTGAACTGATAGAGTTTAACTGCAGAATTTAGAAAAGGTTGGGAAAGGTCCCCTGAGGATGTATTTCAGCTAGGAACTGTGTAAGAAGGAGCTATAGTCATGTGAAGATATTAAGAGTGTTCCAGAGGGAGCAGAGCATAAAGGCTGTGGTAGGAACAGTTAATGGGTACAGGTAGACCAAGAAGGCCACTGTGGCTATAGGAGACTATAGAGGTAATTCAGATCTAAGAGGCAGGCAGGGAGCGGGTCAAGAAGGGCTGTGTAGGCCAGGGTAGAAAGCTGGATTTTTATTTTAAAAGTAATGTGAAGCCCTGGAGTTTGGGAACCATGTTAGGGGCATTCAAAAACCCCACGTGCCAGATGCAGGAGTTGGAACCTAGATGCTGGTTGGCTGATCTGTTCCCATCTTCTGCATTGGTACATGTGTATACCTTTTTTTCCCACAGGGTCAACACCTAAAATTTTATATCCCTGACTATCCAAGGGTGTCTTAAACAAAGTGAGTGGCCAACAGTTGCATAAAATGATAAATTCAGGTATTCTGAAAAATTAGTAAAATCAAAAGAAGATACCTTATCTAAATTTCCATGTGATCTCTGTAGATTTTTTACGCATTATTACCAGGAGTTCACTCCTCCAGTAATTTACCACTTTTCAGTGACATTGCTAGTTTGCAAGATATATCTAATTTAAATACTTGCAAATAAGTATCTTTAATCCAGTGAAATTAGGCTGAATTAGTGAATATACACATGTATGCAAAATTTCTGAAAAGTTGGCTTGCAATAAAAAAATTTTGTTTAAGCAATGGCTGCTTACATGTAATAATCTTAAATACTACCCTAAATGCAAATGGACATTAAAATATAAATTTCAAGGCATGCAATATTTAGTGGTCTGTAAACCCATGCAATATGTATAACAAACTCTCTAAATGTTCATTAGTAGAATGGCCATCGATACTTTCATACTTAGAACTTAAAACAAAGAGCCAAAAACCACTTAGACAAGCATTTGTTGGACCAAGTTCATGAGTGTTAAGAAATCACACAGGATTGGCAGCCTTCTTGGGTTAATCCCAGGTCAGGCACCATCTAGCTTTGTGGACAAGCTTCTTCATCTCTCTGGGTCCTAGTTTCTTCCTATGTAAAATGAGAGAGTTAGATGAGATCATCAGTAGGACTCCTTTTTAGTTATAAAAAGTCTATGCAATCTATTCCCAAGACAGAATAGAAAAGGGCAAAGCTTTTGAGAAAAGGGTTTTTCTCATTCACAAACACTGACACAAATTTCACCGGCAGTGATGGAGGCTGGGGAGAACAGCACTTTTGAAAGCGTCCAGGACAGAGTGGTTTACAGATGAATAAATCAATCCCATGTCAAACCGCATTTGGAAGAGAACTGGTGTGAAATGTCAACAAGTGGGCACAAATGCTATTTGCATTTTTGGGCAAGCATCTGCTGTGACTTCAGTGTGAGCAAGCATCCTTTCTCCAAAAGAGCTCGAGTGGAAAGCTTTGCTACATTCCTGATAAGTGTGTTGAAATATGATTTTTTACACCCCCCCAGAAAGCATAATGCATAAGGAAATATTCATTAATCACAAACCCCAGATATAAGCCATGCAGCAATCATTAGTGAAGAGAGATTACTAGCTCACAAACACAATGACAAAACCAGGAGCTAGAAAATCTGCTCCCAGATTTTCTTATACTTGAGCACAACTACAAATTCTGTATAAATATAAGCAGAAAAAAAGGCTTTTAGGGATCTTAAAACAAAGCCTATTTTCTGCCACTATCCACCTACAACCATCTGCCAGAGTACGGCTTAAGGAAGATTATGGAGACCTCCTAAAGAAAGCTTCACAAGGAAAACGAGTTTCTGACGCTGCGGGTCAATCACTTTAAGCCTAACTGAACTATTTTAGATTCCAGTCTGTTTGGTTAATAAGTCCAAGAGAAATAAAAATATGTATTGTGATCAACATGTTTTACTTTAAAGTAACAATAAAACATATAAAAAGAAAATCTCTTGACTCTCTTTGATAGCACTAATTTTTTTTTTTTGCTTATTTATTCAACAAATATTTCAGTAAGCATCACATGCCAGGGTGTGTGCTGAGCACAAGAGATATAACAGAAAACAAGTCCTTTCCACCACGAGGCTTATGGACTAGTCAACAAGTAATTAAAATGATTTCCTTACTATCACTGACAGATAAGGGGCTGGGACAGAGAAAAATGGAGGAGGAAGGCCAGAGAACAAACATCTCTCTCAAGAAGGGACACTCAAAGCCTAGATGAGGAGCTAATAGGCAGAGAGAAGTATTTGAGGCAGAACGGATGTCCCCGTGCAACGGCACTGGGGTAGGAAATTGTTCGTTGAAGTCAGGACCCAGATCCTCCAATGGGGCTCCAGTGTGGTGAGGTGAGGAAATAACGGGAGGAATTAGAAAAGGAAGGAGATCTTAAATCATGGTAGGAATTGGGATTTCAAATATTTTATTTATTGATTTCCCAGAGCAAGGGGAAGGGAGGGAGAGAGATCAGTGTGTGGTTGCCTCATGGGTGACCCCCTCGGGGGACGTGGCCTGTAACCCAGGCATGTGCCCTGCCTGGGAATTGAACTTCAATCCTTTGGTTTGCAGGCCAGTACTCAATCCACTGAGCCACACCAGCCAGGGCAGAATTCAGGTTTTAAATGTAAATGGGAAGCAAGAGAGAGGTTTTAGGAGACAATTGAGATCATCTGACTTTTAAGGGCTATTTGCTATTGATTGGAAATGGACAAGAATGGAAGTGGGAAGGTGTCATGAGGCTGGTGCAGTGCAAGAGATGGCCACAGTCTGGACAAGGTGGTGGTAGCCTGAACAAGCAGAAAAATGGATGAGCCCAACATATATTTTAGAGCTCATGTCAAAAGATTTGTTGATAGATTTAACATGGTGGAGGGGATGGTGAGGAAAGGGAGGAATCAACATGACTCTTGGGCACATGGCGGTGCCATATCTGAAATGGTGAACACTGAGGGGAGTGGTGCTGGCACGAAGAGGTGGTGGTAACAGATTTGGGGTCATGCAGGCAAGACTGTTTGCACGTGGTTAAGTATGAGCATGTCTGTGAGACTTCCAATTGGTGTCAACGAAACATTGGGTATGAGAGAATGAAATTCAAAGCAGAGTTCTGAGATAGAATACACGTTTTGAAAGCACCAGGATAAAGACCATATTTCAAATCTATGGCAGGGAAGAGTATAGAGAGGCAAAGAGGTCCTCGGAAAGAGAAGGCGCCAACGCGCTGTGTAAATGTTAGGCAAGTAAAATTCTCCTAGAACAGCTTCTTAAGGACAGTAACTTTGTTCTTGTGGACAAACGCACAGTAATAAATATATACCTGGAAAGGGTGTACTGGTAGCCACAGTCTAGAGAACCTGAAAGCCTCTAACACTGGAAATAAATCAACATTTGAAAATCGGGTAATGAGACCACAGAAATGTCCTGTCTCTAAGCACCTTGATGTTCTGGGAGTGATTTGGGAACTTAGACTGCTTGGAAGGGAAGGTGTGAGGTATATTTATGAATTGCTGTAGAGAATTTAAGTAACCACAATTTTAATCCATAGGGCATTGCAAGACAATTTTTTTTTTATAAAACATATGATTTCAAAACCTTAGAGGATCAGGGAAAGGCATTTGTTATAAGGAATTCTTCCTAATGAGCGCTATTTCTAGTGGCCATGGAGAGGCATTCTCTGTATTCCTTTGGAGCTAATAAGACTCAGGGAAATATTTTAGCCCTCCTTATTGTACAGCTAAGGAAATAAATTCTGAGCTTTTCAGTAAAGTTACTTGTCCACTGCCACAACCAGTAAACAGAAAAATTAGACTAGTCATTCGTGACCTCAGCTGCAGTCAACAAACACGATCTGGTGAGCTTACAAACAAAAATACAACCATGCAATCATACAAGCAAGCAAACAAAAGAACTAATACAAACAAAAAATACTGGTACCCTGACCCACTTTGGAGACTCAAGCAGCCTGGGATGAGATCCACCCATCTGTACTTTTACAAGCTCTCTGAGGTGTTTCTGAGGGCTAGAAGTACTGGGTAGGACTTCAGTTCAGGACTTCTGATCCATATCTTCACTTTTTATCTCACTGCTAAACTCTCATCATCGCCTGTATTTCCTTACCAACCCAAACCACTCATTTCTGCCTACTTGCATTCTACCTCTGCATAATTCTCCCAAAGGAGGTTAGGAAACTCCCTGGACTACCAGGTCCTCCTCCTCGATTGCTGCCCTGTGTGTGTCTTCTTCAGTGCCACCTGCCCCGGGTTGCCCTGGCCACATAGATGCTGATGTTCTGCTGTTCAGTTTTCTTCTCAGTCTCCTCTTTCTCCAGCTGATCTCACCCACTCATTTCCACAAAACCTTTGTGCTGATGGCATGCAGGCTTATCTCCAGTCTGGACCTCACCTCTTGTCTACCACCTAGGTGTATGGAATTTGATTCACAAAGTAGCACAATGTTTGCACTAAAGAGTAGCTTAAATCATTTCTTTGTAGGGGCAAGACTAGTGAATGGTAGTGGGATGGAGTTAATCCAATTATTGAGATGTGGTAGACACTCCCTGGAGTGGCCCTATAGTTCCTTAGTATCTATACCTACTGTCCCTTGGAGTGTGGATAAGACCTGTGAGGGGCTTCTCATAGCATAGGGCAAAAGCGAAAGGATTTTACAGATGTCATTAAGGTCCTAAATCAATCAGTTGACTGAGTTAATGAAAGCAGATCAGGCCGTACAGACCTGACCTAATTAGATGAGCCCTTTAAGAGGACTTCCCTGAAGCAAGAGACTTCACATGGCATAAACTCTCCTCCATTGCTAGCTTTGAAGAAGCAAATGCTGTGAATTCTACAACCGCAAAGTGGTGAGGTCTGCCTACAATATGAGGGAGCTGAGACGTGACTGCTTCCTTACCGAGCCTTTAAATGAAAACAAGAGTTGCTGCCGCCTGGATTTTGGCCTTGTACTAGATTCCCAACCCACGTTATGTGTTGCTTATAACAATTACTCAGCAGCAGATTACTAATGTTTTATGTTAAAAGCTGAAATCTTGGCTTTCCCTAACTTGGGCTGACCAAAACCTACTCACGTCAGTGAGAAGAGCACAGGCATTAGTAAGACAGGGAGCTGTGTGTGCCCATGACCTTCAGCAGCCCTGGTACTGAGCAGAGGAAGAATACAGTAGTCATCTATACACTTAAGGCAGGGTTTCAACATTGGCAAATGGGAAATGCCATTGCTTTACACTCTGCCATTGATCAAATCAAGTTTGCATATGGAAGGTGAAATAATTTTCTTTTTGTGACTGGAGTTGGTCTCTTGTTCTAGCAGTGAGAAGTAACTGCAGAACCCTAGGCTTTCCTGAGAATAACGGGTGTTTATTCTGATATGGGGTCAGTGTTTTTAGATATTTTATCATCGCCTGACCCACAGCATTACTCTGATCAGTCAGCCAGTGAAGGAAGGGTTTTGTTCAAATACGCAGTAATATGACAAGGGAGACTTCATGAGAATTACAAAATGTCCTTAAGTACAGACAGAACCCTTAATCTTGATTTGATATAAAAGATCCCATTTCAAGATAGCCCGAGCCTAAAATTCTATACCAAATAAATTGTTGCTGGAGAAATATGTGGCTTAATATTACCTTCCTCTTCACTGTTAAAAATCTCAAGCTTTGTAGTAAGCCACAGCCAAAAAAGTTAAGCCCATGTTTGAAATAAGAGTTCCCTTCAAATATAGAAAAAGACATGGCAGGAAAGTCTGATTTGTTACTCATCTTTTTGAATGGTGCTGGTAAGTCAGCGAATGGACTTACCAGTAGCAGAGGTCGTGATTTTTCTGGGATGCAGGAGAGCTCTAACCAGGGAAATTAGAGGGTGAGGACTGAGATTTGATTCCAGTAGCACCAGACCTGGCAGAGATGTTGGAGGTTACTAAATTCTACCTGTTTGTTTTATGACACGAGTTCAGTGATATGAAGAGGATAAAATCACCAGCCAATTAAATGGCACAGAAAGTATAAAAATCCAGCTCAACAAATTTATAGTCTACTGCCCGGTGTTGTCTGTCTTGTTTCCCCATTCACGCCTCCTCTCAAAAACGTAATTCTTGTGCCTTTCTCAGACTTGTAGTCACTGAAGTTGGTTAGAACTGTTAGTTCCACAACGAGCTCAGCTGCACAAGTGTCATACTCCAGTCAGCCTTGATGACGTTAATGACTGAAGAAAAGCTCTAGACTGTATCTCAGTCTTAGGTCCCACACCATTTACTTTCTTGGTGAGAAAGCAGTAGCACATGGGCCATCCAGAAACTTCCACCAAGCCTGTCCCTGGGCTTCCTTTCTGGAGTTTCACGAAAACTTCCTTATCTTACAGATGGGGAAACCAGGTCCAGAGAGGGCAAAACTCAGCCAAGTCCTGGCCCAGACCCAGCTCCCAGTGCCTAGTGCTGACTGAGAGCTTCAGCACTCACTGACCAGGTCTGACAGAGGAGGATGCACTGATCGGTTTGGGTTTGCTGGGTGGATGGCTAAAAGCCACAGTTGGATCTAAAGCATTCAGTCTGGGAAGTAAAAAACAAACACTAATTGCCTGGTGGTCTAACAGTGGAGGTGGTTGTTTTCTAAATGAGATTTAAAACTCTGCTACAGATGCTCCCAATAAATGGACTGAGAAATACAGTTAAGTACTTCTTTGAAGAGTAGTTCTTCCACACTGAAGATGAAAACAGTGGTTTAAGTGCTGACTAGTTAAGTTTAATTGCTGGCTCCACAACTTTCCAGCTATGTGACATATTTAACTTCTCTAAATTTCATTTCCCTGATGTGTAAAGTAAGAAAAATAATAGTACTTCACACAACTGTTGTCAGGTCCCTAGGAGAGAACTCCACATGCTCTGACACTAGCAATTCTGTTGTGGTTAATGCTGAAGACATCTTCTGTCTTATGGGATAAAACAGTCACAGTTACTCGAGATATCCTTAACCTTTTGAGATTCAATTTGCCAAGTCAGTTAAAAAGGACAACAAAACATTTCAGTCAAAAGTGTATTACTGATCAACAAAATCTGCTCAAATATGGCATTATATAATAGGGAGAAGTTTCTGAAATGTTAGTCCTCCGTACTGCCTTCCCCCTGAAAAACAACTTTGGTAATAAAAAACACTAAGCATAGTTGCAAATACTGTAATCCCTATTTTTGCAAAAGAACATGTGTGTATACAGTGTGTATATATTCTTTATATGTGCCCTCCAGATACTTTTATTCTTCCCTTAGTCTTTTGCAAAAGGAAGATGTGCTGTAACACATCATGAAATATACCGGGAGCTTGCATAGTAACTGGTCATGATGATCTTCAATTACTAGGAAAGGAAGGGTACTCACTCTCTTTAGGAAGGCAGATGACTAGTTTATAAATATTTTTATCTATATTGAGTTTTATAAGATATCCTAAGCACACGAGAGTTACCCCTTTGTTTAAAACGAACAAACTTAGTACACACTCCATCAAAAACCATTCTCCAAGGATTCTAGGAGCTTGACTGACCTACAAGTACCAACACTAGTTTCTTCAGAAAACCAAGAGAGATATTGGTATTGTCCAGGGGAGGGCCCATGCAAAAATAAACTATTCTTGGATTTAATATGGTGAAAGTAAGTATCTGTCATGTAAGTTTTTAAAGAACACTGGAAAAATGTGTGTGCAAGTAACTGAAATGCCATCTGTGAAACAGTTACAACCACCAAAATAAGGAAGGCTTATTTTTCTATTTTACTTCAAAGGAACACATAAATTGGTCATCAGTCTGATAAATTCTGGATTTGCCACATCTCCAGATACTGTACAAATGAATAGTTTTTTTGTTTTACTTAAAATTATTTTTAACAAGTATATCACATAAGGCAAATTCACTTCATGCTTTGCTTCAGTAAAATGGAAAAAAAAGCTTTCTCCAGGATTGGTACTAAAGTTGTTTTAAGTTCTTAGTAGCAGACAGATACACCCAACTATGAGCAGAATGAACACAGTCATAATACATATCAAATCAAAATTATTTCCTTTATATCATCAGCAACGAGTAACTCCAGAGGTAGTATGGCAGAAATGAGCATGGATCCTATCAGGTCACAACCAATGAAGAAATTAAATTTATTTTTTTTCTCTGGTTTGCCCATAAATTGCTTCACACATTTAGGATCTGAATAAAAACCACTCTCAGCAGAAATCTTGGCCCATTAGTTCAACTGACACATCAATTTACAACTTTTAGAACTGCAGATATAAAAAATGTAAAGTATAAAATTATGTAAGTTTGAAATGGTTTTAATCATATTCATTAAAAATATTTACATTTCCCAGTACTTACTTGACAAAACGCCCTTGCAATATAACTCTACTCTAAACTTCTATTTATAAAATGAGGCTCATTTATGAGATTTCAATGAATGTTATACTACAAATTACTTACATTCTGTAAAATATTTCAAGAACTTTTCATATCAAAGGTAGTTTATATTGGATTATCTGAAATCCAATAGTGCCCACAGATGAGCTGCTTATAATTCTTTTCATTAATGCTTGGCAAGCACTGTGAAAATGAAAAGTGCTATTAAGTGCTATCATCTCCCTTAAATTTTTACTTATATTGTGTGCACATTGTGAAATAAACACATATGCAGCATGTCCATGTTTTGATATGTATTTTTTATTTCCCTGCAGTTTTCACTTATCAAGAACAAGTAACAGGGAAAGTTGTCTGAACTAGTGCATAAACAAACATTCTGAAACACCACTACACATATCTAATTTACAAGAACCGTATAAAAAAAGTCACTAAAACACTACACTATGAAGGTGTCCAACGCTTACAGTCAGACTTTTTCCAACCCGTTACTTGCCTTGTAGCCACAGGAAAACTCTCCAAAATTGAAAAGACAATCTTGTCACAACCCTCCCCCCCTCCCGACACCTGGGATGGCTCGATATCTAGACTTCCAATAATTATTGCAATGATATAATGCAATACATACCTGGTAAGATATCCTTTATGTGGTGTGTTACAGTTTTAAAGCCAGTTAAAATATGCAGTCTTCAGATAAAATGTAATCCTTGAAAAATTTTCATGTCTGCACAATTTAAATGTGCTAGATGCATAATTTTTCCTAGTCCATTTTTTCTGTGTAATTATTTTTTATAAACTGGTATTATAAATAGAAATATACATTCAAAATATATGGAAAAGTGAGTTACTACATTAAATTTGCATGTATCGATCCATCCCTTTCCCCTGCACAGTAATAGAAAATACTATTTTGCCTTGAACTTCATATTTGACAGTGAAATGCCACTAAAGTATTTACCAAAAAGTCCATCTAGTCAAATTGTGAAACAAAATGAACCAAGTGAAAACTTTACAGTTCCTTTAGAAAAAAATTACAAGAATTTCATTTCCTAGCTATGAATCTTTAACTTTTTAGACACAAAGTTGGATTTATTTTTTACAAGATACAAAATGTAAACATGGCAAAATAAATAGTTAAAACAAGTGATGCAGGATCCCATTTCATGCTCATGATCCCATTAAAGAATTATTTTTTAAAATCCATTCAGTTGCAAATTCAAGTGCAAAAGCATGATGATGAATATCTACTATTCAAGTAACAGAAATAATATTGATGATACAAATAAACTATTTTACAAGGTAGTGATTTTCCCAATTTTACAAAATATACATCATATATCGATTACACATCCGATATACTGCAGTCCATTTAGGTCCACTGTTTGCCTCTGTGATCCACAGAGTGTCGCCTTTCGCATTCAGCTGGAATATGAATGACTGCACACCATCAGCACAGGTCAGAGCCACATGTTTTAGGTTATGTCACTTCCATAGCTACTGTTGTCTCTGCTATTCCATTTAAACCCAATCTTTCTGGTTCATGGTTCTCTCTATAATAAGGCAAAGAGTAAAATAAACATTAACACTCTCTATTTAGATACATTTTTATGTACTATAAACATGTACTTCCCAAGAACATTTCCCATTTTTACAATTTCTTTAGGAATAAGAAAAAGTTTCCTTCAGCTAAAGAATCCTATTAATTCCTAATTCCTTGATTATAACTCTTTACTTAAGAAAGAGTAATTTAACATAGCATTTCAGTGTAAGCCAGTGATAAATTACTTATGCAATATATAACATAGGACAATCCAAGATTTTTACAAAGATGGACTTTATGATGCTCAAAAACAAGGATCATTAGGGGCACAATATTAATTAAATTAGTTTCAACTACAGTTTAATTTTACAAGCTTAAGGTCATGTAGTTAATAAACCATGCAAATCAATATTTTTCTGATTCACTGTTCTCATATTTTAGTCTCATAGAAAGAATGCAAAAAATATTCAGAAATACATTATCCTAGATTTAGTTAATCCCAGAATATTCTAATTTTACATATAAAATAGAATAATTTACTTTCCCTTGGTGCTTAATGTTGAAGAAAACAAAAATTCTGATTTGAAGTTAAAGCTCTGACATGGAAGTCAATAATAACAACTCTAATCACCCAGGCTGTCTAAACTACACAAAGGAATGAAAGAATAACTGAAGCTTCTAAAATAGACTCTGTGATAATTTTTTTGGCTTGATGGTTCCCAATTTGATGCGGTTTTCTCCTAATGTTTTTATAATTCTGGTTGGCATTTAAACACCCTACTAGTGACCTCAAACAAATAAAACCTAAGTCATACCACTTTACCTTAAGCAGATATTAAACATCTGTTGAAAAGCAAGTCAATCAACAGACATTTATTACTTGAGTAGTAAATAAAAAAGCCTTTTTTGTCCCACAGGATAGCCAGTAGAAAGAGAGAGAATGACATCTGAAACACAGACACACACCTTGCTATGCTGCTGATGGCACTGCTAGGAGTAACCTTTGGCACTCTGTCCATACTGGCAGCAACTGTGGCAAGTTTTAAGGCGGTTGGCGATGGTGCTGAAGTCCGTGTGTTGATATGCACATTGACTGGAGAAACAACACTGACGTTATTGAGGTGCACTGCATTTGTCAGGCAAGAATTGTTCATGGGAAGTGTTGAAGGACTGCTTGTGCACAATGCTGGGATTAAGTGGTTTGTAGTGGTGTGGCCAACTGTCCTTACAAGTTGTACAGCTGAAATCCCTGGGCTGGATGATAAAGCCATATTGGTGGAGTACAATGTTTTAGAGGTTCCTGAAGGGGAAAAAAAAAACCCATCCATATCATAAGACATTCATTAAACTCTTAAAAAATACCATACAGTCCTCACTTATATGTGGAATCTAATGAACAAAATAAAGTGATGAACAAAACAGAAGCATAGGTTTAGACATATGGAAGAGTTTGACAGCTGTCAGAAAGGAGGGGGAGGGGGGAACTGGATGAAAGAAGGTGAAGGGATTAGCCAGAGCATACATGCATGCACACAGACATAGGCAACAGTCAGGCGATGGCCAGAGGGAAGGCGGGGGCAAGGGCTAGGTGGAGGTGGGCAAAGCAGGAAAAAATGGGGACATCTGTAATAGCATAAATAATAAAAATGAAGGGAAAAAAACAAGCATCTAAAAATTGCACATGCTGAAAATGCTTAACAGTACAGCATTTAGCAAGTACTTCATAAATTTTCAATGTTCAATTAATATAAAAAATAAATGCAAACATTTGTATTATAATTAAATATGAAATTAACTCTCCACATGACGGCCTCTCCAAAGACAGCTTCTGATCAGTAAGTACAGCATATGTACCTGTCTCAACCCCAAAGACAAACTCGCTCTCTTTCTACTGCCCTACACCCAAAGGACTTTGTAAAGTATTCTACTGCCTCCATATTTGGAAACTCTGTAATAGGAAGAGAGGTCCATGCTGGAAGTTGAGGGCAGGTGAAAATGATAGTTGGATTTCTATCAGAATGTGTACATGTAAGAACATCAGTAAGGAGGGGCTATCAAGATTGTGGATGGAAGTAAAAGCAAGCAGAACATCCTGAGGTTTGAGCCATAGTTGAAGGATGTCAGGAACAGCAAGTCTTTGAGGACTCAGGGTAGTAAGAAGCAGAAGACAGGTAAGGTACAGTAACAAATATGTGAAACCACAGGCTTACCTGAAGGCTGGACAACACCATTTATGTTGTTGTGGCCAGTGTTCTGTTCCTTGGCCACCTCACTGCGACTTGGAACAGGTGCACTGACCACTGCAGATGCAGCAAAGTGGGCGCTGGCTGAGTCAAGTGTTTTAGACATACAGTCAGAGGTGCTTGAGCCCTATAAAATGAAGAAATTAAACTCAAGTTTTTAGAGGTGATTCCATGAACATACTAAGAAATGCGCAAAGGCAAGAGGCTGTTGCCTTTTTCATACGGAAGAGTTACAAGTGTTTAGATTAAGAGATCTAGGACTCCACAGACTATTTTTGGCATATGAAGCAGGGAAGTGACTAAAAACTGGAAGCAACTATTTCTAAGAAAGAACTAGGGATTAAAAACCCAAACCTTTAATGCTGTATAATTTTTCCCAATAAGTATTAATGAATGCCTTTAAAAATACTTGACAATCTTGATACTATGAGCAAAATAAAAATCACAGATGCCTAACAGTCATTTCTGTCACAATGTAAAAAAACACATCTTGGCCTAATCTTGCAGTAGGCTGAAAATACTTTAGAGGCTGGTTACCCAAGAAACTCAGAAAAAGCAAATAAAATGGCAAGTTTAATGGCATTTACTCTTATTTCTGTATAAAATTGGTAGCTACTACTAACAGCCAACAGCCCTAGAATGTGGGACAGTCCCAGACCCACCAGGATGTCATGGGAGTGTTGAGGGGTCCTAGGGTCACTGGGATTTTCATGTTGCTAGACTCGAGATCTCCAAGGTCAGTGTGCCAACCCTGTGATGATAAACTGAACTCCTATGGCAGACACTGGCCTGAGATACAACAAAACTGAGTTGATCTCAGTTATTATTTTAGAATTATTTTTAGAATTATGAAGTAACAAAATTTAAGACTTAAAACACTAGGCTCAAATTTGAAATAAACTTGATTACAGTTGTTTTTAGAGGCTTGAACAACAGAAATTTATTTTCATATAGTTCTGGAGGACAGAAGCCCAAAATGAGTCTTACAGGGCTCATGTGAAGGTGTTGAAAGCTTTCTCTTCTGACAGTTACAGTTTTATAAGGTATTTTTATTTTTATCCATAGTGCCCTCATTTAATGGTGCTTATGGAAAATCTCATCTGGTGGCATATTTTTTCTTCAGGAAAATATGATTCAAGGGAGCAACGGGCTATGTTTAGAATTACTGAACAATTAAAGAGAGTTACCTTTCAGCTTGGGCACACCCACATGGAAACAGGGGTTAGGAAAGTTAAATCCTTGAAAAAAAATTTGAGGGGACAGTAGGGGCAGGAGATAATGTGTGTGTGTGTGTGTGTGTGTGTGTGTGTGTGTGTTTTTAAATCCTCATCCGAGGGCATGCTTATTGATTTTAGAGCAAAAGGGGGGGGGGGGGGAGAGAAACATTAATGTGAGAAAAACATGCATCGGTTGCCTCTCAAACATGCCCTGATTGGGGGATTGGGGAATGAACCTGCAACCTAGGCATGTGCCCTGACTGGAAATCAAACTGGCAACCCTTTAGTCCATGGGACAACAGACCCACCAACAGAGCCACATTGGCCAGGGAGGGAATAATGGTTCTAAGAGTATATAATTACTTTTACAAATTCTTTTTTTTAAATTTTACAAATTCTTAATAACCATTCAAAACATTTTTTCCTAAATTAAAAATACAATATTTGCCTCTAGTACTCCTCTCATAAAATATAAACTAATCACTTAAAAAATTATATAAGTTAACTCAAAAGACAGATTTGATTTTCAAAATCAAGAGTGGCGATATCAAGATTATCTTCTCTGATGTGACTAAAATTGAACAAAACTATGTAATTATGGGAAAAGGAAGAGAAATAAGCATGATTAAAGACAGGTTTACCTGTGCTTTTGGATGTGTCTGTTGTGAGGAATGCTGAGATTGCTGTTTCTGCTGAAGCTGAGCAAGCTGCTGCCTTTGCATTTGAACTAACTGCTGTTGATGTGTCTGAAACTGCTCTTCTGTGATACCCCCTGTTACTGATAAAGGACATTAATTTCAGAATAAGTATGTTTTAAAGTATTTTTAGCAAGACAAGTAAAAATACAACATAAAATTATTCCATAATTCAGATGAAAAGTAGTTACAAATCACAATATACATCATCAGCAAAGAACCCGATAAAAAATGAGAGCTCTTTCAGCAAGTAGCTTATGCTAATATCCATGATCTTATGCTAAGAAAAAGTTCCTCTATGTGGTTTTTACTCTATAACACAGTTCCAATACGAGAACTATACCATTTATTCATATTCTCAGTATCTTTGTGATCACTCTTAACTCTCTATACTGTAGTAACTAGTAACTGTATAATGAGAAAACCTTAGATTAGTGCAAATAATAATAACACTAAGTTATAACCTTAATAAGAAGACAGGACCATCTGCAAGATGTAAATGATTCTGGCAGCTGGTTTTCATCTATGACACTCAAGTGAAAATACCTTTTCTGATTATAAATCAGAGTACAAGACAAAGATCTTCATCTAACATAACCATAAACCATAGTTCAAGTTAACAGATTAGATGCCTAAAATAAGTCCTATCTATAAAACTATGGGCTAGAAATCAGAGAGGTGTTAAGAAAATTAAAGATACAATGTATCCTTAGATGTAACCAAGGTATAACCAATTATGCTGTAACCAACTGTATTATTAGTAATTTGAAATAAAAGCAAGACATCTAAAACTTTTGATTGAAAAAATTAACTAAGAGAAACTTATAATAGGAAACATTTTCCCCAAAGAAATGTAAACAAAGCTTTCATATTTAAGTATACCACTGATAAAAAAAAGATTTAAAGGACACAAAGCATTTCCATAGAAGTGAGTATATTATTAGAGTCAAGAACTCTAGAGTCCGATTAAATCACATCGGAATACATGTATTACCAGAGTAATTTTGCTCTATTTTTCTTTATTGCTTTCCTCTCTCCTATTTCACTCACTCAATAAGTATTTACTATCTACTGTGATGCAGAGTGCTGCATTAGCAGTTAAGAATGACTACAGGGAAAAATAAATTAAGAAGAGGGTCCATCCTATAAAGTCCTACAGAATAGCTGGGAAGCAAAGATACATATAAAGAAATATCACCTACTATGAGTCAAACTTTAAATGCAATTAAGAAATCTAATCAATATGACCTAAAGGAGTTCAGCTAAGAGATACACCCTTAAATAGTTTACTTGACTAGCCCCCAAAGTATTGTTTAGTAGGACAACCAATTGGAAATTTTAAAAAACTGTTTTTGAAGATTCTATTTTTATTTATTTTTAGAGAGAGGGGGAGGGAGGGAGGAAGTGAGGGACAAAAATATTAATCTGCAAGAGAAACACTGATCAGTTGCCTCTCATCAGCACCTGGCCTGAAACCCAGGCATGTGCCCTGACCAGGAATCAATCAGCCACCTTCCAGTTTGAGGACAACGCCCAACCCACTGAGCCACAGCAGTTGGGGTAAGGAATTTAAAAAAACTTGTGATGGCAAGTTAGATATAAGAGGTTATGTATAATATAGTCCACTTTCTATGAAAAGGGAGTTGGGCATCAGAGATGGATAAAGCTTTAGATATGCCTTCATTTCTGTTCCACGACAATTTAAGTTTATCATTAAAATTAGACAATGAGGGGAAAACAGTTCTTATATAGTAGCAATTTTATTTTTAGAAGATTAAAAAACCTGGGGCTATCATCATGCTCACTTTAAAATTTTAATATTACCTGTATTTTTGAAGTATACATTAATTATCTTACTGAATTACCAACAACATCAAATGTCTTTCTTTGCCCATGTTAAATTCACTGCAAGTGTTATATTTTAAGTGAGAAAATAATTTTAAACCTAAATTTACAATCTTCAAAATCAAATGAAAATGTGAAGTATTCATGAATTTCCAGATGTTTGAAAACCTTTGGAAATATGAAAAATAGTTTATTAGATACAAAGGCAGGAAGGAAAAATTACCCCGCCCCCCAATCTGTTGAAGTCCTATGTATATAAGGAATATATAAATTAAAAAAAAAAAAAAAGACTTGGAATCTGATGTTAACATGGTCTACTCCCTCAAATCCAGCATTATGTTGTGTTTTCTTAAGACTTGGGTGCATGGAAGCAAGCATTAAAACATCAGAAAAAGGTCACAGTTACATGAAGAAATCTGTTTAGGAATGCCCAGTTCTGGGTGGGTGGTGGTGGCACAAAGGGGAAATGGGGACATGCAAAAGAGAAACCTTGTCTGCTTCTGTTGCTTAGGACAAACCCAAGTTCTTTTCTCTAGTTGCTCCTAAATTACTAGCTTAAAAGTGAAGTTCACACTGGTCATAAATCTATCCTACCCTACCCCTCCAAGCCCTATCATTTTAAAAGTAACCACAAATCTTGTGAAGGTGGCAATATTTCACTATTCCAGACAGATGGGAAGTGTTCCTTTCCCTAAGTAAAAAGTTATGCAAATCTCCCTGGGTAACCCATTCTAATACGTAAATATACAGGGTCCAGCAGAACTAAGGCTTGCTTGAGTGTGGTTGGTAAGGTATTAATATGGGCGTAAACATTTATAGTTTTAATTTGAACATTTCACTTAAAATGTCAGTGTGCTTGAGTGTGACATTGTTTTGTTATAGAACAGGCTTATGATTTTGTAATAAAAAGGGGTGTTATATTTGTGCTAGATCCTGTACATGTTATAGAATTTTCCTTTATATGTAAATATGTCATTCTGTACATTCATAACATACTAACATTTCTAAATATTTTGTGTATATAACCAACAGTCTGTTCTTCACTAAAGCCCTTAAACTTTCAGTCTGTATCTTCTTTATACATGGCTCATTACCTATCTTTATCAGTTTGCTTTAATCCTCAGATGAGTCCAGGTACCTCTTCATAGGACACTAGTCACAATCCTTGGAATGCTGATTGTTTTCAGAGTTTCCAGCACTCCTCATTTCATCTTTCAGGCATGTGGTTCCTGTACAGTGGTCTGGTCGGCTGACCACTTATCACCTTTCCCTCCCGACAGTAACTTATCAGAAACATACTATAAGTATTGTTGTTAGATTATACACTGATAAAATAATTCTAAAACCCCAGATCACTATTTTTTTAAACTTGGATCCACAGAGGTATTAAGTATGTATGAAATCTCTCCAAGTATTTGTTAACTTTGTATTGTTGTTTGACTGATAAACTAAAAAGAAAAATCTAATAGAAACACATTCTAAATCTACTGCATGACCTCACAACGTGATTCTGTGCTTGTGCCTCCCTCTGTAAAATAATCTTAGCTCTTAATGCAGTATTTCCCAAAGTGGGCTAAGATGATGTTTTATTGGGAAGCCATGAACTTTAACATTAGTTTAGACCAAGTTTTCATAGTTTAATGAAGAACATCTAATGTAGTAAAAATGATCTAAAAGTCAACATGAATATATTATCCAGCTTTTCTTCATCAAGCAGGTAGGTCTTAAAAGTTTTAATATATACTTTATTGAAGGAGTGCTGACTACATGCAATTTTTAAAAAGACAGATCTCAGGTCTGTACTGGGGAGTGGGGGAGAGGGAGTTCCTATTTTAAACCTTCCAGATTGAAAGTTCACATACATGATGGGAGCTACCCTGAGGATAAATCTTCTGATCCTTGAAAGTTGACATAACCTGTCCAGGACTATACACATTCTATAATGAAATTCTCACAGCTGAAGGCAAACTAACAAACTGCAAAACTATGGGGGGGTAGGGCGGGTAGAGATGGGAAGAGGTGAGGGTCGGGGGGTGGAGAAGATGGATAATAAGAAACAAGTAAGATATGATGATAAAGAAAATGAACTAAAGAGTCATTTAAACTTCTGACATTTAAGCTAAATAGTTACAACAGAAATTTCGGCAGTATTTCCCGTAACTAACTAAAATCTTTTAATACCTGAAGTCTGACCTTCTCACCTTTGGAAGTCACCTTGACTCAAAAATAAATCATGAGTTCTGCAGCTAGTTGTTAAAACATAGTTCTACCTATCCTAAAACTTTTATATTTGCAAACAAACATTTTACAGTAATTTAAGAAAGGAAAGAGAAATGGAAAAAAATTAAATATCAGGAATTTCTCTTGTAAAACTGTCCAAAATGTTGATATTTTACAAATTGGTAATAGTAAGATATTTGAAGCTGGTCCAAAAGGCTGCTGGTATCTACTATTCAGTATACTAAAACACATGAGGAAAAAGAAACGTTAGTTGCAACCATGCATTTGTCAAAACCAAAATTAATCCAGCCCTTCAAATCTAAACAAGCAAAGCCACTTTTAGATACGAAATACGTTTTCTTGCAGTTTGGATTTAAGAACATCTCAAAAGAACAGTTAAAATAACACTGCACTTTCAAATGACTAAAAACTCACTTTATCGTCTATTTTTATAAAGAATGTATTTGCTATGTAGTGCAAGTTCCTTGAAAGTAAGGATTATTGCTTTGTAAAACTCTGCACTTTTAAACACTTAATATAGTGCTTTGCATATAAAATATTCTAAAATAATTATGTAAGAAATTAACAGTCCTTGGTTATTCACTTGCCATGTTCGGCACAATGTCTTTCCTTTCTCTGTCTTGATTCTATTCTTTGAGAATAATTTTTCAACGAAGAAAATATATCCTTGTTTCATTCAATAGTTAACAAGACAAGAGACATCTCTTTGCTTTAAGATGAAGTCTTTAGTTTTAGATCCTCTAAAACCTAGGACATACATTTCAATTTGTTTTCTTTTAAGTCCTTTATGTTTGACATAAAACATAAAAATTAGAATATGTTAAGGATACAGGGATTATGACTTGAAATATTAACTGGGTTATTAACATCATAAAAAAAACCTCTTACCACTATTCCTCAAGTTCAAGTTTTTAAAAAAATAATTACTAAGGAATCTGTGATACAAATAAATATAATTGTCAAGTGTATTATTATATTTCTATTTATGATTAAATCATTTGTTTGCTGGGTTTTCCAGCTGTGAAACAAATTCAGTACTTCTAATTTGTCTAGCTCAGTGATACTCTGCCAGGTAAAAGTCAGGGCCTGGGTCAGTCTTAGACACTCTTAAAGACACTCAAGACCAAGGTAACTAAAATTAAGCAGAAGGCAAAAGTGTTGAAAGTCACACAGATTAAAAAAAAATTATAGGAGGATTCAACCCTTTTGTATATGTCCATCACATACAAAAATACAAATTTCTAAAAATACCTACATCCTTTGCTTTAAGCAGATGAAAGAAAGAATCTCTACTAATATTTATCGAACTGTAAGTGAATCCACTTAAAATGACCTAACCAGAACTAAGAAAACTATGTAATGAATATAACTGGTACAAAAGAGTACTTAAAATTGCTACCACTTTTTGAATATTTACAAAAATGCTGTTGAAAGACTTGTTTCCTTATGCATTTATATACTGTGCCTAATATTTTGAAACAAAAGAAATTTGTTAAAAACAACCCCCGCTCTTTGTGGCTTCAATGACTAGAATATCATACTTAGCAGAGAAGAAAAACTTCACACCAAATCCTTTACTCTAGTGACAAATAATTATATACCTGAAAAACTTAATTAAAACATTGATTCTAATGTAGCTTAATTCTTGCTTAAGCCCTGACATTTTTCAAGGAAAGATATAAATGGTACAATGTTGAGAGTACTGAAAAACATAAGACAGAAAAAATTACATAGACCAAGAAAACTACTTTTTTTCTGATAGTAAGGGAAACAAACAAACAAACAAACAAAAAACAAACAAAAAACCCCTCCAAAATCTTGGTGTCTATGACGTTATGATTTTTTAAACATCTATGACTTAAGTTCCTTGAGAAATGCATGTTTTATTATTATAACAGTATTGTAAATACTTATTTTATTTTATGCTAATATATGGTAGTATCATAAAATTCTAGGGCTGATTATGAAGTTATTTAAATTACATTAAATTTTATTCTGGATCAATACATTTATTAGGGTATCAATGCCATAATAACATATGCAACAAATACACATTTTCTGGAAAAGAGTTAAGTCAACTAGATCTAAAGTTGATAGGGAATTTATAGGAGCACAGCTATGTGCTCAGGTTGTGAAGGAACATATTAAATGATTTTTTTTGGCTTGGTACACATTGGTAGAGTAGAAACTGTTTCCATGGTAAAATCTAATGAGAAATACCTATACCGATATGTTTTTAAACTCCCTTTTTGGCAAAAATTATTTTTGAGTAATTTTTGGGATAGGAATTCCTGTTCATTTTAATAATTTTAACAATGTCTTAGAGTTGGCTAAAAAAATGATTGACCTAATATTTGTCAAATTCCTACTATCTTTAGCTTTCTTAGACTCTCGCCACCTCAAAATCAAACTATTTAGTTATTTATTCGGTTTAGCTTCAAAAGCTCATTAAACATCAGACTCATGAACTTTATAAAATGGGATGCTATTTTACTTCCTAAGTTCATTTAGAAGATAATTAACCAACTAATTTAAAGAAATGATATGCCTATTTCCAATCATTAAAACAAATGTAATTTCCCATTATAACCTTTAAACAGATAAAGTCTAGGTCATGACTGGAAATAAGCAGTTCAATAACTGAAAGACAACATTAGTGAGAACAAATTTCAAGCCAAAATGATTTAAAATCATTTTAAAGAAGTTTAACGTAATTTCATATACTAAAATGTACCATTCAGGGAATAATTTACAATAGATACCTAAAGAAAGGATATCACAGTATAAGTCAAGTCACATCTAGTTTTGTCTCTGGATACCACGCATTATTTGCAATGCATACATTATAAAGGCATTTACTAATTATACATACTTGCATACATGTGATTAAAGAGAAGCTATCCAAAAAAGGAAACAAATCAAAATTACATTTAAGATTCTCTAGAAATTATACATTATTTATAATGTACATGTCATAAAAATATTAAATTTATTTAAGCACAATGTCTCTTAAAGTAAAAAAATAACTTTCCAAACTCAGAGAGGTAAGATACCAGATAAAAATTGTAACTCTTCATAGAAAGCCTCTTAGAATATCTTTTTTTCAGAAGAAAGCTTTCAATGGTACTCTCGAATAGCAATGCCTGATTTTAAGCAAAGTTTATACTTAAAAAATAAAAATTTTCTTTAAATCAAGGCAGACAGAATTGTGTAGTGATGGTCTGGTTGCAGCTTATAACCACTTTGCCCATAGGGATCCCTATGCATTCTGCTAACATGGTAGGCACACAAATTCAATGTATGTTGGTAGTTTTATAGGTACCAGAACATTTTGGTTAAAGTGTAAACTAAGATAATTAGGTTTAGTGTCTTAGGCTGGGAAAAAATGTAGTAGGTTAGGTAAAATTCCTGTTGTCAGTGGGGTTATGAAAACAACCTTCAAAATTTACCCTCTGAGTTTTTGGAGTAGATAAGGAAAATTAAGGAGAAAATAAAAGCTGGATATACCTTCAACAAAGTGACAGCTTACCTGATATGCCATTCTTGCTGGTGTTCAATAAAGCTACAGATGCTGCAGAAACTCTTTTATTGTTCACAGTCTGCCCTGGTTTTCTTGAGGTACATTCTTCACTATCACTGTCCTGTACATTTAATAGCCTTGGCTGGAAACACTGTAGTCGACATGATCTGATATTGCTTAATATTTCAGAAAGGGACAGTCTATTTTCACAATGTTTACTGGAAGGATTGGTCCGTGAGAAATTAGAAGAAAAGTCTATAGTTTGGGAAGAGCTTGAAAAACCATTCAGCATTTCAGGGTCTATCTGTTTCAGGACTGGGTCATGTTCTGTGGATATTCGGTCCATTATGACCCTGAAAAGCAATATGAAACCAAATATTATCTGGAAGAACTTAACATTTTCCTATACCTTTCTTTCCAGCCTGTAAACAAAATCCAGGTCAAAATAAATAGTTTACCTTCCACCTCTGCCAATTCGCCTCCTTGCAAATCCTATACATCTTCTTGGGACTGTCAATGTTGTAAGGCAATGCCTATATCTCAACTTATCCAAATCTGCCAATTCTGAATTTTCAAATGAATGGTTAACTTGGTCCAAACGAGGCTGCAAAGAAAGAAAAATAATTAAAACTCATGGAGTAAATCTGAAATGAAGAAAAGCTAAAATAATAAAAAGTAACTACAGCATTAGAAAAATTAGAATTTAGCTATGAACTGTAAAATTGAGGTTTAAATAATAATAACCAGGCAAAATTTTATAAAACTAAATAAAATATTCACTCACCAAACTAACTCAAACTGAATTTTAATTTATAAATATAAAATACATTGAGGGTATATTATATTTTTAAAAGAAATATATCTTTAAAGAATAAACATGGCTTTTAATATTTATGTAAAAAAAAACAGAGATAGTAAAGTTAGTAATTTATAAGCTTCCTATTGAGATAAACCAGAGGAAATTTTTTCTGGACCAAAAATTGCATTTTAAGCATGGGTCAAGTTGACACTTCCTCTTTGCTTTTAAGAAAATACAGTCCATTTCTTTGCCTTCTCATTCCCTTTATTATTCTGTTTTTTTGTGCTTTATCACGTTTGCCCTTTTTATAAAACTTTCCCACTTCTATCATCAGCATAACTTGTAAAACAAGTCCTTACCTCTTCTACATTAAATACAAACACACACCCTGGAAAAAGGTGTGTGTTTACTGTAGTGTAACAAGACGAACAGTGTCTACAAGCCATATACCAAAGTCATCCTTATATCTACAGTTATACCTTATCTGAAAACATTTGGGAGTGAAGGTCATTCCTTGATGTTATGCTGCACCAAAACTTGACTTAACAACACAAAGTAATTTCTAAGTATGTCAAAAAGTTTTGAACATAATGACTAGATAAAATAATGCCATGAGGAAAGTTTAAAAATGATTTATTTTTGATACTTACTGGGTATGTATGCACAAGATGGGCTTGCCTAATAGTAGATTTCAATAAACACTTCAAAGTCATCAAGGGTTCAATTAGAGATTCGGGGCTTACCTAACTCTAGCACTGACATTGAGTAATTTTTGTAAATGCTGAGCTATAGCTGAAGCCCACAGTGCACTAGATGTCTAAAATATGAGTCATCAAATTCCAAGTGAAGGATTCTGATATCCTTTGAAATAACTCAGTACCTTTAAGCATCTTTTATTGGTATCTACATAGGGAATATTAAACTAAAAATGCTGATGGATTTCCCATTTTTAGATCAAGTCTAATTCACCTTGACAAGAGTTACCTGTTAATTCCAGTTCACAAAAATACCACAAAAAATAAAGTTCTTACAGCATAATACTGGCATCCTGCTCGCCTCCTGAAAGCACAGGGACCATCAGGATCATTTTCTTCTTCAGGTTCTGATACTGGGGACGGTACCTGAAAAATGAGGAATGAGACATTCTGTTTAGAAGTTATCAAAAGTCAATAAATAAATCTTTATAATAGTCTAAAATCAGAATCCGATGATCAACAGTAAATCACGCTTATACACAGTAGGCAGTGGATTCCCTAAAACATTTAAAGAATAGCAAAAATTTTCTACAGTTAGAAACTAATTCTTTTTAGTAGATTAGTTCTTGCAGGTAAGTTCACATGGTATTGCTTATGTGCTTCTGAACATGTAAGCTTTACAGAGTTAAGAAGAATTAATACAGTTTTTATTTCCCACTTCTATTTTGTAAATAATATACGTGGCCATAAATACTTTGTTATGATGATTATGTTTTACCTATAGGTAGGTGTATTTTTATCCAATAACTTTATCTCTTAGTAATACAGGCAAAAGCTAGGAAATTTTAATAAAGCTTATAAGTAGCCCCCACCCCAAAGCCATAAAGGCCATGTATTTTACTCAAAGGGGAGTCCCTTATTCCCCCACTCATTTTTTAAAAATCATTTTTGAAACTTAGCAAATCAGAAGCAGGACATTAGAAAAGGAAAGAAGACTTGCTAAAAGGTAGGCAGACTGGTCGCAGAGAGAGAACTGATAAACCTGCAACTTGACCGCAAAAGAATAAATGAAGACCTGCCACATATTAAAAAGCTTCCTGTCTGGGACCTTGTGATACCAGGTCAAATCTGTATATAGTCTGAGTGCACCCTTAGGGCAGCGCCCATACATTACAGCACACTTTATAAATGTCATCCAAAACCAGGTATATGATATATAAATATACTTGATATGGCAGGGAAACAATGTGGTTTAGACAAATTTCTACCCACAATGGTTAAAAAAAAAAGTTTCTGTTGTCTTACGATTTCACTTTGGAGTACATCTTTTTGACAACACTGGCTCATACATATTTACTTGCAAATTTTTGAATCTCACAAATCCCTCTCTTCCTATTTTGAGAGGAAAAAATGTTTTCTCCATATTATTTCCCAACTGTGGTAATTACCACTGAGTGGGGTTATGCAGGGAAGAAAGGCATTTGTTTGAGGTTCCAATATGTCTCCCTCAGCCCTACGGGGGAGACACAGAAACAGTAAACCAGGGTTGGTTCTTCTTCACAGGGAACCAAGCCCCAAACCTAAAACTTGAAAGGAAATCCCAAATGTGAATTTACACTTTGGTTCCTTTGCAAATCATCTATCTCTTCTAAAGTACACTTAAAGGTCTTTATAAGTACAAGGTCTTATAAATTTTTTGCAAAAGTATACCACTGTTCCTCCCTTCCAACCACCATTCCCTAGGAGTGAATTTCAGGATTTAGTCTGAGATATAGGAAGACAGAGCCATTTTAGGAAAACCAGAAGCAAGATCAAGAAGAGACAGGTTTTTCACTTCTGCTCTGCTGCAAATCCACTGGATAAGTCTGGTTAAAATGTCTGTTTTCAAGCCTTCTTTTTTTACTTGCTTATTGGACAAAGAAGCAGCATATGATTATTTTATTGATTTTTTTATCAATAAAATGTTGATTTTATAAGAGCCACATTCTAAATAGCTGCCACACTGAATAATGCCCAACTATAGATGAACACTTACTTTAGCAACATGGGGATACCGTTAAAAAATTAATGAGGATTGTCAATGACCTAGTACAAGGACTCAGAGGAACCTAAAAGTTTCAAAATGCAATTTTCATTTGGCGATGAGAGTAGTAGACTATATGAATAAACATAAGAATTTAGAAAAGAAATGAAGATACCTTAATGCATGAGGAATATATGACAAGTACAATATGTTGAGTGTGCCCTACTATCAGGGTGGATAGACCGATTCTAGCAATAAGAAAAAGGTTTCTACAGGTCATTGTATCCCCATGATATCATTCTTAAAGGGAATGTACAGTAAAACATTATAGGGTCTTATTAGTACCACCAATATAAAGCTATTATATATAGTTATCTACCATGTCATATTTTGACTTAAAATTCTTCAATAAATTTCGAGTCAATAAATTTTGATGCAGTACTTCAGGCATCATTCTATTCACCCTTTCTTCCTTTTATTGTTTTATGTTCCAACAATGCCAAATTGCTAGCAGTTCTCTCTAATACGCTGTTCTCTCTGCCTAGAGGCCTTCCCTACACCTTTTATCTGAAAAACTACTATTTGTTAGGACATTATTTCCCTATTCTTTCAAAATGGTCATTTAATTACTGTTTCACGACTGTTCCAAGCCCTGCCTACGTCTACTTGGATGATCCTCTAAGTCCTTTTCAAGAGCGTACTAAATCAAACACATCTCTGTGCACTGGTTATAATGTACACGAATGCTAAAACATTACCTGGGGTAAAAAATTAAATCACTGACAAAAGAGTAACAATACATTATCTAGCCAAAGGACACGTTTTATGGGAATTCTAGATTTTAAATAGTTACAATAAAGGGTTTGTAAGCAGTCTTGCTTCTAAACACATCTGTGATGTTGGTTTTTAGAGAACTTTTTTTTTAAAGCAAGCAAGTCAGAATGTTAAAATATGCTAAACCTTATTTGTTAGGTAGTCTCTTTAGATAGTCTATACCATATAGAAAAGGAAAAAAAAAAAGGAGAATACTGCCAGAACAGGTGCTAAATAATTAAAAAAACAACAACAACAACAATGATCCTTTAAGGCATAAAATAAAGATCTTGTCTTAAAAGCAGAATTTATAAAAGTAAAATAAAGATGCTAATTACTAACAATTTTCTATAAAACGGTTGCATTATAAATCAAAGAATTAGCTTCACAAGTTGAAATTTGAACCTGTTTTCCTGAACCTTGTTTGTAATCAAGTTATTGCCAAACAAATTAGCAAAATTAGCATTAAAGCTGTAAAATACAATGCTAGTGGGCTATGGTAAAAAGGGAATTACTCTTGGTGAATACTTACAATTATGCATTAAATGTCTTAAAACATAAATAATCTTTGGTTCACTGATTCCATTTCTAATAATCTATTTTAAATAGAGGGAAAAGATAGAGATGTTCATTTTCATAAAGGGAAAACTGAATACTGCCCAAATTCTACATCACAGAATAAATTCTATCCTAACGATAGAAAATAACAAGAAATCAATACCATTTCAGTGGCTAGATAAATGTGGAAAATGTTTATGCTATACCATTAGGTGAAGAAAACAAGAATCCAAACTCTAAGATGTCAATCTATGTTTTAAAATATAGCAATATAAAAGACTAGAAGGAAATGTTTTAAAAATAGTTTTAAAACAAGCACCTGTGGAAATTCATCTTCATCTGAGCTGTGAAAGTCATATTGCTTAATGTCACTCTTATTGATCACAGGCAATGTCTCAGGAGTGGGTTGCTGAGATGTTATCAAAGCCTCTGCTTTAGGCTTCTTTGGGTACTTCTTCTTTTGACGAACCACATCAGAAGCCTCTTCTTTCAAAGACAAATGATGAGGGTGCTGTTTACATGACGATTTTTCCCCCAAAGGAAGAAATGAAAATCATTTTAGAAATCATGAAAAACTATACTGCTCTTTGAAAACATACATTTTTACCCAGGAGGTAATTTTATTTACTGTTTTTATTATGCAAAACTTATGTGATCATAAATTTTAAATGTTTTATTTTCTGTAAGTTATGATAAAAAATAATTATGATATTAAGTTTGCTTTATATATTGTTAATACTTGTTAGAGATTTTTAAAAATTGCTCTATTATTGTGCAATCCAGTATTTAAAAAGTATTTAATATTAATTTTAAATCATCTGTACTAATGATGAAAATTAATGACTTTTTATTTTTAAAATAACCTGAATTAGATTATGAATTCATTAATTCATTTCTACTCTTATTTCTAATTTTTAAAAAAATGTCAATTTTTTCTGAGGAAAAAGAAGCTTATTAACTAGAAAAAACTTCACTTTTTACAGGGTATAGTTATTGCCTCAACTGAACAATAGTTAAACTATTCTCAAGTATCCCAGAGCTGTGTTGGTACTTCAGAGACCATCAGGCAAAAAGACTGGCTGATATGGTGGATTTCCACATCACCTCATATCCCCCAATGCCTGTCCTCAACAGAGTAGCTCTGTTTCTGTTTTAACATATTGGCATTCCTTTTTATAAAAGGGACCTACCACTTTGAAAAGTTTGAAAATGGCTGTTCTAAGCACCAAAGTACAAGCAATATGAAAAGTGTAAAAATATTTAGGAAGTTATACATTTTCCCATGTAGCCCAGATTTTTGTTAAAACTACATTAGGGTCAGAATGGTATACACAATGAAAATATTGCTTAAATGCCAAATTATTTAGTGAGACAATGGTTTCATACAATGGGTATAGTTTCAACACCAAAAAGAAAACCTCAACTTCTTAGAAACTACCAGTACTTTAAGGTGGGATGTGTGACAAAGTATTAACTATGTGTAATATGGTACAGCAACAATGGATACAACCATATTTCTAAAAGTAGGGTTTAAAGAGGCTGAGTGTTTATTCTTAGAAATGATCTAAAAAACAATATATAGTAAAGGCTATTCTGTCAGTAATTTTGGGTTGAGATTTTCATATTCTATGCCTACCAATCAAATACCTAGGAAAGGCAGTGATTTATATAAAGTAGATTTTAAAAAATGACTTAGAAAATGACATTTATTGCATTGATAACATTGTAGCTATAGAGGCAAATGTGATTTAAAGGGAATCAGGTAGATGGGCTAGATGCCTGTGATTAATAAGAAAGAAGTCTGGTGTTTGAACTGATATGAGTTGAGCAAAGGAGGAGTTTCCCTGCTCCCACATTCTTCCTTGACCTTTAAGAAGGAACCCATGAAAAATGAGGATTGTGTATATTTTTAAAAGATGAATTTTCCACAAACACCCTAAGTCACTTTTATATCTTGATTCACAGTAAAGCTCTATCGTCCAATGCTTTGTTAATACCTGTTTCTTATTTAAATCGAAGCTCCTAAAAAAATTAAAGGTCTTATTAATTTTTATATTTCTATTGAATACTTTAATGTGCCAAGTGAATACTGAATAAATATAATTCTTTAGTCTAAAAGACGAAAGTAATCGTGTCTGACTCATCACTAGGAAGAAATTGTAATCTAGAAATTAGAAGATTTTTTCAAATCACAAAGGATAGATAGCAATGGATAACTGCTGGTTTGGCAATGATGACGACAACAAGAATAACTTAATAGTCTCAATGAAGAAAGCTTTTATTTTAGATTCTGATGCCTGTCAGTACAATGCAGGATTTGTTAAGGCTAGTGGTAATAAATAAACTTTAACCTTATTCTTTACAGAAGCAGCACACACAGTAGAAAGCACATCATCTCTGATGGTAGATCTGGACTCACACCTTGAATCTGCCACTTATTAGTTATTTGATCTAGAAGTTACACAGAGTAAAATCTATCTCAAAGGACTGAGTCATGTGTATGTAAAATTCCTAGCCAAGTGTTGGCAAGTAGTAAGAACTAAATACATTATTACTTTTTTCTTTAACTCAACTCTAGTAAGACAACTTCAGAAACCAATAATGTGAGATCAATTAATACCATACATGTTTCTTCCCAGAAGATATTCACCTTAGTTTTACATTCTTGGACTTTATGATGATTTCCGTTATGAAGAGCTGCTGGAGTGGTATGTAACTCTTTTTCTGACCGATTGATTTTCACTTCATTAAGGATTTCACCACCATAGTCTCCCAAATGATATCTTGAAAAGTTAACAAAATTTTAAAAATATAGCACGGTTTAAATATAAAGAAAAACCAATGACACCTCAATTAATTGGAATACAACTAATCAAACAGAGCCAGCAATTAGATTATTCTTAAAAGAGAAGATCTGTAGGAATAAAGAAGCTCATAACTGAGATTTAATAAACAAAACAAACCAAAACAAACAACCCTCCCCCCCAAATTTCCAAGGTACACAGAAGACAAATTTCTCGTATATTTTATATTTTGAAGCACTGGGAAATGATGCTTAGAATGCTAACTTCAGGAATCACATAAAATTCTATTAGGTTTAGTACAGTCTAATTACGTAGATAAATGACTATTATAATAGAGAACACATTTTCAAAATGCACTGAAACAAAAAATGTTTTCTACCTAGTCAGAAAATAAAATCAGACATTCATTCCCCTCAAATTCTGATTAATAGAAATTTTAATAAAGATTTTGGACAAAATGATCTCGAGGTTCTTTTCTAAATACAATTCAAGGATTCTGAAAACAAAACAAAACAAAACATAAAACTTAATTGTATTAGAGGATCTATATTAAATACAAAAATATCTCCCAAGTGTGTACTCCAAATTATAACAATCTGCTTTAAATAAAAACTAGTAACCACAATTCTTCAAAAAAAAATGTAGATTTTGTTAGAGAATCTATTTCAATTGTTTTAAATTTAACAACAAAAATCTCTCTCCTCTGGTTATGTTTTGCCCATCATGTGACTAAAGCTGCCACTAGTATGTAATTGTAGCAATGTTACCTTTTTTCCACAACTTCTAAGGTTAAGTGCAATAATTCTCGTTTTGTTTTCTCTCTTCTCTTAATCATTTCCAAAATTGTTATGGCTCTACTAAACTCTCGTCTCAGTTTCAACATCTTTTCATAAGAGGCTTCATCATTCTTACGATTCTATTGAAAATAATGACAATGTAAGAATAAACAATTCCAATTATCCACATTTCCAGCTTCATTCAACAAAATCTTACCAGACTCAAATTCATTGTATAAAAGCAAAATGTTAAATGTAAAAATGTTAAAAAATCATCTAAACAACAACTATATTAAAAAAAACCCCTGAAAATATAAGTAAATATCTCTCAATAAATATTCAGGAAAAATGTTGCCCGCTGTTGAAAAGATGGAATGATGTAGAAGGGATAATTCCAATGTAACCAAATTTGTAAAGGTGCCTGAAACAAAACCTAGTGAGTAAATGAGAAAACATAGTCCATTTGTATTTTACCAAGGTATTTTTCAGTAACAGAAACATTCTGTCAAATCAAAGTTACCTAAAAATAGCCAAAATGGGTCTTACACTTCTATGTGAACATGCACAAGGACAAGCAAAACTTCATTTCAGAAACTCAGATATAAAACAATGTGGGATATAAAGCACCTCCAGGAATGAGATTATCATGATTTAGTGTGATAATAATACCTCACTACAGAGTAGAAAAGCAAGTTAGTAAAAATTCCGAGTTTCAGAGTATTGTTCAGAAGTTTCTACTTTGAATTGTAGAAGGAATTTGAACAGACTTAAGAGTGACAGTCCTATTTAATAGTCAGGAAAGGCTCAGTTGAGATTAGCAGCATCGACTTGCATACAAAAATTACTGTTACTATAAAATGTTTCATTCAATCAAATAGCCACAGAATATTTAACTTTATATTAGAAAAGGCACTATTTGTTTTAAAATAGACCATTACCACTCCTCATTCTACATGTCCAGATAGATTGTACACTTAAGCAATCTCTCCATCCTTGAATAAATAATGCAATATGACATTAAGAAGAATCTGAAGAAAGCCAGGTTTCACACTGGAGGATTATAAATAATAAAGCTTGAGAAAGCATCAAAGTTTTACTTTTTTCCCTTTTGTGTATAGTTTCTTATATTTTAAAATTAATCAGCAACAACAAAATATCACCTCAACAACAAAATATCACCTAAACTAAGTTCCACTAAGGTGATGCATATCAACTACTAAGAATTTATGTTAATAAGCCATTCTTTTATCAAGAGGAAATTAATTTTTTTCCCTTCATTAGTATGCAACGAAAGGCAAAATCTAAAGCATTATTTTAAGCATCGGGTGTTTTTTTTGGTAAACAGGCAGCAATAATACCCTCCAATTGAAAAAACTTAATGTTACCAACAGCAAATATTGAAGTGTCTACTCTGTGCAGGATATTGTGCATGTCCCCTATCCTCAGAAAGCTTCAAGTCTTGTAAGAATAAGATACACATAGATTCAAAATATAAAACATAAACAAGCCAGCTGACCGATATTGAAAAGAACACCAGAACCTTCAGACTGCCTCCCTCTCTTTCACTAAGGGTTCCTCCTCTGGACTACATGCTTCTGCCCTGTTTTACTCATTCACTTCCTGCTCTCTTTAGGCCCAAATAACCACCTTTTGCTAATTTTTTTTCTTTCCTCAGCCCAGTTTTCTATTTATTTTGAAATAATTTCAGATTTACCAAAAAAATTACACAGTATAAAGAATTTCCATATATCTTCATCCAGGTTGCCCAAATGTTAGTATTTTACACACTTCTGCCTTATCTCTTTCTCTATGTATACAGGGTGGGGCCAAAGTAGGTTTATAGTTGTGAGTATGCAAAACAGAGTTTATTCTTGTATTAGTACTTATTAATTATTGTATTATTTTCCCCTATGAACATAAATCTACTTTTGCCCCACCCTGTAAATATACATCCACACGCACATATGTTATATATTTATGTACATGCATATTGTTATGGACTGTATACTTGTGTCTCCTGAAACTTCCTATGCTGAAATTCTAACCTCCCAATGTGATGGTATGTGGAAGTGGGATATTGTGGAAGGTGATTAGGTTATCAGTATGGATTCTTAGGAATGGATTAGTGCTCTTATAAAGGAGACTCCGGAGAGCTCTCTTGCCCCTTCTACCATGTGAAGGCACGGCAAGATTACCATTCATGAACCAGGAGGCAGGCCCTGAATCTGTTGGTACCTGGATCTTGGACTTCCTAGCCTCCAGAACTGTGAGAAATAAATGTTTGTTAAGCCACTCAGCCATCCAATCTATTACATTTTAATTACAACAGCCCAAATGAACTAAGTAAGACACATACACATATATGTATATAAATATATATGAATTATTAACAGTGGTATTTTAAAGGTTTTTAAAGAAAAACATATCCCTCAACACATTAAACTGTATTTTCTAAAAACAATATTCTCTTATATAACCACAGTAAATTATCAAAATCAGGAAATTAACATGATATAATCCTATTACCTAACTTACACATTTCGTTTATATTTCACCAATTGTCCCACTAATGTCCCTTACAGCAATAAATATAATCATTACATATACTTTTATATACTTAAACATAACTGTTGCTATAAAGGGTATTAAGTGGGACAAATAGTAATTTTTATTATTAAAATTCATTAAAATGTAATAAATTCTTTTTTTCTGTCTGGGATCTGATTCTGGATGAAAACTGCATTTAATTGTCATGTCTCTTTAATCTATAATTTGAAATAGTTCTCTGATTTTCTATGGTGATCATGATCTTGATATTTCTGAATAGTAGAGGCCATTTATTTTTACAGAATATTTCACAATTTGGGTTTCTTCGATGCTTTTCCACAATTAAATTTGGGTTATATATTTTTAGTAGGACCATAACAGATGTAATGTTATATCCTTCTCTTACCATATCACAAGTTAAAATGATACCCATTTGTTCCATGAGTACTGATGTTAACTTTGATCACTTGACCAAGATGATTGTCTGCCAGGTTTCTCTAGTCAAATTACTGATTTTCCTTTTTTTAAATTAAAAAGTATGCTGTAGAATTTTGTATCTTATTCTTCATCAAATTTCCTCCCGCCAGTTTTACATACATTGACTCTAACATTTGCCTGAAGCATTATTACTATGGTGTTTGCCAAATGCTGATTTTTAAACTGCATCATTCCACTGACATTTATAAGTTGGAAATCTATGATAAGGAAAAGTGTACCCTTCTCTTATCTATCTGTCTGTGTATCAATCATCCATTCATCCATCCATTTGTGTCAGTACGGACTCATGTCACTTATAGTCTATGAGTTATCCATTACTCTCAGTTAGACACTCCAACTTTCCCAGATTTGCTCGGAGGAGACACTCCTGAAGCCTTCTGTCATGACTCCAATATGCTTCAACCTTCAGTCACATTCTTATTTTCTGGTATAGCAGAATGTTCCAAGCTTATGTTAGTATTTCTCCAGCCTCAGACTAGGAACCAACCATTTTTCTAAGGAAACCTGGTTCCTTTTTAATGAAAAATGCTTTTTAAAATCATGATCTACATGCAAAGCATACCCACTGCTACTGAGTCTTTGCTTCTAGACCCTCTCAGAAAACAAAGTTAGGAAACATATATGTAATATATGTATGCTCATAAACATACACACACATGCATATCTGTGTCTAACTATGTCAATATATTAAAATCCATGCGTTCATACTGATACCTTTCCTACATGCTTTTAATATGACCCTATTCCCTGTTTTCAAACCCACTTGTTCCCTTTGCCTTTCCTTACAGGTGTCTCTGCCCAGGGCCAATTCCTTCATTCCTATTCTAGGAACATACAGGTCTGACCTACTGCCAAATCTCCAGGGAAATGGTTCTCAAACTGCTGCACTTTAGAACTAGATGTTTTTGTCACCAAGGATAACCTACAGGTGATTGTTATGTGCAGCCAGACTGAGAACCACTACCATGAGAGTTTCCTGTTTGTCTTGCTGCTTCTGGGCCACAGAGAGGGAGGAGAGAAGGCACAGATGCTAACAGTTGCCATCTCTGGGGTTAAATATATAAAATGTATATGCTGATTCAAGGCTTTCCAATCAGTGCATTTAGACTTGCTGGTGCCTTAAGATGACCTCATTTAAGAACATTACCTAGAGTGTGAGTAGTTACACACTCCCAAATTATTAGTTTGGTGAATTAAAATTAAATTCTAGACTACCAAACAAATATTTTAAAAGTCCCTTACTTTGTCTTTGCATCACCTATATAAGTGTTTTTAATTTTGTGGAAATAGAAAAGGAAGCAGAGAATCTTTATTAGCTGTATTCATTTTTGCATATCTCAATGCCTTCCCACCTCCTGATTACCCTGGAGGATGGGAATGGGGGGTTCACTGTTGACTGCTTTCCCAACTTTCTCATTTTGAAAGACATAAACATTTTAAACCAGCAATAGTGTGCAAGAAGGCGAATAGTCTTTGGTACCACAACGAAAAACAGAGAGGAATAAAGAGGCTAGTGGAAAACAAAATATACCACCTGGCAGAGGAAGATAAAAATAACAGGTAACAGAAGGGATGGGAATCAAGAGCATTAGGAAAAAGCTGGACTAGTTAGTTATTACGCAATGGTGAAGCACCTAAACACAGGGATCCATTACTAGCAATTCTCAATATCCACTGGTTAGAAAACACTGATTTAACCTACTGAAGAATAAAACACATTTAAACATTTAGAATATTGTTTAGATGCCAATAAATATTTCTAATTTTAAATACTTCATACCTACTCACTAAAAGTCAACCAACAGTACTTTTCCTTCAAAAGACATTGCTAAAAGTCTGTTTTGCAATAGATCTAAATTAATTTCTTTTAAAAAGCAATTGGCAGTTCAAATTTTTCAGTCATTCAGATAACCTTTCCTTCCTCATGTCCAATGGTCTACATTTGTAAAGTTTTACTGTATTTACAAACTTATCACATTCTTGTCTTGTCTAAGACACTAAGTCTTCATAAAATATCTTCCTTAGCTAAGAACTAAAATGCCAAATTGAAAAAACTCAGCTTTGGTTAGGGAATGTCATCTACACTTGGGAAATCCTAGAAAGAGTTATATAAACTCTGATTGTTAACCAGTAGGAGGGTTTCTCCTAAAATATACTATCCCTGACAGCTGTTATATTTCCCAGCTGTTATATTAACTGCTGACGAGGACAAGCTTTCAATGTTAGAAGAAACAGGATTCCACAGAAAACGTTTTGCCTCCAATTATAATTTCTCATGGCTTTTACATTTATATGTACTTACTATTTTACAATGCTAGAGAATGTGTTAGCATGTGTGGGGTTTACTGTGAATTATGAGAAATGGAAGGTAGTGAGTAACTACTCTGAAATGATGCTTTCTATACCATATCATTCCACAGCATGAGACCTTTTCCTCTTAAAATTCTGGCTCACAGTGCTTCTGAAAGCCAGATGGGGACAAGTTTATCAATATGAAATCTGACACAACTTACAACTCATAAAAAGATTCCTCTGTGTTACTTATGACTGTTGGCAGAACAAGCTTGAAAATGAACCTTTCCCTACTTCCCATGACCCTATAGTAGCTAAAAGCTGTAAAGTCCATTTTTATATACAAGGATTAGAATATGGTTTCAAAGGAACTATATATAAGCTTTTAAGCTTCCCAAATAAAGGATATAGAGAATGTATAGCTTACTGAAAAAATCAAAACTTCCAAGGTACACAAAGACCTGTAATTCCTCCTATCACTTCAACTGCATGTCTAAAATGGTTATGATCAGTAGATTTATAAAGGGCATGGGATTAGATAAAAATTGTACACAACTGGTCAACAGAAGCTACTAAAGAGAGAAATTTCTAACATAAAGCTCAACAATATCAGTAGTGCCTCTTTATGTTAAAAATTATTCAAGTTATTAGCAGAAAAAAATACTGGTCTTAAATACTATTAAGCTATATTCAATTAAATCTAATTTGCACATTACCTTTCGAGTCTGCATTTTCTCCGTTCTCCTCCGAAAGGCAACATAAGGGTCATTGTTAGTAGAGCCATCTCTTTTCTCTTGTTTTATCTGAGGAATGAGGGATGGCCCCCTGCAGTTTTTACGTTTTCTCACCCAGTAGTCATATACTGCTTTAATAAGGTAATCATCTTCATTTAGCAGCAGTTTTGCTTCTTGAAGTGTTACAAGCTAAATTTTAAAAAAGAACACATAATATCAACTACATTGTTTGAAAAAGAGAAATCAAAAAAGTTAAACTATACCTATGGAAAAAATGTGATTAAGTCTAACAATTATGATCAGGTATCATGATAGCAGAAAACAAAATTCAATTCAATCAAACAAAAAATTTCTTATTAAGGAGCTTTATCTGAAAATTTACATTCTGCCCTGAGAGGTAGTGAGTACCATCACTTAAAACATTTAATAATCCTGGATGAATGATAGTTGGGAAGACTACAACAGATTTGTGCCTCAGGTAAATCTTGGACTGGAAGACATCAGAGATCCTTCAAAATTCTTTGTTTTTTTAAAAAAATATATTTTATTGATTATGCTTCTACAATTGTCCCATTTCCCCCCCTTCATCCCCTCCACCCTGCACGCCCCCTCTCACCCACATTCCCCCCTTTAGTTCATGTCCATGTATCATAAGTTAACTTCTACATTTCCCATACTATTCTTACTCTCCCCCTGTCTATTTTTGTACCTACCATCTACGCTACTTATTCTCTGTACCTTTTCCCCCTCTCTCCTCCTCCCACTCCCCTGTTGATAACCCTCCATGTGATCTCCATTTCTGTGGTTCTGTTCCCATTCTAGTTGTTTGCTTAGTTTGTTTTTGTTTTAGGTGTGGTTGTTAATAATTGTGAGTTTGCTGTCATTTTATTATACATGTTTTTTGATGTTCTTTTTCTTAGATAAGTCCGTTTAACATTTCATAGAATAGGGCTTGGTGATGATAAACTCCTTTAACTTGACCTTATCTGAGAAGCGCTTTATCTGCCCTTCCATTCTAAATGAAAGCTTTGCTAGATAGAGCAATCTTGGATGGAGGTCGTTGCCTTTCATGACTTGGAATACTTCTTTCCAGCCCCTTCTTGCCTGCAAGGTCTCTTTTGAGAAATCAGCTAACAGCCTGATGGGAACTCCTTTGTAGGTTACTGCCTCCTTATCTCTTGCTGCTTCTAGGATTCTCTCCTTTGTTTTAACGTTGGGTAATGTAATTATGATGTGCCTTGGTGTGTTCCTCCTTGGGTCCAACTTCTTTGGGACTCTCTGAGCTTCCTGGACTTCCTGGAAGTCTATTTCCTTCGCCAGAATGGGGAAGTTCTCCTTTATCATTTGTTCAAATAACTTTTCCACTTGTTGCTCTTCCTCTTCCCTTTCTGGTACCCCTATAATTCAGATGTTGGAATGTTTAAAGATGTCCTGGAGATTCCTAAGCCTCTTCTCATTTTTTTGAATTCTTGTTTCTTCATTCTTTTCTGTTTGGTTGTTTCTTCCTTCTAGTCCACTCCATTGATTTGAGTCCCAATTTTATTCCCATCACTATTGGTTCCCTGTGCATTTTCCTTCATTTCACTTAGTGTAGCCTTCATTTTTTCATCTAATTTGCAACCAAATTCAACCAATTCTGTGAACATCCTGATTACCAGTGTTTTGAACTGTGCATCTGATAAGTTGGCTATCTCTTTACCACTTAGTTGTATATTTTCTGGAGCTTTAATCTATTCTTTTATTTGAGCCTTTTTTTTTTTTTTTGGCTTGTAGCGCCTGTTACTTAGCAAGGGGCGGAGCCCTAGGTGTTCACTAGGGAGGAGTAACCCACGTCTCTTTCCTGTGACGCTACATGTGGGGGAGGGGTCTGAGAGGAAACCACGGTGCTTGTTCCGCTTTCTGCCAAATATCAGTCCTGTCCTCTGCGTCCCCCAAGCAAATTGGGCCCTTCTGGTGCTGATTCCCAGGTGAGTGGGCTTGTGTACATTCTAGGACTCTGTGGGTCTCTCCAGTGAACTCTCCTGTGAGGCTAGGAGTCTCTCCTGGCACTTCAACCCCCACAGGTGTTTTCAATCAGTGGTTTGAAGCTTTATTTCCCTGAGCTGGGGACCTGGGTTGCCGCGGTCTGTCTCGCTCCCCAGTTTCACCTGGTTTATCTGCGCACAAATGTGGGGCCTCTTGGTCTGCCAGCCGCCTTTCAGGGTCCACCAACTGCCACCTTGCCTAGAGTCCTCTCTGCCCGGCCACCCAACTCCGCCCTGCCTACACAGGTCTGGATGAATGTGTCTACTTTAACTCCTTGGTTGTCGGACTTCTATGCAGTTCAATTTTCTGTCAGTACTGGTTGTTTTTTTTTGTTTCTAAATTGTTGTTGTCCTTATTTTGGTTGTGCGAAGAGGCACAGTGTGTCTACCTATGCCTCCATCTTGACTGGAAGTCTCAGAGGTCTTTGAAAATTCTGATATTCTATGTATGATTCTACACATTTGAGGATCTACTGTTTTTTTTTCTTCTTTTTTTAAAAATTATTTATTTATTTTTAGAGCAAGGGGAAAGGATGTTCTGGCATACCCCAGACCACTTGACTTCTTAAAACATCACTGTTAGGTGAAGAGAAAGAGAGGGAGAGAAACATCAATGTGTGGTTGCCTCTTATGTGGCCCCCACTGGGGACCTGGCCTGCAACCTAGACATGTGCCCTGAATGGGAATCAAACTGGCAACCTTTGGTTTGCAGCCCATGCTCAGTCTCCTGAGCTACACCAGCCAGGACAGGATCTACTAGTTTTTAATAGTCTCCTCTTTTCTGTGTTTTTGTTTACCAACAGAAACTAGAAGATATAGGTTTCTTTTTATCTCTTCAAAATAAAAGATACAGAGTAGGGCAAAAGTAGTTTAGAGTTGTTTGTATGGAGAATGATATAAGAATAAACTGTTTGGTGTACTCTTAACTGTAAGCTTACTTTTGCCTCACACTGTATACCCTAATTTATTGCAACTAAATATATAGTGCTTGTTTTGAAATTGTAAAAGGACAAACTGTTAGCATGTTTCCAGAAATTTCAACACAATTTTCAATTTCTGGTGCCAATTACATGTAAAAGCAATTCCTCTATCCAAGCTGGTTATGTCCTAAAGTCTTTTTTCTCAACACTCGTTCTGCTAATGACATTGTTGCATCTGCTGTGTGACAGACAGCATCCTATAAGTTTTCCTCTAGGAGCTTTGACATTGGTATCTCAGTGATCTGTTCCTTTATCAATGCAGCCAGTATAATATGAACATATTTCAAACTAACATTTGTAAAAATTTCCTTGGTCACATCTGTTTCCTTGTTCTTTGTGAAAACTGGGTAGAACAATCAACTTCAGCAGAATGGATGTGGGGTTACATATATCCACTTATAGTAAACTTTAGAAAAAGATCATACAGGAGTTTTAGGGCTGGAAAGCCTCAATGAAGTGATATTATCTCAAATTTTTTTAACTTGTATCAATTTAGAGATTAAGATTATTTTCAAAACAGGCTGAGATAGCTCCTAAAAATGTTTCCCTGAAACTCAGAAATGAAGGGAAAATTTCCTCACTCAAATTATAAGATCAACATGTGAACTGACCTATAGGGTTTTATGAAGTCATCTGAAGGCATAACTCACCAAATAAATTTCTCATATGATCTGACCTATACTGGTATAACTTCATGGAATAAATGCAATGATCATTTGGACTTCCAATCCTATGACAGTGATTACTAGGGCTAATTAGTTGATTTCTTATATAATTTTGTTGCCAAGATAGTTTGACCACAGAAGAATACTACACTGATAATGAAAACTCAAGTATTCTAGTTTTATGCAACAGTTACATTTAGTGCATTGAAATTATAAGTGGTCATTCTTCAGTTTATTCACTGTCTCAGTGAAGTCAGCTTAACAGCACTTGGAAGCTGAGAAATTTGGTCTTTCAGTGGCTGACCAGAGCCTGGAATGAGACCAAGACAAAAGAATCAATATCTCCAAGCATCAACTTTATTACTTTTTAAAAAGAATTTATTTAAGGGGGGCATGCATGCAAGGGAGGGAGGTGGGTTTGACTGGAATGGGGGGTAGTGGTAGGGGGTAAATTCAGACTTTAATTGAACAACAATTAAAAAAAAAAAGAATAGTATGGGAAATGGAGAAGCCAAAGACCTGGGGGTGGGGGAGAGAATGCTGTTGGGATGGGGGTTTGGGGGTGCAGGGTAGAGGGGGATAAAGGAGAGAAAAAAATAGGACAACTATAATAGCATAATCAATACAATATTCTTAAAAAAGAATTTATTCTTAGAAAGAGGGGGAGGGAGGGAAAAAGAGAGAAATATCTGTATGAGAGAGAAGTATCTTTTGGCTGCCTCTCCAACATACCCCGACTGGGGACCAACCCCGACTGGGGACCAACCCCGCAACCCCAGGCATGTGCCCTGACTAGAACTACATTGAAGACCTTTCACCTTGCAGAATGAAGCCCAACCAACTGAGCTACCCAACCAACTGAGCCACCCGATTAGGGTTCCAAATGTCTACTTTAATGGGACACTTTCCTACTGTTAATTGAGGTTCTCTGGAATGGTGACATATGCTCCCAAAGGCTACAAGGACAGTGATACAGTAAGAATCAAGCTTTGGCCCTGGGTGGTACAGCTCAGTGGATTGAGCGAGGGCCTGTGAACCAAAGGGTCACTGGTTCGATTCCCAGTCTAGTGTACATGTCTGGGTTACAGGCCAGGTCCCCAGCAGGGTGCATGTGAGAAGCAAACACACACTGATGTTTCTCTCCCTCTTTCTCCTTCCCTTCCCCTCTCTTAAAAATGAATAAAATCTTAAAAAAGAAAAAAAAGAATCAAGCTTTGTGGATCTAATAATATTCCACCGTGTGCTGACAGCATCATAGCATCACTAGCAGCTCTCACATGCTGTTCCAGGACCAATGCTGTGAGTATGCTACACGTGCTTTAGTTGTTTGGTCATTCTGTTTCTGATAAAATTTTACAACCTTTACTAATTAAATAAAAAACTTAATCTAACCATAGAGTAGGAAGGATGGGATTCTTTCCATCATCCTGCAGAGCAGTAGTGAGTTTCTTACATAACAATACTATCAAAATAACACTGCTTCCTATCCTCTTACAGGGGGTATTAGGGGATTAAAAAACTGCCTCAGATTTTCTTCTTTGGTGCTTCTTACTCCTGATAGAAATTTTCTTCTGCCTGGTTGTTAAGTATCCTCTTTGTATCTCAGGTCATAAGAATTCAATACACAATTTACAGCTAAACATCCTGATATTTCTTTCCATTGTTAACTGTATTTTCTTAGTTGGCTGCTGTTTTTATGTTGTTATCCAACAGAATTTTATTTTATTGAATAATCTTGGTTTTAATCATTCTGTAAAAATTATCTGTAGCTATTCTAAGGCAACTGGTATCACTGTATCACCATGATCAAGGTGACAGCATCATCAGAGGGGAGAGGGGAGGGGAATTTCAGGGGAAAAGGGGAAGGGTTTACAGGAACAAGTATAAAGGACACATGGACAAAAACTAGGGGCAGGTGGAAATGGGAGAGAGGTGGGGAGAGCTGGGTGGGTGGGCTTCGATGGGAGTTAAAGATAGAAAATTGTACTTGAACAATTAAAATAAGATTTACTTTAAAAAAGGTGACAGCATCAATTTGAGTAGGCAAGACCTATTTGCAGATAAAGTAGTCACAAATTACGTCACATGATTAAAAACCTACAAAATTAGAATTCTACTACTTTTAAACCCCAGAAAAAGTTCTGCCATTCGTTTAGTACTTTGTCAACTAGAAAGTAGTAGGAACCAGTATTTAACTGGCAAAGCATCTGGGGTAAATTTACTATCCCCAAGGCAGCTCTGAGTTGTTTGATTACTCAACTTTGGGAGCTTGGGGATGGGGAAATTAAAAGTTATCTTACCATATAGCCTTTTCTTCTAGACTGCTACTAGCTCTGTCAGGACAAGGATCATTTAGTGTGTTTATAAACAAAACTCATGGTCTGGCAATTTCAATAAATGCATTTTTAATATACACATGAATAAATTACATGTAAAAATTTTCAATATATAAAATAGCCAATTAAGCAGTAAGTAGTTAATAATTAATTACTAGCAGCCCATCACTGTGTCATAGGTTGTGAGAAAAATAAGTAAAGAAAATTTTAAGATAAATCCACTACCTAATGAAACATTATAACAAATAAGGTAAAGATAAATACAAATTAAACAATAAGAAAACAATGTAAGAACTTTGGAACTGAGTATTAGTGAACTAAGAGGCAGGACAGTGATAAGAACACTATCTGGGAGTGCCTGCAGATGTAGTTTACCATATAAGAATGAATTCACAGGACAGATACCGAGGAAAACGGTAACAAATGAGATGTGGAGGAGCAATGGAAGAGGATGAAGACAACAATCTGTACACGTGGAGGTCAACAGCATCCAATACTACAGGGATATTAAGCAGGATACAGGCTGAAAAGAGGCGCCTGGATGACATAAGAAAGTCACTCACTGGTGAACCTTGTATAATTTCTATAAACGGAAATGAATCATATGGTGGCTAATCTTTTGAAAACTTAAGTGTGACAGAAAAAGGAGAGACATAAGGTAACAGTTTATTAAGAAAGACAGGGTCAACTATAGGGACCCATGGCACATTTTTGGACAAAGAGAAAAAGAATGCAGAAATGAGAGAAGAGACAACTGAAAACAAACATTCAAGGAATATGAAGGTACACAAGGAAGAGTAAGAATTAGAAACTTAGGGACTAAAGGAAAAGTATAAAAAACAGATGACTCTGAGTTTTGCAAATCACTGGAGAGATAAGGAATATTCCACAGCATCATCTGGAGTTGAAAGTAAATGAAATTTTGGAAAGGTTAAAGTTGAGAGGTCTATGAAACATCTAGGTGGAAATGCCAACAGGCAGTATGAAAAGAAAAAAAAAAAAGAAAATCCTGAAACCTGAAAAGATGTCAAGACTAAAGGTACATGTGTTGTTATACCCACAAAAAAAGCTTGCTGAGGTGATATCACCCCAAAATGCATAGGTTAAGAATAATCACAAGAGAATTTCAAGAAATCCTGATGTTTTCAGGAGTTGAATAAAAAGTTGGCAAAAGAAAATTAGAAGGAATGGTCATAGAACATAATAAGAAAAACCAGAAGGGAATGATTTATATTCTAAAGATCAAAGATAATGATAGTCAATAAATAAGAAGAGATCAAATTAGACAAAAGGAGGGGGGCAGAAAATAATCACAGTATTTAGCAAAAGGAGTTTTCACTAATGACTTCATTACAGTAACCTCCACAGAATGATGCAGGCAAAAGCTTTGCCCCAGTCTATCTTTTGTGTCTTTCTCTACTCAATAAGTACTGGTTTAATTACAAACCTGATTCCTTGTCCTTGAATCTGGTACTATGCTAGCCTCCAGTAAGGAAAAATAAAGAAATCCATGAATCCACACAACAGGGACTGGGAATGAGGACAGCCTTTTGGTATCTTTAATCCTTGGTTTCATTAGCAGGATCTGTTTCTATGACAAAACCTCCACCTTCATTCATCTCTACTGCTGATAGCAAATGCATGCTCTCATGCTCTTAGTCTAGCCAGTTTATTTTGGGCCTAGAGAAGCTTGTCACTGAGCAAAGAGGACTCAAATAGGATAATGCTGATTATATGTGTATAGTTTATTGCATTGTTTCCATGCTTTTTGTTTATTCTGCCCCTACGAAGAAAATAAGCTCAACAAGGTGAGAACTTCTGTCATCTTTCCTGTTCACTTGAGGACTAAACAAATATTACTGATTGAATGAAAGGAAGTAAATTACAGAAGGGCGAAGGCTTCTGATGATATAATTTCAGCCACCATGAGTAATTTCTGAACAATCATAGAAAACAGAAATACCAAAAGACTGATCAAGCCTAAGATTGCTAGAAAAATTTGAAACTATAACTGATGCCAGAGATCAAAATCCTAGAAAAACTGTAAGCATTAACTATAATGAATATCAATTTGATAATTAAAACAAATCTCCAATTAAAAAAAAAAAGACATTTTCTCAAAAAGCCATTTAAGTTGGATTTTTGCAAAATTCAGTTTTCAATGTACTTCTTTGGATAGTACACTAAATACTACTTTCTGTCAAAATGGGGGTAAAAGATTGGTAAGAAGGCTAAATATGCAACAAAATAATTCTACAATGCAAAAGGTTTTAGAAATATTCTGAAAGCTGTTAATGCCTCTGGAACTCAAAGGGCTCAGGTTGGAAGGTGAGGACAATTAACAGATTTACATGGGTCAAATAGTGTAAAGTTTTAAGTCTATTTTTAAAAGTTTCTATCTAACTTCTTACTACATTAATAATAGCATATTAATATATCACACAGGTATACCAACAATTATATTTTTTACATTGTTCAAGTACTCTTTCTCCATTTGCCCCCCTCCACTCTCCCCTGCCTCACCTTCAATCCTACTCCCCTTTAGCTTTGTCCATGGGTCCTTTATACATGTTCCCTAATGGCCCTTCCCTTTCTTTCCCCCATTACCCCCCTTTCCTCGCCCCTCTGGTTATTGTCAGTTTGTTCTTTATTTCAATGTCTCTGGTTATATTTTGCTTGTTTGTTTTATTGATTAGGTTCCACTTATAGGTGAGATCATATGGTATTTGTTTTTCACCGTCTGGCTTATTTCACTTAGCATAATGCTCTCCAGTTCCACCCATGCTGCCATGAAGGGTAGCAGCTCCTTCTTTCTTTCTGCTGCATAGTGTTCCGTTGTGTAAATGTACCATAATCTTTTAAAAAAATTTAATTTAATTTTTGTTCAAGTACAGTTTTCTGTCTTTTACTCCCACCCCAGCCACCCCCCTCCCCGTTTTTGTCCATGTGTTCTTTATACTTGTTCCTGTAAACCCTTCCCCTTTTCTCCTGAAATTCCCTCCCCTCTGGTCACTGTCAGCCTGTTCTTTATTTCAGTGAATGTACTGTAATTTTTTGATCCACTTGTTTACTGATGGGCACTTAGGTTGCTTCAATCACTTGGCTATTGTAAATTGTGCTGCTATGAACATCAGGGTACATATGTTCTTTTGAATAGGTATTCCAGGATGCTTAGGGTATAACCCAGGCAGTGGAATAGCTGGGTCAAAAGGCAGTTCCATTTTTAGTTTTCTGAGGAAATTCCATACTGTTTTTCACAGTGGCTGCACCAGTCTGCATTCCCACCAACAATGGACTAGGGGTCCCTTTTCTCTCCAGCCTCTCCAGCACTTGTTTGTTGCTTTGTTTATGATGGTCATTCTGATTGCTATGAAGCGGTATCACACTGTGATTTTAATTTGTATCTCTCTGATGGCTAGTGATGCTGAGCATCCTTTCATAAGTCTCTGGGCCTTCTGTATGTCCACCTTTGGAGAACTGTTTGCCCAATTTTTTAAATTGGGTTGTTTGTCTTCACCTGGAATGGAGCCCTGTAAGTTCTTTATATATTCTAGAAATCTAACTCTTGTCTGATGTATCAATGGCAAATACATTTTCCCATACAGCTGGTTCCCCAACAATTATTTTTAAAGATAGTTTATTTTAAAAATCTAATTATCATATCAATACACACTCATTATAGTAAATTTGGAAACCGGAAAAACAAATAAAAAACACAAAAGTCACCGATAATTTTATTACTTAAATATAACCATTGTTGGCTATTCCGTTGGATTTTCTTGTTCTTTTATTCTATGCACAAATATACATGTAAAGGCTTTAAATAAACTTCAGAATTTTCCACTTAAACAATTCTATATCCTGTTTTTGAAACCTAACATAAAATGGCAATTTCCTGTGGCATCAGATGTGATTCAAAATAATGATTTTAAATGGCTGTATGATATTCTACCATAAAGACAATTTGTAAGTTATTCTGAACTTCACTGTTGAAAAAAAATCTTTGCTATTTTCACTAATTATTTTTCTTGAGAAAAATTCCTAGAGTTAGGATTACTGAATCAAAAGGTATAACCATTTTATACCTAACATTTACTGCCTAAATGCTTTCCAGAAAGACTACACCATTTTAAATTTTCTATACCATATAAAAGCTGTCTCACTAAGGAAAATTCATTATTGCTTTGTGAATATTTCCTTCACTTAAAATTTTAATATATACATAAGTAAAATTAAAATACATTTAAAATAATTAAGAGTACCTTAATATAAATCCCAGCAACTGAGCAAGATTTGGTATGAGCTATATGCCTTAGAGACCCTACCAAGCAAATTTAGCTACTGAAGCACCAAAAACACAACCCTATGAAAAGGTACAAGAAGATATTATAACATTGTAACTAGTATATTTTAATATCCAAACAATAAAAGTGAGAACACTACTCTTCCTACTCCCAAAGAAATTATGCTTAAGTATTCAGTTGAAGAAATATTGTAAATAAAACTTCTAGCATGTCAGAAAAAGAAATACAAAAGACAGTAAAATGCAATATATAGGTCTAAAGAACATATAAAATAAAGCTACTAATTGGGTTAACTGTAAGACAAAAGACATTTTTACAATGTACAGTACCTGATTAGAACTGGCTTTTTCAAGTCTGTCAATCATAATTTCAAATTGCAAAGGCTTAATTTCCATCTTTCTGTTAAGTCTATTTAATAAGGTCTCATCTTCTGAATCCATATCATAATCTGGTTGCTCATTGTCTAGATTGAAGGCTAGAAAAGGAAAGAAAAAGTTTTCAAATTGAGAAAATACAGATATACAGTGTTTACATTTGACCACACAATACTCCTAACCTATAATGCATTTACCAAAGAGGAGCTCATGAGCAGACATCTAAAAATCTGTTTCAGAGGCACAGGGAACAAAGGAAACAATTAAAATTCTAATTAATATATAATTTCAAGTTTAATAAAAGCAGTAACAAAAACTTATTTTTAAAAAGTTCACAAATATATGCTAAAGTATAAAATAGCAATTTAAAAAAGATACACCTTTATTAACATGATAATTTGGTAGCATAATGAGAAGCTATGAAACAAAATTACCCAAATACAAAATATAATGGAAATGGCATTTCAAATCATTAAGGATAAAATAGATTATTTTAAAAAAGAGGGGGCTATGGGCAGCATGGCTTAGTTGGTTGGAGCATCATCTGTAAATCAGAAGGTTGAGGGTTTGATTCTTGGTCTGGGCACATGCCTATGTTTCAGGTTCTGTTGCGGCCAGGGCACAAACACGAGGCAACCAACTGACTGATGTTTCTTTCTCACATTGATGTTGCTCCCCACCACCTCTCTAAAATCAATAAGCATGTCCTCAGGCGAGGAAAATAAATAAATAAATTAAAGGGGGGAGATGGTACAACAGACTAATGTCAGACTAGTTATCTTAAAAAAAGTTAAGTTTGATCCCTCATACTCTTAATACCAATTCAAGATACATTCAAAACATTTGTAGTAAAAAAATACATATACAAGAAGAAAATGCAAGGGAAAATGTTGTATGGGCAGATACTAGCTCAAAAATCATAAAACATTAAGTAAATGCAAATATGATAACTATAGTATGTTTTACTCATCAAAAGACTAAGGTCTAAAACTTGATGATAAACTACTTTGCAATAAATGGGGAAAGAGGCCTTCTTAAACATTGTGAGAAGGTGATTTATAAACTGGTATTCAGTATTTAGTTCCTATGTCTAGAATTTTATCTGATAAACTTATACAGAGACAAAGACATATAAACAAGACTATTAGATGTAACGTTGTAAGAAGTAGAAAAATATAAAACAAGTAATGAATTCGAGAAATAAATGATGGTCTGTACATAAACCGAATCCCTGAGAATGAATGACAATGATGTATGTATACTTATATGAAATGAAACCAATTTTCATAAACAGTAAATTAAAAAAGCTAAGGTACAGAATAAAGTATACAGTGCACTAAGTTATGTTTTCAAAAGGGTAAGAAGTGTGAGAGTGTGTGAGTATGTGTGTGTGTGTATGCACAGAATATTTTAAAAGGATACTGGTACTAATTCTCCAACTTCTAGAAGTGGAATATTAAGTAGGAGTTCAAGAACAGTAAAGAGAATTTAAAATTTCTCTTTTGTTCCTTTTATACTGTCCCCTTTATTTTAAATATAAAGCATTTTAAGATATAAAAATAGAGGATTTTAAGCATGTATATGCATTAATTTTTAAAATATGGAAGAAAACCAAAGGGCCACAAAGTATGTATTGAAATCACATGTCAAGATTTAGCACCAGGCAATGAAAGAGATACCAATCACCAAGAGGCAGTTTATTTAAAGGCTGCCTCCATATCAGTGCATAAACAAGTATCTCATATTCATACTGTATGAAATGTCCAGCCATTCTCAGATGCAGCATGACATTCTTAAAGGTAGATTATAACACAGTAACAAATGCGTATATTTATATAATTTTAGTAAAATCAGCCTCCAACTACAGATAGTACTGGTGGACATAAAATATTTGAAAGCAAAAATAACTTATTATAAAGCAAATGACTATATTTCAAAAATCTGAACTGTGGCTAATTGTTTAGTAAAATTGTACCACTATATAAAAACAAAAATAAATTTTAGTTAATGCTTACAACCTTATATAGCATTTAGTCTGGGCCTAGCAGTGTTCAAAGTGCTTTATACACACTAAATTATCACAATCACCCTAAGTGGTTGGCAGTATTTTATGCCTAATGGGTCTTATATTCTAAAATCTGTAAAAATTTTATTGTATTTAACCTGCATCACACAGCACAAAAAAATGGTTTGTACATAAACTGAGGCAATGAGAATGATTAGTAAATCAGAAAAGTTATAGCCATTCATGAAATAATGATGTAGATTATTTCCTAAGTATGACTGATTCACTTAAAATAGTCCTGAAAATAAAATTTTCTTCCTTCTCTTGATATATAGTTTTATTACTGAAAATAGTGGTAATTTACAAGTATGCTTAAAAAAAAATTCAATCTGTATCGAATTCAATGACAGATGATGTGGACCCTTAAACCATGTAGATCACTAAAAATTAATGTATATAATTTTATATACATTGAAGTATATAAAGTATATAAGGTGATGTTGTATTTGTAAATTCAAATAGTGAAAGTCAATGATCTGCCTTTACTCCACAGACTAACAAATAATAAAATCAGGTTATAATACAACTAGAAGACATTTTAGGGGAAGATAAGTTTTAAAAATGTTGAGCAGATATACTGAATTTCAAAGTTAAACACAAGTTTTTGCAACTTCAAGGTCAAGGCTATATACGCAAATTTTGTACGACCATCTTTTACACACCTACCTATCTCACTCACCTCTTGTTCCTCCACCTCCCATCTCTGGTTCTATGTTCTTATTCTATTCTTACAAAAGGCAGTGCCCTAGCTTCTGAAGCAGGGGAAGGGGCAAGAAAAGCTAGGAAATAGTTAGAAAAATTAATAGTGAGAATTGATAGGTCTTACATTATGTTAAATCAGAACCAGGGCAAAGACTTGCACCAGCACTGTAAGCTTTCTGATGCTATCATTTCTCTTTTTATTCAAAAACTATATAAGAATTCAATTACACATTCAGGTATCCTATTGCTTCTGAACAACTATACGGTTTCATCTGTATCTCTCTTTATCAGAGATTATACTGGTTACCATCTCTATCAGACAAAAAACACACAAATTTTTTAAAGCAGTGATTACTTTAGTTATACTTGTATACTCCCTGCACAGCACATAAAGAAAAAAAGGTGGGTAATAAAAGCTGCTGAATAGAAATCGTGTTTCTTAAATATAAATGATTCTTTTAAACTACAAGCAGAATATATTCTGTAAGCTTTTTAATACCTCATTTTTTGAAACCCAGAAGGCTTTTCCTGTTAAAAAACAAACAAACAAACAAACAAACTTACAAATACTGAGTTAGTTTTACAAGCCAGTTAACCAAACAAAACAATTAAAACAACCCCTCTTCTCTACCCTCAAAAAAGAGGGGAAGGAGGCAGACAGGAGGCTGAAAATTTCTTGATGTAGTTAATCAACAGAATCCAGGTTATGAACAAGGTTAAGGACAGTAAGGGTATGTGTCTGTGTGTATTTGTAGAAAGCTTCCTGTGATAAAGTTAACTGAGCAGTAAACAATTATATTAGAAAAATGTGCATGATTGCTATGAGAAGGAAAAAGAAGTGGGAAGGAAAGTAGATCAGAAAGTTCTTTATGGTGGCTACCACTGTTCAGAGAAATTTGGTTGTTTTCTGCAGGGAAACCAACTGCTTCTGCGTAGGCAGGAAAATGAGTATAACCTGCTGTTCGAATATATAAGGTATTTTCAAGTCAATTGGTTATTGCTTAGAGACTATATAGATCATGGTTGGTTAAAATTAGCTGGTAAAGCCAATATTACTTATAGTCAAAAGTAACTTTCAAAGCCCCTTAGACCACCTTTTATTTGGATATAAAGGGTGGGGCAAAAGTAGGTTTACAGTTTGGAGTATGCAAAACAAAGTTTATCCTTGTATTATTATTTATTAAGCATTGTATTATTTTCCATATGAACAACTGGAAACCTACTTTTGCACCACCCTATATTTATATCCAAGTACCTAACAGGCACAGCTATCCAATGGAATTAAAAAAAAAAGTGATTTCTGGCAAAGAAAAAAATGTAAGAAAATGTTCGAGTTAAAAAACATCAAGAACTTTTCAGATTAAAAGGCATTTACCAACCATGATACAAATGAGTGTCAAGCAACTCAATGTGGCACACAATAATGGGCAAGTTACTGCCTATGACTGCATAATATTATTATGAATATGAATTAATATTATCATTACTACTACATAATAGTATGCCTATTATATATTCTATGTTAATGGTAAATAGCTGTTCCCCACGTTTCCACTCAAAGATCCAGGTGGGAGTGACTTAAACTGGTGAACTTGGGAGAAGAACCTAATCAGCTCACTACCTTCAAGTGCATAATCTCTTGTGGTTCTTCCTTCTTTTGGAGAGGCTGCATTCTAGGCAGCCCTCTACTATTGGGGCTGATTCTGCCCTTTATGGCGGGACCTGCTCTGTCAGTGACCACCAGTAATGAGGTAAGTTTAATTCAAGGGTTAAAAATTAGATTATTGAGGCCATACATCTATGCCTTGTATTCCAACCCCATTTTTATTAGTAATAAAGCTAAAGTTTTATATGTCTATACCTGTTTCTCCATTAGTTCCAAAATTAAAAGGAAAGAACTGTTGCTTACTGCTCTTCTAAGCCTCAACATTATAGGCTAAACAACAACTTATTTATAAGTGCTGTGTGCCCCCCCCAACATTCTATTTCTATACTTCAGTCTCCGTCATACTCAACATCCAGTGTTTATTTCACTCACCCTCTTCTCTCTGGTTATTTACACAACTTGGATGCAATAGCTCACATAATGTAATACACTGAATGTAAGCCGAAGCCAATGTTTTAAAAACAAAACACAGATAATTTCCCTACCTTAATTATGTGAACTCAACTCTTTACATAAAACTGTCTCTGTATTTATAGATGTTAATCACTGTATTTACCTTTCTGGACCTTCTTATGCCATGTTTGATACCATGTGACATTCCATTCCACAGGGAATTGTACCACAGATGAGTAACTGACCCTTAAACTATAGGTGATCGGTGACCTATGAAATGCTTCTGGGTTTAAAGTACGTGTGGGCCAGATTTCCTCTAACAGAAATGTGACCATAAAGATGGTTTCTGGTTAAGTAAGCCAGAATGAACTCATGTCTGTTTTGAAATCCCAATAAAAAAAAAAAAGCAAAGCATTTTTTTCCCCCAAGTGTCATTTATCCTCAGAGGGGACAGGAATGAGACAAGATTAGCAGACAAGAAAATACTGAAATACAAATGCTGAGGAGAGGACACATGAAGCAGGAAAATTCCCCTGCCCACTAAATACTTATGGAGAGTTGAAGCTAACAGTTACTCTCTGAAAGAGGAAGTAGAGCACTTCTGGAAACAAGGCTGAATAAATATCTTTATATGAAAATTAGACCTTTCACTCATCTAGTGTACCAAGGCAACTACTTTTCCTTGCAAATGGTAGAAGACTGAAGGCTTAATCTGTAAAGGTGAATCCAGAGAACCAGTAGACTGCAGAGTAAAGGCATGCTGAAGGAAAGTACGAGGCTCCATATCAAAAATGATTAAGTAGAAGTCTACAGGTTGAAACATGAACTCTCCTACCACCCCATTCTGAGTCCCCAACTCAGCTATAAAAATAGAAATGGGAAGCTAACCAGGAATGAGACTGAATTCTTTTTTTTGGAAAACTGAACAGTCCCCCCAAAACACCCTAAGATAAATGACCTTACTCAAATATAGACAGTCAAGTAATCCAAATATTTGAGAAAAGACAGCAAAAGAAATAAAAATTGGGTTGGGGGGAACACAGGAAACAAGATAATGGGAAGGAAAAAAGTCCTCACAGAGATAGTACTGCATCCGTGAAACAAGAACAGAAATGGAATACTGTATTAAAAAACACTTAGCACTGGCTAGTGTGGCTCAGAGGTTTGGAGAATGGACCTGTAACCAAAAAGTTGTGAGTCTGATTCCAGTCAGAGAACATGCCTAGGTTGTCAGTTCAATCCTCAGTCCATACGATTGCATACGATTCCCAGTCGGGTGTGTATAAGAGGCAACTGTTCAGTATTTTTCTCTCTCCTTTCCTCACTTTCTAAAAGCAATGAAGAAATGTCCTCAGATCACAATGAAAAACAAACAAACAAAAAAACCCATTTAGATATCAAAAGATTAAAACATTTAAAAATATACACTTATTTAATTATTTTTAGAGAAAGCAGAAGGGAGGGAGAAAGAGAGGGAGAGAAACATCAATGTGTGGTTGCCTCTCCAATGCCCCCTACTGGGGACCTGGCCCACAACCCAGGCATGTATCCTGACTGGGAATCAAAGTGGTGACCCTGTGTCAGGCCAGCACTCAATCCACTGAGCCACACCAGCCAGGGCTCAAAAAATTAAAATTTAAAACTACAGGACTTCTGGTCAAGATGGAGGCATACGTACACATGGCTTGCCTCTTCACACAACCACATCAAAATTACAACTACAGAACCACCAGAATTCGAGTTGAATGGAAGTCCAACTAAAGAGTTACTGAAACTATATCCATCTAGATTGGTAGGAGGGGAGGAGATGTGGAAACAAGGAATGGGCTGGTCCCACCCACACCCATGTGTGGTAGATAAAATTTTGGGAGGGATATCTTGGGAGTGAGGGGTCCCATCCCCACACCAGGCCCCCCAACTGAGGGTTTCAGTGCCAGGAAAGTTAAGTCCCCATAACTTCTGGCTGCAAAAACCAGCAAGGATTGAGTCAGTGGAAGAAATTTCTGGACCCCCAAGCAGTTCCTCTTAAAGAACCCACACAGGGTCTCACCAACTCAGATACACCTCCTCTGAGCTCCAGCACAGGGTGGCAGCTTGAAAGGCACCAGTGGCATACGGAGAGGAACTGAAGTGTCTGGCATCAAGGCAAGACCTAGGGGGTAGCTTTCTCCCAGACAGAAAGGCAGACAGAGGCCATTTTCCTCTTCTGAACCCTCTCCCCACAGAACCACAAAGCTGGCAGGCTGCTGCCATATCTGAGACTCCATCAACCTAGCTAACACTGTTTGCCTGGCCCTGGAGATCCCTTTCGACTCTGTCCCACCCAACGTACAGGCCCACCCAAGCTGTTAACAGTGGCCTTCCCATATAAATGACCAGTCTTGGTTCATGCTTCACAACTTCCTATCTCTCAAACAAGCAACAGCTGGCCTCAGCAAGTCCCCAGGCCATGTATTTGTCTTGCTAAGTGGCCCAGGTCCAGCACTAGCAGCAGCCAGTCTAGGTTCACAGCTTAGCTTCGCCTGGGAAATCTCCAAGTCCAGAATAAGTAGCAGCTATTTGCAGACTGCTTTGTAGCTCATACAGAGTGGCCCCAGGAGAAACACAGGCGGTGGCTGACCTTGGCCTGCACCACCTGGGAAACCCCAGAGCCTGAACATCCAGTGGACAGCTACGGACCACGCTGGAGCACCACCACCCTGCCCCTGCATAGTTGATCCTCCATGGAGGGCAGAAGTTGGTGGATAGTGGTCACAGCCAATCTTTACAGCTGACTGGCCTGGGTAAGTAAATTCCATTGACCTGCCAACAGCAATCAAGGCTCAACTACAAGAGGATGGTGTACTCAGCACACATGAAGGGTGCATTTCGAGTACCTAGCTTTGGATGAAATGGAAGGTTGTGCCACTGGACTCAACAGGTGACCTATTACATTAGGCCATGCTACCAAGACAGGGAGTTATAGCAGCTCTACCTAATACTTAGAAATACAACAGAGAGGCTGACAAAATGAGGAGACAAAGAAACATGGCCCAAATGAAAAAACAGAACAAAACTCCAGAAAAGAACTAAACAAAATGGAGATGAGCAATCTAACAGATGCAGAGTTCAAAACACTCGTTATAATGATGCTCAAGGAACTTAGTGAAGACCTCAACAGCATAAAAAAGATCCAGTCAGAAATGAAGGATACACTAACTGAAATAAAGAACAATTTACAGGGAAACAACAGTAGAGTGGCTGAAACCAAGAATCAAATCAATGATTTGGAACACAAGCAACCAAAAAAAAAAAATCATCAGAATAACAAGAAGAAAAAAGAATCCAAAAACAACAAACAAACAAAGGACAGTGTAAGCAGCCTCTGCGACAACTTTAAGAGGTCCAAAATTCACCTCAGAGGGATGACTGAAGAGGAAGAGAAAGAGCAAGAAAATGGGAATCTATTTTAAAAAAATAATGAAAGAAAGCTTCCCTATTTTGTGAAGGAAATAGACATGAAAATCCAGGAAGTACACAGTCCAAAACAAGATGGATGCAAATAGGCCCACTCCAAGATACATCATAATTAATATTCCAAAAGTTAAAGACAGAATGTTAAAAGCATCAAGAGAAAAGCAGTTAGTTACTTACAAGGGGAGTTCCCAGAAGACTCTGAGCTGACTTCTCAAAAGAAACTTTGCAGACCAGAAGGGATTGACAAGAAACAGTCAAAGTCATGAAAAGCAGAGACCTATAGTCAAGGTTGCTCTACCAGCAAAGATATAATTTAGAATAGAAGGGCAGATAAAGAGCTTCCCAGACAAGAAAAATCTGAAGGAGTTCATCATTAGCAAATCATTATTATATGAAGTGTTAAAGGGACTTATTTAAGGAAAGGATCAAAACTATGAACATTAAAACAGCAATACATACATATCAACAATCGAATCTAAAACTAAGCAAACAAAAAGAACAGAGACAGAATCATGGATACGGAGAGCGTTTTGATGGTTGCCAGATGGGAGGAGGGTTTGAGGGATTGGGTGAAGAGGTGAGGGGATTAAAAATTGCAAATCAGTAGTTACAGAAGAGTCATGAAGATGTAAAGTATGGTACAGGAAACGGAGTAACAGAAGACCTTATATGCATGACCCATGGCCAAGAACAAAGGTTTGGGGATTGCCTGAGAGAGTAGGGTGTGCTGGGTAGAGGGGGGCACAAGGGGAAAAACTGGGACACATCTTATACCATAATCAATAAAATATAAAAAAAAACCTGTAATAGCAAAAAATAAAGAACAGATTTCTCAATAGCAACACTAAAAGTGAGAACACAACAACATAACCAATATTAAAAATTCTGAAGGATAAAGGTTTTCAACCTAAAACGTTCCACTCAGCTAACCTATCAATCAAGTATGAGGCTAAAATAAATTTCATGCATGTGTGACCTCAAAAAATTCACCTACCACACACCAGGAAGGTTGTGCTCCATTTGAATGGAGTAAATCCAAAAGGAAGAAAGCATGGAATCCAGAAACTGGAGAAACAAACATGCGAGAAGCAAAGAAATTCCTAAGATAATGGATGATAATCAAGCAGTAAGCCTAAAAGCAACCGGTCCAGAATATAGAGGCAAAACAAATGGTTCCAGGGGAAAAAAAGGCCCACAAAAGAAATAAAACTGACATTATCTGACTGTTTGAATATATTAAGAGAGTTATACACTTCTGTGGGAGAATTTGTGGTGACTTAATCAAAGGTACATACATAGAAGAAGCAGCAAATATAAAAATAAGTTATCTTTGAAAATAAAAACCTAAACAAAAAAAGGACATGTAATCATTGTTAAGCTGTTAATATTTGCAGAATGATAATACTGTATACATTGGATACTGATTTAATAATTTTAACTAGAACCAAAATATGGGACAAAGAAAGTGTGCTGAGGAGAGAAATAAATTTTAAACAGTCAGTAATCGAAAGGTAATATATTTTTAAAGAGTTTTAAAAGATTGTTACATTAGGCCCACTATTTAGAAATGTGAAGTTAAATACTGAAAGAATGGATTTGAAGCCAGTTACCTCTCAGAATGAAAAGGGGACTACCCTTCTTAGGAAAAAAAGAAAAAGAAAAATTTCAACTAAACCTATTAATATATGTATCGCTTTGATTTTTGTTTTACACTTGAAAGAATGTAAATTTTTAGCCTTTTGCAGGTGGTGGCAAACGCAGAGAGAACATTACCAATGCCTTGGGCACTGCCTGCCCAAATATAAGTGCCACATACTACCTTCTCTACTGCAGGCACATCTCTGTACCTCACCATGTTGTTGCCAAGTCCTGCTTCTGGTACTTTGTGTCTCAGCTGAAGAAATCTCCAGGAGAAATTGTCCACTTTGGGCAGATGTTCGAGAACTTTGGTATCTAGCTGTTTAGACTCCCACAGTGGGACATACAACATGTACCAGGAGTACTGGGACCTGACCACAGCAGGCTCCTGTCACCCAGTACTAACCAGACATGGGGCCTCTGGATGCCCACTTAATCCACATCATAAAGGTGGAGGAGATGGCAGATAGCAAATGCCATGAACCGGCAGTCAGGCAGTGCCATGACTCCAAGATCAAGTTCCTGCTGCCCCACCGGGTCCTTCGTTGCCAGCACAAGCCATGCTTCACCACCGAGAGGCCCAACACCACCTTTTAGATGCATGGCCTCCCTGGCCCCTGCTCAAACCCAAACAAACTCCTTGGGAAAACTGAGGTGTTCAGATAAAAAAGAATGCAATTTTTAAAAATTTAAAAAGAAGAGAGGCGCCCTGGCTGGCATAGCTCAGTGGATTTGAGCATGGGCTGCGAACCAAAGTGTCGCAGGTTCGATTCCCAGTCAGGGCACATGCCTAGGTTGCAGGCCATGGCCCCCGGCAACCACACATTGATATCTCTCTCTCTCTCTCTTCCCCTCCCTTCCCTCTCTAAAAATAAATAAAATCTTAAAAAAAAAAAAAAAAAAAAAGAAGAAGAGAGGCAATAGAAATGTTTATGGTGGGAGCAAAGAGGTGAAAAGATACCATTTACAACATGGCCCATGAAGACCAAAGCTATGAAGTAATAGAAGCTAGAAAGAAATAAGTAAAAGAATTTCAGTTGCCTGTTACAGGCATTAATAGTCCTTACACTAATTCCACCTTTTTGCTTTAGTTATATGAGTGATCACCAACCTTACAATCAAAAGTGCTTATTTAAAACACTTTATCTCTTGCAAAAATATTTCCATGAGGGCCGATACAGTTTATTTCAAGATTTTAAGTTTTCAGCAGAACTCTGTTGCTCTTCTGATTTGTTTTTGGCCCTAAACATTTCCAGTAAAAGTACTTAAAAAAACCCTAATTCAGTTGTTGCTTGAATGTGCTGTAAATTACAATTACTCATAACAATGCTTAAAACATTGACATAATTCCTACTATATCTAAATGTATGCATTAGTTTTTCTAATCCTCACAGAGCACTGAAAGGCACAGTACTTGTATCTTCATTTTGCATCCACCGAAACTGAGATTTTAGAGGTGTTTTGTTACTTTGCACCAAGTCGCACAGACAGAATTTGAACTCAAGTCTGCTGGATTGAGAAGCCCATGCTACTTCCCCTTTACTCCAACTTGCCTAAAAGGAGTGTATTCATAGCTTCTCTTAGTCTGCAATTTTTTTTTGTGGTACAGAAATTTAAAGTTTTAATATAGGGAAATGTATCATCAATCTTTCCTTTACAGCTTTGCTCTTTGCCTTAAAAAATCTTCACCTTTAGGTCATAAAGTTATCCTCACATTTTTTTTCAAAAATAGTTAACATTTTGCTTTTAGTATTGTGTTGGCCAAAAAGTTTCTCCCCCCCCCCATAAGATGGCTCTAGTAGCATGCATATAGTTAATTGCTTCATCTGAAACAATTTTGTTAGACTGTATTGTGACAGCTGTCATTATCACCATCCATTTAAAAGAAATTGAATTTTTGTGTAGTCATTTTACTACTGAAGATGGAAAAAAATACATGACATTTTTGGCATATTATGCTTTATTATTTCAATAAGGTAAAAATGCAACTGAAAAGCAAAGATTTGTTCAGTGTATGGAGAAGGTGATGCAACTGATTAAATGTGTCAAAAGTGGTTTGTGAAGTTTTATGCTGGAGATTTCTTGCTGGACGATGCTCCATGGTGGGGTGGACCAGTTGAAGTTGACAGTGATCACATCAAGACATCAATTGAGTACAGTCAATGCTCTCACGTGGAAGATAGGCAACATACTCAAAATATCCAAATCAATACAGTTACTAGTGAAAATGAAACATCTGTCTTTTGGTTTACAGAAAAAACCATATGGACTGTTCGGCCAACCCACTATCTACTCCTTATTTTTATATTTTCCATAGGAATAACCACTGTCCCAGCGCTATTTATCAAATATTTCAATCCTTTCCCCACTGATCTGTAGTGGCTCTTTGGTCATATATCAAATTTCCACCTATGTATGGGTGGGTATGTTTCTAGCCTCTCTTTTCCTTCATTGATATACTTACCAATCTTTGAATAAATGATTAATATCCCAAACCATAAATCTTTAAGAAATGGTTACTATAAGAGACAGAAACAGAAGGTTCCTATAAGGAAGAAACAGAATGTGTGACATAAACACACAAGGAATAGCAACTGAATGTCTCTGATTATGTCTTATTTTATAGATAAGACTTTTAGAACCATATGTTTTACATAATTATGAAACAAATAAACTGAATTTTACTTTGGGTTCTATTGCAAGTACTTTTAAAATACAATAAAGTAACATTTCTGACGGGAGATACCCTAAGGACTAAAAGCAAAAACCAACCACCCAACCAACCAACAAAAACCTTCAAATTATTTTCAGTAATTATATAGTTGGCATTATTATTCTGAGATTCTTGTGGTGTAGGGTGAGATAAAACATAGGAATATGTGGATGTTCTTGAGAATGTTCTTGAGATGTGGAAGGTTTTAAAGGTGTATGATTAAAATCCTGAAGTCTTAAATTAGAGTAAGAAATATTAGTATAAACTTATATATTTTAGCTTTAAAAAATTTCAAGTATATACATATTTCCTAGTGCGGTTGACCAAAAAGTCTTAGAGACAATGGCCAACCCAGGAGCAATGAACACCCTCAGTGCCCTGATTACAGTCTCCAAGTATGATTTCTCACTAAAGGGAACATGCACTCTCTGGAGAAACAGATGCTTTCAGAGCTGAGCCAGGAAATACAGGGGTGAGGCAAAAGTACATTTGCAGTTGTAAGTATGTGAATGAGTTTGTTATTATATTATTTACTTGTAGTACAACTATAAACCTCTTAGTTTTCTGGTATGGTAGAGTCATGTCAAAAGTTAACCTGAATAACATTTTGTGAATATGAATATCAGTGGGAATAGTAATACAGTGAATGTGTAAGTCCATGACTCATAATAATTTTTAAAAATATTTATTTTTAGAGAGGGAAGGGAGAGAGAGAGAGAGAGAGAGAGGGAGAGGGAGAGGGAGAGGGAGAGGGAGAGAGAGAGAGAGAGAGGGAGAGAGAGAGAGAGGGAGAGAGAGAGAGAGAGAAACATCAATGTGTGGTTGCTGGGGGTCATGGCCTGCAACCTAGGCATGTGCCCTGACTGGGAATCAAACCTGCGATACCTGGTTTGCAGCCCCCGCTCAATCCACTGAGGTAAGCCGGCCAGGGCGATTCATAATAATTTTAAAACAAAACAAATAAACACCTTCAGTCACCTTAAAGAGTAGTAAGAAACCATCCTCCATCAGGAAGCACATAATTTTTGGTTGTCTCTCATTTTATAATGTTGGCAACCATTAATGATCACTGCCTTGATCCACTAATTCATTAGCGGTTCTAAAACAGTGACATTCCACCATTCTTTTTTGTTTTACTTTAGCTGGAATACCTCTATAAAGAGAAACACTCCCCTCTTCAAACACTCAGAGATCCTGAGATACAGTCCATAAAAAAAATGTGAGATATATGCTGAATTCCTAATTAAAAGAGTCTTCAGAAACTGATTAACCAATTGTATGTAATATTTGGAAGTTTCCTGGATCCCATTTCAAAAATATTTCTAAATTCTTTTGTATAGTCAAATTGCCCTATTTTCTGGATCCCAATTCAAAATAATCAACTTTTTAAAAAAGGAGAAAATAAAGAGAGGGCAATCACATTTAAAGGACAGCTAAGAAATGTGCACACTGGCTAAATATTTTATGCTATTTAAAAAATGCTGTTTCTCTTTTAAGGAGTGGTGTGAGACTGGTACTGGGATTATGTTTAAAATTTCCCAGTTGAAATCATGTTGGATTGCTGTAAAATCATGGGGGAGGGGATATATAGGAACAATATTGGCAATGCTGAGTGATGAGTACATGGCAATTCATTATATTACTCTTTATACTTGTGAATGTTGGAAAAATTTCCATAATAAATGGTTTTAAAAATAGATAAACAACCTCCTTTAAAAAATCAGTAAGAAAATGACAGAAAAATGAACCTAAAGATAGGAAGAGGCAGTTAACATAAAAAGATGTTTACCCTCATTGTAATTGATGAAAGACAACATTAAATCAGCAAATACCATTTCATACCCATCAGATTGGGAAAAATTATAGTTTGACAATAACAAGTCAAAAATGCAACAAGAACTCTCATACACTACTAATACATCCATATTGTGGAATTACACTAAGCAATACATAATATCAAATTAGTGATACATATAACAACTTGGTGCAATTCATTGCTGCATTATTTGTAGGAGGTGAAAATTAGATAAAAACTAAACATCCATAAATTACACAGAATTATATTTATGAAATGAAAAATTATGTTCATGCAAAAACATGCACATGAATGTCCACAGCAGCTTTACTCATAATAGCCAAACATGTGAAACAACCCAAATGTCCTTCAACCAGTGAAGGGTTAAACAAACTGGTACATCCATACCAGGGAATTATATTAAGAAATACATAATATCAAACTAATGATACATATATCCATTTGGATAAATCTCAAGGGAATTATGCTGAGTGAAAAAATCCAATCCCAAAAGGTTGAGAGACCTTTTGTTTTCGATTCTACTTTTATAACATTCTTAGAATGACAAAATTAGAGGCAGAGAACAGATTAGTGGCTGTAAAACAAAGTCAATGAATATATCTACCACATTAGATTCTTGTCAGGGTTAAATTAAATAACTAGAGTGCATCACAGTGATCAGTATAGAGCAAAAGTGCTCAATAAAGGTAGGCTGCAATTATTACTCAATGCTACTCCCTTAGATCAAGACTACTCTGTAATACAGCATAAGTGAAAGTAAAGTACAATATAACTTTGTAGGAATTTTTAGTATTAATGCCCTTAATCATCAGGTCATAGAGAAATCATGGTTTTTAGTTTCAATACTTTAGAGAAGCTCCAACTATGACTAACTGAAAACAATGAGAGTTTACTGTTAAAAAGGTACTTCTTCCCGTTTCTCTGAGGTTAAGACATACCATGTAAGAGCTGCAACATCTATTTTTCCAGCTTTTTTCTTTTTTTAATTTTTATTCAAGTACAGTTTTCTCCCTTTTACTCCCATTCCAGCCCACTCACCCAACCCTCCCCACTTCCCTCCCATTACCACCCTCCCCCTAGTTTTTGTCCATGTGTCCTTTAAATTTGTTCCTGTAAACCCTACCAATTCTCCCCTGAAATTCCCTCTTCTCTCCCCTCTGGTCACTGTCAGTCTGTCCCCTATTTCAGTGTCTTTGGTTATATTTTGCTACTTTTTTTGTTTTGTTGTTTAGATTCCTGTTAAAGGTGATATCATGTGGTATTTGTCTTTCACTGCCTGGCTTGTTTCACTTAGCATAATGCTTTCCAGCTCCATCCATGCTGTTGCAAAGGGTAGCAGCTCCTTCTTTCTTTCTGCTGCATAGAATTCCATTCTGTAAATGTACCATAGTTTCTTGACCCATTCATTTACTGATGGGCATCTAGGTTGCTTCCAGCACCTAGCTATTGTAAATTGTGCTGCTATGAACATTGGGGTGCAAAAGTTCTTTTGTATTGGTGTTTCAGTGTTCTTAGGATATAGTCCCAGCAGTGGAATTGCCGGGTCAAAAGGCAGATCCATTTTTAGTTTTCTGATGAAGTTCCATACTGCTTTCCATAGTGGTTGTACCAGTCTACAGTCCCACCAACAGTGCACTAGGGACCCCCTTTCTCCACAGCCTCTCCAACACTTGTTGTTTGTTGCTTTGTTTATGATGGCCATTCTGACTGGTGTGAAGTGGTATCTCATTGTGGTTTTAATCTGCATCTCTCTGAGAGCTAGTGATATTGAGCATTGTTTCACGTGTCTTTGGATCTTCCATATGTCCTCCTTGGAGAAGTGTCTGTTCAAGTCCTTTGCCCATTTTTTAATTGGGTTGCTTGTCTTCTTAGAGTGGAGTCGTGTAAGTTCTTTATATATTTTGGAGATTAAACCCTTGTCTGAGGTATCATTGGCAAATATGTTTTCCCATACAGTTGGTTCTCTTTTTATTTTGATACTGTTTTCTTTAGCTGTGCAAAAGTTTTTTATTTTTAATGAGGTCCCATTTGTTTATTCTTTTCTTTATGTCCCTTGCTCTAGCGGATATGTCAGTAGAAAAGTTTCTGTGTGAAATATCTGAGATTTTCCTACCTACGTTCTCCTCTAGGACTTTAATGGTGTCACGGTTTATATTTAGGTCTTTTATCCACCTTGAATTTATTTCCGTATAAGGTGTAAATGGTGCTCGAGTTTCATTTTTTTGCACATAGCTGTCCAGTTCTCCCAACACCATTTGTTGAAGAGGCTATTTTTATTCCATTTTATGATGCTGCTTCCTTTGTCAAATATTAATTGACTGTATAGACTTGGGTATATTTCTGGGCTCGCTGTTCTGTTCCATTGGTTCATGTGCCTGTTTTTATGCCAGTACCAGGCTGTTGTGATTACAGTAGCCTTGTAGTATAGTTTAGTGTCGGGTATTGTGATCCCTCCTACTTTACTCTTCTTTCTCAAAATTACTACAGGTATTCAGGGTCGTTTATGGTTCCATATAAATTTTTGAAGTGTTTGTTCTATGTCTGTGAAATAAACCATTGGTACTTTAATAGGTATTGCACTGAATGCGTAAATTGCTTTGGGTAGTATGGACATTTTGATGATATTAATTCTTCCAATCCATGAACACAGTATATGTTTCCATTTGTTTGTGTCTTCCTTGATTTCTTTCCTCAGTGTTATGTAGTTTTCTGAATACAGGTCTTTTACCTCTTTGGCTAGGTTTATTCCTAGGTATTTTATTTTCTTTTTGCTACTTCAAATGGGATTTTTTTCTTGATTTCTGCTTCTGCTGTTTCATTGTTGGTATACAGAAATATCTTTGATTTCTGGATATTGACTTTGTATCCCACTGTTTTGCCAAATTCATTTATTATGCCAAGCAGTTTTTTGATGGAGTCTATAGGGTTTTCTATGTACACTATCATGTCATCTGCAAACAGCGACAGTTTTGTTTCCTCCTTTCCGATTTGGATGCCTTTTATTTCTTTTTCTTGTCTGATCGCTGTGGCTAAAACTTCCAGTACTATATTGAATAGAAGTGGTGAAAGTGGACATCCTTGTCTTGTTCCTGTTCTTAGTGGAAAAGATTTTAATTTTTGCCCATTGAGTATGATGTTGGCTGCAGGTTTCTCATATATGGCCTTTATTATGTTGAGGAATGCTCCCTCTATTCCCAGTTTCCTGAGTGTTTTTATCATAAATGGGTGCTGTACCTTATCAAATGCTTTTTCTGCATCTATTGATATGATCATGTGGTTTTTGTCTTTATGTGATGTATTATATTTACTGATTTGCGAATATTGTACCAACCTTGCATCCCTGGGATGAATCCCACTTGGTCATGGTGTATGATCTTTTTAATGTAATGTTGGATGCGGTTTGCCAGTATCTTGTTGAGGATTTTAGTATCAATGTTCATCAGTGATGTTGTCCTGAAGTTTTCTTTCTTTGTTGTGTCTTTCTCTGCCTTCGGAATTAGGATGATGTTGGCCTCATAAAAAGAGTTTGGGAGTCTCCCATCTTTTTGGAGTTTTTGAAATAGTCTGTGAAGGATAGGGGTTAGCTCTTCCTTAAATGCTTTGTAGAATTCTCCTGTGAAACCATCTGGTCCAGGGCTTTTGTGTGTTGGGAGTTTTTTGATTACTGCTTCAATTTCTTTTGTTTCTTTTGTTGCTGTTCAGGCTTTCTGCTTCTTTTTCATTGAGTTTTGGAAGATTATATTTTTCTAGAAATTTTTCCATTTCATCTAGGTTTTCCAATTTCTTGGCATACAGTTCTTCGTAGTAATTTCTTACGATGCTTTGTATTTCTGTGGTATCTGTTGTAATCTCTCCTCTTTCATTTCTGATTGTGTTTATTTGAGTCTTCTGTCTTTTTTTCTTGTTGAGTCTGCTTAAAGGCTTGTCAGTTTTGTTTAACTTTTCGAAGAACCAGCTCTTGGATTCATTGATCCTTAGAATTGTGCTTTTAGTCTCTATGTCATTTAATTCTGCTCTGATCTTGGTTATTTCCTTCCTTCTGCTTGCTCTGGGCTGTCTTTGTTCTTGTTCCTCGAGTTCTTGTAGACGTAGAGTTAGGTTGTTTGTTTGAAATATTTCTAACTTTTTTAGGTGGGCCTGTATTGCTATGAACTTCCCTCTCAGGACTGCTTTGGCTATGTCCCATAAGTTTTGGGTTGTTGTGAGTTCGTTTTCATTTGCTTCCAGAAACCTTTTGATTTCTTCCCTAATATCATTCTTGACCCATTCATTGTTTAATAGGATGCTATTTAATCTCCATGATTTTGAGTGTTTTGGGTTTTTTTTACTTGGGGTTGATTTCTAGCTTCAGTCCCTTGTGGTTGGAGAAAATGCTTGGTATGATTTCAATTTTTTTGAAATCATTGAGGCTTGTTTTGTGTCCTATCATGTGGTTTATCTTTGAAAATGTTCCGTGTACACTTGAAAAGAATGTGTATTTAGCTTCTTTGGGATGGAGGGCTCTGTATATATCAGTAAAGCCCATTTCACCTAGGGTATTGTTCAATGGCACAATATCTTTGTTGATGCTTTGTTTAGAAGTTCTGTCCATTTTTGATAGTGGGGTGTTAAAATCCCCTACAATAATTGTGTTGCTATCAATATCTTTGTTGAAGTCCTCTAAGATTTTCTTTATGTATTTGGGTGCTCCCATGTTGGGTGCATATATATTTACAATATTTATGTCTTCTTGGTGGATTCTTCCCTTGAGTATTATGAAATGTCCTTCTGGGTCTCTCTTTATGGACCTTTTTTGGAAGTCTATTTTGTCGGACATGAGTATGGCTACCCTGGCTTTTTTTTTCTGTCCATTTGCTTGGAAAATTTGTTTCTAGCCCTTCACTTTCAGCCTGTGCAGGTCTTTTATCCTGAGGTGGGTCTCTTGTAGGCAGCATATGTGTGGGTCATGTTTTCTTATCCAATCAGCTATTCTATGTCTTTTGATTGGAGCATTTAATCCATCTATGTTTAAGGTTATTATTGATAGGTACTTATTCATTGCCTTTTATGTACGTGTGTTCCTCTCTCTCTCTTCTTTCCTTAAAGCAGTCCCTTTAGCATCTCTTGCAGAGCTGGTTTGGTCGAGGTGTATTCTTTTAGACTGCTTTTGTCTGGGAAGCTTCTTATTTGGCCTTCTATCTTGATTGAGAGCCTTGCTGGGTAAAGTAGTCGTGGTTGCAGACCTCTGGTTCTCATTACTTGGAATATTTCTTGCCATTCTCTTCTGGCTTGGAGTGTTTCCATTGAGAAGTCAGCCGTTAGCCTTATTGGGGATCCCTTGTATGTTACTTCCTGTTTTCCCTCGCTGCCTTTAAGATTCTCTCTTTGTCTTGAAATTTTGTCCTTTTAATTATGATGTGTCTTGAGGTAGGCCTCTTTGGGTTCCTCTTGATTGGGACTCTGTGTTTTCTGGATTTGTGTGACTTTTTCTCTCATCAAATTAGGGAAGTTTTCCATCATTACTTTTTCAACTAGGTTTTAATCCCTTGCTCTTTTTCTTCTCCTTCCGGTATCCATATTATACGGATATTATTACATTTAATATTGTCTTGCATTTCTCTTAATCCCTCTTCATTCTTTCTCAGCCTCTTTTCCTTTTGTTGCTCTTTCTGGGTGTTTTCTTCTACTTTGTCCTCTAGCTTGCTGATCTGATCTTCTGCTTCATCGATCCTGCTTTTCATTCCTTCTACTGTGTTCTTCAGTTCAGAAATTGTATTCTTCATTTCCTCTTGGCCCTTGTTGAGAGTTTCTATTTCCTTTTTCATGCTGATGTAGTTTTCATTGAGTTCATTGTAGCTTCCCTGTAGTTTCTGGTAGCTCATTGTGAGCTCATTGAGCTTCCTGACAATCATTGCTTTGAACTCAATATCTGATAGTTGCGTTGCCTCTATTTCATTTAGCATTCTTTCTGAGGCTTCCTCCTTTCCTTTCATTTGGGGGCTGTTTCTTTGTCTTCCCACTGTTTGTGAGACTCTTATTGTTAGCCTCAGCTTCTTAAATTGATCTGTTCTGGCTCCCTGGGTTTGTGGTGTGAACTTCTGTAGTAGAACAGCAGTGAGTTTCAGTGGTGCAGTTTCCTTGATCTTCCAAGCTCACTGGTCTTGGGCTGTCATTTAAGTTGGCTTTGTGTTTGCCTTTGGGTTTTGATTGTTCATGAGTCTTTCTTTGGTGGTTCCTTCCCACCAGCTGGTTAACTGAGGGTCACTCTGTCCACCACCTCTTGTATTTTGTTGTGCTGGTGAGGGCAGGTTGTGTTGAAGCTGGTTCTTCTGTGTGTAAAAGGTTTTAAGGATTCTCTCTTGCTCTTGTGCAGTTGTTTGTATTGGGTACTATCTCTACTGTTTAGTTGTATTTCCAGACAGGTCCTGGATTGAGGTTTGTGTGGTTACCACTCCCTCTTTCTCCTTCTTCTGTTGTTATCTGTTAATGGTTCCTTTGTTGTTGGGTTTCCTCTTCCAGTGGGTATCCTGGTGTTCACCGCTTCCACCTACTCTTTTTTGTGTGATCAGTTGGAGGGGGAGGCAAAATGGTTTAAGACAGCAAGATAGTATTCTATGATATTTACAGTACCAGCCAGTAGAGAAGAGATAGGAGATCCTTTGACTATGTATAGTGTTAATTGTGATCTTTCACCCAGCTAGCTGATTTTTAGAAAGGATGGAAAGAAGATTAGACTCTTGTTGGGGAAGGAAGGATTGTGAGTTGGATCTAGAAAGCAGTGAGGTTGTGGGAGGTCAGATTCTAAGGTAAAGTGAGAGTAAAAGATAGTAAATAGGTGTAATGTGTAAGAGAATATAGTTAACCACTACAGTATTAGAGTTCAGGAAATTTTGAAATGGGCTAAGTTCTGGGAGGGGTGTTGCGAGGTAATTACAATTGCATGAAACAGCAATTATTTACAATAATATTAGATCAGCAATCATATGACAGAATCTATGAGATCTAGGTAACAAGAGTAGAGAGTACAGAACCTCGAGTAGGGTGCTAATGGGACACAGGTGAGTTAAAGGACAATAGATTAGCAATACAGATATCAGGGGAAAGCTGTCAGGTCATACAAAATAACCAGCCTAGCAAAGCAGACTATACAAAAAGAAGAGGGATACAAAAATACTATTAAAAAAAGATGTAAGAGTACTGGAAAAATAATAATAATACAAATATACAATAACTTGCAGGTTCTCTGTAATAGCAGAGTGACATTTATCTCACTGTCCCAGCTGTTGTGATGCCCATTCTTTGGGTTCAACTCTGGTGTTTTCACAGATCCAGGGTTTTGTCTCACTTGTAGGTATTTAAAAAATATATAAAAATAAAAAAGGGAAACAAAGGAAGGAAGAAGAGATAAAACTGGAGGAAAGAAAGGAGGAAGGAATAAAACAAGAAAGCAGGAAAGAGAGGAAAAAGAAATTAAAAGAGAATAAAAATAATAAAAATAAAAAAATTAAGAATTGTTAAAAAAAATAGAATCATTTTAAAAAGTCTCTTGGTTTCAAAGTGGCCAAACTGGTTTTTCTGCTCTTGCTGGCTGCGGCAGACTGAGGGGTGATTGGTATGGCTTTTCTTCCTCGGTCAGCGGCACGCACTGTCTGGGAAGCTAACGTAGCTCCTCAGCCCTGCGCCCTGGGTGTGGGAATCAGGCCTTTCCCCAGGGTTACTGCTGTGGACTGGGGTGCGGGGCTGTTCTCCCCATACACCCGTGCCTGTGTGCCCTTGGCTGGGTGGCAGGAAGGCTAGAACAATTGATCACTTTAGGAGAATTCCCCAAACAGTGTCTGTCTACTCACTCCTTCCTCTTGAGAAATTCCTGCCGTTCAAGCCTGCCACTCCACACAGTGGCCTGGCTCTTCCTGCAGCCAAACTCTACAGCCAGACCAGTGGCTGTGGGGATCAGGGCCCACTGAGCGACCCAGCCCCTCCGATGTCCACAGCCTCCAAAGGTACTCACAGCCCTTGTGTGTTTGCTAGCACCTGGATTCCTCCCAGTGCCGCTCAGACCCAGTTTGGCTGGGGAGGGAGCAGTTGTCCCGGCTCTCTCCCAAGGACTCTGTGGCAAACCCAGCAGCGGGCCCTGGGCCTGGGGCTGCAGCCCCCGGATCACATGCTGGTCCTCGGGTCTCTACCTTGTTGCAGCAGTCTTCTGAGGGTCCGGTTTTTTGGTTCCGCCACAATCCTTGGTCCCTTATTTTCACATATGCTGAAGTATGTTGGTTGCTTGCTTCTCTACTCCATAGATCGGTCAGGATTTTCTCCCCTGAGCAGAGGGAAGCCAAATCTGCTCCTTCCTACTCTGACGCCATCTTAGATCCCCCAGCTTATTTCTTAAGATTGATTTGTAGTCAATGTGCTTTTCATTTAGAAAACTTAAACTCACAAATGCTTTGGTAGAATCTGGAGAAACTTAAAATGTACTCGACATGTATCACAGGAACAGTTCACAAAGTGAATCACAAAATGCCTGATCTAATACTAATTCAATTTATCAGGTAGAGAACTTGGTACAGTAGATGAAGCCATGAATCCCTGTCCTAGAGGATTTGTGGTCCCTCATTTTTATAAAATACTGTTATACTGTTTTTTAAGTATAACAGTATTTATCTTTACTTGGAAACACCCATGGATTGGATAAGAACTTGGTGATTTTCCTCAGAAACACAAATAAATACCCTGTGGACATTGGGCTTAGAACATTGTTCATCTTCCAACAAAGTGCTAGCCTACATCCTTTGAATTACCATATCCAGTTTAGGGTTCCCTCCCCATCCTCTGATTACAGGAACAATTTGGCAACATGTCACCCTTCTTTTGGTTACCTACAATAACGAGCTTAACTTGGGTACATATTTCTGAATTTTAGTTTTTTTGAAAGGGACTTGAACCACTGCTGGATATTGTATGCTACTGATGAGAGTAAATCAGTTTCCCTTCCAAAGAAACAAGTATTTTAAAACAAATCTGTAAATAACAATCCCTCACATTCTTTTTTTCTTACTAGGTATGTATCACACAGTATGGTTTCAGAAAAGAGGAAAAAGAAAAGCCATTTTGCTATCAAAAAAGAGAGTGACAAGAAATACACTAACAACATTCACAAATACCCATGGAACATGCACCTCACATACCAAGAGAGCTGAAAAATTCACCATGAGGGAGATGGAAACACCATATGTGTATACTGCTAACAAGCTGAAGAAAGCTGTCTGATTAAAGGAACAGGAATGCAGCCTAGGGTATTTAGGTATGTCTGCTCAGAAAACATCATTAATATGAAGATTTGCCAAGTAAGCTCTACACACTCATTTATGTATATATCTACAATTTCAAAAACTTGCAGAGGGACAAGACAGCAGTTTATAGCAGAGGGGCTTGGCATTTCTTCCTTTTACCCAGCATTCAGAACTGGGAATCTTTAAGATGAGGGTCATGTGTACAGTCTATAATGAATCCTGTAATAAGCTGGCCTGCACCAAGACCGCAATAAGGAACAAGCATGTGTTTATCAACAGCACACAATACCTAGCAATGGTACAAGTGCCACTAAATCACTTGGGGCAAAACTGACTCCTGAGGAAGAAATCTGAACAAAAACAGTCAAAAAAATGTCAACAGAAATATGATTAAGAATAAAAGTTTCTGATGGAGTTCCTCCTCCAGAGCTGGGAAAGCTCCTTGGGAGTGTCACTTTAAGGTGGCTAAGCTAACAGCTTTGTGCTGGAGAACAAACTAGAATTCCATCTAAGGAAGATCGAACCCCAGAGAGGTCAATCTCCTCCCTCCCATCTTAGTTCAGGTAATAAAGTAGTTTATTAGTAAACAAAACAACCTCCCCCACCAAAAAACCTCAAGAAACAGTTAATATGATAAAAACTAATTCTTTACAATTATAATTTTTTTAACAAGAAAAGGCTCAAATTCAGCTTGAATACTTTTTTTTTTTTAAAGATTTTATTTATTTATTTTTAGAGAGGGAAGGGAGGGAAGGGAGGGAGAGAGAGAGAGAGAGAGAGAGAGAGAGACATCAATGTGCGGTTGCTGGGGGTTATGGCCTGCAACCCAGGCATGTACCCTGGCTGGGAATCGAACCTGCGACACTTTGGTTCGCAGCCCGCGCTCTATCCACTGAGCTACGCCAGCCAGGGCTGAATACTTTCAATGAAGGAGCAGAACATGAACTGTTTGGCCTTTTAAAAAAAAAACCTGAGTTAATAATATCTGTCAGATGCTTTCTTCTCTCACACCTCTAACAAAAACATTTACTTTGAAATAGAAAGTTTTCACATAAAAATTCATTCATTCTGATTTGAAAGAGCAACAAACTGTAAGCCAAACTCTGAGATTTACAACTGTTTCACAAGTGGATAAAGAGATGTAAGCATGAGAATGGCAAGTCCTGATTTTAAATTTTTTGTAAATCATCAAAATTACTCCATTTTTATTAGGAACATTTTTCTTTCACCTAAAGTTGCTTGTCTTCTAAACAGGAATTAAAGAAAATAAAGAGGCCACAGACCCGACATGCAGTGAGCGTGGAGAAAATATTTACTGTACTTTCAGAGTCTTTTCCTTACAAGCAGTTTTTTCTCTTAAGTCCAATATGTATTATAGAGGGTCTACAATGGGCTAGGTACTAACAAGAGAAAGGATGTATGGGGAATTCCTATGGGCAGGATCTTGAGCTCCTTGAATAGACATCATGAGCAAAGCTCCCAAGTTAAAAAAATTTATGGACAAGACATTACCGTTGAAATTAAATGGTGGCAGACATGTCCAAGGAACATAGTGGGATCTTATCCCTTTATGAATCTTGTGATATATGAATGTGTGGAGATGGCCACTAGTAGGCAACAGAACAATACTGAAATGGCGGTAATACAAGGAAGTAATGTCATCATGAAGTATTGGACTGAGCATAAAGAATGGCTGTGTTCAGTTGAGAAATCAAGTGTTTCCAAAGTCCCTTCTCCATAGCACCTGTTTTACTACAATATAAAAATCAAGTCGTGTATATTTTCACATTGAACTTTTATAAAATAAATTTTTGTATTGGTTATAAAAAAAAAGGATGCAAGGGGATGCCCAGAATAAGTGCTTCTGAGTTTTAAAAAAATTTTAATCTATGTGTCAAGAGGAAAGCTAGAATACACAAAGATATGCTGGGAGATTCAGACTCCAATTAGTTTCACCCAAATTATATAGTAGCTATCTCTTCTCTAGTAAACAGAGGTAAAAAAATCTTAAAAATTGATAGTTCCTAAGGGTAATCACAAATCAGGACCCAGATGTTCAATTAATCACATGATTTCCTTTCCTCATGTTGGTGGAAAAACATCAGGTGTGGGAGGAAACTATATGACTAAAGATGGTCACTGAAGCAATATGTAAAAAGTAAAAATCTTGCCCTGACTAGTGTGGCTCACTGGGTTGGGTGCTGCCTGGCAAAGTGCAAGGTTGCCAGTTTGATTCCTAGTCAGGGCACATACCTGGGTTGTGGGCCAGGTCCTCGGTTGGGGGCATGAGAGAGGAACTGATCAATGTTTCTCTCCTTGTCTTTCTCCCACCCTTACCCTCTCACTAAAAATTAGTAAGTAAAAAATAGAATTTTTTAAATAGCAAAAAAAAATCACAGTGCCATAAATAAAACTTGGATAGTTTTCTTTTTAAGTTTTTTTCTTATTCCTGGAATCCATTTTGACTTTTCCCCTTTTTCAAATCTCCCCTCTCTCCTCCTCCCTATCAACTTTTTTCCTTTCTAGTATACACACTACTGGGTTCATTCTTAAAAAAAAAAAAAAAAAAAAAAAAAAGGGCAAGTTAAAGTGAAGATCAAATAGATCAATTAATTTACATGTTAATAAAAATAATAGTTACATAATGCAGAGCTAGAAACACCTTATTTTACAGATCAGAAAACTATATGAAAGGTTAAGAACCTGATGAGTTGAGCACAAGTTTCAGGGCTTTGACTCACAGCTCAATATTTTTCCCATTACATCACAGATGTTAAATGTTAAATTAAATTCTAATCATTACAGTAGTAATAAAAACTTCTTTGAATATCAAAGGGAACAAACATATAGATAAATCAAAATATTATCTTTGGATTTAAATGTTCAAACTTATAGATTACATTTAATAATCAAAGATAATAAAAATCTATAGATAAAAAGTAATTATCAGTTGACAGAAATGCAGATAAAACAAGCTATTGTGAACCTAGTGCATCAGTTACTCTAAGATTTGTTAAAAACAAATGTTAAACACGAAAACCAACAAACTATTATAGTTTCCCACTTAAAGTTACTTGAAGTCCAGAAAATTTCTAAGATTTATCTAAGAATTATCAGGGATAATTTTTTAAATTGATTTTTTGAGATGGAGAAGGAGGGAGACAGCAGAGAGGGGGAGGGAGGGAGGGAGAGAGGGAGAGAGAGAGAGAAAGAGAGAGGGGGGGAGAGAGAGAAAGAGAGAGGGGGGGAGAGAGAGAGAGAGAGGGGGGGAGAGAGAGAGAGAGAGAGAGTTGTTGTTCCACTTACTGATGTATTCATTGGTTGATTCTTGTATGTGCCCTGACTGAGGATTGAACCAGCAAACCTGGCACATCTGGACAATGCTCCAACCAAATGAGCTACCTGCCAGAGCTCAATGATGATTCTTATTTATTTGTTTATTTATTTATATATTTTAATAAATATGGATCTATCAATAATCACTTTATTTTTATTTTTTTAAATATTAAGATCTTATTTATTTATTTTTAGAGAGGGAAGGGAGGGAGAAAGAGAGAGAGAGAGAAACATCAATGTTCGACTGGGAATCAAACCTGTGATGCTTTGGTTCACAGCCTGCACTCAATCCACTGAGCTATGCCAGCCAGGGCTGATGATTCTTTTTTAACACAAAAAGAAGTAAAATCCATTTTTACACGAATCTACTACTACTTTCATGCATCTCTAAATTTCCTAAATGTTTAACTTCTACAAACTGCCAATATCCACTCCCTTTAATGGAGGTAACAAAATTAGACAGAGACACAAATACGCCTCATTTGTAAAAGCTCTTCTTTGAAGGTATTAACAATAGCACCTTCTAAGAGTGCTGTTCACTTAAAAACTCAATGGTCTATCTTATTTTCCAATTCTGCACTTCCTTTCTTAAGCAACATAATTATGTTTATTAATTTAATGAACCCACTAACAACGCACACTGACTTTACCTCAGGTACAACATGTATAACAGACTCCCTTCTAAATTAGAATAGTACCTGTACTATAAAGCAGAGAGAGAGTGGATGCCAGGACACCACAGACAGAGCTGCAGCAACAAAGACAGGGAATATGCTTAACTGCAAGAGATACAAAGTATCAATAATGAGACTGGATTGGAGGCTATATGATCCAAATCAACCTTCAAAATGAACAAAAATTCAGAACCAGATGCCCACAGAAATTGTATGCACATATATGTGTGTAAATACACACACACACACACACACACACAATTTTTTTAAAGGAGATTTGAAGTCTAGGGATTTGAGAAAAGTTTCTCCTTGACATGCGGGCATCATCAATGCCTTTAACCCAGTGTTTCTCAAACTTTAGCATTCACTGCAATCGTTTGCATGGCTTATTAAGACAGATTACTGAGCTTGATCACCAGTTTCTGACTCAGCAGATGTGGACAGGAGCTTGGGAATTCACATTTCTAATAAGTTCCCAAGTTATGTTGGACAATGTTTTGAGAACCACTGATCAAAACCCAAGTCTTTGCTCTTAAAATATTATCAACTTTACTTAATGTCTAGTATGAAATACACTGACTGAACTTTTAAAATTTATAAATCTTCTCAGGCTTCAAATAAGTCTGAAAATAGTTACTGGCAAGCAAGTGTATTTCAGTTTAGAAGCAGCCCAAGCACCAACTCCCTTTTGCCTGGAGCTCTCCAAGGTTCTGACTGCCTCCAAACCTAGCAGTTCTCAATATTGAACTGAGAGCGCATTAATGTTCAAAGTCAAGATCACGAATCTTGACTTTAATTCTCCAAGATTTCCTACAGTTATGAGACTTGGCCAGAGTCCTCCTTTAAACTCCCTCCCAATGTACAAATGCAGAGGAGTCCAAAGCTACTTTCCACAAGATCACACAGTGATCCAAGCCTCTGTACTGATTACAAAAAAGCCCCAGGTTTGTACTATAATAAGGAGTATTCTTAGTGTTTTTGCTGACCAGTGAACCAACATTCCTCTCCCACTTTAAAGAACTAACATTTCATACAAATAACAAGTATTACTGGCAAAAATTAGTAACAGTGATGACAACTACTGTAACAACAGACCATGAGAATGGATAAGTATGGGTTGGCCAAAAAATTTGTTTGTTTTTTTCTGTAAGATGGCTCTAGTAGTGCTTATCTGTCTTAGATAAATCAGTACCTACTACAGAGCCCTTTCCTAACTTGGGCCTCCCTCTGTTAGTGTTGCAGGATTATCTTCAAAGATGGGTTGGACTTGGAGAAAGCCAGGACACCCAGAGGCACTAAAAGAGATTCTCTAGCTCAGCTCTGTTAGTTACTGGAGCCCAAAGGTCTTGCCTGATTTCTTACTTCCTGTGTGTGTGTGTATACACCTGTGTGCATGTTATACATGTATGGAATGAGAATTTTTTTTAAGGCTCAGCCCATATTGTTGCCCTAGTGGCTCTCCCCCCCAGTATTTTTGATTGATACAACTTAAAAGGCTTTTTACAAAAAATTAGATCTTAGGTCTTTCTAAATGCTAAAACTCACCCACTTTCACTGGAACTCCACAATATCCTAAGCAGAACTGTAAAATCTGTTTAGGATTAAAAAAATCTATTTTTATTTCTTGTTTTTTATAACTCTTATGGCTCCCTTTTCTTCAGGCTTTTTTCCCTCTTTCTAGCACATCCCCTCATCTCCAAGCACAATGTTTTTCACTTATTAAACAACCCTGCTAGGCCAAACCATAAAAATGTCATAGCAGGTGTCTGCTCCTGTCTTTCACATCCAGGACTCCTTTTCCTATCAGCAGGTAAACCATCATCAATTTATTCATAAAAAAAAAAGGGGGAGAGGGAGCAATGCTTTATTCCACTGATTCAATTATCAGCCACACATGAATGGTAATGGATTTCTGTTTAATGTGCATCAGTATTTGCATCTCAAAATAATGAGGTATAACTGAGAAGCAGTAAGAGCCAGAAGGCCTGGGTTTGAATTCTGACTCAGTTGCTAGCTGCATTACCTTGAGCACAAGGTAATTATTTAATCTTCCATTAAAAAGAAGGTAAAAAGTGCTCACTTCAGCAGCACATATACTAAAATTGAATGTTACAGAGAAGATCAGCATGACCTCTGTGCAAGGATTACACACAAATTCCTGAAGAACTTCATATTTTTGATTAAAAATATGAACAGTAAAATGACAACAAACTCACAACTATCAACAATTGAACCTAAAAACAAAAACAAAAACAAAAACAAACTAAGCAAACAACTAGAACAGGAATGGAATCATAGAAATGGAGATCAATTAGAGGGTTATCAGCAAGGAAGGAGGCAGAGAATGGGGGAAAAGATGCAGGGAATAAGAAGCATAAATGGCAGGTACAAAGTAGACAGCAGGAGGTTAAGCACAGTATAGGAAACAGATAGGCCAAAGAATTTATATGTACAACCCATAGACATGAACTAAGGGGGTGGGTGAATGCTGGTGGGAGGGGTGGTGCAGGGCACAGGGAAATAAAGGGGAGAAAAAAGAGATAACTGTAATAGCATAATCAATAAAACATACTTTAAAAAGGAGGTAAAAATATTAGCTGCCTCATAAGATTTGAGAACTGGCATTAAAATGTAAAACACAAATATGAATGTATTTGTGAGCACGATACGAAAATGTTAAATATTTTATTATGCTTTTTCCCCATAACTATGGAAAGAAAAGTTTAGTTTTCTATTAAAATTCAGAAAATAGGCATATGAGGAAATATTTTTATACATAGGCAGCCCATGAATTCTATTACTGGCATCAGATGGGAAGAAAATTTAGTCTTTTATGGTAGACAGAGAGACAGAGAAGACTCTAGAAAGGTTGCAGGCCAACTCTCAGGGCAGTGTGGTGTCACTGAAGAATCTTCCATGGAGATGCTACATGAGTGTGTTGAAGGCCTATTTCTAATAACTCCTGTTAGCACAATCAGGTGTGCTGCTGGGCTGCACGATAGTATCTTATTTGTGTGGCCCCACAGAAGAGTTCTGAATGCTTCAGTGTCAGGAAACATGCAATGAAATATGCACCTTAAAACCAACATCATGCCCTGGCTGTTATAACTGAGGGGACTGAGTTCAGGCCTGTAAACCAAAGGGTTGCCAGTTTGATTCCCAGTCAGAGCACATGCCTAGGTTGCAGGCCAGGTTCCCAGAAGGGGGCATGCAAATCACCCCCTTCTCTCCTGCTCTTTCTTCTTCCCTTTTCCTCTAAAAATAAATAAATAAAATCTCCAAAAAAGGGAAAACACCAACATTACTTTTTTGCTTTGTCTATCAATTATATCATGCCTAAAAATATGTACCACTGTACATTAAATTTATCTCTTACTATAGTGTTTTCTCTCCCTGATTTCTTTAACTGTAGTCTTTAATCTACTGCACTATGTTTATTCACAGTCACCTCAATTTTTTTTTTCATAGTGGATATAAATAAATCCATTACAGAACTAAGGAGCATTCCCCTTGCATCCAAACTTCTTTCATCTCTCTATCCCAGACTGTCAAATGATTATTTTGCTTTTCCCCAAAATACCTGGCACTACCTTAATATTTAATATTTTCTGAGTTCAGGGGTTCCCCCTCCTTTCTGGATTAGTAGCTACCCAAATAAAGGTCTACCATTTCAGCCCACACTCACAGCTTTATACAAAGACAGGAGTGTCAGCCCAGTATTGAGAAGAGAGGGAAATACTTAAAGCCACCTAATCTGAGTGTAGATTGCCTTCTCTAATCACCATGACCTGGCATCCAGCTTCACTTGGAATGTGTTCTCTATAAATCTGATATAATCTTTTTTACTTGTGACTCTGTTTTTTTTTTTTACTATTTACTAAATGTTTGATGTCATTTCATGGGACTTGTGCTCAATTTGACTCCTTAATATATCTCCACTGAGTTTTACAAGAAAATGAGGTCCCTAGAATGCATTCTTTTCATCAAGAAGTTTAACTGTATAAAACAAAACAGTGCTGCTCTTCATTTGGGATGTTTTTCAACTCTTTCCAATCAAAACGTGTTTGTCTCACCAGGGACAAAGGTCAATTACCATCATTTTTGTTTAATGAGAATAGCAAAGGATATTCCAAGGATAATGAAATTGAAGTTGGATGTTAGGCCAGCGTCTGTCTCACTCTTGCTCAAAGTCTGTGGACTATTCAGGTCCACTTTACATTTAATAAATGGAATTTTTTTTCTTCTTTTTCCAGCACATACTGGTCTGCTTACTCAGATTGAGAAGGAGCCAGTCTCAAGTGTTCTGAGGTATACAGTAAAGTACTCACACACAGGAATTTTCCCAGGGCTTAAGATCTTGGCCACAGATACAAAAGAACAGAATTCAATTTCCTTTGCTAGAGTTGCTTTCGTTACCTAACAGGTAAGAGGGTGCTATCCCACCTATCCTTTCAGCCAAAAAGCAATGAGATGGTCTTATAATTTGTGTTTGTATGTGTAATGCAGTGAAGGGGGAAGCGAAGATTCCCACCAATACAAGAAAGGTAGTACTGCTATCAAGAACCACCTAACTGAATTAAAAACTAGACAAAAACTAACCTCAGAATACTTATGAAACAATATCTCAAGTTCCATCATGTTCTAAAATCCTGATACCTAATGTGAACTGTAAAAGATTACTATTAAATGAAAGGTCATGGGAGGTAAAAATAAATAACTTAATACAAAGTAAACAAAGTTATTTCCTTAAGAAGAAATGTTTGGATTCTAAACTTAATGAAGTTCTTTTTTTTTCTTTTAATTTTATTTTCATCATTGTTCAAGTACAGTTTTCTCCCTTTTACTCCCATTCCAGCCGGCCCACCCACTTAATGAAGTTCTTAAACTCCAAAAGGAATTAAAGAATTATAACATCTGTGTTGAGGTACCCAAAGTAAATCTGCTGTAACTGCAGGTATAACTTAACTGTAAGTAAAACGAAGGTAGCATTTTCTACACATGTAACACAAACAATTGATCAGTGTGTAGTTAGCCTAAATGAGGAACAGTTTGAGTATCCCGGGTCTTCTATGTGCTTCCAAGATGCTTCCAACTTGGTAAGAATACCCCAGGGCGCTGTAATCAAGTTCCCCAGAATACAACATGGGTGACTATGGAGAACTGGTACTAAAAAGGACAGAAAAGAACAAGGTTTCTTTCACACCGCTATCAAAACTGGAGTCATTCCACTCCCAGCTCCTTCTTGGCAGACACTTTTTGCCCTAAAATGACACTGTTGGTGAATAATAGAATTCACTTTTAACTTCTAACTTGGATCCACACAGTGGGTCTCTGAATTTCACTGTACACACTAATAATTGTATTCTTATATTTGATTCTGTACACAATTTTGAGTCCTACAAGCCTGATGTCTGAAAAATGCCAGATGTGTATGCTTTTATCTTCAATCATCCATTCACTCATTTATTTATTGGGCAAATAATTACACACACAACCACATGCTAGGCACTATACTAGGAAGTGAAATTAAAAGAAAAAAGATCCCCTGCTCTCAATGAGCATTGTATTGAGGCAACAAAGGGCAACAATCACAACTGAAATGGTCATTGCCACACTGAAGGTGCAGACCTGATACAGGAAGACTTAAGGTAAACATTGCCAAGGGCTCAAAGGGGTCAGGAAAAGGCTCCTACAGGTAATCCTGGAGATAAGACGTGGAGAACAAGTTATGCTTTAACAAGTGGAGCAGAAAAGTAAAGGGTTATATGAAGGCATAAAGGCATGACAAAATAAGGCATAAGTCAGAGAGCTGTGGTTGCAAGGAGCTCATTATTATAGCTAAAAGTATGAAGAGTTACAGGAAGTGGAAGAAAAAAGTGTATCAAGACTGTAAGGATTATGCAGTGAATGAGGTGGAGCTTCTGTTTCTTAGGAGCTTAAAGTCAAGAGAAGGAAACAGCCCCCAACAGTTCATTTCAATAAGGTTGGTGCCACAGTAGAAGAACACACAGGGAACTGTGGCTGGACAGGCACAAAGGGTCTTAAATATTATATATACAAAGAAAATAAAATTTTATCCTATAGGTATCAGAGAGTGTTGAAAATATTCTAAATGGATAATAATTACAATAGTGGCAGTGTGGATAATGGACTGGAAGGCAAGGAGACTACAGGAGAGAGACCAAAAAAGAGGGTTCTGTCAAAACCCAGGTAAGCAATATGATGGGCCTGAACGAGGCCACCCTACTGTGGCAATTTTGTGGTATCTTTTTCTAGCCAAGCAAACGGGGACTCTTTCAAATCACCAAAAGAAGAAAAGAAAAAATTCAGAGCAACATTATCTGAATTCCTTGTATTTAAGGGTTTAGAAAGAAGTTATATCCAAAAAAAAAAAACAAAACTTTTTTAAAAGCCTTCCTGGAAAAAAATTTCAAATACCTAAGATTAAGGTTTACTACAGATAACCTTAAAGCTAATAATAGGAATATAGGCAAGAAAGCGAGGAATATCAATTTAATGAAAAAGTAATCTACATTGAAAGTGAAAATAAGAGATTATATAAAACATGAGAAACTTAAAAAATATAAGTAGAAAGAATAAACATTATATGCATAGTATGAAATTGTATAGCATGTAGTATATGCTGATAAACAAAAAGTTAAATTAATTTATTATTTTTATTTCATTTTTCACAATAGAATAAAATGAAATTAAAAAAATTAAAGCAAGATTAATGTTTACTGTATCCAATGGGCCTGATGAGGCCAGGTAAAGTCAGGTAATGGGCCAGGTAAGTTACATCCAATGTCCTGATTCTTGGTTTCTTAAAATGGTTTTTATAAATAGTCCTGTTGTCTGGATATACTGTTATTAAAAAAAAAAAAAGGAACTTCGGCTTGAGAGATTGTTAAAATTCCTGTTGTGAACAGCTAAATCCTTCCTGAAACAAAGATAAGGCAAATTCAACAAGCTAAAAGGACTCAAAATAGAAGAACACAAAGGAAACCTACAACAAATAATTTTTCCTTGTGTGTTTCTCTTAAATGCTTCAGATAAAAAAGTCTCTGGAAAATGGTTGACACCTAACAGCCTATGAGCCACTTAAAAACAATTTAATCAGTCAACAAAAATGCCATTTATTGACCGTCTATAAGCCATGTACTTTACTCTAAAGACACAAAGAGAAAATAAAAGTAAGTCTTCTGTTCTCAAGGAACTCACAGTCTAAAAGGAGAGAAAGAAAATGGCTGCAAATAACTGCAATGATATGTAATAAGTCCTCTAACAGAGGTTATGTATAGGATACTCGGATAAGCAAAGAAGAGAGGTAGAATGAGAAAAGTTAGGGTAAACTTCGTAAGGGAGTTCGGGAGTCTTAAATGAGCTTTAGGAAGGGAAATAAGACTTGAATATTGAATAGCAAGCACATGTAAGGAATTGTGAAATGTTAAAGTAGGCAAATGTGTATAATTTTTATTCGGTCCCTATGGTCAGAGTCAGGGAAAGAGCAATAGGAAATGAGGTTAACAGAGCAGTCAGGGAATAAATCACAAAGTACCTTGTACTCAACATGGAGAATTGGGCATTACCTGAGTTCTGTCAAATCTAAACTGCCATCAATTAATTATAAGATGCACCATGACTTTATGTATAGTAAGAAAAAGAAAACTTTGTGCTGGAGCCTTATTAAGAAGTTTGCCGAAATGCTCCTGCATAAAGCTGCACTACCAAAGGGCAACAATTCCAGCGTAGGGTAAGGAAACAACTGCCCATGCAGAAAAGAAAAGCAAAAGACTTTGTATTTCTCCACTTGCCCTTAGGTAGATGGGGTGGGGGGGGCCTCCCCAGAGATTTAAACTCCAAGGAGGTCTGTAGTCTGAACTAAAGCTACCAGTGTGGTCCAAAAACAAACAAGCAAAATATTTAAAATAGTCTCAGATTAGTAGTATCCTCAGATGCCCAGCAGAAACAAATGTAGATTCTCTTTAGAACTCAATCAGAACTCAATCCAGGAGAATAGCAATTTAAAATGCAATCTCATTTTAAAGATAACAAATGAAAAAATGTGCATCTTGGAATCAATTAAAAATAGATCTCACAGTCACAGTCTTATATTTGGAGACATTTCAGAATTACTTGAGAAACTTAAAAAAAATTCTTATTACCAAGCTACATACCAGAGATGCTCAGACAGACAGGCCTAACAGAGTTCTGGAATCTATTGTAACAAATTACTCAAGGGGTGTGTGTGTTAGTGTGATAGTGTTAGACACTATCAGACAAGACACTAGCATGTCTCTGTCGGCTGAAAACTGCTACTGTAGACAATAAAGAACGGTAGGATTTTAAGCCAAAGCGACACATCAGGAAGACCACTCTGGTACTGGTCGACTTTGTATATAGTAAGGGTATGAGATTGGGGTGGGGTGGGGGGGTAACATAATAGTTATGAGATTAGATTTAAGCAAGAGATGGCGATCATTTAAATAACAATGGAAGGAAACCTAAGAGAGTATCGAGGAGGCAGAATCAGAATTTTATAGTAACTAGATGAAGGTAGGATCTAATTCTAAACAATTTCAGAACTCACACCTAATTGGCATTACAACCATTAGGCTTTTAAAATAAATCTTATTTAGACTTGGTAATCCACCAACTTGTAGCCATATAATAAAGTATAAGTGCTATACAAAATCCTACACTACATAAACATCAAATGTTCCAAACGCAATTAACACTCCAAATCTCAAAGTTCAGATATAAGCAGAGGGATTTTATTCTTTAAATGTTTTACATTTCTATTATCCGTGTATATAAATTGAAAAATTAAATTCTGTTTGGGCAAAAGAGAGAAAGGATTTTAAATTACAAACAGAAAATAATGAATTAGCAAACTTACGCTGAATATGAATGAACTGTTTTGGTTGTTTAAACTCTCCTTTGTACAAGCGATTGTAATAGTTGACGTTGCTCTCTGCCTCAGGAACTGGAATGACCATGCTCTCTTTTTTTTCTCTAAACACTTGCTGTGCTGAAATAGCTCGCTGTAAATGATGTTCCTGGAAAAGGTAAAGTAAGCAACATAAGTTGACTTAATATTACTTCAATGCAAAATTATATTTAAAGTTTACTGTTTAATAATAGCAAAGTGCTTTAAGAATCAATTATAAATACTTCCTTTGCAACAGACCTACAGAAAGCATTGCTATCATTTTTCTTTAATAGTTGTGTTCATACTGATATCACCTTAGATGATTATAATTTTAATAAGTAGAATTTTTGAAAAAATGTACATATTCACAAACTAGAATTTAACATCTTAATTACAAGAAATTGACCCCTTGTTTGTTGAAGTAATTGAGCTGTCTGTCAGCAGTAACAAATTACAAACAAATATGCAAACACAGGAAAATAATTTTTATGACACATTTTAAGTTCTTCTGTGTTTATGTACTTGAAACTTCAAAAGCATAAAATTCTGGATAATTCAAAGAAAGATGAAATGATATGCAAGAGGCAAAAGTTAAACAAAAAGTCCTTATATAATACAATGAGATCCTAAGAACTTTTCATTACCTCCAACACTTACTGCCTACTTTTCTCCCTTGACCCACTGTGGATCATCCCCAACAAACAAACTTTACCTTATGGAAGAAAAACTAGGTTATGTTACTCTCCAAGAGATCCCCTTCATATTCAGATTCAAGGTTAAAGATCACTCAGTGAATAAGGCCCTGGCTGGGTAGCTCAGCTGGTTAGAACACTGTCCCATTATGCCCAGATTGTGGGTTTGATCTCAGGCAAGGGCACATACAAGAAGCAATCAATGAATATATAAACCAAAAAAGGGTTGTTGTTTTTTTTTTGCCTTAAGAAAGCCCTGTGCATTGTTTCTGTGCTTGTAGGTTAACATGGTTTTGAAATGCCCCTTTCAGACCCCTCCTAAAGAGTGAATAATCTTAAGTATCCTGTAATCCAATCCTTACCTTGCTTGTGTCCACATTCCTGCAATCTTCCTCACATTCCCTCCTCAATTTCCATTCATAAAAGAAGCTACAAAGCTGTTATCCTCTGGAGCATTTGAGATCTTGCTCCCCTGCAGATGTCAGTCAGTTTGGCTCAAGTAAACTGATAAAAATTCTCTACAGGTCTGGACTTTTCTTACATCGACACATACAGGGTGGGGCAAAAGTAGGTTTCTAATTGGGAGCATGTAAAACACAGTTTATTCTTGTATTATAATGTTAAAGTATTGTATTTTCCATGCAAACAACTGTAAACCTACTTTTGCGTCACTCTGAATTCAGGTAATTTTCCTCTATGCTAGTTTGTTGGGTGTTTCTTTTTTTCATGAAAGAATGTTGAATTTTGTTAATGCATTAATTGAAATGATCATGTGGTTTTTGTCCTTGATTCTTTTATTATGGTATAATATATTGATAAATTTTTATTCTTGCATTCCAGGAATCAATCCCCCCGTCATGATATATAGTCACCATACTGTATTCTATATTCCCAGAATCTTATTAATCTTGTAAGTTTGTAACTTTTGCCACCTTCACTCATTTCCTCCTCCCTCCACTCTCCTTGTAGTATTTTTGTCTGATTGTGGTATCAGGATAATAGTGGCCTCATAAAACACATTTGAAAATTTCCCCTTTTTCTTAATTTTTTCTGGGAGAGTTTAAGGACTGGTGTTAATTCTTTTTATGTTGGTAGAATTCTCCAGTGAAGTCATTTGGTGGTGAGCTTTACTTTGCTGAGAGATATTTGATTACTGATTTGGTATCCTTAGTAGTTATGGGTTTGTTCAGATTTTTTTGTTTTCATGATTTAGTCTTGATAGGCTGCATGTTTCTAGATATTTAACTGTTTCTTGTAGATTATCCAATTCATTGGTGTGTAATTGTTTATAGCAGTCTCTTATTATTCTCTTTATTTCTATGCCATTAGTTTTAATGTCTCTTTTATTTCAAATTTTTAGCATTTGCATTAACTCCTTAGTTCATGTAGCTAAGGGGTTGTCAATTTTGTTAATCTTTTCAAAACAACTTTTTGTTTCACTGATTTTTTCCCTATGTTTTTAAATACTACTTCATTTATTTCTGCTCTGATATTTATTCCCTTTGTTTTGCTAATTTGGGGTTTTGTTTGTTCTTTTTCCAGTTCCTTGAAGTATTGCTTTTGCTACAACCCTTAAGTTTTGTTATGCTGTATTTTTGTTTTTTGTCTCAATATTTTCTAAATTCCCTCGTGAAGTATGTTGTTCAATTTTCATACTCAGGGGCGGGCAAAAGTAGGCTTACAGTTGTATGTGAAGGTTTACTCTTTTTAAAACAAATTTAAAAGGTTTTATTTATTAATTTTTAGAGAGAGGGGACTGGAGGGAGAAAGAGAGAAACATCAATTGGTTGCCTCTCACATGCCCCCAACTGGGGACCTGTCCCGCAACACATGTATGTGCCTTGCTCAGAAATCGAACCAGTCTTTTCTGTTTGCAGGCCAATGCTTAATCCATTGAGCTTCACCAGCCAAGGAGAAACAGTTTATTCTTATATTATTTATTAATGATTATATTTTCCATACAGACAAGTGTAAAACTACTTTTGCCCACCCATGTATAATAAAGGCCACATATGAAAAGCCCACAACTAATATACACAATGTTGAAAAACTAAAAGCTTTCCTTTCAAAATCAGGAACAAGACAAGGATGCTATAGCTTTTACCACTTCTGTTCAACACAGTACTCTAAGTACTAGTGAGAGCAATTACCAAGAAAAAAAAAAAGGTATCCAAATTGGAAAGGAAAAAGTAAAATAATCTCTGTTCACAGATAACATGATGTTTTATGTAGAAAACCTTAAGATTTCATAAAAACCTATTAGAATAAGTAAACAAATTCAGTAAAGTTACAGGACAGATCAACACACAAAGCTCTTTCCATACACTAACAATGAGCAATTATGAAGGGAATTAAGAAAACAATCCCATTTACAACAATACTGAAAAGAAAAAAAATACTCAGAAATAATTTAACCAGGGAAGTGATAGAGCTGTACATTAAAAACCACAAAACAGTGTTGAAATCAAATAAGACAGAAGTAAAAAGGAAAGACGTTCAGTTTTCATGGACTGGAAGACAATATTCCAAAAACAGAACTACCATATGATCCAGCAATCCCACTTCTGGATGTACATTAAAAAAAGTTGAAAGCAGTATCTTGGAGAGAAATTTGCACACCAATATTCATTGCAGGTAGTCACAACAGTCAAGTGGTAAAAGCAACCCAAGTGTCTATTGACAGATGAATAGATAAAGAAAATGTGGTATACTAATACACATGCAATGGAATATTATTCAGCCCTAAAAAGGAAGGAAATTCTAACACATGCTAGAGCATGGATAAACCCTATGGACATTATGCTAAGTGAAATAAGCCAGCCATAAAAAGACCAGTACTACAAAATTTCATTTGTATGAGGTCTAAAATACTCAAATTTTAGAACACAAGGTAAAATATTGGTTGCAAGGGGCTGGAAGGAGAGGGAAAAGGGGAAGTTGTTCAACAGATAGAGTTTCAGTTTTCTTTAACTGTTCAACAGATAGAGTTTCAGTTTTCTAAGGTAAAAAAAAAACACGTGCTAGACATCTGCTGCATATATATAGTTAACACTACTGTACTGGACCCTTAAATATGGTTAAAATAGTATATTTTAGGGAATGTGTTTTTCATAAGAAAAAAAACAAAAACACCTCACCAAGTACCTGGCAAAAGTAACCCCAGAGCAACCTACTCTGACATGTATTTGAATGAAACTATTTCAAAAAAAAATTAAAAAATCCTCATAGCCTCCTAACAATAGTAACAGTAATACCAATTACTATAATAACTTAAAAGGCCAAAATAATCAGATTATGTTAGACTTTAGAAGCAACATATAATAAAAACATCAATGAAGCAGCACTTTTAGAAACCTCAGTGAAAAGTGTGAACTAAGGACTTTTCATACAGCTAAGTTGTCCTTTGAATATCAAGGATGAAGAAAAAACTCAGAGAATTCTATGAGACTTTTGAGGCATCTATTAGAATAGCACTGTTCATAAGCCACAAATGTGAACCATATATTCAAATTATCTAATACACATACTTACAAAAGTAAAAAGACAAAATTAATTTTAGTAACATTTTATTTAAGCCAATATACACACATTTACAACATTTTCCTTTCAACATGTAATCAATTTTAAAAATGTATGGGGATATTTTGTGTTTTTTATTCTATACTGAGTCTACAAAATCTAGTTTGTTTTTTACATATATAGACCATCTCAGTTCAGATAAGCCATATTTCAAGTACTCAATAGCCACAAGTGACTAGTGGCTACACTGGATAGTGCAGTCCATCCTCACATTGGTTTCCTACAATCAAGAAGAAACTGGAACCCTAGCCAACGTGCCTCAGTTGGCTGGGTATCATTCTGCAAATGAAAAGGTCGCTGGTTCAATTACTGGTCAGGGTACATGCCTAGGTTGTGGGTTTGGTCCTGGTTGAGGAGCATTTTGGCGTGTACAAAAAGGCAACCAATCAATGTTTCTCTTCTTTCTTCCTCCCTTCCCCTCTCTCTAAAAAACCCCCCCCCAAAACAAAACCCCTCTCTCCCTTCCTCCCTTCCTAAAAGCAATTTCTATCTAAAAGCAATGACAGAATGTTCTCAGGTGAGAAAAAGAAAGGAAGAAAGGAAGGGAGGGGAGAGAGGGAGGCAGGCAGGCTGAAAAATTTCAGCAAAACTGTGTACACACACACACATCAATGACAGTGGAAAGGCTGAAAGACTAGTGTTCAAAGACCTGCACATTGAAGTGAAAATAATGCATCTAAAAATGTGAAATTGAAAAAAAAAAACCTTCTTAAATACCAAATGCAATCTCTTTAGGAAACAGAGCAAAAATTAAAGACAAACATAACAAATATATGTTTTTGTAACAAATAACAAAAATTTGAAAAATTAAATACTATGAAAGAACTGAAAATTTTAGCCATATCAACAAAAATAAATGGACTTTACTCATCTATGAAAACAAGATTTTTAACTTGTCTCATAACTGAAGGAACATATGTTATATACAACATACACAGACAGTAGTTCAGAAAGAATAAAATTAAAGGCACAGATGAAAGTTTATCATGTAATGAAAGGCAATCAGAAGTAGAACAAAATCAGACAAGCGGAATTCAAGCCAAAGAGCAATAAGCATGACCTACATAAAAACCACAAATCACAACAAAGATTTTAAGTATCTACATATCATTTATGAATATCTATACATCAAATAACTCAAAGACCATTTTTTGTGAAGCAAAGCTATAGGATATGCAAGGACTAATAGATAAGACACACTAATAATCAGTAACTTGAACACACCACTCAGCATAAGGCAAAACAAGTGGACAAAGAACAGGCAAGGAAAGACCTGTGCAACTTAATAAGGATCAAACTTTATACCCAATGACCCTTCTTCTCAAGTACCAATTAAACTTTCTTAAAACTGATCATATATTAGTTAAGAATTACAAGGAGAGGATATTATAAATGGAGTGGAAGGTATAAGGAGGAACTGAAAATTCTGACCATATATGTACCCTTTGTATAGTTCTGAATTTTAGAACCAAGTTAATGTTCCATGTACTCTAAAAATAATTAAAATCAATGAGGATGTGGAGAACCCAAAATAGAATACAAGGAGAAACAAATAGAAACCTCAGGTATTAGACATGAATCTTCATCCACTTACGATGAAGGGATGGGAAAGGAATTTCCTTTAGAAAATGATAATGTGAGGGTCATCTGTAAAAACTTCAAAGGATTGCTGTGATGATTATATAAGTTAATAACATGTTCAGAATAGCCCATGGCATACTATAAGGTATAAAAGTTTCTTGTTTTTATTAAACATATAAAAATAGAACTTTAAGATCAAAAGCCAAAAAAAACTTAGAAATTTGACAATTAAAAATCTTTTTCAACACTCATTCATAACAACAATTTTCCTGAGCAGAAGAAATGTCCTCAACCTGATGAAGGGAAAGCAGCTACGAAAAACCTACATCTAACATCATACTTAATTGTTAAAGACTGAATGCTTTCCTCCTAAGATCAATAACAAGCCAATGAAGTCTGTTCTTACCACTTCTGGCCCACATTTTAACAGAAGTTCTAGCCAGTTCAACGAGGAAAGAAAAAGAAATAAAAGCATACAGATTGGAAACAAAAAAGTAAAACTATCTGCATATGATATGATCATGTAGGGAGAAAACCCTAAGGAATATCTCTAGAGAGCTAAAAAAACTAAAAGGTAAATTAAACAAGATTGCAAGTCAATATTCAAGATTCAGTTTTAGCCCTGGCTGGTGTGGCTCAGTGGACTGAGTGTCAGCCTGCTGATCGAAAGGTCACAGGTTCAATTCCCAATCACAACACATGCCTGGGTTCCCAGCCAGGTCCCCAGCTGGGAGAATTCAACAGGCAACAGATTGATGTATTTTTCTCACATTGATGTTTCTCTCCCTCTCTCCCCGCTCCCTAAAAATAAATAAATAAAATGCTTTAAAAAATCATTTTTTTCTATGCATCAGCAACTGAAAATGAAAAAAAAAGGGGGGGCGGCATATTATTTACAGGCATCAGAACTACATACTTAGGTTTTAACAAAGTATGTGCCAAACTTGCACAGCAACATAAATGGAGAGATTTAACATATTCATGGATTGGAAGGTTGAGTAACATTCAGAAAAACCTTTCTTGGGTAAATTTTCCCCTAAATTGATCTAGAACAGTGATTTTCAACCTTTTTCATCTCATGACGCACAGAGGCAAATAACTAAAATTTTGTAGCACACCAGAAAACAGATTTTTTGCCGATCTGATAAAAAATAAGTATAATTTTGATTCACTCACAGTGGACAACTACTGTTGTGTTGGCTGTTGGCATTTTATAATTTGACAACCTAAAGGAAAAGAGGCCACTGTTCCTCACTAAATAGATATTGCATGTTTTAAAAACTCTTGTGACACACCAGTGTGCTGAGAGGCACACTGGCTGAAAATCATTGATCTAGCCCTGGCTACATGGCTCAGCTGGTTGGAGCCTCATTCTGTACATCAGAAAGTGGCCAATTCAATTTCCAATCAAGGCACATACCTTGGCTGGGGATTCCACCCCTGGGTGGGGCACGTATAGGAGGCAACCAATCAATGTCTCTCTCCCTCTCTCTCTCTAAAAACTAAACATGTCCTCAGGTGAGGATTGAAAAAAGAAAATCACTCATCTAGATAAGACATTCATCATAACCCCAATCGAAGCCCCAATAGGCTTAAAAAAAAAAAAAAAAAAAGAAATGGACAAGCTGATTTTAAGATTCAAATGGGAAGGCAAAAAAAAAAAAATAATAAATAAATAAAATAGCAAAAACAACCCTGAAAAAGAATAAATTTGAAGAACACATACAATTTGACTGCAAGCTAAATCAATCAACAACAGTATGTTGTTACTGGCATAATGACAAACATACAATGCAATGCAGATAAAAGAAGCCTAGAAACAGACCTACACACACACAGGTAATGAATTTGAGAGAAAAGTGCCAATTAAATGGGGGTAAAGGACAGTCTTTTCAACAAAAGGTCTGGACTGAAATGATTAAAAAAATGAGCCTAATGTTCTTACCTCATACTATACACAAAAATTAATTCAAAAGAGATCACAGAATTAAACATAAAGCCTGAACTTCTAAAACATCTATAAGAAAATACAGGAGAAAAATCTTAGTGACCCTAGATTTGGCAAAGATTTTTCAGGGTATAAAAACCACAAATTATAAATGGAAGAATTAATAAACTGATATTCTTCAAAATTAAAAATATGTGCTTTTCAAACTATATTTTTAAAAATATATTTTACTGATTATTCTATTATAGTTGTCCCATTTTTCTCCCCTTTATTTCCCTCTGAACTGTACGCCCTCTACCAGCATTCCCTGACCTTAGTTCATGTCCATAACATGCCCATGGGTCATACATATAAGTTCTTTGGCTTTTCCATTTCCCATACTATTCTTAACCTCGCCCTGTCTATTTTGTACCTAATGTTTATGCTTCTTATTCCCTTTACCTTTTTCCCCATTCTCCCCCATCCTCTTCCCCACTGACAACCTTCCATGTGGTCTCCATTTCGGTGCTTCTGCTCCTGTTCTACTTGTTTGTGTTGGTTTTTCTATTTTAGGTTCCGTTGTTGACAGTTGTTGAGTTTGCTGTCATTTTACAGTTTGTATTTTTGATCATCTTTTTCTCAGACAAGTCCCCTTAACATTTCATATAATAAGGGCTTAGTCATGATGACACCCTTAACTTAACCTTATCTGGGGAGCACTTTATCTACCCTTCCATTCTAAATGATAGCTTTGCTGGATAGAGTAATCTTGGATGGAGGTCCTTGCCTTTCATGACTTGTAATACTTCCTTCCAACCCCTCTTGCCTGCAAAATTTCTTTTGAGAAATCAGCTAATAGTTTTGTGGGCACTCCTTTGTAGATAATTATCTACTTTTCTCTTGCCACTTTTAACATTCTCTCTTTATGTTTAATATTGGCTAATGTAATTATGATGTGCCTTGGTATATACTTCCCTGGGTTGAACTTTTTGAGGACTCTCTGAGCTTCCTGGATTTCCTGGAAGTCTATTTCCTTTGCCAGACTGGGGAAGTTCTCCTTTATTAAGTTTTCAAATAAGCTTTCAATTTCTTGCTTTTCCTCTTCTCCTTTTGGCACTCCAATGATTCGTACATTGGAACGTTCAAAGTTATCCCAGAGGTTCTTAAGCCTCTCCTTATTTTTGTGAATTCCTCTTTCCTCATTCTGTTCTGGTTGAATATTTATTTCTTCCTTCTGCTCCAAACTGTTGATCTGAATCCTGGTTTTCCTCCTGTCACTGATGGCTCCCTGAACATATTCCTTTATTTCACTTTTCATAGCCTTCACATTTTTCTCTATTTTGTGACCATACTCAACCAGTTCTGTGAGCATCCTGATTACCAGGGTTTTGAACTGTGCATCTGATAGGATGGCTATCTCTTCATCACTTAGTTGTGTTTTCTCTGAAGCTTTGATCTGTCTTTTTCATTTGGGCCATATATATGTGTGTGTATATATGTATATATACGGATATATACACATATATACTTTTTTTTTGGTCTCCGTATGCCTTTTACATAGTAAGGGGCCAGAGCCTTAGGTATTTGCCAGGACAGGGCAATCCACATTCCTGCATTGTGTCACTGTGTGTGTGGGGGTGGGGGGGGGGAGTTGAGAGGGAACAATACCCTTGGTTCGCCTCTCAGCCAGTTTTCAGTCGCTTTCCTCGCTTCCCACAAGCAAATTGGGCCCTTCTGGTGCTGATTCCCGGGCAGGTGGTTTGTGTGCATTCTAGGACCCTGTGGGTCTCTCCCACGAACTCTCCTGTGAGGCTGGGAGTTTCTCCTGCCACTTCAACTACCACAGATTTTTATAGTCAGAGGTTTTGAAACTTTATTTCCCTTCACTGGAACCCTGGGTTGCATGGTCTATCTTGCTCCCCAGTTGTTTTTTCTGGTTTATCTGCATGTAAATATGGGACTGCCAGCTCTTCCAGCTGCCACCTTGGCCACTCTGCCAGCCATCATCTTGCCACGAGTCCACTCCACCCTGGCTTCCCATCACCACCCCTCCGATTGGTCTGGACAAATGTTTCTTCTTTAACTACTCGGTTGTTGGACTTCCAAAGAATTCCATTTTATGGCAGTTCTGGTTATTTTGTTTTTAAATTTGTTGTTGTCCTTCTTTTGGTTGTGCAAGGAAGCAAAGTGTATCTGCCTATGCCTCCATTTTGGCTGGAAGCTCAAAATATATACATTTTTTTATTAAATACTTTTTAATTTTATTATCGTTCAAGTAGTTTTCTGCCTCCTCCCCCACCCCCCTCATTTCCACCCCCTTTTTTGGTCCCTGTCCTTTATAGTTGTTCCTATAAACACTTCACCCCCCATTCCCCCTCTTTCCTCTGATTACTGTCAGTTTGTTTTTAATTTCGATGTCTTTGGTTATATTTTGCTTGCTTGTTTTGTTGATTCAGTTCCACTCATAGGTGAGATCATATGGTATTTGTCTCTCACCACCTGGCTTATTTCACTTAGCATAATGCTCTCCAGTTCCATCCATGCTGTTGCAAAGGGTAGGAGCTCCTTCTTTCTTTCTGCTGTGTAGAATTCCACTGTGTAAATGTACCACAGTTTTTTGATCCATTCATTTACTGATGGGCACCTAGAATGCTTCCAGCACCTAGCTATTGTAAATTGTGATGCTATGAACATTGGGGTGCATAGGTTCTTCTGGATTGGATTGGTGTTTCAGGGTTCTTAGGATAGAATCCTAGCAGTGGAATTATTGGGTCAAAAAACAGTTCCATTTTTAGTTTTCTGAGGAAATTCCATACTGTTTTCCATAGTTGTTGCACCAGTCTGCAATCCCACCAACAGTGCACTACGGTTCCCTTTTCTCCACAACCTCTCCAACACTTGCTGTTTGTTGATTTATGATGGCCATTCTCATCAACATTTATGATGGTGTAAAGTGGTTTCTCATTGTGGTTTTAATTTGAAACTCTCTGATGGCTAGCAATACTGAGCATCTTTTCATGTGTCTCTGGACCTTCCACATGCTCTCCTCGGAGAAGTGTCTGTTCAAGTCCTTTGCCCATTTTTTAATTGGGTTGCTTGTCTTCTTAGAGTGGAGTCATGTAAGTTCTTTATATATTTTGGAGATCAAACCCTTGTCTGAGATATCATTGGCAAATATGTTTTCCCATACAGTTGCTTCTCTTTTCATTATAGTGCTGTTTTCTTTAGCTATGTAGAAGCTTTTTATTTTGATGAGATCCCATTGGTTTATTCTTTCCTTTATGTCCCTTGCTCTAGGAAACATATTGGTGAAAATATTGCTGCATGGAATACCTGAGATTTCCCTGCCTATGTTCTCCTGAAGGACTTTTATGATGTCCTGACTTATCTTTAAGTCTTTTATCCACCTTGCATTTATTTTTGTGTATGGTGTAAGTTGGTGATTGAGTTTCAGTTTTTTTGCATGTAGCTGTCTAGATCTCCCAACACCATTTGTTAAAGAGGCTATTTTTGCTCCATTTTATGCTGCTGCCCCCTTTGTCAAATATTAATTGACCATAGAGACTTGGGTTTATTTCTGGGCTCTCTGTTCTGTTCCATTGGTCCATGTGCCTGTTTTTATGCCAGTACCAGGCTGTTTTGATTACAGTAGCCTTGTAATACAGTTTGATATCAGGTATTGTGATCCCTCCTACTTTGTTCTTCTTTCTCAAAATTACTACAGGTATTCGGGGTCGTTTATGGTTCAATATAAGTTTTGAAGTGTTTGTTCTAGATCTGTGACATATGCCATTGGTAATTGAATAGGTATTGCACTGAGTCTACAAACTGCTCTGGGTAGTATGGCCATTTTGATGATGTTAGTTCTTCCAACCCATGAACCCAGTATATGTTTCCACTTGTTTGTGCCTTAATATCATTCTTCAGTATTGTGCAGTTTTCTGCATACACGTCTTTTACCTCCTTTGTTAGGTTTATTTCTAGATATTTTACTTTGCTTGTCACTATATCAAATGGGATTTTTTTTCCTGATTTGTTTCTGATATTTCATTGTTGGTATACAAAAATGCCTTTAGTTTCTGAATACTGTCTTTGTATCCCACTGTTTTGCCAAATTCAATTACTAAGTCAAGCAGTTTTTGGTTGAGTCTATAGGATTTTCTATGTACACTATCGTTTCATTTGCAAACGATGTTTCCTTTTTTCCAATTTGGATGCCTTTTCATTCCTTCTCTTGTCTGACTGCTGCGGCTAGGACTTCCAATACTATGTTGAATAGAAGTGGTGAAAGTACACAACCTTGTCTTGCTCCTGACCTTAGTGGGAAAGCTTTTCGTTTTTGCCCATTGAGTATGATGCTGGCTGTGGGTCTCTCATATATGGCCTTTATTAGTTTGAGGAATGTTCTCTTTTCCCACTTTGCTGAATGTTTTAATCATAAATGGGTGCTATACCTTATCAAATGCCTTTTCTGCATCCTTTGATATGATCATGTGGTTTTTGTCTTTGCTTTTGTTTGTGTGATGTATTACATTTATTGATTTGCAAATATTGTACCATCTTTGCATCCCTGGGGTGAATCCCACTTGGTCATGGTGTATGATCTTTCAAAATATATTCTTAAGAAAATAAAAAGACAAACAGACTGGGGAAAAATATTCACAATATATATGTGAGAGAACTTGTATGCAGAATACAAGGTAGGGCAAAAGTAGGTTTACATTTGTGAGTATATAAAAAAAATTGATTCTTGTATTATTTATTAACTATTGTATTATTTTCCACACAAACAACTGAACTAAAGAACTCTTACACATCAATGAGAAAACATTCCAATTTTTAAACAAAGTGGGCCAATAATTTAAACAGACACGTCACAGAAGAAGATATGGGAATGCTCAATAAACACTTTAAAAGATGCTCAAAAGTCATTACATGAAGAAAATACAAAATAAAATCACAGAAGTTTTGACTACACAACCACACAATGACTAAAATTAAGAAACTGATCACACCAATTGCTGGTGTGTTAAATGACATCACCACTTTGGAAAACTGTTGTGCAGTTTCTTATAAAGCAAATCTACATTTACACATGACCCAGCAATCCTACTGCTCAGTATGCACACAAGGAAGTGAAACACATGTCCACAAACAACTTGCACATGAATGTTAAAAGCAATTTTATTCACAACTGGAAACAACGGAAAACAATACAAATGTGCATCAACAGGTGAATAGATAAATCAAGTGAATACATTTATTCAATAGAATATCTGGTTAAAAGAAAAAAAATAGGGACAAATCAATCACACACAATAGGATCTCAAAAGTATACTGAGCAACAACCAAACACAGATGGATACATATTGTATGGTTCTCTTTATATGAAGTTTGAGAACAGACAAAGTAACCTATAGTGATGAAAATCAGATTAGTAGCTGCGTAAAATGAAGGTGGAGGATATGACTGCAAAAAAGTTAAATGGAACTTTCATAGGGATTGAAAATGTTCTATTTCTTGTTTGTGGTGCTGGTTATACTGGTATATTTCTTTATCAAAACAAAGAACCAGCCTGGTGTGGCTCAGTGGACTGAGCACCACCTGCGAACCGAGAGGTCACTGGTTCAATTCCTGATCAGGGCACATGCCTGGGCTATAGCCCCTGGTTGGGGATGTGCAAAAGGCAACCAACTGATGTCACACATTGATGTCTCTCTCTCCCCCTTTCTCCCTCCCTTCCCTCTAAAAAAATAAATGAAATCTTAAACAACAACAACAACAACCCACAGAGCCAAATACAAAATAAACTGTGAATATAAAGCAAATTTTTAAAATCTAAAACAATTAACTTGTGAGGTAAACAAATATTTAGCCTAAACAAAATATGGTGGTGAGACAATATTTACAATACTGGTAAGACTGTGATGAGTAAAAGAAACACTGTAAGAAGGAGTGTAGATAAAGTATTAAAGTATAAATTGGCATGTTCTGGAGAACAGTTTGGTAGTATGTTTCTAAGCCTTAAAAATCTAACAGTTAATTATTTAAACAATAATTATAATAAGTAAAACTGAAAACAACCTAATTATCTCCAACACTGGAATAATTGCAATGTAGTATATCCACATGATAAACTTATACAGTGCCACTTAAAACTCCTTGAAAAATAATTTAATATTTGGAAGTACTTATACATTAAGTAGAAAAAGCAGAAAACAAAATTGCACACTGCAGATAATCTATGTCAAATAGACTAGGGTGAATAAATAGATGACAAGTGATAGGATACTAATTGCAGATTTAAAAAAGGAAAAAAAAGGCTGGAAAGAATTGTGCTGAAGTATTAGATAGTGAAATTATAGATGGTCTGTTTTCTTTTCTACATTTTCTACAATTTACTGAGAATATGCATTACAGAAAGCAACCAATGCCAAGCTTTAAAACCGTTTAAATTCACCTGATATCCCTTTCAGAATAAAAGAAAAGAAAAGATGAAGGAAGAAAAATAAAAAAAGATTGTAGTTAAGTCCTTATCCTATCTATTTAAAACTGCTTCTCTTCTAGTACTTCCTAAGCCTGATTCTCAGTCCTGGCAATATATTAATTTTTACCTGGCCAAATATAGACTATATGGGAGGTAAAACAAGTGGCAGAAATTAGTTAAAAGGCTTCAGCATTTCACTTCCACTCCAACAAAGACAAAATACATACAACAAAATATTATTTAGCCATAAAGAAAAACGCAGTACCGGTATATACTACCACATGGATGAACTTTCAAAACATCATACTGTGTAAAAGAAGGCCACATATTATATGAGTCTATTAACAGGAAATGCACAAAAATAGACAAACCCATAGACAAAGAATGTGTAAGAGGGGGGACCCAAAAGAATGCCCTAGGTTTATCTTCTGGAGGGTGGGCCTGCTGTAGTACAAGCTTCCCCTGCTAAGTGACTGTTCTAGGAACCCATCTGTATCCAGTGTACTAGCTGGTGGTATTGTGAGAGACTACGTTCAGCTTCAGTGAATTTTTTTTTTGAAGACTCCTTCAACACATTTGCCCATTTCATGATGTGTGATTTACAAGCACACCTGCCACACTGCATTAGTGTTTAGCAGTTTTCCATCAAAATCAGCTCTACCCCCATGTCCCACCCTCCCTCCTCACCCAACCTCACTCCAAACAACTTTTTTTGTGGCTTTTTTTTGTTTCCCTGGCTGGAAAACATCCTCAGAGGGAAACATTTTGCCCATGTGGAAGAGGTGAGACAAAAATCGGCAGAAGCACTAAAAGGCATAAAAATTGACAAGTCCAGAAACTGTTTTGAGCAGTGGAAAAAACACTTCAACAGGTGTATTGCATCAAATGGAGAGTACTTTGAAGGTGACTTAAGTTTAAACATGCAAGAACAAATACTCAGTTTTTTATTAAAAAATTCTAGTTTCTTGGGTCCCCCCTCATATTAGTGGTTGTTGTAGTGTGATGTGGTGGTGGGGAAGAGTAGGATAAAGACTGACCTATAAGAAACCCCATAATGGGTCTGGGGTTTCTTTTTAGGGTGATGAAAGTGTTCTTAAACAAAACAGTTGTGACCTTGTAGAACACAGTGAATATACAAAAAAACCCCACAGTTATACATTTTAGTATGATGAATTATGTTACACAAATGTTTTTTATCACAATAAAAAAACTGCCAAAAGAAAAAAAGAAAAAGAAAAAAGGATGAGGTGACCAGGAATGAATTGAGCCTTCTACCTGAAGCAAAAACAAATGTGACAAAAGACTTGATACAATGGTTTTCTAGACACTGGACATCAGGCAATAAAAGACAATGATACTTGAAAGAAGGAAAATAAACCAGGTGAGCCCTATAACAGCCTCAGTTTACTGTACTGGAAGAGTTTCCAGGCCATGGAGCAAAAGAACGAACTGAGGCAGAGCCAGAAAGACTTCATGAATTGCTGAGACAGAAATAAGAGTCCAAGAAGACTAAGGCACTTAAAAGTCCTTAGGACAGCATACCAGAGGAAAGAACTACACAGAAAGAGAAAGAGCCTGGGAAATTCGCAGAGAGTTCCCTGGTGTGTTTGAGAGAGAATGTGTCAGCATGTACATGTGAAGAAATTACCAGACACTGGAGAAAACTACCCCAAAAGATTAGAGGGAACAGTGACTGTCACTCATGGTCACAAAGAGCACCTGCTCCTACCAACCAGACCAGGGGCAAAAAAAATGCTACACACAGAGGAACAAAGATAAAGATGACATTTCTCATCAGAAACAATGCAAAAAAAAAAAAACTGGAACGCCATTTTTAATGAGTACTAGAAGAAAAAACTGTTAACCTAAAATTCTATATCCAGAATATCTTTCAAAAGAAAAGCAAAAATCAGAGATCTGTTGTACAACAATGTGCATATACCTAACAAAACTGTAATGTGCATTTATAAATGTTAAGAGGATAAAGTATGTTACATGCTTTACTACACACAAAAAAGGTGAAACAGACATTTTTTAGACATGCAAAAGCTGAAAGTATTCATCACCAGCAGACAGGCATTAAAAGAAATGTTAATAGAAGTCCTTCCGTAAAAAAGAAAACGATACCGGATGGAAGTCTGGAGATAAGACAAATTGATGAAAAGCAGGGGTAGTGATAACTACAGGAGTAAATATCTACATCTTTTTCATATTATTTTCAAGTATTTAAAAAATGGGCTGTTTATGTATTTTAGGGCTTATTATACATGAAAAATGTATGAAAATGATAGCATAAGGGTTGGGCAAGGACAAATGGAAGTGCACTAAGTTCTTATACTGTACGTAAGTAGTATATCACCTGAAGGTAGACTGTGATGAAATAAAAATGTATATTCTAATCCCAAATCACAGGTTCTCAACTTTGGCACTACTGACATTCTGGGCAAGAATTCTTTGTTGTAGGAAGCTGCCCTGTGCCCTGTAAGATGTTTAGCAGCATCCCTGTCCTCTATCCAGAAGATGTCAGTAGCATGCCCCAAGATACACCAATCAAAAAGATTTTTAGACATTACTAAGTGTCCAACAGGAAATAAATCAGACCCCATTGAGAATCACATTCCTAAAGCAATCACTCAAGTAACAAAACTAAGAACCATTGCTAATGAGCTAAAATGGAATCATAAAAAGTACTCAATGCAAAAGAAGGCATAAGAGGAGGAAAAAATAACAAAGAACAGAAGAAACAAATAGAAAAGAGGAAGATGACAGAATAAAAGCCAACCATTATCAAAAATCCTTTTAAATCTCAGTAAAATGGTAATAGAAGGGAACTTCCTCAACTTAATATAGAAATCTACAAAAAGCTACAACATCCTAGGTAATGGTGAGAAACTGGAAGCATTCCCATTAAGATCACTTGCCGGGCAAGATATCCCTTGTCACCACTTTGTTTCAACATCATACTAGAATTTCTAGCTAATACAATGAGAAAGAAAAGGGAAATAAAAGGTATACAGATTGGGGAAAAAACATAAAATAGTCTTGTTTGCAGATGACCTGATCATCTCTGTAGAATATATGAAAGAACTGACAAAACACACAAACAGACAGACAAACAAACAAACAAACAAACACAAAACCTTCATGGAACTAATCAGTGATTTATACCAAGGCTAAAGGATTCAAGGTTAATATACAAAAGTAGCCCTGGCTGATGTGGCTCAGTGGACTGAACGCCGGCCTGCGAACCAAAGGGTTACCAATTCCATTCCCAGTCAGGGCACATGCCTGGGTTGCAGCCAGGTCCTCTGTGGAGGGCGTGCTACAGGCAACTACACATTGACATTTCTCTCCCTCCCTTCCCCTCTAAAAACAAATAAATAAAATCTTCAAAAGTAAATCACTTTCCTATGTACCAACAATGAACAAGTGGAATCTGAGACTAAAAACAGTACCTTATACATTAGCAATACCCAAAGTAAAATATTTAGGGATAAATCTAACAAAATATTGTCAATATCTATGAGGGAATATCATAAAATTCTGAAGAACAAAATCAAAGAACTTAATTAAATGAAGAGATATTCCACATTCATGAAGAGGAAGACTCAAAATTATCAAGATGTCAGTTCTTCCCAACTTGACCTACAGGGTGTGGCCAAAGTAGGTTTACAGTTGTATGTGAAATAGTTTATTCTTGTATTATTATTAATTATTATATTACTTCCTATATAAAGTGTATACTTATTTTTACCCCATCTGTATATAGATTCAATGCAATCCCAATCAAAATCAAGCAAGTTTTTGTGGATAATGACAAAAAATGATGCTAATATATGTGGAAAGATAAAAGACCTAGATTAGCCAACACAATATTGAAGGAAAAAAGTTGGAAGACTGACACTACCTAACTTCAAGACTTATAAACTACAGTAATTATAAAACAGTGTGGTACTGGAGAAGGAACAAACAGATCAATAACACAACAGAGAGCCTAGAAATAGACCCACATAAACAGATCCTCTTTTATACAGGGGCAAAGGCAATGCAATACAGCAATTATTTTCAACAAATGGTGGTTGAACTAGACATTCAAATGCAAAAAAATAAATAAAAATCTCAACAGACATTACAGCCTTTACAAAAATTAACACAAAATGGATCACAGACCCACATATAAAATGCAAAGCTATAAAACTATAATAGGAGAAAAGCTGATGACTTTGAGTATGGCACTGAGTTTTTAGATACAACAGCTATGGTACCATCCATGAAAGAAGTAATTTATAAATTTGACTTCGTAAAAATTAAAACTCTCTGCTCTGCTGAAGAGAATGTCAAAAAAATAAGAGGACAAGCCACAGAATTAGAAAAAATATTTGGTAAAGGGCTGTTATCCAAAATAAACAAAAACTCTTAAAACTCAGTAGGAGAACAACCTGATTTTACAAAATGGGTTAGAGAACTTAAGAGACATCTCACCAAAGAAGATAGACAGAAAATAAACATAAGAAAAGATGCTCTATTACCAGGGCAGTTTACCCCAAAGCAGAAAAATATACATTCTTTGCAAGTGCACTTGGAATGTTTTCTAGGAGAGACCACAAGTTAGAACACAGAACAGAATAAATTTAAGACTGAAATCATATCAGGCATCTTCTCTGACCATAACAACTACACAATGAATGGGTTAACAATGAAATCAAGGAAGAAATCAAAAGGTACCTTGAAACAAATGAATATGAGAACACAACAACTCAAAATCTGTGGAACACAGCGAAAGCAATCCTATGAAGGTAATTCATAGCATTACAGGTCTATCTCAAGAAACAAGAGAAATCTAGTCTGTCTGTCCTAAAACTCCTATTTTTGTCTTTTAAGGATACAGGAAATTGTATTGAGAACCTACATAGATAATGTAGAATAAACTCCTCTTCTGAAAATCCTTTATCTAATCTCATCTTTTGCCAAAGAAGTTAATGTTTACAGATTCCAGGGACTGACCACAGACATATCTTTTTGAGACCATTTTAGATCTGCCACAAAGGTTACCCAAATAATAAATGGCAGAACTGCAAATGAGTGGAATCTGGTAACTTGAAACCAAAGCCTGTGTTCTTTGTTTTTTATTTTCTTTTTTAAACCTTCACCCTGGGGTATGCTTTGACTTTTTAAAAAAGATTTATCTATCTATCTATCTATCTATCTATTTTTAGAGAGGGAAGGGAGGGAGAAAAAGAGAGAGAGAAACATCAGTGTGCAGTTGCTGGGGGTCATGGCCTGCAACCCAGGCATGTACTCCGACTGGAAATCCAACCTGCAACACTTTGGTTCACAGCCTGAGCTCAATCCACTGAGCTATGCCAGCCAGGTGCTTTGATTTTTTTTAGAGGAGAGGAAGGGGTGAAGAGGCAGAGAGAAAGAGAAACATGGATGTGAGGAAGAAACATGAACTGGTTACCTCCTGTACACTCCCAGACCAGGGATTGAGCCTGCAACCTATGTAAGTACCCTAACGGGGAATCGAACCCACAGTCTTTGATGCACCACATGATGTTCCAACCAAGTGAGTCACGAGGCCAGGACTAAACCTGTGTTCCTTGTAATAACCACCTTAAACCTCATCTATGCTATAGAATGAAACTGGAAAAATAAAAAAATTTAAAAAAACAACAAGGAAAATCTCAAGTAAACTAACTTTATACTTAAAGGAACCTGAAAAAGAACAACAAACAAAACGCAAAGTGAGTAGAAGAAAAAAAATATCAGAACAGAAATGAAACAGCCTAAAAAAAAATACAAAAGATGAATAAAACCAAGAGCTGGTTCTTTGAAAAGATAAACAAGACTGACAAACCTTCAACCAGGCTCATCAAGAAAAAAGAGAGAAGACCCAAATAAATAAAATCAGAAATGAAAAAGGGTAAGTAACAACTGACACCAAAGATATATAAAGAATTGTAAGAAAATATTATGAACAACTATATGTCAACAAATTGGACAATATGGACAAAATGGATAAACCCCAGAAACATATTCTCAAAACTGATTCAGGAACCCAAAGAAACTGAATAGACAGATTACAAGTAGTGAAATTGAAGCAGTAATCAAAAAACTCCCTCAAAACAAAAGTCCTGGACCAAATGGCTTGGCAGGTAAATTTAACCAAACATTCGAAGAAGAACTAACACCTCAGAACTAACACTCAAACTATTCCAAAAAATTCAAGAGGGAAGACTCCCAAACTCATTTTACATGGCCAGCATTATCCTAATTCCAAAACCAGATAAAGACACTACAAAGAAAGAAAATTATAAACCAATATCCCTGATGAACAAAGACGCTAAAATCTTCAACAAAATATTAGCAAACCAGATCTAGCAACACATTAGGAAGACCATACACCACAATCAAGTGGGATTTATTCCAAGGATGCAAGGTTGATACAGTATCTGCAAATCAGTTAATGTGATACACCACATAAACACAATGAAGGATAAAAATCACACGGTCATATCAATAGATGCAGAAGCATTTGGCAAAATCCAGCACCCATTTATGATAAAAACTCTCAACAAAGTGGGTACAGAGCAAATATACCTCAACCCAACAAAGGCCACATAGGACAAGCCCACAGCCAACATTACACATACTCAATGGGCAAAAACTAAAAGCATTTCCCTTAACATGGGGAACAAAACAGGGATGTCCACTTTCACCACTCTTATAGTACTGGAAGTTCTAGCCATCAGACAAAAAGAAGAAATAAAAGGCATCCAAATTGGAGAAGAAGTAAAACTGTCATTATTTGCAGTGACATAACAGTGTATACAGAGAACCTTAAAGTTTCCATCAAAAATCTACTATAACTGATAAATGAATTCAGTAGAGTAGCAGTACACAAAATAAATATCAGTGCATTTTATACACCAGTAATGAACTACCAGAAAGGAAAACTAAGAAAACAACCCCATTCACAATTGCTTCAGAAAGAGTAAAATATCTACATATAAATTTCACCAAGAATGTAAAAAACCTATACTTGGAAAATCATAAGATACTCAAGAAAGAAACGGAAGAAGATACAAATAAGTGGTACCATATACCGTGTTCAAGGATAGGAAAATTTAACATCATTAAAATGTCCATACTACTCAAAGCAATGTATAGATTCAATGCAATTTCTATCAAGACACTAATGGTGTTATTTCACAGAATCAGAATATTCCAAAAACTTATATGGAACCACAAAAGACAGCAAATAGCCACAGCAATCTTGAGAAAGAAGAACAAAGTTGGAGGAATCATGCTGCCTGACATCAAACTATACTATAAGGCCATAGTAATCAAAACAGCATGGTAACAGCCTTACAACATACAAATAGATCAATGGAACAGAAGTGTGAGCCCAGAAATAAGCCCACACCTTTCTAGTCAATTAATATTTCACAAGTGAGGAAAAAAAATATAATAGGGTAAAGATAAGTCTATCCAGTAAATGGTGTTGGGAAAATTGGACAGATGTATGCAAAAACAAAGAAAAAAAGAAAAGAAAATAGACAACCTTCTTACACCATATACAGGAATAAACTCAAAATGAATCGAAGACTTAAATGTTAGGGTGGCTGGCAAATTAAAAAAAAAAAAGACTGAAATGTTAGACTTGAAACCATAAATATCCTAGAAGAAAACACAGGCAGTAAAATTTCAGACATTGCTCATAGCCACATTTTTTCTGATGTATCACCTGGGGAAAGGGAAACAAAAGAAAAAATAAACAAATGGGACTACATCAAGCTAAAAAGTTTTTGCAGAGCAAAGGAAACCTTCAACAAAATAAAAAGACAACCCAATGAATGGAAGAACATATTCACCAATGATACATTTGATAAGGGTTAATATCCAAAATTTATAAGGAACTATAAAACTCAACACCAAAATAACAACAACAACAAATCCCAATCCAATTAAAAAATGGGCAAAAGACCTGAATAGACAACCCTCCACAGAGGATATATGGATGGCTAATAGACATACAAAAAGATACTCAATGTCACTAATCATCAGGGAAATGCAAATTAAAATAACAATGAGATATCATCTCATACCTGTCAGAAGGCTATCATCAATAAATTACCAAACAAGTGCTGGTGAGGATGTAGAGGGAAGATAATCTTCATGCACTGTTGGTAAGAACGCAGATTGGTGCAGCCACTATGGAAAGCAGTATGGAGTTACAACAGAAAATTAAAAATGAAACTGCCTTATGACCCAGCAGTTCCACTTCTGGGAATTTATCCAAAGAAACCCAAAACACTAATTCAAAAGAATATATGTACCCCTATGTTCATTTCAGCATTATTTACGGTAGCCAAGATTTGGAGCAATCTAAATGCCCATTAGTAGTGAGTGGATGAAAAAGCTGTGGTACAGTTATACAATGCAATACTATTCTGCATAAAAAAAGGAGGAAATCTCATCCTTTGAGACAGGATGGATGGACCTGGATAGTATTATGTTAAGTGAAATAAGCCAGTCAGAGAAAGACGTCTACCATATGATCTTCCTTATACGTGGAATCTAATGAACAAAATAAACTAACAAACAAAATGGAGACAGACTCATGGATAGAGAGAACAGACTGACAACTGTTGGGTGGCTGGGGTGTTACAGGGCTAAGCAAAAAAATGAAGGGATTAAGAAAACAACAAACAAACCAACCCAAAATATACAACTCATAAACATAGACAATAGTATGGTGATTACCAGAGAGAAGGGGGGGCGGGTAGGGAGAAGTAGAAGAGATAGGGGGGATAAATGGTGATGGAAAGAGACTTGACTTGGGATGAAGAACACATGATATAGGTAATGTATTGTAGAATGGTGTACCTGAAATCTATATAATTTTATTAACCAATGTCATCCCAATGAAGTAAATAAAAAAGGAGAAAAAACTACTGGGCAAAGCTTTTTACTCATAATTGAAGTTCCTATATTTGTGAACATAAAAAAAAAAAAATAAAACAATGATACCACTATACATCAATTAAAATGGCAAAAAATCCACATCACTGAGAGCATCAAATGCTGATGATAGGGAATAGGATCTCTCATTCATTATTGGTTATGATGCAAAATGGTACAGCCAGTTCGGAAGACAGTTCCTTACCAAATAAAACATGCTCTTACTATACAATCAGTAATTGTGCCCCCTTTGTATTTACTAAAAAGAGCTGAAAACATGTCTACAAAATACCTGTCCATGAATGTTTACAGCAGTCTTATTTATGACTCTCAAAATATGGAAGCAACCAAGATGCCCTTCAGTAGATGAGTGGATAAACTGGTACATCCAGACAATGGAATACATTATCAATGCTAAAAAGTAAGCTTTCAAGCCATGAAAAGAAATGGAAGAATCTTAAATGCATACTACTAAGTGAAAGAAACCAATCTGAAAAGTCTACATATTATATAATTCCAACTATATGACATTCTCAAAAATGCAAAACAATGACGACAGTAAAAGTATCAGTGGTTGTAGGTGGCCCATACAATAAATAAGCAAAGCACTGAGGATTTTCAGGACAGTGAAAATACTCTATGTACCATAATGATAGGTACATGTCATTATACATTTGTTCAAACCCACAGAATGTACACCAAGTGTGAACTGTAATGTAAACCATGGACTTTGGGTGATCATGGTTTGTTAGTACAGGTTCATTAGATGTACTACTCTGGTAGGTAATGGAGAATGATAGGAAGGAAGGCTATGTATGCCTGGGGACAGGGGTATAGGGGAAATCTCTGTCCCTTCTCCTAACTTAGCTGCCTAAAACTGCTCTTAAAAAATAGTCTTAACTTAAAAAATCATATTAAATGTAAAAGGTCTAAACACCACAATTAAGAAACTGAGATTGCCAGACTGAATTTTTTTTAAAACACCCAATTATAAGCTACCAATAACTGCACTTTAAATATAAAGACATAAATAGGTTAAAATTAAAAACAAAAACAGAAAAAGATATAGCATGCTAACACTACAAAGACACTTAATGTGACCACATTAACATCCAACATAGATTTCAGATCAAAGAAAATCACCAGAGATTTAGAAATTTATTTCACATTGCTTAGAGGGGTCAATCGGTTACGAAGACATAACAATTTTATCCATTTAAGCACCTAACAAGAGAGCTTCATTTAAAATGAATGTAACTTCAAGGATAAATAGACATATCTACAAGTACAGAGATTTCAATACAATGTTCTCAATAGACAAAACAAATACACAGAAAATCAGCATATATATAAGACTAAGAACACTACCATCCAATTTGACCTGACTTTTATAGAATGTTCTACCCATCAAACATAGCATATACATTCTTCTTATGTTCAAAGAGAACATTTACCACAAAATATATTGTGAAATATAATAGAAGTCTTTAAAAATTTACAAAAATTCAAATCATACAACCTATACTCTCATACTGTAACAAGATCATGTTACAAACTGGTAATAGAAAGATCTCTGCAAAACCACTAAGTATTTGGAAACTAAATAACATATTTCTAAATAACCCCAGGAATAAAGAAGAAATTGAAGGGGATAGAAATTTACAGCACTAAATACCTATGTTACAATAGAAAAAGGGCCTCAAATAAACCTTTGCTTCTACCTTAAAAACCAGAAAAAAAAAGCAAATTAAACCTAAAGTAGAAGAAAGATCAAAGTAAGATCAAATTAAGATCAAAGTAAAAATCAGTGAAATAGAAAACAAAATCAATAAAACTGATAAATTTCTAGCCAGATCAATGGAGAAAAAAAAGAAGACACAAATTACCAATGTCAGGAACAAGAGAGGAGAGACTGTTACAAATACCTTCACACCAATAAACAACAATAAGACAAAAAGGACAATTTTTTTTTTGACAGAAACAAAGCTCAGAGGAAGAAACAGATAACCTGAATAACCTTATATCTATTACAGAAATTTAACTGTAGTTAAAAACCTTCATACAAAAAAACTCCAGCGACAGATGGCTTCACTAGAATAATTGGTTATTCTACCAATTATTTGAAGAGACAATAATACCAACTCTACACAAATTTTTCCGAGATACTGAAGTGAAAGGAATACTTTCCAACTCATTCTATAAGGCCAGTATTACTCTGATGCCAAAACCAGAAAAAGACATTACAAGAAAACTACAAGTATCTTTGTGAACACAGATGCAATCATCGTAAACAAAAATTTATTTAGCAAATAGAATCCAACAATATATAAAAAGGAAAATACATGGCCAAATAGTCTTTATTCCAGGAATGCAGCATTGGTTTACATTAAAAATCAATGTAATTCATCATATTAATAACTCCAAAAAAGAAAACCAGTACAATCAACTCCATCTACAAAAAATTTTACAAAACCCAACTACCATTCCAAAAATTCTTAGAAAACTAAAAATAGAAGGGAATTTCTTCAACCTGATAAAGGGCGTCAACCAAAAAACCACAATTAACATCATACTTAAGTAAAATTCTGAATACTTCTTCCCTAAAATTAGGAACAAGATAAGGAGAGCCACTCTCAACACTTCCATTCAATATTGTACCGGGGGTCCTAGTCAGTACAATAACCAGGTAAGAGGAAGGCAGGCAGGCAGGAAGAGTGAGCGAGCATCCAGACTGGGAAAGGAAGAAGTAAAACTGCCTTTATTCACAGACCCACATGATCCTCTATGGAGGATATCTGATGGAATCTACAATAAACAAAACAAAACAAAACAAACCCTAATTACTAATGAAGTGAGTTCAGTAATATTTCAAGATATAAGACCAATATACAAAATCACTTGTATTTCTATGTACTAGTTACAAACACACTGAAGTTAAAATACAGATTAATAAAGACAAAGATCCCACTTCAATCTCAGTGATTTGAATATAACAATGCCAAACATCCAACTCAGACATGTATGTATCAGTTGCTATGCAACCCTGAGGTATTACAAACATGAAAAGTTTTGACCTGCAGAGCCTTCATCTGGGTGAGAGCAATGCCAGGCTTCTCAGTTTGATCAAAAGAATTTTATTTATGTGATCAATATGTTTAGTATCTAAAACACCAGAATCTGTTTTCATTTAGCAAATATATTTGCAAACATCTCAACCTTTAATGATATGTTATTTCGTATCTAAGAATCCATGGCAGATTTAACTTTTTAACCAACCACATCTTTCAGTCTTTCTACTACATAGTTGGCACTTGCAGAAAGTTTACCAATTCTTTCTTAGAAAGCCCAGATAATCAGCATTTTAGAGGAAAAACCCAAGGCAATGGCTCTTCAAAGTTAGTGTGCATCAGAATTGCCTATTCGTCTCATTTCTAACGAGTTCCAATGTGATAGTAAAGCTGCAAGCTGGGGGATAGCACTTAAAATTACCAGTCTAAACGAGTGCTACTCAGACTACGGTCCTCTGGAAATTTTAAAGCAATGTGACAAAGTAATTGTGTCTGTGAAAACTAATGGTTTTCTACATCTTTCTTTTATTTTTTCTGATAATTCATTTTTATTATACTTGAAAAAAGTATTAGCAAGCAATGGATTATTGTGTTCAAACTGGTCTTTCACCACAAAATTTGAGAAACATTAGCCTAAAGAACATGGTATCCATCCATTCTTCTAGTATTCCATTGTCTTTGGAGATAAAGTTACATTTATTTCATTAACTTTACCTCCCAAAGAGATATATTAACTTTAGCCAAAAATCAGTAACAAAAAGTCACCTTATTAAGGTTTCTTTTTTCCTATAAAACTGTATTTAAAGACATTTATCAGTTAAACAGGTAAGTGCCCATTTATAATAAATCATTTTAGAATTTAATAACAGGGTAAAGATTTTTCTCTTCTGAAAAACAGCTGTGTTAAATTTTAAATAAATAAGAATTGAATCGCCCATAGCTTTTCCTTCTTTCTTAACTGCCCATGGGGATGTAAAAAAGAAACATGGGTGAGGAGGCTTTAATGGCCTGAGTAACTGATATTTTAAACAAAAATGTAAAAATAAAAGCAATCTTCCTGTGCAGAAATAGTTTACCACAAGCACTGCTGTGTAATTCTTAATATGAGGTCTGTCCAGAAAGGATTCAGCCATGTAATATAAAAAAAGAGACATTTATTGAAGATACAAGATACAAGAAACACTGTACATAGGACAATGATATCTCAGTCCCCTTCAAAGTTGGCACTTAGGGATCTTGTGCAGTTCTCCCAGTCGCCATCAGGTGCCCCACTGTATTTTCCAGAATCTCATAGATGGTCTGAAATCTCTTCCCTTTCAAGGGTGATTTTAGTTTGGGGAAGAGCCAGAAGTTGCAGGGCGCCAAATCTGGGCTGTAGGGGGGCTGAATCACCTGGGTGACTTGATGTTTTGCCAAAAAACTCTGCACAAGGTATGATGCATGAGTGGGAGCATTGTCCTGATGAAGCTGCCAATCACCAGTTGCCCATAGCTGTGGCCTTCTGAAACATCCAAATACTTTCTGTGCAGGAGTGTTCACACTTAATGCAAAATTTGATGCAAATTCATTGCTCTAGTCGCACATTTTGAATGCAACTGCTGCACAGTACACATGCTCATTCAAGGGTGTCTACAACCCCACTGACTAATACAGTGAAGTCAATGTTCACATGTGCATTCCAGTCCACTCTCCTTGGCTGCCAGGTTATATTGATGTTGCACAAACCGTTCTCGTTACATTAACAATGGCTGGACTCTTTCTGGACAGACATCCTATCTGATTTACAAATCAACTTTAAGTCACAAAACACTAACTTGTTTCACTTGATAAAAAAACAAATGTTACTTTTTAATCTAATTACTGGGGTTTCTTTTAAACATTGTTTTAAATTGGGAATTTCCTAATGCTGATTAAGGCCATGACCTTCACCATTAAGACTAATTCAAGAAGGTGACAGTAATATCAATGTAACTTGATCTTAAATATTCATGTAGCAATGGAAATGAGCAGTGGAGAAAATGTGAAACAGGCAAAATAAACTATTGGTATGTGGCTTTAAAAGCATTGGTATTCAGTTAATTTACAGGTTGATTAACAACGTCATTTCTGAATTTATCTTACATTCCTTGAAAAATAAGAGTATACAGATAACCCTTACAGAAATTTTCAAGATGCCCTAATATGAAAATACCCAAAATTAGATTGCTGGTTATGAAAGCAACAATAACAAAGGCTAGCAAATGGACTCATTCACCAGATAAATTACTCAAAAAGAAAAAGAGTACCTCTCATCCACAAAGAAAATTGTGTTGGGCTACATATCTCTATATTGGAAAATGCTTGGGAAATAATTACTTCTAAAACTACCATATTTGAAATGGGCAACAGGCAAAAATTTATTGCCATTAGTAAATCACTATGAAGCAATCATCTGAAGAAGAGAACACTTGGAATTTATCAATATTATGTTGGAATTTTAAAAATAATACTGTATCTCTTAGCCCCATTTGAGAATGTCATATAAAAAAGTGAGTCAAAGCCATAAGGCATGTTAACGCAAAATAGAAGATCAAACAACAAAACTGCTCTAAATCAGAGCTTCTCAAATCCTAATGTGCATTTGAACCATTCAAGTATCTTTTTAATTTTTAAAATGCACATTTTGATTCATTTGATGTATAATGGGACCTGAAATTCAGCAATTTTAAATAGCTCCCAGGTAATGCCAAATCCACAACACACTTTGAATAGCAAGGTACTAAACAATGCAAACATCTCATAAAAAGGTATGTTTATGGTATAACTCTGAAAAAGTCTGACAGGATTTTTTTAAGATCTTTTTAAAAATTTTTTTAAAATTTTCTTTTAATCATTGTTCAAGTACAGTTTTCTGCCCTCCACTCCCATTCCAGCCCGCCCACCCATCCCTCCCCACTTCCCTCTCATTACCACCCACCCCTAGTTTTTGTCCATGTGTCCTTTAAATTTGTTCTGGTAAAATTTTTTATTTTTAAGTAACCTTTTAAAATATACATACCATATGACCAAGCCATTTCATCCCCAGGTATTTAACTTAAACAACTGAAAGGAGATACACACACACACACACGTTCATAGCAGCTTATCTGTAATAACCAAAAATCAATCAACAGGCAAATGGATAAACTGTGGTATAGCCATGAAAAGGAATACTACTCAGCAATAAAGAGGACATATTATTGATACATACTCATATACATGAATCTCAAAACAATTATGCTGAGTGAAAGAAGCCAGACCAAAAAAGAATATATACTGCATCCTGGCCAGGTGGCTCAGTTGGTTGGAGCATTGTAGTGAACACCAAAAGGCTGCGGGTTGGATTCCCACTCGGGGTACATACCTAGGTTGCAGGTTTGATCCCAGATCAGAACACGTACGAGACATAAGAGATTGATGTTTCTCTCTCACATGGAGGTTTCTCTCTTTCTCTTTGTCTCTCTGCCCACCACCTCCCCACTTCCTCCCTCCCTAAACTCTGTAAAAATATCCTTGGGTGAGGACAAAAAAAATTTTTTAAAGAAAATATATACTGATTCCACTTATATAAAAGTCTAGAAAATACAAACCAAAAATGTTAATCTACATTGACAGAAAGCAAGACAGTATTTGCCTACAGAAGATGGAGGAACTTATAACAAGGGATGGAGGTGATATATATGTTCATTATTTTAACTGTGGTAATGATTTCACAGGTGTATACAAATGTCAACATTTACCAAATTGTGCATGTTATATGTGTACTTCATGTCACTTGATTAAAATCTATTTTAGAAAGATAGCTTTCAAATACAAAATTCTGGCTAAAATAACATCACAACTTACATAGATAAATTACAACACTTTGAAAAATTCCATGTAATATTGTGACACTGCGATATATAACAAGAAATGTATGTTTGGTCTTTGTCTCCTCTCCTGGCCCAGAACTCCTAAAACACTTATAATCTGTAATAAGAGTGACAAAGGTACCTTGATATTCCTAACAAACCCCTTTAATGTACACCAGAGTTTATGTGAATGCAGTGACTTTTGGAAAGCATCTAAGGGTAGGGGTTAGTTTCCAGGAGAACCAATCCTGTGATTAGAAGGGTTAGAACTTTCAGCCCTTCTGGGGAAAGAAGAGGAGCTGCAGATTGCAGATCAATCACCAATGGCTAATGAATTAATCAATCATGCCTATGTAATGAAGCCTCCATAAAAAAAAAAGGACCGGGTTCAAAGAGCTTCCAGTTTGGTGACCACAAGGAGGTGCTGACAGAGTGTCCGTGCTCTTTCCCCCTATGCATATCCCTCTCTCTGGCTCTCCCTGAAATATATCCTTTTATAATAGCAATAATACAGCAAGTAAAATGTTTCTCTGAGTTCTGTGAGCTGCTTTAGCAAATCAACAAAAAATGAGGGTGTCACTGAAGCCTCCAATCTATAACCAGTTGGTCAGAAGCACAGGTGGCAATCTGGACTTCCCACTAGCATCTGATGCTATTTCCAAGTATATAGTGTCAGAATTGAGTTGAACCGTAGCATAATCTGACGGTGCCAGAGTATTGCTTGGTGTGGGGGGAAAACACAGGAATAAATGTCAGAATCAGATATCCACAACAGAATGCCTAAACAAAGAATAAGAGCCTCCCTCTTTTGGGGGAGGTGAAAGTGAAAAGATTCAGAAGACCTTTCAAATCTCTCTTAATTCCAAGTAACCACTGAAAACATGTGCTGTAGAGTACGTAAGAAAGCCAGTGGTGATCCAGTAATAAAATAACAGGAAACAATAAAGTCACAGGATATAAATCAACATAGAAATTGATAGCTTTTTAAAATACAAGCAATAGCAAGTTATAAGGTATAACTTCTTTATAAGGTATAAGAGAAGATGACATTTATAATAGCAACCAAATAGGTAGAATTCCTAAGAATAAGCTTAACAAAAAATGCACAAAACCAATATGAAAATCACTCCTGCAAGATCTGTAAGTACACTTCAACAAATGAAAATATAAACCATGTTCTTGGATAGGAGGTCAACAGTACAAGGATGTCAATTCTTTATAAGCTAATTTATGAAGGTATGGTGAATCCCAATAAATGCACTAACTTTTTTCCTGGAGTTAGACAAAATAATTGTAAAGTTCATATGGAAAAATAAACAAGAAATTATAGTAAGAAAAACTCTGGAAAAGAAGAGGAATAAGAACGGGCAAAGTGACTGACTCTACCAGATATTTTTTAGAATGGTAAAAATAGAAAGATAAAATAATGAAATGATTGATGATTGCAACAGTAAATGTTCTGCACAATAAAACAAAAGAGAAACTTAAAAAACAAGCACAAATAACTTAAAAACCTCAAATATGATGAAAGTGGCACCTTAACCCAGTGAGAAAAGATATTTCTTTTAAATGGTGTTTGGACAACTGAATATCCTGTTGTATGGCGGGGGGGGGGGCGGGGGGAGATCTACATAGCAGTATACACTAGAATAAACCATACAAGTTTCAGAAGAAAATCTGAGATAATTAAGGACCCGAGAAAAGGGGGAAAACTCCTTAACAATAATTTAGAAACTAGAGCTCTGACTGGTGTGACTCAGTTGGCTGAGTGTTGTCCCACAAAGGAAAAGGTCGCTGGTCTGATTCTTGGTCAGAGCACAAGCCTGAGTTGCAGGTTGATGCCCCAGTTGAGACCAGTTCGAGAAGCAGCCAATCAATGTTTATCTCACACATCAATGTTTCTCTTTCTCCCTCTGAAAATAAATAAATAAAATCTTCAAAAAAAAAGAATCATTTTCCAAGAAGTGAAAACTTTGTATTTTGTTCTTTTAATGTTCTATTTAGTGCCATGTTTTTTGCATTTTTTAAAATGATATCACTATGTCCTCTCTGCCACCAAGTGTAGTGCCGCAGTGCAGTTTAATATCCCTAAGCCTTACAGAAAAAATGATGTGTTAGATAAGCTTCATTCAGGCAGAAATTACAGTGGCTATGAGTTCAATGTCAATGAATCAATACTATATATCATATAAAGTACCTTTAAACAAAAACATACATAAAACAAGGTTATGTTACGCCTTCATTGGTTGATGAAAATACACAGAGACCAGAGGCTCACAAGAATCTAACCCTGTATTTCCTCTGGGATCAATGGTTCAGCCATCCACTGTTCATGGAACTCTACAGAACATAACTACAGCAAAAAATAAAAATCCACTGTGTATTTGTTGTGTGCTTGCATGCATGTGTCAATGTGTATTTCATTTTGGTTACACAGACACACAATAGCAAAGTCAAAAAAGTTTGAAAGCCAATAAATAAAGAGTACAAGAAAAAACTCTGAAAACAGCAGTAAAATGGTGAGGCAGACAGGAAGGGATCATGGGCACACATGCTAATCATTTTCTTCTACTTTGAGTCAGAATTGCCCCTAAGCTGTGATTTGGTTAGTAAATCTATAGCAAAGGCTACACTTGTACTTGAGAAAAGTATCACAGATATTCTGATGCATGATCGAAATGAGAAGCACTATTCTTCCTCCCAAACTGGTAGCTCTCAAAGAGGATTTGCTAGATAAGTAACATCAGGATCACCTGGGAACTTCTTTAAAGTGCCCGACCCAGTTGTGGCCCCAACTACTAAATTCTACACTCTGAAAATGGTGACCAGTGTTTTTTTAACAAGCCTTCCAGGTGATTCTGATGAATGCCACAATTTGAAAATCACTGATCTAAATCTTTTGCATTTCTTTTAGCAGTATTTTGAAAGCCCTGATGAATTCTGCTAAGATGGCTGAGGCTATTTCAAACAAATCTGAAGGGTAACTGCTACTGTTACCCTACTGAAGCACCTATAATGTATAGGAAAAACTACTTCCAAGTAGTTTCTTTATGGAGAGTGACCCCTGTGCTTTAAGCCAAAGTAAAATCTACACATTACTTGTATAATAACCAAGAAGCATGGTGTCTTTCAGCCATCCTCCATTAACAGTTTCTTTTCCTCAGAACTCCTTAAACAGATAATGTTCTTTGCGCCCCCCAAAATAACGTTCTTATAACATGAGTACGCTAGTTCTAAAAGGTGAATCTATACTAGACCACAAAAGTTCTTTCAGCCCTTCAACAATTCTCCTGGGCATCACACACTTCCCAATATGAAAAATAATGACGTGTCTATTAAAAGAACTTATGGCATTCTGCCACATGGACATAATTTTAAAACTAGTTTGTAAATATTAATCCAAAGTATATTATACTCAATTAGCTATTACATAAATTCATATATAATCTTGTTCAAATCATATTCTTCATGTCACAAATTTCCAAAATATCATTTTTATCTTCCACATAACACATTAAACCTCATATGGAGTTACCTGTGTACAACTCTTTTCTATGGGGCTATAAGCTGCTTAAGCCCCACATTTTCTCTCTCTCCATGTCTCAAGTACACAGGAGGTAATGATCATTCTTTCAGCAAATACAGGGTTCAGCAGAAGTAACTCCTGCTTGAGTGTGGTTGGTAGAGTAATAATATGGGTGTAATAATCGAGTTTTAATTTGAACACTTCACTTAAAATATCATATGGTGCACTTGAATGTGATATTGTTATGTTACAGAGTTATATACTTATGATTTTGTAATTTAAAAGGGGCATTATTTGTGCCAGACCCTGTATTTAATGAGCAGCTACCATATCTCATTCACTGTATCAGATGACAGACACAAAGGTAGTACAGAATCCCTGTGTTCATAGAGCTATTTACTGAATGAATAAACCTCACAAACAACTACAATGAAAGTCTGAGAGTGTAGTTGAGATGAAGACCCAGTTTACCAATGTTATGCATGCTATTTAAGTTACTATTTAAAGCCATATGACTGTTAGAGAAAATACAGAGAAAAGACACTTAATAGTTAATCACACTTTAATGTTTTATAATAAAAATAAATAAAAGTCTATGAACAATGCAAGGCTTACGACTATAGATTAAGAAATTAACTATAAGGTCTCACACATATCACCCACTTATAAAATGAACAAAACAGCAGAAATATTTGCCCAGTTCACCAAGTAAAAAGTTTGTGTTTAGAAATTTTCTAGGATACACACGCATACATACATACACATGCTAACAGCAGCTGCCTCTGTAGTGTCTGAAGGACACTTAGTTTTTATGTATATCATTTTGTGTTACTAAATTGTTATCTTCAATCATGTGAGTATTAATTTTCAATTTTAAGCTAGAAATGTTGAAGTATCAGGGGAGCCAATTTGTAAAGTATATGACTGTCTGATCACTCTGCTGTACACCTGAAACTAATACAAAATAATATAGAATGTAAACTGTAATTGAATAAGAAAAAAGGCTAGAAAAATGTCTTAGACATAAAAATAACATATTGTTTATGGCAGCATCTCTTTTTTATAATGATGGGAATAAAATCTGGAGCCTACCTATATATTTGGGATAAGATAACACAGAATTGGGTTGTCATTTGGCCATGGAAATTCTCCTGAGGGGTTCTGAACTGGTCACAGATTCCCAAAACATTCACAGAAAGACCTGAGGGATCCATGAACTTGAGTAAGAGGAAATAATCCATTCTCTAATTTCACTCACTTCTAACATATTTAACATTTCCTTTAATTACTAATGTAGGCAGCAGACCACAGTAGTGCTAGTAATACTTACCAAATATTTAAATTAAAAATTGTTTTAATATTGATAACTACATTTCAATTTAATTGGACTATGTGGTTTCATTTTATGCATTCAGTAAGTCATTCTGAGGAGTTTCACCAGACAGCCAAAGGAGTCCAAGTCACAAAAAAGGTCAAGAAGCCTTGGATAAGTTTTCAAATGAAGTGTGATAACCCCCATCTGGAAATTGAGGGAGGAAACATTTTGAGTTTATTACAATTAGAAAGGTATCAGAAATCAGTGGGCAGTAGATTGATAAGAAACTTCCTGATAAGCCAGCCCCAAACAACCAACTACAAACTGAATGTCAGAAACATACCAGTTGCAAACCATCTCAAGAATCAAACAAACGTCAACAGTATCCTCTTCAGTACCATGCTTTCCAAAGTTTCCAAACTTAAGTGTTCCTCCTAGGGTTCACTGGTATAGCAGAATGTTTCTCTTCACTTGCTTCTCTAGTGTATACCACACACTGAACAGATTTTTGTATCACTAATACCTATTTTCCCCCTAGGCCATCTAATCTTAAAAAAAAATCACTTCTAAGAAACAAATACAATATTTAATTATCAATTACTCAAGATACAATTATTACTCTGAAGATTAGCTAAAGATTTAGTTCTCCTGGCTGTTAACTTTCAAAGCCTTTAATTTTTTAAATCAATTTGATTGTTAACTTCTCTGCCAGGAAACAGAGATGGAAGGAGGAAAACAGTGCCAATTTGTTATTGTCTGACAGATATAAAAATATATTTAATTGTCAGGAGAAAAAAATGTTAAGGTATACCACAGAATACTGTATGGAGGTACTCTGTATATGTTACTCTTCCATATTCCTTCATATTTATTATTCTGTATAACTAAAAATTATCACTAATTAAAAAAACAGCAACTGCATGTAGAAAACTAACAAGTCTTTATAAAAAAGTTAATCTTTAAAGTTATCCTTTGAGATACTCATTAAACAGATGGAGAAATATTATTTGATGAGATAAATTTATTTTGCCCAGAGGGAAAGTGGCAGAGGCCAGTATTGGAACCTAAGTCACAACCTCAAAGTTCCAACAACTTCATCAAATTAGTAGTACCAACTAAGGGTTGCTTGTCAATTGACTCCCCAACCAACAACATTAATGCCTTTGTCCACGAAAAAGGGGTTGGTGCAGTAAGAAAGTTGGAAGATACAAGGACATGAGTTAGAGAGCCAGCTGATAAGACAGGCTGACTCTTCCAATCTGCATAGCAATACTAGCTAACAAGAAAAAATAAACCTAAAGGCACACACACACACACAAACGCACACACACACGCAGTCTTAATGTCTATACATGTATGTCTATATGTGTATATGTATACACACACACACAGAGCTAAAAAGAATCTGGAAGTGACTGCCGTCTTCTTCTAGCATAAATCCCACAAGAAACAGTCCTACATGATGAAATAGACAACTCTGAAGTTGTTCCATTTAAGTGTAGACAAGACCAAAAACAAATCAAGGATCAGTTTTAAGGTAACATCATAATCATGATGGACATTCTGCTATGTGCATTAGTCTCCTTCATTGGCTTATTACTACCTATTATCCTTTCTTCCTCAGGTGGTTCCCTATGCATCCATTACTGTTTTTCTACCACAAGTCTACTTAAAATGAAATAAAGATGCAGTGCTGTGTTTTTAATATTTCAATACTTTAAAGGTCACTATTTCACAAATGAGGAAACTAAGGGCCAAAAAAGTTAAATAACATCTGTGAGGTCACACAGAATTCATCCCCTACTACTTCGAAAATTAGTAAGTGTGAAGGGTTTGCTTTCTTTTTTTTATTTTAAATTTTTTTAAAGATTTTATTTATTTTATTTTTAGAGAGGGAGGGGAGGGAGAAAAAGAGAGAGAGAGAGAAACATCAATGTGCAGTTGCTAGGGGCCATGGCCTGCAACCCAGGCATGTGCCCTGACTGGGAATCGAACCTGCGATGTTTTGGTTTGCAGTCCGGGCTCAATCCACTGAGCTATGCCAGCCAGGGCAGGTCTGCTTTCTTTAAAAAGCATTCCAATCTCATTAAAAAATGTGATACATATAAAATATTCTAACCTCATTAAAACACCTTACAAATTTAAGGTTTGTAAAAACACACCAAGTAAACAATTCACTTTGGGTCAAACCACGGATTAAAACAATTTAACTCCACAACTTTTGATTATGTTATATACCCACTAGAAGATCTCTTAGAGCAGCTCCCTGGTTAAAGCTCCATTCTCAGGAAGGTAACCCCTAACAGCACATGTATACTAACTCCCTCTGTTCCTTGACTGGTAGACTTAGAAGTAGACAGATACCTGATACAAGCCAAACCAATAACACCCTCTATCTCAGGAATCTGGAATTTTAAACTGGAAAAAATATAACAATGACTATAATAGCTAATATTTATTGAATGCTTACTGCATGGCAAAAACTGTACCAAGCACACTACAATCCATCCTCCAACAACCCCATGAAATTTTATACATCTCATGGGGTTGCCTGAGGACTCAAACCCAAATAGTCTGGCTCCAGAGCACGTGTTCTTAAGCACTAACCTGTACTACTTCTCAAAAGATTAAGAATGGTTAGAATGACATCAATGTCACTTGCTGAGGAAGGGCCCATAACTGCCCTGATTCTTGTCCTTCCCAAACCTTGAGAGTTCACCCCTTCCCTGGTGTTTGTGAGACAACCTCCAGGAATGTTAAAGTAGACAGATTTGGCTTTTGTTACTTGAAACCTAATGATCCCACCTGTCAAATATTTTTAGGCTTCATTTTTAGAGAGCGGATACAGATGAAATCTAAAATCTAAACTTACACCACAGACAGATCGTTCCTTTGACTTTTTTTTTTTAAAAAAAAGGAATGTGTTTACAGAAGGCATTCACCACCAAATTTCTTTCATAGTATCTCCTGATGAAAACTTTTAAGGACTCCTAGATGCCTATGGAATAATAAGTGATAGAACAGTAGAGATGTCATGAACTTTAGATATCATCTAGTTCTCAACACACATTTTACAGATGAAGCAGGTCAATGGTGAAACTAAGAGCCCTGGAGTCAATCACCAATAGAGCCTGAGTTCAAATACCACCTTTACCATGTTCTAGTCTAGGTAGGAGTGTCCTTCGGCAAGATACTTAATTTCTTTTTAAGATTTTATTTATTTATTTTTAGAGAGGGAAGGGAGGTGGAGGGGGGGAGAGAGAGAGGAGAGAGAAACATCAATGTGCGGTTGCTGGGGGGTATAGCCTACAACCCAGGCATGTACCCTGACTGGGAATCGAACCTGTGACACTTTGGTTCGCAGCCCATGCTCAATCCACTGAGCTACGCCAGCCAGGGTTTGATACTTAATTTCTAAAGCCTTGGGTTCTTCTTCTGGAGAAGAGATAACAACACCCACCCATCCTAGAGTATAATGAGCTGTAAACCAGCTAGAGTTTAACAGCCTGGCACATGCTCAGCACACTAACACACATTCAATAAATGGTAGCTGAGATGGTAGTGATGACCAACCAGAGGCTTAGAGAAGTTAAGCAACTTTCCCAGATCATATAGCCACTAAACAACAAAACTGAAACTTAGAAAACAGCTTTCATACTTGTACCTCCATTCTTTCTTCGGTACCATTCTACAAACTGCTGAGCCTAATCAAAATTATCTACAAAATTCTACCTTTTTTCAACCTAGCCTGTACTCCAACAATTTTTTTCATTCAGTTTGTTCTAAACATATCTATTGCTGATGATATAGCAGGAAACAAAGGAAAGAAGTAAAAGCCATCTGCATGGAGGCTGTGGTTGGGGGTGGGGGGGAGAGTGCCAGCGCTAATGCTAAGAGAATGACGTGCTCAGAAATGACAGACTGCTATCCTCCTCAAGTTTCTATCTGTAGGGGAAGGATAGACAACAATAGATTAAAAGCATTTAACATGGAAGAATCTTCTTTTAGTCTATGTAACATCCACAGAACTAGTTTGAAATATTCCTGCACTAAATATTTGCTTCAACATACACCATACAACCAAAAGCCCAAATTGTTAAATCTCTCTCTGAGGAACCTTCTCTATACATTCCAGTAAGTTTTCTCTTACTCCTCTTAACTACAATGACATTTAACTTTTTCTAGTGTTCTTTTAGTGTCTGTCAGGCTGACTTAACCCAGTTGTTTTTGCTAACTTTGCAGATACATTTTTTACCTCAATGATTCATTTAGGTGGCCTCAAGTGAAGATCTGTATCATATTCTTTTTATCTTAACAATACTTCAGCACACAGCTGTACACATACTGATATACAGGCCCTTTTAAAGAGTTTCCCAATATCCTACTTAGGTAACATTCGGAACTTAGACGATACCTGGCTCCTGTTTGCTTTTGTTGCAAGAATAAACACTTAACCTTTTCACAATGTCAGCTTACAAAATTGCATTTACACCCTCTTTAGAATTGTCCCCACATTATAAAACATGAAATATATTGCATTAGAGCCAAAAATAACTTATGGTAAAAAGACTGAATATATTTCTACTCTATCACTCAAAATATTAATAAAAACTAGACAACTAACATATGAAGGAGAAATGACAATTTAAATCAGTTATGGTCTTTTTTTAAAAAAAATAAATGGAATCATCTAGTTCACATTGATTTTGGTTCATTCTAGTATGAAGAGATCTTACACAAATCTACATACATCTATGAGAGGGGTAATTAACATAAGATAAAGACTAATATTGCAACCATGCTTGTATATAAAAAGTTCTATATTTAAATAGGTCTCTGACTCAAGAGGAAAAGAAAATTAGAATTGTGGTATACACAGTACACCCAAGAAAGAAACCAAAGAGTCCCTGGAAGAATAACTTAAACCAAATTCTGCTAATGAATTACACACACACACACACACACACACACACACACAGTGTTTACCAAAACAGCTCTTGATATAGAAAAAGAAACAGAAGCTCGTTCAACACTCAACAAACACATGTTATATGTCAGGCACAGTTCCAGGAACTGAAATATATTAAGGAACAAAACATATAAAGATCCCTGGTCTTACAGAGATTACATTCTATTAGAAGAAAATGAAAATAATAAAAGAGTAGCTTCCCACAATTTTATTGTATGCTTAGGAGAACAAACAGATAAATATAATGGTGCCAACAGGAAAACAGACTTACAAGAGAGAGAAAAAGAGAGAAAGAAAATTTGAAAAGCTAAACATAAAAATCAAAGTGATGAAAAACTACTTCTTAATAATTTTTTATTTCAATCAAATCAGTATCATTTCTCATGGTTCCCAAACTGATAAAAAGTACATTTACTAAAATGATAATCAACTTAATAGTCCATAAGATGACTTGGGGTTCTGTAAGAAGTCAATGTGGAGCATAGTGATTAAGAATGAGCTTTTGTGACATTAAAGGCAAGGATCTGAATTCTACCCCTGCCAGTTACTAGTAGTGAGACCCTTCAGTTTCTTCATCTATAAGATAGAAGCGATAATATTTCAAAGGGCTGTTACAAGGATTAAGTGAAAACCAAGAACTAGAAACAACTCAAATATCCAACAGATAGATGGATCAATATACAGGGGGTAGGCAAAAGTAAGTGTGCAGTTGTGGGTATGCAAAATAGTTTATTCTTGTATTATCATTTATTATTGTATTATTTATTCATATTACAACTGGACATCTACTTGTGCTCACCCTTGTACTATAGCATATAAATTCATTGAGATACTATTCAGTAATAAAAAACAATGTACTGATATATGCAACAGGGATAAATCCTTAATGCATTATGCTGAGCAAAAGGAGCCAAACACAATAAAGTATGTACAGTTAGTTTCATTTAAACGAAATTCTAGAAAAAGCAAAACTAATCTATAACGAGAAAAAGGAAATAAGTGGTTGCTTAGAACTACTGGTGGAGAGGGACTGACGTGCAAAGGAGCACAACGGAATTTTGGGGGTATTTAAAATGTTTCTATATCTTGACTGTGGTGTCTTCATTGGTACACACATTTGCCATAATTCATCAAACTCTATGCATTAAATGGGTACATTTTATTATATGTAAATTATACCTCAAAAAAGTTAATTTTAAAAAGGAAGCCCTGGCTGGCGTAGCTCAGTGGATTGAGCGCGGGCTGCAAACCAAAGTGTCACAGGTTTGATTCCTAGTCAGGGCACATGCCTGGGTTGCAGGCCATGGCCCCCAGCAACCACACATTGATGTTTTTCTCTCTCTCTCTTTCTCCCTCCCTTCCCTCTCCAAAAATAAATAAATAAAATCTTTAAAAACAGTCTTTCTTAAAAAAAAAAAAATTAAAAGGATCCATAAGATAACAGTGTAAAGCTCTTGGCACAGTACCTGTTGCACAAGTAGTATTCAAAAATGATAGATATATTAAAAACTACCACTATATAAACTCATGGAGAAGTGGCAGAACCACTGATCACCTGATCCCTCTGGCTGTTTAGATTCTAAATACACATAATGTTAACTAACAGTTTTTAACCAAGACTAAGTACAATGTGTAGCACTACAGAGACTAAGTTATAGAAAGATGCCAATTGGCAGATCTTAGGCAAAAAGCAATGAAAACAAGAAAAGTAAAAGATGCTTGTGTGTCCAAAAGGGAAGAAAAAGCTAAGAAAAAAATACGGTCTACTGATAGACTGCTACCAAAATAGAATACCAATGTCACAGAACACCTAGATTTATCACAGCATTATTTACAATACCCAAGATAAGGAAGCAACCTAAGAGTCTACCGATAGACGATTAAAGATGTGAGACACACGCACACACAATGAAATACTACTTGGTCATAAAAAATGAATTTTACAACAACACAGACAGAACTAGAGGATATACTAAGTGAAATAAGTTAGACGTAAAAAGACAAGTACCACATAATTTCACTTACATGTGTAACTAAAAAAAAACAAAATAAACAAACAAATCAAAAAGAAACAGACTCACAGATACAGAGAACAAACTGATGATTGCCAGAGGGGAGAGTGCTGGGAGGCTGAATAGAAAAGGTGAAGGGTTTAAGATGAATGAATTGGCAGTTACAAAATAGTCATAGGAATGTAAAACTACAGCACAGGCAATACACTTTGTTGGGGGGAATTACTTGGTAAATTACTGTCTAACCACTATGCTGAAATTAATATACTACTTAATGTCAACTGTAATTAAAAGATTGTTTAATGAAGATTAAAAAATAAAATTACAAAAAAAGAAAAACCTAGATTACCTCATCTAGGTATTATAAAAATGTAACTCAAAACTGACTCAATGACTATACAAAATTTAATGATAGTCTAATACCTGCACAGAGACAGCCTTAATTTTATTCCGGAAAGGGTATGCCCATGAAGGCTTTAAGTGAAGTCAAAGGATACTGCCAAGCAATCAGAAAAGAGGGCCATGGTCATATTGTGGGCAATTTAGAAATGTCAAGCAAAAATTATAAATCCATATGCTAAGGTTTTTCTTGTTTGTTTTACAAGTCTGTTATTAAGGTAACTAATTAGAAGCACATTGACAGCTGAAGTTGAAATACAACTCAAATGAAACAAGACATTTATGAAATTTATATTTTACTGCTGCTTATCAAGGCAGAACATTTTTTTAATGAACAAGTAATTGTACTAAGTAACAAAAATCCTGTACATAAGACCAGCAGAACTAAAGTGGCTGTCACTCATGAAAACACAAGTCTTCTGACATGTTTTTTGTTGTTTTTTTTTTTTAAGAAAAAACTAGTACCCCATTTAGACAATCTGGGAAGCCAAAGACTTTAGACTACATATTAATCTAAATTGTCAGGGCTGGTTTAGTTTTGTTTTAATTGTAAGAAACTTCACTTGTAACATTAACCAGACAGAAAGGGCAGGACAGAGAGTCAAGAAGTCCTGGTTTACAACTCTAGTTCTTACCAGAATTTGGATTTTTTTTTCCCTTAAACTGGGCAAATGGAGCAGACTTCTTTAAATAATCTAACTTTAGTGCTGATGCTCCAGCTTGAAAAATCACACACTTTACTGAAAAAGTTAATAGTACAAAGCTGTGATAGGGCTAAGCATTTACTTTTACTCTAACATTAAAAATAACTAAACTGAAAGTTTTCTTCCTAAATTCAGATAAAATACCAACATATGCGGCAAACTAAGGACCTAAAGCAGTAACTAAATGATCACTGTTTGCGAAAAGTATTAACAACATACCTTCCAGGGGCTAACTGTTCATTCTAGAACAAGTTTCTAGATTCAAGTTTTTCCCAAACCAAGATAATAGGATCCAAGTAGTTACAAACAGTACAGGGTGGGGCGAAAGTAGTTTTACAGTTGCAACTGTAAACCGTGTATTGATACTTTAAGACTCATCAGCCAGCTTTCTTTTGGGGTCAAAACCCATAAAGTAACATTAACATAAATTTAATTTTATGGAATCCAAAGTTGTGTTGTTTACAGTTCACTTCAATTAATTCTTGTACATACAACTTTCTTATTTTAATTATCTTTTCCATGGAAAGCTGAGCTAAGTTAGAAATAAATCTTATTCAAAATTAATTTTCACATAGGACACAGTTCTAAACTTTCAGCATAAATGTTGGGTTTTTATCTTATTTACTTATAAGGAGTTGAATGTTCACCCTGATAGTGCAGCCATCTTTATATTCTACAGAAAGTGCAAAACTCTCAAGTAATCAATCACCAGAGAAATGTGATTAAATCACAGCACAAAATAGCAATACAGGATACTATAATGAGGTCAGAACTCGAGCAGCCAATCAAAGGCACAAAAGCATTTCCTGCAATATTAACAGTCAAAAGAGAAAACCAATCACAGGAACCTCAAGCCTTCTGTTGACAGTCACAGAAGCAAGAGAACCAATCCTCGAATACCCAGCGTTGACAATAAGGCGGGACCGTAGGCTCATTGAAGAAAATCTTCAGGGTGCAGTTACTATAAACTTCCCATGCAAGTAACACCATCCAGAGTCACAAACACTGTCAAACCAAATGAAATTCAACCGTATGCAAAATTTAACCCATCACGCAGAAAAAGCATTTTTGCCAAAATGCGCTCTATTATCAAAAATGCAACGGTCAATTTTAGATGTACTGGGTCCTCAACTTCTAAAAGACTCCCCTCTGGTGACAATTCTCGGGGCGGCAGCATGGGGACAGCACACCGCCAGCAACTCTTTGCTGAACATCCCTGGTTCCTTTCCAAGGCTGCGTACTGAGCGGCCGCCGTCCGACCTCATCTCAGTGCCCTCCTCGGAGCACTGAGCTAGCGGGTTCCCGGCTCCCTAACCTTACAACCTGCTAAGGAGTCGCAGAACCCGCCCTCCCTCAACGCAGTGCCGCAACGCCTCATTCCGCCACGCCACCGAGGGCCTGGGAACGTGAACTACCTTGCTAGGAGGAAGATGTTTGTTTTAAAAGCGCTTTACTTTCCACAAGTTATTTCAAAGAGCTCCCAATGCAAAACTAAATTTAAAAGTGAAAAACAAATCTTTCCCAGTCAAAAAACCCCTCGCTCACTAGTTAACCCAGCGTCGGGGGTTAAAAAAAAGGTAAACAGAGGCCCTACGCCAAGTGCGGCCAGAACATTCCCTGCGCCATTCCCAGCTGCCGCTTACGGCAAGGCCCCCTTACGGCAGCGTAAGCGGAGCTGCGAGCTAATCACAACACTCGGACGCAACAACATGGCGGCCGCGGGCGGGCGCTGCGCCGGCAGAAAGGGTTTACGCTACTCCGCCGGCGTAGGGTCTCATGCGTTGAAGCGGCAGCGGCGCCCTCCAGCGAGCGTAAAGCGCGCTGTGAATGGCAAGGCCCGACTGACAAAGGGGAGGGGGGAGGAGAGAAGGGGGGGGTAATAAACACTCGAGTCCCTACCGATTCCTCCTCCTTCTCCATCCCGGTGGGCATCTGGGGCACGGCCCGGTTGATGGAGACGCAGTCGTTGAGATCAGGCATGTCCTTGCCGCGGTAGATAGGCAGCGGTTTGGCGGCGTCCAGCGCCCGCGCTCGGAAGGAGAGTTTACTCATTGTCTCCCCGCCTTACAGGAACAGCCCGGGCGGCGGCGGCGGGGCGGGTGGGGAGGGGGGGAGGACTCCCGCCGCCTCCTCCACCTCCTTCCTCAGTGCAGCGCGGCCGGCCCGCTCCTCCTCCTCCTCACTGCCCCCGGCCACAGCATGGGCGCCCACCCGCCCGAAAACAGCCCCCTGCCGCCCGCGGCCGCTTCCACACACTAGATCCTCCGCTCGCCCGCCCGATCCGCTCCCTGCGCCATGGCCAACATGGCGGACATTACCACAGCGGCGGCGAGCGATCCCGGCAGCCCGCGCGAGAGCGCGCCCCCGCCGCGGGGACGCGCCTCGCCCTTTCCCTCCCTCCCTTCTTCCTCTCCCTTCCCCTCCCTCGCCTGTCCACCCACTCTCTCCGCTGCGCAGCCGGCCCGCGGGAGCGTGCCCAGCCTCGGGCGCCTTAGGCACCTCGGGGTAGAGGGGGCGGTGGCGGCGCTCCACTCGGCAGTCCGCGCTCTCGCCGAGTGGCAGGTGCCAGGTGCGCAAGTTCACCCGCGCCCCCGAGCGTGCGCCTCTGCCTCCGCGGCCCCGACACGGAGCCCAGCTGGGCGCCCCCGAGGAAGGCGCCGGGCAAAACAGCCCCGCCGAAATTCTCATGGGCGCAGAAGTCTGTGAACTGGAAAGGAAGATGACAGCCAGGGCTCTCACAGCCACCACTGAACATGTACTTATAAAGTGCTTAAGTCCAAGGCGCCCCGAGCGCTGGCTGATTTGCATCCTACAATTCGCACATCCCCCGGAGAAGCCAAAGGTCCTTTCTGGCTGCCCAGAAGGGCGCAGACCTGCCGGGTTTCGCCCGCCGCTAAAACACGTACGCAGTCCCTACCATCTTTCCCGCATCCTCACTATAGTACCTGAACCAAAAGACCTCTCCTCTCCAAGGTAAGGTATCCCTGCTCATCCTCGCCTTCACGGGGAGGATGCTAATGGCAGCAGTGAGACTTAATGTTTGCCAGATGCAACAAGTGCACTTGAACCTGCCACCCAAACTTTATTTAGTGGGCGGTAGATATTCTTCGAATTTCAAAAATATTAAAGTTTGGAAAAATTAGACATAAAGTTTAACCAAGGCAGCAACATTTTCGAAGTGGCAGATATGTGTAAAATATTGGGTACTGTGTAAGACGAAAAGAAGTTTGAGAGAAAATTCCTGCCCTCATGGAGCTTTCAGGTTAATGGAATGACAGGATGGTTGGAAAAAATCAGTAACAGTAAGACACGTAAATGAAGAACAGGCCACTGGAAACAAACAACAGCAGAAAAACAAAATAATATAAGGCAGTAGAATGTGATTAATTACCAAATGAGCTGTATTGGCAATAATTGCTAGGAGAGCTCAGAGGAAGGAAACATTAACATTACGGTAGCCTGAACTGGCTAGAGCAAGTTATGAAGAGAAGGAAAAATCAAATATACCACCTATTGTTAACATCAACCTTGTCTAGCCAAGTTTCTTGGTTATTCTTTAAGCATTACAGTTTTCTTACAAAATCCCTGGGAAGAGTGCAACACATTTTTATCATTTTCTAATAATTGCTAAACATTCCACCTAGTTCAGAGAAGAAAGATGGTTTGCTAAAGTCTAAAAGTGGAAAAATTGATTCCTACAGTCATTTTCTATTAAAAATGATACTTTCTTCTTCCATTTCCTCCTCCTTCTCATCCACTTCTTCCTCTGTCCTCTTTTCCTCCTTTCTCTCTCCACCTACCCCCTTGAAGGCAAAATGGTGACTATGGACTCCTGGCAGTGTCTGAACAGACTAATCCACTTGGTCCAGCAGGACTTCCAGCATTGTTTAACTGGAGTTGAGTGTTTTCCAACCACTTTATTTTGGGAAACAATGGAGATGCTGTGACTCATGTTTTGTACGCAACACCTTCTTCAAGCTTGTGGACCTGGCCTGCTCTGACATGCTACCCTCTGGAACAGTTCCAGTTCTCTTCGAAGAAGAACAAGATGTTGTTGGGAGGGGGTCAGCACTGTTCAAGCCTGAAGATGGTTGAAGAAATGAATCATCCAGAGATTTTCTCTCGGTGCCCAGCACTTTTCAGGTTCAGAAAGGATAGCTTTCTTCTGTTCCCTATAATTATTATTACTTTTTCTCAAGAAGGGCAATATTGAGTATTTATAACATACCACCCACTATAGTAGTTATATATATCTATGTATCTCAATTAAGTTCCACTTTATTCTCATTATCACCCAATGAAAAAATATTATAATTTATTAATAAGGAAAATGAGGCTCAGATAATATGCCATTAACATTTCACAAAACTGGGTTTGAAACCAGGTCTAGCCTGACTCCAAAACTCCTCTTTTTCTCAGCAGTGCCACCTTGCTATCCAATGGCTAATAGAGTGCATTATCCATTGTCTAAAAATGCAGTACCTTCAACGAGGTTGGGAACAACATCTGCTCTGCTAATCACTATATCCCCAGTTCTATACCTCGCACATAGCAGAAACCTAATATATATTTTTTGACTGATGATATCCCCTGAAGAGACTCTGATACCGACCCCACTTCACTCCAGCTTGGAGTCCATCATACCATATTGGCTGGCCTGTTACCTGACCTAGTCACTGCTGCCAGTATTTATTCTTATGGTCCACCTTGCTCTCCAACTTCCTACTTGTGAGCACAGGAATTTTAGAACCAATTAAGGCTATTCAAAGAACCTTTTGAAAATATGAAATTTTCTGATATAAATGGGGTTTTGTTACAGTAGTTTTTGTTTTGTTGTTCTTTTCTTTGACCAGGTAACAGGTTTCTTCTCCAAATCTCTATTTTCCTTTTGCCCTGTGGACAATGATTATAGATCCTGGAATAAAACAGTTTGAGGCAGATAATACAATACGCTTTTCAAGTGAGACACAGCCTGTGTTTTCATGGCTTCCAAACCAGTGTCCAAATCAGAATGCCTCTGTTCACATTTGGAAAGTAGCTTTTATTTGCATACAAATAATCTTTTTCCATAAAGTTTATTTCTGATCTACTTGTTGAATAGTCATATACTTGTTAGTGCTAAAAACAGAAAATATCTTTTCAACTTTTGAAGTAGATTCTGTTATAAAATGTCTATCAAAACCTGTTGCAAATGATATTGCAGCCTAATACTTTAATATCCTTGTACAATGCACTGAGTACAGTAATTCTAAAATCATTCCACTTCAAATGTGCTCTGGGCCAATTCAAAATGACATGTATTTAGCCAAGCAAATGTCATAAATAAACACCCAAGAATTGAAATAGTTATAAAGACATATCAAAAACAAAACCACTGTCTAAATGTAGTCTAAATTAGAATAAAGGTCAAGTAACTGTAGGAATTGAGATTATACTGATTTCCAACTCCCCATACTATGAGCAGGACAGGCAGCTTCCAAATAATGAACAGATTTCTTTTTGAAAGGAAACTTAAAACTGGTAAATGCAGTTGCTATTCAGCTACTTCAGAGTTTTGTAAAGGCCACGTTCTTTCTAATCGGCTCCCTATTTCAGCAAACCCAATTGAAAGTTAATTGGGTTGGTATGTGAACTGCCTCATGTGCTTTGCTCCTAGGGATGAGCGCAGTATCAATAAAGCTTCGTTGTTTTCCATATGTATTCTGAGTGTGGGGTCTGCATTCATTACAATCAAGAGGAATCAGCCCCCTAGTTCCAGTGCCTTTACTGAGGCAACTCTGAATTTTTGCAACATAGCAACAGAAACTGACCTCAGAGATGACATGCCAAACATCTACCCTTTATATTTGCCAGAGTGAGAAAACCAAATGCTGAATAAAAATTGTGGCTGTGGCTCAGTCTCTTCACAGCATCGCTCCTCTCAGACCAGGTTGGAATCACAGGGTGCCACCTTGTGTATAAGCTGACAATTTACTTCCCAGTTGCATATAGGATCCAGATAGACTAAAAAATAATCAGACCCAAAACTCTGTATTTTATTAAGCCAGGAAAAATGAGACAGATGTAATAGAGGGAAACAGCTTTGAAAACACAGCTCAAGAGGGTCCACGACACTCAATATTGAATTACGACAGCCTGGCTCATTTATTGCCTCACCCTATCCAGAAAACACACCCTATGCCCCACACGTGGAATAGATCGATGCCTGTCGCTCAAACTTTTGGATTGGGAACACCAGAAATAAGTAAAGCTCTTGTGGCAGAGCTAATAAAACTGAGCAGGACAATTATCTGTTGTCCAGACAGCAAGCCAGCTACGTAGGTTTAATTTTAGGACTTCAAATTTCTGAGAGGCACTGGGTTCCATTGAGGTGATGAATATGATCCTACTTATTCCAATAAGGTGCTGTGTTTGAAACAGAAACACAGGATTGTTGAAGCAAGGCCACAGGAGGTAAAATAGGATCCTTCCCAATCCAACTACCTTGCCCTTGAAAAATTTCACACTTCTCTAAATTCAGCACAGCTGTCATTCAACTGAAGCCTCTGTCTGTTACATTCATGAAATTGGATGGACCTTTCATATTATCATCAGTAGGGAAGTGGTGTGCACTGGGGCTTTGGGGCTACAGGGGCACTTCTATTGGCTTAGGTGTCCTGTAACGTCTACTCCTGGCTGCCTTCCCTGGCCTTCTCCACCAGGCATCTTTTCTCCTCAAGCACCTCTGAAAGATAACTTGGAAGGGGTGTTTCCCTCCCTGTGAAGGCAGGTAAGCCTCACTGATGTGCTAGCACATCTCAGACAACTGAAGCAGGTTCAGAGAACCAAGCTTGGGTTTGCTGGGGTCCCAAGTGTTAGCTGAGAGGAGTCCGTTGTTAGAAACCTTGGGTTGGTATTCTAAATGTTGCTCCCCTCACCAATTTTTAAAAAATCTCTCCCACCACCAAAGGACTAATGTTCATAAACACAGATTTATACATTGAATATGTTATTGGAATCCTGAATTTTTAAAAATAATTGAACTGATTTAGTAACATCCACATCTTATTGATCTTATCTTTGTTGTTCCCAAGAACAAAATGGTCTGTTTCCTAAGAAAAGTTCTGAATTAGCATATTGAGAGCCCTAAACAAAAGCTCCTGACATTAGCGTCTTGAGAGGCCCCTAAACTCCAGAGTGATTTGTCAAGAGGCAGAAAGGAAAGTACCTTTATGTCTCCAAATGAAAAGTCAGATCTACTTGTCTTTCGTCAGCCATTAAAGGTAACTGGCAGAGGAAGAAACTAAACTATTGAAATAAAATACACTAATTACCTAGTTATTTACTGCCTCACCCACACCCCTTACCTTGTTTCAGAAAGACTTTTAGGTGACTTTTTATCTTTAAAAAAATTTTTAATCCTCACCCAAGGATAAGTTTTTTTATTGATTTTAGAAAGAGTGAGAGAGAGGGAGGGAGAGAGAGAGAAACATCAACGTGATAGAGAACCATTGATCGGTTGCCTCCTTCATGAGCCCGGGCCAGGGATTGGATCTGCAACCTAGGTATGTAGGTAATGTGCCCTGACTCGGAATTGAACCCACAACCTTTTGGTGTAGGGGACGATGCTCCAAACAACTAAGCCACCCTGCCAGGGCAGCCAACTAAGGTGACTTTTGAGAGTAGCTAAAATGTGCTAGGATAGCATTTGGGCTCTGTATTTCCTAGTAACATGAGAATTCCTAGTCATGTGAAAATAGGAAACCTTTCCATCTTCGCAATGTCCATCAGATAAAATGACTGCTCAGGAGATTTATAATTGTTCCTGTTTCTGATCAAACATCCAAAAGTTCATAAATAGACCAACTAAGGTGGTATGACAGACATCTCAACTATCCTTTTGGTAGGCACGAAAGGGGCATTCCAGGGTTGTTTCTTATAGTAACACTATATAAGCTGGTGGCCTCATATGCAATCCAGCACAAACAATTCCGCAAGGATTAGAATGGATCTGGGCATCTGAGGCTGTGAACCCCACACCATGCAGATCCAGGAGGGTGAATGGACTCCATGGCCTCCAAGAAATCCTCCCTGAATAGTGTTTTTCTCTCAACTGTTACCTGCTAATGTGGCTAAGAGCTCAAAATTGTGCTCTATTATAATTGTCTGCAGTACAGATCTTCTAAGGGCCCAATTAAGAGCAGGCCCATATGCCTTAAATGACTGTGTTGGGGAGGATAGAGTTTAAGTCCTTTTCTGGAAAGGAGCTTAACAAGGACTACTGCCTGAATAGAAAGCTTCCCTCCTGCTCTTGAAGTGGGGCTAAGGGTTCATCTACTGGCATGGCGAAGACGTAACTTGACCTTGGCATAAACAAGGGTACGTTGCTATCTTAGATTAGATGACAAGGTTGGGAGTCAGGGGGGCGGGGGGGAAACAAATGGTGTTCTTGCAATAAGTTCCAGTCCTGACTCTGCTTCCAGGGCTTATATTGTGCCTTTACCTAGAGAGCAGCCCCGTCTGTAACCACTACTTGCTATAAACAGCTCTGTACTCCAGCAGGCTGTGTCAGGGCTAGTTTGGAAGGAAACTGAGCTTGAGAGTATCCTCTCTGAAAGGAAGACATCAGCTCCTCCTACTCAAAGGCAGGTAGGGGACGCTTTTGTACCAAGCCTCCCCATCTTCCACACTTGGCAACTCCAGCAGCCCTTCAGAGTCCTGGGCATTCTTCTCTAGTACTAGTACACAGGCCCATGCCCACAAATGACCCAGACCTGCCATTTTTTGGTAACTTAACATAGATGAGAGATGAATTCTAGAATGAATGCTGGTTTGAAGGCTAATTTTCCCTATCACATGGATGCCCTCTGTAAAGCTTGGGGGCAGCTATAGCTTATTTTGGAGCTTGCTGCTTGAAGGCCCTGCTGACTTTCTTAGTCCTTTCTTCTACTGTTTCTCTATTTCATGCAAATTAAATGGCTTGAATAGTATATTTCAACCATGTATGAAATAGCTCCAGCTGTTTAAAATGTGCCTGAGTGGCTAACCAAAGAAAACATTTGAAACCTATTTTAGGCATAGAGACAAGTCTGGATGGAACATTTTATCAAAATATTCCCTCTAGTGAGGGAAATGAGATTGCAGGGAAAGGGAGAGAGGTAAAGAGAAATCCTTACTTCTCACTTCACAAATCCCTGTGTAAAGTTTAAATGATAATAACAATAATTCTAAAGAGATAGTTTGAAAAAACTCATTAAAAATTGAAGTCAGAGAATGGAGCACACTGGGGCTTTGAAGAAAAACAAAGCTTGTCTCCATGTATTCTATGACCCTCGTAACATTGTATTAACTCTGCGACTCTGAGAAAAGGATATCATGTGCCTGTCTCATAGGCTCCATATGAGAACTGAATTAATACAGCCCAACTTGGCTAACAGTGCTTGGCAAATAATGTAGGCCCAATCATCATTAGAACTACTGTTCCTGTTTCCTTCCCTCTGCCTTTTTATTTACATGGCTTGGGGTGATTAAAATTTTGTAAAATTAGATCCCTAGAACATATAAGATGAAACCTTGTTTCTACTGTGGTTTATGGTTTATTTTAAACACTTTAATTTAGAACTAAATGGAACATTCTTCCCTTCCCCCACCCCCAATAACACCTCATTCCCTGGCCCTGTTTGGTTCTCAGGCATAGGGTAGAACTATTATTATTCAAATTATCATGGGCATTGGGCTCTGCCAAAGAGATGACATTATATACTTCATGATGAGAAGATCTAATCTTTATTAAGAATGGACACATTTATATCTAAATGCCTAATCAGACTCTTTGAAAATTCCAACTTGTTATCCATTTTCTAAAAATCCTCTTCAATGACTATGATAAAATGAATCCCATGAGTTTAAGACCCAGATTTGAGGGGAAGGGTCCTGCTTTTCCTTCCTTCCTTCTTTCTGTCACTTCCTCCTTCCCTCCCTCCCTTCCTTCCTTCCATTCTCTTCTTATTTTAGGAAATTCTAAAGCTAAATTTTTAACAGCTCAAATTTCTGTGTGAATAACCACATGGTTAGCTCCTATTCAAAATCAGAAAGAGATGGGCTACTTACCCATGAAAACTCCCATCGTAATCATGAGCTAGCTTGTGTCTGTAAAATACTGCTACCACATTCACAAATGAGATTGTAAAGGATCTTAGTAGGAGACCTAATATAACATACTGGTAGGCTTTCCAAAGGAATTTACAAAAGATATTTTAAAATAATGTTTATCTGATTGTTTTCAAGAAATCTGTCAGAACACAGCCACCCTAAAGAGCCAGACATCCCTGAGAGTCAAATCTGGTGACTAAAAGAAAGTGAGCCATTCGAGTAAAATTTTTTCTGGTCAGAGAGGAAGGAGATAATGACTCTGGTTGCTCATATGATTGGTAAATTATCTCCGAAAGCCTTTCCAAAAGAGAGTTCTAAGAATACAGCAAGCTTGCCCAAATCTCCACTTTGAAGGATCACACTGATTTGGATGTGTGTATTGTATGCTGGCATGCTTATTAAGCCAGGCCCATCACTTACTGAACTTTTCTCCTCTTTATTATGTGTTGATATCATTTACAGAAAAATATTGGAACATAAGACTTGGTTTACTAATGTTTTCTAACTCCTGAAAGATGAGAATTTTCTTCAGACAAGAGTTTAGCCCAAAAAGAACAATAAACATCCTGCTCAACACTGTGTTCTCTGACATTCATTTTAAAATTATTTTTACAAATTTATGAACAGCTCTGAAGGCAATCTGTTTGGATTATGATACAGTGCTCAAGCCTGATTTGGTAATTTCAATATCATCTTTATACAGATTTTTGTCATTTTAGAATCACTTTACCCTATTAGAAATAATTTGGCATGATAGGAAATAGTAAGAAAAGAGGGAAAAACCCCAAAATACTTAGAATTAAGAACATCAACTTCATTTCCATAGCCAAGCCAATTATTTGTTTCCCACCCTGGAAGCTCATGCTTGTTCTCAATACTACAGCTAACATCCCTGAACAGGCACAATTATTGACTTCTCCTTTGCCCTGTTGCTTGATCTGTGGTAATAAATTCCCAGGGTGGCTGCACAGTTACATACAATGTGATTGCTATCGCAGCAGGCCCAGCTAGATATGGGTGTACAACATGATCACTTACCCAGCAGGCACTGCTCAGTATGGTTAGACAACATGATCACTGCACAGCAGCCCCTTTTCAATATGGATGTTTAACATGGCCATGACTAATGCACCAGGCAACTTGCAACAAACTGCAGCCACCATTCTGTGGGATCAATAGCTTGATGAGGACATGTCATGTAATGCCTAACTCCACAGGTGCACTCAGGTATAGACACCCTGCACAAGGTCATTCAGCACAGTGGGTCCTGCCATACAGAAATTTGACCACAGACACAGTGGAAACAGATTTGGCCCCTATAGACAACATGTGATAGAACCTCCATGGGACTGCTAACATGGCAGGCTATATTCTGACTTTAGCCCAGGCAGTAAACAAAACCTAATGAACACAAGATATGTGACATAGAAAATGTCATAACAAAAGGACCCACACAACCAGTGCTTCAGGCAGAAGGGGATGCATTTGACATTATCCTGCTGTGTCATTAGAGCACATCCTTTTGATGGAAGGTGCTGTGATAAGTGTGAAAATACTCTGTGTAAAGTAACATTATCAACAGTTGTATAGAATAAAAAGGAAAAGCTTTTCAGGCACATAAATGAAATACTTTTTTTGCCAACTTTAAAGAAGCAAATGGATTTGCAAATTTGAAATCAAAATAAAATCCAAAATCAAATTACAAAACAGTGTAATTATTTCATCAAAAAGATTTTCTTTTAAATGATGCTACTCCCATAGAGTCCAATATGGCTGATCTGGAATGTGGCCCAGAAATATACATTCAATAAATATGCCAGGTGATTCTGCCTCAGACTGTTTTACATACTTTTATCCCATTGGTTCTCTTTCCTGCCTCATCTTTTCTCTAATTTTCACCTCCCTCTTCCTCTCCTTATGTCTCCCCTTTCATTCTTTTGACTTCTTTTTTCCTTGATCCTATCTTCTTCCCTTTTTCACCCTCTATGTATAGGTAAAGATGAGGAGTATAGTTGGGGGGTTCTGATGAAAACAAAAGAAAGAAAAATCCTGCCAATTTCATCATCCTCAAGCCATGTTCAAAACCAGTGTGAGGTCTCACTGTTTTCCCTGTGTCCCGGTAGTTGCAATAAACAGTTCATGCCACCCGATTTTCTTTTTTTTTTTAAATTTTTATTGTTGTTCAATTACAGTTGTTCCCATTCCCGCCCCCCATTACTCTCCCCTGCCCTGCCCAACACCCGCCCCAGATTTTCTACAACCATGATTAATGGAGGAAGGTCTTCAGGAGCCAAGAGAAGATAGGGAGGGATCTTGTACAAAGCCTGCAATTGTCTAAGTTTGGTTTACCAACTAAAAGATACTACATTTAAAATACTTACAGAAAACCTGGGAGTGGAGCAAGTATTGTCTTAATTCCCACCAATGGCTTTAGGAAATAACGAGGCTGTAGTATTCATGGCCATTCCTCTTCTTTGCCCTCCTTCCCAATTCTCCATCTATTTACTGGTAGCTTGATTTTGTTTACTTCTGCTGTGGAGTGTTGTATTGAACATGAGTAAGCAATAAGGTTTGAAGGACCCTAAGAGTCAGGAGGCCTATATCCCCTCCTTGCCCTGGCATTACCTAACATTGTGATTGTGGACAGGTTGTGCAACCTCTTCAGTCTCATTGTCCTAATTGTAAAGTGAGGAGGTTATCTGCAATGCTCATTTTATTTCTAAAATTATGCAGAATAAAAAGAAGTCACATTATTCTTCTATAATGCTTCAAGATAAGTTGTTAGCATCCAGAATGATTTTGTTGTCCTCAAAAAAATTAAACAATTTTTCTAAGATAGTTTCATCTAGAGTCAAAATTAAATGGCTGCCAATTTTTTACTGTTTTTGTTAGATCATAATCAAAGTTAGCCTGAGTGGAAAAATGTAAACATTTAAAAATATATAATATATAAAAGAGGTTAATGTTTTAAATTAAACTACTGGTGTCTCAAATTTCCCTATTATTAAGGACATATTTATTCTTAACAAGATTGTCTTTTAAAGAAACTGCTAGAAAGCTTTTTAAAAATTAAACAATTTGAATGGATCAAAATGTTGGCTTTTGATCACCACAACCCATATTTAGATGCCCCTTGAATGAGGGAAAATTAGTTTTAATTTTTTTCTGAACACTTAGGAAAACCATGAGAATATGATAAAGAATGAAGGCACATGGAGTTCTTAGGGCACAAAATCTTTCTTCCTGAGCACAAAGTGTCAGCCTTTATGGTGATATTCCACAGGAGAGACGAGGAGCTGCAGGGGGCGGGGGAAGAGGGGGAAGGAGAGAACTAACACTTATGGAATAGTATCATTTACCAGGCATTACACTAGGCAGTTTTACCTCATTTAATACTTAACTACTGAATGCTGTCTGTGCCTAAGAGCTGAGCATGGAGTGGTGAGCAAGAAAGACACATCCTTTGCCCAGTTTAATCCTATACTTTGGTTTCTATGGATTTGACTACTTCTAAGTACCTCATATAATTGGGATCTATTTGTCCTTTTTGTCCTTTTGTGAATGGCTTATTTCACTTAGCATAATATCGTCAAGGTTCATCCATGTTGTAGCATGTGTCAGTATTTCCTTCCTTTTTAAGGTTGAATAATATTCCATTGTACATATATACCATGTTTTGTTGATCTATTCATCCGGTCAATAAACACTTGGTTTGCTTCCATCTCTAGGCTATTATGAATAATTTTGCTATGAATATGGGTGTGAAAATATCTTTTTGAGACCCTGCTTTCTTTTTAGTACACACCCAGAAGTGGAATTGCTAGATCATATGATAGTTCTATTTAATTTTTTGAGGAAACTCCATAATGTTTTCCATTGTGGGAATGTACCATTTTACATTCCTACCAACAATGATCAAAGATTCCAATTTCTCTATATTCCCACCAACACTTTTTATTTTCTGTTTTTTACTAGTAGCCACCTTTATGGGTTTGATGTGATATCTCATTGTGGTTTGCAGTTGACTGTTGGCCATTTGTATAGTTTCTTTGCAGATATGTCTATTCAAGTTCTTTGCCCGTTTTTAAACTGGGTTATTTAACTAAGAATAAGTAACCTATTTTATTCTAAATTCCACATAAACTATAAATTAAAATACTACAAATTAAATTCCATATAAATTTGTAGTTTATATGGAATTTTCACACAGTTTACTATATTTACTAACCTTGTGGGGTTGGCAGGTAGATATTTTGCCATTTGCTACAACAAAAAACTGAGAATGAGAAGAACTGAGTATTTTGGCTGATAGTCATTAAAATGCAGGACCATGACTGAAAGCTTTGTTGACTGCAGTCTAGATCTTTCCACTCTCCTTGTTTCGTCCTTGAGGTTCCTGATCCTGGAATGCATCCTAATCTTTCCCCCTTCATACCTTTGCTCCTGAACTTACTGCCCCATTTCTACCTCTTAATGTATTTTTCAAGGCTCAGATTGTATTTCACCCTAAAGCTTTTTCTGACATACTCCTCACCCATCAGCCAGATGTAATCTCTCCACAGTTTCTTCCCCCACAGCATTTTTTGGTAGATTTTGCTTAAGATACAGATCACTTTCTATGTTGCAACATAGTTAGCTGTGTACATGTCTTGTCTCCTCTACCAGACATGGGCCCTGTGGGCAGACATTTTCTCATCTTTGAATCCTCATAGCACTTAGGAAAAAGCCTTGCTTAGTAGAAAGTAAAAACATAGTAGGCATTTCTGAATGTTTGAATGAATGAATGAAGTGCAAAAAGTAAGCCTGAAGAACATGGTCTTTGGAAAAGAATCCGTTTCTAATACTTTCCTTTCTCCCCAGTTCACCCTGTTTATTCCATTGCTGAGAGTGGAAACATACTCTAGAAAAGTTCAGATTCCTAGCAAGCATATTTCCGTTTAATTTTTATGGAGGGTTCACCTAATTTCTTACACAAAGTCAACCAGGCATAAAGCATGAAACTTGGGTTTAATAACCACAAAAAGCTATGCAAGGATAAAGAGTTTTTCCTAGTAGATTGGGGCTCAGTGATGGAAGGTCTTGAGCATCAGGCTAAGAGGTTTGCTTTCACCAGTTGTACCAGATGCTGAAGATCTTTCATGAGAGTTCCCATTGCTTCCCAAGTAAAGTCCAGTTACTTCTTTTATACAATGTAATATAATCAGGTATGCCAGCTATGTATACATTTGGTATAGGTTTTACACCTGTAACTCACATTATTAAAATAACTTACTACAGGTTCAAATTTTAAGCATAGGCTTCCAATTTTCCTTGTTTTCCTCTCCTATAAGTTGACAGGTTTGTCCCCTTGACTGAACTTTGGAGCCACCTTTTCAAATTTCTTGTTCTCACAAGTCCTCCCTCTCAGGCCCACACTGGAGACATTCTTCCCAGCACCACTGATTCCTGAAGAATTAAACTCAATCCTGGTCTGGGGCCTAGGTTCCACTATTCAGCTCAGAGTGAAAGGAATACCCACTACAAAAGGTAAAAATTATTTAAATTAATTAAGGGCGAATATATAAGTGGCAGTGTCAGAAAGGGTCTGCAGTAGCAGTTTAACAATAATTGACTCTAAATTTCTGCTGGTTTTATTTTATGCTCAACTTTTTGGTTGTCACTAATAATGAATTATTTGCAAAATTAAAACCTTTCAAAGTAAAGCTGAAATGAATTCCTTGTAGATGTGGTGGCCTCTTCCCCACCCACTAACTGCTGTCAATTGTGGCACCATTTTTCCGTGACCAGACTCTTCATGGTCTCCCTGAACTCCAGTGGTGTGTTCACCAGACACTCTTGACCAGTCTTACCTTCTTCCCATCCAGCCTCTACAGTGGTACCACAGTGGTCATTCTGAACATGCGGATTTGTTTGTGCCTTTCCTTTGCTTCCTTAGCGTGGCTGACACCCCTGCATGATGTCATCCTCTGCTAATGCTCCCTAATTCTCATTTCCCCCAGCTCTCATGTCCACATCCCTTATGTCACACCGCACACCCGCTGCACTCCAAGCCACCACACCCTTTTACAGTTTGCTTTTTCACATGTTATTCTCTGGGGTTTCTACGCAGTATCTTCATATTCTACCTTCAAATCTCATATCTATAAATCCCTCCTGTGTGAAGACACCCTGATGGGGTCACCTTCCCATCCTCCCCAAACCTTGGCATCATCAATTCAGGCTTTCTCTCAGCACTTCATGCAAAATTAACTGTTGGGGCATTATTCATATTGCATCACCACTATTTGTTTGCTCATCTGTTGCCACTCTAGATTCTGAGTCTTTTATTTTTTCAAGCCTGAATATCTAGGGCAGTTGAGCTCAATATATAGTTGTTAAATGAATGACTAACAAACCCACAGGCCTTGACTTTAGAAAATACTCTACAAGTCCTAGTCCCCTTTCACCCTTTTCTGATCTCCTATTCTATTTAGTTCCTAAAAGCCATAATCTCCATTTCAGCTCAACTTAGGTCACCATATGGGGATCCCAACAATAAATATCCACTTCCAGATAGTCATGTTACCAGACATGGTGAAGACATCATTTTGTATTTTCAAGTAATCTAGAGTGAAGAAAAAGCCTCACATCCATTAACTGTATTTTACTCTCTTGCCTGAATCAAGCTTTCAGTTACACATACACTTTGGAGAAAAAAAAATAATGGTTTTGTCATATTCGTTCCTATACAGAATTTTATTTAACAGAAGTAATGACAAAAAAGAAAAATAGAGGTGTTATCCCAGCCCATTTAAACTAGAAATTCAGTTCAACATTGGATGCCTTCTCTGTGTCAGGCTCAGTGTGAGCAAGGTTCTTGTCCATCTTCTTTCTGCCAGAATCATTTACCTAGTTCAGGTTTCCCAACATTGGTACAACTAACATTTTGGGCCAGATAATTTTCTGTTGTGGGGGATTTTCAGTGTATTTTAGGATGTTTGCCTGTGTCCCTTGCCTCTATCCACTAGATACCAACCACCACCCCACCCCAACTCTGACAACCAAAAGTGTTTCCAGGCATTGCCAAATGTCTCATGCGGGGCAAAATCATCCTGTTTGAGAATCACAGATTTAACTGATTTCTGCTCATTCTTTGTATTTTAGATAATGTGTCATCACCTTTTGGAAGCCTTTCTTGACCCCTCAGAGTGTATTAAATGTTCCATTACATGTTCTTATAACATCGTACATCACTCCTGTAGAGTATGTATCAAGGTTTGCAATTATATATTTCTTTCCATGCTTATTCACTAATTATTTTTCTCCTAGTTTATAAGGCCCATGGAAGTGGAAACTGGATCTATTTTTCTCACTGTTGTATGCCTTAGCACAGCACCTGGCTCAGGTTAGGTACCCCATAAACAGATGACGCATAAAAGAGAGGTTGGGGATGCAGGGAAATCCAAGATGTAATCTGTGCCCTCAGTAACAAAATTCAAAAAAATTCAGAGAAAACATAGATGTGAACCATTGGCCGGAAACATCTAGGAAGCAATGTTGTTCGAGAGAGGTTGTAAATAATATTCCTTCTGTGTAACTGAGAAACAGTGGAAAGCAGCTATAAAATTAGTGTGGCAACAGAGTCCCTGATGAGACACTGTGTGGGGATGAAGGGATGGGCACATACAGACGTGGAGTCATCTGTAAGAACTGGGCCATGGAGGCTAATGCCCATGGAGCTAAGGCTCATGTAATGGTCTACAGGGAGAACTTCACAATACCATGTTTAGATGGCAGGACTTCACATGCATGAAAAGTAGCAGCAGCAGTTGTAGCCCTTCAGGGAATCAAGGATGGAGAAACTAGAGGAGCGTGAGTAGCATCATTAGTTCTCAGCTTCTGATATATTCTGTATTCATGGCTAAATTTGAAACAGAGCAATCATTTTTTTCTTTAATGAATGAATAATAGATCATTCTTCTTCATGAAGATGTAAACAAAATAGGAACCAAGGTATTTTATCGTAGTTACCTGTTGTCATTCCCCAAACAAGGGGTCTTAAATTGTTCTCGTCTTTTCTTGCTCTAAACTTTTTGCTTTGATTTGTTATTATTTATTTATTAGAAAAGTGTTAGAGTCAGGGTCTTGACAGAAAAAAAGATAGACTTAATGAAGGTATTGTGTACAGGATGTGTTAGGAAACTACAAAGACAATGCTATATATCAGGAGTCTAACTGGGAGGCATTTTCATCAACTCTAGACCTAAAGGGGTGAAGGAGAGGTTACAGTAAGAGAAAAGAGAAGGGAAGGGGGAGAAGGGAAGGGAACTGTATAGATAGAGAGGGCCACCTGCCATGACCTGTGATCTCAGAAGAGGACATAGCCTGCCTGCAATGACCAGGCTGGGAGGAATCACAGAAAATGAATCAATACCCAACTTTGCTCTCATCTCCCTCTCTCCAATATGTCATTGCTCATCATTGGTAGCAATCAAGCAGGCAAAGTCACCTGCTGATTCAGCCCACAAAGGTGAGCATGTTGGAGCCCAGGACAGGGAGGAGAAGGGATCAAAGAGGACATAGAGGGGCAACAGAAAATATCCAGTAGTGTATATCATTCATTGCATACCATTTCCAGAGGGTGGACCATAACATTATTTCAGACTGATCATCAATGATTTTTAAAATAGCATTGTGTTACAAAATTTTAACTGGAGATGGAATATACTCTCAAGTGTATATATACTTTGAAAGTAGCCACAAAATGGAAAAATCCTGCATGACTGTGTCAGAGACTTGGTGATTTTCATAGGCATTGTAGTGGCTCAGAATTAAAAGTAGGCTGACACCAGCTTCCAAGCTCTCTGTTACACTTTTGACCATGGCTGCATGAAAAAGACTGAATAAAACTTAACCTACCTCTGCCTTTCCTCTTTAGGGGTATGATAGAATCACACAACAGAGCCTTCTTAACTTTACCTACAAGGAAGTGGAAGCAGCAGAAATGAGAAGAGCCATCATGGTCATCTAAGAAAGTTTAGAGGAAGGAAGGGAGGGGAGGAAAGATGAGAGAGGAAAGTGGGGGAGGGTTAGTTGTTGGGATGAGAGGACCTTGGTATATATACAAAAGGTGGCTAAAAAGGAATGTCAGGATATTTGCCTCTGTGTCATGTGGTATTACATCTCTCCCTTTGGAATTTTCTGAGTGACTTAAGTAAAGATTTAAATTGCTTCCCAATTTTTTACTTGAAAGTGAAGCTGTTTAGATAGATCCCAAGTCATCTCAGCTGTCTGTAGGCCACTGAAACAAAGAACAGATGGCCATCTGGACAGCGACACTAGCGCCAGGAGGAAAATATGAAGAACATGGGAACTCTGTGATGCCAGCCTCAACATGATGCCTATGTGAACTCTCCCCTACTCTCACTGTATTTTCCAGGAAGACAGAGCACATTCATCATTGGCAGTATGAAGCATTCATGGATGGAAAAAGTATAGCCTAGGTCAATGTACTAATAGGTGCAAACATTTAAGAAATAGGTTGGCACTGCACTTAACTAGACAGACCCCCTTTTAGGATAATAAAGCTTACTAGAAATGATCGTAGTTGCTGTCTGAGACCAAAGCTTGGCTTCTGCCTGTCCCAACTCTTGAGTCTTGATCTGGGCTTGTTGCCCAAGCTCCCATCTGTCCTGCTCACTGCTTGGCACCCTTTCCCATTCATAATTTCAGCCTTCACCTATCTGTGTCTTTGATGAGCCCCTTCTATAAACTCTAGCACTAGCATGCATGTGAATTATGAGTTTTGATAGCTGTTTTTCTCAAAAATACTTCTATCATCTTATTTGGGACTCATGACACTGTCTTAGCTTGAAATACAAACTCTGTCCATAAGGTATCCAGCCATGTAATAAGCAAAATAAAGACATAAGACATTTGTTTAAGAAGATACAAGATACAAGAAACATTGTACATAGGATAATGATGCCTCAGTTGCCTTCAAAGTAGGTACCTTGGGACCTCACACAATTCTCCCAATTGCCATCAGCTGCCCTGTTGTATTTTCCTGAATCTCACTGATGGTCTAAAATCTCTTCCCTTTCAAAGGTGATTTTGATTTTGGGAAAAGGCAGAAGTTGCAGGGTGCCAAATCTTAGTTGTAGGGGGCACTGAAGTCACCTGGGTGATTTGATGTTTTGCTAAAAAATCTCTGCACAAGACATGATATGTTAGTGGGCACATTTCATGATGAAGCTGCTGATCACCAATTGCTCATAGCTGTGGCTTCCTGAATCATCTGAATATTTTCCACAGATGAATGTTCAAGCTTAATGCAAAATTTTATGCAGATTCATTGCTTTAATTGTTCAGTCATTTTGAATGTGATGGCCACATAGTATACATGTTCACTCAATGGCATCCACCATCCCTACTGACTAGTACAGTGAAGTCATTGTTCACACATACATATTCTACTCCATTCTCCTTGGCTTCCAGGTTACACTGATGTTGCACAAACCATTCTCGTCATGTTAAAAATGGCTGCACTTTTTTTAGACAGACTTCATATAAATGATTTCTACATCATAATCAAGATGAGGTGGGGTCTGATACTAAACCAGGTTCATGACAATGTCCCTAGGATACTCTAGTCTGGCCTTGGTCAACTACCTCAATCCTTACAAACCAATATTATATCAGTAATATTTATTGCATTTTTCCTATAAAACTGGCACTTTGCATGAATTGTCTCATGTCATCCATAGGAAATACCTGTATGTAAGAGAATACTACATTTTCTATTTTATAGATGTAAAATGCCAAAACATAGAAAGATTGAATAACTTCTCTAAAGTGAGCTAGCTGGTGGTAAAGCTGGCATTGGAAACCAAGCCAATCAGACTTCAGAGCCTGTGCCCTAACCACCATGCTACATGTGCCCAGAATGTTTCTAACCCTTCAGAAAGTGGTACATGATCTACACATAGCTGTGCCTTACAGTCAGTGACACCTCCCTTCACTCTGTATGTGGTGAGCTCTTCCTCAAGTGTCAATTTACATATATCTTCCTCATAGAGGTCTCTCTGCTTATCAGTCTGAGGATGGTCTCCCCCACTTATATTTTTTTCATGCACCCTGTTCTTCTTCTTTGTATCATTTATCCCAACAAATATTCTTTTGTTTGTTTACTTGTTTAATGTGTTATTTTGCTCTGCAAGGGCTAGGACTGGGCTCGTGTAGCTCAGCACCATATTCCCAACACTCATCTCAGCAACCGACCCATACTAGTCAATATCTTTTGAATAAAGGAGTAAATGAATAGACTTCCTTCCGGCATTATTTTCAACCTAGAATCTTCCAAAATTCCATCCATTACCTAAATTGTTGATCTTGTGCTAGGGCTTTTTGCTATGTGCTTACTGCTGAGAAAGCAAGCTTTCATCTATTGAAGGTAGATTTTTATTTTCAGAGAGAGAAGTCTTGGTCAATTTTGCAATGAGCAAGTTTGTCACAACTAAGTAACTTAACTTTGGTTCAGAAACGCCTTGTGATTATAAGTGGTAAGACTTTGTATGTCCTATAGCTGCTGCAGAAGATAGGTTCAAATGGCTGCCCAATGGCAGTGGTACTAATCAGTGTACAGTCTACAGGAAATGACTCAATTAGTTGCATACATTCTAGCACATCTGTTCAAGATTAGCTTTGTTGCTTTCTAATTAGATTTCTAGTGTGCCCACTTTAGTCCAGTATCCTCAAACATTTTAGACATAGGATCCTTTTATATTTTTAAGATATTGAGGATCCCTGGAGGATCCAAGATGGCAGAAGAGTAAGTGGAAGCTACACTAACCTCCTTCCAGGACCAATCTGGAATTACTACTATATTATAGAGAAATAATCCTGAGTAACCAACTAACACTAGCTGGAGAGAAGCTTTATAACCACGAACAGACAGAATAAAGTACTTCACCACAACGAGACTGGTAGGGAGTGCAAAGGAGATACAAGAGTGCTGGCTGGGTTCCCACAGGTGGCAGGTGAAGTTTCAGAGGGATATTTCAGTGGCCAGGGGGTTCCCCCTGCGAAATGTGGGTTGTAAACCCCAAGCTGGGCTCCCCAGCTTATAGAACCAGAGCTGGAAAGGAACCTAGACAACATCCAGCTGTGAAAAGCATCAGGGTTTCTCTCTGCCAGGGAGAGATGGCTGGAGACACAGAGAGCCTCTTACAAGGTCAACACACAAAATTTTGTTTGCAATGACTTATCCTGGGCTCAGGCCAAGGGAAGGAAGAGTGGACTAGAGACACTTGAGGAGAGTCTTAGGTTGGTGGCTCTGAGGAGAGAACTGAAGAAACAGCCACCAAGATTCCTGTGCTGAGTCATTCCCAATACTGCAGAGGCCATCTTTCTCAGGCAGAGAACTCCTCTCTGAGGAGAAGCAGTAGACCTGCCCACAGGAATTACTTTGCCTCATTCTGGGGAGCTTAAACCAGGCTGCTGATTACAGCTTGAGGCTATATCATTGATAAGTTTAACAGCTAAGGCAGGTCTCTGGGAGCTCTATGAGATTTCAGCTGACCTTCCCCAGGGCCTGGTTCTGATAATAGCTGGCCTTGGTGCACAACCCGGTTCTTTCTGTACACAGACAGTCCAAGCAGAGGGAGCCACATGCTGTGAATCATTGATAGCTCCAAAGAGGTTGACCAGGGCCAGTCATAAGCAGTGTCTGACAAAGAACTGCATCAGAGTGTTTGCAGAGCTAACTAATACGTAGAAAAAGAAAGAAGCAACAAAAATGAGAAGATAAATAAACAGACCCCAAAAGAAAGAATAAGAGAATTCTCCAGAAGAACTAGATGAAATAGAGGCAAGCAATTTATCAGATAGAGAGTTTAGAGTAATGATTGTAAGGATACTCAACAGCATGAAAAAAGATATAAAAATCATTCAAATGACCAGCCAGAAATAGCACAATATCTGAAATAAATGATACTCTAAAAGGAATAAAAAGTAGGTTAGATAAAGCCTAGAATTGAATCAGTGATTTGGAAGACAAGATAGAAAAAAACACCCAGGTAGAGCAGCAGAATGAAAAATAATTTTTAAAAAATGAGGAGAGCTTGAGAAACACTTTGGACAACAGGAAACATAACAATATGCACATCATGGTCACACCAGGAGGAGAAGACAGTGAGCAAGGGATTGAGAACCTATTTGAGGAAATAATGACTGAAAACTTCCCTAATCTGGTGAAGGGAAAAGCAGAGAACTCCAGGAAGCTCAGAGAGTCCCAAACAAGTTGGACCCAAAGAGGCCTACACTGAGACACATAAAAATTAAAATGACAAGGCTTAAACACAAGGAGAGAATCCTGAGAGCTGAAGAGAAAAGCAGGTAGTTACATACACATGAGCACCAATTAGACAGTCACCTGATTTCTCAACAGAAACTTTTCAGGCCAGAAGGGAATGACATGAAATATTCAAGGTGATGAAAAGCAAGGACCTAAAACCAGGACTACTTTACCTATCAAGACTATCATTTAAAATCGAAAAAGAAATGAGGAGCTTCCCAAAGAAGAAAAAGCTAAAGGAGTGTCTTAACACAAAACCAATACTACAAGAAATGTCAAGGGGCTTACTTTAAGAAGAAGAGGAAGAAGAAGAAAAGGAAGAAAAAAAAAACAGAGAAAACTAGTCTAACAATAAAATGGCACTATGTACATATCTATCAATAATCACCTTAAATGTAAATGGCTTAAATGCTCCAACCAAAAGACAGAGGGTAGCTGAATAGATAAGAACACAAGGCTCATATATATGCTTCCTCCAGAGACCCATATTAGATTGAAAGACACATACAGACTAAAAGTAAAGAGTTGTAAAAAGATATTTAATGCAAATGGAAAGAAAAAAAAGCTGGGGTAGCAGTGCTTATAGCCAAAAAAATAGACTTTAAAACAAAGGGTACAGTGAGAGACAAAGAGGAATACTACATAATTATAAAGGGAACAATCCAACAATAGGATATAACCTTAGCAAACATATACACCCAACATGGGAGCACCTAAATATGTAAAGCAAATCTTGATGGACATAAAGGGAGGTTGACAGAAATACAGTCATAAGTAGATGCTTTTAACACCCCATTGACTTCAATGCATAGGTCTTCCAGACAGAAAACCAACAAGGAGACAGTTGGCACACTAGATTGAAAGGTTTGACACACTAGATGAAAGGATTTAATTGATATCTTCAGAGCATTTCACCCCAAAGCAGCAGAACACACAGACTTTCCAAGTGCACATGGAACACTTCCTAGGATAGACCACATGCTAGGACACAAAACAAGTCTCAATAAATTTGCCCTGGCTGGTGTAGCTCAGTGGATTGAGTGCGGGCTGGGAACCAAAGTGTCCCAGGTTCGATTCCCAGCCAGGGTTCATTCCTGGGTTGCAGACCATAACCCCCAGCAACCGCACATTGATGTCTGTCTGTCTGTCTGTCTCTCTCTCTCTCTCTCTCCCCCTTCCCTCTCTAAAAAATAAATAAATAAAATCTTAAAAAAAAATAAATTTAAGAAGGTTGAAATCTTATCAAGAATTTTTTCTGACCACAATGCTATGAAACTAGACATCAATCACAAGAAGAACACTGAAAAGCACACAAAGACTTGGATGTTAAACAACATGTTATTAAACAATGGATGGGTCAGCAATGAGATGAAGGAAGCAATCAAAAGATACCTTGAAACAAAAGAAAATGAAAACACAAGAACCACAAATCTGTGGGGCACAGGGAAACCAATTCTAAGAGGGAAATTCATAGCATTGACCTATCTTATGAAACAAGAAGAAACTCAAATAAACAATCTAATCTTACACTTAAAGGAACTTGAAAAAGAACAAAAGCAATGCCAAAAATGAGTAGGAGGAAGGAAATAATAAAGATCAGAGCAGAAATAAACAAAATAGAGTCTAAAAAAACAATACAGAAGATCATTGAATCCAAGATCTGGTTCTTTGAAAAGATTAACAGGATCAACAGTCTTTTAACCAGATCAAGAAAAAAAGAGAGAGGAACCAAATAAATAAAATGAGAAATGAAAGCGGAGAAGTAACAACTAACAACAAAGAAATACAACGGATTGTAAGAAAATATTAAGAACAACTACATGCCAATAAACTAGGTGACCTGGACAAAGTGGATAACTTCCTAAAAACATAAAATCTTCTAAAACTAAATCAGGAAGAATCAGAGAATCTGAATACACAGATTACACCTAGTGGAGTTGGGGCAGTAATCAAAAAACTTCCAGCAAACAAAATCCATGGTCCAGATGACTTCATGGGTAAATTTTACCAAACATTCACAGAAGAACTAACACCTCTTCTTCTCAAACTATTTCATAAAATTCAAGAGGGAAGACTCCCAAAGACTCATTTTACAAGACCAGCAACATCCTAGTTCCAAAACCAGATAAAGACACTACAAAGAAAGAAAATGATAGGCCAGTATCCCTGATGAACATAAATGCTAAAATCCTCAACAAAATGTTAGCAAACCAAATACAGCAATGCATCAAAAAGATCATGCACCATGATCAAGTGGGACTTATTCCAAGAATGCAATGTTGGTACAATACTCACAAAACAAAAAATGTGATTCACCACATAAGCAAAATGAAGGACAAAACCCACACAATCATATCAATACATGCAAAAAAAGCATTTGATAAAATCCAGCACCCATTTCTGATAAAAACTCTCAGCAATGTGGCATTAGAGAGAACATCCCTAAACATAATAAAAGCCATTTTCAGCATCATACTCAAAGACTACAAACCATTCCTGGGCAAAGGAATGGGCAAAGACTACAAACATTCCTGAAGATTGGGAATGAGACCAGTTGTCATCTTTCACCTCACTTATTCAACATAGTACTGGCAGTCCTAGTCACAGCAATCAGACAAGAAGAAGAAATAAAAGCCATCCATATTGGAAAGGAAGAAGTAAAGATGTCATTATTTGCAGATGACATGACACTGTATATAGAGAACCTCAAAGATTCCACCAATAAACTACTAGAACTAATAAATGAATTCAGCAAAGTAGCAGGATTCAAAATTAATATCTAGAAATTAGTTACCATTTTGTATGCCATTAATGAACTAAAAGAAAGGGAAATTAAGGAAATAATCCTATTCGCAATTGCTACAAAAAGAATAAATACCTAGGAGTAAACCTAACCAAGGACGTAAAAGAACCTATACTTGGAAAATTGTAAGACACAGGAGAAAGAAATAGAAGGAGATACAAATAAGTGGAAGCATATATCATGTTCATGGATAGGAAAAATTAACATCATTAAAGTATCTATACTACCCAAAGTAATCTAAAAATTCAATGCAATTCCTATCAAGATTCCAATAACATATTTCACAGAACTAGGCCAAATATTTCAAAAAATTATATGGAACTACAAAAGGCTCCGATTAGCAACAGCAATCCTGAGAAAGAAACACAAAGTTGGAAAAATCACACTACTCAATATAAACTATACTTTAAGGCCATAGTAATCAAAACAGCATGGTACTGGCATGAAAAACAGACACATACATCAATGGAACAGAATAGACAGCCCAGAAATAAACCCACATCTTTATAGTCAATTAATATTCAACAGAAGAAGCAAGCACATACAATGGGCTAAAGATAGTTTATTTGATAAATGCTGTTGGAAAAATTGGACAGATATGTGCAGAAAAATGAAAGTAGACCATCCTCTTACACTATACACAAGAACAATTTCAAAATGGATCAAAGACTTAAATGTTAGACTTGAAACCATAAATATCCTAGGAGAAAACATAGGCAGCAAAATCTCAGACATTGTTCATAGGAATATTTTATTGAACATATCTCCCCAGGGAAGAGAGACAAAAGAAAAATAATTAAAATGGGACTACATCAAACTAAAAAGCGTTTGTACAGCAAAGGAAATCATCAACAAAATAAAAGGAAAATCCACTGAGTGGGAAAACATATTCACTGATATGCCTGATAAGGGGTTAATATTCAAAATACTTAAAAACTTACAAAACTTAATAACAAAAAACAAACAGTCCCACTAAAAATGGATAAAGGACATGAATCTCTAAAGAGTACATACAGATGGCCAACAGACATGTGAAAATATGCTCAATGTCACTAATCAGCAGAGAAATGCAAATTAAAACCACAATGAGATACCACCTCACACCATTCAGAATGGCTATACTCAATAAATCAATAAACAATTACTGGTGAGGATGTGAAGAAAGGGGAACCCTTTTCCACTGCTGCAGGGAATAAAATCTGGTATAGCTATGGTGGAAAGCAGTAGAGAGGTACCTCAAAAGTTAAAAATGGATCTGCCTTTTGACCCAGCTATCCCACTTCTGGGAATATATCCAATGGAACATAAAACACAAATTCAAAAGAATATAAGCATCCCTATGTTCATTGTGGCATTATTGTGCCAACGTGTGGAAGCAGCCCCAGTGTCTATCAGTAGATGAGTGGATGAAACAACTATGGGACACAGGGAGGCTGCCAAAATGAGGAGACAGAGAACTATGGCCCAAATGAAAGAACTGAACAAAACTGCATAAAAAGAACTAAATGAAATGGAGATAAGCAACTATTAGATGCACAGTTAAAAACACTGTTGATCAAGATGCTCAAAGAACTCATTGGGTACTTCAATGCCATAAAAAAGACCCAGGCAATAATTAAGGTTGAGTTAAGTGAAATAAAGGAAAATCTACATGAACCAATGGTAGAGGGAATAAACTGGAGAATCAACTCAATGATGTGGAACACAAGGACGGAAAAAACATTCAATCAGAATAGCAGGAAGATAAAAGAGCTAAAAAAAACATGGGTAGGATTAGGAGCATCTAGGACATATTTAAATGTGCCAACATCCGAAACATAAAGGTGCTAGAAGGAGAAGAGGAAGAACAAGAAATCGAAAACTTATTTGAAAAAATAATGAAAGAAAACTTCCCTAATTTGGTGAGGGAAATAGGCATACAAGTCCAGGAAGCACAGGGAGTCCCAAACAAGTTGGACTCAAAGAGGGCCACACCAAGACACATCATAAGTAAAATGCCAAGGGTTGAAGATAAAGAGAGAATCTCAAAAGCAGTAAGAGAAAAGCAGAGCATTACCTACAAAGGAGCTCCCATAAGACTGTCAGATGATTTCTCAAAAGAGACTTTGCAGGCAAGAAGGGACTGGCAGGAAATATTTGAAATGATTCAAAGCAAGCACCTACAACAAAGATTACTCTATCCAGCAAAGCTTTCATTTAGAATGGAAGGGCAGATAAAGTGCTTCCCAGACAAGGTAAAGCTAAAGTAGTTCATCATCACTAAGCATTATTACATGAAACATTAAAGGGACTTATTTAAGGAAAAGAAGATCAAAACAATGAACATTGAAATGACAACAAATTCACAACTATCAACAACTGAATCTAAAAAACAAAAAGAAACTAAGCAAATAACCAGAACAGGAACAGAATCATAGATATGGAGATCATTTGGAGAGTTATCAGCTGGAGGTGAACGGGAAGGGTGAGAATGGGGGAAAAGGTACAGGGATTAAGAAGCATAATTGGTAGGTACAGAATAGCCAGGGGTTGTTAAGAATAGTATAGGAAATGGAGAAGGCAAAGAACTTATGTGCACGACTCATGGACATGAACTAAAGGGGGAGGATTTCTGGAGGGAAGGTGGGTACCAGGTGGAGATGGGCAACAGAGAAAAATTGGGACAACTTTAATAGCATAATCAATAAAATATACTTAAAAGTGTGGTAGCCTTAGAGCTATTTTTTAAGTGGAGCAATTGGACTGTGTACACAGTGAAGAACAGGTGAATATGGGAGCCCTTCTTTTAAGTCCCACGTGTAATGTTGACAGCCTGGGATGTTGTATGTGCATGACTGGGTCTAGGGGATGGGGCCTTGGAGAGGGGCAATCCAAGTAGAATCTGGGTGAAGCGAAAGAGAAGGGAGGACAGGCCATATTTGTCACATCAATGCAGTTTGACTACCATTAGGGAAAACAAAACTTTCTGTCCATTTGGCATCTTCTCTGACTCTGAAAGGTGCAGACAGAGTTCTGGACAGAACCTATTCCACCCCTGGGTTAGAACTTGCACCAAAACCTCACACTAGCACCAGGCCAGTGAGCCAGAAACACTGAAAGAAGTTGCTGACCAGAAGGCCTAATCTTGAGACTGTGGAGGTGAAGCACTGGGTGGATGGACATGGCAGAGAAATCCCAGAAATGGGTCAGCAGATACTTCATGTTCCTCTCTCTCTAGTGGGTGACATGGACCTTGCCAGAGACCTCAACTGATGAATTGGAATTGAGAATTTTCTCAGCCTGCTGTGTCAACAGGCAGGAGAGAAAAGATTATAAAATATGAACCATGCAGAAGGGAAAAGGGAGTCAGAAAGTTTTTCTTATCATGAGGAAAGGCTCATTGATTGGAGAAAACTCAACCTGGTCCCAGGCTGCTCATGGTAACAAAAACAATGGTGCTATACATTTTCAAAAGCACTTTACCATTAGGGAGCATTTTCCCATGTCCCATTACCACAGTTGCACCTCACTACAACCAAATGATGTAGGCAACGGGAACAGTGAGCCTCACAACTCACAGAAACGCCGGGGACTGTTTTTATAATAAGAAAATACACAAGTTGTAAAAACTGCCCATACATTCAAGCCACAAGATTGTTCTTCGGTACAAAGTTAAAGGTAGAAATGAACACCAATATGAGTGCTTTTAGAGAAATTTCTTTTGATGTCACAAGAAACAAGGACCTAACCTTTCTCTCAAACATGGAACATTCATAATGAGAATAGAAGGTATTCTGTTTTGGATGTTTCTGATGAAATCGTTTCATTTTTCTTTTTTTCTTCTCTTCAAAACAAGAATAAAGGCATCCAGTGACTTTCATTCTGCCCTAGTTTTTATTACTCCAAGGGCAGTAAGAGTTGACAGTGCACATAATTCCAGTAATAAGAATTTGCTGGCACCCACATAAAAGTGCCAGTATTTGGAACTTTCTTAGCCTTCAGCTCTCATGGATCTCCTCTTAGTACCTAGAGTCAGAGGAATTGGGAAAAGACTCAGCTTCTTTGAGTACAGACTTCCCGTCTGTAAAATGGTGATGATAATATCTACTTCACAAAGTATTGTAAGTGCTAGATTAAAGGAGCAATCACACAGATGAATGTGTACAGCATAATTGCACAGCACATTAGTATAAACTTATTCAGTGGTGTGCTGGCGTTGACTTGTATGAGCTCACAAAAGCTGGTTATTATATTTTCAGGAACTTTGCTAGACAGTTGCTAAACCATTGGTAGCTTGAAACTAACTGTAGTAAGAGTATTCACATCACTGAAAATCAGCAAACTATAAATCAGTGTTCCTCCCCAGCCAGTGGATAAAGATTTCCAAACACATCACTGCTACTCACAATAACTATTTTTTCTCTTGGTTTTAAATTTTCTGTTTGATATGGTTTAAAAAAATGTATGAACTAAATACTTGTTGAGTATAAGTATCTTGAAATTGTAGTGAACTTTGTTTTACTGGGGCAGAGTCAGTAAAAGAAAGTTCACTACAGTAACTCTGTTGAGTTAAAGCACCAATGCAACAATCATGGGATTCCAGGCACCAGCGAGCTTAGTGGTTATGGCAAACAATGTTGGCTGCCTCCCCAGCAACCATTCTCCTGCCCCACCTCTCTTCCCTCTTTGCAGAACTAGATTCCTTGATTTCAGGGAAGGTAGTCCCCAATTCTGATTGGTAACCCTAGAGATGGATCATGATTGCTCTAGTTATACCTGGCAATGTAATTCTTCACCAGTGAATGGGCTAGTGTTGGGCATATAACTGAGTTCCAGCTTCCCTTCTCAGATAAAAAAAAAATCAGACCCTTCTTAGAAGAAAGACCTTGAGTCCTTTTCTTTCTGTTCACTTTGGTATGGGGATATGATGCCATGAGACCAACCACAAGGTGACAGGCAAGCAGGGAAAAAGACAACTCCCTGAAGGGTTGTCTGAGGGGAAGAGTGGAGAGTGTCTATTTGTGTGTCAGCATCACTGAGCCACTGACTGAACCCTGAACCAGCCCCTTGCCAATAAAAATGGTTTAATCCACAATTATATTATTCTATTACTTGTAGCCAGAAGCATTCCTATCTAATACAGGAAGGGCAATATATTTCAAGGGGAGCTATCTTTTTTCAAAGTTCCCTTAGTTATACTTTGTAGTTGATATCTCTTTAAAAGTCATCTGGCTCCAATCTCAAAGAATACAGGGCTTAGAGCCAGAGGGGACTATATTATGGTGAGGAGAATACAGGCATGGACTGGGGAAAGGAAATATTAATGGGTCTGGGGATGTCCCCCAGAGCTATGTGGATTTGTTCAGCTATTATAATGAATCAAGTATGGACAGACAGCACTCTGAAGTCCTTAAAGAGACTCCTGCATATTGAGGTCTTGCACATTGTGCTCGTGAGGTATTCCTCGGGCACCATATTATTAGATTCTTCTTAGGACTATTTTATTCTGAGTTATTGTGAATGCTCTAGATGGTTTCCAGAGAAGATTTCTGGAAAATTCGTTCACAGTTGGCAAATAAATGAAAGAGGAATTAAGAGAGTGGTGAAGATGGTGGTGAGGCTGTCTAGATGCTGTATCTGTTACCCTTTCAAAAATTTTTGAAAAGAACATGTCATCATATATGTGAGAAAATAAGAACCTGAAGAAGATGAGGCTAGAAAGCAGAGGAAATAGTGAAATAGCACATGGTATACTGACTGGGTGTCAAAATCTGTTTATGATCCCCCACCTCCAAAGATCTGCAGCTAAGTCAGCAGAAAGCCAGCAGCAAGGGAGCAGGGAGGAGAACATTAGAAGAAACAGGCAATGTAGGTCTTGTTCCCAGAGGCAGCTTAGAGGCAGTCAGAGAAAACTCTGCCTGTCTAGATGGTTTCCCTGTTATGCTCTGCCCCCTAACCCCACCCTAGCCAGGGTTTTTCAAGACTTGCTACAGGAGCATTGGGACAGGAAGTGTGATTCAGGAGGGTATGAAAATAGCCTTATGTATTTCATCTCCCCACCACCACGGTTCCGGCTCATCTCTTACTCTGCACAGTCTGTGATCCTGTCTGGCTTCTTCCCATACTCTAAAACCTATCAGCCTCAGAGAGCTCAGCTGCCAGGCTAGTGCCCGAGAAGGACAATGACGATAGTGAGAAGCCACATTCAGGGTCTTCAGCACTGGGAAATGGCAGAGAATGCTAGGAAGTCTGTGAATGGCCTCAGAGGCTGTTCAGAGCTTATAAAGTCCTCCTTTCTCTTTTTGCTAAAAACTCCCATGGAAGTGAAAGGAACCTCTGTTTGGTTTATTTCAAAGAGGAGTTTGTAGAAAAATATATTCAACATTATCCAAGTAGCTCCTTACTGGATTATTTTCCGAACTAAACATCTCAGCTGCTTCAAAACATTTCTTTTTCTTTTTTAAAGATGTTATGTATTTATTTTTAGAGAGAGGGGGAAGGGAAAGAGAAAGGAGAGAAACATCAATGTGTGGTTGCCCCTTGAACGTCCCTTACTAGGGACCTGGCCCACAACCCAGACATGTGCCCAGACTGGGAATCGAACTGGCGACCCTTTGGTTTGGAGGCAGGCACTCAATCCACCGAGCCACATCAGCCTGGGCAAAGCATTTCATATTAGTCAAAGAGACTGGTGATGGGGACTGACATCAGATGCATTTTCCACTTATACATTCTGTTTCTCTTTCTTTAGGGAGATAGCCAATGTTTAAGCCTTTTCAGAAGCTATTTTTAGGGAACAATTGCTCACTGATCAGAGTTCATCAGAATAAAATCAACTTCAGGAAGCAGGGGAATACTGCAAAGTGATCTTATTCTTTGGGATCAATGAACTCCAAATCTCTTAAAGCTGTCACAGCCTGTCTTGTAGAAAAGGAAGCAAGAATGTGCTAGAGGCACTCTAGTGCCATGGCCTTTATTTGGGAAGTGTGATGTTTAAATTAGTATATGGCCACTGACTGTCCTCACATCCAGAAACAGAGACAAAAATCTGTGTGTGTGTGTGTGTGTGTGTGTGTGTGTGTTTAAGCTAAAATCATGCTACAATCACATCATTCAAAATAAGACTATACATAATTTCAGTGACAGAGGCACACTCAAATTAGCATTTAAAAATATGTGTTGTAAGTAGTGCTTCTTCTGCTACTGCTGGTGGCTTTAAAAATCAGAAACCCAGGAAATCCAAATCCCCTGCCATAGGGAGGTTAGGAATTGGAGTGGAGTTAGGGGAAAGGGAGAGAAAGAATTTGTTCAACTTGACATGGGAGCTGGTTATGCCTATCCAGCTCCTCTGTTGGTCTGTCACCTTCATCACATCATTTCTGCTTTCTCAGAGTTTTTGCTTCCTCATCTTACTCATAGTTTCTGTTTCCCCTTAACTTCTCTGGCCCTGTGCACATCCAACGGAACTGCTCAATTTCTCTCAGTGCACACTTTCAACCCCCGAGCTTACTTTTCCTACCTCATTCACCAAGTGTTTCCTCATTCCAGGTTCTAGGAGAGAACTTGATGGTCCAGTTTACCTTTTCCTATATGGCTGGCTGTCTTGAGGATTGACTGCTCTTGGAAGAGGGTCATGTGTTTCAAAACATGGCAGTCTTGGCAGTCTCTTGCTTAGGGGCAGTTGTTGGGGAAGTTCCTATTAACAGTAGTGGGCACCATGACTGGACATCTATCTTAAGATGTATAATATGTATAATGTGTGAGTATGCATCTAAAGCATCCTCTTAATTTAAACTTTCACTAAAAGTTTTGAAATTTGATTTGTCTAACAGGACTGAAATTTTTATGTGTGTATGTGTTTGTGTTTTATCCAGAATGAGAATTCTGAGGGAAAAAATAATAAAACATGCATCTCAATTAAATGTCACCTCTTCATAGAGCCTTTCTTGACCATTTAATCTAAGGAATGACTGAGCTTCTTGCCCCCCCCCCCAAACTCCCCTTCACTTTATTTCCTCCATAGTTATTATCTGAAATTACATTAAAAAATAATTTATTGCCTCTCCCCACCCCACCCCTGCTACTCAACTATAAGCTCCTGAGGTCAGGGACTTGGCTGGTCTGGGTTATCACTTTATTTCCCAGCAACTGAGATCATGATTGACAATTAGTATTTGTTAAATAAATGAATTCATAAATAGAGTCAATGATGAATGCATAATAGGAGAAATACTACCTAGACTTTAGATCTCCAGCTTTCGTGTACATAAAAATCACCTGGTTCTTGTCTAAAATGCAGAATCTTTGCACATATTCTGATTGAGCATTTCTGGGGTAGAATCCAGAATTCACCACTGTACACAACCACTCTGAGTGACTCTGATGTGAGTGGTGCCCAGACCACATTTTGATAAACACTGCTGTGGTCAAGCCTGTACAACTGTCGATTTGAAATTTCCCACCAAATACATACAAAAATAAATGTGAGGTTACAGGGAACCAGCACTTGGAAGATCAGAGCTTGCTCCCTTTGTCATCAAGGACTGTCACGACCTACATCCCATCAGTTAGTTTGTTGCCCCCAATTAGATTGTGGACTGCTTTTACCAGAAGAAGGAGAAATGGATGCTGGGGAAATATCAACAACAGATGTCTACTACAAATATCTTGACAAGATAGCACCGCTCCCAAACTCCCTTGCATAGTGTTGAGGCATTTCATCACCTGACTCCTGATGACTCATCCAGCCACACTTGTCTCAACTAACCAATCTCATAGGCAAGAGCCAAGATGCTGACCTTCTGCCATTTTTCCTAGATGACCATGCTCTTTATCACGTCTGGGCAGTGGTGTGTTGGTAATTTAAGGACCAAAAGCCCTGCTAAGGGGTGTTTGCCAATTTCTGTGGTGTGAATATCCCTCCTGTAACTGACATCAGGCTATCAGGGTGACATCAATGAGTGTAAGACTGGGAGGAGAAGCACACAATCAGCTCTTCCAATAGGTACTGACAGGCTCCAGCACATCTGTGCCTCTGGGTTTTCACACATTCTGTTCTTCCTGCCCAGTACCACCTTCCCCCAAGTTCCTCCACATCTCCCCACACATTTCCAGGCTAATTCCTATAGAGCTTCAACCTGTGACCCAGCTGAAGCCACCTTGCCTGGGAGCAGTACTCCTCCACCTGCACCCAAGCCCTGGTTGTTCCCTCTGGTAGAGACACTCACACACATCTCCATTAGATCCTGAGTTCATGGTGCCCGCCACACATTGCACAGTGCCTAGCATATAGCAAGCATTCAAAAGTGGTTATTGCCCTGGCTGGCATAGCTCAGTGGATTGAGCATGGGCTGCGAACCAAAGTGTTGCAGGTTTGGTTCCCAGTGGGGGCACATGCCTGGGCTGTGGGCCATGGCACCCAGCAACCACACATTGACGTTTCTCTCTCTCTCTTTCTCCCTCTCCTCTCTCTAATATATATATATATATATATATATATATATATATATATATATATATAAAATAAAATAAAATAAACAAAAGTGGTTATTGCATGCAGAACGAACATTTGTATGTCATAAAATCTCTTCATGTGAGCAGCTGTCTACTGATACAAGGGCAGGCAGAACATATTAATTAGGATGTAAACAATGCATCTTGGAAATAACTTTCCAAGGGTTGGGCTAGTGAGTTCTTTCTCATTTCATTAAGATGCTTGTGCCCAAGAGATCAGAAATTCAATTCTTAGTCTCTAGCCTTGCATTTGCCTTACTGTCCATGAAGCCCAAGGGAGGCATTCATTAGTGAACAAGCACCTCACACAGGGATGGAAGATGCTTGTGTGAGCTCAGTGCATTGCTTGTTTTTGTTTGTGAGGAAAGCTCACCAGAGGGGACAATAAAGCCATCAGGATGGGATGTGGGAGGCATGGCAGACATGCCGGGGCAATGGTGGCAGGAGATGGGCACCAGGAGAACTCAGGAGGAAAATTGGAGGGATACTGATGCATTCTCAGCATGTTTTCTGAACTTGGAGTGAACATCCTACATTCAAAAAACTTTAATATTGTACCCCTTTTCTGGGAAATTAGGTCCTTCTGACTCTGCAATAAAGAATACAAGAGCACCTCAAAGAAGGGTTGGTGGCTACTTGTACAGGAGGTGGGAAATAAAGCTTTCAAGACTCTTGGGTGCCCCATGGAAGACACCTGTAATGTCGATGTCCCTGTCTGCACCTTCACCCCAAGCAACAGTTAGGGTTGGAGTGTATGCATGGCCATACGTTCATGCACACAGCAATGTAGATGGGAAGTGAATAACCGACAGTTACTGACTGGTGAGTGTGCCTTTATAATTATGTACACTCTATTGAAAGCAATGGGCTTTATTATTTCTTGAGTCTTATTATATTCATAACATCATTGTTCTCAGAAATCTTTTTTTTCCTCCTTCTTCTTTGCTTCACTGACCCCCTTACACTCCTTCCAACAGTTTCTAAAACACTTTCACATAAGTGCAAACATTTCCATATCTCCACCTGGTACCAGAATTTTAGTTACATGGTGGTAGAAAAATGGAGGCTTCTCTTTCTGTCTTTAAGAACTTTACAAACTAAAGGAGGGGTGCTTTACCTGGGTCCATGATCCCAAGGGAATCCAGGGATGATCTTTAGGGTATTGCACACTCCTTGACACTGAATGCAAACTTCAGTTGTTAGGGGAGAGGGTCCATCACCTTCCTTGGTGTCTCAAAAAGTTTCCTGAAGCCTACAATAATAAGAGATGGGCATGTGACTTAATAGAATAAGGCTGCCATCAAGTTGTCAGGAAGCACCATGGTGTCTCAACAACCCTGTGTAGAGCTCAGAGCTTGGAAGTGATGCTCTGAAGGAGAAAGCAGGTGGCCTTGGGCCTTGGGCAGGTAGGCTTTAAATCTTGGCTCTGCCACATAGCTGCTGGGTCAAGTTGTGTGCCTCCCTGACCTCAGGTACTCACTGGGTACAAGAGTTCAATGAGACAGTATACAGGGTACTTGAGAAGTTGGGCAAAATAGTACAAACTTATCTTTAAACAGCACAACAGTTATATTTCCAATACTGTGCTCAATATGTGTTTTTAAAATCAATCTTCAGACAGCTTTTCAGATGAACTTCTAAATGTAAAGCAATGAGCCCAATTTTTTATTTGAAAAAGCACAGTAAGTACTTATGTTCTCCATTTCCAGACTTTTTGGAATGTTCTGTAGCATACGGACACTTAGAAGAATTTTAACTGAAAAGGTGTCTGGTGGTAGAAGAAAAATAATATCAAACACATTATTTGAAAAATGCAGTAGCACACTGTTTAAAAACAGGTTTATCCTATGTTCCCAGACTTTTAGACACTCTCTGTACACAGGCCACTGGGACACCGTTTTAGTCTATTTTTTCCTGTGGAAGGAGCAGAGCTGTGTGAATCCCTAGGAACTCAGCTGGCAGCACAGCTAGGGTTCTCACAGTTCCTGGTCTACATTCTGTTGACTTTTCACCACCAGCGTTGGAGTGTGCAGCTGGCCATGTGCCCCATCCTTCCATCCCTCCCTCCCTCTGTCTCTCTCAGCTCAGTGGCATGGAGGTGTCTAGCAGTCCTCCTTCATCCCAGACAATGACTGCCCTGAGGTGGTCTTGCCTCAAGGGAAAAGACTGCTGATGAGAGGAAAGTTCAATTACATATAGTTGTGTAAACCTAGTTTTTAAAAAGTGATGCTTAGGACTTCTGGCAACATGGAGGCGTAGGTGGACGCACTGTACCTCCACGCACAACCAAGATTAGAACAACAATTTAGAGGTAGAATAACACCCAGAACTGATAGAGAACTTATCTGAATGGAAGTCGGACAGCCAAGAAGTTGAAGTAGACCTGTACATCCAGACCAGTAGGAGGGGTGGAGAAGAGCAGCCCGGCACGGTTCACGGGGCATGGAAAACAGGGAAAAGAGTGAGAACTGGGCACATAAGGCAATCAGGAGCGCATAAGGCATCTGGGGTGCACAAGATAGCAGTGGGTGGACCCTGAGTACGCAAGCGGCAGCTGGCAGACCCAGTGAGGCAGTGATTGTGGACCACGGCAGAGCGTGCAACCTAGGATCCCAGAGAAGGGACTGAGGTCCCAGGAGAACGGAGCTACCGCCATTGTTACCTCCTGCCCCCGCCCCCACATACAATGTCACAATCTAGCGACTGGGTGCCAGCCCCAGTGAACACCTAAGGCTCCGCCCCTCACCCTAACAGGAGCGACTAGACAAAAAAAAAAAAAAGAGAGAGAGAGAGAGAGAGACATGTCTTAAACAGAAGAACAGATCAATGCCCCAGGACTCATCCTTTTGGGCGACTAAGAGATAGCCAATCTATCAGATGCACAGTTCAAAACACTAGTGATCAGGAAGCTCACAGAATTGGTTGATTTTGGGCGCAAATTAGATGAACAAATGCAGGTTACCATAAAAGAGATGAAGGAAGATGCATGCAGAACCAATAGTGAAGGGAAGGAAACTGGGACTCAAAACAATAGAGTGGACCAGAAGAAAGAAAAAAACAACCAAACAGGAAAGAATGGAGAAATAAGAATTTAAAAAAATAAGGAGAAGCTTAGGAACTTCCAGGACATCTTTAAATGTTCCAACATCTGAATTATAGGGGTACCAGAAAGGGAAGGGGGAAAGCAACAGATTGAGCACGTATTTGAACAAATAATAAAGGAGAGCTTCCCCATTCTGGCAAAGGAAATAGACTTCCAGGAAATCCAGGAAGCTCAGAGAGCCCCAAAGAAGTTGGGCCCAAGAAGAAACACACCAAGGCACATCATAATTACATTAGCCAAGGTAAAAATGAAGGAGAGAATCCTAGAAGCGGCAAGAGATAAGGGGACAGTAACCTACAAAGGAGTTCCCATCAGACTGTCAGCTGATTTCTCAAAAGAGACCTTAGAGGCAAGAAGGGGCTGGAAAGAAATATTCCAAGTCATGAAAGACAAGGACCTACATCCCAGATTGCTCTATCCAGCAAAGCTTTCATTTAGAATGGAAGGGCAGATAAAGTGCTTCTCAGATAAGGTCAAGTTAAAGGAGTTCATCATCACCAAGCCCTTATTTTATGAACTGTTAAAGGGACTTATCTAAGAAAAGAAAATAAAAAAAACATGTATAGTAAAAGGACAGCAAACTCCCAATTATTAACAACCACACCTAAAGCAAAACCAAAAGAAACTAAGCAAACAACTAGAACAGGAACAGAACCACAGAAATGGAGATCACATGGAGGGTTATCAACAGGGGAGTGGGAGGTGGAGAGAGGGGGAAAAGGTACAGAGAATAAGTGGCATAGATTGTAGGTAGAAAATAGACAGGGGGAGGGTAAGAATAGTATGGGAAATGTAGAAGCTAAAGAACTTATAAGTATGACACATGGACATGACTAAAGGGGGAATATGGGTGGGAGAGGGTATGCAGGGTAGAGGGGAGTGAAGGGGGGAAAATGGGACAACTGTAATAGTATAATCAATAAAATATATTTTTAAAAAGTGATGCTTAGAGAACAAGAAGTCAGAGGAGGCTCTGTCACTCCCCCCAGAGGGCCCTGCCCTCTCCCTCTCTGGCACTGAGGACCAAGACGATGGTTGCCTGAGTCTGCCCCCTCACCCCCAGCTCACAACCAGGGCTCATCAGCACATGGTGGGGCCTGCTATACAACATGTGTTCAAGTATTTTTCAACAAAGTACTTCTTGAAGAAATTTAATGTCTTCCTGAAAATACAAGGAGACTGTTACTTGAGATTAGTGAGTTACAGTTGGAGATAAAAGTTCCATGAATGAGAAATGTCTTATTAGTAAAGCCAAACATCTGAACTCTGATTCCCCAACTTCCTTTCTCCCATGAGGCTGTGTCAGTAATGCAAGGTACACAGTAAGCAAGTAAGGACACTGATGTGCTAACTGATTTTGTTAATGAACCAGGGAGTATCTATGGTGACATCTCAGAGTCCTACAACCATCTGCTTCATGGAGGTTTTCTCGGTGTAAGTAGCACCCAAAGACACTTTCAAGTTCCCAGCCCCAGCAGGTCAGAGGACACCCAGAAGTTATTTGGGAAATACAGATTCCCAAATTGCATTCCTGAAGATGCTGGTTCAGAAGGTGTGAAGTCAGACTCAGATTCTGTTTTTAACAAATACTCCCTGGGATTCAGTTGATCAGTTCCGTTTGGGGACTGACTTCCGAGGGATCTGCAACTGAGCAGTGTTGAAAAATTCTCTATGACTCATACCTCTAAAGCAGTGGTTGAATATGTGTGAGCATCAGCCACAGAGCTCTTGAAAAATGCAGACTTGACATCCAATAGAAAGTGGCAAAAATGACAAAGACAGATAACAGCAAATATTGGTTAGGAAAAAGAAGCAGTGGGGGAGGACAGCGGGAACAATCACTACACTATAGAAGGAAATGCAACACTGTGCAGCCTTTTTGAAAAACCATTTGACATTTTCTCATAAAGTTAAACATACACCTACCCTGTGATCAAGTGATTCTACTCCTAGGTATTTACCCAACAGAAATGAAAGCATGTGTTCACCTAAAGACTTGTGTACTAATATTCATAATTACTGAAAACTAGGAACAACTTCTGGTTGACACATTCTAACGTGGCCCCCAATCATCCACTGCCTGTATAATCCCCTCTCCTGGAGTCTGCGTAAAATTTGTGACTGGATTCTGTTCAATGTGACAAAGATGGTGATATGTCACTCACATGAGTATATTTTATATAACATCCCGTTCCAGCAGACTGAAGAGGGAGACTGTCCCGCTGGCCTTGAAGGAGCAAACAACCAAATTATGAACTGTTTATGGAGAGGGCCACGTGGCAGAAGCTCTAGTGACAGCCAGTAAGAAGCCAAGATGTTTAGTGTTCAACTGCAAGGATCTGGGTTCTGCCTACAGCTGTGTGAGCCTGGAAGGGGCTCCCAACAGCAGTGCAACAGGACTGACACCAAGGTTGCAGCTTCGTGAACCAACCGCAGGATCTGGCTATACTATGTCCAGATGCCCTACCTATGAAAATTGTGACACAATAGATGTATGTTGTTTTAACTGCTACATTTGTAGTAATTTGTTACACTGCATAGAAAAGAAATGCACAGATCAAATGTCTATCAACTGGTGAATGTATAAACAAATTCTACATCTGCCAGGGCTGGATGTAGGATTCTTCAGTTTTAACAAGCTTCCCCAGACAATTCTAACACAGAATTCTTTGGAACACACTTAGGAAAACACCCCAGAGCAGTAGGTCATTTAAGGAGGAAGGATGGAAGAGTCAGGAACATATGGTTTCTTCTGACTTAATCTAGCTTTCTCCCAAGGGATCTGTATTCTAATTAAAACAACAATGTCTTTCATTCATTCTTCAGCCAGTTAACGGGCAATTTCATTCAGTTCTATTAATTGAGTGTAAGAAATCACAAGACATAGCCATTTTTTCCAAAGGAGCTAAAAATTCACTTGAGGAAAAATGTCCATATATGCAAGAAACTGGAAACGTTCGATAGCAATACAAAGCAAACAGGACCATCACCCACTCTCTCTAGTTATCAAATCTGGTTTTTCTTGGTCACTTTCCCAAGTCTTCCCAATGGCTGCATCTCCCTTGTGTCAGTGTGTCTTTAAAGTCACTTTTCCATGGGCTGGTTCATCATTTTAATGATCATTCAGATGTTGCTCCCTTGCTAGGTTTCCTCCATTTTTCCTAACTTAAGGTTTTTCTTTTTCTCTTGTTTTATCCATTTCTGTTCTAATTTGCCATCCATGCTCCTGGGAGAGTTCGGGAGCCCTTGGTTGAGGATCATGGCAATATTCAGCCCCGCCTGCCTTCCCTGGTGTCTTGCTTGGCAAATCTCTTGGTACTGTACCATGTTCCAAGAACCAAGAAAGAAATCTGATTACAACCAGAATAAATGTTATCCCAGGTGGACAGATGAAATACAACATCTTAATTCCCAGATGCTGCTATTTTTCACTGAGCTTACTTCACCTGGAGAAATTTTTGTTAACTACCTAAGCACCTAATTGTAATTCTAATTAAATATCACAATCTATAATGTTCATGCAGATTCATACTTTTGAAAACTTCCTGACAATTTTCTACTGCATGTTTGATTCCAGGTCATTCTAAAGGATGCTTTTCCATTATGGACCATCACATGGTTGATAGGCCAGAAAATAATGTTTAACTTTGGTGATAATGATGGAAAAATTTTCCTTTGTAATGGAAGAGTAAGATACTCCAAATCAGCAAAGGCTTTTCAAACATATTATTGTTACAGTAATTTTCCATTTCTGTAGAATGTAAGTTCAGGGACCTAAACAAAACATAATACATTTTGAGAAAATTAACCAGGATGGAGAAAACACAGGCAATCTCTAGTCCAAAGAACAAAGGCTCGTATGAGCTATCTTCAAATACAGGATGGGCTGTCAACATGGTTTCAAGAAGTAAAATTAGCCCTGGCTGGGTAGCTCAGGTGGTTACAGCATTGTCCCTATACACTAAGGTTGAGGGCTCCATCCCATCAGGGCACATATAAGAATCAACCAATGAATGCATAAACAAGTGGAACAACAAGTTAATGTTTCTATCTCTCTCCCTTCTCTTTCTCTCTCTTAAATCAATAAATAAAATTTTTTTAAAATTAGGTCTATTGTTGGAAGGAATGGAGTGATAGATCTTAGTGCAATAAATAAGGTGACATTTCCTTACAAAGAGTGCTATTCAAAGATGGAATAAGCTTCTTGGGAAGGTTTATTCATTTTCTATGACTGCCATAAGAAATCGCCACAAATTCAGCAGCTAAAAGAACACTCATTAATTACCCCATAGTTCTGTAAATTTGGTGTAATTTGTTTCAGAACAATAGAGAACCAATACACTTAGGTTTACCCTTAATGACTCTTTTTTTCCCCTCACTCTCTACGTCTAATCCATCAGAAAATCTTATTGGATTTATGTACTTTTATCCAGAATCTGACCATCTTTCACATCTTTCATCACCCGGGCCCATCATCTCTCTGCTTCTACACTTGCACTACCTCAGTCTCTTCTTAAGGGAGCATCCATGATCCTTGAAAGATGTTAGTTAGATCACTTCACTCCCCTGATCAAACCCTGCAATCCTTTCAATTTCACTCACATAAAAACTAAATTCTTACAGTGACTCTATATGATTTCCCTTCCCTACCTCAATCCACTAGGATCTCAACTACTGTTCTACACCCACCCCTATATCTACCCCGCAACATTCCACACTCACCTCTTTGTTGCTATTTAAATTTGCAGCCCGCTCTGCCTTGCTCACCCCTCCCTATATCCTTAGCACTTATCATCATCTGACGTATTGTGTAGGGCCAGGCCATTTTTGCCTAGCCTGACTCCTCTGATGGGCAGTCTTACCCCAGCTTGGCAGAGCACTGTTATTATATCTGCATCATGGTCCGAATGTTTTCCCTGCCCAGTCTTGCCTCCCTTGCCTTTTATCTTTTATGGACATTATACTCAATAATCTTTTGCACTCCCATTTGCACTTCCAATTCCCTCTCAGTGTCTGCTTCCCAGAGACCAAAACTAATACCAGTACTGTAGGATCCACTTTACCTATATTAACTCATTTAAATACTTGGCTATTTTCCATTTTGGCTTCTACTCAAGGAACTTTCAAAATTTCCTAAGAGCTAAAATCCCAGCAACATGGGAATTAACTAAGATTCCTAAATCCTTACCCTTAGCAAAAGTTTCCTTTTCATAAACGTAAATCATAGCAAAATTTCCCTATTTTTCTCTTTTTGGAAAGAAAATAAATCTTCATGAGATTCCTTGTCCCCTCTGAATTTCTCCATCTTTTCACTGCCACACTTCCTAAAGGAGCTGTCTCCTTTTCCTCCCAGCACACCTGTGCCATATGCCGGCAGTCTGCCTTCCCACAGTCCAGAAAACTGCTCTCCTAAAGCTCCTGCTGCAGCTGGCACTCTCGACAACTCTGTGCTTGGACTTCTCACCCCTGGTGGGTAATGCCTACAGCATCTCCTTTCCCTTCCTCTCACTCATTTCTCCTGCATATTCTTTGCTTTCTCTTCTTCCCCCTCAATCTCTGGTTTGGATGATCCAAAAGGCACAGTGCCTGGCCTCCTCCCTACTGTCTCTGCACACTTTCTTCTAAACAGTTTACTCATTCTCATGCTTCTGTTATCACTTGCAGATACCTCATGATGTCAACCTCTTTCACTTCACTGCCCTGTTACCACTTTAAAGGAGATGCCATAAAGGAGGGCTTGATGTAGAATCAGAAGCTGTAAAGATAGGCACTGTTCAATTTGATGACCAAAAATCTAAAATAACTACATGGCTAAAAGTCAAACAAAGACATGTGAAAACAACTAGCAAAACAACCTACCATAAGCAAAGTTAACAGATTAATCATAATTGAAAAAGAATATTTATAATCTATATGGTAAAGGATTAATATTTTTACTAGACAGATGACTCTTACAAATCCATAGAACACCCCAAAACAAACTAGTAAGAGTAAAATGGGAGAGAGAGATGAATAGAAAATTTATAGGGATGTAAAAAAAGGAAGTGGGTGCTGGGACAACTGGATATTTACATGCAAAAGAGTGAACTTGGACCCCCTAATTCACAATATATACAAATGTTAACTCAAGATAGATCAGGGTCTCAGTGTACGAGCTAACACTATAAAACTCTTGAAAGAAAACATAAGCATAAATCTTTGTGACCTTGGATTAGGCAGTTTTCTTACATATGTTGCCAAGAGCACAGCAACCAAAGAAAAAATAAAACTTTCTTAAAGTTAAAACTTTTGTCCATTAAAGGACACTACTAAGAAAGTGAAGAGAAGTCACAGAATGGGAGAAAATATTTGCAGATCATATATTTGATAAGGAGATAGGATAGCATCCAGAATATAGAAACAACACTTACAAGTCAACGATTAAAAGTTAAACAATTTTAAAATGGACAAAGCATTTGTTTTTGTTTGTTTTTCTGTGTCTATGAGGTTTTTTTTTACTTAATCCCATTGTTTTCACCCAGCCCTTGAACCCCTGTCTCTCTAACAGTTGTCAGTCTGTTCTTTGTATCTATGAGTCTGTTTCTATTTTGTTTGATTATTTATTTTATTTATTGCATTCTACATATAAGTGAGATCATATGGTACTTGTCTTTGGCTTATTTCCTTAATTTTTAAAGGAAACTTCATATTGTTTTCCACAGTGGCTGCACCAGTCTGCATTCCCACCAGTAGTGTATCAGGGTTCCCTTTTCTCCACATTCTCGCCAGTACTTGTTGTTTGTTGATTTATTAATGATGACTATTTTGGCAGGTATGAGGTGATATTTCATTGTGATTTTAATTTGCATTTCTTCGATTAGTGACATTGAGAATCTTTTCATATGTCTATTGGCCATCTGTATGTTCTCATTGGAGAAGTGTTTATTCATGTCCTTTGCCCATTTTTTAATTAGATTGGTTGTTTTTGGTGCTGAGTTCTCTGAGTTCTTTATAAATTTTGTGTATTACCCCTTACCAGATGTATCATTGGTGAATATTCATTTGAATAGATATTTCTTCAAAGAAGATACACAAATGGTCAATAAGCACATGAAATGCTGCTCAGCCTCAGTAGTCATTAGGAAAATTCAAATCAAACCATAATGAGATAGCACTTCACATATACTGGGACTTATATGTACTTATTATACTGTTATACTTATTATACTGTTATAATTTTTAATAAGTATTGGTAGAGATTTGTAGAATTGGGACCCTCATACATTGCTGATGGGAATGCAAATGGTACAGCCACTGTAGTAAACAGTTACCAATTCCTCAAAAGTTGAACGTAGAGTTACCGATGACCCAGCAATTCTTTCCTTAGATATACTCAAGAGAACTATAAATATGTGTCTATATGAACACTTGCACACGAATGCTCATAGTAACATTATTCATAGCAGGAAAAAGTGGAAATAACCCAAACGCCCATCAGTTGATGAATGGATAAAGAAAAGGTGGTCTATCCACACAGTGGAATATTAATCAGCAATAAAAAGAAATGAAGTACTGACACATGCTACAACATGGATGAACCTGGAAACTATTATGCTAAGTGAAAGAAGCCAGTCAAATAAGGCCATGTATGTATAGGATTTTATGTATAGGAAATGCCCCGAATAGGCAATGCCATAGAGACTGAAAGTAGATTAGTGGTTGTCACGGACCATGGGTGGGAACTGTGGCATTGAGAGAGTGGGCAGTGGGAAAAGGAGGGGGGATATGAATGACTGCTGTTGGGTTTGGGGTTTCCTTTAGGGTGCTGAAGTGTCTTGGAACTAGATAAAAGTGGTGGTTGTACAGTCTTGTGAATACACTAAAATCCACTGAATTGTTTACTTTAAAATGATGAATTTTATGGTATGTAAATTATATCCCAATTTTAAAAAATGAATAAAAGCAATTGAGCAATAAACATGGAAATAGATGATCAAACTCACTAATAACCTTTAATATTCCAATTAAAACAACAATCAAGATTCATTTTCTTATTTAAAAAAATCTATAGCATACACAGTATTCATGGTCTTAGAGAAATTCGTATCCTCTTGAGGAAAATGTAATCTGGCATATTGTATTCATACCCTTTGATAAATAATCTCACTTCCAAGAATTTATCCTGGTCTTAGAGTTGCCCAGAACAAATGTTTAAAGCTGTTAGCTGTAGTGTTGTCATTAAGAGTAAAACACTGGAAATCATTTCATTGTATAGCCATATAATGTAGAGTTAAGCTACTGATAAAACAGTAAGGTAGGTTTATGTGGAAAAATGTCCATGATACAATGTAACATTTAAAAAATTTATCACAAATATATAGATAATAGCTATATCTTATAAAAGGTCTACATTATATATAATTATGTACCTCATATAAAACACATCCCAGCTTTGCCCAAAAATGTATGTATGCATGCATGCATGCATGTCAATTTATAAAATAAAAACTAGAGAAACATACACTGAAATGTTAATAATGGTTATTGGGCATGGGGGAAGATGGGATTTGGGGGAAATTTTACTTTCTGTCTATCATCGTTATTTAAAGTTGTAAAAATGAACATGTTTGGCCCTGACTAGTGTGGCTCATTTGGTTGGATATTGTCTTGAAAAGTAAAGTTCGCTGGTTCAATTCCCAGTCAGGCTACATGCCTAGGTTGCAGGTTCTGTCTCTGGTCAGGGCATGTGCAAGAGGCAATTGATCAATGTTTCTCACCATCTCTTTCTCCCATCCTTACCCTCTCTCAAATAAATAAATACATACATATTTAAAAAATAAAATCGGATGTGTTTGAATCTTTTATCATCAGAAAAGTTAATCACTGTTTTTAAAAATTAGTGAGTTTCTTAAAAACTGAAAACAGAATATGTGTACATTATGATACATTTTGAGGTATTTTAAAGAGACCATTTTGGAGAACAAAATGAAAATTTTAAAAATCTACTGTTTATGATATCCTGGATTTTTTTTTGGTAGGGGGAGTTGCATTGCTTTATTTGTGTTTATCATCAGTTAATTTTTTTTCCTCACACACAGTTACAGTATTTTTTATCTTTTTCCACTTAAAGAGAAAAGAGCTGGGACCTGGGTGGTAAGAGGCTTCTACTCTTGCACCATCCCTCTGCTACACAGAGGACGGCTATGCCTGTGAGGAATGATTAATGGCCAACATCACTATGATTGTCAATAACTTTACAGCTCACAGAGAACTTCTGCACATCTCACCTTATTGAACTGGGGGGCCTCATGCTGTTCCATGTTCCTTCAGATCAGGTTTCTATTTCATTAACCACTGTATTCGCAGGATCTAGCTCCATCAGTGCACGTAATAGCTGTTTTCTAAACAGAACTGAACTGAAAGCGGGGAGAGAAAGAGACAGAAGGATCCCAATTATCCACATGTTTTAGGGGGAAAATAAAGGTTGAAGAGGAGAATGTTGAAAACAAGGATAACCCTGAAGCTGTTTAATAGGGTTTCAAATTTTTGTCTCCCACCTATCTCATCCCACCTTTAAAATTTAGAAAAGAAAGCAAGACAGGAAGGCCAGAGTAGAGTGACAAGAGTGAAATGGACAATGGGGAATGATAAAGCCAAGTTTCACCTGGTTCCCATTTTCAGAAGCCAGTCACAAGCTCTGAACAGCAAGGTAAAGTATACAGAGCTAAGCTTGGTTAGATAAAGGCATCAGACACTCTATCTTTTGTCCTCCAATCACAGTGAAATTTTGGTTTTGTTTTTAATCGAAGCATAGCTTTGTTTGTCTCCAATATTTAGCTGAGTTATACCAGGAAGTTGCTAGTTGAAATTATCACACTTTCAGACACTTCTGCTGATTACAATCATAGCTTTAATGCAAATGGTCCAAAGTCTCCTTCGAAACTGTCAAACTCAAGGTTTCAGGCTGTGGTTTGCAGTTGCTTCACATCCTCTCATTGCTCTGAATTCTGCTCAGTTCAAAAGAAATTCGTGCATGCTTCCTACATCAAGAAGGACAGAGAGCTATCTGAATTTCCTGAAGCACCTGGTGCCAGGCAAGTTGAGGGAGGCAGTCCTGTCATGCTTCCCTTGACAGTTTTGTGATGGCATCTTTCTTTGGTCTTTATGTTATTTACTGGCAAATTCCAAATAATGTCAGTGCTGATGAATGCAAAACAGCACAGTGACTGCGCCATTGCCACTGCTCAGAGAACAGACTTCAACTGCTCTTGGGCAGAGTTCTTCAGACTGGAGGCTGTCTGGCCCACTGAGGGGTTCACACAACAGCTTGGTAGATCATGACAGCACTTAAAAAACAGAACTGAGGAAGATAAAATGGAAGCACACCAGAATCTACGGTTCATGGAAAAGGTGAGGACTGTTTTATGAACCTTAAATTTGAATTACATACATGTATGTGTGTTTATGTATGTTGTAGCCTATTATGAATGTCTTTCTTACAGTCACAGTCAAGAGCCTGAAAGCCATCGATCTAGACCAGAGGTTGGCAAACTGTGGCTCGAAGGCCAGATCCAATCTGCTGCCTCTTGTCTCTATGGGCCACAAGCGAAGAATGGCTTTTCATTTTTAATATTTTGCAAAAAATCAAAAGGAGAATAAAAAATCAAAAGAATGATATTTACATGTCATTTCATGACATATAAAAATCTTGTGAAATTCAAATTTCAGCGTTGATAAAATATTTGAAATGCAGCCGCACTCATTTGGTCATGTATTATCTGTGGCTGCCTTTGTAAGAATTGAGTAGCTGTAACAGATACTTTATGACTCATAAAGCCTAAAATATTTACTGTCTCTTTGGGAAAAGATTACTGTACCTAGAGGACTCATTTTCATAATGCATTTTTTTCAAGTCTGTGTATCTGTTTAATTTGGTTTGTGGAAGAAATTGGGGATGTTGTGGACATTGCCACTGCTCCCAACATCCCCTGGGGTCCCCTGGCCTGTGTCTTCAGGTGGCCTGCACCTGCAGTTTTCTGCAGAGGCCGGCCCTTGGGCTTCTGGAGAGGCTTTGCCCACCTGTACAGGAGCCACAAGTGCCTACTGTAGGTAGGCCCTTGGCCAAGATGCAACAGTATGAGAGGCTGATTCGTTTGCTTGAAGTCATGAGGACAAAACTCTGAAGGGGAACTTCTATTCCATACGTAGGTGCTTTGATACAGTGAAGGGACTGTTACCAAAACAGCCAGCAGTGGAGCATACCCACGACAGAAAAGAATAACAGACCAAAGATTGGGTGCCAAGTAGGAAGCCCAATATAGCAGAACCCAGGCTGGGACTGGGGTGAGGAGCATTCATAACTGTCAAGTCTAAAGCTACACTTAGAGACTCCACGTCAGGGAAGCAAATCTCACAGTGGGGTCAAGCAGACGTTCTCTTCCTCTGCACTTGCCCAGATCACGCCCTTGCTTGATTTCCCTCTTTCCTCCGCCCTGTTTGCCCTTTCAGATTGCCCTTTCAGAGCACATTTTTAATGCTGGGGGACACATGAATCTTAGACTCAGAGCTGTCTTCTGGGGAACCCAGCCTCAAGGAGAGGGCACTGGAGGTGAAGGTCATAAAAGGCAACTCTTTTTGACAAAACTCTGGTTTAGTGGGTACCACCAATCTGTCTTGCTCTATGTCAACTCTGCTTGCTGTTGTTGGTGTTTTTCAGAAAGGGGAAAGCAACTTTCTTACTGAAGATGAATTGGAAGCATTTGTAATTTTAAAGAGTTCTGGAACGTGTCAAGAGAATTGGATTCTAATTATAAGCAGTAATCTCTATGAGACTCATTTCCCCCACTTCAGAAAGAGTTAGACAAGCCAATTTTTAAGGTTTCCTCCAACTTTCTGAGTCTCCTTGTAAAGTGGGTAGTTAAAACCATCTTCTAGATACTGACTAATCCTGATCCATCTACGTAACCCACAAACTTGGCTGGGCTCCAAAGTCCAGCCTGGTGGAGACACTAGCCCTGTCATCCCAGGTGAGCACTCCAGTGTGAAAGGGCTCCCCTGACTGCAAACCCAGACAGAGGCAGCCAGCCAGCAGCACTAAGAGATTTGCTTCCCTGACACGGGGTCCCTAAGCGTAGTTTTAGACTTTACAGCTATGGATACTCCCTCTCCCCAGTCCCACCTGGGTTCTGCTGTGCTGGGCCTCCTACTTGGTACCCAGTCTTTGGTCTGTTATTCTTTTCTGTCATGGTTATGCGCCATTGCTGGACGTTTTTGTACCAGTCCTGTCACTGTATCAAAGCACCTTCCTGTGATACAGGAGCATCTCCAGTAGATGCGCAGGCAGAGAAGAAACCCTAATGAGGAAACGGGGAGAGTGGGGTGGAATAGTGAGAAGTTGGTGACTATGAGGCAGCACCATTTCAGGCTTATCTTTTTTTATCTTGCTCATTATAAAAATTTTAAGCCACACAGAAGGATAGAAAGTATTTCTTCAACCAGGTCTAAGAACCCCTAGGGATTCTGGACATATAGTCTGAGGCCTGTGAGTCCTTCACACAAAATTATGTGTAATTGTATCTATTCATCTGGATCGCTATCTCAATAATTAAATAGGAAAAACTCCATCATCCAGATTCTAGAAGATGACCACATTCAACTTAAAGGTCGACCACAAATTTATCACCTTCGTTTTTGTGTTTATAATCTTTGGGAGTCAAGTAATAAAGTGACAACATTTTTAACTTTTCATTTTTTTACAATAAAATCAGCTTTATCATTTACTTTTTAGTGTATGAAATAATCATGATCATTTAAACACACAGCACATGAAAAGGCAAGGAGGAAGTAAAACTTACTCAAAACCCTACCACTCATGGCATGACCGTTCACACTCCTCTTCCCTGGGTTTCAACTGTTTAGGACTTGGAAAGCATGTCTTCCTGTCATTTGGTCGGCAGGTCCCAGATCAACATGGTAGCTATCACTCTTGTGTTGAATCATTTTCTTGTTAAGACAAAACCTCCCTTTGGCTGTGATAATTTGCACTCGAGTGGCATTTTCATATACCAAAGCTTAAGCTTTTAAAATTATTTAATAAATTACAAATTTAAGTTGACATCCTGAAAATTAACATAATTAAAATGAGTAATGTACTACTTTAACTAACGAAGAGTGATGAGGACAGACCCGAAGCAGATGTGACACGGAGATGATGTGTGTGGGTCATCTGAAAGCCACGGGACATTGTGCTGACAGCAGTTTCAACATTTCAGTGGCAGACAACACAGAAACAGGGAAAAGAAAACTTGAATTATGGTTGTTTTCTAAATGATAATGAATGATTCACTTCCCACTTTTACCATTTTCTTTCCAAACTTATTTGTGAACTCTGTGTTGAAAGTGTATTTTTTTAACATCAGCAGGAAATACAGCAGATTTGCATATTATTTTCCTGTTCCACCAAAAGTTTAATACTTAAAAAAGTTACAATAGTAATCTTACTTTTAAGGAAATAAAACCAATTTAGAGTTATCAAGTATCATACCATTAAAACTGGTCCATAGTTTTGGTTCAATGTTGTCTGATTATCTGGATATCAAACATAAACATGAAATTTTTTATCTTTTTAGAGCATAAAGCAATAGAAAGAGTATCATCAAAAGTCAAATGCTTGTGCCTGATATTACATCTTTCCATCATTATAACTTCAACAAATATCTTATTTTAGGACAAAATTCAACAATTTGAGTTTTTATTACATAGATTTTTTTTGGCATTTAATTTATAAATTGTCTTTGGATTTATATTTATTTTAATACTGTAATTTCCTAGGACCCCCTAACTAATGCTAACACCACGAAGAGTAATTGATTTCTAATACTTGTCCCTATTTAAGTAAAAATTAGGATTAAAAAATTTAAGCCAATGATGAATAGCCAAAGAACTATTTTCCTTTAAAAGATCCATATATTATCTGAATTTGAGAAAACCAGATGTAAGGCTGGAAAAAATGTTTGTTTTCCTATTGCAGGCTTTTAAAAGACAGAGAGAGATTCTTTTTATATCAGTGTGGTCATTCCACATGTGCTGTCCTGTAATGTGAACTTTTACTTAGTAATATGTCACAGATCTCATACTTTTTAATGGCTAGAAAATATTCCATTGCATGACTGGTCAGCCAGCCCTTCATTAGGCTATTTTTGTTGTTCCCAGATTTCGCCTAAGGAACATTGAGATGAGCACCATTGTTCATTTTGTAAATTTGTGTAGGGTAATTTTATAGAAGTGGAATTGCTGAATCCAACAGAACTCACTTTTAAACTTTCGATAAATATTGTTCAACTGCTTTCCAAAAAGGCTCTTAACAATTTTCTATTTTACCCATTGAGTGTGGAAGTTTTGCCACACTCTTACCAACACAGAGTATCATAGAATTCTTAAATGTTTGGAAATCTGACCATTGAAAAGTTAGGGCTGTGTGTAAACTGAGTTGATGGTATTTTATCTTGCAAATATATAGAGATGCTGCTGTAATCACTGCAATACAAAAATCATTTCAAAGTGTTACTGCATTAATTTATCTATTTACCATTATGCATGTTTTCAATCAACAGGTACTTAAACCACTACCATGCAGAAATTTATGATTTGGTCGCTCTCAAAAAACGGTGCGCATAGTATAATATGTTTGGAAGCCTGCAATTATTTTAAGCAATTGTCTGCATGAGGATGCTACCCAATGTAATGCAGAGAAATTGACAGACTGGGGCCCGGGACGGGCAGCTCTCGAAGGTGCCCTTCTCCTTGGCACTGACACACATACCGCTCCAACTGCCCCTGGATTCAAAGGGGTCCCAAGGAAAGATGAGGTCCCTATCTGACAATTTTTTTCTTAAACAGAAATAAAGGTATCCTGTGTCTTCGTTGTTTTGAAGTTCCAGAGTCTTAAATTCCACTATTGTGGAATCAGCATAAGTAGGCGACATCTTTAAAAAAAAAAAAAAAAAAGCAGCTCAGCCCATGTGTCCAGATGACACTGCACTTGAAGTCCTTCGGTAGCAGGCTACTTGCTCATGTTGTCCTTGCCTCTCCCAGTGCCTGGCAGAATGTCTGGCAGCACACACATGAATGGTGCTATTGTGAGCATACGTGTACCTTTGTTAATCTGCGCAGAGTGACATGCTTTCTAATCTTTCTCATTTTCACTCTTAATTGGGTTTCAGCCTTTAGAGAAATCCTTTTGGGAGTTACTGGTAAGGTCTTTTGATTTAGACTTTTGCTGGAAGTGGTGACAAAATATTCTAAAAGGCAAGTACAAATTTTCTCTGAAAACAAAATTATCTGACTTCTTAAAAATGAAGCTTCTATTACAAGGGCAGAATGTAACCTCCTACCCTGGTTTAGTTCACACTATTTCAGAGAGAAATTGTACACCTCTGTTAGTGTTGTGGAGACTGGGCTAATCCCGTTATCCATCCTACTAGTTACCTTCAACCAGAGGAAAAAGATTTGCTTACTGACAGCAACTATGTTACCAAGTGAATTGATTATATCAAACTCTATATTTCTGTCCACCTTGAAACTCCACAATTTAGGGCACTAAAACAAAAAGCACATCCATCCATAAAAATAGTCTCTCTGAAGTATTACCTGACCTCTCCTGCATTTTGACTTCCTTTAAATTGTTTTTTAAAATTGAGATATAATTCACATACCATAAAATTCACCCTTTTGATCTTTTTTTATTGTTGACACTTTGACAGATAACAAAAATGCACCCTTTAAATGTACAATTTAGTCATTTTTAGTATATTTACCCATCACCACTATCTAATTCCAGAATGTTTTCATCACCCCCAAAAGAAGACCCCTACCATCAGCCCCTGGCAACCTCTAATATGTCTTCATTTCCTTTTACTTTGAGTTAATAGTGCCTCTAGACTTGGGGAGGCAGTGGTCATTAGCATCACAGGCTTTGAGAGTCTGTTTCCCCAGCTGAATTTCTTTCTGCTGCCATCCGCCATGTAAATGCTGTTGACCAAGCACAGAAATCCCAGGGAATTCTCCGAAGGGCAATGACTCTTAGTCATATAAAAGAAAAAGCATGTGCGGTGACTAGGGAAGGGCTAACTGATGAACACACGGACTATTGCCCTTGCTGAACTACAGTATTGATCGTCATGGCTCGCTGAAGAGCATGTTGTCTTGAAGAGCATGTATATAAAATAGTAGGGTAATATTTTTAAGCGTTAAACAAAGGCATCTGCCATCCCAGAGTCCAAGATTGAGTTTAAGTTCAATAACATAATACAAAACTCTAAACTTGCCGACAGTTTGTACCTGGCATTTTGTCTGCAAATACAGCAAGACGGTTCAGGAAGGAGCTACATGGGAAGGCGTGAGAGAGAAAGGCAGCCCCGACATCCAGGAGCTGATGTGGCACTCACAGCTAGGCCTCGTTCTCTTGTAGAACAGGGGCAGTTCACAGAATGCTGACATCAGACAAGGCCATTCTATGACCACACTGGATCCCAAGAAACACACAACCACTCTGTGATTATGTCTGAACACAGGCTAAACGTGAATGTTGCCCAAACCACAAAAATGAGCAAACATCATCCTAATCTTGCTAATAAGAGTGAGTCCTGCCTCCTTACCAATCCCAGCTTTGGTTACCTTCATTTCTCTCACCTTCTAGATACGATGCCAAATCATAGAATTACCTGTTTTCTGATAGCATTCAGTCCAGAGCAAGGCCCCGCTTCCCTAGCCCTCCTCAAAAATCATAGAACACAAGCCCAGATCCTACCGACAGTTTCTGATGCCTCTTGCTGAGATGTCCCACAGTTCTCCCTTGATGAATTGAGTAACGGACCGAAATTGTTCACCTACAGATGCACTTTTGTCGGCCTTCAGCGGAAGGACATTGACCAGGGAAATGGGTCATCTTCTTCAAGGGTGATTTCAGATCATACAAGGGCTCCTTCTAAAACTATTTCACCTACCTACCTGCCTCAAGTAGTACCTGAAATTCCATCATGAGAATGCTACTCCTCTGAGTAAACCCTTTAATGATTATAGAAGTAGACATGCTCTTAGAGAAGAGGTTGGCCTTTAAAACACTCATTCTGTACATTTCCCCACATTCTAGCCCTTTGAAATTAGGACACATCCTGTGGTTCATAGCATCTTAAATTCTCTGAATCAGAGTGATACGGCTGAGCTTCAGTTTCCTTAAGTATGAGTTATAGTGGTGGGTGAACACTCTTTCACAAAACCTCAGTTACTGGCACACAGCTCTCACAATTCTTGCTACATGCATGTGTTACAGTAATGATGTTCAAATCATATCTGTCTTTATAGCAACTCACTTTTAAAATTTAAGTAAATGCACTTTCCTCATAATAATATCCATGAAATCATGGGGAAGATACACTAGTTATAGTTTTCCCAAAAATGTATTAAAATATATACACTACTGTAAAAAGTTATAAAGTAGTTGTGTCCCAACTAAAATCATCGCACTTTCCCCCTGGGGCAGCTGTGTCAGGCTTGGGCAACACCAAACCAGCTGACCCCAGGTGTCTTCCTGGCCCCTGTGCTCAGTGTTTCTATGGTTCCAAGAGGGGCACAGTCTGTCCCCATAGTTTACAATCTAAGGGGCAAGACTAACATGAACCAATAGAAGAACATACAATCATACATATTTTTAAACACAAAAATAGATCCTATTAGTCATTTATATGGGTTTTAAGTAAAGATAATTGTGTTGGGGTCACTGGAGCTTGAAGATTAATTATCTGTGTTAGCGAAAAGCATCAGATCTCTTGATACTTGGAAACATATGTGAAGGATTTCAGATATAATCTTGTTTCAAATATTTTTAGGAGGATTTTGTTTGGAAAATACTGGGTCTGGCACAAATAACGCCCTTATTTTATTACAGAATCTTTTATTACAAAATCATAAGTATGTAATTCTGTAACATAACAATATCACACTGAAGCATACCATATGACATTTTAGGTGAAATGTTCAAATTAAAACTATACAGTATTATACCCATGTTATTACCCTACCAACTACACTCAAGCAGGCATTACTTCCGCCAGACCCTGATTTGTTTTAAGTAGTCTGGGAAAGCCTGTTAGAGGAGAACAGACTTTACAAATTACACACTCTTCCCTTTATTACCACCAGTTAGAGGTCCTGTGAGCTATTGCTACTCAAAGTATGTTTGGTGGACAACAGCTTGGCCAGGGAACTTGTTAGAAATGCAGATTCTGGGGTCCTAACTGCAGCTCTGCTGAATTGGAATCTGCATTTTTGCTGATCCCAGGTGATTTGTATACATATAAAGTTGGAAAAGCATTGCTTTAAGCCAGCCAAGCCTGCTTTAGACACTGCTTACTTAAAAATGGTCCTGCCAGGCCCTGGCTGGGTGGCTTATTTGGTTTGAGAATTGTCTTGTACACTATATGGTTGTGGGTTCGATTCCTGGTTGGAGAGGATACAAAAGGCAACGATTGATGGTTCTCACATCAGTGTTTCTCTCTCCATGCCTTCTCCTTCTCTCTGAAATCAATAAACATATCCTCGGGCGAGGAGTAAAATAAATAAATTAATTTAAATGCTCCTGCCAGGCCAAGTAACAAGGAGACCAGAGGTCCCAGGTAGATTAAATACATTAGATTCATATGTTTCCCCTCCACCATCTTCGAGGAACACCACATTCATTACACAGAAGACTTAGGAATGGAACATTTACTTTATTTAGGGGAAAAAGATACATCAATTTAAACTAAACTCAAAACCCCAAGCCGTGACCTGTGGTTCTTCAGCTGACTGAGGCTAAGAATAAGACCAAAATAGTGCTCACTATCTCCCTTGTTCCAACCACCTCCGCCATCTCACTCCCCCGCTGTCCCTGGCCCGGAACCACATCTACCTCCATTGTGAAATTGTAAACCACAGTGCGAACACCTGAAGTGATAAAGATCCACATACGGGAAAATATTTATTGGTAAATGTATTCACATGAAAAAGAAAATGTCATGTTTTACTCAGAGAAGGCACAGGCATTTCTATGAGAAAACATTTTCCCTGGAAAGTATTAGCCCAGAGGACTCAGTTGATCTCAGGACCTCCATTCCTTCCTTCCTGCATTCACTCAGTCAACTCTCAACAAGTGGTTATTGAATGAATGAATGAATGAATGAATGAATGAACGGAAACATTTTTCTCCACAGGCAGTAGCCTAGAACCCCTCCTTTCCCACTCAGCCCCTCTGGGTCTCTGGATTCTTGACAAAGGCTGTTTGAGAGCATGTTTTCTGCCATCCCACAACAGAATAAAATCAAAAGCATTTTTTAAATTCCCAGTGACTAAGCAGAAATTGAAGGGAGCTAATCAGAAAACAAACAGCCAGTGGCTGCACACAGCCATGGAGATTTCTGACTTTTTCAGTGAGCCACACTCCAATATTTAGATATAAAAGAAATTGTTTCATTTTTAGCATATTCAAATTCTTTATTCCCAGGTTTCCATTCACAACTCAAACTATACCAGGCTCCAGTATTGCCTCTACTTTACTTCATCAGCATGTTCAAAAATCTTCCCAACTAGCCTTTCAATAGTTGCTGTTGGGATGATGAAATGTTATTGTTAGAACATCATCTCATGTGATTGCATGGAACAGTGGACTTTGATATATCCATATGAATAAGAGTAAGTCATTTATTTGAATTTAAAGGTCCCTCACTGTGCATATTTTGACATGCGTAGTATTAAGGTGCTTCAGTTTTTTCAGATACTTTCTAGCAAGAAGAAGTGTGGAAAGGAGTGTCCAGTTACTGTGCCCCTATTCTTTGCCAGGTACTCTGCTGGGAGCTTGGGAAGAAAGAAAGGTGGACAGAATATTAGAATAAGATATATCACAGGTGACCTACCATGTGCCAGCTATTGTTTTGGACTCTAAGTGTCTAAGGCAGAAATTCTAACATAATGGTTCTCAATCCTGGCTGCACAGTGGAACCACCTGGAGTCTATAAAAAGCATATCCTAATTCCTGGATCCCACTTGCAGAAATTCTGATTCAAGTGGTTGAGGTGGGGCTGGGGACATCAGGGTTTTTTTAAACAACTCCCTTGGTGATCTGCCTGTGGGCCAAAGTTAAGAACCACTGCTTTGAAATGTGTATTGCAGCATTGTATTAATGTCATCCACATGTAAGCCAGAGTGGGAAATTTCTTGATATTTCAGGGTAAACAATGGATAAAACATCTTTCTTTATGATTCTTGAGAACATGGGCCAGATTTTGTCTTTCTAGTCCCTATCACAGGCATAGTCAATAAACATGTGTTAAGGACCTTAATGATGACGACTGCAAAGTTTCTTGAAGTCACACTCACTGCCTGCCCCATCTCAAGTGCTTAACACATTTTTATCAAATGAAAAACAGGCTTCAACTAATGAAGGAATGATGATAAGGTGACGTGGTGCTACATTACTTCCTTGAAAGAAGAACTCATAGGAGCTATGCTAGCTCTACCTTTCCGGGCTCTGTGAAACTTTACTAGTCATCCCCTCCACAGCAAATAACTAGCGTGAGTTCTTTGCCAAAGATGGATTCAAGAGCCCTGAGCCCATCTCTGGAGCAGCTGTGGAGGTCTGTGGACCCTCCCCTGCCTTATCTGGGGCTCCTCATTGCGAGGGTCAAATTGTGACCAGGCAGGAGATTAAGGAGGGAGATCAGACACAACATTAGCACCATGGTAGAAGAAAGAGTTCCATGGACTTTGGTAGCCAGTGAGTGAACTCTGCTGGGAGAGTATCACCTTATTTTTTTACTTGGAGTCAAATGTTTGCCCTTTTACAAATTCTTCCCTTTTTGATAAGACTGACTATGGTGGGACTGAGTTCTCAGGCACTGAAGGAGATTCATAAGATTAAGGGATATTTTGCATGTGTACATGTGTTTAAATGTCACCTTCTATGAAAGAGTTCCTTTGGACAATTTGTAATGCCAGAATCCATGTAGCATATCTTGCCATCTTGGTGCATACTATACAAGATGTATCACATTGTGTTCTTACCATAGGAGCATCCCACTATGTTATAACATTTTACTGCACAGTGTGGTTATATCAGAAGTCCAATTGTTTCATGAAGACTATAACACTATAAAAGACATGTTCTGACACTTTCAGCCTCTTTGTTGGGTGTTAGTCTCTTGCCCAAATGCCAGTAGGATAAAGAACTCTCCGCTGTTTGACATTAACCAATGTATCTAGTGTGTGAGGCTCTATGGAGGATGTTCTCGAAAAAGGTCACCTGCTTCAGCACTAGCCATTGCAAAAGTTGTTCCCAAGTGTCTCACTGGGGTAGATACTGGTTCAAAGGGAACTATCCACTATTTCTTAGGCACACAAAGAGCAACTAGGGATACACACAAGAGCAACAGAAAGTTACTCAGAATGCTGGGAGCCCTGACTACATACAGGTCTGTCCATGATACCATCTGAAAATGAGGGCATTGGCAGGAAGAGGGTGGCTCACTTCTGTACAATGGCATAATTATGAGAGAAGAATTCTGAGAATAAAGTGAACAACTCATTTTCCAGCTCTTGTCTCCTTGCCTGGTCTATGTCTTACTAATGCTCTTATCCAAATGTTTACTTTCTGTTCTTGATCACATTTAAAAATTTCTGATTTCTAGAATGAGGAGGTAGGATAATATAAACACATATATCTATATCTGTATCTATATCTATATCTAATCAATATATATAATTGATATAGATATAGATAGATATAAACAACACATAAAAATACATAGATCCAAACACCCTATTCTTTCTTTGAAGGTTACTTTTGTTACTGTGGTTCATTTCATTTCATCTGCATATTGCTTCTTTATCAACTCATTTTTTACTGTATTTCTTTACTCCTTCCTCTTGTAACTTTGTAATTCTCTTTCTATTCCACAGTCTCCAAAAGTTTTAACTGCCCATTTATCAAACCACACTCCCACACTGATATTTAACTGCCAGGGAACAGCTATGATAAAAGAAATTAGATGCAGTGCCAGCCATATTGTCTTCATTCTCCCAACTCTAATATTTCCTGGGATTTTTTTCATAAAAGATTGAGTGTATTGCTCATAGTTGGATTTCCCCTATTTACATTCCTTCTATTTCTCAGTTTCTTTACTAAAAGGAAATGATCACAATCACCGAGGGAAATATGCCTGGGGATTAGAGTTGGGACCCAGAGGGGTTGTAACAGTTTTCTAGAGCTGCTGTCACCAAGTACCACAAACTGGGTGACTTACACTACAGAAATTTATTGTCTCACTGTCCTGCAGGCTAGAAGTCTGAGATCAAGATTTGCTTCCCTTCTGAGGGCTGGGGAGAAGATGTGTTCCAAGCCTGTCTACTAGTGTCCGGGGCTTTGCTGACCATATTTGTTGTGCCTTGGCTTGAGAAGCATCACCCCAACTTCTCCCTTCATCCTCACGTGGCATTCTCCTTGTGTGTGCCTGTCTCCAAATTCTCCCTTCTTAGAAGGACACCAGTCTTATTGGATTAGAGCCCACCCAAATGATGTCGCTTTAACTTGATTACCTCTGTAAAAACCTTATCACCAAATAAGTAACCTTCTGAGGTACTGAAAATTAGGATTTCTCATTTGGGAAGGGGACACAATTCAACCCTTAACAGGGGATTACTTTTTTCTGTTCTGTGAATGGCTGGACCCAGCTGTGTCCTGCTTCCTCAACAGTAGATGTTACAAGAGAAGGGCACTTCCTCCCAGTTTCATTCTGCCTTTTGACTGCATGACATTGGTCTCACTTGGTATCATTGTTCAAAGGAAACAGTCATTACTGGAGAGAGTGAAAATAGTGACTTGCTTTAAAAGAACCTGCTCATCATCCCCAAGGGAGAACAAAACCTCACTCAGACTCTGCACATCCATGTTCCTGTCCCTCCTCATCCCTCCCCACTCCCCAATACCTCTCCCAAGCTGTAACTATGTCTGACATTTTCTTCTGACCCTCCTTAGAAGCCACTCTGCTTCAAGCCACTACATGCTGCTTGGCACAAAGCCAAAGAAGCAGCTTATCTAGGCCTCTTTCTCAAATAGCAGAAATGCTGAGCCTTCCTGCTGTGAACCCTTTGTCCCTCTCAGACATCTGCACAAAGCCAGTCACTGACCTGGAGACCAGTGATGGGTTTTGCTGTGAGTAGAGAGGCCAGTGGGATGAGCTGAAAACGCTATACCTGGAAGGAAAAGGAGTTTAAATGAGATGGACAATAAACGGCAGAATCCATGTACCCATCCAGAAAATTCTGCTTGAAGTTTTGGTTCATTTTCCCCAACCTGCCCATGGAGTTTCCTGTCAGCCTCATGGTCAGGAGAAAGCACACACCTTGGCAATCTCTCAGGCCGAGAGGAACAAAGCTGCACAGCTGAGTGGCGGCTGGAAATGTTCTGTTTATGCTTTTGTTTTCCCAGTGGGAAAGAAGGCACATTGTTCACAACTAAACCATTTATAATCTTTGTGTTCTCTTGATGCTTGACATCAACAGAAATAAAAGGTACCTTTGCCTCAGGGAAACTCAGAAGCTGAATTAATACCGAGACCAGGAAAGCTTATTGAAAATCATCTTGCAACACATCCAGATATTAGACCTTCTGGAAAGGTGATCGCTGGAGCATCAGATAGACTGAGAGATGAAAGAAGGGAAGCCCATTCTGAGATTTGTAACGAATAGCATAACCTGGGTGTGGTAGAAAGAATGGTCAACATCTTTCCTCTTACCAACTCCATGGCTTCACCTCTCTGAACTTCAATGTTTGTCTTTTAAATTTTGCCAAATGGGGAAAATAATTTCTGTCCCAAAGATGACTATTAAGTGAGATGATACAGGACAATGTTTTTACCTTCATGGGTCATTTGGAAAAAAATTCTCCTGTCCATTTCAATAGAAGTATCTCAACGTAGTTTTGATTTAGAGGTAGGAAAAGAAAGGACAGGAAATGAGAGACAATCAAAGTGAGACAGGGAAAGAAGCTGCTTCATGCTGCAGCCTCTCTCAGTGCAGAACTTCCCTGCAGGGTGCCTTTCATTCTGACGCACTGGAGTGGCCAAAGCAAGGCCCAGACCACCCTGTTCTCCACCTGAGGCTGTTCTGACTTGATGTTCCCAACCCAGACTCAGACACAGCTACCTGTACACACGTGCTTGTGGATTGACAAGGAGACTTTATTTTTGTTCTGGCACAGAGCTTGAGGAACAAAAAAGACTTTCTTTGATTTTCTACAGTTCACTCTAGTGCCTCCCTTCTCCCTAATTATGTACTCTCTGTGAAGTGTGCTATAACTATTCCATGTCTTGTCTCAGCACATGAAGGAAGAGCAGGGAAGAATCTTGTATTTCTCTTTTATGCACTGAAGCTCCACAATGCTAAGTCGATAGTAGGTGTTCAATAAATGCTTTACTAACTTCATTTCCACTTGGGCTATAAAAGTCAACTTGTGTTAGATCAACTCTCCACTGAACACAATGAGAATAGCTGGATTTTTTTTTCTTTAAAGATTTTATTTATCTATTTTTAGACAGGGAAGGGAGGGAGATAGAGAGAGAGAGAAACATCAATGTGTGGTTGCTGGGGGTCATGGCCTGCAACCCAGACATGTATCCTGACTGGGAATCGAACCTGTGACATTTTGGTTCACAGCCTGTGCTCAATCCACTGAGCTACGCCAGCCAGGGCAAGAATAGCTGGATTTTTAGAAAGACCCATTGGTTTGAAGTCATCAGAGTGTTCCCAAGGCGGATAGAAATTAGGGACAGCACCCTGGAGAGAAAGGAAATGTGTTGAGGAGAGGCAAGGTTGGAACCATGTTTCCCCTCCAGGCATTTGCTAATTCATAAGAGAGATGGGGCTGAGAGGCTAAGGATACAATCAGGAAGTGATAGCTAATCAATTGTATTGATAAAGCTGGGGAAAACACACATACACCCAAATGCTCCCAGAACTCAAAGAAAGAAATAAAAAGTGATGGTTACAAGAGAAGCTGAGAAGCTGAGCAGAGTCTCATGGGGTTGAAGGAGCTGGAACTGTGGGCTCGCCAAGGAGAGGGGCCTGGGCTGCACCTCAGGCTGCCAGCTGTGGTCCCTGAGAAGGTGCGTCTAGGAGTGAGGGAGAGCCAGAAGCTGCTTTGTGTCCAGCAAGGCTGAAATCAGCTTTGCATCAGATCAGCCCATTCTAACTGCCCTCCAGAAGCAAAAGTGAATGTACCCTGGAGGAAGACAACATTACCCAGAAATTCTATAATTTTCTATGTAATTATTCAATGATATTTACCTTTATATATCTCCCCTACCCTTACCTTTCAAATCCCCCTGGTCAGATGTGGAAAAGGCATGATGAAGAGTCAGAGACTCTGGCCTCTAGGTCTGTTTCTTTATTTACAGGTTTATCTAGCTTTGAAATTCTGTTTCCATTTGTGGAATTAGACTCTATCTCACCCTAAAAGTACTGTCTTTGTGTTAATGACTTCTTATTTACCCCACTGGTGAGGAACAGATTCCTGCCCTAGGGTTATGGGAATAGCTGGACAAAGGACAACAATATTGGACATACCCACACATACAGTCACACTTACTCATAGCCCAGAAAAGGAAGAAATGGCATGTGCATGCCAGCGAGGGCCACATAGGGGTTCACTGTGGGAACAGAGTGAACAGCCAGAAGCTGTAGGAGGCTGGCTTTATAGTACCGAGAGGGTGTGGTGGCCCTGGTTTTCATGGAGTGATGTGATTGGCTTGTTTGAAATGTTCAGAGACTGGAACCCACCTCTCAGGGATAAGCAGAAACTGTGCTGGTCCCTTTGATAAGGAATGGCATTTGCCTATAGGACCTTATCTGCAGGAGCAGGGTGGCATGGGGGGACCCACAGTTAGACCATTTGAGGCTCTCTTGATTTTACCAGCTGTCAAGGCGTCACATAATACTGAGCCTTCATTTTAGGAGTTACACCACAGCCCCCAACAGAGAAGGCCACCAGAGCCCATCTGCTATTCTTCTCAATTGTCTTGATTTTTTACTTATCTTTAAATCTCATACTCCTTTTTAAAAAAAATAGTCTTATGGTTCCCACCAAAGTTTCTGCGCTTACACCTCCTATCAGTTATAATAACAACATGCAGTAGGTTTCTGTGCTTCCATTTCTTCCCTGGTTGAATCTGCTCTTGTCACAGCTGACATATTAATCATCACAAAATACCACTTTAACCACATTGCTTCCCAGTAGCTCCTCATGGCCCTTCAATGGCTCGCTATTGAACTTGTGATTTGGCTTGCCCAAGCTGTGTGAAAGTGCAATAACAGCTAGCACAATGACAGGCCAAAGGAGCTAACTGTGATCTGCTGACCTTTAGGAGCTGACTCTCTGATTTCAGGATGAAAAATTAGGTATCACTCTCCACGCTGCTACTTTCTAAACAAGATCTAGTAACAAAACTTAAAAGGTGAGGTCATTCCTTCCCTGGCTGTATGTGGCTCCATTGTTTGGGGCATCACTTCACACACCGAAAAGGCTGTGGGTCAGCCCCTGGTCAGGGTGTGTTTGGGAAGCAACCAATCGATGTTTCTCTCACACATCTGTGTTTCTCTCTCTCTCTCTCTCCCTTCCCCTTCCTCTAAAAGCAATTTAAAAAAGTGTCCTCAGGTGAGGATAAAGATAAATAAATATATATATATATATGTGCATATATAAGTAAAGTCAGTGTCAATTATCTTATTAACTTTTTTCAATAAAATATGTAATCTTGGTTTTAAGGATATGCTTCTTATCTATCTGAGTCAAAGAAAAGCTGTTTTCATTTTGGATGACTAAAAAAATAGTGTGGCTGTAACCATTTTTATTTTTCCTGAATTGATCCTTTGCAAGAAAAGATTGAGAAGCTAGGCCCATCACAAAGTCTTCCATTTTCCCCTGCTAACTCCCTGGGTGCTCTGACTATTACAGGGACCACATGGGATCCTCATCACATAATCCCATCACTCATCTGGCTGACTTTATAAAAAATAGACTTTTTAGAGCAGTTTTAGGTTCCCAGCAAAAATGAGAGGAAAGTACAGCAAGTTCACATATGTGCCTTGCCTCCACACACTCACAACTTTCCCACTATTGACACCTGCACTGTCCAGACCCCACACTGCCGTGGTGCATCTGTGACAATTGATGAACCTGCGTTGACACATCATTATCATCCAAGTCCACAGCTCACATCAGGGTTCACTTTTGGTGTTGTACATTTGGTGTTGTATGGGTTGGGCAAATGGGCAGTGGCATGTGTCCATGACTGTAGCATCACACAGAGTACTTTCACTGCCCTAAAAATCCTCTGTGCTCTACCTGTTCATTCTCCTCCCAAACCCAACCCCTGGCAAACACTGATCTTTTTACTGTCTCCATAGGTTTGCCTTTTTCAGAATGTCATATAATTGGAATCATACAATATGTAGTCTTTTCAGTTTGGTTTCTTTTACTAAATAATGTGCATTTAAGTTTTATCCATGTCTTTCCATGGCTTAATAGCTCATTTCTTTTTAGCACTGAATAGTATTTCATTGTCTGGATGTACTACTATTTATTTATGCATTCACCTCCTGAAGGACATCTGGGTTGCTTCAAAGTTTTGGCAATTAACAATAAAACTGCATCTGGCACACTTGTTGCTTTATAAACAAATCTACCTAGATTGGCCAGGCCAAATGAGACTGTGGCAGGAATTCCAATTAACAGTGGCATCTGTAAGTAGTGCTGTATGGGGGTTACATTTAAGATATCTGCTAACTATACTTTCGCATAAGGCTGAGTTATAAAATTCAGGTCTGGGCACTTTTCAGGGATAGCAGATTTCCTCAATGGAAATTATTCAGTTAGCCTCCACAAGCATTTATTGAGTATATTCAATATGCAGGTGGATGATGAGGTGACTCGGATGACTACCTGCCCTCAGAAAGGCCTAAGAACAGTGTAGAGAGCCCATTATTACTATAATGTCCACAACAATAAACATTTATCGAGCAAGTATTGATACTAATGCAAAGTGCAGTGTTAGATATTTCATTTAATCCACACATTGACCCAGCAAGGATATTTTACAGAACAGGGGACCAAGGCTCAGGCAGGGTGAAGGAAAGCCCTCCCAAGCTGAACTGCAGAACCTTGAAATGCATTTAGGACAGCCTGGACCTGCCTCTGTCCATTTGCTGCTGTCCATAGGAAGCTACCTCTTGGGCCCTAAGGTCTCAGATTATGTTCTTTATTACTTTCCTTCTAAGCCAAGGGCAGGATCAAGGACACATAGGAAAAGCTCCTCCTTGGATTCCACACACACACACACACACACATCACAAAATAGGTAACAGACCCCTTGTCTAGCAAGGAACCTTGATGCCTTCCTTACAAACTGTTTGATCTTCCCGAGTTAGAGCAAGATGAAGACATCCATCCAGGTATGATTACCTATCTTAGGAGAGGAAGGGAGGACAGAAAGTCATCCTGAGCTCGTGGGACAGCAGACGCTGTGGTATTGGGCTGATACCCAACCATGAGTGTCCTGTGATAAGCCATTCAAGAGATATGCTGATTTAAAAAAAAAAAAGGATGGGCAGGGGAGGTGAGAAAAAGAACAACTACAACAAAATAACAAAAAAATAAATAAATAAAGCAAAACAAAAAGAATTAATAAAAATATAAAGAGAAATTAATAAATTTAAAATGATAAAACTAATTGAAATAAACCCAAATTCTAACTGGTTGATGGCAATAAAAAATACAATAGGTAATTTATACTCCTGCTCACTAGGGCTGGTCTAGCTATAGACATTGCTGAATGACCAACCCACCAGCTACTGGAACAACACTGAGTTCACGATAAAGCACCATCCCTCATGGAGACCAACCAATTAGCGGGTGGTAGGTTGGTTACAGTGGACTCCTCCCACCTTACAAAGCCCAGCACTTCCTCTTGACTGAAATAAACACATATTATAGGTTTTGATTTGCCTTTCCAGGAACATTATCCAAGGGCTTCCAGAATGTTTCACCCAACAGAATCCTGCATCACACCACAAAGGATCAAGGGACTCACTTCATAGTCAGGGAGGCATGCTGTGGGCACCTGCCCATGGGATCCCCTGATCTTATTACACACTACTCTACCTGGAAGTTGACAGCATAACTGGATCATAAAATGACTCAATGCCAAGATGCCAACTTAGAAAAGACACCATCTTCTAGGATGCAGTGTATACCCTCACATGATGACTTTCATGAGGGGCTGTGCCCCAGTAGGTAGAATTCACGGGTCCAGGAGTCAAGGGGCAGAGGGATGGAGAGGGCTGTGCTTACCATCACTCCCTGTGAACCCTTGGAAATGTATGCTAGAGCTCCTGTACAGCTCTGTCTGCAGGCTGAGAGGTCCTGTTTCCCAGCAGGAGAAACTCTTCCACCAGAGTCACAGAAAAAATCCCATTGAGCTTATAGCTATGGCAGTGAACTTGTTCATTTTGGGTTCCTGAGCAAAGAGACCAGCAGACAAGCAGAGGTCTTACTCTCTTGGCTGTGGAAACCTGGCTGATTGGCCCTGATGTGCAGGAGTGGGTGGACTGCTTTTACATAATGGGACAGGGTCAGTTATATTTGGCATCTAGGTAACCCATGAGGTTTCCCTTGATACTCTCTGTCTAACTGTGATGGTAAATCAACAAGTGTGGCAACTCTGGCTGGAGGAGGGCATGGCAACCAGGCCCAGGGATGGAGATCCCGATTCCCCCCAACAGGATAGACAGCTAGACTAGCAGAGGCTGAGTAAAGCTGCAGCTGGATAGCAGGCAATCAGCATCAGGTGTGTCAAGGTTGGCTGCAGCAGTGGGGCCTGTAGTTTGTCACTAATCTTAGGTCTTAGTGGAGGCAGCCTGGAGGAGCTGCATTTGTCATCCTAAAATGTAAATCTGAGCGTATAGAGGTGGACTGTAGCGGACACTGGGACGCACTGCCTAGAATCCCTCTTCAGGACCGAGGCGCTCGTCCCTCCTGCTACCAGAGAAGTGTCTGCTGGTGGCCAGGCTCTCAGATGAGTCTCTCCCTAAGAACTGCCCTTGGCTGCAGGGAGCTGTCTCACTCCAGGTTATGCTCCTTGCCGGTCAGCTAGGAGCTACTAGACATGAGGGTCCACAGACCTGGCATCTTGCCTCACTTTGAGGCATCTCTGGAGGGCTGTCCAGCTTCAGATCTGAGGCCTCTGGTGTGACTGTGTCTCAGTTCAGCTTCTCCCTCTGCCCATCTGGTTTCCCTCACTCCCTTGCAGTGTTGTTCCTGAGAGCTCGCTCCAACCACCCACCTGTACACAAATCTCCATCCCACAGTCTGTTTCCTAGGAAACCCAACTTACAATACTAGTGATTGGGCCTTTTAGAAGCCGACTCCACTTGCTGTTTTTGTGGATACCAGCCATTGCATCCCTGAAAGGCAAAGGGAACTGAGTGGGAGAGTGCAGAAAGGTGGCAGAGAAATCTCAGAAATCTGCCCTTGTATCCTTGGCCAACGGCTGGCTCTTAGGGCATCAGTAGCAGCAGAATGAAGCCAGATGTTCTACAGGCTCAGGCAGTTTCCTTTCCTCTCCCCAGTTCTCTCAGAGCCTGAAGCAGAGGACCCTTCTCATTGCTCTTTTGAACAGGTTTTGAATCTGCTTTTGTGGCATCTTTGAGAGGCCTTCTGTTAAGCAACCAATCAGCCAAGGAGCTAACTACTGCCAGGAATAAAAACAAAAGTGCTCCTTCCACTCCGTTCTTTATTGTCTCCTCAAAGAGAAACTAAGGGATATTTCCTAAGCAGGACGTGGTTAAACACGTTTCTTTTAAAATATATTTTTAGCAGCCCACAGTTCAAGGTAGCTTTACCTAAAAGGAAGCTTTATCCAACTCAAAACCATTTCTTCACATTTCAATTCCCTTCAACTCTTTAACTGTGTCCTTACGGTCTATTAGTTGCCAAAAAGACATTTAGAGCAGACCAGAAACACAGAGAGAATGAATGCATCAGCAGATGTCCCCTTGTGGTTTGGGGCCCTGCACAAAGTGGGAATTTGGCTGTGTGCATTTTAGCCAGATTTTTCATAGTCTCAAAGGTAGGAGACTCCATGTTTAAGGTCAGTGTTGGAGTCAGGACAAATGACAAGCAGAAGAATGAAAAAAATGGTAGATGAAGGGTCGGTGCTGCTTCCTCCCTGCCATTAGACCATCACAATGAGGGAACCGGAGAACAGGGCCATTAGGCAGGAGGTCCAAAGCCTCGGGACTGTAGGCACACTCCTCCCCCTGCCCCTTCAGTGCCTTCTCTGATGCTCACTCTCCAGGCTGAGGAAGCAATGACAGGAAATGCCACTTGGTTCATGTTATAAGTCTCTCCTCTCAGGCAGAATGTAGGTGCTGTGAGTGCCCATTGGTACGTGGAAGGAGATAACTGGGGATATTTGCCTCAGCCTGTCCCTGGCTGCTGTCACACAGGGAAGGACTGATTTGTGCATCTGTGCCATCTGAGAATCTTCAGGTCACTCAAGGGTTAGTTTATCACAAGATGCATCGATGCAATGTCCCACTAGCATCATAGTCAATTTCCTAATAAAGAGACTCTCCTGTTCTCTGTGACAAAGGCTGACCTATGAAATGTACTTTTCCTCTGGTGGATGACTTTGCATCTCCAGGCTGGAATACACAGTCATAGGAACAAGCAGAGCAGATCCCCGCTCAGTCTGCCATCCCTTCCTCTCCTTCTGGGGGGTCCTCAGGCCTGACCCTCCTTTCTTCTCTCCCTGGTATCATCCTCTGACTCCTTTCCTGAGAGTGGGGGTAGGGATGTTTTCAGACGGCCCACAAAGCTTCTTTTATCAGTCTGGCCCTGCTTTTCACCCATCAGCATAAACCGAGCCAGGATGTGGTGATGCTGAGAAACCCCACCACATGCTCTCAGGGTGTGCTGGGTGGTGTAGCCTAGGTGACGCATTTAAACACACACCCACACTGCTTTCTTCAGTTCACTCTCAGGTCTTGACAATGTTGGCCCTACAGGGGACATCTCCTCCTGCAGTCCAGAAAGCTCTTACTTTGTTTTCATTTAGAAATTATTTTCATCCATAGTATGGCCTCAGGCTGGCACCATGCCCACCCTTAGGCTCAGGAAGCTTTCTGGTTCCACAGACCGACAGAGAGTACTGTGGTCCATCAAGGGCACAGATAATAGTCTCGACCATTTATTGGTATCATTACCTTGTCTGCCACTTCTTCCATCAGGAGCTTTTCCACCTTCTGCGGGTCCAGCAATCTTTTTTGGTCCCATGGCTCCAGTCAGCAGGATCATGGGAGAGACAACACAAGATCACTGCTGTGGTGAAATGTGCTGGTGGCGATTAGCCTCTTTCTAGAAAAATCTCTCCACCTTGACAAATTTCCATGTGCAAGGCTGCTGGAAGATGGCTGAGAAGGTGCAGGTCTGAAGCCCCACCACTGAGACATGCACATGTAGTGACCAGAGCGCATTCCTCTGAAGAAGTGGTGGCCAGGAAGCCCCAGAGAGTAGACAGCTGGGTGGGACAGTAAAAGAGTCCACAAAACTTTTGTGGGACTTCCTGAAATGAATACACATGGTCAGGCGCTGAGGTCACATTCTGCCTTTGCTTTTGCCTAGGTGTGGGGCCTTGAGTAAGTGACACAACCTTACCATGTCAGGATTTCATCATCCGTAAGAGTCGGGGAAACAAAGTTCCTGCACTGCAGGCTTGTGCTCAGGACTGAGTGAGTTAACTCACGTGAAGCTCTTAGCATAGTCCCTGGCATACATTAAGTGCTCAATTAGCTGGTAGAAAATTTTAGAACATGTGCTTTTACCCTTTTTGTAACAGGAATGTTTTCATCTTGCTAGGCAGATCTAAAAGTGGAGGGAAATCCAGGAGATGGAAGAGGAGAAGAGCAAGGCTGAGTCTGGGAGAGTGAAGGGAGGGGAACAAGTAGGAGGCATTTCCCCAGGGGGTCGGCAGAGTCTCCCATGGGCCTCCGCAGGCCAAGTGAGAGGCTTCTCCCTGGAGAAGGGAGGAGTTACTCTACAAAAGATGCATTGCCGAAATGAGAACAATTTACAGGATTTCTGAGAAAAGGGAGAAGCCGCAAGGCCACAGCTGTGGAGGAAACACACCCCACAGTTTCACATGCCAGGCAACACTGCAGTGTCAACAGCGAGGGAGACAAGATTGTGTACCCAAGGAACTCAGTCCACCACTTAACATTTGCTGTTGCATGTGCTGTAGTATAATATTCAGAATTTTCTGTTAATTAAATCCGGATGTGAATATGAAACAAGAGTATCTATCGAGCACTTCAAACATTCAGGTATGTTGGGGGAAAGGACAGGGAGTGCTATATCATTTGACTATATCCCAGGCCACTGATTATCTGGAGTGTATGTTAAAAAATACCTTGATGTGGGTACCACTGAAGGATGAAGAGGAGTTTCCAGTTAGATAAGCAGGGAGGGAATGAACATACCAAGTAGGGGCAACAATGTGTCATAAAAGTCCAAATATGAGTCAAGAATAGCTTGTGTGGAATGCACCAGAGATTGGGTGATTATCTGATCACCAAGTACAAGGAGAGGGAGATGGGGCTGAGGGCTGGGGTGGGTCAGGACATTATGTATCTTGCCTGAACACTTGATCTTTCAAAGCTGTGAGAAATCACTGAATGGTGTTGAGCTGGGGAGTGTCAGCTCAGAAACAGTGGAGAATGGTTTCGAAGGGGCTGACACTGCATGGTGGGAACAAAGTGAGAATCATTCTCAAAAGGTCAGGTAGGACCAATGAAGGCCTGAACGAAAGCAGAAGAAATCCAGGCTATCAGGCAAGTCACCTTCTGGAAGTCAGTAGAACTTGGAGAGCTTATCAATAAGAGAAAAGATGATTCTCTGGTTTCTGGTTTGGTGATTGAGGGGATGATGAGGATTCAAGAGACAGAATAAATACAGGTGGGAAAGATAACTTCCTTTTTGGATGCAAAAGGGAGAAGAGCTGAGCAGACAGGGAAAGTGTGTATACATGCATAGAAGGAGTGAAGTGTCTCTTGACACTTTGCAAAGTTAAATTGAAAAGACAGTTCATCTGCTATTTTGCATTATTTTTGCCACCTCTCTTCTTCTTCAGAAAGGGAATATTAAAAGACATTCCAAAGGCAGAATAAACAACTAACATTTGTTAAGTGTGTCCTTTGTGACTCCATTGGGTGGTTAAGTACTTTACAAAATTACTTAATTTGATCCTCAAAACAGTTTTATGAAATGAATATCATCATTCCTCATGTAGAGATTAACCAATTAAGATTCAAAGGGATGAAGTAATGTGCTAAAAGCCTCATAATTAATAAGTGGTAGAACTGATACCTCTCCCTGAGAATAAAAAAAACTCCAGGAAAGATGAATTTTCATTGTTCATATTTCTGGGTGGAGGGAATGGGCTGATAAGAAATTTTGATGAACAAATGTACTCTGGCAGTTTTATCAATACTGTACATTAATATATTTATGTTTTCAAAGTATGTTCACATTATTTATCTCAGATTTCTCTTAAAATCTGTCCCTACATGGAACAGCCAGGGTAGGAGCTGGTCTCCATCAGTCAATGAGCAAATGTTTGCTGGGCCTCGCCACTGAGCAAGTCACCACTCACAGGCACTTCTTGAAGTTTCACTCATGATCCTGCTCACAGGGGTTTATAGTCTAGTAAGAAGCAGCCACAGGAGGCCAGGAGCAAGCACACCAAGTGATAGTGGGAGGCTATCAACCACTAGTTTTCAAACCTATGTCCCAGACCCTCATGCCTCTAGGGCAATGGTTATCAAAGAGTGGACTGACTTTGCCCTCCTGGGGGACATATGGCAATATCTGGAGATAAACTTGATTCTCACAACCTTGGGGCAGGCATGGATGCTGCTGACATGTAGTGGGGAGAGGGCAAGGACATTCTCAACATCTGACAAGGACCAGGACATCCCCCCACAACAAAGAATCATCCAGCCCAGAATAGCAACAGTGCCGGTGTTGAGGAAGCTGCTCCAGGGTAATACAATTACTTTATTTAAATTAATGTCTTCATGGTTCAATATTCACAAATCAGTAAATGTAATACATCACATAAACAAAAGCAAAGACAAAAATCACATGATTATATCAATAGATGCAGAAAAAGCATTTGATAAGGTACAGCACCCATTTATGATAAAAACACTCAGGAAACTTGGAATAGAGGGAGCATTCCTCAACGTAATAAAGGCCATATATGAGAGACCTACAGCCAACATCATAATCAATGGGCAAAAACTAAAATTTTTCCCACTAGGATCAGGAACAAGACAAGGTTGTCCACTCTCACCACTTCTATTCAATATAGTATAGGAAGTTTTAGCCACAGCGGTCAGACAAGAAAAATCAATAAAAAGCATCCAAATCGGAAAGGAGGAAACAAAACTGTCACTGTTTGCAGATGACATGATAGTGTACATAGAAAATCCTATAGATTCCACCAAAAAGCTGCTTGACCTAATAAATGAATTTGGCAAAACAGAGGGATACAAAGTCAATATCCAGAAATCAAAGGCATTTTTGTACACCATCAATGAAATAGCAGAAGCAGAAATTTTAAAAAATCCCATTCGATATAGTAAAAAGAAAAACAAAATACTTAGGAATAGACCTAACCAAAGAGGTAAAAGACCTATATTCAGAAAACTACCCAACACTGAAGAAAGAAATCAAGGAAGACACAAACAAATGGAAACATATACTGTGTTCATGAATTGGAAGAATTAACATCATCAAAATGTCCATACTACCCAAAACAATTTACAGATTCAATGCAAAACCTATTAAAGTACCAATGGCATATTTCACAGACATAGAACAAACACTTCAAAAATTTATATGGAACCATAAATGACCCCAAATAGCTGCTGCAATTTTGAGAAAGAAGAGTAAAGTAGGAGGGATCACAATACCTGACACTAAACTATACTACAAGGCCACTGTAATCAAAACAGCCTGGTACTGGCATAAGAACAGGCACATGGACCAGTGGAACAGAACAGAGAGCCCAGAAATAAACCCAAGTCTCTATGGTCAATTAATATTTGACAAAGGGGGCAGCAACATAAAATGGAGTAAAAATAGCCTCTTCAACAAATAGTGTTGGGAGAACTGGACAGCTACATGCAAAAAAAATGAAATTGAGCACCAACTTACACCATACACAAAAATAAATTCAAGGTGGATAAAAGATTTAAATATAAATCGTGACACTATTGAAGTCCTAGAGGAGAACATAGGCAGGTAAATCTCAGATATTTTATGCAGAAACATTTTTACTGACTTGTCCCCTAGAGCAAGGGACATAAAAGAAAGAATAAACAAATGGGATCTCATAAAAATAAAAGGCTTCTGCACGGCTAAAGAAAACAGTATTAAAACAAAAAGAGAACCAACTGTATGGGAAAACATATTTGCCAATGATACCTCAGACAAGGGTTTAATCTCCAAAATATATAAAGAACTTACATGACTCCACTCTAAGAAGACAAGCAACCCAATTAAAAAATGGGCAAGGGAATTGAACAGACACTTCTCCAAGGAGGACACACAGAGGATCCAGAGACACATGAAATGATGCTCAATATCACTAGCTCTCAGAGAGATGCAAATTAAAACTACAATGAGATACCACTTCACACCAATCAGAATGACCATCATAAACAAAGCAACAAACAACAAGTGTTGGAGAGGTTGTGGAGAAAAGGGGATTCTAGTGCACTGTAGGTGGGATTGCAGACTGGTGCAACCACTATTCCAGAAAATTCCAGTTTTCTGGAATTTTCTCAGAAAACTGAAAATGGAGCTGCCTTTTGACCCGGTAATTCCACTGATAGGATTATATCCTAAGAACCCTGAGACACCAAACCAAAAGAACCTATGCACCCCAATGTTCATAGCAGCACAATTTACAATAGCCAAGTGCTGGAAGCAACCTAGATGCCCATCAGTAAATGAATGGGTCAAGAAACTATGGTACATTTACAGAATGGAATTCTATGCAGCAGAAAGAAAGAAGGAGCTCCTACCCTTTGCAGCAGCATGGATAGAGTTGGAAAGCATTATAAGTGAAATAAGCCAGGCAGTGAAAAGCAAATACCATATGATGTCACCTTTAACAGGAACCTAAACAACAAAACAAACAAACAAGCAAAGACACTGAAATAGAGAACAGGCTGACAGTGACCAGAGGGGAGAGGGGAGGGAATTTCAAGGGAATTTCAGGGGAGGATAGAAAGGGTTTACAGGAACAAGTATACATGGACAAAAACTGGGAGGGTGGAAATGGGAGGGAAGTGGGGAGGGATGGGTGGGTGGGCTGGGATGGGAGTAAAGGACAGAAAACTGTACTTGAACAATGATTAAAATAAAATTTAAAAAATAAATAAATTTAATGTCTTCAATTACACTGTATTTTATTTTAAAATAAAACCACAGATATGCCGCAAAGTATTACATACTAAATTTTAACATGTTATATTCACCAAAGGATTAACCTGGGCTGCCAAATTAAATGGTTTTGTGGAGAACTTGAACTAAATCTTCCTGGCATAGTAATTGTAAAGGAGAACAATTCTTAAAAAGATTACCCAGTATGAAGAGTATCCTAATATTTCCAGCTGTCATTATTTTTAATAAAATTAACTACTTTTAACAATTTGTCTTTTTGTATCAGAGTTTTCCCAATAAACACACAGAAATGAATTTGGAAGCCAAAGCTGATGTTAGACTACAAACTGTCACAAAGAGCTTCCAATTCATATTTTTGTATTTATCATGCATCTTGAAAGTAAGTGTTGTTAAGTTGGAGCTTATAACTTTGAATTAATGAAGTACTGATCTTATTTGCACGAGGGGGTGGGGGAAAAGGTCTGTGCTGCTAGGAAGAAGTTTGACAACCACTGGACAGGGTGTAAGATCCTTGGCCTGGCCTCAGGTGTGTCATTCAGACCAGCAGCATCAGCAACACTGGAAAGCCTGGTACAAGTGCAGAGTCTCAAGCCCCACTCCAGCTCTTCTGAATCAGGATCTGCACTTCAACAAGATGCCAGGTGCACATGAGAGTTTGAGAAGTGCTGGTCTATAGGGCTTCACAGAAAAGGAATCAAGTAGAGCTTCTGATATAAATGGTAAAGACTGCAGGCAAGGTGGAATTCCAGCAGGCATGATTCAAGTTAATTGTTCAGGAATGTGAGGAGGGCATTCTAGGTGGGGGAAGGGGCAAGACAAGGGGGTCAGGAATAGACCACCCTGGCCAGAGAGCCAGTTCTGGTAGCAGAACACTTAGGAATAGTGTGAAGAATTTGGGGGCAGGGGAACTTGGAGCTGAGAGAGGCCAGCAGCCAGTATGCTCCCCCACTCCAGGGCTACTTTAGGCCCCCTTACCTTGTAGACAGAGCAGCCTCTGTGGAATCCTGGCTAGGACTGCCAACCACTTCACCACCATGAATCAATTAAACCTTCAATAGCCCCAAGAAGTTGGGGCTCATTATCTCCATTTTCTAGATGGAGAGCCAACCACTTCCGAAGCTGTAATTACTGAAGGTCAGAGGGCACCTGAGGCAGGAAGTCTGGTCTGTAACTGCACATTCTTGGCCCTCCCTGCTTCCCCCTCCCAAGGGGCACTGAAGAGGAGCTACTTGCTGCTTCTGGGAGCTCTTCCAAAGCTTAAGGGCCCTCAAGGAGCCCTGGCCAGGAGAAAAGGGGCTGTTAGTGTCTCCACTCACCCTGTGGGGAAGGGGTGGGCTGCTGAGAGGGTTTGCTGGAAAGATGCTGGGACACAGCAATCGTGGGGAATGAAAGGAGTTGCTGGGGAGGGTGGAAGAGGAGGCAGCTACAGAGGGGAGGTTGGCTGAAGGAGGCCTCTAGTGAGGTTATTCCTGAGAGGAGTTGGAACTTGAATAGCCCTCCAATTGAGCAGTGAGGGAACTTCAGCTGAGTCAAGAATAACCTAGTTTTCTTAAACAAGAAGAAGAAATAAAAGGCATTCAGATTGGAAAGGAAGAAGCAAAACTGTCATTATTTGCAGATGACATGATACTGTACATAGAGAACCTCAAAGATTCTACCAAGAAACTACTAGAACTTATAAAAGAATTGAGCAAAGTAGCAGGACACAAAATTGATATCTAGAAATCAGTTGCATTTTTGTATACCAATAATGAGTGACAGAAAGGGAAATTAAGAAAACAATACCATTCACAATTGCTACAAAAAGAATAAAATACTTAGGAATAAACCTAACCAAGAATGTAAATGACCTATAATCAGAAAATTATACGACACTGAACAAAGAAATAGAAGAAAATACAAATAAGTGGAAGCACATAATGTGTTCATGGACAGGAAGAATTAACATCATCAAAATGTGCACACTACCCAAAGCAGTCTATTGGTTCAACACAAGGGGGGCAAAAATAGACCACCCTGGCCATCCTTCCCACCCTTCTTATCAAGATTTCAATGACATATTTCACAGAACTAGAACAAATACTTCAAAAATTTTATATGGATCTACAAAAGGCTCCACATAGCAACAGCAATCCTGTGGAAGTAGAACAAAGTTGGAGGAATCATACTACCTAATGTGAAACTATACTGTAAGTCCATAGTTATGAAAACAACATGGCACTGGCATAAAGGCAGACACATAGATCAAGGGAACAGAGTACAAAGCCCAGAAATAAAATTACATCTTTATAGTCACTTAATACTCAACAAAGGAAGCAAGCACATACAATGGGCTACACATAGTTTATTCTATAAATGGTGTGGGGAAAATTGGACAGATACATGCAGAAGAATGAAATGAGACCACCTTCTTATACCACATACAGGAATAAATCAAATAAATGGATCAAAGACTTAAATATTAAACTTGAAACCATAAATATCCTAAAGGAAAACATAGGCAGCAAAATCTTGGACATTGCTCATAGCAATTTTTTATTGGATATATCTCCCCAGGCAAGGGAAACAAAAGAAAAAATAAAGAAATGGGACTACATCAAACTAAAAAGCTTTTGCATAGCAAAGGAAATTGTCAACAAAATAAAAAGACAACCCACAGAATGGAAGAACATATTTGGTGATACATCTGATAAGGGGTAAACATGCAAAATTTATAAAGAACTTATAAAACTCAACACCAAAAGAACAAACAACCCAATTAAAAAATGGGCAAAGGACCTGAAAAGACACTTCTCCAAAGAGGACATACAGATGGCCAATAGATATATGAAAGAGACATATAAATAGACATGTCAAATGATGCTCAATGTCACTAATCATCAGAGAAATGCAAATCAAAACCACAATGAGATTATCTTCTCACACTTGCCAAAATGGCTATCATCAATAAATCAACAAACAACAAGTGCTGGTGAAGATGTGGAGAAAGGGGAACCCTTTTGCACTGTTGGTGGGAATGCAGACTGGTGCAACTACTGAGGAAAACAGTATAGAGATGCTTCAAAAAAATTAAAAATGGATCTGCCTTTTGACTCAGCCACCTCACTTCTGGGAATATCAGAAGAAATCTAAAACACTAATTTGAAAGAACATAAACAACCCTATGTTCATCCCAGCGTTATTTATAATCACCAAGCTATGGAAGCAGCCCAAATGTCCATCAGTAGATGAATAGATAAAACAACTATGGGGCATTTACACAATGGAATACTACTTGGCCATAAAAAAATTTTACCCTTTGTGATAAAATGGATGAACCTGGAGAACATTATGTTAAGTAAAATAAGCCAGTCAGAAAAAAACAAATATATGATTTCACTCATATGTGGAATCTAATGAACAAACTGAACAGATGGAGAGCAGGGTGACAGCTAAGGTGGGGGGGGAGTGAGGGAGTGGAGGGATTGAGGAAATAAGGGAAAGGACTCATGGATGTGGACAATGGTGTGGTGATGGCTGGTGGGAGGGGAGTAAAAAGGAACTAAATGGTAATGGAAAAAATACAATAAATGTTTTAAAAAATCACCTAGTTTTCTTAACAGGTCTGACTTGAAGCCTAATGTGTCAGCTGAATTCTTTCCAGGCCACATATGAACCCTGGGAAACAGAATGTGCAGCTCGGCTGGTGGCCAGAAGCATTGATTCTGACCAGGACCTTCTGACCAGCCCTGATTTTGCTAGGGATTTAGCATTGGGTCAGCTTTCTCTTGACTTCTTGAGAAATTTCTAAGCCAAGGAAGGCAATGGATTCTACTCTTGTAGAACAAGTGACCAAGGGACAACGGGAAGTGCCAGGGCAAGCTGCTCTATCACTTCAGGGCTGTCCAGAAGATGGAGAGACTGGGACACCCCTTCTCCCTACCCCACACTGCTGAGGGCATTTGTCCACATCCAGCTGGGCCCCCTTAGCTCTGCCTTGGGCTAATTCATTCACTACCGGAGGCTGTGTTAAGGCCTGCCTCCCTTTCCTGGATGTTGCCCTTTGATTCCCAGTTAATGATTCCCAGCTGTGTAGGTCTTGAATTTGTTCAGACTCCCTGGGAAGAAAAAGCTCTGAAACCTGAGCTCTATACTAGGTGTCTGTGGACACCTTTGGGGACAGAGCAAATGCTGTTGGTCCCTCTGCATCTGAGGATGCACTATGGCTTGTGGCACTGAGAATGGGGAGATCAGGGAAGTCACCCCCACCTCTTGGCCTCTCAGGCCTCCTGGGCAGGCTTCAGGCATGATCTGTCCTTAAATTCAAGGAATGATCTTGGAGATAGATCTCACCTTCAAGAGCCTAAGACTTCACCAGAGCAGAGGAATGTGGGTTTCTTGCCTCTCCTCCAAATTTCTTAAACTGACCTTTCTGGGTTTAAGAAACTGTTCCTCACAGACTCAAACCCAGGGAAGGAGTAATACTAAGCTGAGAACAGCGTACCTTAGGGGTCCTTCTTCAAGGAACAGCTAACCGAAAGTGGCAAGAGTAGGGAGAGGTGTGAAGATAAATGGGGAGGCCCCACGTTCATTGTTATGCCCCTACTAAAGGGTACTTCATGGGGGGGTGCTTCTCGATAAGGAGGTTGTGTGGACATTGAATTTCGGGCCCACTGGAATAATCCAGAATTTGTATCTTCTCATTTCAAAATCCTAAATGGAATTACATCTGCAGAGACCCTTTTCCCAAACAAAGTCCTATTTACATATCTGGGAATTAGGGTGTGGCCATGCCACCCTTCCTAATGGGGAGGAGGCTGAGAATCTCCTGGGGAGGATTTCAGAGGAAAGAGGGAGAGAGACAGCAAGACAGTGCTCACAGTGCCTTGGAGAGGAAGCCAGCCCTGGAGGCCAGACTGGAGTGGAGTGGCTGAGCAAGGCATCTATCTGGCAGGGCCGGTGGAGAAACAAGACACTGCCACTGCTGACAGCCTGACTGCTCCAGGGGCCAGGGAGGCAGTGGGGCCCAGGTGATTTCAACACCCGAAGACCTAGACAACCATAGGATCCATGTATTATATATACTACATAGCCATTAAAATCATGCTGTTCTTCAAAAATACTTAAGTACATTGGGAAATTCTCATGATATATCTGTAAGTGAAAAGAAGCTAGTACTACAAACAGTACATACAGGTTCCACTTATTTAGTCGAATACATGCACGCACACACCAGAAGTGTGGAACACTGGAGGTATGCCAACACATTAACACTGGTTATTTCTGTGTAGTAGCGCTGGAGGTGACATTTAGTTTTTTTGTTTTTTTTATACATTCAAATTTTCTATGATCAACATGCCTTGCTTTTGTAAACAGAGAGGACAATGACTATTTACTTAAATGACAATGGTTCTGCCTAAACTGGTGGTTCTGTTTAAACTGGTGTCAAGTGTCAGAGTGGGTGAGCTGTGGGCTAGCGAAGGAGGCTTGGTGGACGCTGTCAGTTCCCTAAGACCACCCATTCCCTTCTTTTCTCAGTTTGCCCGTGCTGTGTTCCTTATCTTCCGCATCCCCTTCCAGACCCACTCTCTACCTCTCTCTTCCTCCTCCTGGGCCCCGGGATGCTGGCCTTTTTGGACCACACCGAAAACTTGGGTTGGGTTTGCCTAATAGGGGACTCCAGCAGGAGAGCAAAAGCTCTCCTGTTCCAGCAGGAACATAAGGTCTGGTATTGACTCTTCCAGCTTCCTCCCAGTGGGCTAGCTGTGCCTCCCTTTGGAAGGTTGTGGCTCCTGAAGAAGGCCCTCTCCACATAGTCCTCTCTGTCTCTGGGTGCCCCCTCACCCCAGCAGGCCTAAGTGCTGTTGAGTGGTGAATGGTAGCTTGCCAAGACATAGCCACAGCCTAATTCCCAGATATGTAAATAGGACTTTGTTTGGAAAAAGGGTCTCTGCAGATGTAATTCCGTTTAGGATTTTGAAATGAGAAGATACAAATTCTGGATTATTCCGGTGGGCCCTGAGTCCAACAGTAAGTGTCCTTACAAGAGATCAGTAGAGGGAGATTTGACAAACAGAAGAGAAGCAGGCCTTGAGACCATGGGGTCATGAACTCTCCTCCTATGACCTAGTTTTTGTCAGCTACCCTTGTGACCTTCCTGGAGTCTGTCTGATATGGTACCTGCCTCACCCATGTGAAGCCTGTCCCACCCCGACACCCAGGGTAGGCCCTGCAGCCCTCCAAGCTGTCATGCTAATCCTATTCCTCTTGCAAGTGATTGGTCCAAGGGCAATATGTCCTAACTTTGGCCAAATCAGAGGGAAACCAGGGGGCATTCTGGGACCAGCCCTTTCTCCTATGACAGAGACACAGGAGAACATAGTCCTATCCCTCTCCTTCCTCTGGACTTCTGTGTGTCTGGGCATGATGCCTACAACTTCTGCAGCCATCTTGCCACCAATCTGAGCCAACTCATGGGCCGGTGAATCTACCAGCCCTGAATGTAGTCTTGGTCTGGCCTTCCTGTCATGTGAAATGATACATTTCACTATGACTTATTTCTAAGTTGGAGTTATGTTATTAGTGGCTAGAATCCTACTAAATGGTGGAGAAATTAGATTGGTTATATGTTGCTTTAAGGCAGAGGGTCAAAAGGTTTTAAATATTCCCGCACCTTTTAAAAAAACTTTTAAAACTTGAAAAATATTGATTTAAAAAATTTCATGATAAACGTGTACATATTTGTTTGGCAAACATAAAAAAGCAATGGGTAGAGGTTTGCAGTTACTAGAGGAGAGGGCCTGAAATCATAGCATAAGGTAAAACAAAAACAACCACATATTCAATTCAGCAAACAACTGTTAAACACTCTGTGTTCTAGACACTCAGCCCTGGGGCATCCTGTGAGAACGGTCAGTTTCTTTGAGGAACTCATAGTTGGTGGGGTTTTTTTTAAAGTATTTTTCTCCATGTTATGTTTTATCCAAATCATAGACAGATAAATGAAAAACTCTTTATCCACCAATATTTGTATTGTTCACTTCTGTGCTGCTGTTGACAATATTTTTGGTGAGAAATGTCCCACTAAGGTCAAATGAATGTGATTTAGAGGCAGTAAAATAAAAAGGAATTTGTTTTAGAAAGATCACATACAGAAAGTATGGGAGCAAAATTGATCTTTATTCCCAAATGCTAAAAACTATGATCTTCTTGTAAAATATTACTCATAACAGTAGTAGGTATTTCCAAGGGTCCCAGTTTGAAGCAAACCAGTTGGAAGCTTGGGGAAACAATGATGACAGGGTGCCAGACCTACCCCCGAAACTTCACAGAATAATTTAAAAAGGGAGATAGAGCCCTTTCTTTACCAGCCAAGACTCCTGCCCCTTCATTACAGGACCAGGAAGCAGACATCCCTCAGGAAAGGCAGATGGGCTCCTCCCTCAAAAACCACTCCCACCAGCCTGACAGGTCATTAGAAGTCCGTTCCTTCTGGTCAGGTAGGACAACCACATAAATCCTCTTTAAAATATTAGTACCCTTGGGAGGGGCATCAAATTAATTCACAACAGTAGGTGATACTTTTAGAGTTTAAACGAGAGCTCTGAGAGAGTGAAACACCAGGGATAAAGAAGAGAGGAATTGAGAGACTTGCGTGGGGAGATGGTACAGGTGGGACATTCAAACCGGAAATCCGTGTCAGGCAAAAGGCTGAGCAAGGGGCCTGGAAATCAAGTGCCTACTTTTGCCTCTCTCCTCAGTCCTATTTCTCGTCTGCTTAGCCTTCCTTTAATGAGAAATGCTTGAAAAGAAGCCCATGGAGTAAACTTGCCCACAGTTCACTCCATGGAACACTGGCTCTACAGGACAGTCTGAGAAAATGCTGTGCATGGGAAGCTCTGGAAAGTCACAAGTAAGTTAGTGCACCGATGCCTCTGAGAAGCCCTGCAGCAAAGGATCCCTGCAGCAAAGGATCCTAATTTGTGTCTACATAATCCAGCATTGTCTAAACTTTTCTTTGATCAAAGAACTCTTCATGCAGGTAAATGGTCATGTTTTAGTGACATATTCTTAGAAATGCTTATCTGATGCTCAAGGTTTTCAACTGTAGTGTTTGTTATCTGAGTTTTCAGATAGTAGTCCTATCCTTCCTTCTGCCACTTCCCCAGCTAATTGCTGACCCATAGGACATAAGCAGGGAGGAGAAGAGGCCGAATATACACCAAACCCTCAGCTGTTTCATGTTGGCCTAGCAAGTGATTTGGCTGGGAACAGATTTAAACAATTCCTTACCTTATAGTTAGCAAATTTGCCACAGATAACAATTATCTAGACTCTTATTTCTTCATTAATCTGGAAAAAGTGGAATTTGCTTCTACTGAGTTTTTCCTCAGCAAAAAGTGGCTCCTTTAAAAGCAGTAGCTTTAGTAAGTAATTCTTCTCATTATTCTGTTATCTTTGAAAAGACCTCAAACATCTCTCCTACCACAGAAGGGCTGGTTCAGGAAAACTACTGTTCCTGGCCAGAAATATTTCAAATAGAATCATCACAGATGTCATGTCACTGGATGTTCAGGAGATTGCCTGGAAGCCACCAAGTGATCAAGCATTTGAGACCACAAGAGACAGACCCGAAGGCTGAGTCAAAGACTTTGCTCCTCAAATTGAGTGCCCTGAGCCAGCTACTGAGATCTTGTTAAAAATACGGAAACTGAGGTGTCCCACCCCAGACCCTCTGAAGCAGAATCTGCATCAGAACAGGTTTACTTGTACATCAAAGTCTAAGAAATAACAGGATTCATCTCATCATTTCTGAGTTGTTCATTCATTTATTCAGCAAGTAATTGCTGAGTATGTCTCCATACAACAGGATCTGTTTTAGGTACTGAGGATTCAGTGGTAAAAAAGCAGAGAAGTTCCCAGTTCTCTTTCAGTTTATATCCTGGTCGGGGAGAGAGACATAAACAGGTTTAAAACAAAAGGTTTCAGGAAGTGGTAAATGCCTGAAGAAATAAGACCATCATGGATCAGAAAATGACTGGAGCTGGGGATGAGATGCAATGCTCAGGGAGTGTCTGTCTGCACAGACGCCCGCACAGTGAGAGACGGGGGCCACAAGGCCATTTGGGGCAGGAACATTGCCAGCAGATGACACATCTAGAGAAAAGGCCCTGAGAAGAGTATGATTTTGGGAACAGAAAGAAAGAAGGCCAGAGAGGCTAAAGTGTAGTAAATTAGGAAACTCAGAGGTCACAGAGGAAGGGAAGGGCCAATGGTGCTTGAACTTATTGTGCATCAGAATCGTGGAGAGTAGGGCTGCTTAGACGGATTCCTGGGTCCCACCCCGAGACTCTCTGAATCAGCAGCACTGAGGTGGGACCCAAGAATTTGCATTTCTGACAAGTTCCAGGTGACACTGCTGGTCCAGGAACCACAATTTGAGGAGCACTGATATACAGCCTTGTGGGGTCTTGTCAGGAGTTCAGTTATGTTCTATGTGTGATGAAATGCCATTGGTGGGTCTTAAGCAGGGACTTACATGACCTGATTTTCATTTTCCTCTGTCATCACCAGAAGAGCAGACTTTTCCAGTCATCCGTTTATCACCTGGACATATATCTCTTTCCTGCTTTGCTCATCACCTGATTTGACCCAGTTTCCATTTGACCTCCATTTCCTCCCAAACATTTCCGTCATATCTTCTGAAATCTTCCCCACCCTCACCTTGTCTAATAAAAAAATTTGACACATCCTCAAGGCCATAACAGCCTTTCCTTTCCTCCTTGCCTTAGAGCCTGGCTAGCCCCAAGAACACTGCGTTCCTGCAGCTCTTTCTGGCACAGCCTGATTTAAAGTTCATGAACTCCAAGGCCAGGAGGTACTGTTGGTGCCTGCTTGTTCTCCACTTTGCTCCCAGGACCTAATTCCTATTCCCTCGTAAGAAGCTCCTGCTTGTTAGGGTCCTGCTGCCTGGTTCCCCCTGGATCCCATGTCCTCATTCACTGAGAGCTGGAGCTCCATCTTCTGTTCTGCATTGCCCCTTTTGTCAAACTCAGTGAAGCTGACCACACCGATGCCCCATCCAGTACCCTGGCTGCTCAGTTGCCTTGACCTTCTCATCTCTAATGACCATTTCTTCCTCCATTCCTCCTCAAGGTCATCATTTGAACCTTGTCACCACCAAAAATTGTCAGGTCTCTGCAAGCCTAATGCCACTGTCTTCCACATCTTCCTCTCCTTAATGTGCTTGCTTAAGTGTCTACTGCAACAATTCTTCAACTCTGTGCAGGTCTCCTTTCTATTGGCTCCATCACTCCATCACTTTTTACTGTCCATCAGTCACTGCCAGTGCTCACTCTTTTTGTGCAGCTTAGGGTACATGGTCCATCACAGTATACGCTCTCCTCAAAAATTCTCATTCTCAGAATCCCCTAATCTTCTAGTATAGAACCTACAAAACACTGATTGGATCCAACCATCCATTTCTCCATGCCTTTATTCAAGTAACTTAATATTACTATGGAAAAGCCATGTAAATAGACTGCTTTCACTCTAAGTTCATGATCACAGACCTCAAAGCAGTACTGAAAACTGCTTAGGCAACACTACTGTGTTTTTCTCGTAAACCAGCATTCATATTTCTAGAGGCCATTTTTCATGTATTTTTAATCTTTAAAATTCCCACAATCCTTCCTTCTTCTTACTCTCAGGTAATGAACTATCTTCACATTTCATTGAGAAAAGAGAAGCTATCAAATATGAACTCCCTCATTTTTCCACCTTAAATCTACATATTTATGCTGTTGTCCTCTTCTCCTCCCCTCTGGTCAGTTGTGTCTGCACCCCATCAAAGGCAACCAGTCCACTGGTGTTCCAAGTGGACTCTCCCCATTCATTACATCATTCCCCATTGGCATCTGCCTCTCTATTGGATCATTCCCATTGGCATACACATGCACTAGTATCTCTTGGCTGTTTCTTCTGTAATTTGTATCTGTACTTCTAGATAATGCAGCTATTTTTAGCTTCTTCAATGATATAATTTCATTTATTTTTATTTTTTATTTGTTAATACTCACCTGAGGACAAGAGAGAGAGAGAGAGAGAGAGAGAGGGAGAGAGAAACATTGATTGGTTGCCTCCCATACATGCCCTGACCAGGTATCAAACCTGCATTCTAGATATGTGCCCTGACCAGGGCTTAAATCCACACCTTTTGGTATACAGGATAATGCTCTGACCAACTGAGCCACCTGACCAGGGCAATTTTAAATACTTTCCATTGCTTTTCTGCAATATTCTCATGCACATTTCACCTCCTTCCATCCTCCCAGTATAGTTATATCACCATTTTTGGCTAAATCAATATGCAGTGTTTGCATTACTGTGACTTCTGTACTCATAGCTGAACCATGGAGGATATTCTTTTAAAGGTCAGCTTTGTTTTTCTTGGGGTTACTAGTTACTTAATTTTTCATTGCTTTTTAAAAAGTATCTGTTACTAAGTTTTTACCAAACTTTCCAATCAAATTGCAAATCTCCTCTCCATGAGTCACAGGAATCCAACCCAAGACGGTTTTGCACTCTTGAGTCTGGTACCTTGGCTTTTGTGGCTGAAGTATGAATTAGTTGGGAGTGTCAAGGCAGATCCAAGATGATAGAGGAGTAAGTGAAAACTACACTAACCTTCTCCCGGGACCAACTTGGAATTACAACTAAGTTGTAGAGACATCATCCTTAATAACTAACTGAACACTAGCTGGAGAGGAGCCTATAACCATGAACAGACAGAAGAAACCACTCTTCACCACAATGAGACTGGTAGGGAGAGCAGAGGAGATGCAAGGGGGCTGTCTAGGCTCCCATGGGTGGCAGGTGGAGTTTCAGAGGGATATTTCAGTGGCCAGGGGGTTTCCCCTGAGAAGTGTGGGTTGTAAACCCCAAGCTGGGCTCCCCAGCTTATAGAACCAGAGCTGGAAAGGAACCTAGACAACATCCAGCTGTGAAAAGAATCAGGGTTTCTCTCTGCCAGGGAGAGATGGCTGGAGACACAGAGAGCCTCTTACAAGGTCAACACACAAAATTTTGTTTGCAATGACTTATCCTGGGCTCAGGCCAAGGGAAGGAAGAGTGGACTAGAGACACTTGAGAGGAGTCTTAGGTTGGTGGCTCTGAGGAGAGAACTGAAGAAACAGCCACCAAGATTCCTGTGCTGAGTCATTCCCAATACTGCAGAGGCCATCTTTCTCAGGCAGAGAACTCCTCTCTGAGGGGAAGCAGTAGACCTGCCCACAGGAATTACTTTGCCTCATTCTGGGGAGCTTAAACCAGGCTGCTGATTACAGCTTGAGGCTATATCATTGATAAGTTTAACAGCTAAGGCAGGTCTCTGGGAGCTCTTTGAGATTTCAGCTGACCTTCCCCAGGGCCTGGTTCTGATAATAGCTGGCCTTGGTGCACAACCCGGTTCTTTCTGTACACAGACAGTCCAAGCAGAGGGAGCCACATGCTGTGAATCATTGATAGCTCCAAAGAGGTTGACCAGGGCCAGTCATAAGCAGTGTCTGACAAAGAACTGCATCAGAGTGTTTGCAGAGCTAACTAATACATAGAAAAAGAAAGAAGCAACAAAAATGAGAAGATAAATAAACAGACCCCAAATGAAATAACAAGAGAATTCTCCAAACTAAGAGCTAGATGAAATGGAGGCAAGCAATTTATCAGATAGTTTAGAGTAATGATTATAAAGATACTCAACAGAATGAAAAAAGACACAGAAATCATAAAAAAGAACCAATCAGAAATACAGAATGCAACATCTGAAATAAATAATACACTGGAGGGAGTGTCAGGCCTATATGCTTGCATATGGTCTCTTTAGTATGGTGGTCATAGAATAGCTGAAATTCTCACATTGCAGCTCAGGATGCTAAGAGTGAATGTTCCAGCAAAAGTGGAAGTTGTACGGCCTTTTGGACCTTGAATGGGCAGTCAGTCACATTATGTCTCCATATTGTAATGGCTGAAGTAGTCACAAGCTCACCCAAACTCAAGGAGAAGGTACATAAACCTCACCTCTCAATCAGAGGAATGTCAAAGAACATTTGTGGCTATGTTTTAAAACTGCCACAGAGATGCGTACACTTACACTTGCATGTGAGTAGAAAGCCTTTAGAAGGAATCACAAGAAACTTGGTAAGGGAGAAACTGGAGACAAAAGTAGAAAAGATACTAACTTCACCCTATAAGCCATTTTGCATCTTTCAAATTTTGCATCATGTGCTTGAACTACCTTTTCAAAAAACTAAGTGTTTTTACCAAGTCACAGCTTTTCCTGGAGCTACACTTTCTCCTAGAAGCCACGATGGTTACCAGGAGACTCTAGACCAGCACTGTTCAATAGAACTTCCTTTGATGATGTAAATATCCTATGTCTGCACTGTCAAATGTAGTATGCACTAGCCACATGTCGTTTTTAGAAGTAAAATTACAATAAATTTAAATTGAATTCCTTAATCATACTAGCCACATGTCAAGTCCTCACTAACCACACATGTCTGGTAACATCATTCCAGCAGTCCAGCACTGGAAGATCGAAGGAGTGCACATGAATGGGACCATGGCATAGGGCCTAAGATCCCTTGGGTCAATGGCCTCCAAACATTTTTACACAGGCCCTCCTAAAACAACTTTAAAGAAATACATACCCCCTTGAAAAAAATAAAAGTTGACATCTAAATGCTTCATCTTTAGTTTAAAAGTTTGTTTTTGTAGGAGTTATAAAAGATTAAACATTTTATAAGATAAGAACTATAATCAGAATAAATATTTCATGAGGTGGTTTGATAAGATAGGTTTAATTACTGAATAATGCAGACTGAATCTGAAAGAAATCCTGTAAAAATTCTAGCTCCACTAATCTATCCTGCTTTGGTTGTTCTAAATTTAGAGCACCTCCATGCAGGCCACCTTCACCCTGAACAGAAATATGTACAAGACAGGGAAAGACAGGAAGCCCTGAGGGGGCTTCCTGCCTTGATGAATCATTAAAGAAGCTCATGGGAAACCAATACATCAATCCCCCCTTCTCCCCCCCTTTTTTTTAACTCATGGAGGGTTTTACACCCCAGAGAAAAGCTCCATGTTGAGATTATGATGGGTGAGAGGCACATGGGAATTTTTACAAGATGATTTTAGAAATCTGTTCTTGGAATTAGGACTCTGGAAGTGGATTCTCTTTAGATCATTCATGGACATTTCATGAATGAAAGATCAGTAGACCTTTGAGTGTACTTGAGCCCCAGTTTGAAGACAACTGCCATAGAAAGATGGAAGAGGGGCTTGGCACCAGTTAGTTACCTGCTGCAACTGCTGCTGCTGCTGCTGCAAAAGTTTCCACTGGAACCTGCCAAAGAGTACATGAGGACAGTACTGGAGCAGAGGCAGGGTGGCCCTGTCAGCATCACTGCCACTGGCCTCTGGCCTGCCCTCCAAGGCTTGTTCATCACTAAGCTGGAACTACTGCCTGGGTTTCTTCCACAGAAGCTCACTTCTCTTGTCTGGAATTTTTAAGTCTGTTCTCAGTGGAAAGGACCAAACACAGTGTAGCTTTCTTCCAGGATTAGGAACAGTCAGCAAGGCAAGGTTAGTTCCTAGTTGATTGTGCTCCAATACTTCCCTCCTTTCCATCACCCCCTTCTCCCTCTCCACCTAATTACTTCAGATGCAATATACAACAGAGATGGGCTTGGTGAATCACAGGCCACTAGAATGGGGGCTCAGGGGTGAGAGGAGCTGACTCAGCACATCAGAGTGAACAGTAGTCTAATTTTACTAAGAGCTGGTCAGAGTGTCCTCCTCTGTAAGGTGTGCTGTTATTTCTGACCTGGAGGTTGCTCTTAAGATAACAGTTGCAAGGAGTCAAAATTAGTCTTCAAAGTCTCCGAAATCAGCCTCTGACTACATCTCACTGGGTGGTGTTTATGCGCCATGTCAGAGACCAATACACCACCACTTAAAATGTCCAACGTAGAATCTGTTTTTATTTCTGACCAACTCAGGATAAAATAATGCTTTTTTGGTCAAATACTAGATGTGTATTTGGCTTGTATCTAAGAACTCTATTGTACAAAAAGTATATATTTTTTACAGCCAGGAATTGCACTTAGTATGTGGGGGTCTCACATTGTGAGAGTCAGGAACTGAGACCCCACATGAAGGCAGAACAGAGGTGAGGGCTACCTTTCATGTCTCCCTCCCACCCACACAAATGACCACTGAGGGGCTCACGGGCAGAAGCACAGAGAGCATTTAAATGGCCATTTAAAAATCTCCCCCTGCCTCCTCTCTTTGCCCAGCAGTTTGTAGTTGAATTTTTTAAGTCTGCATCTGTGTAGGATGCATCTCTGCTGTGTTCCCTTGTGCCATCACTATTTTTGGTCTTCTCAGGAAGGTGGTAGGTATGATGAACTGCCACTTCATGGCAGGCATTGTACTAAGCAGTTTACTCTATGCACATCTTCAGATAGGGGTTAGCACACAGGCCCTTCCACCTCACCCTGCTCCCCATTTAAAAACTCCACCTCTCTTTACTTGCAGAGTCACAGAACAAATGGACAGCCAAAAAGATGGATGACATTTGGCCCACTTCTTCGCACAGGAGAGCCTGAATCTGTGGCAAGGAAGTGGCAAAAGTGGTGGCAATTAAACACTCAATGATCAAATGAGTGTCTGAGTGGAGCCTGTTCCAGGGGAAAGCAAAAGGGACCCAGCGAGACACAGCCACTGAACAAGTTGAACTGAAGATGAAGATGGATGAGTTAAGTCCAGGAAAGTAAAAGTACTTCATTTGCCAAAAGGAATGCCATCTTCATGGTCTTCAGTGAGCGAAGCTTAGGCTAGCAATGTATTTTCTCTAATTTTCTGCCGTGGGGCAACTTCCAAAATGTCAATTAATAACTTTGACAGCATGGTCTCCATTTGCCTGTGATTGTTATTATAAAGAAAAGTCATCACCTACGATGAACACAATTGATTTAATAGCTTTTAGGACTCATCACCATTTATTTCATCATGTTAACTTTGGTGGCACATGCTAATCTTTCCTTGGAAATGGATTCCATATTAACATTGCCACAAGATAATTCACATGCTGCTGGTTTTCTTCCCCTATCACGTCCCCTTCATTGAACTTACAATGTTCTTTTCCCAAAAGGCCATGTGAGAAGGTATACTGAGGCACGCTTCCAGTGGAGTTCTCCTTAGTCCACTACCTACATGGCCTATCTCGCCCTGCAGATGCCAGAGATGAAACAAGGACAAACCAGCCAAAACATAACAGGCCCTTTTGTTTGCAGCCAGTTATACCAGTTCCTCAAGGGAATCGTATTTCTGGTCCAATGCTGCCAAAGACCACCTTCTAGTAGTTTAATGATAAGTCGGCTGATGCTATACTACCTCTGTCACTGTATTTTCTTTGAAGTAACCATTACCAAACTATTAGGGTACTGTTTATCCAAGGAGAAAAAGGCTGGTAGCTCCCTTTTTAACTGGGACCCCAGCCCTCTGCATGTCTCTCAATCTCAGGACACATTTGTTCCTGTCCACCTCGGCACTGTCTGCCCTGGAATTATTAGTTGCCCCATGCACTCTCTGTTTGTGCATAGTCAGGGACTGACTGTCTTTTAAATGTATCCCCATCCCCAAGCTCTCAATTCTGCTCACATTGAACCCCTGTGAGATTCCCTTCCACTCCTCCTATTCCTTCAAGGCCTAGTTCTAGGTCTCTTGACATCTACCAACCATTCTCTCCCTTCACCAATGCTGACATCTTTCTCTGAACTTTAAGCCCTTTCTATAGGCCTCCCAAGCTCCCCAGTACCTTGACACCTGTTTCTGCATTGGAGCTGTTACTGTGTTTCTGTGGATAAGTCTTCCCAACCTGATAGACCTTCACCTATTTCAGAGCACGGACTCTGGATTATTTATATTGGCATTTCCCTCACCCACTTTACAACCATGTCTGGTACTGTGCCTTGATTCCATTGGCGGCAAAGTATTGCACATGCAGTACTCAAGCCCAGAGCTTGCAAGATAAACCTTAGCCTCCAAACATGCAAGCTATGGCTTCTCCAGGGCTTCTCCAGAGTTCTTGCTCAGCCTCCCCATTCCACTCTGGTACCATCAGATCCTTAGGTTGCACAGGCCAATGTGGCCTGTGGGGACCCAGTGCTGGAGGGCTGGATGGCAACCACCAGGGTAGGCTCTGTCTACCACCTGGGATCACTTTGAGAGTCAAGGACTGAGAGGTCTTTAAGTGGCAGAGAACTTGAGATCACAAAATGGAAAAGAACGGAGGTAGGCCCTGCCTTTGCTATATCTCTCACTTGAATTCTTCAGAAATATGAAAAATAACCTTGTTTTCATTCCCTTTCACTTGACCATGGTATTCACAGTTCCTAGCCCTGCCACCATGCCCCCTGGACACAGCCCCCACCCCCATCCCCTGCAGAGGAGTTTCAGCCCCTCCATGTGGGCAGGGGTGGAAAAGTTCTGCTCCAGCTGTTTATTCAAGAAAGAACTATTATCTACTATGTGCTGGTGAGCAAAACAGACCTCTGACCTTGTGAGCTTACGATCTAGTAGGGGGAAGACATGCATTAAACAATATACATAATCAATAATATAATGTGCTAGGAGATGATTGAGTGTGATGGAAAAGCTCCTGGAGTAGGGTGGGGAAAATCAGTTTGAACAGTGAGGGTCAACAAATCACCTCAAATTTCATGGGTCACAGAGTTCAAACCTCTAGAGAGCTCTTTCACATATGGAAACATCACCCTTATCAGCATGAAGGAGGAGCTTTTCCAGTAGAAACTGGCAACTTGTAAAGCTCTGTTGGTGGTAGAAGAGGCTCTTAGACACAGTTCCTGAGATCTGCTTGATGGCATTCATATTAGTTTTCCTAGGGTTACCATAACAAAGTGCCACAAACTGGATGGCTTGGAACAACAGAATTTATTGCTTCACAGTTCTGGAGGCTGGAAGTCCAAAGTCAAGATGTCAGCAGGGTCATGCTTCCTCAGCAACCTGTAGCAGAATCCTTTTTTGCCTCTTCCTAACTTCTGGTGGTTGCAGGCCATCTTTGGTGTGACTCGGCTTGTAGCTGCATTTCTCCAACCTCTGTCTTTGTCATCACATGGTATTCTCCTAAGTCTCTGTCTTCACATGGTCATCATCCTACAAGGACATCAGTTATGTTGGATTGGGTCCTTATAAGTAGGGACCCATCCTGCTTTACTACAACCTCATCTTAACTAATTGTATCTGCAATGACTTTATTTCCAAATAACATCACATTTTGAGGTACTGGGGATACACATATCTTTTTTAGAGAGACATGATTCAACCATAACAGCATTGGATTGGGGAAAATGGGGTGATGGCCAAAGATAGGGGTACCCTTGGAGCTGACAGTCCTGCAGGAGAGAGAGCCAGGATGGCCACAAAACTCCCTTGCAAATGGAAATATTTTCAGAAAGCAAACAATCATGAGCACAAGGGCATGGGTTCAGAAGACAAAAAGTCTGACAGAGCAGAGTGAAGCAAAGGGAAAGTACGGCAAGAATAAGGAGAGAGGAGGTCGAAGGAAGAAGGGGGCACCTGAGCCCAGGGGGACACATGGGCAGTGAGAGGCACAGGAAGGGAGGGAAGAAAGCACATTCTGAAGGACAGGAAACCACAGATTCAATGTAGGAAGTCTTGGTTTTGCAAGTGATTATTCTGGAGTTCATTAAGCAACTTCCTGCATGAGGCTAGATGGGCAGTGTGTGTTCTTTCTAGCAAGCTGGTGGTCTTGCTTCATCTTGGTATAAAAGGTGAAAGAGCACATGGGAGAAGCCCAGAGCCAAGGCATTTTGAGCCAGGTTCCTTGAGCCATAGACCCAAGACCAGCCTGACAGACATCCCAGCTAGGGGGAGAGCAGGACTGCCTGGAGGAACAAAGCTGTTTGCTATGGGAGCTGAGCCCAGAGGTTGGCCAGACACTGCATACCCCTATCTCATACCAGGGAGTAGGCACAGCACAGGTCCTCCCAGCTCTCTCAGGCTCAGAGATGAACACCGTTCTCTGCAGCCCGTTAGAATCTTCACTACCATCCCACCCATCTCTCTCTGAGGGCATTCAGCCACAGTTCAAGCAAGACAAGAAGTAATGAGTTGGTGGGGGAGGGGCAGGTTTCTCTCTCTGGGGTTCTAGGGAAACATGTCTTGCTTCCTTCTGTACGTATCTTTGTGAAGCACAGACCTGCTCTTCTGTCATCCTTCAGCATATTTGGAAAGGAGGTGGTGGTTCCCCACAGCCTGTAGGCACCCAGTATCTGCAGCCACCACACTGGACTGAGGTTCATGCAGTAGGTACTGAACCTCTCATGTTCCCTGGCAGTGCCCATCAAAATGTCCCCACCTTGTGCTCCATTTTGTTTCCTAATAGATGGTAAATGCTTAATTTGATAAGTCAATCAGAAAAAGAAATGTTGCAAAAACTGAATGTGTTTATAGATTATTAGAAGGTCTGCCTTGGAAAAAGTCCAGCCATTGTCAATATAAAAAGAACAGTTTACACAATATAACCTGGCAGCCAAGGAGAGTAGACTGGAATGTGCATGCATGAACAGTGATGACTTCACTGTACTAGTCAATAGGGCCAGCACATGCTGTTGAGTTAGCATGCGTACTGGGTGGCCATCACATTCAAAATGACTGAGTGAGCAGAGCTGTGAATCTGCATGACATTTTGCATTAAGCTTGAACATTCCTCTATGGAAACTATTTGGATGATTCAGAAGGTGCAGCTATGGGCAATGCATCTACTCATGTACCCTGTCTTGTACAGAGTTTTTTTGGCAAAGAATCAAATCACCCAGGTGACTCAGACCCCTATAGTCCAGACCTGACACCCTGTGACTTCTGGCTTTTCCCAAAACTAAAATCATCTTTGAAAAAGAAGATATTTCAGACTATCAGTGAGATTCAGGGAAATACGACGGTGTAGCGAATGGCAATTGGGAGAACTGTGTGAGGTCTCAAGGAGCCTACTTTGAAGGAGACTGAGGGGCTCATTGTCCTATAGATAGTGTTTCTTGTATCTTGTATCTTCTTCAATAAATGTCTATTTTTTATATTACATGGCTGGATACCTTCTGCACAGACCTCATATTCTCAACTGACTCTCTTAGAGAATTTGGTTGCACAGAGCAGGAAGTGACCCTAGGCAGTTAAGCAGAAAACTCACTTAATGAAAGCACAGGCAGTTGCTCACAGCGTGGGCAGAGGAAACGTCTTCTCTATCACCACCTCTGGTGGCTGGACACTTGGCACTGCTCCCTTGGACTTGACTTGGCCACAGCACCTGTGGGTCATTTCCACAGTGACCTGGGCCTTTGTACCACTTCTTTAAGACAGACAGTCCCAGGCTGCAACATTTGGTTGGAGCACCAGGTCCTGGGTTTCTTGCCAGCTTTCTGGACATGGGGAAAAGGCCATCCATAAATTTCATTTCTGTAGTGAAATGTGGAAACTTTTTTCCTATTTTAGGATTCCTCCTAAATAGGAAGAGAGAGTTCAGTGTGAGCAGCCTAAAAGAACAGCTGTTTACTGAAGTAATATTGTGAATATTCATAAGGACCTCCCAAGATAAGTTCCTAATCCGAGAACGCCTCTCCTCAGGATTTCAGGTACCATGACAGAGGGGTGGGGAGACTTGCTCCATGTCATAGGCAAAAGCCTTAAGAGTCAAAGCTCAGTTCTTCTCATTATAGATCCAAGTCCCGTTGATTGCACTGGCCTCATTACATACGTTGCACATAGTGAATGTTCAACCAGCATTTGCTAAATGAATGAGTGAATTGTTGGGTCTTTCACCATGCAATCACCTGCCTCAAACACACATGAAAAAAGGCGGGATAAAATTATCAACAGTAAAATCTCAGGGTTTTGGGGTAAGTTATTTAATCTCTCTAGATTGCAGTCTCCTTATCTTGTAAGATAAAACGTTGGCTGATGTCTAAGAACTTCCTTTTGAGTAAACTGCAAAAAGAATGTTGATTGCATATAAGACAATAGGAAATTGAACACTGATTAGATAACTTGATGTTAAGGAATTACTATTAACTATTTTTTAGGTGAGATAATAATGATATGGTTTGGCTTTTAAAGTGTCCTTGGTTTTTTTTTTTTTTTTTGCTTTTGTTTTTTAATCCTGACCTGAGGATATGTTTTACTGATTTTAGAGAGAGAGAGAGAGAGAGAGAGAGAGAGAAGGGAGGACAGGAGGGAGGGAGGAAGGGAGGGAGAAAGAGAGAGAGAGACAGACAGACAGACTGATATGAGAGAGAAACATCAGTCACTTGCCTCCTGTACACATCCCAACCAGAAATAGAACACGCAACCTAGGTAATGTGCCTTGACTGGGAACTGAACCTGCAACCTTTCGGTGTATGCGATGATGTTCCAACCAAATGAACCACCTGGCCAGAGCTACAGTGTCTTTGTTTTTTAAAGATCCATGCTGACCTGGTTGGCATAGGTCAGTGGATTGAGAGCAGGCTGTGAACCAAAGTGTTGCAGGTTTGATTCCCCACCAGGGCACATGCTTGGGTTGCAGGCCATAACCCCCAGCAACCACACATTGATGTTTCTCTCTCTCTCTCTGTCTCCCTCCCTTCCCTCTCTAGAGATAAATAAATAAAATCTTAAAAAAAAAAGATCCATGCTGAAATAATTTTGGGTGAAACAATATGTTGTCTGGTATCTGCTTTATAATTAGAGCAAGGAAGCGGGCAGGGAAATAGGTGAAAGAGTCCCTGAGCTGATCGTTGTTAAGGCTTGGCAATGTGAACATGAGGGTTTGTTTCCATCTTTTGTCTACATTTTATGTTTGAAAGTGTCCATAATAAAAAAAATTTTTTAAATATAACTCTTCCCGTAGCCCCTGTAGTGCTCATCACAGTCAGAACTTGCGGTGGACCCTGCTAGTTGTGTACCTGTCATCTCTTGTTCCCTGGGTCTTTATTAACAGAAGCTCCAGTTCCATCCAGTTACCTATTTTTCCACACACAGACCCAGTGACTCAAGACAGGTGACCTCCATCCTCTCGTTAGTCTCAGCCGATCGGAGCAAGCCCCGCCTTCTCGCCAATGAATGACTGGTTCTGGAAGGACATGGAATGCAAGGAGAAGTGTGCCAGAGCTTCTGAAAGGGTCCTCCCTACTCTCCTGGAAGGCCTCTGAAGGCAGCACTTCTCTCCTCAGATGCCACCATCAGCTGTGCTTTATCCTAGACTAGACGAGGGAGGAAGCCAACATGCTGAACAGTGGAGCAGAGAGAGAGAGAGAAAAAAAAAAAAACTTGACTCCTTGATACAAGTGCTGAGCTGCTGGAGCAAACAACCCCGAAGCCTACCCTCTCTCCGGACTCTGTTACATGGTATAATTAATACCTGTTCTTATTGGTGGAGCTGATTTGATTTTACAACCTAGAGTATCCTAACAGATACAGTGCTCAGCAAACACTCACCTTGACTACGGTGGAATGAGGATGGTCCTGCATTTACCTCCGTCGTTTGAGATGTAGGAAGTAACAGTGTAGGGGAAAAGGGCAGCGGTAGGAGGGGTCTGTCAGAGGGTGGAGACACTGGCATGCCCTGGCGCCATTCTCAGTCCAGACAGACAATTCTCCCTGAGGTCAGACCACCCTGCTTTGAGTGACACTAACCTGCAGCTCCAGGGCAAGTGTCAGTAACAGGAAAGCTGTGCCCCGCCCTTGCTGCTGTGGATTGCCTTTAGAACACGGTGGCACCCATTCTTGGCAGAACATTCACCACGAAAATTCTGCAAGTTCATTTTTATTAGTAAGGAATCCTGGAGGAAGGCTATTAACAGGAGCAGGCAGCAGGGGAGGGCCTGCAGCTGGTGGAGGGCTCTGACTCTGCCCACACGTTAGAGATGGACTTGCTGGTCTTTCCTTCATCCAGGTGTCCCACTTTCCCCATCCTTCTTAAAGGGACTTGAAATCCAGGGGATGACACCCTTGAATTGAGCCTGGGGTTACTCATAAAGCAGAGAACTTCTCTATAGTTTTTTCAGTAAAAGCTAATTAATATTTAATTGCTGGGAACCTCAGAGTAGGGGTCCTCCTGGACTCTCCTTTCTCCGGCACCCACTGCGGGCAGTCAAGCCCCAAATTTTCAACTTATTACTTCCCAGTCTCTTGTTGAGTCATCCCCCGCTTTTCACCTTCTCTGCCACTGCCCCAGTGCAAATCATCACCATCGCTCCCTCACCCCATGATTGCAATCCAGGGGTGTCCAACTCATTTTCACCAGGCGCCACAGCAGCTTCACAGTTGCTTTCAAATGACCGAATGTAATTTTAGGACTGTATTAATGTAACTACACCTTAACAGTTAAGCAAGAGCTCGGCACTGCCACTGGGTAGAAATAAGGTGTTGGGATGGATAAAACAAGGTGCCCGCCGGATTAGGACCGTGGGCCTTGTGTTGCTACCTGTGCAATAGCCTAACAGTCTCCCTGAATTGATTCCTGCCTCTTCCAACCCCTTCTCTCCACAACAGCCAGAGTGATCTCTTAAAAATGCAAATCTGAGGTGTCTTTTCCTTTTCTGGAACCCATCAATTGTTGCCCACTGCCAATCATGTTCTCCCAGCCTCTGCCTACCCACTCCCCCCACCCCAGCCTACACACTCCCTCCCCTGTTGTCTCCACCTGGAATCCAGGTTATCAGAGTTCCTTAAGCACACCTGCACACTCACCTCAAGGCTTTCCACCTAAGCTGCCCCACCACACCACCGGTGCATGCGGAGCTCTCTGCTCTCCAGCCCTCCCCCTCATTTCCACATGCCCTGCTCCTTTGTGTCTTCACTTAAATACCACTTCCTTGGAGAGAAGGCTTCTTACTCTGTCTCCCACGCCCAGCCGAGTTTATGTGAGCCCACAGCATCCTGTTCTTCTCTTTCTTAATAGTCAATATAATTGGAAACTGTTGCTTAATGTCTTTCTTTCCCACTAGATTTTAAGTGTAAAGAGGGTACAGATTTTGTCCACATAGCTCCACACCATCCTGAACACCTGTTACCATGCCTGGCCCTCAACTGATGATTCATAAATAAGTATTGGTTGGCTGCCTGTCAGAGGTAGCTACTGTTGAGACCTCCCAGGAGTGTGTTCCCAATTGCCCCTCAAAACCCTATTTGGCCTCTTAGAAGCCCATGGAACTTCACGCCCACCACACCAGCGCACAGCGCATGAAAAGAACCAGGTGTAAACAAACCAGGGGCCATTGGGAACCTGCAAGCAATGTTTTTGCCATACAGGGAAAAATGGCTTATTAGAATTCAGAACATTCCCCTCACAGACTTGTTTCTCACTGTTTGTTCTAAAATGTTTTGTATGACTCAAAGATTCAGACTACAGACTTGAAAGAGAAAGCAAGGCTGAGAGGAAGAAAGGCTGGCGCCATTTCCTGTTCCCCCACAGCACACATCAGGGGAGGCAGCGTCCTTGTCCTCCTGCTTCCTCGGCAATAGCAGAAGCCTTTAAAGTCCCCAAGTGAGCGCCCTCACCTGGGCTGCAGGGAGAGGTGTGGTGGGAAAAGCCACAGCTATGATACCCAGGCGTGGGGACCACATGAAGTGCCACAGATGGGAACCACTGGTCCCTTTCCCTGAGACAAGGGCATTCGAGGAGCTCCATGTCCTGAAAGGAGGTGTGACCCTGGGGCTGGAGCGGGTGCATGTGCACCCTCCCTCCTCTACACGAGGCTGTCAGGGTTATGTAGACTCATCTCTACTCTGGGTGTGAGAACACCCATTTCTCTTCAGAGTCAGCCACAGTCACTGGAAATTCATTGTCATGTCTCCCTCTGAAAAAGTCATGGAGTCACTTTTTCCTGGTGGGAGGTGGGAGCAGCTAGCCCTGGGCCACGTCAGTCCAGTGGCAGTTTCCTGGACCCAGCCAGGTGGCTAAGGCATCATGGTCTCCCAGAGGTGGGCCTGGCCACGGGGACTCTGGGAACTTGCCATATTGGAAATGGGGAAGGCAGAGGGTGTTAAACACAGAGACAGATTGTCAGAGTACAGAGGGTGGCAAGATTCAGCAGGCCTGCACTTGAATTCGGGCCTTGTGACCAAGAGCTCCTTACCTTTCTGAGGCTCACTGTCCTGAGGTCACACAGGTCTTCCTGGGGACCTGAAGAGAAATGCACGTGGATTCTGTGGCATTCAGGTGGCTCTGGATTCAAGATACAACTTGAACAATTATTATACAGAGGCTGAGCTTGAGAACCTAACCTCGCTTCTCCCACCTCACCATCCTGCCTTCAGAGCTGTTTCTCCACCACACACACCAATCCTGCCAGCCCTGGGCAGGAAGCTTTCTGGACCTCCCAAGGCCACACGGGAACTTCTCATCTGCTGAAGCTTCCCTAACCAGAGTGAGAACATGCCCCAGAGCAAGAGATGAAATTTCTTTTAAGTCCCTTGTTCTATTTTAAAAATTCATGTGAATTTTTGTTTCTTATTCTGCGATACATCCATGCTTGTTTTAATATAAGTATGTTATTTTCTTTAAATATTCAAATTAAATGTACAATTCTGAGAAGTTCCTGGGAGAAGGGGGTGGGCGGTAAGGAAGAGGAAGGAGGGCCTGGCCCCTCACATTCTGAAATTTGTTTAATTCTCCCCATAACCCTATAAGCTAGGAACTTCCCTTTTTGTGGAAGAATTAAAACATTACGGCTTTGTAAAACAGTGTATGAGCATCCCCCACAGTGTTAACTCCCTAAAAGAATCCCATGTAAACAATATCTGTAGTCCTTTTCTTGCCACTGACCTTGCCGAGTGTGGAACATCCGGCTCCCTGGGTCTGTGAGGCGCGCCTCACGTGTACAGTCCCTTGCAGGCACTGTCCCTACCCTTTCAATGGATGGCAGTGGCCTCCTGCCTAGATCCCATTCTGTTAATTAAATGTAAGCTTTGGCATGAAGTCAGCTGTGCCGTAAGCTGAGAGAAGTGATAGGAGGGACACTTCTTAAGGCCCTGCCTGATCTTTGTTTTAGAAGCTGCTGAGCCCAGTGGGGATTCACTATCCAGTACAGTCATGAGCCAGCTACTCAGGGGTGTGTTTGCATAGAGAGAGGGGGTAATGTGCACTTCAACGCAGAGGCTGGGGAGGAGGGATGGGGCTGGATGTTATGGTGTCTGTGCCCCCTGCCCTGTGGATGAGAGGGTGCAATTAGAAAGAAGTTGCAGGCAGGTCAATGAGCTCCTTGCAATGGGGACCTTGGAGCCCCAGGCACAGAGGGTGACACACAACATGGGGTTGGGATGAAGGCCCATCTCTTCATGTCAGCAGGGCAGGTAGGGGCTCAGGAGGAAGGCAGTGCTCCCAGAAATCCTAGCCAAAACAGTCACCAGCAGCTTCACAGGGAGCAGTGGGCAGTGCAAGGGCTAGGCAGAAGGTCCCAAGACAGGAGGTACTTCTTTCCCATGGAGAAGACTTCAGCAACATTGTGGGGAGACTTCCAGGGGATGCCAGGGCAGGGGTAATGAGCCAGTATAGTTTAATGTTAATACTTTTTAATGAATATTCACACACAGGCAGGGCTTGGGGAAATTAATCTTAGAGAAAAATTCCATCAACCAAGCATTAATCATGTGATTTTTTTCCTATAGTGTATATGTGCCTAAAATCAAAAACAGAAAATAGACAAATTGGAACTCTATATGAAATGGCTTTGCCCCTTCAAAGTGGTACTGAAGGAGGTTATGCACTCATTCCAAGAAGCTCACAGCATTTGCAGATATCATCTTTGGGAACTGACTTCAGAGCCATCCTGTGAGTCATGCTTTAGAGTCAGCTGGTCTGACCACTCATGTCATTCCTCAGGTTTGCCTTCAAATAACTTTTGTGTGATTCCAAAGATAAAATCCTTCCTCCAATGATTATCCTCTTTCACCAAGCCCGTTTCTCTGCAGGCAGGACATCTCTTGAACCAGTAGTACCAGTGGAACCAGTGGTTCATCTTTGCCCACTCAAGCCCTGGCCAGGCCCTTCAGAAATGCTGGATCACTATTTAGTTCTGTGGTTGTTCCCTTCGCCCCACGGGGCTCTTTCCATCACTATTGTGCCTTATACACATTGTGGACATCAAAACATTTGCATTATCTTTGCTGGCGTTTTTTTTTATATTAAATAGTTAACATTTGTTCCAGAAAGGGAAGGGTTATTCTAAGTCTGCACCCACCAAAACCTACAGCAGAAATGCCTTCTGGCAGGAGCATCAACCATTCAGCTTTTTTTGTTGGTTGACGTCACAGAGAACAGTCTGTCAACATTTTTCCTTACGTTGCTTTTCTTTTCGGGGGCACAGAATGGAGATGAAAAAGCACAGCTCTGGGAGCTGACAGAACTGAGAGCTGGCACTCAAGGGATTGATTATGTATTCACTTATTTATTACAATTTTTTAAAAAATGGCCCAGCTGCTTCAGCTTATGCAAGCTGGGTTGAAGTATTTCACTCGATAGTGTTCTCATCTGGTGGCTACAATACTGAGTGATTTAATGCAAAGGTTTTTTTCAAACCTAAAAGAAGAAAATCAAAATTAAGTAAAAAATAATGTTGAAAACTGAAGCTGGAATTCACACACTCAAGTGTTTTAAAGAAATGCCCACCTCTTTGCTTCCCCTTCCGTATGGGCTGATCCATAGTAGCCACCCTTTCCAGTGGTGCCTGTAAGAACACCTCACAGGACAGAATTCCCCAGTCTGATGTGGGTCCCTCAGGGGACCTCAGCAGCCCAGGCCCAGACCTGTTCACCTGTGTCTTGTAAATGCCCCCTGGTGATCGTGCTGTGGCCCTCTGGTGGAGAATATGCAATCTACAGCCATCAGATCGCTGCTGCCCTGTGGTTTCTATCTCGTGATTGTCATTATTCCTGATAAATTATGTTTGCTCAAATGACGGACTAGCCCCATTCCAATGGTCTTAGACAGAAGGAGAAGTTCATTGGCTCATGGAACTGGGAATGCAGGGGTAGGTTTGGCACACAGTGTGGTTTGGTTAAGCTACTCAAATAGTGTCAAGCTCAGGCTTCCCTCACCTCTTGGCTTGGCTGCCTCATGTTGACGATTTTCTCAGACAAGCTCTGTTGTGACAGCAGGATGGCTGCCAGCTACCCTGGCATCAGAACCTCCGAGTCCATCAGAAAGTTAGTTTCTCTTTCTCAGTCATTTGAATAAAATTCTATGACTTGACTCTCTCTGTGGTCCAAATGGATTCCCAAGCAGCCATTTCATCTCTACCAGGCCAAGTTCATTGGTAGAACACAGAAGCCACTCTAGGTACTTAAAGCAGAGAGGGTTTAACTCCAGTATTAGGTGCTTGCAAAATTGTTGGATGGTCTAAAGCAGCAATTTTCAACTGGTGTGCCACAAGAATGTTTAAAACATGCAATACCTGACTAGTCAGGAGCACCGACCTATTTTCCCTTAGATCATCAAATAAAAAAATGAAAACAGCCAACACAACAATAGCTGTCTGGTGTGAATGCCCTGTCTTGAACCATAAATATATAGGTCACAGGGTTGTATCTTATTGGCACATTGCATAATAAGGTTGTGTCTGGTTGGTTAATTTTTGGTACCAGAAATCCTTATATACAAGTATAGGTGCCTGATTTTTTAAAAAGTCACTTCAGAACAAAAAGGGTAAGTAATTACTATCATTATTTTTTTGTGATACAATAAATATTACATCTATTTTATCAGATCAGCAAAAAATATATTTTTCTGTGTGCTGCAGAATTTTAGTAATTAGTTTATGTGTGCCATGAGGTGAAACAGGTTGAAGATCACTGGTCTAAAGGAATGAAAGGAAAGGTCAAGTCCACCTGTAGCCCAGGGACTGACAGTGGGACGAGTTCGATTGCCCAGAGGAAACTAGATTGTAGTGTAACTATTATACTGCTGCTAGAAGGAGAGGTAAAGATGCTGGATAACAAAACCAAAAAATGTCTTCTGTAAGGTATATATGATGCTTTATTGTTTACAAGTACCTCCACCTACGCTCCTCCATTTGATTCTCACAAAAGCACCATGGGAGGAAGGTCAATATATTCCCATTTTACAAATGAGAAAGTGCAGACTCAGAGGTTAAGATTGTGCCCAAGTTAATCCCTTACAGCTGGTGAGGGGTAGTACTTAGATTCAGACTCAGTCTTCTGGCTCGAATTCCACTACTTGGGCTGCAGTGGACTGTGGAAGAAACTTCATTCTGAAACAAAGGTTTCAGGCCCCAGCCCTTGTGTGCAGAGCCCTGTGCCAGGGGCCTATGCGGGAAGGCGTCCCGGCTTCCTGGCAGCTATGGGCCAGGTGGGTGCACAGGGTCACAGAGGACCCTGTATAAGAGGAGTGGAGGGAAACTTGCATAAACACCTTGGATGTTTTGCCCACCTTTCATTTGGGGTTTATGTGAAGAAAAGAAACGGAGTTTTCAGGTGCGTTTGTCTAATGCGGGGTGTTTCAAGATACCACAGTATCATTTTAAATATCTGAATTTCTCCTAATTACTAATATTTTTAGTATTAGCCATTCCCATGTAAATGCAAAATCTCCTTTGATAATAGATCAAAGCAGATCCCGCCTCCAAGCCTTCCCTGTGGGCTGGAAAATGACTGGGTTTGCACAAACCTGATTAGAGCTGCACAGAGCTGCTACCAGCCCTACAAATGCCTCCGGTGTCAGGACCTAGAAAAACTCCACTGCCAGGTCAGCAAGGGCTTCCTCTCCAGTGACTCTCAGAGACTTGGGCCATTTTAGTGACAGAGATCTCAAAACCAGACTGCATAGTGTCCTGGTAGCACCACATTGTAAAGAAGGGGGCTTACTCCAGGGTCAGTGGGGCAGCAAGACTTTGTTCTTGGGGAAGAAGAGGAAGCATTACCATCTGTCCTCTGGAGGTCAGATACTGCATGGCCCTGTGCAGCTGCCACGTGCAGATGGCTCCACCCCACTGGGTAATGGGGCTGAAGATCACATTTGCGATCAAGGAAATTCCTCCTTTCCACATGTGTGGCTTGGCCATCACACTCCTAGAATCCTCACCACCTGTCTTGGGCTGCTCTAAATTACCACCGACTGGGTGATTTAAATAACAAATATTTATTTCTCACAGTTCTGGAAGATGGGATGTCCAAAAGTAATGTGTTAGTGGTTTCGGTTCTGATGAGAGCCCTCTTCCTGGTTTGCAGATGACCTCCTTCTTGTGTCCTCACGTGCTGAAGGACAGAGAGCAAACTTTTCTCATAAGACCGTAATCCCACCATGGGGGCTCCACTCTCATGACCTAATTACTTCTCAGAGGCTCTACTCCTAATACCGTCACATGGAGGGTTGGCATTTCAACACACACAAAGATTCAGTTCATAGCACCATCCTGCTGTAGGGGAGGCTGGGGTAAGAGCTGGTCACTCCTGGAGTCTTGGCCCAAAGTGACCAAGTTGTGCCTTTCTTTTTGTCCTCCACAGCAGACCCTGATGATGCCTTTATGACATTCCACACAGTAAGCTGGTTGGTTCTGTTTTTCTCCAATTGCTTACTTTCAAACAAAGTTAAGAAAACACTGCTTTTATCGGCTGAATTTTGCCTCTCCCAAAATTTACTTGTTGATGTCCTATCCCCCAGCTCCACAGAATGCGACTGTTTTGGGAGGGAGGGTCTTTAAAGAGGTAGTAAATTTGAGGTAAGGTGATTAGGGGGACCTAATCCAATAACAATGGTGTCCTTATAAGGAAAGATTAGACATGCACAGAAGGAAGACCAAATAAGGACTCGAGGAGAAGATGCCTATCTACAGGCCAAGGAGAGAGGCCTCAGAAGAAAGTAACCCTGCTGATACTTGATCTTGGAATTCTGGCCTCTAGGACCATGAGACAATAAACTGTTGTTTAAGCCACCTTGTCAGTGGTGCTTGGTTACAGCATCCCTAGTAGGCTAATACACCTTCCCTTCAGACCAACTGTCAGTATGATTTCCTGCCTCTGTTCTCTGGCCCTTATCTTAATAGCACTCCTGACAATTTGCCCTCCAGATTCAGAGATGGCAATGAAGCTATGACCGGTACGTGTGTAAATGAAGTCATCTCCCAAGCATGGCCCTGGACTCATTCATACACACCTTCTTTCTCTGGCTCCCTCTAGGGCCAAGAAAAGGCAAAGGCTTACCAGGTGCTTCTGGCTAGGGAGCAGTCCATGGACGGAAACTGAGAGGAGGTGAGGGCCACACGTATGTGATAGCTGTCCCTGGTCTCTGCCTTTGCCATTCTAGCCAACCGCCTCACTGGGTATTTATACCTCCATGTCTTCTCACCATTAGTGGCTTAATCCAGTGGGCCTTGTCTTCCCACGTTTATCTCCAACTACATCAACACAACTCGCAGACACATGTAATGCCTGGATTGGCTCATGCTTCCTAGACAGGGTTAGTGCCTTGTCTCATGCATGCATGATAGGCTCATCATGGTCACACGTCTGAGCTGATCAGACCTTATCAATCATGGCAGTTGATGTACCCTCTTGCTCTCAGTCCTTCATGGTATAGCTTGTGTACTTGTTACAGTATTTTAAAAAAACATTGTGAAATCTTAGGAGAATAAGGGTTAACTGCATCATTAGTAGTTGTACAGTGCAGATTGCCTCTCCCCTTCAGAAGTCTCATAGCACCTGGTGTTTTAAGACAACCAGTCTTTCCATCTGCACCTCAAGACAATCACATTTGTGTGTCTGCTGTCTCTACCAATCTTCCTTTGTGGACAGGCTCTTTCTGGGACCCACTATGTCATTTCCACTGTACCCAGCACAAATCCTGACATGCATAGGGGCTTAATTAATATTTATTGAAGGAATAAATTATGCTCATAATTTAGATTGATTTGCACTTATTAGCATTTTAATTTCAAAATTGTTCTCCTTTTTCATCCTCACTGTAACCATCTTTACAGTTAAGGAAACAGAGATACATGAAAGTAGAGGGGAAGGTCCCCTAGGCTGTCATGAGGAACCTCTACTCTGCTTTTTCAAGCACAATTTTCTCCTCATTCTCTTTGGGTCTGACACTCTTAAGATGAGTCTCTTCCAAAATAATTAGCATAGCACTTCCTGTGGTACCTGGACTAAAGTAGGCATTCAGTAAAGATCTGATGAAAGATGTTTGGATGAATGAATGAATGAATGAATGAATGAATATATGAATGAACAAACCCCAGAGTAAAGTACAGATGTTCTTATTCAGCCAACCAGTACCTCAAACTTTCTTAAAATTTGTCCTCATCATTGGGCCTAATCACCTTCACTTAGAACATGGTTTTGACAATGTTTGCACCAGGCGTCCCAACCTCAGAAGAAGCCATAACCTTGGTGACTTTGCCAAGAATCCAGAATTTTCCACAGCAGTACAACTTCCTCTGAAGCCTCCTGTTTGGCCTTAAAAATCCATGTGGATTGTGCGGTCTACTCTATAACACAGGTGTATTCATGTATATGTTTTTAATTACTTGTAGCTGAATGAAACTGATGCTCTATGAAGATGTGCCCTCCACTGTAGGTTCCAGCACCTCTGGCACATCACTGTATGTTCAGGGGTCTATGTATCGTGAGTGATTAGCAAATGCTTAGGCCAAGGTACATAGAAAATATTAGAACTACTTGTATGTACCTTTCTCATTACCCTGCCACTTCACAAGAAGAGGGACAGAGAGTCAGGCTGTAAAGTCTGTAATTCATGCACATCTTCCTCTTCTTTCAGGGTCTGGGAAGGTCAGGAGGAAATGAGGGTTTTTGACCTCATAAAAATGAGAAAGAGTCTTCTCCATTCTTCTATCACCTGCTGGGTTGCTGAGTTAGGAAATCCCTATGGGATTCCCAAGGGTGGCACTGTCCTGCCTTAAGCCCAGCTAACAGCGGGCAGGACCCCAGTGTCCACCCTTGCCTTCCCCCACCCCTGGCGGGCAGGGTCAGGGTGGGAGAGCTTTCTTGGACCCTGCGGTCCGGAGCCAAGCAGGGCTGTTGGTGGGTACTCGGAGGCCCTCAGAGCAGTGCCTGCTGTCACCCCTGAAATGAGAGAAACCTGGATTGTTTGTGACATCCAGAGGTCAAAGAAGGAAGAAACTGACTGGCCAGAGTATGCATGAGGGTGGGAATAGCTTGATCTTAAACTGGGTGTATCTACAATTACATTTTTAGCTCAATGTCAACAAGTGGCTCGAGGTACAACCTTCCCTGTGGTCTGCATTCCCAGCACACAAGCAAATCTACCTCAGGCTGCCAGACAGAGGCCCAACAGCAAAGAGATCTGACACAGAATGGCAAAGACACACCTCAGAGCAAATATACACATACTGAGCAGAACCAGGAGTCCAGGCACCTCCTGCAGCTCTCAGACGTCAGTGTGCATGGAAAACGCCTGGGGTCGGGCAGCTTATTACAGGTGCAGTTTGAAGGTCCACCCTAGGGACTGTGACCTGTAGCTGTAGGTTGGTCCCAGGGATTTGCATTTTATTTTTTATTATTTTTAGATGTTATTTATTTATTTTTAGACAGAGAAGGGAGGGAGAAAGAGAGGGAGAGAAACAACCATGTGTGGCTGCCTCTGGCACGACCCCCACTGGGGGCCTGACCCATAACCCAGGCATGTGCCCTAGGCTGGGAATCCAACGGGTGACCCTCTGATTCATAGGCTGGTACTCAACCACTGAGCCACACTGGCCAGAATGGAATGTGCGTTTCATATGAGCTCCTCTGATGGGATGGCCTGGGAGCTGCTCTTCACTGAGAGGACAAAGGGAGCCGGAGAGAGGTCATGGGGCAGCTGGGTACAGAGCTGAGGTGCTGGTGGGACAGAGGGAGAGAGATACGCTGCAGCATCCAACAACAAGGGGGCTGGTGGCGAGCTTGGTGGGCTCAGTTTCAATGGAGGGCTCATGCAGGCCTCGGAGCAGGGGCTCCTCCATCTGCAATAGAGCACCAGCAAGTTGAAGCCTCTGCACTCAGCCTCAGTGATAAGTGATGCAACAGAGAATCAGGCCATGCAAATCAAGAAAAGAGCAAGGAATCAGAAAATGTAAACACAGAAAAGAATATTTAAAAAATGCATACAAGGCAAAGAATGAATATGACAAGTATAGGTACTCTTTCAAAATGCTGCAGATGTGGTGGAGAACATGGGTAAAAGGCCTTTTTGCTCAGTGTTTTGTTTCAATCTTTTTGGCGAGGAGAGCATCCCCCATACATTTGCCTGCTGCCTGGAGATGTGGGTAGAGAAGGAGATGCTGAAGGTGCTGGAGGGGCAATCAGGGATGTCCCCGAGGGGGCAGGGCACAGATGACAGACTGGTCATCTTCCTTTTAGACAAAGGAAGTAAATGCTTTTACTCCCTCCTGACCCTCAAGAAGAGTCAGGAAGAAGGATAATAACATATGAAGCCTGGAACAGTTTTGTCTGGGGAGGGGAGTAGGGTTCCCATCGGCAGCTTGCAACTTCTCTGTCATTTTGGGCCCACTCCTCCTGTTTTCCTATGGAGGAACTTCAGCCAGACTGCCTCACCTGGCCTCTCCACCCCCAGGCCTCCCTCTCCTGTGGGGTGTTACCAGGAGGAAGATGCCTTTAGGAGAAAGAGCTGAGAGTGCCGCATTGGGCCCTAGCTCCCTGCTCCCTTCCCTTCTTTCATTTATCTGCTCCCTGCTGTGTTTGGAGGAGGGGGCTGGCTAGGACCACTTCAGGGTGTGAGAACACCAACTCCTCATAGGAGGATCCTAGACCATGGGAGGCACCATGGAGAAGGATTTAGGAGAGTACAATGCTTTCCATCCCACTTTGCAGAGCCCTGCCTTGGTGGGCAGGATTCTGGGACTCACCCCTCTTCTTCTACCTAAGCAGCTCACTCAGCTCATATGTACCTCCTTTGTTTCTGCTTCCTTATGAAGAAAGGCTGCTTCTGGGAATTTTAAAAAATATATTTATTTTTTAAAAACCACAAATCTAGTGCAGCTGCCTCATTTTTCAGATAAGGAGGCCCAGAGAGTAAACTCTCACCTTCCTAGTTTTCAGTTTTGATTTGGGTGTTGGACATTTTCTTAAATTGGATCATACTTTTTATCCAAGTTCTGACTAGAATCAAAAGAATTACAGTGAAACAGATTTTCTTCAAAAGCTGAGTTCAGGTCAGTGACATTGGCAATGGCCAACAAGCAAGCAAACAAGCCCCGGAAACAGGGAGGCGTGTGTGTTTTTTGTCTTAAAACAATAGAAGTTTCTTTGCTTTAATGTTGGATGCTACACGTTTGAAATCAAGGTGTGAGCAGGGTCGCTGCACCTCCAAAGGCTTTCGTAAAGAACCCGGTGCCTCTAGCTTCCGGGTGTTCCTTGGTGTGTGGCACATCAGTCCAATCTGTTTCCATCTTCTCGTGGCCTTCTCCGCTGTGTCTCTGTGTCCCTTCCTCTCCTTAGAAGCACACTGGCCATTGACTCTAGAGCCCACTGTAAGTGCATTTGTTTGTTTTGCTTTTATTGTATCATAAGCTTAATGATTACAGAGATCAGGCCTTACCTCTTCTTATAAGGACACCAGTACTACTTAGGGTCCCACCCCTACAACCTCATTACAGATCTTATCTGTGAATACAGTCACGAGGGGATTGGGGCTTCAACATATGAATTTTGGGGTTTAGTTGACAACAGTCCCTTAACCCCTCTGAGGATGCTCTGCTCTGGGTATGGGCTTGTCCTCTCACACACCTCATCCTGTGCCACTTGACTCAGGCCCAGTCAAGTCTTAGTAACTTTCAGCAGCCCAGCTGGGAGCTGGGAGCACACATACTGCAGACAGCAGTTTCCTTCTGTTTTGCTCTTGGAGATCTGAAATCCTTAAAACCCAGCCGAATGCCAGGAAAAGTGCTCTTGTCCAATATGACCCATGTGGGACCTCTCTGTCCTTTGGAGAGTAGGTTAAATTTGGCCCAAACTCTAATTCCATGGCCCCCCTAGTTTTTTTTTTGCCTGATTACCACCAGCTTCTCCTGGACTCCTTGCTAAGTTCTTTGGGCCTCTTGGCCTCAGATGAGACACAGGAGCCCATCCCTTCACTTTTTCCACACATGTCCAGACACATGCAGCAGTTTCACTCGTCAAGTGGGGACAGCGTGAGATCCTATCAGCGCGAACAACCTTCTGTAACTGCCTCCTGGCCCCTCTCAGCCTTCCCTTCCCATCTTTCCCAAAGCCCAGGTTCTCCTGCTTCACCAGCCCCCTTCCCTCCCAGAGGCTGGTTTCCATTCCAGGGTGCTCACAGGGGTGGAGATAGTGAGCTGCCCAGACCCCCCATCAGGGCCGAGGTACTCATCCCCCACCTGAGGGAGGTGCTGCCTCCCGCAGCTCCCACAGCCCCGTCTCACTTTACAGGGCATCCTAGGCCCAAGGACTTCCACATGGGGCGCAGCCCCATGTTTCAGTTTGAGACAACTCCCAGGAGCGTCCCAGCTAAGGCGCCCCTTGGGATCGGCTGCCTCCTTTGCTGCGACTTCCCCCTCCGCTCAGTCAGGCTGTCCTTCATCGCAGGTGTCATCCTGACAGCCTTCCCTGATACACTTCCTGCTCTCAAACCTCCACCTCAGAGACCATCTCTGGAAAACGGGACCCACTACCCATGGTCTGGCTGTCATAGGGGCTGCCCCTTCATGGGAATCTGAACTCCCCCAGGCTCCCCAGAGTCCCGGCAAATCCAAGTCTCTCCAGTCCTGACCATCATCTCCATTTTATTGACAGAGAAACTAAGGTTCAGACAGGAGGAGGCATGCAGGCCCAGCTGCCACCATTCTATCAGTGACTGAGCCCACTGGAAGGTCATAGCTACTGGGTTATGTGTAACTCCTGTTAGTGTGGTTAGTTGACTCACCATGTGGCCCTGTGGGGGCCTGATGGTAAAACTAAGCCCCATGGTCCTGGCTATGGGAGAAGAAAAATCTCTCCCCCACCCTTAGTCCACCCCCTTGTGCTGCCTTGCAGGCCTGCTCTATCCACAATCCATTCTTCTTAGTTAGCATCTCCACTCTTTCCCATTTGGAAAGCTCAAATCTCCCTGTTGGATTTGGATCAGGTTTTTTCAGTTGCCAGGAACTGAGCCCACTGTGGATGCCTCAGGTAGGCTCAGGTGATCTCAGGAACTCCCACGAAGCAAGAGTGCTGGAGCTTAGGAAGGGTCATTCCCAGACCCGCAGACAGCACCTGTCATCTCCTGTCGGGAGGCAGTAGTGCATGTGGCTAAAAGCGAGGCCTCGGGAGCCTATTCAGTTTATGTCGTGGCTTCACTGTGAGTCCTCTTGGGCACAACTTCTTCTTCCTCTGTAAAATGAGGCTAATCTATCGCATAGGATTGCTATGAGAATAAATTAGTAAATTAATGTAAAGGTCTAAGTCTAGCACTTGGCCTATGTGAAGCACTCTAGGCTGCTTATTCTCTTTCACTTGTGGGTTCTCCTCTCTCCTCCTTCTGTGTGTTGTTCTCTCCTTTTGTAGCCACTTCCCAGGGGTCCCCATGAGTTAGGCATGCATGTGACCAGATAATAGTCACTTGATTCTCCTCTACTTGATTTTCAGCTCGAAGATCTGTTCATTTCCTCTGTGGCCCTTTATTTGGGACTCCTATGAGAAGGGGTGTGATTTTTGAACCTGATCATTGAAGATAAGTTGTTGGCAACTTGGGTTGGCCCTCCTCAAATCAGGTGCCCCCCTCAGTCCAGTCCTGTGTGGCTGGGATCATGGGGACAACTGAGTCCCTCTGCACTCAGCAGGCACATGGTAGGGAGTGTGGGGAGGGCAGAATGCCCAAATACAAGTACACCTGCTGCATCATTCTGTGAAACAGCCACAATCTTTGACTTCCCCATCACTATGGTTTCTTTCTCTTCCTAACATGTTCAAAGGTATCTTTTTTATGGCTTTGCTTCCTCTCCACCTCCTTAACCCTTACATTGGACCGCCCCCTCTACCCACTCACCTGGAAGCATTTTCTTGGAGGCCCTATTTGTCTCCTCGAAACATCCACAGATGTCTGCTCGGTTCTTTTCCTCCTGAACTCTCTGCATCATTGAGCCTTCTGATTATCCCTCTATAAAATCTCCCCCCTTGTTTTCCATCCTTATGGTCCTCCTGCTTCGCTACTTCTGCTACTTTAATAGATACTTGGGGGTCTAATCTCTGTCTTACGTCATAAGCTTCTAGAAGTTAGACACTGTCTTGCACAATTCCACAGTCCACACAGGCTTCCACACAATAGTGTTCAATTTGCACTGTGAGCATTTTAGTTAGCTTTTGCTAGATTGTGCTGCAGGAACAGCCTCAAAATCCTACTGGCTTAAAACAGCAAAGGTTTTTCTCTCTTGCTCATGTTTCACTCCTGTAGGTCAGCACAGCTCCACTGAGCCCCGTCCAGCTCTAAGCAACACATCTCTTTCATTGTAGGACTCAGGCTGAGGGAATAAGTCTCATCCAGGATAAAAACTGTTGGGGAAGAAAAGAGCAGGAGACCTGACAAAAATACATAGTGGCTCTTAAAGCTTCTTTTTGGAACAGGCCCTGTCACTTCTACTCACAATCCATTGACCAAAAGTAGCCCACAGCCAAGCATGATGTCCTCAGGGTGGGAAGCAGGAAGACATCACAAGTCATATGGCAATGAGGTGCTTTTATAGGAAGGGGGTTGTGAACAAGTGGGAAAATTATACAGCATTGCACAAAGTAATTAAACAGTACTGTTTAGGAACCATTGACGGGGGCAGGCTTAAAGGCATTACATAGGAAGTGCGATGGCAGCCATAATTCTATACAACGAGGGGTCAGTTTTAAGTTATGACTCCACCCAGAATATGACAACTCTCCCATGAAATGGGGCCTAAGGCCTCTGCTCCACCTGGTGCTGCCTCCACACAGAAAACAAACAGCCGTCAGAACGTGCAGGGGGTAGAGACAGGAGCTACAAGCCCCACAATCCAGGGCCAGATTTTTCAGAGCTTGATGGAGGAAATCGAAGTATTTTGTAGGAAACAATGGACACTTAGTGTTTAATGGTTAGGTTTTATGCAAGAGCAAGCGCAAAGGCTGAGGCATCACCAAGAGCCTGAGGCTAGAGGCAGCAGATGACACTGGGCAAGAACAACATGGAAACCCGAAGTCGACCTGGATTCGACTGCAGCAATGCCTTCAGTTAGACGGGTGGAGTCATTGCCCCTTCCCTGGTGGAAGAGGACCAGAGACAACCCTTGAGGTCCTTTGTTGTTAAGCACGAAGAATAAAATGTATCTGGTTCTTACCGCAGAGTGTTGGGTTAGTTTCAATGAGTATTTGGAGCTGGTTTCATAGACATCTTGAGGAATCATTATCTGGACTGAGTGGGACCTACCTGCCTAGCACAGTGCTGGTATCCAGAATGGGTGAAACCGGGTGAACAGCCCTTCAATCCAGAATTCAGTGTTACTGAGGTTTGTATCCAGGCATGATAAGCATTCTCAATGCAGGAGATCCATTCTTCCTGGACCTCAGATGGAGCCAGGTTCCTGGGAAGGAGGAGGAGGAGGCCCCTGGTGGGGCTGAACCTAGTTAATGGATGCAATTGCTCTGTCAGGGACATGGACTAATTGTTAGAGGGCATGATTTGAGAACCCAGAGGTGAGTGTTTCTTTTTAGCAGCTTTGGCTGATTCTGAGCCACCCTTGATATGAAACTCAGACTCTGAGCTAGCTCTAACTAGGAATCCAATTGCACCAAACTGTCACGACAGCTTCCAATCTCACTGGAGAATGTTCAGAGGCGCAGGAGCAGTTCACATTGCACGGCACATAGTGTCTTTCTCGCAAACCTCTTTATAAGACAGAAATCTTTGGGGGGCAAGTCTCTTCGTCTAAATCTCCTCCTGCTCCCCCTACAGGAAATGGGGTGGGTTGAGAGTGGGGGACTGCTTCTTTCTTCATCTTTCCCCCACAACAGTTCCTCCTTCTCCAAGGAAGCCCCCTCCTGCCCTGCAGTGTGGCTGGGGTGGCTCCCTTTACCCCACAAAGGGGCGATCACAGCATCTTTCCCTCAAAGATAGCTTCTTCCCTCCAGAAACCTTCATGTAACAGCTACCAAGAAGAAATTTTCTCTGTATCATTACGAAATGTACAGATATGTTTTTGTGTGTGTGATTGTATACAGTTATATAGCCACTTACTAACTTTGAGAAACTTATTTCATGTACCCAAACCTCATCTCACATACATGAATGAGAACCAGAGGAGAGGGGACAGTTTGGCTTAGTGGATGAGTGCTCGGACCCTCGGCCTGCCTGGGCTGCCACTCCTGCCTGGGTAACAAGGACAAATTACCTCAAGTCTTTAAGTTTTGGGTTCCAGATCTATAAAGTGGGGAACTACTAGTGTCTGTCTCATGGAATGGGGAGTGGTATACCATTTAACTCTCACACCACATACAGTGCTGAGCATTGTTCCTGGCATGTGATAAGTGCTCCAGAAATATTAGTAATTACTTTTATCTTAGCAATACTTCTACCAGCAAAGAGAATATGTTCCAATCACAAATTTTGTTAAAGACTTGTGTAGTTGTCATAAATGTGTCTGCACGTTTCTGTCACTTCATCAAGAGAGGGAGTTGAGTTCCCCTTATGCGCTGGCTTTAGGGCTGTGCTCCTGACCAGGTGAATGGGGCAAGGCAACGAGGTGCGTCTTCAGAGGCCAGGCTGGAGAAGGCAGTACAGCTCTCACCTGGCTCTTCCCCTTGTCTTGGGACGCCTGCCTTTAGAACCCATATGCACTGTGGTGAGGAGGTCCAGAGCACACGAGAAGACATGTGTGAGGGCACCTGTCCACTGTGCCCACTGAAGTATGTCAGACACAAGTCTGAATACCTTGACTTCATTCGTATGATGGTCCGCATGATTTTTTTTTGCAAAATACTTTTATTTGTACATTCATGAAAACTTCATAATAACTCTGTGGGGCAGGTAGGGTAATATTAGTGCCCCTAGAGATATATGAGAAAAGTCAAGGTTCAGAAAAGCCCAAGGTCACACAGCAACAGCAGAGCTAAGACTAGAACCCAGGTCTGCTCTTTTCCCACAGTACCATGACTTTATGAATGAGCTGCTTAGAACCACATTTCCTGGGTTCTAGTTCAGAAAGTCCCAGAATTCTTCTGAGGCTGGAAGTGCATGGAGTGACATGTGTGTGCACAATTAGGATGCCTGGCCCAGGTCTGTGAGCTGGCAGGACCACCATGCCATCGGTGAACCCGCTTACTCCTAAAAGTGCTGTGTGGGCATTGCTGGGCCTGTGGTCAGCCCCTTGCACAGTGGGTTGGTGCCTGTCCAGAACAGATGGCAGAACCTGGTAGTGACCCTGTCTCATGTTTAAAGACGTGTATTTGGTAGCCAGTTTGAACTTATTGAAAAATCAAGGTTTTTCACATAACCTAATATAAAACATACACTCCATAGTAGTTATCAGATTTTCAAGAATGCTTTCCTTCCTTTCTTGTCTCCTTTACAATTTAATTAGAATTGAGCATAGAAAGTTGATTAAGAAAAACCAGGTCTCTCCTTTGGTGGTCTGGTTGCATCACTGGCTCTGCCCATGGGAGAAAGGTACTATGGCCTCCCAGCATCTCATCACTCAGAGTGACTTCTAGAGCTGAAGGCACACACATAACAGGCGAGACTCGAGGTAACCTCTGGGGTGTGAGAGAGAAACATCAAAACTTTTATTTCTGTTCCATTCAACTCAGTCTTTCCTAATTTCTGTTTTGTATACACGCATACACATGCTTACATCTGTATGTGGTATGTCCTCAATTTTATTATTTTACAGATAGGAATTTCTGTAAAATTTGGAAAGCATTGCTTGAGAACAAAGCTACTCTTTGAGGCAGGAACTACACCTTTTCTTTGTTTTGTTTTCTGCACAGAAAGCTATGGGCTCCCCGTGGGGCAGTTGCTATGGCCTGAAGTCTTTGGGCTGACCCAGTTGCCTTATGGAGGCACAAGACATGCACTTTCCCCTCCTCTTAAGATTCCTCACCTGCTCTACGATCGTCCTGGATGCATGGGAAGAGTTGGGCAGCCAGCAGAGAGGGGAGGAAAGAGTTGCTCTTTGCCTTTGCTGACTCTGGCTCGGACAGATTGCTTGTCCAGAGAGAGCCTGTGCATTTCTCCGACCAATTCTTACATGCTTTCTTTTCCAGCTCTGCAAATTTTGGCTTCCCACTCTTCCCCAAATAAATCAGAACAGTTAGAGTCAGCCTAAAATCACAGGCTCCTGACCCTCCATGCTTGTTTTGAAATTTGAAAGAACTAGCAATTCCAAATAATCCCTATTTGATTGGAAAAGGGGGACAGAGCTTGTAAAAGGTCACAGAAGATTTCCTAAGGAGATCATCCCTGACCATGAAAGCTTTGAAAGATTAACTTAGCAAAGAAAGCTATGTTCTGGGGGATGCAGCCACAGTCCAAGGACCAAAGCCTCAGCGACCAGTCCTCCTAGCCCCACACATGGTGTGCAGCAGTGGCCCAGGTTGCTGAGCATGCAGGAAACCTTGGAGGCCCTGATGCTGGGAAGCTATGTGTTGAGTTAAATCATCTTCCTCCATCAGTGCTTGACAGATTCTGACCCCTCTTTTAGCAAGAGGTATCTAAGTTTACACAGCCTGAAGACTCTAAGGAAGTATTTAAAGCTTCTAACAAAAAAATAAATAATAATCTACCCTGCCTGGCGTGGCTCTGTGGATTGAAAGCCAGCCTGAGAAACGTAAGGTTGCTGGTTTGATTCCTGGTCAGGTCACATGCCTGGGTTGCGGGCCAGGTCCCCAGTAGGGGGTGCTTGAGAGGCAACCACACATTGATGTTTCTCTCCTTTTCCTTCTTCCCTTCTCCTCTCTAAAAATAAATAAATAAAATCTTTTAAAAAATTATATGCAAGGGCTATACCATTCCCATCTATGGATGAAGGAACCAAGTGTGGCTCAGCCTCTATTATTAATAGTAATAATAACAATACTAGCTAGACTTGCATAGCTCTTAATTCTATGTCCATCACTCAAAAAATTTAATCCTTAAGCAATTTATGAGGTAGGTTCTTTTATCCCCATTTTTCAGAGGATGAAACAAAGGCTTGGAGGTTGTCATTTGCCTGGGGTCACACAGCTACTGAATGGCTGGATTCACACCCCTGGAGGCGGGGCCCAGGATCTTTTTAGTGCTCACGTCCATCCACATGAAGAACTAGTCAAATTTTAGTCTCTTAAGTCAAATACACATTTCCCTGTTCTAAATTCTTCATACTCTGATTTGAGTGATTTTAGTTTGCTTAAAATTTTCACATCTAGAGCTACTTATTTGAAGAGCCCTTTCCAATCTCACTCTGAGGCTGAAGGTTAGAAGTTCTGCTTCTCTTCTGGTTATTACATCCATGCCCTTAGCTTCCTGGAGAAATTATTTTGCAGGCTAATTTATTGGGAAATCATTTTGCTGGTTTCTGCATGTGCCATTATGGACAGTAGAGTTCATCTAAGAAACACCCTTGGAGGTTGATCCAGAAACTGTGGGCTGGGCTCGGAGAACCAGAAAAGGTTTCCATGGGGCAGTCTGCTTTGTCAGAACTGCCCTGGACAAGCAAACCATCCACCTGCCTTTAAAGACTTCCTTGGGAGACATGGCAACTCTAGACACAGCTCCTCCTTATGGCTGACACTGGTCACTGGCAGGAAGTTCCCTTTTCTAATCTAAAACATTTTCTCCTTTAGGTTAATGGTAAACATCCAGATGCCTACTTTACTTGCATTACCTCCTTCAACTTTAATCAGCCCCACAAAGAAAGTGCTATTATTATCCCCTTTTGTAGGTGAAGCTAAACATAGATAGGTTAAATAACTTGCCCCAAGTCAACTAGATAGTGGCACAGCCTGGATTTGAATGTGGACAGTCCCTCTCCAGGGTCCAATTTGTAATGCCGTGATGGGTGGTCTCCCTTCCAGGGCCCATGTCCTGTATACAGGACCCTGTGCTGGAGGGAAGACCCATTTGTGGCCTCTGCCTCACAGAAATGAATGCCTGTTATTGCATTGCCTCGGCCTTAAAAAAAACCCACCAAAACAAAACAATAATTAGCTTTAAAACCCCTCAAGTTCAATGTTCATTGAATGTAGGAGGTGACTAATTGTGGTGGGGGATACTTTGAAGGGCATGAACATAATCATGGGCTGGAGTGGAAGATGAAAGGCCACTGTGGTCTCCCCAGCTTCGGGGCAGAGGTCCATGCAGCCAGATGGCCTCATTCTGGGCTTGGACTCCCTGCGGTCCCGCTTTCCTGTGCTTTCATCACCTTGGTGCTCACCTGGCACCTCCGGCACCTTGGGCCCTCCTCTCCAGCTTCCTGTTTCCCCGTGGCTGTGTGCAGGGTGCACTGATCATGCCAAAGTTCTACACCTGACCCACACTTACCTGTGTACTCTGGTTGGTGGGACTTGCTTTCTAACAGTTTAACCAGAGGTTTTGAGAGGTTAAACTTTCCCAGCCTCTGATCATCAAAGTAGGAACACTATTGCTCTGCCAACAGCATACTCATTTGTGTGAAAGAAATAGGGAATAAATATTGCTAGCAAAAATCATAAGTGAAGCATTTCTTCATGACCACTGAAGTGAACTTAAACATGTATATTTACACACATCTGTCAAGACTGGGCTGGAACTTGCTTAACAAATGCAATAAGAAGAATTAGAGTGGCCCCATATGTTATTTTAGTTTCTGAGGAAGTACATGCATTTTAAAAATGCTGCACCTGACATGATGGATATGTTCTTCAGTGCTGTCCCTGTTCGAATGCTTCCTCTTCACACTGCAGTCAGAATAATATTTTTAAAACACAAGCCTGACCATATCACCCCCTCCTGAAAACCCTACAAGAGCCCCCCATTACGGTGATGCTCAAGTGCAAAGTTGTGACAAGACTTGCCCAGACCCCCACTTTGCCCTTCACTCCCTTTCTCTTCATAACTTCTTGCTTTCTATTCTTCACTCGTACTTCCGCCACTTCCCAGCCTTACACATTTGTCCTCTCTGCCCCCGACTCACTCTCTCTTACCCCCCTCTAGGCCACACATTTCTCCTTTGCCTGACTAATCCTATTCATCTTCCTGGATCCTCACGGAAGCCCATCCCCATTAAATTAGGCCAGGGGCTATCGATGGGCTCCCCATCCTGGCCCTATCACCTTTTATTGCACTTACACGTGTCATCAGCCATCTCCTTGGGCAGCTTCATGAGGGTAGAGAATGGGGTCTGTCTTATTCACTGTTGTATCCCCATTGCTACACACAGGATGTGACATAGAGTAGAAGTCCATCAATATTTATTGAATGAATAAATTTACCTATGGTATCTATAAGATCTATTGAACTGCTTCTATAAAAACTTACAAATAAGAGGATCACAAAATAACTACCCATTACTGAACGAGACTGCTGTAGAGAGCCGTTAAAATATGTATATAACATAGTCCCCTAATTTAGTTCCTCATCTTGACCAAGGGAGGCAGCTACCCTGTCATTAGCTCCTCCTTTCATTACCCAAAGTGGGCTATCAGTCTTCCCGAAAACTCAGAACCATGGTATTTAGGTTACTCTCCTAAGCCTTACCTGGGAGTTCTCAAAACATGGTTGTCCAGGGTCTTATGATCAAAGTGTCAAATGTGTTCAAAATGAAACCAAAGCTAATGCATTCACTTCCTTAACCATGGACAGACAAGCACTCACTTGGCATGGATTTTGTTTTGGATTGTGGTCTAGGAATCAGTTTCCTGTTGATTACAGGACGCAAAACATGCCTGTATTTTACACAGACATATGCTCCCTAACTGATTCCGTTCAGGCAGTGGCTTTCAAAGTTCACTTTGTCTCCCACGCCCAGCCCCGACTCCCACTCCAGGAGACATCTGGCAACGTGTAGACTCATTTTTGATTGTCACTATTTGGAAGGGATGCTACTAGCATCTGGAAGTCCAGGGAAGCTGCCAAACATCCTACAATGCACAGGACGGCCCCCACAACATGGAGTGATCTCACCCAGAGCGTTTGCAGAGCCAAGGCCAATGGGCCCTGAGAGGAGAAGACAATCTCAGGACATAAGAACTAGGCCCTGTTTGTCTGTGTGGTGCTTTCCCAGATGCAGAAAAGAATAAAGCAGAAAAGAATAAGTTAAAAGCAATAAGGTGGCTGTGGTTATCTCCCTGCCTATGGTTTAGAAATTAAGATGCACAGCCTGTGTTTAACACAGAATAATTTGGTGTGGAGAGGTTTCCTAGGTAGAGCCCAGACGCGGATTCATGAATTTCCTATGGAAATCTCACAATAAGGCATTTAGCATGGAATTGAAAAGACTCTTGAGTATAAAAGGAATTTTGGTGAATTCAAAATCATATTTGTTTTCCACATTGAAAATGTTCACATCATTTTCTTTTTCTAAGATTATAACCATTTGGACGAAGATATTCACTTGAAATGCAGGTGAAATGTAAACTGCTACTCTTCTACACAGACAGTCCAGTGTATTTATACTTAATCCATAAAGGCATGATGTTACAAAACACATTTGTATATTGTGAAGCCATCTGGCATCAAATTTTCCAATTTATAGACAACTTTGTATTTACATAGCAAATTAGTAAATCAACCATTTTCTCCGGTTTATAAAAGGTCACTGAGGCACACACACAGTGTGTATAAAAGCAGATAAGGCTGATAATACACATTTACAGTAGATACAAATTAATCTTTTATATTTAAGAAAATCCTTTTTTGTATATTTTTTTCTGTATCAGACTCCCCACTGTTAGCAGGCTATCCCATGCTTGTTTATTGCTTTTTGGCTCACTGATTTAATAATCACTTCGGGTTTTTTTACACATATGAATTACTAATGTTCTTATCTCTTTGGCTAATGCAAATGTGATAGAGTGGATGAAAGAAAAAGATAAACTAATTCAGTATTACAGTTCTCTATTACAGTTCTGACTGGTTGATATTAGTTGTTCGTAGCCCCCAGTGGATTAAGTAACACATAACTCACTTTATACACTACAGTGATCAGTCCTGAGTCTTGCATTACTCCATTTGGGCATGAATGGGCAAAGTAAACAAGATATCACATTTTCGGTGAGGTCTAGAATCCTTGGCTTTCCTTTTAGAAAGAATGATGTCACCAGCATCTTAAGCGTCTTAGATTTTAAAATCTCAACTTGAAACTGCGTGTAACTTCCAAGGGAGCATTGCAGACAGAGTGGCAGATCACCAGAGCTAACCACCGTGCGTTATCCTGGTGTGGAATGAGGAATGAATCTCAGCAGACAAGCATTGGAGAATCTTCGTAAAACTTACAGAAAGCAAAAGAACTGCCCTCCACTCCTCCCACAATTCTACTGTGTTATGTTCAAAAAAAGAAGGTTAGGTTTAATTAAAAAAAAAACAGACATAGCAAATAACTCAGGGTCTAAATAAAAGACTAAAAGTGGCTATCACAAGGGATGGTTATTCTTACAGCATTTATATTCACAGTAGAACTGAAAAGTACACACTAAAAATGTTCCTTCACATAAATAAAAACCCTGATTGCTTTAATGCCACAAATAAGACAAATCAAATGAGAGGTGCTCTGTTAATATTCACTCATTTGAAATAATCTTTGAAAACGACTTAAAGGTATAGGCTATCCTCCTTGTGCTTCCTAAGATTGTTAAAGGAACAGAAGAAAACTGGATTTCCTTTTCCAAGGGAAACTATTCTGCTCTTTAAAGGAACAAAAATTCTTCATTCTGTTGCCATTCTCAGATATTTTGGGGGGGAAAAGTTTATTTTAGGGAATAAAAAAACGTATTAATGTAGAAGGGCTAGCCTTCGTTTAAAAAAATTAATTGGCTTCAGTACAAAGAGAAAGAAATGGCTCTAAGGGCAAAATTCAAGTATGGTGACCAATTTTTTAATTGTAAAGTAGGTGCAACATTTAAAAAAAATGTTACAGCACTGCATGACCTGTAATGCTAACAATATTTACAATGACTGCTTACACGAAACCATAGAACTGTAAAAGAGTAGGGGGGAAAACCGTGTAGACTGAAACAACACCTAGTACCCACATAGAAGCCATGAGCAGCCAGTGAAATCATGGGTGCAGACATACTTTACATGGTCTGCTGATGTAAAGTACACACGGGGGGGGGGGGGTGGGCACCGACCTAGTTAGTTTAGAATATCAAAAAAAGAAGGCTTGGTCGACACAAACTTAGTCTGAAGACAAAAAAGCAAAGGCTATGAAAACCTCTGCATATCAACACCCCCACCCCCAATGCACAGACACGGGCACCTCTCTGAATAAAAACAACCGTGTAAACGAAACAGTAGAAAAGCAGATTGGTGCAGAAAAATGGACAACATTAATGGTTTTAACATACCAAACACATTGACTTATAACAAAAATATGCCAACTAAACCACACACAAGATTACTGGAGGTACCTACATGAAGGACTGGGCAGGCCATCCCACCACTGTATGAAGGACAAAACCAACCTACCCCCCGAAGGAAGGGTGCCTGCCTGAGGGCCACTAGGCCATGGTGGCCTGCTGCATGCCAGCAGGCTTTGGGGTAGGGCCGAGGGTGGGAGTGGGAAGGGCACAGAGACACAGGAGACCTGGGGGAAGAATTAAGAACTGTTGACATTAACAGTGAGCTCAGGTGCAGTACTCTGTGTTGCGGCCCCAAGAAACTAATCGGAGGAATGACTTCGGTCTCCTTTTTCCTGAGTTACTAGAACTCTTCCACATCACAGGACTGAGGAGTTTGGGGTGGGATGAGAGGAGGAGTGCGGGAGGTGGTGGGCATTTGGGGGCCAGGGTCAGCTAGGCGGGGCCTCCCGGCAGCTGGATCTTTTAGGCTGTTGAGTGAGCCCCAGGCTAGGGGGACAAGGCAGTGCTCCCTAGGAGTATAAGGATTTGGGGGTGGAGGCTGGTAGTAATAAGAATAAAGGAATAATGGACTTCTTTTGACAACTCATCAACAGAAGTCAGGCTGGAGGCCTGAAAATTTGCTCAACTGCCTGGGAGATAAGGTTATATCACCACTACAAAAATTGTGAAAAAAAGAAAGACGGAAAATTATGTTGTGCTACATTTCTTATTAATAACCTTGTACTTTACAATGGCTCACAGTTTTAGGTTTGTATACTTGTAATGTAGTATTTTCTTTCTACATTTGTTTCAATTTTTTTCTTACTTAATATAATATAAATAATTTGGTTAATAGATTTAACCTGCACATTTAGCCACATTAATATATATATATAAGAATCTGTTAATGGTATAAATAATTCTTTAAATAAAATAAATCTGATATGTTACATAATACTGATAAAAAATTACCATTGCTAATAATTTTGTAAGCCACCTTAACTTCTGGTTTAAGTAATATTGATGAATGGATATATGAAATTTGCTTTGATGATTCATATTTCTTTTCGCTATTAAAGAAAAACTGAATTATAATCAACCTTGCTTCTGATAGTGATTTCAAAGTGGGGCTTTAGCCTCCGTGTCTTGGAACAGAAAGTTTCACCTTGCCAGGCACTGTCTGCAAAAAAACTGAACTCGGAGCCTCGGTGGCGGTGCAGCATCAACTATGTAGTTCCACAGGTGGCTACTGAATGTTGCCTACAGAAATGACTGAGTAAAATAGTCCTCCTAAGATTTCTTTATAAAACCTATTCTACTTTAAAACTTAGGTAAAAAAAATATGCAACAAATGGTTGCAGTTTCTGAATTCTTAATTTAGACCTGTGAGCCCTCATCCCTTTAGAAATCTGCAAGGTTTCAATCTCCTGGACACCCAAAGTCCAGTCCAGAGCTTCCAGGCCAGGTTCATTGCAAACAGACAATAGAAGTGGACACTCGGTGGTGTGCAGTGCATGTCATAATTCAGGGAATACAGCATCATGCCTCTTCTCTGCTGTTAAATACAAAAACAGCATCTTTTACATTATCATAGAAAAGCATTTAGGTTGTATTTTTATTTATCACTTTACACTGGTAGTCTCTGGTAGGTGTACTCCATAGAAACCAAAGAATTTTGTACACTATTTCTTTGTACAATAAAAGATAAAGTGTGCATTAAGTACGCTTGTACATGACAATATTGTACAATATTTACATTTCTGATATCGCCATGAAATTCTGTATTTTCTATATACAACATTGAAAATTCTTCAGAAACATTTGGACTATTTCTTATAATCACAATTTCCGTATTATAGAAAAAAGAGTTTCTTAGTAATCTCTTGACCACTTATCACTCTCATTATTCAGGGATTTTGATTGTTTTTTCCGGCATTCATTACCTTTCCTGACCAAAAAAATACTGTATCATGTTTCCTTTAGCACCCTGTGGCGGCGGTAGCTCTCTGCCAGAGTATAAACATCAACACAACAGTGGCTGGATCAATACCTATCTATAGATATGTCTGTGCACATCCCTCGAATAAACACTGTGCGTGGCGGAGCAGTCCCTGTTATCTGGAGATCTTCCTCCTCTTGGGTTTGGGGGGTCTCATTTGTCTGTCTCCCTGGGGGATTTGGTGAACCTGGAAATACAGAGGCGGGACAAAACAACAACAGAGGTTGAAAATGGAAAGATCGTAGGATTTCTGATAAAGAAACAGAGTAGAGAAATAAACTCAGGCTTTCATTTTCCAATCACTGCTATCGTGGGGCATTCAAAATGTTGACCAAGACCCTAGATCTCCGCGTGCCCACAGTCACTACAGAACAGAAGGGTCCTGGAAACTTCTAAGCAGAGCACATTCTGTGGGCCCCCCAAACAATGGAATGTACAGGAGGAATTGGAAAAATTCATGTGTGGAAAATGTGATGGGTAGTTGCTCCTGCCACTGTCCATTAAAGATGAAAACGAGACCTTTCCTGTCAGAGAGCTCCCGATCATCGAGTTCACTAGAATCTGGAAAGTGGGTAAACACACACCAATAATGTTTTTTCTTCACTCGATCATACTACTTATTTTACAGCTACTAAGAAGGGTCAATGATAGTAAGAACCTTGGCCCAAGGCAGTTTATGTGTGAGAAGAGTCAGGATGGAAAGTAGAACACCACCACCATCTGTTGGCAAATGGAAGCCTGTGTAGTCTGGGAAGAGCAATTAATACAACTCATCTTTATCAACTAACACAGAAACTAGCAGGATTCAGGGCTGTATATCAGACTGAGCAGAGGGGAAGCATTCACAGAAAATGTATGAGACAGCAGGTATGGTGCTGAGGGACAGAGGGCAGGTGCTAGAAGAGTGATTGGGTGCCCTGTGTGGTATGGTAACTACTAATAAGAGAGGGCAAAGTCAAGACCCACGAAAGGCAGGATGGACCCAAGGCAGCAGCATAGCAAATGCTTAATGACCAGCTCCCTGTGGAGGGACAAAAGTTCATTGTAGCATGAGCCAGTTTCCAGGGTGTAAATACTCCTACCGTGGTGAATTTCAAGCTACCAATGTGATGCCACAGAATTTAGAGTTAGGAAGAGATATGAACAATCAGCTCTTGAGATCCACTACAAGCTGGCTCTATTGTATGTTTTAAAAACAGTATCTATATAACAGCAAAGGCCAATGCTCTTCAGGGTCAAATGCAGAAAACTTTTTCAAAAATAATATTTAAATTTTTAAAATAACATTTATGAGTTTTTCAAACTGACTCATTTTCCTATCCCCTTCATACACATTTTAAAAATCATTAGTTTCTGATAAGGAGCTATAACTGAAACTGTTTTATAACCCAGGAAAAAAGCCTTTACTTAAGAATGTAAATTAGTAACCCCTGGGCCAAATGTGGCCTGAAAAAGTATTTTGTTTAGCAGCCACATGATGTTTTAATATTTTAAAAACAGTTGTCAACACTTAAAAAAAGAGAGAGGGAGGGAGGGAAATTTTATTTCTAGATTTCTGGCATCTCACAAAAAATAGGAAAATCTTGCAACACTGGTGCAATTTCCCATATGGTGCAGATCTGCCAGAGCTTGGAAAAGGCTCTCCTCTGGACACAGCACACCCCCAGGGTTGCCGCAGTCCCTATCGCTCCAACCGCCTGCTGGCCATGAAGGCCCAATGCCGTGAGCAGACACTAGTGAGATGCTCGTCAAACCCATTTTCTCTTCTTCCTGAGCAGGCATATGATATAATGTTAAGAGGGCCACGTGCTTCAGTCAGGCTAGGAAAGTCAGCAGAAGTCATGGGCATCCAGGCCTCACCCATAAAACCTATCCTGGTGACTACCTCTGTGTACACTCTTCTCTCAGCGGCTGGGCTGGATGCAAAGCACATAATGGGGCACTCTGAGGCTCTAAGGAATGGTGGACACTAGATACAGAACGAACTTGAGCTGCTGAGTAACTGTGTGGAGCAAGACCTTCACCAGCTAGAATCAGACCTGCATGAACTTTTACTGTGTTGAGTCTCTGAGACTGAGACTGATGGGTGGTAGGCAGCCTGCTCTGACCAGTGCATCTGGTGGGCATTTCTCAGTCCACTCACATTGCTGTTTTTCTCATACCTAACACACCTGACCTATTGACATTGTTTGGTCCTAGAAGGTTGAATGTATAATCCCTGTTCTAGACTTTCCCTGTAATTCTATCAGGAAATTTAACATCTCAGGGCCTCACTTGACCCATCTGTGAAAGGATGGGTTGGATTACAGAGTCTTTAAAGCCCATAAAAATCCAGACACTCTGTGAATCTATACTGTGTATCTGTCATGCAACAGCCACTGGATGGGTTTCAGATAACCTTGTTAACACAAAGCGTCAAGTAAAAGTAAAAGAAATGACCTTTCATAGCTGAGTAGCTTTAGATAATTCACATTTTTAGAGAGATTCCCCAAATTATATTTTAAGGGTTTACATTAGGGGATTGGAGGATAATGATCACATTGCTCACATTCAACACTAGTACATGTACTGTTTAATAAAGAAAAAGTAGACACTACTTCTTTAAAGCAAGAGGTTATAGTGTTAGTTAATTTAGTAACAGAATTTCATGCTGAATATTTTTTTTTAGGTAACAGCAGAAGGGAAATGAGAGGTCTACATACTCTTGATCTTGGCCCTGTTGTTCAATTTCACTTTTCATTCTAGGGACAGAGTGAAATTTGCGCTACTGAACATTTAGCCAACACTGATGAGTGGTCACTGCTACTCAGAATCCAATGCTGAAAGCTGCGGTTTGAACTTCAATACTTTCCTGCTCACATTTTAAAAGAATGCTATGTAGGAACCCCCCCCCCAAAAGTTACTTATATCAGAAAAACACACAGTTAATAGTGCTAGGTTATTTTTTTTTAATTACTTTGAATGTTTTCAATATCAGTTTTTTTTTGAGCCTAGTAATTTAGCATTGCTACGTGAGTTGCTTGACAAAACTTAGAGGCTTCAGCAAAAAAGTGTAATACAATTTATTTTCAAAGAAACACAATATAATGGAAAAATAAATTAACTTACAGTCCCAGACATTTTGTCCAGTTCACTCATGGCCTCATGAATAGCAGCTTCTAAATGGTTATTTAGCTTTCCACTTCTAGAATTAATGAAAATAACACATCAGATTAATAGATTAAAGAAACAAAAGTGCAATTTAATTTCCTAATCAGAAAACAGAAGTACCAATTTCACCAGAGAAAATCAACTTATATTTGCATTTGGAAAATTCAGATGACAAAGCACTCTGGAATTCTCACCACTGAATACTGATGATAAAGTAGCAGAATTATGGGGCAAAAATGGATGCATGACTGGGGAAATGGATTCTTCCCCCTTCCACATGCTTCCTCCTGATAATTTTGCAAGAAATTTGGGCCACGGGTCTCCTTTCCCATAGATGCAGCTTGTCTTCCCAGATTCCAGCCTGCCCTGCATTGCTTCTTGTCCTGGCCTGTTTCTTTGCAGGCAGCCAGGCGATGTGGCCAAGAGGAAGGGCGGAGGGGCTGAATTGCAGGCTCTGGCCACTAGGGTGCTCCCTCTGCCCTCTCTGGAGCTCCTGGCTTCTGGAGTCGAGCTAACGAAGGCTGATATCCAGATGGGAAACGGTTAACTTACCACACCCGAGGCTCCTTCCATGCCTGGGCCCCCCACATTTTCCCCAAAACCAAAATAGCCTAACCATTTGAACAGATAAAGAATGAAGGTCTCAGAGCGTCTGCCACTTGTACGACCATTTCTCCCCACTCGGCTTCTGTTATGCATGTTTGTATTAACACACGCAGTACATCTGCCTGTATTGAAACACATCTAGAAAGCTGTTGAACTAAAATCAGGCAAACCCATACTATCCAGTTCTGTAGGTATGTGCCCTTTGTCCATTCTGTTAACCTATTTCCCCTTCTTTACACATATAAATAATCACCCAATTATTCTGAATAAGGTCATTCATTTCATTTACCTTGTCCTGACAATGACTAGAAAAGCTGCAAAGGTAAAACTTTTTGTAATTGTACTTCAGCATCTATGTGGAGATTGGATTTAAAATTGTGGGAGAATCTGTCTCACAGTCCCATGTAATTTGGTCAAAACGTGTTTAAATACGCATGTGAACTTTAGAGAAATGCCTTTAGATGAGGCCATCTGGTTTACCATAGTCCTCACCAGGTTTTACCCTCATATACCAGTGCTGGGCAAGTCACACATTCAGTTTCTGTGTACACCTTGGGAACTTGGAGTCTTCCATCCCTGGGTAGTATATGGCTAGGCACATCATGGATGCCTATATTTACTAAATAAAAATATGTGTCCGAAGGTAGCACAACAGCTCTATATTTTGGAAAACATATAATATACACTTGTCAGTTTAACTGAAAGGAAAGATTAATGTCTCAGTTTTAACTATATTTTAAAGGTAATATAGCACCCAAACCTTCCCACTTGCCTTTTGCTGACCTGTAAGCCTCTAGCTTTCATATTCTCCCCATTTATTTTTAGAAATGTAAACAATGCAGAAAGGTGCATAAAATAAATTACTCCTAACAAACCCATTTCCAAGAACAAACCTGTTAATAAATTACATATTTTAAGTCTTTTTTAAAATTATTTTATTGTTGTTCAATTAAGTTGTCTGCATTTTCTCCCTCTTTAAGTCTTTTTTATTTGAAAAATTAAAGCTAAAGTTCCCATTTGTCATCAATTTCTGGTCCCATTCTCTCCCACCCTCCTCCCCAAAGGCAACTGTGTTGTATATCCTTCCAGAATGTTTTCACATTTTATATAATGTATCCCATGAACAATACCTAGTATTATTGTGTTGGTTTTTGGAATCTAATGAACAAAATAAACTAGAAAACAAAATAGAAACAGACTTATTAATACAGAGAACTGACAGACAGCTGTCAGAGGGGAGGGGTTGCAGGACTGGGTGAAAAAGGTGAAGGGATTACCACCACCCCCCCAAGAAAAACCCACTGCAAACTCATGGATATAGACAACAGCATGGTGATTACTAGAAGGAAAGAGGGGGTGGGAGGAGGCAGGAGAGGGTATTGGGGGCGGATAAATGGCGATGGAAGGAGGCTTGACTTGGGATGGTGAATATACAATATAATATACAGACGATATATTATAGAATTGTACACCTGAAACCTATGTACTTTTATTAGTCAATGTCACCCCAATAAATTCAATAAATATATATATATATACACACATACAGAAAAGTTGTCCTGATATACACACTATTCTGCAACTTATCTTCCCCTGCCCTTATCACTGTTTTTGAGCACTGTCCAAGTTGATACAACCTATTTATACACTGTCTTTTATTACCTACCCATTCTGGGTTTTAAGAGGCCTTGGTTATTTTGGGGAGTCAGTCTACCTTGTTTTCCCAATGAGGAGTTTGCTAAGCACGATGCTGGGTGGCTGGGCAGGAACCTGGCCCCAGGGCCAGGCCAGGCGGGGGCAAGTTGGCCGAGGTTTCTGTGGGCTGTTGGAGGCAGACTTGAGAGTGTCATGCATGCCTAGTTGTTCAATGGTATTACTCCTTGTGTGATGTGTTGAGTAGATTTATCCTACTCTTTTCTTTTGTATTGAAAAATATGAACAGAAGTTTTAAAATATTTATTTGTTATGCATTTGATTATAAGATCTTATGGGTTTAAAATTGACTACATAAAACCCCGAATGTCTAAACAGAAGGTAAAATGTTTCCATAAAAAAACATCAGAAAATCTTGTTTCTCTCACCTTTACCTTAAAAAAATAGCTATTTATTGAAAATATTCTAAATGCCAAGAATTGTGTTAAACCTTTATGTACATTATCTTATTAAACCCATATAACAATCCTAAAAATTATTGTGACAACTGTTTGTATTCAATACTTCATGACTTTTGAAGGAGAATTGGTTCTAGTTTTGTAATGAGGAAGATGGATATTTAATACCATTTAGTTTTCAAAAGTAGTAAACAAGGAGTCATAAAAAAATTTAACTATTAAACATTACAATAACATTACCATTAAATTACATAATAATTCAACATTACTTGTCAAATGAAAAGATAGAGTTTTAGGAGTTTGTGATCTCATTCTTCAACAAGATATTTAAAATGTTTGTAAATATCTTTGATTAATTTAAACTAAATTAGTACAATATTATTTTTCTTTGACAAACTTAAGTAGTTAATAGAGGAATAAAAGACTACTTTGCAAAAGAGAATAGACACAGAGGTGTGGGATTTGAAATTACTTGAATGTCAAATTTGCAGACCAATTTTTATACTCACTTGTCAGGTCAGGGAAACATGAACTTAAGAAAAAGGGAGAAAAAACTCCGTGAGTGCCAGAAATGAACTATTGGTCAAAATTCGGTCCTCCTGCCAGAGGGCTTCCCTGTGGTGTCTCTTCTACTGTTTCCTATACCCTGCTGACATTTAATAAACATTTTTACTAACGGACATTCTAAAGCCTATTTAACTAAGCAATAGATGTTCATATAATCACATTTCTAGTTATTAATGGAAATAATTGTCACATTTCATCTTCATTACATATATTGTTACATATTATCCTTGACTTCACACACACAAAAAAAGCCAAGTACATGTCTGTGAACAGTAGAAGAAGTAAGAGGGAAGTGAGAAATGGCACATTGCTCTACGCTGTCAGTTTAAAATTTAGGCAACTTTATGTAGAACAGAATGAATTCAGGTAAGACAAGTGTGAAGAACCTCAGACTCCAAAACTCAACTCATAGAGAAAGTATGCAAATATAAGGCAACTTTACACACTAAGTTTCATTTCTTGGTTTTAAAGTAAAAGTGTGGTTTATTTTATTACTTATCCTTTTTCAGCTTCATAAAAATCAGGTTACCAAATAATTTATATGTACAAATAAGACAGAAGATTTGATCCTCACTTAAATGAAACCATAACATGTCTAAAAGCTATGGAATTTTTTCTTAAAGCAATTGCTTCTTTTAAGTACAAGATGACCCTTGAGTAGTGTCTTCAATAAATATGTTAATATTTCTTTTGTGATTCGGCTATAATAAGCACATAAACTTAAAGATATTTTTATCGTACAATTTGTAGGATACTGAGTATTAAAATGAGTACATAAAGCTTTAAACATTTAACATGGTGGTAGAATGTTTCAACTGGCAAAAAGATCAGATAATTTTGTTTTACCTGTATCTTTATAACAAAAATAACTGTTTAGTAAATATTTGTAATGTTCCAAGTATGGTGCTAAGGCTCTAATTACGTTATCTATGTTACAAAAATCCTAAGAGGTAGATAAAAATACATCTCTTTTAGAGATGAATAATTTAGGCTCAGAGAGGTTAAGCAACATACCCGGGGGGAACAGAAAAATGAAGTGAAAGCAACAGGATTTCATCTCAGGTCAAAAACCAACCTCTTCGCAATCTTGTTCCAAATGCCATCTTCCCCTTTCAGACTCTTCCTCTCTTCTTTCCCCCTTACTCTACAAAAACAGTCAAATCTTTGTAATCTGAAAAACTCTTCCACTGTTATTTTTCAGGAACCTCTCACATTAATGGTAGAGACCAAGGGCTACTTTGCTTTTCTACCGACCAGTCCAATGGGAACTGCGTTCACCGAGGTTACCGCTGGCCTCCAGATTGCCTGGTTCAGTGGAGATTGTTCAGTTCTCGCTGTACTGGGCCTCTGTGGAGCATTTTGTCATCCTGAAATGTTTAGTCTTTGGCTTCTAACACTCTACTCTCCTACCCCTGATTCTCCCCCTCCTTGCTGATCATTCTTCTCATCTTCTTCAATATCTCTAGTTAATGTTCAAATGCCCCACTGTTCAGTTCTTAGTCTACCATTCAAATTGATCGAAGTATGTCTGTGTGATTGCAGCCATTTTTACACTGTCAAATACAAATTCTTCCCAGTTTCAGACCTGTGTGTCCAACCCATCCCCAGGGACCCCACACCGCACTCAGCAGTTCTCCCTGTGCTCTCCCGCTCAGTGGGGGGTTCCACCACCCACCGAGTCACCCAGCTGAAACCCCGATTGCTTCCTCTCCTTCACATACCAGTCAGTCACCAAGACGGTCTGTCAGCTCTACCTCCCAAATATTTCTATACCACACTCCTCCTCCATCCTCATTGTTCTCTTCCTGGCTTGAGTCCTCATCCTCCCTCATCTTCTCCTGCAGCCTCCCAAACAATCCCCCACCTTCAAAATTGTTCCCCTAAAATGTATCCTCCACACAGCCATATCTAAAGTGAAAATCCAACCTCCTTCTCTTTCAGGCACTTCCAATAAGATAAAGCATTCTATGGGCCCTCACTAGGCCCTTACACTGTGGCTCCTGCTTACACCTGTAGTTGGATCTCTTACAGTTTCCTGTTCGACACGTTACAGTCCCCAATTCCAGCTGCTGATCCCATCTAAACACCATCTCATGCCACCCCATCTTGGTCCTTGTTTCTTTTGTCTGGCTAGTACCTAGGTAGTGTGTAAGGCTTGGCTCAGGCATCATCTTCCCTAGTAAGTCTTTCTTTACCTGAATTTAATGCCACTTCTCTATTATGCCAAAATGGACTATACATATCACTGTCATTGCAATTTCAGCATTTTACTTATTTGTTTCTGGATCTGTCTTCTTCACCAGTGAGCTCCAGGTCCTGTAGCACTGGTTTTTTGTTAGTCTCCTTAAATTGGGGAATAAATAAATGACTGGGTTCCTCACATCATTTATCATCACTTATGTCCCCTTCTACTAATTGTTTAAGCAATTTGGGTCTGAGTGTCCCCATCTATAAATCGACTCAGTAATTCTGGCCCATCCTGTGATTGCATAAACCACATGTGCACAATATAATCTATCCTTCTGGGCATTTGAAAGGCAAGTCAGTCTATTTAGACCAGAGCATTGTATAAATAAAGCTGTTTTTACTAATGTGTGCTTCATCATTTCTTCCTTACCTCTTCATTCTGTACTCTGAGTTTATAATTTCATCAGAGTTCCTTTAGGTAATGCCACTTAGGACCCATAAAAATCCATTACAGATAGTAAACTGGTTTTGAAGAAAAATTTTAAAAAATCACTGTTTGTTACTCAATACCTTTCAGAAATTGCTGAATAGAAAATTTAGGGGGAAAATACAGCTTTTTCAAGGCACTATGCCTAAGTATTTGCTGGAGTTATTTCATTTCTATGTTATCAACTCTGTTTTGGGTATTTTGCACATAAGCCAGCTAACATGCATGCTTCACTGGAGAAAAAATTTTGGGGATTTTTAAAAAACCAATTAAACAAGTACTGTTGAATATTCTATAGTAAACAATCCATTGCAAACTTGTGATATAAGTAATTTTCAATTTCCCTCTTTTCATCCAGATCTCATATTAATTTTATAGGCCTATCCTAATACTAAGCTCTCTACAGGAAGTGTCACTCAGTCAGAGCAGAGGGCACCTGCCTCACTGTGTCCTCATCAGATTTACAGTGAGTCTGGCCATTCACTCAGCCCTCGTCACAGCCAGTGCCAACTTGCCACCTTCCAAAAGAGTCCAGCGTAGGATTTGGCTCCTTGCAGTTAACATCCTTTAATGAGACATTCCAGTGAGATAACTAGAGTCTCCCCAAGATTTGTTGAGTCCTAAAATTTTACCTCTAGCAAGAATTACTGAAGACCTCACTAAAAGAAAGAGAGTGCCCTTTAACAGATATTGCTATCATTATGTAAACCTTTAATACACACTATGATGAAGTCTGTCCAGAAATAGCCCAGCCATTGTTAATATAATGAGAATGGTTTACAGCAACACTGATATAAACTGTCAGCCAAGGAGACAGGACTGCATTGTGCATGTGCAAACAATGACTTCACTGTACTAGTCAGTGGGGACAGTAGATATCATTGAGCATGTGTACTGTGTGGCCTTCACATTCAAAATGACTGAGTGAGTACAGCAACAAATCTGCACCAAATTTTGTGTAAAGTTTGAACATTCCTCCTTGGAAACTATTGGGATGATTCAGAAGGCCGCAGCTAAGGGCAACTGGTGATTGGCAGCTTCATCACGACAATGCATCTGCTCGTGTATCACATCTTGTGAGATATTTTTGGTGAAACATCAAATCACCCAGGTGATTTAGCCCCCCTACAGCCCTGATTTGGTGGCCTGTGACTTCTGGCTTTTCCCCAAACTAAAATCACCTTTGAAAGGGAAGCGATTTCAGACCATCGATGAGATTCAGGAAAATAAAATGCAGTAGCTAATGGTGACTGGTAGAACTGTGTGAGGTCCAAAGGTGCCTACTTTGAAGGGGACTGAGACATCATTGTCCTATGTACAATGTTTCTTGTATTGTGTGTCTTCTTTAGTAAAGTCTCCATTTTTCATATTACATGGCTGGATATCTTCTGGACAGACCTTGTACACTCCTAATCAGTCCAATTTCATAATTTTTGGATGTTTGATAATATGAAAATTATAGTAACTGAACAGCTCTGTCAATTACACATATTTTAAAATAATTTCCCATATTCATATAGAAAAGCAACTTTTGAAGTTCTTTACCTCAAAATGAAATAATAGTTATGATACATAAAACTACATTGTATTACAGTGAAAACTGTGCTTCAAACATTATTTAACTGTCCACTCTACAGTTACTCAGAATGTATAGATCTGGAAAAACTGGAATAATAACGTCCCAAAGTTCAACTTCTTGTTATAATTCCTAAGAGAACTTATTGCAACTGATCCAAGGAAAAAAATTATTTACCTTCACTTAGATTAATAAGTCAATTTGCCAAACTGGAAATTGTAGACAATTGCTATACTTTCAGATAATTTAATTGCTATATGTTGAGAATATTAATCATATTTTCTTGCTCACTAAATCAGAGGGGTGGAGACGCAGGGAGTTAGAAAAGAGCTAAAGAAGAGGGAAACCCCTCACACAGTATAAGTTGTTGAGAAAATATTTTCTGTAATAGCTGATTTGGCTTGTCTACAATGGTTCTCTTTGGTTATCACTATTAAACTGTTTGTAGGCAGGCTATGAGATGGACAAAATCAGTGAGATGTCATTGGCCTTTCAAAGGAAAACCAATCAATTATATTCCTGAAAAACAAGATGGGAAGGAAAAAAAATAGCGCTTACTTTCTGTTTCTTTTCCGGGCTCGGCTGTAGGCTTCAAAACCTTCTGTTAGTGTCCTCAACTTCTCGGGCTCCACCTGAGTGAAGGCATGAGACCACAGCACATTACCCAGACCTGCCATTGTTAACACTGCTTTTCTTTCCTGCTGTGCACGCAGGCTCTGGCTGGGGGAGGGAGGCTAACACTGGCGCAGCCCTGTCAAAAGTCACAGGTCAGTTCTGGGGGTCCAGGCTGCTGACATCAAGGGAAAGGAAAGACTTTGGCTTTTTAATTGTCAACATTTCAAAAATAGTGTTTTAAGAACAAAACTTGGAATTTAAGTAACTTCCGATTTGAAAACTCGTATAAATCAGAGATCCTGGTTTGCTTTCTTCACTACCTGCTGTTCAGAAACTGCAAATCTGTATTTTATCAGGGAGGACAAGAGCAGCCGTTAGTGAGGGGGGTGGGCTTTGGAGTCAAGAGTAAAGTTTCAATCTGATCTCCAGGCATGAGTAAAGCACTTAAATTTTCTGAGCCTCTGTTTCCTCCTTTAAAATGAGGACGATGGTACCTTGTTGATAGAATGGCTGTGGGTTTAAAATGTGACAAGTCACACTGAACATTTAACCAAGCATAGAGAAGTTAGCTAGCATTACCTGGTGTGTGTTAGGGAGGCCACCCACAGTCCCTACTGGTGTGGGAAGAAGGTGTTGCTACCCCTTATGGGCAGGCCCTCTCCCCTGTCCTGCTTTATCATGACCAGCCTGTGTGAAGCCTGCTGCCTCATCACTATCACTGAGCTGCCAAAGGGTGTCTGGGGGATCGATCGGTGGGGATGGGGGGTGCAGCCTTTGCCACTCACCCACAATGATCTCTTGCTTGGTTCTTGAAGCTACCCATCCCCCCAGGAAAAACAATTAATAAATGGGAACACTTGTATGTAACTTGTGAATAAAAACATCTTTAGAAAAACACTGCTATTTTTATTGATCTTTAGAAAAAAGACAAACTGAGTAAAGACAGTGTTACATGTATAAACACAACTTCACAGCAAATCCCCTGGCCATCCCTTAACACAGCTTTTTCCCAACCCTCCACTACTTTTATGTAAAAACTATAAAAATTCAGAGGCTGACAGAAATGCCTCATGGGTAAGAAGTAAACACTAATAAGTGAGGATATTATCATCACCTTTTGTGTTTAAATTTTCCTGACTCATGAATATTATTTATAAATGATTTTTTTCTTTTACCCCTTTCAAATTTAGTACACAGTAATGATTAATGAAGTGTTTAAGTCACCAAGTCTGAAAACAAGCATTTCTAATCATTCAATGGGAAAAGCAGTCAAATATTGAAAATATTTTCCTTGTAGTAATTTTCTGTATTTCGTCTTAAAGGATCCAAATATCTCACATACACAAGTTCATTGGGGATAGCCAATCTGTAGCATGCCAGAACAGGAGACAACTCTGTTCCAATCACACTTCGTAACATAAGAGCCATGATGGAAATGTCTTATCGGGATGACTGGAAAAGCTTAAGTACAATGAATACAACCATGTGCGGATCTGAAAAAGAAGAAGGTGCCTGGGATACGTTTTCCCCTTTCCTGTGAGACATGAGACTCCATCTTGTATTTACTCCCACAAAGAGAATGTGAAAGCTATTCCACACACTACATTTGTGTAACTTATAGCTAATTCCACTTGTATTTAAATGGATTTCTTGACAGCAGGAAGAAAGTTTTCCTGTAACAGAAGCTTCTATTAGATACAAACTGGCGTGGTGAGAGGTCTCAGAAGGAAGGGATGGATGCAGGCGACAGAAGGCGGATTCACAGTGAGACAAGGTAGGGTACCACAGTGGAAACTTTCCCTGTTGAACTCAACTGAAAAAACAGAACATTAAGTTAGCTTAAACTCTTTTTTTAAATCTTCAACTTTTAATTTTAATTAAATAAGGAATATGGGGCAGTAAAAACATTTCTTGTGCACTTTTATGTAAAAGGCACTGTTTTGTTATTTAATATGGTAATACTGAAAACTAGTATCATTTTTGTTATTTCACAGGTGGGCCTCAGTCTTTGAGTAACATGGCCAGCACTGAAACTCACGTCTGACTCCAAAGCACTCAATCTCTGTCTGCCACCCGACTCTAATACACATTGAAACACTCATTTTATAGGTATACTATACACAGACATGTATGTATGTATACACACAGACATACTCAAAAAAGTAAGTCAAATTATTTGAAATCAAATTGCATTTTTACAGAAATTTAAATTAACACCTGCCCAAATGTTTTCAAAATTTTCCTATGCTTAATTTTCTGGTCATTTTTCTAAACTAAATCTTTACAATGATTTCTTCATTTAATTTTGCCTGTACTGATCAAAGTTACTCTCACAACAAACTACATTGTTTTTAAAGGACTCAGTGAACTGAAAGAGAAAGCAATGATGGTGCTTTCCAAAACTAACTAAATGAGATACTATGTGAAAATTCCCTGTAGGCTTTAATCCTGATAACAGGATTAAATCTCTGGGTGATACCTTCTTAGCTACTTAGTGCTAAGGCGAAGCTGCCACACAAAGGTCAAAGAACAGAGCACAAGCCACATCACAGATTTCATAACGGAGGGAAGACAGCTGACCTCAAGTTCCCCCTTTCGTTCTTTACTGTGCGCCCCATTTCTGCAGCGCCAGCGGCCCTGTGGCCCTGTGGGCTCGCAGCAGCAGGCCCAGCACTAAACTCAGAGTCAGGGGAGGAGGACCTCCCTGCCTGCGCTTTGTGTCCTTGGGAATCCCTCTCTCTGGGCTTCCGTTCTCTCAGCTGTACAGCAGAGATAATTGTGCAGATTTTTATGGGTCACTGAGCGACTCTAAAGAGACAATGAACATGAAGGTGTTTACAAACACCAAAGCAGTGAAAGTATTTTAGGTGCCACATGAACAGGCCTTTAAACATTTTTAATAGTTAGGTACTCATACAAACTTATATTAGAAAAACACAAGAACTACTTTACCTATGATTTCCACATATCATAACTTAGAAGACTGAAGAAGCTATTTAAACATGGCTTGATTAGTGCCTAGTACATAATATGTGTTCAAAAAATATTTGTTGAATGAATAAATGAGTAAATGGGTTTAAAGAAAAATTTTAACTAAGTAATAGTACAGGTAACATACTACTTCAGCTGAAGTCTGGGAAATAGCAAATTAAGCAAATATGAGGCATTTCTTAGGTTCACTATTGTCAAATACTTATTAGTCAATTTTTTAAATCTTAAAAGAATGGGAATTAATGATAAATAATTTGGGGTAAAATGTTAACTCACTTGTGACAGAAAGGATGAACCAAATTTTCCAACAATAGAACTCATGGAAATAGCACTAAATCAACTCCTAATTTTTTCCAATGAACTAACCAGGTCCACATTGTTACTATTTTTGTCAGTGACACTACCTGAGGGTATTGTGTCTATGTGTGCTTCCTCTCCTCTTCACTTTGAATAGCAGCATCTCTGAGTTTTAGAGAACTGCACTATAAGACTAGAGTACATCTATTCTAAATGTCAGAATAAATTTCATCTTGGCCAACAACACATAAAGAGATGAAATGTTTTGGATAAACTCATATATCTCAAGAAACACTGAGTAAAAGCTCATGTAATGAAAGTGTGTATATGTCTCTGACCTGAGATTGCATTTGCTACTTTGAATATCTACATGCAAACTGTATCGACAAGCTCACAAACTCAGTGTATTGAGTTACAGTGAATGGAGAGAGGCCTCCTTTCCCTCTGGCTCAGGAAAAAAAAGTTCACAATACTGTATTCCATAGTTCACTGGAGTAAAGCTTACAGTCTTACCTAATCTTTTGACTCACTCAGTTTAGTCTTCTTCCTAATATTCACATGTCTGGTCTTATCTAGTTCTTCATTTTTATGATCTCTCAAATTTTGATCAGGTACTGACCTTCTTAGCCTGGATCTCATCTTGCTTATCACTTTTCAAAAAGCTATTTTGCTTCCTTTTAAAGAAGATTCCGTTGCTACAGAGCATTGATTGTCCCTGCCATCCCACCATTTGGGCCAAAATGTAGTCCAAATGCTACAAAGGATTCATTTCCAACTGAGGTCAGGAAAATATATAAGGTAAAGGGAATACACACAGGACAATTTCAACAGAGAATTACAGCACCAAACAATGCAAACAGCTCACACTAATAATCAAGCACAGAAAGAATGTTTTTGAAAATAAAATTTTAGACTTCTGGTAAGATGGAGGCATAGGTGGATGCGCTGCATCTCCACGCACAACCAAGATTAGAACAACAACAATTTAGAGGTAGAATAACACCCAGAACTGATAGAGAATTTATCTGAATGGAAGTCGGACAGCCAAGAAGTTGAAGAAGACCTGTTCATCCAGACCGGTAGGAGGGGCTGAGAGGAGGAGCCAGTGCGGGTCGTGGCACGCGGAGATTGGGGAGAACTGGGCACGTAAGCCACCGGGAGCGCAGAAGCCTTCCAGGACATGCAAGATTGCAGCGGTGGACCCTGAGTGTGCAAGCAGTGGCTGGCGGACCCAGTGAGGCGGTGATTGTGGACCAGGGCAGAGCGCGCAACCCAGGATCCCAGGGCGGGTAAGGAGGCCCCAGGAGAGTGGGGCTACTGCCATTGTTCGCCCCGCCCCGGCCCCTGGCCCCGCCCCCACATACGTCACAATCTAATGACTGGGGTGCCCAGCCCTAGTGAACACCTAAGGCTCCGCCCCTCACCGTAACAAGAGCAACCAGACCAAAAAAAAAAAAAAAAAAAAGGAGAGAGAGAGAGAGAGACAAGTCTCAAACAGAAGAACAGATCAATCCCCCAGGACTCATCCTTTTGAGCGACTAACAGATGGCCAATCTATCAGATGCACAGTTCAAAACACTGGTGATCAGGAAGCTCACAGAATTGATTGATTTTGGGCGCAAATTAGATGAACAAATGCAGGTTACCATAAAAGAGATGAAGGAAGATGCACGCAGAACCAATAGTGAAGGGAAGGAAACTGGGACTCAAAACAATAGACTGGATCAGAAGGAAGAAAAAAACAACCAAGCAGGAAAGAATGAAGAAATAAGAATTCAAAAAAACGAGGAGAAGCTTAGGAACCTCCAGGACATCTTTAAACGTTCCAACATCAGAATTATAGGGGTACCAGAAAGTGAAGAGGAAAAGCAACAGATTGAGTATGTATTTGAACAAATAATAAAGGAGAACTTCCCCATTCTGGCAAAGGAAATAGACTTCCAGGAAATCCAGGAAGCTCAGAGAGCCCCAAAGAAGTTGGGCCCAAGAAGAAACACACCAAGGCACATCATAATTACATTAGCCAAGGTAAAAATGAAGGAGAGAATCCTAGAAGCAGCAAGAGATAAGGGGACAGTCACCTACAAAGGAGTTCCCATCAGACTGTCAGCTGATTTCTCAAAAGAGACCTCACAGGCACGAAGGGGCTGGAAAGAAGTATTCCAAGTCATGAAAGACAAGGACCTACATCCCAGATTACTCTATCCAGCAAAGCTCTCATTTAGAATGGAAGGGCAGATAAAGTGCTTCTCAGATAAGGTCAAGTTAAAGGAGTTCATCATCACCAAGCCCTTATTTTATGAAATGTTAAAGGGACTTATCTAAGAAAAGAAGATAAAGAAAAAACATGTATAGTAAAAGGACAGCAAACTCACAATTATTAACAACCCCACCTAAAGCAAAACCAAAAGAAACTAAGCAAACAACTAGAACAGGAACAGAACCACAGAAATGGAGATCACATGGAGGGTTAGCAATAGGGGAGTGGGAGGAGGAGAGAGGGGGAAAAGGTACAGAGAATAAGTAGCATAGAATGTAGGTTGAAAATAGATAGGGGGAGGGTAAGAATAGTATGGGAAATCTAGAAGCTAAAGAACTTATAAGTATGACATATGGACATGACTAATGGGGGGGATATGGGTGGCAGAGGGTGTACAGGGTGGAGGGGAGTGAAGGGGGAAAATGGGACAACTGTAATAGCATAATCAATAAAATATAATAAAAAAAGAAAATAAAATTTTAAACATCACAGGAAGGTAACCTCCCAAAGTCAATCCCTAGGCTCAGTTTCTTCAGTTACCTCCATCCCCCGAGTATGATGGGAGCCTGTCTCTGGTTTGGGCCCACACCGCCAAAACGTGTGAGCATGGGATGCGGAGCTGACATACAGGAAGTGAGTGGTCCTCAAGTTGATTTTCTTATGAGTTCTGTCTGCTTTGAACGACTATCGAGAGAACTGTTTTCATCTCTACCTGCCGAACACGACGGTGCAGGAAAAGCCAACGGTGAGTCTAGGGAAGGAGCACCCGGCCCCCTGCCTTGCAGAGCCTGTCGTTATCAAACCAGGTGCTGTCGCACCAACACGAACAACTTTTCTGCGCAATCAGAAGATGTCTCCATTTGTCAAACAACAAACGTCCCATTGAAAAGAGACATTCTGGTGCCAATCTAGAAATACATCCCTTCCTAAGTTAAGCTTGAGTCAGAACAAGTATCAAATGTTAGAGCAATAACATGTGAAGTCCAATGGGGCAACAACATTCAGAAAGAGTAAAAATTATCTACTCAGAAGAAAATAAGAACTTAATTTTTTGTTATTAAAAAAGAAAAAAGAATCATCCCTTTCAGGCTAGTTAATGTAAAATCAAAGATGAGAATTACAACATTTGTTTTAGACAACAAGAGCATTTTTCCTATGCTTAAATAATTAGTGAAATAGATACATAAAGATAACTGTCTCCCCCACAGTTGCATAGCCTTAAAGTGTTTGCACAGTGCAGCATATAGGTGTAGTGCCAGTGGAAGCCGTTTGCTTTGCAAGAATTCTCTAATCCGGCACCAGGATCTGGCAGTGAGTCTCTCTGGCCATGAATGGGCATGTACATACCCTTGGTCCCTGAACCTCAAACTATAAAGGGTTCAGGGATTAGAGAGAAACTTGCATTTATTTAGAAAAAGTATAAATATTTTCCAGAAGAAGATACTTCCTTACAAACTGATAACCAAGGGAAAAAAATTATTAGTAGGCAATACCACTTCCCGAATGGTATAAGACATCACACAATATCCTCAGCACAGCCACACAGCTTCAGTGCCGGTCCAGGTCCAGGATTATACAGGGGTGAGCAGTCCAACTTGTCACAGATGGTTAGAAATCTCTACTAATTAATGTTGTTGGTAGGGGGAAAGGGTGTGAAGGGAGATAGAAGAAGGGTGTGAAGGAAGGTAGAGGAAGAAAGTGTGAGTTTACATTTTTTAGAAACTCTGAGGAGAAGAGGACGTTCAAGCTCACTTAATAACTTAGAGCTCTGAAATGCTTCCAAGTTGAGCTCCTGCATGAAATGAATAGGTAATATTAATTTATAATCAGATATGCCAACTTGTATGATATGCTAAGGTTTATAAAAAGTTATAAATTATTTCATTCACTGGATATCTTCCTTATAACCCTTTTATACTCAGTCTGGTTAGTAAACCCTGTACTCATGGACAATGCACAGATAAGCAGTAACTAAGGTCAAATGGCCACAATTCCATAGCACTGGAAGCCAAATTAACCAGGTTGTCTTACACAGAGAGCTGGGGTGAGGAGGCTCATTTTTACTGAGCCTTTTTGTGTGCTGGATAATCTGTTTATGGTATCTTGTTTACCATTTTTAATTCTTAAAAATGTCATTCTGAGTAGGAATTAATATTCCCACTGGAGAGGTGCGAAGATTGCAGCTCTGGAAGACGAATCTGCCTACCCAGGACCGTTTTGGTAACTGGCAGAGCTGGGATGAAGCTCGAGTCAGAATGCCCAAAGCCCATGCCTCTTCCTGGTCACACCTTGCTCTCTCTCTAGTTTTCTGTAGACTGTGTTCAGGAAGTATTTGATGTTTAGACATCACACATTTTAGGAAGTAATCTCAGAAACTACAGAATATTTCTCATGGCTTATTCATAATTCTGCTACATGTCATACCCCCACCAAAGATTGAAAGTGCCTTTCTAAAATCACAAAATGAACCATTTACTATCATGACAAGAAGTTGGCTAAAGCATCGGCTCATGGACAACCTGAAGATGGAGATCTCAGCCCCCAGCAGGTATCACTGCTCCACCACAGCACTGGCCTCTCAGTCTAGAGGCCCCTCACAGAGTCAGAAATACGGCAGGTGCCTGGTCTGCTCTGACTCAGTAACCTGCAGTCCTGTCAATTAATTATTTATTTCCCCCTGCTTGGCCTGCTTCCAAAAAGAATTTGGAGGGCTTGCTGAGAACAAAGACTGACACAGAAAATAAATGATAGGTTTGTGGGATGTGGGGTGGTAGGGAGATAAGATAATACATCTACTCTAAAACTGGAGTTAACAAAGATTTTATCTTGTGGGATCTGACAGGATCTTTGATTAATTTGCTTTCATAGACAGAGAAATGGTATGAAAAACTGAGAGGTGAAGAAGTTTTAAAAGGATAATGTGTAAGAAAATTGTCTAGCAAACCATTTCCTCTGAGATGTTACAAAGATAAACACTAGGGAAAACAGTCCCTTCCGCATTGGTAAAGTGGAATTAATAAGATCTTACTATAATAAACAAATTGTTTACAGAGTCAGCCTCTATTTTTCTCTTTTGACTTCATTAAAATGTCAGGCATTGCCACAGTGTATAGAAGAAACCCTAATGTCTTGCTTACCTTTTTAAAAGCAGAAATCTGGTTATTAATGTGGTAGACTTGATCCAACATTGTTGAGAACTAAAGGGTGCTACGTAAATTAAATTCACATCACACTTTGTTCACTTAAGTAAGAGTACAATTTTTAAAAAAGTGTTTTACTGGAAATCTTTTCAAATAAATCCTGCTTTGTCTTACACAGAAATTAGACATAGTGTAACTTTCTCTGGGTGAACCAGGATCACCAAGTCGCCTGGCAAAGGCCAGCTGGCTTGAAGTCAGGACTGTGTGTGACGTTTTGCCTTTTCTGGTGTTATACACTGGGAACACTGTTTGGCTAGCTGGGCATCTTTAAATAAGGTATGAGGAAGCCCTTCCTTTGTTTTGTGACCTACAGGAGAAAAAAAGATTCTTTGTGAAGCAGCACTTTGTTTCTCCTGTGAAAAAGTGAGGTAGGCCCTGGAAAGACCTGAAGTTTTCAAAAACGTGAAGTGCCCTAGAGCATTTAAGGTTATTATACCTTGCTTTTTAAGGATAGATAAATATTTCATGTGTTATTAATATTTCATTACATATATGTTTTCAGTTTTTCACCTCTAAACATGTGCTCTGAATTATCTTTTCTGAATTACTAAAAATACTTGTAGTGTATCTTCATAGCAATGTTTTGAGAATGCAAAACTACAGTGTCAGCCAGTGGGAGGGATATTTTAATTTATAGATACAAATTTATGCTTCCTATTAAGAATTCGTGCATTGCTTACAATAAGGAAGAAGAATCTAGATTTTTGGAAATCTAAACCAGTTGCCTGCTTAAATGAAGAAAAATAAATGTTTCTTGGACTCTTAGATAATGGTGGTTTTTAAAAACTACATCTCCCTAAATATCAGTAAAGAACTCAATTTTAGGAGTTTTCCAACATAGACTAATCAGAAGATTAGGACCATTGTTTAATGTGAAATGTGTTAAAGGTACATGCCGCTCTTCTCCTGGGGACATAAAAAGATGTTTAGACAAGGCATTTAGGTCAGGAAGAAGGTTTCCAGGAAACAGAGAGAGGCCATAATGTTTTCTTCAGTTAAGCTTTTGAAAATGGCGCATAAAAAAAGACGTGGTTTCATTTGCACAGACATTGTAAAACAGTTCAATGTCTACATCTTATGTTTGCAGCAGTTCCATTTATATCATAAAAGCCCAATTTTGCTGTTTCTAATTATTTTTGAATAAACTGTCAAACACATTTAGGTTTATCAACCTAAAGAATGTTTGTCTGGTCTCAGAGAGATTAAAGCATAAAACGTTTTGTGAATAGGAGTATGGAGTTCATTTTCTTATCAAACGTAGAAACATTATGCCCAGAATGTATCCCGACAAGTATATATTAGGCATTATAAGCAATGGGTTGAAGGACCTCCCGGTCATTTGGAGAAAGACAATCCTTTTATTGTGCTGGCAAAAATGCTTTTGGTTTCCTGCCATTAAACCAAAATGCCAGTGGAAGTTTGAGCAGAGTTGAAATAGCTTTGCACAATATACTCTTTAAAAGAATAATACTATATACCTGGAAGAGTAATTTTTATTTCCTAAGGAGATGAAAAATTATGTTTCTTCACTATATGTGGGGAATAGGCATTATTATTTCCTCCTGGTCAGATGTCAGTTTTTATACTTTAAACATTCTGCATATTTCTGGCCTAGTGAATCACTTCTACCAACTCTGGGGTGGGGGGAGAAAGACCAGAAGACCCCTACTAATTTCTCCTAAATTGAATGGTAGTTTCATGGAGTTTTCATTTAATTTATATGATCAGATTCTGTTAAGTAGAACCAGACTATGGGGTTAAACATTTCCATGTGTTATAAAGACCCAGAACTTTTCCTGAAAGGAGATATCATTCTGATTCCAGACATTACCTGCTGCTTCCAGAAATGGCTGCAGCTCCTCCACCCAACTTTACCCTCTCCCCAGTGCTAAGGGTCACATGGAAGCACAGGAGGGAAAGCTGTCCCCTGGCACTTCCTGTTGCCTCTGGTTCCTAGGTTAGAACCACTCTGAGCCTTAGTGGAATCTACAGATGTTTCACAACTCACCCCTTGATGATATGACATTTGGTGACTATAAACTTCCCCTCTTCACTTTATGCTCCAGAAGTTTATGAGACCTGAATGAGTCATGGAGAATCCTAATTTCAAATCCAAAGAATCCAAAGTGATGATAACAAAAAATAATTGATATCGGAATAAAGGTTAGTATTTGACAATGGATAAAGATTTGTATACCTTCCCTTCCTCGGGGCTTTGTTGACATAAATTGTGAACGTCGTCTTCTCTTACTAATTTTCCAGGCCAGGAAGTCAGTCCTTTGATTTGGCCCCAGACCAAGTCGCCAACGTTGAACGTCCTTGGCCTATAATGTATCAACTCATTTGAAGAGGGGGAGTCTGGATTCCGTAGGTCATCTTCACTACTAATGCTTTTAGCGTCTGAAGGGCTAGGCACACACCCATTAATGCTTTTGGCATTAAAGTCTCCATTGTAATGGATGTAGTCTTTGACCAGAGAACTTTCCAAACTGTTTGAGGAGCTCGGAGACTGCTCCTCTAGGACCAGGTCTTGCTTGGTGGTGCTCAGCAACTCTCCAAAACCACGACTCTGTCGTGGTCTGTTCCCATTAATGTGTGCACATCTCTCCACGGTGTTCTCTAGCCTCTCCTTAAAACTCATCATAGTTCTTTTGTAGCTATTATACCTGAAATTCTCCTCCAGAATTTTATCCCCTTGACAGTTTCTTGGTGGTAACAGTATTGGGTGCTGTTCCCCAGGCAGAAATGGCAGTGTAGAGACATTGTTGGACCTCTCGTGACAAGGACTACTGTGAACATGGCCTGCATGATCTAAAAAGTCCTCACACTTCCACCTGTTCCTTTCCCCACCAGGGCTTTGCTCCCCATCCCACTGTTTTTTAGATGCGTGGCAACTTGCTGACTTGAAATATTCAAACCCATCTCCTTCATTTGAGTTTTTCCCCTGGTCCAGGTTCCTGGGCAGCCGAGCCCCTCTGGCACTCCTCAGCCTCCCGTCATGATCGACAGTGCCCACGTTCCGTCCATGGATGACTGCACTGACAGCACTGGGGAGACTTAATGGGTCACCAATCGAAGCAGTGAAGGCACTCATGGCACTCAGAGCTGGAATGGGGCTGATCTGGGTCGTGTTGTTGACTGCAGTGGTGATGACAACCTGCATTCCTTTGCTGGCTGCATCAACAACTGCCTTGTAAATGGCATCTACGGAGGCATCACCTTGGCCACCCACAACAAGGCCGTCCTTCACCTGCTGACCAAGAGGCGGGTCCATCCTCGGCTGCAGATCACAAGATGTATCTTGGAAGGGTGGGAGTGCAGTGTTTGGATTCTCAGGAAGTGCTGTGAGCCCTGGCTGAGTGCTTATTCTTTTGTTGAGGAGAGCTGCATCTTCCTGCATTCTCACCTTAAAGAAATAGACAGGAAGCAGTGAAGGAGAGAGAGAGAAAAAAATTAAAGACCTCAGAGAGAAAGACATAATTTTAAGATCTACCAAAAGACAAACAGGTATAACAAGGAAGGAAATGTAAAGAAAAAACAAGATTCAAAAACGAAATAAAAAGCCACTCTGTATAGAAGAGCTTATGCCTCCATTATATTTAGGTACTGTTGCTTTGGTTAAAATCATTCAGATTAAAAAAAAATCATTACTAAACATTCTCTAGAAAAATTAAAGTTGAGGCTGTTGGATCTAGTGTGTTTTACGGTGATGATTCCAAGTATTTAGTATCATTACAGATTTTGCAACTTGGGATTCAGTCACCAACACCGCTCAAATTACAAAGGGAATCCAATTTTGAAAATGATTTCTACTGAATTAAGTGAAATATATACAACATAAAACAAAACAAACATATACACCTTTCCTTACAATAATATATTTCTTATATAACACCAAATTTTGAAAGTCTTCAGGTAGGGTCATAACACCTACTTTTCACCCTTGTCCAGCTGTCAGCTGAGGGTCACCCCCATGCTGTCGGCAGTGACAACGGTTCCCTATGGAAGTGATTCTCAGTGGAGAAGAGGCAGAGGGAGGGAATGCCCCCCGGGGAAATGATCAGATCTCAGGATGGGAAGAATGCGTGCAATTTGAACACATCCCCAAGGTTATTCTAATTTCACCAACCCCATCTAAGAATTGCTGCTCCAGACCTTTGATACTTGGTGTTTTCCCTTCAGTGGTGACTCCTTTCCTGTTTTCCCATCCTTCTCCACCAAACCAAGACCTGGGACCCATCAGCACATCAACTACTCTCTTGCCATTCTCCCCTTGTCTACACCTACCAGAGAGAATCCCAGTCCTGAATCAATTCAACAGCCTGCTTCATCTACATCTACATTGAGGATGCTGAGCATCTGGCTTCCAATCCAGCTGGGAGCTTACTGTTTTCACCAATGCTGTGATCCTCCACTTAGGCAGCACTCTTCTTCACCACTGTTCAAATCTTTACCCACTTCCATAAGCCAGCTGCTATCCCATCTCCTGCACTTAGTAGATGGCCTTACTTAACACAGAGGATGGAGTTCATAGGTTAAGAATTCTTTTAAGTCTTACACTCTGCTCCTCTCTGCCTTCTGGCTGCACATCCTTCTCTGCAACCATGTGTGTCCTAAACCCTGTCCAGTTTCCCAGTGTAAGAGGGGTCCCTTCTGCTCTTTGAGAGAAAGTTCTCTGTTTCTCCTTTGGATCCCAAGCCCCTGCTCAGGGATCTTGCCTTATCTATTATTCCTTCCCTTCTTTATGTTCTCTTCCACTTTTTAAAAATTGAATGTATTGCAATGACACTAGTTAATAAAATTATATAGGGTTTCACATGTACAATTCTGTAATATATCACTTGTATTGTATTGTGTTACCACCTGAAGACATTTATTTTCTCTTTATCCTCTTCCACCAACCCCCACTGTCTTCCCCTCTGGTAATCACCATCTCTTCAACTTTTTTGCCTCTTTCCTTTAGCACACAACTATGTGCATGGTGTTCCTATTTTAAAAATTGGCATTCAACCTACATCTGCCTTGGGGCACTACCCTGTTTTTCTTATGTTCTTCAGAGTTATATTTTTGAAATTTTTTATTTCACTCTTTAATTCCTAATCTTTTCAATCCTTTCATCCATTGCACTCTGGCTCTTGCTCCCATACTCCATCAGAATTGCATTCCACCAAGTCACTGGTCATATTCTCACTGCTGAATCAAATAGTATCTCTTCAGGCTTTATCCCCTTGTTTTCTCAGTGACATGGTTAAGCACTTCCTCTTTCCTTCTAAATTATATCTCTACAAGTATTTTCTCATTGTCAAAAACAAAAGTTTTCTTCATCATTACAGGCCACCTAAACCTGTACTTTCCCATCCCACTCCAATCCCATTTCCTTGCAGACACTTATTTTTAATACATTAAAATGTGTAGGTGAATATCTAGTTTTCCCTTCCCTTCCCTTCCCTTCCTCCCTCCTTCCTTTTCTTCTTTATATCTTTCCCATAAATGACATTGTATTTCAGTTTTCTTCTGTAATACTATAGTACTGGAGTCTTGCAATCTTGTGGATCTTTTCATATCAGATTATATAAATCTAGCTAATTTTTCAAATCACTAGGTAGATGAATCTACCATAGCATATTTGACTATGCCCCTACTGATGGACACTCAAGTAATTGTAATGAACATTCTGAATTGCGCCCTTTTGTTCACATATGAAGATTTCTTTAGAATAGATACACAGAAGTTACATTTCTGGGTCAAAGACATGTATATTTAACAACTTGATAAACTATCAAAAGGACTGAATCAGCATATAATTAGACCAAGAATAAATCTCAAAGAATCCATTATCCCACACCACTGTCAACAAGGTATCATCAATCCAATGACACATTACTGTTGTAATTTATATAATGCTGATTATTCTTTTCATGTTTATTAGTAGTTTATCTTTAAAGATAAAGATTTTAAAGGTGTATGTATTCAATTACATAACTTTTTAAAAAACTACTTGGTTTTGTGTCTTGATGAAAGAGCCCTCTCTATTCCAAGATTATTATTTTTTTAATTTTTAAGATTTTATTTATTTATTTTTAGAGAAAGGGGATGGGAGGGAGAAAGAGAGGAAGAAGAACATCAATGTGTGGTTGCCTCTTGCACACTCCCAATTGGGGACCTGGCCTGCAACCCAGGCATGTGCCCTGACTGGGAGTCTAACTGTGACCTTTCAGTTTATGGGACATGCCCACTGAGCTACACCAGCCAGGGCCCAAGACTATTTTTAAAAATTCTGTATTTTCTTCTTATATTTATTTAGTGTTACTTTTTGCATCTAGCTCTTAAATTTATCAGGGATTTATTCAGTTTGTCTAACTAAAAGAAGACCATGTGGCTGAAGCCAAGGAGACAGTAGTAAGAGCTGGGGCTGGAGAGTGAGGTAGGCATGTTAAGGCTGTGGCTTTTAATCATGAGAGCAATTGGAATAAACCCTCAAAAGGGTTTGAGAGGGTGCCAAGATCAGTTTTTACTAACTGCCCCAAAAGGACCACTGACATGCTTCAGACAAAATAAAATAAGCTTCACACAAAAGACTAGAATGTGTTACAATCATTACTGAGAAAAGACAGTGAGTAGAGGTAGAAGGGCATGTAACTTCCTTCTTTGTCTCTTCCCCCAAAGTGAGTGTTTAAAAAGTTTAGACATTGTTCTCTACTAAAGTGACCCAGGGAAGGAGAGTACCTGAAAGTTCTGAAACAGGCAAGCCATGGGGTTACTGTTAGCTGGGCAAGGGATTGCGGGCTGTCCTTGAAATGCTTGGAGGTTCTGGTAGCCCTGGAGAAGCTGCTGCTGCTGATTTGGAGGAAACATCTGATTGTTGTTTAACAGCGACTGTAGATGAGTCAGTTGATGGTTATTCAAAGTATTGTTTATTGAGGACATGTCACCTATAGTTTGAAAAACATAAAATGTAAGTCAATGTGATTCTTTGGCAATCTCATGCCTACCTTTGTGCCTGACAATTCCTAAAACAAAAACTAAAAATGAGACTTACATGATAATTTTCACTTTTTCTCCTCAAAGTCTTACTAGGTGGTAAGGAAAGAGTATTTTACTATTTAATTTTATCTTTCATAATTAGTTTTTTTTTTAAATTTTGTATCATGGAGAAACTAGTCTTTGCTTTATCCACTAACCTGGCCTTATATTCAGCTTCAGTGTTAAAAAATTCTTTGAATCTACTTTTATTAAATCACCTATAATTAAAGGTAGAAATTAGTCCTACACTGTTTTAGCAATCACAAGGATTTGACCAGATGATTAAAATGAGTGGCTCTGATTAGGCCTTATTTACAAAATTTAGATCTCAAATCACAATCATCTGTAATTACCACCAAATAAAATTGGATTTGGTCTGGAAATATGTATTTTATTTTTAAGTAAAAGGTTGGTTGTCTAAAAATTAAAGTTGTAAACAAAGCTAGCAATACAAAAGACATCATTGTCACAATCATTAAAAATAATGATTAGATATTAGGTAGGATTAGTTAATAACTAAATTTATATTCAAAATTGAATAGACTTGTTTTGAAATTATGCTGAAGTTATTTTGAGGATGATGTCACAGAAATTGTCCTGTAGTTTGAAATATATAAATCTATTATGCTTTTTAGATTATTTACCTCCATTGATTTCAATGCCAAATAGAACTAATGAAACTATGTTATAAAGGTATCCATAAATCTGGAAATATATGTATTTATGCATATATAAATATGAATGTATAAAAAATGTATGTTTACATACACCAAATGTGAGTATCGAGTACATCTGCCGATGCTTCCAGACTTATGGGAACCATCTCTGTTTATTCCAGTTACCTGCATCAAGCAGTGGAATATACCTGGCATTATTTTCTAACAGTTTTGTGATAATATAATCTACAGGAAGGATTCTGTTTGTAAGTCACAAAATTTTAACTACTACTGTCTGAGGAAATCTAGCAGTAACTATCGGGGCTGTTTCCTTGAACCTGGGCAAACTTTAATTTTGAATGTTTGTATGCCTTGTTTCTTATTTTGCTGGATAAGTATTTAGTTCTGTTTATTTAGAGATCACCTGGAAAAAACACTTCCTCAGACTGTTTCCATCCACAGTGCAGCTGCTCATACTAACCCTGTGATGCCACACCAACTAAAATTCAAATAAAAGTTATTTTTAAGATGTACCTGTGCTTTATTATTTGAAAAATAAGACTCTACTTGGCTTAAAAGAATGATGAATAGGTTAGGTTTAGGTGGCATCAGAATTAGAAGATGAGAAAGCAAATTAAAATATTTAGCATTGCTAGAATAGGGGAAAAGAAAAAAGTCATTTTCATGTTTGTATAACTATGGTTGTGTGCGGGTGTTATTATATTTAGTTCCTTAAGCAAGCTGTGACATAACAAAAACATTTTTAAAAATAGTGTGACAAAATGGAGTTTTTAAAAAGGAGAAAATAGAATTAGAAAAACGTTTCTTTTGTAAAAATTTGTGAAAAAATTTAACTTACCAAGCAAACCTGTCCCCAGTAGAGGGTTAAGTAGCTGTGGCACCACAGAGTTACTGTTGAGTTTAGCTGGACCAGGTGTGTTCCCAGCATTATTAGATATATTCAGCAATGTTTCTGCCATTGACACCACTGCTGTCCCACCAAGTGTTGAGACAGTCAGTGCTGCCACTGCTGATGATGTAGTGGTTGTGGTAGTGGTTGCCTGGGAAGAAGTTGCTATGGAAACCTCTGGATGATTAGCGGTGTTGGCCGATGCCGAGTTCAGGACACCTCCCAACAGCTGGGGATTCAAGGCCATTAATCCTGAGGCCCCAGTGACAGCTGGGAGGAACAGGGGGTTAAAAGCAGTGTCACTGCCTGCAAAGCTTGGTAAAGGGTTCCCCAGGGGGCTGGTTAAAAGGGTCTCAGCTTGGCTGTTCTCTGACTGATTGCTTGGCAAATGGTCTGGTGGGGCTGTCATCTGTGTTAATGAGGGAAAGGGGGTATTTTGCTGTTGAAAAAGATCTGAGATGGTCAGATTGAAAGATGGCAGGGGAAGCATGGCAGCTGCGTGGGCTTGGTTCTGAAGCAGGGCTGCTAAGAGCTGAAAGTGAACAGGCTGCAATACCTGCCCATCCACATCACCGGAGAGAAAAGCTAAAGCAGCGTTTACATTCGGGTTGAGAAAACCTAAGGGGTGGAGGTTGATCTCAGACTTGCCTTCTCCTGCTGAAGGCTGGAGGATATTTAATAGATTCTGGTTTAGGAGATGCTGTTGATTCACTGGCAAAGAGATAGGTAGAGAACTGAGGAGGCTGGGGTTCAAGGGGTGTGGAAGATGGTTGTTTGAAGTGCTGTTGGATGGAAAATGAAGTGCGTGCTCCTGGCCAACAAAAGGAAAATCGCTCCCGATGGGCAGCTGGCTCTGCAGTGGGTTTCCAGCTGCAGTGGTGACTATGACGCCATCTTGAAGAACAGATGTTGTCTTTGTGATGGCAGGGTGGCTGGTGCCGGCTATGGCAATGGAGGATGACGGTCCTGACCTGCCTGCAATGGGGAAACAGTAAAACAAGAACAGCACTTGTTAATGATGGACGTCAAGGAAGACAACCCCATAACAACACACTGAGAAACTTTTCAATCAATTCATTACATGTCACCTTTACTGGTTTTAATCAGATTAATTGTGATCAAAGATGATATGCCCTCTGTTAGTGACACAAGTTTAACTTTATACTTCCTAATCCACTTTGAAAATAGATGTATTGGAGAAGTTTAGCATATTGAGAAATAGCTGTTTCTATCAAATAGCTCATTTTTCACAGTTGGGCAAAGTGAAGATGGAAGAAGTTCTGTAGTAGTTCATTTGTTTGGGTTAGACAAAAGCAGAAGTCTTCATTTTTCAAGATATATATTTTTCATTTTTATGAAGCTTTTGATCTTTATGTGTAATACTAGTACTTCTAGTGAAAAAAGTAGGTAGAATATACATAAGTATAGAACAAAAAATAAATTACCTTATTTTAATATTTTAATGTATAGTTATCCCACCTCTCTATACACACATATATGCGCATATATATACATATATACATACCTATGTATACACACATGTAGATATGTTATATATTTTAACAAAAAGGGAATCATGCTGTTTTATAACTTTTTTCATTTATCAATATACTGTATCTTTCCACATTAACTCATTTAACTACAGAATTACTTTACTAGTATCATGTATGAATACACCATAATTTAATCAATTCACAGATGTGATATTTTGATTGTTTACAATCTTTCACATCATAAGCAACACTTTGGAAACATTAACTCATCTTTGTCAATACGCTCAATTCCTTATCAAGGGTCAACTCTTCAAAGTGGAATTCCAAGGACAAAAGCATTTACATACACATAACGCTTTGAATACATACTGTCAAACTGCCCTACAGAGAACTTGATCAATATACATTTAATTTACATTTCTATAAATAGTGTATGGCATTGGTCATTCTCACCAACACTGTATTTTACTATTTTTAAATCTTTGCTACTCTGACAGCATAAAAGTACTTTCTTTGTATTCGTGATTCCTTAAATCAGACCAGTCTTCACCCAAAAGGCATTTTTAGTCTTGAAAGTCTTATCTATGCGAGATGAAAATTCTGGGAATTTAATATTTAAAAGTTTAAGACTTTGTATATTATAATTGTTTTAATTGCTCTCAATCCAAGCTGCACACTAGGATTACCTGGATAACTTGAAAAGAAAAGAAAAAAGCAATGCTGGGGGCCTATCCAGACCAGGCAGAAACTCATCTTGGGCGCAGTGCCCTGAGCAGCAGAGTTCTTTGAAATCACCCTGGTGACTCAGGTGCACAAGGGGTGGGGTGAGGAGGGTGAGAATCACATTCTGTTGAAAAGCAACCTATAATCATTTTCTCATAAAAGCTTTCCCCCTAGAGAGATGCATTGTTTCAACATAATACATGCATTTGGCAAATATTTATTGTTACAAGCTTATGCATCTAATTTTATATTAAAATATAAACATGTATATGTTATAATGAACAACAGCAGTGTTACTGAAAATCTAAAATAACTCAAACATTTTAGTGCTCTTCTATGCCTAAAGAAGTTTTACATTTGACCAAGTTACCATTGAGGCATTGTCCAAATACACAGAAATGTTTCCACAGTGATAATCGTAGTACAGATATAATTTTATATTCTTCTTGTTCTCTTATAACAGAATAATACAAGAATTTCTCCTTTTTGATATATAGACTTTATATTAATATATTTAACCATGTAGCATATGGATTAACCATATTAGAAAACATTCTGACACAGTCTGGCATTTATATTTTGATTTTTTCATTATTGTATTTAACACAGGGATGAACATCTTATTGCATATGATACTTTCCTATCTTTAAATTTTTCCTAAGGAAAAGTTATTATGAGAATCAAAAATAGGTAAGTGAAGGCCTTGTAAAAGTCCATACAAATAAAAGGAGTTATCATCATCATTACTGACGACACTGGAAGACGTTGTAGTGGTTAGTACAGACCAGCACACCTTACAGACTATGGCGGTAGCACAACTTTGTAACTTTTCCCAGCTGTCATTCCTGCTTTTAAAAAAGTTCTCAGTGTTTCATTTAAAAAATGAAATTTAAAAACACCCTCTGTTTGAAAATATATAAATATTTATAGAATATTATCATGAAATAATAACTATGTTCACAAAGAGTCAGGTAATAACATATCAAATGCTGAAGCAGGCATATGGTATATAATTCTTTAAATATTAATTCTGACATAATAAAACAATCAACATCTTCAACATTTCATTGCCTTTTAAATCTCGCTGCTATTTCTGCAAATAGGTATTGTGCTTTATTTGCATTTGGAAACCATATTTTAAACAAGTGAATAAAAATTCTTATTTACTGGTAATCACTATCTGAGGCCTTTCCTCTATCTGCCAAATAATAATGACATATTTAAATGCACAGATCACCACCCCTCTGCTCGAAGAGCACGTTTTCAAAGTACTCCAGCGTGCATGTGGCAAGGCTTTGCAGAAGGAGCATTTCTGTAGAGGTTATTATTTTTTTAATCTTTGTAAGAGAAGCACCCATATTTAAGATTCAAGAAAGTAGCCATTTGGGGACATTATTCTAAAAGTGCTCTATCTAAACATTCTTGAGGAATGACAATAACGAGAATCTAGTTACTCTGGGTGTATTTTTGCATTATAAACAAGAAGGTGGTGAATAGCACAGACTTCTTAAGAGTAATATGTAGAACAAGTTCTATTTTTATTTTCTCTAATTTTCAACAAACCAGTTGGACAAACAGGTATACTCTGCTGAATAAAAGGATAGAAATGATTATACAAAAACAAAAACCAAACAAAACTACCACACAACACCCTGCTCTTTCCTACAGGAACTCAGTTTAGACCAAGTCTGGAACACACAAACCTCCATCTTTTTCTTCTCTCAAATATACATTTATTGAGAGCTTAGTATGAATGAGAATATAATGCTCTTTTCACAGAACTAGTGCAATTGTAATAGCTAAGAGTTGTAATAGGTGTATAACAGGAAGGCAATTGTAAAACTGAAGGTGTCAGGGAAAACTAAGCAAGTGGTAAAATTTGATCTGGGATTTGAGAGTGGAAAAGGAGAAAGAAATGGCCTCAAAGTAAAAGTGAAGTATTAAAAAAAAAAAAAAGACAAGGAGGTAATAAAATGTATGAAGGATAATAGATTCTTACATATGCTCGAAACAAATAAATATGCCTGAAAATATCGTACGCTGCTTTCCCAGACACCCTGGCCCTCCCACTCACGGTTAAACGTGCTGCCTTAGACAAAGAGGTGATGAAATTTGAAAACATCTTTCTAACCCACTAAAGGCAAGGACCACTTATTTCCTTCTGTATTCCCAAGACCTAACACAGTTTCTCACACATGGTTGGCATTCTTGGTTGAATTAATTTACGAAGGAGTTCATAAAACTTGAACATGTTTTCTGGAAATCAGATCATCTGCATTTGATGCTGTGTGTGTGGCATATGTATATGTGGAGAGAGGGAGGGAATACCACCCACTGGTGGAGAAAGTAGTAACTGCCTCTCCAGTATTTTGATCCAAGGCCAGGAGATGAAGACTGGGAAGATGGCTGGAAGATGCCGAGTTACTTTAGAAGGCTTCCAGGAGCTCCTGGGAGTTAAAATCACGTTACAGGGGAAGAGGTCCACCACAAAGCCCTCAGTTCTTAAGGTCACTCATTAATGCTTTGGTCATTCGGAGGACCCTGAATTTTTACAGTGGGAAAGCAATTGAAAGTTGCTTATTTCTGAATCATTTAATCTTGAATAAGCACTCCTTGGTGAACCTACTTCATAGTTCTACATAAAAGCCTCGTGGTCTGTTGAAACATTTAGGGGAAAATGCTTTTCTTCTTTCCTTTTTTCTTTTCTCTTCTCTTTTCCCTTCCTGTCTTCTCTCCATCCTGCCTACCCCCTGCCTTGACTTTGTTTGGCAGCCAAGATGTTTCATGCTTAATGTAATGAAAGGAACACTTAGAGTTTTTGAAAAGGCAAACTATTCATTAACCATTTAGCAGAAAGAATCAAAAGGCAGTTGGGAGCCTGGAAAAAGTAAGTTGGACAAGTCCTTTAATAGGAAAAAGTGATTATTTCATACCACCACAAACTGATACAATTTCTTTTTCTCATCATCTCTGTTACTTTTAAAGATGTAGAAAGCTCGAAAACCACCCAAAGAAACTATCCCTGTGCGAGACCATGTGCCTAGACCCCCAGCCGGAGACCGGGTTTAGTACAGTGGGGAGAAGACCTGCCCACTGGGGGACATTTCCAGATACAAATGGTACTCTCCATGTACACATATAATTTATAATGCATAATTGTCTGTGTATAAAGCATAGCATCAGTAAAATTTTTTGAAGAATTTTTATGGTATCTATTTTTCCTGCTACTACTAATTTGCATTCTTGTGAAGTTTATTTTCCTCATTCCTTTTTAGATTTATGCATCTTTGTTGTCACTGACATTCTTGGAGGAAAGTCATTGTTCACATTATGCTAAACTCCCTTAAAGCCGCATCTGAAGTGTCAATGACATTGTTGTACATGTCTTTGTGTATGTGCAAAAGAGGACATGAAGCTCACACCAAACAGACCAGTAAGTTGTTTTTGAACTGTCACTATACTATTTTAATCTGTATCTCTAATTTTGAATAAATAGTACTTTATGTTAGAAAACGTCTTTCTAAACTGGTATGTGCAAATACTGATTTTTGTCCATACAATTAAAGAAATGAATCATACAGAAGGAACTCCTTTACCATCTGACTTTTATCATTAGTTTTGGAAAGTGTACTTGAACTGCAAATAGTTAACAGCGACCTCTAACCAAAATGAATGCTTCAAGATACAAGAGAAAATATCATCCTTAATGAGTCCAATAAATACAATGCACTTTTCAATCCAATGGAAACAGTCAAGTTTTCTCCTCTATATTTAAAGGATTGATTTAAAAATTGAAAAAGAACTTTAATGAGAAGTCTTTATCTTCCAACAAGACATTATGTTCCTGAGCTTTAGGAATGACATGGTAATATGTATTTATAAAAATATATCAATCTCTATCCTTGTGGTTTGGATTGTGATGTAAATTCCTAGCATCCCTTTAGCAGAAATAGGCAAGAAGCCCTAGGAACTACAGATGTTCCTTAACTTCCAATCGGGTTATATCCAATAAATTAATTTTAAGTTGAAAATACCGTAAATCAAAAATGCATTTAATACAACCTACTAAAACATCACAGCTTAGCTTAGCCTACTTACACATGTTCAGAACACTTACAGTAGCCCACAGTTGGTCAGAATCATCTCATATGAAGCCTATTTTACAATACAGCATTGAATATCTCATGTAATTTATTGAATACAGTATCCAAAAAATGCTGGCAACGCAGCACACAGGGGAGTATTGGTTGTTTGCCCCATGCTCACGTGGGTGACTGGGGGCGTGGCTCCCAGCCGCTGGCTGCCCAGCATCTGGAGAGAGCACCATGCTGCATATTGCTAGTTGAAAACAAGATCAAAATTCAAAATCCAAAGTACAGTTTCTACTGAATGCATACCGCGTTTGCACTGGAATGAAAAAATCGTTAAGTTGAATCATCATAAGTTAGGACTGTTGAATTCTCCACCAAGAACAGAGAGATGGAATCAAAACCAAAGCACTTAGGAGAAGAGGGAGAAGGAATTGATGAGTCTCTTGCATTCTATTGTATGACTGTGCTGGAGTAACAGTTAAAATGCTTTGTCAGTATTCCAATTGGAAGTCTTATCTCCTTATTTTCCTGAGCTGAGTTTCTAGATTATTAATATGGTTAACTTTGCATCCTCCCCTTGTATACTATTTTATCTGCAGTGCTAAAATAGTGTTTAGCACACAGAGGTGCTCAATAAATATTTACTTTATTACCAGACTTAGAATAGTCTAAGACAGTGTTTAAACCAATTTGGGGCTGCAAATTCAATTTGGTATGCCCCAACCAGTATATTTTGATGAATAAAATAGACAAAAGTGCATTGTACAGCTAGGGTATTATTTTGTGGAAACTGCTTCGTTAACATGTTTGAGTGCTGGGTTATGTTCTGTTAGTGGGTGATAAAAGAATTTCAGTGAGTCATGACTGTTTATAAAAGAAGTACAATAGAACATGATAAGATAGAATGGGATGGAAAATATCAGACTGCATCCCATGTCATAAGTGTTTTTCCAAGAAACTTTTATGTGTTATACATTGAAAATATACCTCCAGTGGATTGTAGGGCAAATCCATTTTTTACTGTGGGAAGAAAGGAAATCTTTGAGAAACACTTCTTTGGGATCGGGCCTTGGAGTTGCTCCACTCTGTGGGGGATGGTCTATGGAGCTGGGTTCCAGGAAGCCTACTTATCAGACGCCAGTGCGAGGGGAGTCCCGGTGGAGCTGAAGAGCTGTGCGGCATGCAGCCTGCTGCAGGGCATCTGCGATAAGCACTCTCTTAGACGTGTACCTGTGGGTGGGCCTTGGATAGATGTTCCAAACTTCCCTGGACTAACACTATCCCAGGGAGTACCTCAGCAACTCCTTCAGAATTCTGTCATCTAATTCCATTTTTAATCTGTAAAAAGTTGAGTTATTTGAATTTGCAAGAGGTTTAATTCTTGGAAAATAATTTTTACTCCTTGCTTCATTGGCATTAATGTTGTCTGCTATAAGTTCCTAGAACTTTATGATTTGATGCATTTACTACCACATGCACATGGAAATGAAATCTGTTCTGATGACATCATAGAAGTATTTTTAATGATTATCTTTAGTGAACTGGTTTTTGTAGAGTTAACATTACTGCCTATAATTTGGGTACTTTTAGAAGCTGCTTCACTGTTTTCAGACCACTTGATTTTAGTAAATAATAGCTTAGGCATCTCCTGGTGAAGTGAAGGATTTCTAGTGGCTTTATAAGTGAGTTTAGTGTATGGCAATGGAATACAATTCTCCCAATTTGCACACTGGCACAATTTATTTCTTAAAAGGTACAAAAGAGATCACTGAATTAGCAAACATAGCACCCCAGTCTGAGTTCTGTTCTCAACTTTGATTACACAGACTCGGTGTCTACAGTCAACCATATTTTAGCTTCTTTTTTTGAACACAAGGAAACATTAAACCTGGAATATGTAAACAAAACAAGAGGCGTAACCCTGATATATATATATATATATATATATATATATATATATATATATATATATATATGGAAACCTTCTTAAACAGCAAGACATAGCCTGTTGTGAAAATATCTTATGATAAGAATGGCTCATTTTGCAAAAATTAAACCAAAAGACTACATAGGTTATTATCACACTGTTGATAATTTAATAAAGTTTTGGTATTTGGTTAAAAAACAAGAGCAGAGGGCAACTTTTAACTTACAAGCCTTGTGCATGAGGATAAAATGTAGTCAGCATTTAAAAATTTGGGTGGAAATGCTTTCAATAGAAATCACTACATATTCAGTCACAACCTCAAAAATGTCTCTGGCTTTCTTCACTCTATGTTAGTCTATATGAGACTAGATTATTTCCACAGCAACTTCCCATATTTTGAGAGGTCTAACTTACACAGTACGATCCACCCTTGAGCATTTTTATCCCATAAATCTGTTTGTACCTATAACATGTAGGGAATGATAATTTTCCTTTATTTGCTTTCTGGCATGTTCTAATAATAAATAAGTACATAGAACAAAACAACAACAAAAACAATCTCCTTACTTTGCAGTCTTTTACCCAAAGTGTTCTTTTGTGGTCTCTATTTTGTTTTCTTATACCTACCATATCAACAGTTGTACAGAGTTTCAATCAAACTTATTTTGTACTGAAATAAAACACTTTCTTTTCCAGAGTTTTAAAAAATATATATATATATATATATACCCACAAATATACACTTGTAGGTTTATTTATATTCTTCTCAGTCAATATATACCTTTAAGAGTTAAGGCAAATAAATGTTTGAATTATTTTCTCTTCTAGTACAAACTCATACTCTGCCCCCTCAGAGGATTTATTCTCATATGTTTAGAAGAGTTGATTAAATGATTTTATTAGGAAAAAATAAGAGAATATAAAAAGCATTTTAAAGCGTAAAAGCTGATATATTTAATGACTTTATCATATTGGAGGAAGGTAAAGCTCAGTTAAGTTGGTTAGCAGAGTAGTCTAAATCATTTTCTTTGAAAAAAAACAAAAGAAATTGGAAAAAAACCAGAGGGCCATGGAAAGGAGAGGCTGTGATGTGGACAATGACAGTGTGAGGTCGTCTGCAGAGGCCCAGGGTGCTGATAGAGCTGGGGCCCCCTCAGAAGCCTGGGCTCTTGGCACGCAGGTTTCTGCTGTAGGGCCAGCAGGAGCAGCAGTAAGAGGCCTGAGGAGGCACAGCCTGATGAAATTTGCCAGTCAAGGGCACCTGATTTTGGATTCCTCTCTAAATCAAAACACCACAGAACATGCTGACACTTGTCTTTCTTCATAAACTAGAAGTTGCTTTCAAAGTACACTAGTGATGGCTCTCAAGAACACACCTGCACTCAGCAGTCTGAGCATCTGCAGTGAGAGCAGGAACTTGGGGGTGAGGCTGCAGATCCACCAGAGCTTTGCTTTACAATGTGAAGAATGCTCCCGAGTATCCTACTGGTCAGTTTCTAGATATGTCACGTGGAAATATTAAACTTTACTTACAATTTGATATCCACAAAGCTAATAGAAACCTGTGAACTTTACAACGCAAGTTTTAGAAAGCTTTAATGGAAAGGCCATTTCAAAACTCTACATAGAACTATTAAAACCTTGGTGGTCTTAAGTTTTACAAATGTTTTCTAAGCATTCATATTTTATCTGATTCTTTTTATGATCTTTGCCTTCCATTGTCATACTTGAGTGTGTCTCATAGAATTCACTGGTAGGTCCCCAAAGTCTATATTTGGGTGTTTAAGATAGAAAAACTCTTTTAAAAGAAGTTTTAAAAAATAAATTACCAGTAGAATGAGGCATTTTCAGAGCAAGTGATTTGATGTCTTAATGGAACATTTTTGGGCTGTTGCTTTGGAAAGTGGAAAAGGCACTGCACCAACCAGGAGGCGACCCAAGTTCTGCTCCGGCTCTTTTAGAGCAGAGTGGGCCCGCAGCCTGTGAGCCTCTTTTACTCTCCCCTGAGCTGTCCTGCTTGGGAAGGCGAGACCGACATGTGCACCACTGCCTCCTGCAAAAGTCTGATGACACATGATCCACAAGGAAACATGTTCTCATCTGAGTGAGTGAGATGATACCAATTCATTAAAATAAAGGTCACCAAACTCGATTCACAAAGGCAAGGCAGTTCCCTTGATATTTTGGACATTTCATCTGCACTGACACATTCTAATCATTGTACACTATGATGTCAGAATCCAAAGAGAGAAGGCAAAAGTAACTGAGTTTTGTCTAACAGCCCATCAAAAGTTTAAAAACATGGTTTCTAACGTGTCAGTGTGCTTCAATTCATTATCTGTTGGATAGTTTTTAAGATGTCGAAAGGGAAGAGTATTTTTGACCACTAAATGTTTTAGTTGAAGAACTTCGGCAGTTGAGAAGAAAATGGATTTTAGAGTTAGATGAACCTGAGTTCAAATCCTAATTCAGTTATGTATGATTTTGGGCAGTTACATTCTCTGATGCTCAGTTTACTCATCTGAAAAATGGGACATAATACCTTATACTTTGGAAAACTGCATAAATTAGAAATAATATAGGTAAATCACCTGGCACATAATATGTACTCAATAAAAGCTATAAGCAACATTTTAAGAATAAAAGTGTTTTTCTTCTTGTTTCTACCTGGTATGCTAGGAATACCTAGCAAAGCTTACAGAGATACTGGTGACCATCATCTGCTGTCTGACTCAACACCAGCCTGGGTGCTTATTTGATGGATGGATAAATGTCAGTGTAAATAAATATTTAGTCTAAGCAGTGACAATGACAGAACATTCCATGATACAATTCACTACTTATCAAAAAGAAAAATGGCATTAGAGACCTCTTCAATATTCAGCTCAACAAAAGAATTACATTAATTTGTAAAGCTACTCATTTTCATAACTAGCTGCATATCAGATCTCAATGAGTATTTAATTTTATTGAGTTTAATATCTTAAAAATTCTTGCTGACCTAGGTATCCATCAAGCATATGCTTTCTATTAGCTTACATATGATCATTCATATCCATATCATTTACTAGACATTTATTCTTGTCCCTTTTAGCTATTTATAAACCAATACTTTTCTTAGACTAATAAATTTTCAACCTGTGTGTTTTGACACTCCCAGCACTGGGAATCCAGATCCAATGTTTTACAGAGATGCGTGGAACAAGAAAATACATGTTTCGGACTATATAAAATAAGTCTAAACTTGACAATCAGAACAAGAATATAAATGTTGGTCTTTCCCATTATAAATTTAAATACATCATTAATAAAATGCATACACTTTTCAATATGAATGGAGACCTGAAACGAAGTAAGTTGAGGTAAGGGGTATGAAAATTTAAAAATATGATAAGAGACTAGCAATGCCTCATCTAAGTGACTGAAGGTATGCTTAATAAATATTGCGCATTTTTAAACAGTTGCTTATTTCATATAAATTTAATCTGTTAAATACATAAGATTAAATTTTCATTTGTGTGGTATTATCTAAAAAGGAATATGAATCATTGAAAAAGTGGAAGCACGTTTGGCGAAAGTATCCTCTTAAACACAAAAAATATTTTCATGAGATTCCTTAGATTACAAATATCAAGAAGGCACTGATGATTTCAATTATCTTCCCTACCTTACATTCTTTTTAACACAAAGCGTCAATGAATGGGTTTTCATTAAACCCTGACAACAGGACATAACACACAGCACAAGTTGTGGAGGATGGCAAGTGGAGTTGTTACACAGGGGAAAGAACACTTGATTTCACCCTCAGCAACAAACAGAAGAAAGAAGGTTGTAGCGCTTGCCCGGCAGGGTGGTACAATACAGTCTGTACAGACCTACACAGTAGCTTATTATTAACAGCCTCAGCAGTTTCCTCGTGTTCAATAGCATTCTGGTTTTTAAAGCCCACTGTTTTCATATTTGAACAATATTGTCTGTACAACTACCTTTTATTTCCTCCTTGTCCTTTCCCACAAACCTCCCAAATTGTTAGTGCTGTGTTTTGGATATTCTACTGTTTTCATGGTAAAATTTTCAGATGTCTCAATGAGTTTCCCTCTTTAGTGGCTCTTTACAGTTTTTAATAACAATTTCTGATGATTCTATTGCACAAAATACAGTTCCTTCTAATGTGTCTGCTTTTAAATAAATGTTCTACATTAGTAGTGGATGAAGAAACACAAATAAATAAACACAAATAAATGTGGGTTCAAAAACCTTACTGTCAATGCTAAAAATAATGGTTTAGTTCTACAAGGAAACTGTAAAAAACAATTTCAAGATCAAAAATTCTGGAAATCAGGTTTTCAAGCCTTTTTTTATTAGAAAACTTAAATTATTACCCTTTTTAAAAAGAGAGTTGTCAATGTCCATTTTTTAATTTTCTTGAACAAATAATAATAAAGGATAGCAAACTAGGATAAGAAAACACATTAGAAGACAGCTTTCTACTTCATACAACTTCTAGTTACCTTTTCCTATCCATTCACCTATTTCTGGCCAGCAGCAAGAATAGAAAATCCATTTATTTTTGCCTTTTTGGGTCTTCCAAGAGGAGCTTCATTTACCTGAATACAAACAAAAGCTAGGGGAAACAGCTTTCATGTTGGCACCAACCGAGTACACGGCTCGTGAACCAGCACTCCCTGCCTTCTATGGCTTCTTCTGCAGCTTATAGTCCAATGCCTACGTGACCGGCTGAACAGCGACTGATACTTGAAATGACACAGATGGACAACAAATAACGGAAACACAGGGAATCCCCTTGGCTGTTATTTTTTTTCTAATAGGCAAATCCCTAGCATTCTGTAAATAAAATTATAAATACTAAAGAAGTGATGAGAATTTCACAATGGGGAAAGGATCATTTCTTATAATAAATATTTCGGTACAAATTTTAAAAAACGTAGAAAAGTTTAGTACCTCTGGGTACTTTTTTCTAATAAAACCATACCTGCTTCAGAACTTGTTTGATTATAGCTGCTAACAATGCTGTTTGGTATCACTGGAGTAGAGGACGTTGAAATTCTTGACTGAGGTGGATTGGGATGTAATGAATTTCCTAAAGCCATGCCCGACTGACTGAGCATCCCACAGTTCCCGCTAGCCTGAATTTGATTTATTAAACCTGCAAGATGGTGGTTTGGGACTGAACTGTTACTGTGAACAAAGTTAGTGTTTGCATTGTGGCAGTGCACGGCTTCCCCTCTTAAAGGTATGTTCTGTGTCAATGAATTCTGAAGAACACTGGAGTTCATATTGGGATCTGTAAAATGCAGCTGGTTAGCAGAGCAAGGCAAAGCAGTATTTGAGGCCCCGCAACCCGGGGTACTATTGCTACTCAAGTGAGAGCTTTGACAACTCATAGACTGTAGTAACTGAGACATTGAACTGATGGGAAAAGAACCCTGACTTTGCTTCCTTAGCAAGTCGGGCCCAGGTTTAGGAACTGAAGAACTATCCATTTGAGACTGTCTGAGCAAACTCAAAACCGTGGTAGGTGGCTGTTTTCTTTTCCGCAATGAGTCTTTTTGCTGAGACATCAGCTTATCTCTTAGTGCTGCTCGACCACTTTGCCCTTCACCTGTTGGGAGAAGCATGTTGGCAGTAGGAGGGAACATGGTGTTTAAAGTGCTATGTCCTTCAGTGTTGCCACTGCCAGCAACAGCTCCAGAACTGCTACTGCTGCTACTGTTGTTACTAGCAAGTTTGTTTTGATTTGCTAGCTGTGCTTTGGCTGCTGCTGAGAGTAAACTACTTGCTGGAAAGGAGGCAGCATTGTGCTGGTTCAAGATCTGATTTAAAGGCATTCCCAGCAAACCAGGCTGACTCTTTACAGAACCACTTCCGGCAGATGCAGTAGGAAAAGCTGCACTGCTTGGGGTATTTAGTACATTACTCATTCCAGCAATTAATGGGTTAGGGATATCCTTGTACTGATGATGTCCATCGGACTTGGTAGAAGGGCTTGATGGCATTGAAGGTCTTGGGGACCCTATTGTTGACCTTGGTGACCTGGGTGGAACCTTGATACCACTGCAAGTGACCTGGGGTCCTAGAGGTGGCATCATGAAATTTCCGTGATCTGATGATGTGGAAGAGGAGCGTGATCTTTGGGGCGATGCCTCAATCCTTCCAATTCCAGCCCCCATCATGTGCACTGGGGATGTCACTGGAGAAGGGGACAGGGAGGTTGAAGCTGAATGCTGAACTCTTTGTACATGACTCCCATGATTCATGTGACCAGGTTTTACAGTTGGCAAAGGGAGATTACTTGGCAAAGGAACAACAGCAGGAGGCATGCTTACATTCATCACAGGTACCTGAGAGTGGACATTTGAATGGAAACTAGTTGGATTAATGATAACAGGGTTCTGATTCACTGGTTTACTAGGAATAGGGTCAAGAATGCCAAGTGGATCTTTCTCAGATGTTAATGGCTTTTTCTGAAGAGCACAAGAAGGTGGAGGGGGAGGTGGGCCTTGGGGTGGTTTGTGGTGGAACATTGCTCGTGGTATTTCCATATTAGTTGAAAAATTACACATTGGTTTTTTCATTACTGGACTCTTTGTAGTCAAGGTTGGGGAAAGAGGTATATTAGTCCTTCCAGCCATTGCACAGGATGACTGTACAGGAGAACCATGTAGCATTACTGAAGGTGGAGAAAGAGGAGTCCTATTCAGGTGAATAGGACTAGAATTGGGAGCTCCATGAAAACCAGGATTATTTCTTGTGAAAACATCGGGGCTTCCAAGTGGGTCAGTCCTTGGAGAGATTGAGCCATCTCCATAAATCTGGGATCCTGACGATGCTGGGCTGGGCAGGCCTCCGTGGCTGCCACGGAATGGAGATTTCTGTCCATGTTCACTGCTGCCCAATCTTTGCCGGGGGTAGACAGGGTGGAGTTCTTGTTGCTGGCTTCCAGGCAGTTCTTGTACATACAGCCTTCCCATGGCATTTGACGATCCAATCATTAACTTGAAAGGATTCTTACATTCAGGCATTACAGAATTTGTAATTCCTTCATGAGGCTTACTTCTTATAGATCTTGGAGTTGCTGCCCGTGAAGGTACTACTGGAGTTGCATCTGATGTGTGAGAGAGAGAAAAAAGTCTGTTAAGGAGTGTAAATTCTTTTGTATTGGGGGGAGGTATTGTGGGGAGGGAAGGAAAGGAGGAAATGAGGAAGGGAGGGCACCTGGAAATAGAAATCTGCAAACAGAAGCTGTGCCTCTATGCAACTAGAAATTCTGCACTCTACATTAAATTTTGATTTAAAAAATGCACATTATTCTCCCTCAGTTGGCCAAAAGTTCTCAATTAACTGCTCATTATGCTTGTTTGCCTCCTATCTGTGGAGAAAGGATGGAAATCTGAATCAGTTCACAATGACATTAGCCATTCCAATAATATTTAGAATATGCAAAATCAAGACTGACAGCCCAGATGGAAATGATGGTGTTACTATCTTATTGGATTTGAATTTTTTAGGGACACAGTTACAATAGATAATTGTTATCTGTGTGGCATATTTACTTGGGTGATTTAAATGAATTGCCATTTTCACCAAAAAATCTGTTACCCTATTCATGTTTCTCTTACTGAAACCTCCTCAGGATGGCTAAAAGAAACGCTTCCTTATCCCACCATTTTCACTGTGAGAGTAAGAGTCTTAATTTTTGTGAATTAAGTGAATGGGATTCAGAATCTTTTATAATGGGAGCAAGAACAAGAGTAAATGCAGTGATACTGCAATCATGTCTAGCTGCCCATTGAGTCTTATGTAACAGTGCAGTTTCTTTGCCATTAATCAGTTGTTACTGCACAAACGGCTTTAGTTGATCAACTCAGGTAAAAGACTGCAATTCTTCTGTTAGGGAGAATCCCCATGCAAAATTTAGTCAGAGTGCTAAATCTTCAGTACTGAGTTCTAATTGAGAATTCTCTTTTTACAGAGTGCACTGCTCCCTCACTGGCTTTCTGGAATCCCTTCAGTTCCTTTGGAGATCAGACAGAATACAGGCAACAAAGGCATCTGGCACATTGGACTGAACTTTCACTTTATCTTGTCAGAATTCAAGGTTTAAGCTTTTTAGCTCCTAAGGATATTTAACTATTTTACAAAGTTGTACCTTCTAAAGCAGGGATAGCAAAGACAACTGATTTCATAGGACAAGTCCCATCAACTGGTGGTGGCTGCTCAGAGGGCTGTGATGAAAAGGATGCTAAGCTTTGCTGGGTTCTGTGCGAGCCCACTGAGTCTACCACAGGCACGGGGGATGTGAGTGGTACCACTCACACCACACTGGCCATTTCTCCTCTGAGACTTACAACATATAGGCAGGTATATTTGAATTCATCTGCAATCAGAAGTATATTTACTCAAGTGAATACTTGCAAATTTAGGATGCCTGTACTTCTACATTCTAGGTAACACACAGATCAAATCATGTAATAATTTCTAAGACACTGGTTCTCAACTTGGGGTACACAGAGGTCTAGGTAGGGTGCATTCAAGAAGTAAGAGAATGCAGTGTGGAAATGTGGGCTTTCTGTCTGCAGCATGGTGAAGATGTCTGATAGAGTGATTTCTGGACATAATAAATGAAAAGTTGAGAACCAATGATATAAGAGAATTGTACTAGATAAACTCCCCTGAACTTACTTTCTTGTTAAAAAGAGATTTTTAAAGGTTGCAATAAAAATAATACATATATGAAAAATACATATATGAGGCACCGTATGTGGCATATGGGGAGAACTCAGGTATCAGCCCTGTTACAGGGCTTCTGTGTCCTCTTCAGTAACTATACTACAGACTTGTGCCTTTTCTTGGGTATTTATATAATTATTTATAGTTAAATGATTAAAAATGTAGGCATTGGCTTTTTTTAATATTCAACAGAATTTAGAAAATAACTGTGGTTTTAAAAGGATTTCTTCCATACCTGCGGAAAAACAGTTACCATCTTTAAAATAACAGGAATACTAAATACACAACAGAAGTCTTGCTGTGATTATGTTCAGGTTAGGAACACAAGTGTTACAAGGGCTGATAAATATGAATGTTAGGTATCCATCAAGGGCTTTCATGGAGACCTTTCAAAAGAATAAGCAAGAACTAAATATATGTTTATGTATGTTAGAGGTGAAAACTTCTATACGAGCCTTCTTAACATTTAATTATTTAAAGTTCAACCTTATGATAACAGTTTAAAATAAGAAAAGTGAAATAAATGTTATGTCTAAAGCTAGTAGAACAGTAGCAATTAATCCAAAAGTACACCATTTTAAAAGGGGATAGACATATACATCTTATACCTGTACCAGTTAAATATTTACCTTTATTTTCAATAATGAAACTTGTATGTATAGGGTATGACAAAGGACCAAATGGTGACTCTGTTAAGTTCATTAAAAAGACAACAAGGTAGACTCTGTAGAAAGATGTAGAACTGTTTGATATGATATGAGAAAAGCAGCAGATATGAGTATATGCAAAAATGAAAACATAGTTATATCAAGGTGGCAAGATATTTGTATTAAATACTTCATTACTATTAAATGTCTTTATTGCAATATCTTTTAATTAAAAAAATGTAGCTCATTAAAAAAAAAGAAAAATCCCTTACAAGATTTTGTTTTCTTACATACCTTAGCAGAGCAATTTTTTTTCTGATCTTTCCTGTTAAGGTTTAAAGGTCAGAGGGTTATTGGAAAGGAGCTCTCTAACAGCTGCTCAGTTCGCCTCTCCCTGCCCTGTGCCCTGAGTTCTGAGTGTAAACCTGCACCTGTATGATGGCACAGCTGCTCCTCTTTGTATGAAAGTCCGTATTGGGCCCCAATTTACCTACACAGGCTTAACTCCCCTCCAGTCAGATTAGTTTCCCCATCATCACTTCTACATAGGACAGGAATTTTCTTATCTCTCATATGTCTAAATCCTACCATTTCCCAGGTTGGTTCAAATCTGCTTTCGCTGATCACTACAGGCTATACTCATCATCTCTATTTTTCTCAGAGCTTTGCAGAACAACATCACTTTTCTTTCATAAACAAATATTTTGGCACTTGGCCATATTTTATTCTGAATTATTATTATTCAAGTGTTACGCAGACTGTAATATTTTAGAGAGAGTTAATACTCTAGCCCTTACAAAAAGAAGTTCCTCAGTCTCAAAGTATGATTCCACAGATTACATATTAATTGTGAAGGGAAAGGGTACCTTAACAATGGAGTAATCAGATGGATATACCTATAACCAAGCAATCAAACTTAATGTCATCAATTTGGGGTAAACTGACACTATGTGCCTCCTGGGGAGGGCATAACATCACCTATGCACTATTACTAGCAAAAAGTGTTTAACCCGAATATACATATGAGGACACAATCAGGCAAATCCAAACTGAGGAACATCCGACAACCCTTCACAGACGTCAGTGCCAGGAAAGAATGAAAGAGACTGGGGAATTGCTGTAGGTTAGAGAAACATCACAACTAACTGTAGTGCACAATCTCTGACTGCAACCTGAACTGAAAAAAAACTGGATTAAAAATAACTATAAGAAGAAACTATTAGGACAATTGGAGAAATTTTAATATAGACTACATATTAGATAATATTATATCATTCTTAAATTTCCTGAAAACCATCATTAGATTTTGGTTTATGAGGAAAATGTCTTTGTGTGTTGAACTATTTAGGGGTCGATTTTCATAGCATCTGCAATTTCTGCAACAAAATTATTAATTAGTGAATCTGGATAAAGGGTATGTGGTATTCAATGAACTGTTCATGCGAGTTTTCTGCATCTTTGAATTTTTTTAGAAAGTGAAAGCATGCATGCATACATACGAGCATGTTGGGGAAGATACAAAAAGTTGCCAACAAGGTAAGATCTGTTAGTAGGTGCTCAGTAAATAGCTGTTAAATGACAGAAAAAATAATACTGCTAGTTCTTGAAAATATTGCTAGTTGCATTTGAGCATTTGATACCACACACTCCAATAAAGGCTACATTAGTTTCCTAAAAATCTGTGGCACTTTCTTTTTGTTAGCTGAGTTCTATACCTGCATAACATTGATATGTGCTAATCAATGTTTAGTCTAATTTTTTAACTAGATGATTTATTTGGACAGGAAATTTTGGGAAACAAATTCCTAAGAATTTTCCAGAAATTCTTGCAACTTTTCAGAATGAATTTGCTATTTGTAATAAAATGATAAAACATTCATAACTTTAACAGCCATGTGCATGTTTGAAAAGTGGACTTGGAAAACGCTTGGCAAAGTGGTTTCTCATGACTCCTCCAGGAGAGTGGTGGGGAAGCAAATCCTAAACCCTCCCCAGTGTTACATACTTGTTCCTCCTCCGGGACTGGTAAGCACCAGAGAAGGATGTGGGGCTTCCATGCTTTTATGAAGTGTGGCCACTGCGATGATTTTTCTTTTGTGTATGCATAGCTTTGTGACATCTTCATCTGCTTTAACGTCTTCTGCAGTTCTTTGTTTCACAGCAGCTCCGGGATCAAAATTAAACACCTGGAAAAGGACAGCCTTTGTTTAGAGTATGTTGTAAAAGCATTAAATAAAAAGATCCTTTGTTTAAAGAATTTCTTTACGTAGATTAAGCCACAAATCTGAATAAAATTTTCTCCAGTTTTTAAATTTAAGAAAAGCAACTTTATATAACTTGGTAAATACTTTTGCTGAACTCATGGTTTTTAGCGGCATAGTAAGTAATGAAAATTATCCTAATTCTAAGATAGCCAAGATAAATACATGCAAAGATATACTGATAATGTTGCCAATATAGATATTTCCTGATGCTATAACAGTGTAAAAATAGGTGAAGTTTAATTTAAAATCCACAAGGTGACATTTCTACATGCTAATTTTTGCTTTGGCTTAATTTTATTACTATATTAACATTACCGTTCACCTATTAAAAATTTATTTCTCTGTTTTAAAAGAATATTATTTATTGAGTACATATGAGATGTTTCAAATTAACTTTTTGTAATGATGTGACACACAAATAAGAAGAAAGAAGGTATCTGTTAACCCCAGTTCTAAAACTGGCACCCTAATAGGTACTCAGAGAACAATGGTCTATTTCTATGGTAGTAATATTTTATCATTTATCACAATTTTTACTTTCTACCTTGCAAAGAAGTAAAACAGTTTCACATGTTAGCTTTGTGATTTTTAGAAACATTGGTGGCAGATTTATCATTGCAGACTGAACAGTTACAGTTGGGAAAGAAAATACTGCACTATTAAATGGTGAACATAGGTATGGCTCTAATAAAATGGGCAAAAGAAGTTTTAACAAAATATTTAATATAAAATATTTAAAAATGACTCCAGGATTTGAACCATTTTCCACAATCACTAAGTATTCCAAAATGCATGCAAAAGATATCTAGTTAGACTTTAAAAGGCATATGTGATTGGAGAAGTAATGTAAAAATGAAATGTCAAATGAGAAATGCAAATACACAAAACACCTAAAAAATAAAAAAATTGCTGAGAGATCTGTTGTGAAATGGTTACCTTGGGAAGAATAAGAGGACATTCCAAGCCACACTTGCATGTTCCGTCAGTAAGCAGGTATGTTTAACCTGCTCCAAGCAAGATAACAAAGACCCACTGGGACTGTAAAAATAATTTTACAAAACATCAGGAAATAATTCTGACTGCACATATTATGTGAAAAAAGGCATAATTTATAGTCTTACTTTCTTCATGGGATTATATTTTCCTACTAAGGAAAAGCATTTTCTTTGTCAATATTATGTTAGCTACTAAATTATAGCCTTTCAGCACTATCACTCTTTCTTTTGAACCAAAATGTTTCTCAGAAAAACACAGATCTTCATAGAAAATTAAACAGAAGTATTCTGAAATCCAAAAATGGACTAGATTGGGGAAAATGCTATTCTTAAGAAAAGACGATAGAAGCAAGCAAGAAAGAAACAAGAAAACTACATGAAAGTAATCATTATCATTTTAAACCAGAAGATGTACATTTAGAGCTGTTGGAGAAAAAACGGAAATTTAGGAACACACTGGAGGTCAAACCAGAAAGTCACTAAGTGTACAAAAGTTGGAGCTAGCAAGTTCTCTCCTTTAATCTTGGAGACTAGGTCCAAGTTGCCCCTATGTAAAAATAGGTTTCTTTTTTCTTTTCCCTCATCCATGTGTTTCTTTGAAGATAGATTTGTGCGGCTCAACTCCAATTACAGTGAAGAGCCGAACCATTCAGACAAGGAGAGAGAAGCCAGGCAGATCTGACAAAGGCTGAGGGGACTCTTGAGGAAACAGGGTTTCAGTGGCAGGAAGGTGCCTGCCAGGTCTTCTGGCTGGTAAATGGGTTGTGTTCTCAGATTATTACTCCTTGCTTTTATTCCATTTTTAGCCACAATGGGGGTTAGTTTAAAATAGATCGTTTGCATTTTAAGATGTTTGCTATTAAAATATTGATTTTACAGCCTTAAAAATTATTATATAGTTTTCATTCAAGAATACCCTTTATTTCTGACTACTTACCAAAACCTTCACTTAAGCCTTCTGATCAAATTTGGACTTGACCAGAAATAATACAAAGTATTACACTACCAGGGGTAGACTATTCTACTACAGGTAGTTTGTATCTATAAATGAACCAGCTTTAAAATATAATTAATATTTTATTTATGGACAATCATGTAAGTGACTTACGCATGTAGAACACTTCAACTAAAATCCTCAACTTTGTCAATTCACTCATTCATTTACTTAGGCTAACAATTTTTTTTCAAATAGTCTGTAAAAAGTAATGATTCCCATATTATAGACTTGAGTTCCACTCCAGTGGTAAGGATGAGATGTTTTGGAGTCCTGCTAATTTAAATAAAATAAGATCACCAAAGACTTGAAAATTTCATGAGTTTTGTGACATGAAATTGCCTAACATTTTACAGTTAAAGAAAATGTACTGACTGAATCCTAGAGGAATTTAACTGGAAAATTAAAACGGAAGACAAAAGCTCCTAAATTCTACCAGAGCACTCTAGACACTTTAAAAACAATTCCTCTCAATCAGTCAGTTCAGTTCTTTTCTTTAGTTGTATCTCTTTAATTAACTTTTGGGAGTAATAATTAACATAAAAATAGTTGTAAGTCTTAAGGCATAGATAAAGCTTATGAGGTTGGAAGCAGATGGGAAATCTACTGTGCAGCCTCAATGCCTCCCTGAGGCACAGCAGCTGAAGACAAACCTAAAAATTACCAGCAAACTGCACACTGAGAAGGGGGCTACCGAAGGGGGCCAGCCTCCTATGTGTTCAGGTAGTAATGTCACCAGTTGCATACAAACAGATTGAACCATACTGGCTTAATTTATTTGAAAGTGTTTTACCTTATCTGGCAGAGTTAGTTGTGAAAAGAGTTCTTAGTGTAGACTTGGATTTGGAGAACTTAAGCTACCTCACACTAATATACAGCAAAGTCTACTTATGCATGGAAAATCACGAAAAAGATAACTGACAGATTCCTAGACTTATTGTGGTTTAACTTAGTTTTTTTTTTAAGTAAATTTTGTTTTATTTTTTTAAAATTATTTTATTGTTGTTCAAGTATAGTTGTCTGCATTTACCTCTACCAACCCCGCCCCTCCCCTAACCCCTCCCCTAACCCCTCCAGGGTTTAACTTAGTTTCCAGCAATCCAGAAAGCTGATCTGTCTTTCACTGGAATGAAGATGAAGTAAAAAAAATAGATTATCAAGATCTGAGTCATTTGCTCTAAGATGAACACATACTTGCTCCTTATAGACTAGAACAATCATAAATATAAGCAATAACACTCATATCTAGCTACATTATATTAATAACCAAGTGTTTCTGACAGTGTGGTAACAGCATGGGCAATATGAACACTTTTAGAAAGTCACCCCATGTGTCCACCTTACCCACCCTGGGACACGCTCTGCATCCCCTGCGTCCTTATTCCTTCACTCTAATTAACATAGAGCACATCTTTAACATTCCCAGAAGCAAACAAACAAAACTAATGTGTAAAAGAATTTCAATTGTTAAGAAACACCTAACACAAACCAACCCAAGACAGAATCTAAATTGGATTTTGAGTTATGACATGAAATCATTTATATAGGGGCAAATACCTCTTTCATATAAATATATCTGCACAATGGAGAATTCCATTGAAGCGAAGATACACATAACTGCATTAAAAGTAACAGCATTAACATAATGATGCAGTGTGGTATCTTAAAAAAAAGTTCTAAGTCTATTTCTAATAATTTGTATTATATCACAAAGAAAGATTTATGGTATTGTAACGTTTCATATACTATTGATAAACTACTATGTAAGGAACTTGGATATCAGTTATTTGATAATAAGAATGAAACTTCTTGCCAACAGTTTAGTTATTCCATTCAACTTGTTCTATCAGCGATACCTGCCTTCAAAATTTAAAAGACCTGGCATTTGCATTTTATTTGTATGATTTTTGTATGAGAGATGAAGAGCCATCTACATCATGATTTTTTTTTTTACTATAAAATTGAAAGGTATAGCTCAAAAACTGTGCAGAAAAAACTGGGAAATTTTTATATAATATTAGGCATTAAGGAGTGTAATAATTAAAACTGCCTATAGATAAAAACATTAACCTTACATCCGAAAATCCAGCTGAAGTACCGTGAAGGACAAAATCACACTGTCAAGAGACATCAGAGTTCTGTTTCCAGTATTTACATTCTCCTGTGGACGTGGTAATGACACCTATGTTTCTTTTAGAAATCTTTATATTTTTCTTTATCCTTGTTACAGTGATAAGCAGAGTGACACATTATATAAACACAAGTAACACATAAAAATTCTCTCTAGTAACCTAGGGCAATTTACATTGCAAAATAGTACAGATTAAATCACCTGAATATTTTTAGCACAAAGTTCATTTATTCAAATTTATTTGAGGTGCTGTCAGTCACAATATTTTGCTCCCTCAAAGGAACAGACTCTACCTCCTTAATTTTGGGACTGCAAAGTTGGAGGTAACACAGGTAATAATAAGGGCTCACCTGACATAAAGAACTCCGTTTTGATCCACACGGCGCTGCCAACCCACAGGAACTTGTATAGCTGGAAGACCTCCATCCTTGTCCCCTCCATCACACTCCTTGCCTCCATTCATTTTCTGTATCTGCTTGGGACTCTCCAAAGATATCAGCAATAAGATGATATCCTTATATTACAGGGCATGATGGCCTTCAAAAATGGCCAATGCAGCATAGTTGTTCCCAGACTACAAAATGCACTGGGACGCTTCGGCTCAGTTTGGAACCAAGTCCTTGAAATCTGCCATTGTGGAAAAAATCAGTTTCCCATTATAATCTACATTAAATAACCAATATTTAATTCCTAAGAATGATCTACATGGGTAAAAAGGAGTGCTTCTGACTAAGGAAAATCATATTTACCAATGCTGGTACCTGTCTGAAGTGGGGGAGGGGAGGAGTGTAGTTTTTAGTTCAACATGTTGTCTTGAACCTTGATGTTGGACTAAAATAATCTCTACTGTTTAGAAATCGGTCTCATTTTTACAATGTGAGTCGGTTAATATTTCCAGGTACTACCCGCCTTTAGAGGCCACATTCTTTAAACTTTTTCTTCATCTTCCAATCTGAATCCAAGATGTTGCAGGTTGGTTCATCTGATGTTTTCATGTCTTCAAAATCCCAATGATGTAACCTGAAACATATATAAATATATAAAATGTATATTTAATGTTGAAAAATTGAGAACCTGCACACCTTGATACAACACACAGTTATTACAGTATTATTGACTATATTCCCTATGCTGTACTTTACTACCTGTGACTATTCTGTAACTGTCCTTTTGTACTTCTTAATCCCCTCACTGTTTTCACCCATTTCCTCAACCCGCACTCCCATCTGGCAACCATCCGAGTGTTTTTTGTATCTATGTCTGTTTCTGTTCTGCTTGTTTATTTTGATTTTTAGATTTAATTATTGATAGATATGTATTTATTGTCATTTTATTACCCATATTTTAAAATTGTTTTTCAAGTACAGTTTTCTACCTTTCCCCCTCAGCCCTCCCTCCCACCCAGCCCTCCCTGACTCCCTCTCCTATTTCCACGCCCCCCCTTGTTATTGTCCACATGTCCTTTATAATTGTTCCTGTAAATCCTTCACCCTTTTTCCCCGTTGTCCCCTCCCCTCTCCCTTCTGATCATTGTCAGCCTGTTCTCAATTTCAATGTCTTTGGCTATACTTTGCTTGCTTGTTCATTTTGTTGATTAGGTTCCTATTAATGGTGAGATCAAATGGTATTTGTCTTTCATTGCCTGGCTTATTTCACTTAGCATAATGCTCTCCAGCTCCATCCATGCTGTTGCAAAGGGTAGGAGCTCTTTCTTTTTTTCTGCTGTGTAGAATTCCATTGTGTAGATGTACCATAGTTTTTTGATCTGTTCATTTACTGATGGGCACCTAGGATGCTTCCAGCACTTGGCTATTGTAAATTGTGCTGCTATGAACATTGGGGTACATAAGTTCTTTTGGATTGGCATTTCAGGGTTCTTAGGACATAATCCTAGCAGTGGAATTGCTGGGTCAAAAGGCATTTACATTTTTAGTTTTCTGAGTAAATTCCATACTGTTTTCCACAGTGGTTGTACAAGTGGTTGTGCAATACCACCAACAGTGCACTGGGGTTCCCTTTTCTCCTCATTGTACATATTTTTTATCTTTTCCCCCCTTCTTCTTAAAGAAGACCTTGTAACATTTCATGTAATACTGGTTTGGTGGTGATGAACTCTTTTAGCCTTTCCTTGTCTGGAAAGCTCTTTATCTGTCCTTTGATTTTAAATGACGGTTTTGCTAGGTAGAGTAAACCCTGGTTGTAAGTCCTTGCTTCTCATCACTTTGAATATTTTTTCCTTTTTATTGAACATATTGGGTAACATGGGTTAATAAAATTATATAGGTTTCAGTTGTACAGTTCTACAATACATAATTTATATACTGCATTTGAATATTTCTTGCCACTCTCTTCTGGCTGGCAAAGTTTCTGTTGAGAAATCAGCTGGCAGTCTTAAGGGAATTCCCTTGCAAGTAACTAACTGCTTTTCTCTTGCTGCTTTTAAGATTCTGTCCTTGTCTTTAAATGTTTGCATTTTAATTGTTATGTGTCTTGGTGTGGGCCTGTTGGGGTTCACCTTGTCTGGAATTCTCTGCACTTTGTAGACTCATGTGTCTCTTTTCTTCATTAAGTTAGGAACGTTTTCTGTTATTACTTTTTCAAATAGGCTTTCAATTTCTTTCTCCTTGCAACACCTATGTGACGTTAATGTTGGAACACTTGACATTGTCCCAGAGGCTCCTTCCTTCAGCCTTATTATTTTTTTTTTTGGTATACTGACTGAGTGTTTTTAGCTCCCTCAAATTCTAAATTGTTGATTTGATTCTTGGCTTCATCTACTTTGTTGTTGATTCCTTATAAATTATTCTTCATTTCAGTTAGTGTATCCTTCATTTCTGACTAGATTTTTTTTTAGAGTTTCTATGTCCTTTTTCATGCTGTTGAAGTTCTCACAAAGTTCCTTGAGAATCCTTATAATCATTGTTTCAAACTCTGTATCTGGTGATTTGCTTACCTCCATTTAATTTAGTTCTTTTTCTGCAGATTTCTCTTGTCCTTTCATTTGGGATGTGTATTTTTGTCTCTGATTTTTGCCTGCTTTCTTATGTTTGTTTCTATGTATTAGATAGAGCTGCTACATCTCTCAGACTGGTCAAGTGGCCTTGTATAGTAGGTGTCCTGTAGGGCCCAATGATAGAGCCCCCTCTTGCCCCCCAGTTACCCAGGCTCAGTGCTTCAGGTGTGCCCCTGTGTGGGTTGTGTGAACTGTCTGTTACAGTTCACCCTTGATTGCTGTTGGTTATCACTGGGAGGGACTGATCCCCTAGGCCTCGAGGACCAGCTGTGACTACAGTGGAAGAGCTGCTATGCAGGAACCAACCCTATGGAGCAAGACTTGCTCTAGTGGGGTTTTGCCGCTTACCCAGTCCGCCCCTTGAGTGTGTCGCTTGTGGAGGTGGCAAGGTTGTAATCTAGTATGATCTGAAGCTGTCCACTGGGCACAATGGCTCTGGGGCCTCCTACAGGTGTAAGGTCAGCCACCACCTGTACCCTGCCTGGAGCCACCTGGAACGGGCTATAGAATTATTTGCAGATAGCTGCTACTTGAGTGGAGGTACCCTGGAGAGGTCAAGTTGAGAACTAAGGCCAGCTCCTGCTAGTGCTGGGCCTGGGGCCACTGAGCCAGAGGTGCAGGGTACACAGAGACCAGGTGCTGCTTGTCTGAGAAATTTCAGGAAAGTCTGAAGCATGCGGCAAGAGAGGTCATTTGTATGGAAAAACCACTGGGAATGGCATGGGTGGGCTTATAAATTGGGTGGGGTATGGTCTCAGAGAATCTAATTACTAGGATTGGGGGAACAGTGATAGCCAGGTTGGTGGAGACTTAGATATGGCACCTGCCTGCTGGCTTGGTGGGTGGAAGGGCTCACCAAAAAATAATGGCCTATGCCAGCACTTCTGTTCGGAGAAAGCTGCCCCCTAGCTTTTGCTCTGATGCCAGACAATTCAGTTCCTTCCCATATATCCCTGATGCCTTTTGAGCAGCTGTCATAGTGCTGAAGCTCAGAGGTAGTACATCCAAGTATTTCCTTATGTAGACCCTTTAAGAGGACTGTCTGGGATTCTTGAAGCCCTTCATCTCCCTCAGCCTCAGTTCCCACTGGGTTTTACAGCCAGAAGCTGTGGGGACTTCTCATCCTGTCACTGGAACCCTGAGCTTTGGGGCCTGGTATGGGGCTGGGACCCCTCAATCCTCAGGGGGCACCTTCACAGTCAAGATATCCTTCCTGTTTTTATCTGCCACATGTGTGTGTCGAACCAGCCTGTTCTGCATCTCCACCCCAACTACCAGTCTTGATGTGGCTTCTTTAAATCCCTGGTTGTAGGACTTCCATCAGCTAGTTTCAGGAGGTCCTGAATGATGGTTGTTTTGTAGTTTAGTTGTAATTTTGATGGAGTTGTGGGAGTATTTGAATACTGCATTTACCTGTGCTGTCATCTTGACTGGAATTCCCCCCTTGCTACTTTCTAATTACTAGAGACCGACCCATAATTATGGCATTACACACACTCACACAATCCTCCTTCTGACTCACAATAAAAACATATCTTTCAAAACTTCTTATGACCTGACAGCTGGAAAGTTAGATGTTAATCCAATCACATTTGGTCCCTTCTTGATTCCACATACCTCTATGATTTACTTTTCTTTTCTAATCATCATATTGGCCTAAAGAAAAAAAGGCACTGTTATTTTAAAGCAAAAAATTAAAAGGAAATAAACTTATAGATTTCCAAATATAAAAGGTTTTTCTCCACTATTCTTGAGTACTAGAGTGGAAGTTGCTTTATAGTTAAGATTCACAAGCTCCTTTCCACTACGGTATACCCTTTCATTTCCTTTCCTAAATCATAAGGTATTGTCCTGGGGGGGACACACTGGCTTGAACCAGCAGGAATTGCTACTAGTGTAGAATGCTTGTAAGAGGTCATCTTAAAGGATCTTTTAAATAAAAAAGATGGGAAATATATTTTTAAAAAGGTTTAGTATATAATCCTTGCAGAGAATGTTATGTCACAATTACTAGCATTATCTGTTATGGTAAATAAGACTTGTTTTCTTCATTTTTAAAAAAAAATTTTCAGGGAGAGGAGAAGGGAGGAAAACATTGATGTTGAGAGAGACACCGATTGGCTGCCTTCTGTATGTGCCCTGACTGGGGACCGAACCTGCAACCCAGGCATATGCCCTGACCAGGAATCGAACTGCTGACATTTTGGTTTGTGGGACGATGCCCAACCAACAAGTCACACTGACTAGATTGTAAACATGACTTTTTATAATTAGTTTAATATATAGTATATGATTACATTGTGGGACTCATGAAACTACACTAAAAAAATGAAAAAAATGTTCTAGTGTTATATGAGAGGAACTTGTGGTTTGTGATAAAAATTTCCAGTGATAGCATCATCCCCAGATTCAAAAAGGTGTTATATCTCAAATAACTTAATGGAAGCAAGGTGTGTTAAAAGATTTAAGATTCATATGGAAGTACTAAAATTGTTTCAAAAAATTTAAATAAAAGTTAATATTTTAGATGATATGTTTAAAAATGCATGCATAACAGTCAACAAATTAAACAGTGTAAACAGACACATAACTGCTTAATCTATGTGCCTAAAACTCTACATATTTAAGGTAAAGCCAGACCATTTTGGAGCTCTGCATTGGGAAAGCAGGAGAATGCCTTATAGTAAATGGCATCACATATTTAGGCATATGCCTTATATGCAATTTCAGGTCTGAGACAGATTTAAAGATGTCATAAGGAAACATGTACTCATTTAGCTGAAATTGAGGAACCATGCGTATTAGTGTAGAAAACACTGGCAAGGCAATGGCAAAAGTAGCAAAAATTTACTGGGAAATTGTAGCATATAAAGAAAAGTGCCAAGTAGTAACACTCCCAAATAGTGTCTCAAGCCAGCAATTTGTATTGTTGGGCTGACTCCACTGTGTCTGTGCTTCTCATTTGCAGGTGTAGCATCCTATTTCTGTCTTCCATTCACTGCACCTTTAACCATGCCCTCTTCTGATCACATATGTGTTTATTCATATTTTATTCAACAGTTAGTGAGCAGCTACTGTGTACTTGATACTACGCCATGTGCAGTAGTACGAAGATGGTAAGACACCACCTCACCCAAAGCCCAGGGTAGTGCTTGTCACTAAAGGTTGCTTAGTGTGGAAGAATAGAAAGGGAAGTGGGGTGAGGGAGGATGAGAAAGGGGGAGAGCAAGGAAGCGTCATCCTGGGCTCCCAGTTTTGTCAAATAGCAACAGACCCTGATGACTGAACCTGTTTGTATTTTTTAACAGTGCCTTTTAACGTGCATTTTATTACCTGCCTTTTCCTAAAGAAATCTCTTCAATGGTTTTTGATCATTACATTGGACCTGCTCTCTCCTTTGCTCCACTTTTGAATTTTCTGACCATTTGATGACTCCTTTTTTTTTTTTTGTCTGTCTGCTCTCTAGCATGTGACTCCAGCTTCCCCGAGACTAGCTGGCTGGCTCCATTAAGTAATTTGTGGATCTGCCAGATAATAACATCCGAGTGATTACTGCCAAATGTCTCCCTCATGTTTCAGCAATCAAAAATACAAATACCTGATGGCTGGGTTTTGAGTATACCAGAAGTTCTCAAAGCATGGTCCTGAGACAAGCATCATTATTGTCAATAACAGCCAGAAACTTGTCAGAAATGCAAAATTCAGAGGCCTGACCGCAGTTACTGAATCAGAAACTCTGGCGTGGGGGGGTAGGCGGGGGGGGGGGGCCGGAATGGAGGGGGAGCAATCTGTTTTTCAACAAGCCCTCTAAGTGATTTTGATGCATGCTGAAAAGTTTGAGATGCATGGCTTAAAATAATGCCCATCCTCCCTTCCCAAGACAGGGCCAGTTTTACATCTCCACACTTTGCAGCCAGCCAGCCCTCTACTTCCTTTTGTCTGTGGGAGGATCACCCTTTTTTGCTGACTCTTCAGCCTTCTAGAGGCAGCTCCATTGTAAGGGCCTTATAAACCCAGTATGGGGCACAGGTCCTGTAACTATATAGCTATTGTTTATTTATCTACGTGGCACTAATTTTCTCAACATTTATTTTGTGAATCTGGAAAATGCAGAGTTGTTTAAAAATGAAAATAAAAACTGAACTGTAATATTACTTCTGAATAATAACCACTGCAAACACACATGTACCTTTTTCTAGCCACTGTCTTTAGAAAAACTTCGAAGCACACTTCCCACATTAGTCTCACCCTCCCCTCTCCCACCCTGAGGGCGGCCACCATCCGGATTCCGGTCTGCATGCTTCCATGCTCTGCTTTCGTAAGTTTGTTCCACATTGTACATGTAAGCAATATGTGGTATTGTTATGTGTGTTTTAAATTTTTACATAAATGTTACTATACATATATAGTATTCTGCAACTTGCTTTATAAAATTCAACATTATTTTGAGAGCTGTGTTGAGATATATCGATCTATCTCTGTTGCAGATATATTGATCCAATTCATTAATATTTAACATATGAATAGCATTTTATCATGTGAGTATATAACTATCTATTGGTATATCAATCATATTAATTTTTGGTTAGGGTCTGCACATTTTCAACTTTACAATGCCAAGCGGCTCTCCAAAGTAGTTATATTGATTCTATTTTTTTCTAAGTATAAATGTGTCTTTTTCCTTGAAACACTGAGTCATTAGCACTTTGTACTTTATTTTTGTCCTGAGCATTTTATTATGGCATTAAATATTTTCCCAAAATACAGGTTTTAATTGCTAGACAGAAATTTTTTGGATAATTGTATATATTTTAATTACATAGATTTTTCACCTAAATTCTGACAATTATAAATAAATCTGAGATAAATATTCATGTATACAAATCTATGGCCAGTTTAACAATATTTGTTAAAATAGAATTAACTGGATAATTTTAGGGCCCTTCATATATTTCTTAAAAGTGCGAAGAGGGTAGGTTTAAGAAAGCACTTCAGGCCACATTTCTCAAACTTCTGACACCTATACATGCCCTCTTCTGTTAAATAGTAACATATTCTTTGTGACTCCAATATTCTGGTAGCTTTTCTTCTATATAAACCCATCATTCAAGATTTAGTCAAGCTCCATTTTTATCGTTCATATTATAAAACACAATTTTTCCTCTTTTCATAAATTTAACATAAAAAACTACCTATCTACAACATTTTCCCTCCACTTCTCCTGAAGATTCCGTTATGGCTTACCTTGTTTATAAGGCTTGGGCTAAGCCCAATAGACAATAGCCCAATATTCTGGATGAAGGATAGATCTTATACTTAGGACATAATTTACATTTATTTAACAAACCATTTTAGTAGTATTCATAATTTAACTCAAAAAAATGGTGTGTGTGTGTGTGTGTTCTAAGGAGAATATATGTCACAATTCTACCAATATTTTATTTTCGTGCTTCTTTTCAATATGCATATTAGTCTATGAGAATTAGCTTGTGGTCAACTGAATTTTAGTGACTTGATTTCTTTACACTGGCTTTTTCTGACCAAGACGAATTCTAATGAGATGTCACCATGTTACAGAGACTATTCTGTGAACCCTCAGTGCTTGCTCACACTTTGTTAATTCACTGACTCCTCTTAGTATCTGATTTTTTAAAACATTTGTTTGTTTATTGACTATCTCTACCCACAGGAATGTAAAACTCCCTCAGGGTAGGAGTCTTGTCTCTCTTGGACCATTTTATATTCCCAGTTTCAGACTATGCATATTCTAATTAGTTAACATAATTTTATACTCTGATTTTTATGATGTAGGCATATAAAGTTAAAACAACATGTCTAAAATGAAAGAAACATTTTTAAAATAAGCCAATAGAAGCTGATGCGTATGTATTTAGACAAAATATACAAAGGATTTTTTGCTTTAGATTGTCCCTAATGATCTCATAATCTCTGAGTGTAGGTAGAAAAAGTATGAGAGAATTTCTAAGAAAATTAATATGCTTACCTAATGCATCAGAGTTTTATTTATTAAGTGGTTTATACACACACATATATTTTAATTGAATTACTAAAGGAAGCACTAAAATAAATAAATGCAACAATACAAAAACTAAACATGGTGTTAATGCAATAAACCTTTTTCTCAATCTGCCTTACCAACATTCTTGTCAGCCTAAGAATAAACTCGTTATGCAGTGTTGATGTAAATTTTTAATGTTACACCCAAAACATCATGGAGATAACTTAAAAAATTTCATGAATATGACATCATGTAAATAATTAAGCAGTTATCCTTCACAAGTCTTTCTGAATAACATTAAACATAACAAATATTCTGAATAATGTCATACAAAATCAACGATAAAAATAATGAATTTTTGAATCACACGATATGAGTATATTCTAATAAATGTTTATGATGACATCACACATTGATCTTGTGCTCAGTAAACTTACTTGGATACCTAGCAGGAGATAATGAATACCCAATGAACTATTGATTTATCATGGTGAGACTATGTAATTGGGTAATACACCAGTATTTAATATGTTATATAAATCTAAATCATCATTATACTTTTTAATACTGTGTTTCACTAGCTCATGAAACATTTCCAGATAAATACGAAGTCCATTTCATTCCTACATTTGCAAGAGTGAACACCTCATCTTCTCCAATGGAGAACAAGGAGCACATAAAATCTACCTATATTTAAATTCCAAAACAGTATGTGCTCACAATGATGGATATGATTGGATTAAAGCAATTAACATTAGCATTAGCATTTTGGAGAGTAATGTTTGAGTGGCTACAAAATAATTATCATTTGATTTGGTAAAAAATGGACATATTCACAATCTTTCCATCATTATTAGTTAAATGATGTTTGTTACAGTAACCCTAAATGTTATTTCCCCCTTTTTTTTTTAAGATTTTATTTATTTATTTTTAGAGAGGGGGAGGGAGAGAGAGAAATATCAATGTGTGGTTGCTTCTCACATGGCCCCCACTGGGGACCTGGTCCACAACCCAGGAATGTGCCCTGACTGGGAATCAAACCAGCGACCCTTTGGTTTGCAGTCTGTGCTCAATCCACTGAGCTACCCCAGCCAGACTCCCCTTTTCAACTATCTTTCATCTGTGAATATCAGTGATTCAAACAGCTCCTTCATAGCACTGGGTCAGCCCCATCCAGCCTTCCCATCTGTTTCACCCTTCACCTATTTATTCAAGCTATGCATTTTTACTTATGAACACACTTATCTTGCAGTTAGATCTTTTATTGAAAAAAAAAAACCTTCCAATGGTTAAGTCCCATTTTCACTCTAGTTATTATTTCTACTTGGTTCTTATCTTCATTGTGCAGTTACCTCTTCTAAAACACAGCTCTCAGATAGATCCTTTGTAAGAGACCTAATCTCTGCCAGGGTTTCCTTACTCTTTCCAAACTCCCCCCAGCACATTTATGTTTTATGTTTTATACGGTTGTATCAGGAACCCAAGCGTATCTTTCCTGCTCTGATTACTGAAGCTCTCTAGGTCTTGATGTCCTTGTCCTTTCAGTGCAGAAGAGTGTAAATGTAAAAGGACACTACATAATGATAAAGGGAACAATCCAACAAGAGGATATAACCCTAGGAAACATGTATGCACCCAACACAAGAATGCCTAAATGTGTAAAGCAAATATTGATGGACATAAAGGAAGAGACTGACAGTAATAGAGTCATACTATGGGATTTTAACAATCCACTGACATCAATGGGTAGGTCTTCCAGACAGAAAGTCAACAAAGAAATGGTGGCTATAAATGACACACTAGATCACATGGATTTATTTAATTGATACCTTTGGAGCATTTTATTTTAAAGCAGCAGAACATACATACTTTTCAAGTACACATGGAACACTTTCTAGGATAGACTACCTATCATGGCCACAAAACAAGTCTCAATACATTTAAGAAGACTGAAATCATATCAAGCATATTCTCTGACTACAATACTATAAAACTAGAAATCAATCATAAGAAGAAAACTAAAAAACACACAAAGATATGGAGGTTAAAAAACATGTTACTAAACCATGAATGGGTTAACAATAAAATCAAGGTAGAAATCAAAAGATACTTTGAAACAAATGAAAATGAGGACACCACAACCCAAAATCGAACACAAGGCAAGCAGTCCTAAGATGGAAATTCATAGCATTACAGACTTATCTCAAAAAACAAGAAAAATCACAAATAAACAGTCTATCTTTACACTTGCAGATACTCGAAAAAGAACAACAAACAAAGCCCAAAGTGAGTAGAAGGACAGAGATGATAAAAATCAGAGCAGAAATAAACAAAATACAGTCTTAAAAAACCCATACGAAAGATTAAAAAACAAACAAACAAGAGTAGGTTCTTTGAAAAGATAAACAAGATTGACAGACCTTTAACAGGACTCATCAAGAAAAAAAGAGAGAGGACCCAAATAAATAAAAGCAGAAATGAAAGAGAAGTGACAACCGACACCAGAGAAATACAATGGAATGTAAGAAAGTATTACAAACAACTATATGCCAACAAATTGGACAATCTGGATGAAATGAATAAATCCCTAGAAACATGTAGTATTCCAAGATTAAGTCAGGAAGAATCAGAGTATCTGGACAGATTACAATTAGTGAAATTGAAGCAGTAATAAAAATTAAGACCCAACAAATGAAAGTCCTGGACCAGATGGCTTCACAGGTGAATTTTACCAAATGTTCAAAGAAGAACTAATTCACCCTTCTCAAACGATTCCAAAAAGCTTAAGAGAAGACTCACAAGCTCATTTAAAAAATTTTTTATCGAAGGGCATTTTTTCATTTTAGAGAGAAAGTGAGAGAGAGAAACATCAATATGAGAGAGAAACATCAGTTGGTGACCTTCTTGTATGCACTGTGACTGGGGATCAAACCCGCAATCATAGTGTGTGCCCTGACCTGGAATCGAACCCAGGACCTCTATGGGAAATGCTCCAACCAACTAAACCACATTGGCCAGAACCAGTTGCATTTTTATACATCAATAATGAACCTTCAGAAAGGAAAAAATCCCGTTCATAACTGCTTCAAAGGCAATAAAATATCGGGGAATAAATTTAACCAAGGATGTAAAGGGCCTGTACTCAGAAGATTCTAAGACATGGAAGAAAGAAACTGAAAAACCTGCAAATAACTTGAAGCACATACTGAGTTCATGGATAGGAAGAATTAACATCATTAAAATGTCCATGCTACCCAAATCAGTCTAAAGATTCAATGAAATTCCTATCAAGACACCAATGGAATATTTCATAGAAGTAGAACAAACATTCCAAAAGTTTATATGGAACTACAAAAGATCCTGAATAGCAACAGCAATCTTGAAAAAGAAGAACAAAGTTGGAGGAATCACGCTACATGATATCAAAGTATATTACAAGGCCATAGGAATCAAAACAGCATGGTATTACATAAAAAGAGACATACAGATTAGTGGAACATAATAGAAAACTCAGAAATGAATCCATGCCTAATTAATATTTGACAGGGAAGGCATACAAAGGATAAAGACAGTCTATCCAATAAATGGTTTTGGGAAAATTGGAAAGATAGTGTGCAAAAGATGAAACTAGACCACCTTTTTATACCATAGACAAGAATAAACTAAAAATGGATTAAAGAGTTAAATATTAGACTGAAAACCATAAAACTCCTGGAAGAAAAGGTAGGCAGTAAAATCTTGGACATTTCTCCTAGCAGTATTTTTCTGGTATCTCTCCTTGGGCAGGAGAAACAAAAGAAAATATAAACAAATGGGACTATATCAAACTAAAAAGGTTTTGCATAGCAAAAGAAACCATCAACAAAATGAAGACAACCCACTGAGTGGGAGAACATATTTGTCAATGGTACATCTCATAAGGGGTTCATATCCAAAATTTATAAGAAACTTATAAAACTCAACACCAAAAAACAGACAATTCAATTAAGAGATAGGCAAAGGGCCTGAACAGAGATTTCTCCAAAGACATACAGATGGCCAATAGACATGAAAGGATGCTCATCATCACTAATTATCAGTGAAATGCAAATTAAAACCACAATGAGATACCACCTTAAATCTGAAGGAATGTCTACCATCAATAAATCAACAAACAACATGTCTTGGTGAGGATGTGGAGAAAGAGGAACCCCTGTGTACTGTTGGTAGGAATGCACGCTGTTGCAGTCTCTGTGGAAAGCAGTATGGAGTTTCCTTAAATAATTAAAAAATGGAACTGCCTTGTGACCCAGTGATTCCACTTCTGGGAATTTACCTGAAGAAACCTGAAACACCAATTCAAAAGAATATATGTACCCCTATGTTCACTGCAGCATTATTTACAATAACAAAGATTTGGAAGCAGCTCAAGTGTCCATCAGTAGATGGGTGGCTAAAACAACTATGGTACACTTACACAATGGAATACTACTTGGCTATAAAAAAGAAAAAAGTTTATCCTTTCTGACAGCATGGATGAATCTGGAGAGCCTTATGATAAATAAGATAAGCCAGTCAGCGAAAGCCAAATACCATATGATTTCACTCATAATCTAATGAGTAAAATGAACTAACAAGCAAAATATGGACAGACTCACAGATAGAGAGAGGAGGCTGACAGCTGTATGGGGCAGGGGCCTGGGTGCAGGGGTGGAGGGATTGAGTACAAAAGAAAAAGAAAATGAAGGAAGTTGTGGGCAGGGACAAGAGCATCATGATTTCTGGAGGTAGGGGGCTAGTGGGAGGTGGAGGATGGAATAGGTGGGATAAATGGTTTTGGACAGAGACTGACTTGGGGTGGTAAACATACGATACAGTGTATAGATGATGTGTTGCAGAATTGTGCACTTGACAGCTATAAAATTTTGTTAACCAGCGTTACCCCAATATATTCAATAAAAAAATTAATTTGCAGCCTCCATTGCAGTTAAGTATGGTCATATGATGAGATTTTGACCAAAGAGATGTGAGCAGAAGTGACACACTGAACTTCCTGGTCACATTCTTCAAAGGAAGTTGCTTGTCTCCTACTTCTCTCTTGTCCTTTCTGTGAGCTGAAAGCAATAGTGTGAACAACTTTGACATCATGGGCAGGAACACATCCCAGGAAGTAACAAAATAAAAGAAACCTGTGACCTTGGACAGAGCTACCAACTTATCCTGGACTGCCCACATACCTCTGCACTATTAGATGACAGAGAAAGAAACTCTTTTTGAGCCACTGTATTTTTTTTAATGACTTGATTATAGTAGCTCATCCTCTTACTATCTATGGACTAGTTTGGTATTAATAACAAAATGCTATATTTGGGTTACTTACTTATAAAAAAGGAGTAGAAAACAGTATCATTTCACTCATACATGGAATGTGATGAACAAACTGAAATAACAAGTGAAATAGAGACAGACTGGTAGAGATAAGCATGACAGCTCTGTGGGGGGTGGTCAGGAGGTAGAGGGGTTGAACAAAAAGGAAATAGGACTCATGGGCATAGACAACAGTGTGGTGACTGCAGTGGGGATGGGTGGAGGTGGAAAAGGGTGTAAGCGGGATAATGGTAAAGGAAAAGAATACAGTAAAAAATAAATAAATAAATAAATAACACAAGTACATTGCAAAGAAAGTATTGGCTCTTTAATTGGAAAATATATTATTTCTAAAAATTTAAATGTGATATCTATAGAATAGCTAATTAATATTTTCCAGATCCTTAACATCATTATGGAAGTTTTTTTTATTAGAAGCAGTTACAAGTTTTGTGCCTAGTATTGTGCTATTGCTGTTTCTGTTTTAGCCAAGCAGAGGAAAAAGATATGGAGAGCCACAAAGAATACCCAGTAACCTGAATGATCTAAATACTAGAGAGAAAATTAGGCTAGCCTTTTGATTAGTTCTAAAATTCTTCAGGGTGTCACCCTTAACTTTTCTGCTTAGACTACCTACCACCTCCACTTTGACCTTCTTGTTCTTCACTAAACCAATATCTATTTTTCTCAGTTTAAATGTCTATTCTTCAGAGAGGCCTTCCAGGTTTCTCTAATCATTATTCACTTCCCAAATGTAAACTGGATCCCCCATATAATATCTAGTAATTCACATACATTTCTACACATAACTGAACTTTCTCTTTGCTCTTGCCATTTTACATGACTGCAAAGAAAAAATATGACTGAGACATTTAACTTCAAGTTTAAGTTTTTGCACCTTTAAAAATACTTAAGGAAGTGCTGCTCTTTAACAGCAGAGCCTCCTCTACCTATCCAAGCTCCAGCCCAAGGAGGAGGGGGTTAAGCAGAGGTCTCTATATCACAGCTCTTTTTTTTTTTAATTCACCAATTTTTTAAAAAAGGTTTTATTTATTTATTTTCAGAGAGGGAAGGGAGGGAGAAAGAGAGAGAGAAACATCAATGTGTGGTTGCTGGGGGCCATGGCCTGCAACCCAGGCATGTACCCTGACTGGGAATCGAACCTGCGACACTTTGGTTCACAGCCCGCACTGAATCCACTGAGCTACACCAGCCAGGGACTATATCATGGCTCTTACAAAGCAGCAAATCTGCTGGTGGTGAAGCACCTAAGAAGCAACTGGCTACCAAAGCCACTCGCAAGAATGTGCCCTCTACTGGAGGGGTGCAGTAATCTCATTACAGACCAGGTACTGTGGCACTTTGTGAAATTAGATGTTATCACAATTCCACTAAACTTAGGATTTGCAAACTTCCCTTCCAGTGACTGGTTCGACAAATTGCTCAGGACTTCAAAACAGATCTGCACTTCCAAAGTGCAGCTGTTGGTGCTATGCAGGAGGTAAGTGAGGCCTGTCTGACTGGCCTTTTTGAAGACACCAACCTGTATGCTATCCATGCCAAATGTGTAACAATTATGCCAAAAGACATCCAGCTAGCATGCTGTATACATGGGGAACGTGCTTAAGAATCCACTATAATGGAAAGCATTTCATTCTTAAACAAACAAAAATCTCTTCTTCCTTTTATAGGTAGTTCTGAGCATTAGGTATTTTTTTCTGATGGTGTCAAAAGGTAACTAAGTATATAATTGCAAGTGGAAAATAGGGGACAAAAATCAGGTATTGGCAGTTTTTCCATTTTCATTTGTGTATGAAAATTTTAAAGATAAATGCAGAGAATATAAAGTGTTAACACAAGTCAAAATGTTTCAGTGAAGAAGTTTCAGTAATTCAACTTTATAATAATATAAATAAACCTGTTAAATTTTTCTGGACAATGCCAGTATTTGGATTTTTTAAAGAACAATTTCTTTTTTTAAGTATATTTTATTAATCATGCTATTACAGTTGTCCCAATTTTTCCCCCTTTGCCTCTCTCCTGCCCAGCACCCACCCTCCCTTCCAGTAATCCACCCCCTTAATTCATGTCCACGGGTCATGCATGTAAATTCTTTGGCTTCTCTATTTCCTATACTTTTCTTAAAATCTCCCTGTCTATTTTGTACCCACCATTTATGCTTCTAATCCCTGTACCTTTTCCTCCATTCTTTCCTTTCCCTTTCTCCACTGGTAGTCCACTAAATGATCTCTCTAGTTATGATTCTGTTCCTGTTCTAGTTGTTTGCTTCATTTGTTTTTGTTTTTTAGATTCAGTTGTTGATAGTTGTGAGTTTGTTGTTATTCTAATGTTGATAGTTTTGATCTTTTTTTGAGTAAGTCCCTTTAACATTCAGTAGAATAAGGGCTTGGTGCTGATGGACCCCTTTAGCTTTGCCTTATCCTGGAAGCACTTTATCTGCCCTTCAATATTAAATGATAGCTTTGCTGGATAGAGTAGTTTTGGTTGTAGGTCCTGGCTTTTCATCACTTTGAATACTTCTTGCCACTCCTTTTTTGTCTGCAAAATTTCTTCTGAGAAATCAGCTGATAGTCTTATGGAAACTCCGCTGTAGGTAACTCCCAGCTTTTCTCTTGTTGCTTTTGAGATTCCCTCTTTATCTTTAACCTTTGGCATTTTAATTATAATGTGTTTTGGTGTGGTTCTCTTTGGGTCCAACTTGTTTGGGACTCTCTGTGCTTCCTGGACTTGTATATCTATTTCCCTTACCAAGTTAGGGAGTTTTCTTTCAATATTTTTTCAAGTAAGTTTTCAACTTCTTGCTCTTCCTCTTCTTCTGGCATCCCTATGATTCAGATATTGGGACTTTTGGAGATGTTCCAGAGTCTTCTTATTTTTGCCTCACTTTTTTGAATTGTTTCTTCATTGTGTTCTGGTTGACTGTCTCTTATGTTCCAAATTATTGATTTGAACCTTTTCCCTTCACTGTTAGTTCCCTGTGGATTTTTAAAAAATTTTACTTAGTGTAACCTTCATTTATTCTCTTATGTTTTTGTCTTAGTTCAGTGAGTTCTCTGAGCATCCTTATCACCAGTGTTTTGAACTCTGCATTTGACAGGTTGGCTATCTCTGTTTCACTTAGTTCTTTTTTGGGGGTTTTGTTCTATTTTTTTCATTTGGGCCATATTTCTTTGTCTCAATTTGGCAGCCTCCCTGTATTTGTTTCTGCGTATTAGGTGGGACTGCTTTGACTCCCTGTCTTAGCACCCTGTTAGGTTGTATGGGGTGCAGCCATAGGTATTCATGGGGGTGGGGCAACTAGCTTCACTGTTTTGTAGCTCTGTATTGTGGGGGTGGAGCCAGAATGAGGACGATGATGCTGAGGCTTACTCATTACTTACCCCATTTCCAGTTACTTCATCCCCTTCCAGTAAGCAACTGGCACCCCACTAGCTGCTGCCCTGGAGGCGGTTCCTAGAACAGGTGGGTTTGTGTTCATTCTAGGAACATTCCCAGAGCAGGTGGGTTTGTGTCTGGGCTCTATAAATGGCTTTTCCCAAAAGACTGGCAGTTTATGCCATTGTCCCAACCTCCACTGGTTTTTATAGGCAGAAATTGTGAGGTTTTATTTTCCCGGTGCAGAAACCCTGGTCTGTGTGGTCTGGCCTTGGACTTCAATCACTTATTCCCAAGGTATCCCTCCTGATTTTATCCACCACATGTGGTGGGACCACCTGGTTTGCCAGCTGCCTCTCTGCTGCTGCCTTGCCACCAACACACAGTGTCCTCTCTGCCTCGGCTCCCGGTCTCTACCCCTTCTATTCATCTGGATGAGTACAGCTTCTGTAAATCCTTGGTTGTTGGACTTCCATACAGTTTGATTTTTTGGCAGTTCTGGGTGTTTTTGTTTTGAGGTTAGTTGTGATCCTTCTTACAGTTGTGCAAGGAGGTAAAGCGTGTCTACCTATGCCTCTATCTTGACCAGATGTCCAAGTAAATTTCTTTTCTTTTTAAAATTATTTTTTGTAGTTGTTCAATTACAGTTGGACCCATTTTTCTCCCATTACTCTCCCTTGCTGTACCTACCTCCCCCTCCCACATTCAATTCTTCCTCCATGGTCTTTGTCCATGGGTCTTTTATACTGTTCCTTGACTTGACCCTTCCCCTTCTTTCTCTACTTATCCCCCTCCTCCCTCCCCTCTGGTCACTGTCAGTTTGTACTGAGTAAATTTCTTATGGATGGCAATTAAATGGTGTTTGTAGCACTTTAACCATACAGTAGATTCCATCCATTCACTATTCTTTTCTGAGTTGTCGTTCTACATGCAAGCACATGTTTTTAATATTGTCTCTCTTCTGTGCCATTCTTGTAAGTTTGCTATTAAAATACATTAAAATATTAAAAAATAAGGAAGTGAAAAGTGAGGGTCTGTATGCATATGTAGAAAATGCTTACTATTCATTTTACCTCCTTAAAAGTTAAAAAGTGAACAATCACCAGCTCCTACATACATATCTTTAAAAAAACAGAGAACTATTTTAAAATAAAGTAGTAATACAGAATAGCTATATATTAATTGATAAACTCAGTGTAATTCTGAGGGAAAATAGTTTATAATGTATTTCTGTATTTTAGTCATCAGCAGTTTGTTACTTTTGCTTTTCTATGGTATAACAAAATTTCTCGTAGGGAATATTTAGAAGAAATACTTGCCTGCATTTACATAATCTATTTAAGAGTACACTAAGCAAGTTTAAGTGTGTAATTTTTACATCTTATTCATGCACTACTGGTTTTTTGGTTACTCAAGGTACACCTCAATATATAGGTTAAATCATTGTTGAAAAAAAGATGTACATCAATATTGCTTTTTCCCAAAACTATACTAAGAACGAAACAATTATGAATTATGCCCATTTGGGGTTGTGCCATATTATAAAGCAATTAATATTTATACACTCTTACTATAAAATATTTAGCATTTTTAATTCACCTGACAGTGGATGTCAAGTTCCTTCTTGGCATAATCACTTCTGTATAGAGGTAACAATTTCAACCTTGAGTCATAACCTTGAAACTCAGGCTACTCCTGGAGTGGAAACAGGAAGACTCCTTAACCACTTAAGAAACCCACCCAAAGACACTGTCTCTAAATGTGTATAACTACCTAGGAACTTGTAGGTCCAATCAAGGTCTCTAGCAAACATAATTAAATGTAAAACATAACTGAAGTCTAATAAATTGTCTGATATGGTCTCTCAAGAAACAAGAGGAGGAAATCATTTCTGTGTGGATTCTAGAAAGGGGGGCACAAAGCATACAATCTCTAAGCCCCGTGAAATAAATGATCTTTTGCTGTGTTAATGTAGCTTCCCCATTAGTAACTAAGTGAGTAAGTAGTATACCTGTAGGTGTTTAGTGGTGTCATATCAAAAGTGTCTCAGGGATACTCCATTTAGTATTAACTGCTCACTGGAATGAGAGTGGCAGAGAAAATGTAGCAGCCAAAGAAAACTTATGTGCAAAATACTCAGGTTGGAGAGGAAAGGAGTTTCAATATCACAAAACCAGGCATAGTGTATTATAGAGCACATACTGAAGAGAAGCCAAACCTGTAGAAAATGAAGTCTTCAATTTAACAAAAAAGGAAGCCAAATATAGGACTAAGTTATAAAAGGAAGAAATCTAAGCCAAATCCATCTGTAAAAGTGTTTGGCTTGTATACAGCTTGAGAATAATAATAATAGCAAATTAGTTGACAACATTTAAATTAAAAATTTCACAAGAAAATTTGCATTTCCTGCTTTACCTGATAAACTGGACAATGTGGTATCACTAGGTCAACATGCCTGCCTTGTGACAATTATCTGGAACTTGGTTCTCCAGTTCACTGCAGCGGCTTCCTGCTTCATTCCCACCAGACTGGCCTCTGTAGGCACTTGGGTTTCCAATCTCTGGAATAGAAAGGACCGTGAGATAAGGCTTGAGAGACTCACTTCAGCCCTTGAGAAGAAGTACGATTGACTTATTTTTTCAGTGTCCACTTAACCTGCACTTCATAGTTTCTTTACAAGGGTAGAGGATGACTAGTGGACCATAATGCATTGTTGGTATATATAGGAGCACTAGTAAGCCAGCTAAAACCACAAGCACAGAGTGAACTTTAATAAAATTGAGTTGACCCTGAGACTGTGATGATTCTTGAATTAGAGGAGGTAGAAGTCTAACTTCAATCCTTTATCTTTCCTTCTTTCTTAGCGCCATCATTGGCAATACCACATTATCATTAACTTATGAACTCATGTTGGGATCAAAGAATTACAGAACCAAATTGTATATTACCATTATTAAGAGTATTGATCAATCATAATTATTAGAAAATGCCATTGTTTATTTTATGACTTTTAAAATAATTATCTTTTGACAAATAAGAAAAATTTTTTTATAATGGCTTTCAAAAGTGTTCTTGATACCTTATTACCCACAACTCTATTTTCTTCTAGCCACCAAGGGGACGCTGACAAGGCTCTGCCTTGTCCTGGGTGAAATAATCCTGTGACAGTCCAACTCATTCTGCTCTGTTTCCAAGGTCTGGTGGATTTCCTTTTTTTTTCTAAATGTAGTTGGATAAGCTTAGGCTTTTATTTTTTTCACATTTTTTAAATTGTTGTTCAAGTACAGTTGTCTCCATTTCACCCCTCCACCACCCATCCCATGATTATTTGGTGGATTTCACAGGTGCTTTGATATCATTAAGTTAGTGACTTGAATACCAGATGTATGTATTTCACTCAAAGAAAACAATTAAACAAACAAATAGGTCACCTGGCTTACAAATTAATTTCTTGTAAAAATAGATTGTGTAGATGGTTTGTATTAGACCCTAGAGGCCATCACCTTTGAGAGCAATGGTAAAGTCAATTTTTAAATGGAAGAATAAGGACCACATCCTGGACCACAGTTACTCCATGGGGTGCTCCTCCACCTTTGAGGTCTTTCCTCATAGCCAGCCTACTTTTTATTTCTCTTTTTGATTTTAGGCCAAAGGACGACAGGGAAAAGTGTAGTATGTGGCATAGTAGCATGCTTGAGCATTGCTATTCTTCAGAGAGCAGTCAGCAGGGACAAAGGAGCAATGAAAGATGTGGGATCAGGTTAAGTAACTATGTTTCTATAATCCTGAAATACTATAGGTACTGCAGGCATTATAGTTAATGTTTTAAGTATTTATTAGGAAACTGCATTTGAGACACTGAATGGATGGTAGGAACCCAAACATAAAGAGAACACTGTCCCATCTCAAGGAACTTACTGCCTGGGAGGTGAAGGGTGGGACGTTGGGCAGTCAGGCAAACAGGTAATTACAACATTAAATGATACTGGCTTTGATGAGGACTAAGTATGGAGTGCTAAATGAGCACAAAGAAAGAGCCAGTCTAGACTTCAGAGATCAGAGGTAGGGGTCAGTTTAGGGGTCAGGATACATTTAAAGATGCACACAGTTTAGAAAGGCAAAGAAAGAAAGGTAAGGGACTTGAAAGTTCACCTAATCCATGTATATACTCTTAATTCCAAAAGATTAATATTGCAGATACTATATTTTTGTCTGGTAATAACAATTTCAATATTATACTCTTTTTTAGATGGTCAGCAAGCATAAAGGTCTCATTTTGTCAGAACTTTTAACCTTGAGATGTGATAAGTCATGAAGCATTAATGAATATTTTCCACAGAAAATTCTGGATGTCTGCCTAATGCCTGAAGTAAAAAGATGACCTGACATTTAGATAAACAAATATTGTTTTCTAGAAGAAATATTATCAAAAAACAATAATTTACTTGAATAAGTAATATTATCAGTGAGTACATTGAAAGCAGAGGCTAAAAGGAGCAAGATACCGATGAGGGAGTCTTAGCCTATAGAGCAGTTCCAAACTTTAAGTATATTCTTTGTTACAGAATAGCCATGGTGGTTTGAAGTACAGGATAGGAAATGGAGAAGCCAAAGAACTTATATGCATGACCCATGGACATGAACAATGGTGGGGGGATTGTCTGAGGGAGTGAGGGGTGCTGGGTGGAGAGGGAAAAAGGGGCGAAAACTGGGACAACTAATAGCATAATCAATAAAATATAATTTAAAAAAACCCATAAGTGATGAAAATAAGATGGCTATTGTGCTAACGTTATTTTAGCCAAATACATAGGAATACTAGCTGCCATTTCTCTTACCATCTTCTGGAAACTGGGTTGAGCACTTTAAACATGTGTTAACTCATTTAATTCTTGTCACAACTGTATAAGAACTAGTATTTTTTTCTTTTCTAGAATTGAGGAAATGGAGGCAAAGGAAATTAAGTAGCTTTACCTCCTCTTTTCCTCTGATAATTTATATCCCCCTTTTCTACTTTATTTTTTTCTTCTTAGTATTTATCACTAACATATCACATATTTTCCTGTTTGTCTTATTATTGTCCCCTCTAACAAAAATGTAAACTCTGTGAGTACATAGATTTATTCATTATCAAAAAAAACAAAAACCTACTATTTTTTGCTTTGGGTTCAACAGCTCCTTGAAGACTGGCTTTGTATTTCAAGTTTTTAATTTTTAACAGCACAAAGTACAGAACCTTACACATGCTGCAGCCAAAAATATCTGCTGAGTGAATGATGGACACAATTAATAAGGAGACATATGCTGAGCCCTTGCCATGCTCAGTGCTGCACATGGCACCATCAGACTGGGCAGTGCAAAACACCACCAGGGTTCTCAAAGAACTTAACATTTAGGAATAAAAATAGATAGATTCACGAGGGATACCCACGGTACAAAATAAGAAGTTCACACATTTCATTACTTCCATTCTCCAGTCATCTAATGATAGGTAAAAATGTTTATTCACTGCTCCTCCTAAGATACCCTAGGATCTTGCTGCATTAAACTTTTGAAAATGTCAGAATCTCTCACAACTCTGTGCCTATGCATGTTGTTCCCTGGGCTTAGAAAGAACTCCTCCTGTTTGCTTAAGGCAGCCTTCCTTCCTTTAATTAAACTCCAGGGTCAGCTCTTTTTTTAAAAAAAGATTTTGTTTATTTTATTTTTAGACAGAGGGGAAGGGAGGGAGAAAGAGATAGAGAGGAACATCGATGTGTGGTTACCTCTCATGTGCCCCCCACTGGGGACCTGGCCTGCAACCCAGGCATGTGTCCCGGTTGGGAATTGAACCAGTAACCCTGTGGTTTGCAGGGAGGTGCTCAATCCATTGAGCCACACCAGCCAGAGCCGGGGTCAGCTCTTCCATGAAGCTCCCTCCAGCCTCCTGTTTAGAGTTACTTTTTCATTTCTCTCTCATTCTACAGTGCTGTTTACATAAAGGTAATAGCACCTACCACACATATTCCTGTTTCATACATCTTGGAGCTTATGGCTGCCAAACACATTACCAGGTTCATGGGATGCAGACAGACAGCTTTGAGTCAAATTATTCATTTTTCTTACCTTTCAAAAATACTAAAGAACTTTTTCCACTCCTCTAAAATATAACCATAAATACAAAAATTCTTGTTATTAATACAGTAAGTTCACCCAGTGATATATAGGCTAATTGCAGGAGGCTGAACAGAATCACTTTTCTTATTTTATTTTCAGCACAATTTCTAGATTCAGGGAATGTATCCAGTGCCTAAAAGAGTGCTTGGTATACAGATAATTACTTGTTGAATAAATAAATGATAAATACAAACCGTGTCATTAATGCTAAGTGGCATGGCATAAATGAAATGCACTATAACAAATAATACAGAGAACAGTGAACTAAGGATCTGGAAGTTTGCAACTGCAGTGTTCTAGCTGTGTAACTTTCAGCAACACACATAAACTCAGCTTTAATTTTTCAATTTATAAAATTAATTGATTTGGCCAGATCAGTGGTTTTCAAATTATTTTAGCTGTAGTCTTCTTCTATCTAATAAATTCTAAATGAATCCTCCATTATATAAAACAGAACAAGAGATTTGCTAGTAGTAATTCATTTTATAAGCCCAAAGTATGATACCACTTATCAAAATCCATCAATGACAATAATAAACTATTGACTAATAATAAGTATTAAATCAAGGGACATGGGTGACAGCTGCAATTTTAATCATCATTAACAAATTTATTTCTGTACTTTGTTTTGGCATTATAATATTGAAACAATTCTTAACATTAGAAGAGCTATTACAAATGGCAAACTTTAAAAAAAATAGCTAATTTGGTTTTGGCAATGTTAAGATCTTTGCAATTAAAATAGTGCAGATGCCTGAAGAACAAATAAAGAAAATCTTGTTTCCAAATTGAATGATTATGTCTAATTATTACTCATGTTTCTGGTCATGAACACAAAATATTCAAGGGCAACAACTAACCAAAACATAAATTATGCAATTAAACTTTCTTTAAAATATATGAGGTCTGTGCAGAAAAAGTCCAGCCATTGCTAATATAACAAGAATAGTTTGTATGACATTGATGTAACCTGACAGCCAGAGAAAGTGGACTGGGATGCACATGTGTGAACAATGACGCCTTCACTGTACTAGTCAGTGGGAGCAGATGTCTTTGAGTGAGCATGTGTATTGCGTGGTCATCACATTCAAAATGACTGAGTAAGTAGAGCAATGGATTTGCATCAAATTTTACATTAAGCTTGAACATTCCTCCATGGAATGTATTCAGAAGGCTGAAGATATGGGCAACTGGTGATTGGCAGCTTCATCATGACAATGTACCCACTCATGTATCACATCTTGTGCAGAGTTTTTTTGTGATCACCCAGGTGACTCAGCCCCTCTGTAGCCCAGATTTGGTGGCTTGTGGCTTCTGGCTTTTCCCAAAATTAAAATTGCGTTTGAAAGGGAAGAGACTTCAGGCTGTCAAAGTGATTCGGGAAAATATGATGGGGCAGCTGATGGTGACTGGGAGAACTGTGTGAGGTCCCAAGTTGCCTACTTTGAAGGGCACTGAGGTGTCATAGTCCTATGTATACTATTTCTTGTATCTTCTTCAATAAATGTCTCTATTTTTCATATTATATGGCCGGATACCTTCTGGACAGACCTCAGTATATATACGAATAAATCCTTAGCTGCAGAATGCTTATTGATTTTAGATAAAGAAGAAGGGAGAGGGAGAGGTAGAGAGAAAGAGATAGACATCGATGTGAGAAACATTGATTGGTTGCCTTCTGTATATGCCTCAACCAGATTTTATCCTTGAACCCAGGTATATGCCCTGACCAGGGATCAAATCCAGAACCTTTTGGTGTATGAGACAATGCTCCAAACAACTGAACCACCTGCTCAGGGCTCTTCAATATCACATTAATTTACCATTGCAAACTGTTAAGGAGTGATAAGGATATATGGCAGGCAGATGCTTCAATATCTTGTTTGTATTTATTCAACGGAGCACACAGATGCTGCAGCAGTGTTCTGGCTCACATAATTTGATTTGGATGTATAATAATGAACTCAAGTTTTATATAAAACCAAGCTAAAATACAAATATAAAAATATATATTCATAAGTTAAAATACCTATATAAAAATTGGTAGCAAAACTTTAGTCATAGTCTGTAAAAATATAAACTAACAGAGAAGCTTATTTTTTGTTTCAAGGTATGTTCATATGTTACAAATTGGTATAAAACATTTGAGTGTGCATTTCATTTTCATTACAGTGTTAAAATACTTAATATATTTTTAAATTTAAATTTATGTCTAACATTTAGAAAACTCTGAAGAATCTCCTCTGAGATGGATGTTCTTCTAATCCTTTTGATTCTATAATTTCTACATAAGCTAGAAAAGCAAGAAAGATTTTATTAAGGACTGCTGGTCAATATGGAGGTGTCTATAAACATGCTTTGCCTTCTCATGCAACCACAGGAAGAAATACAATTAGACCTCAAAAGCAAATAACACCCAGAACTGCCAGAAAATCAAGCTCAATGGAAGACCAACAACCAAGGACTTAAAGAAGCCACATTCATCCTGATGGGTAGGAAGGGTGGAGTTGTGGGGAGGAATGGAACTGTGGTGTGACACAGAGAGGCCGTGTGGCCATGGTGGAACAGGGTCCCACATTCATGTGTGGTGGATAAAAATTGGGAAGAATACCTTGGGAGCGAGTTATCACAGTCCAAGTGCCAGTTCCAGTGCCAGGAAGGTAAATCCCTCTAACTTCTGGCTGTAAAAACCAGTGGGGGTTGGGGTGGCAGAAGAAACTGCTGGATTTCCATGAAAACGTACACCCCCACACTGGGATTCAGCATCAGGGTAACAACTGGAATGGCCCCAGTCACATGGGGCAAGTGCTGGGCAAACCTCCAGAAGCCAGGCAGCAAAACCATCCCCACTCTGAGGCCTCCCACCACACAGAACCACAAAGCAGTGAAGCAGGTTGACTGCCCTGTTGATTATCTAAGGTTCTGACCCAACAATTTACAGGTGCCTTTTCTACAACAGGCCATACTAAGATAGGAAGTCAAAGCAGCTCTACTCAATAAACAGAAACAAAAACAAGGAGGCTGCCAAATTGAGGAGACACAGAAATATGGCCCATATGAAAGAACAGAACCAAACCCCAGAAAAACAACTAAGTGAAATGGAGATAACAACCTATCAGATGCAGAGATCAAAACACTGGTGATCATGATGCTCAAAGAACTCAATGAGTACAGCAACAAAATAAAAAAGACCCAGGAAGAAATAAAGGTTACACTAAGTGAAAAAAAGAAAAATCTACAGAGACCCAACAATGGAGGAAGTGAAGCCAGAATTCAAATACATGATTTGGAACATAAGGAAGAAATAAGCATTTAACCAGAACAACAAAAAGAAAAAAGAATTAAAAGAACAAACAAACAAACCAAGGTTGGTATAAGTTGCCTTTGGGACATCTTAAAAAATATCAGCATCCGAATCATATGGATGCCAGAAGGAGAAGAGAAGAGCAAGAAATTGAAAACTAAGCCCTGGCTGGCGTAGCTCAGTGGATTGAGCATGTGCTCTGAACCAAAGTGTCGCAGGTTCAACTCCCAGACAGGGCACATGCCTGGGTTGCAGGCCACGGCCCCCAGCAGCCACACATTGATGTTTCTCTCTCTCTTCCTCCCTTCCCTCTTGAAAAATAAATGAATAAATAATCTTAAAAAAAGAAAATATTGATTAAAAATAGGAGAAAAGCAGAATTAAAAAAAAAGAAATTGAAAATTTATTTGAAAAAATAATGAAAGAAAACTTCCTAATTTGGTGAAGGTAATAGATATAGAATTCCAGGGAGCACAGAAAATTCCAAACAAGTTGGAACCAAAGAGACACATCATAATTAAAATGCCAAAGATTAAAGACAAAGAGAGAATCTTAAAAGCAGAGAGTTATTTACAAAGGAATTTCCGTAAGACTCTTAGCTGATTTCTCAAAAGAAACTTTGCAGGCAAGAAGGGGCTGGAAAGAAGTATTCAAAGTAACCAAAAGCAAGGACCTGTAGGACCAAGATTACTCTGTCCAGCAAAGCTATCACTTAAAATTGAAAGGCAGATAAGTGCTTCCCAGATAAGGCAAAGCTAAAAGAGTTCATTATCATCAAGCCCTTATTATATGAAATGTTAAAGGGACTTACCTAAAAAAAGAAGATCAAAACTATGAACAGCAAAAGGACAACAAACTCTCCACTATGCATAACTGAACCTTAAAAACAAAAACAAAAACAAAAGCACAAACAAACTAAGCAAACAACCAGAACAGAACAGAATCACAGAAATGGAAATCACATGGAGGGTTATCATGGGGAGAGGAGACAATGGGGGGAAAGGTGCAGGGAATAAGAAGTGTAATTGGTAGGTACAAAATAGAAAGGAGGAAGTTAAGAACGGTATAGGAAATGAAGAAGCCAAAGAACTTATATGTACAACTCATGGACATAAACTAAGGAGGAGGGGAGTGTCAGAAGGTGGGGGGTACAGGGCGGTGAGGAATAGAAGAGAGAAAAAAATGGGACAACTGTAATAGCATAATCAATGAAATATACTTAAAAATTGTATCTGCAAACAGCCTGTATTTGCAAATTTAAAGTAGTCACTCATATATAGGCTGTGTTGAAAGGCAATTTGAAGTCAGTGATTATGAATTTATGGCATAATCTAAAATGTAACTTTATTCTCTATGACATGACTTATCAGACAAGAAAGTAGCATGGATAGAGCTGAACCTCTGGCTTACTGAGTAGAAGGATGGAAAAATTAAAAACAAAACAGATCACATGATATTTACAATTTACTATAAAATTTCTAAAAGATACACATAAATATACACACTGAGGGGCCAGAGAGAGAATGATAAAGCAATTATGGCAAAATGTTAATGATTGCTGAATGTATGTAAAGATAACTCATTGTATTATTGTAATTTTTTTGTAAATTGAATTAATTTCAAACTAAAAAGCTTTCAAAATGTAAGAAAAACACAAAAAATAAAACAGAATCAGGGTTTTGCTGATGGGTGGGCAAAATACAGATGGGCAATAAAGTTTGAGATATGGCAACTTTGTTATTGAAGATACAGAAATGTAGGCTAGAATAACGGTCTATACAAAGTTCAAAAACATGCAGCACAGGTATAAGGGGAGAAGGATAGGAACTGTGGGTATATAAGAGGCAGGAGAAATAGTCTGACCTGAAGGAGTTAAAATACTGGGGAAACAAAACATGGAACCATGAACATTGTAAGGCAAAAGTGATTAAATATTCACATAAACAAAGGAGAAAGAAACATTCTATATCAGGTCAGAAAAAGTTAATAAAATGGGCTATTCTATGTTTGAGTCTCTTTCCTATTTTGCCTAACTCTCCCAGCCTCATACGTGGTTTGAATAACTCAAGCTTAATGTAAATAATTTTTTAAAGGTGGGGTAATAGAAATTGAGAAAAATAACTTAAATCCATCTTGCATAAATGGAGGGCTGAATTTGGGAGGAAGATGGGTAGAGAAAGATAAAACCTTCTGCAGAAGCTGATAAAAATGAGCTCCTTCACAGGTGTTTATTTGGAAATGGAATTGCCTTGAATATTTATCAAGGTAAATAACTATTATATAAGGTATAAGAAAGAGTAATAAAGAGATAAAGCTGTCAGTACTTGAAGTCAATATGATCTTTTACCTCAAAAAACCAAACTGAAAAATTAGAACCAATAACAAAAGTAGTTAGAAGGTACCTGGGTATAATACCAACATCCACAATAAGAGAAAATTGTCCCATCCAATAGTAAACTATGTTAAAAAATTGTATTATTGGTGCAAGAATAGGCAAGTAGTATATGTAAAAGAAGACAGTGGCCACAAATAAACTCTAAGACATGCAAATTTAATTAATTACAAAGTGGCATTTTAAAATGGGTAGGAAAAGGAAGGTCAATTCAATAAATGGTGTTTGGAAAAGTGGATATCCTTTTAGAAAAAAAAAGAGTTACTTCCATAACTCATGCAATTCACAAAAATGCATTCCAGATGATTCAAGACTTAAATCAAAAGGAAAAATTAAACCAATGCAATTAAGAAAAATACATTGAGAAAATGTAAATGAATGTTTATTTGTGCTGTATTTATGAAGGCCTGCTAAACAGGACACAAAAAGGAAATGCCGTAATGAAAAAAACCCAGTAAATTTTACTGTAATAAAATTTAAAATTTCTATTCAGGAAAAGAGCCACCAAAAAGTGTAACACCATTGGTAGCCTGGGGAAAATATTTGCAACAGATAACAAAGTATTAATATCTAGAATGTATAAAGAACTAAAAATCAATAAAAAAGATAGAGCCCAAAAGAAAAATGGACTGTAAAATATGGCTAAGCTGTGAAGACAAAATGCAGGAGAGTAAGTGTAAAATGTTCAATATTAGCAGTAATCAGAAAGTGCAAAATAAAACAATAAAGAAGCATTGCTTTTTACTCGTAAGTATATAAACATTCTTAAAAGACTGCTAATATCAAGTTTTGTCAAAAGTATGGGAAAATACCTAGTGTCATACTGCTGGCAGAAGCGTGAACTGTTTGTCACCTCCTTTTAGGAGGGTACTATATCACTGTCTGTATGAATTTAAGGTATGCATATTCTTTGAAACAGAAATTCTTCTTCATCATGCCTGGAAAAATAATCAGATATGTGCACAAAGAATTATGTAAAATGATGTTCACAATGACACTGGTCATTAGAACGACAACCGCAAAATGACATGAATGCCCAATATTTAGGGAGTGGGTAGTTTGTAAAACCTTCAGAGTATGGAAGATAGTGCACCACTGAAAAGAGGTAGTTCAATGGTTCTATGAAAAGATTTCTAATATGTACTGTCAAGTGCAGAAAAGTATGCTGAAGATCGATCATGTTCTAAGTGTAAAAACATTTAAGTGACAGTTAAATATCATTCATATGGTTGTTGTACTTAATCTACAGATGGTGAAACTGGGTTCCCTTTTACATAACATGCCGTGAATTTCCAACCTTTCCTTCCTGAAGTGGCCTTAGTAAGAGTAATCTTTGTATCTTAATCTTCAAAGACTAAAATTACATGTTGGTTTAAACAAACATTTACTGAGCACCTGCTATATTCAACTCATATTTAGATGTTCAAAAAATAATATATGAAACATTCCCTCAAAATCCATGCAATAACTTCTGGAAACCTCTTGGGAATTTCACTTATGTGGCATAAAGCAATCAGGTTATTAGAAAGAAAAGTGTATTTATTTTTGGCAATCTACACAAGCTGAATATTTACCTTAAAGCCCTAACTTAGGTATGACTTTTAACACATAACACAGAGGTGTCCAATTACTGCAATTTAATACTGTTTTTCTATGCTTATTAACATAGGCTTTAATATTTTATAACAAAAAAGCTTAGAATACTAAATATAAACCCTTATATAAGTATTTGAATTTGTGACCTTTTTTTATTATGCAAGTGTCCTTGGAATTCTTTAGCTTCTAGTTCCTTTTTCCTTAATACTTAAATTGCTTAACATTTTTTTTTGGTCAAGAATGAAAATATGATGGTGAGCTCAATAGTAACATTGATTGCAACAATGGGTTATGTCTGAGTTTCCAGAAAACTCAGAATGGCAGGATCTCTGGGGAATCCAGAACAACTGGGAGGTTAAAACCTAAAGCTGGCTTAGGAGGCTTTAGCAACATTAGGAATTGAGATGATGCAAACCATTTTATATCTGGGCAAATCAATCTAATATTAATGAAAAATTGCCATGGCAACCTTTATACAGAAGCAAAGGTGCTGAATGAAAAGATAAAACTTTTTTTGTTCTAATTATAGGTGACATTTGAAGACTTTTTATTGCAGTTTTTTTGTTTCTAAATATCAACTGAGATATGCTTTAATATTTTTATTTTTATAGTTTTCAAGATGAATACCAGTGATTCAGGTCAATCAGCTAATAAGCTGGTTTCCACTGACCTACAGAGTCAAAGTCTCTGAAACAGGTTACATAACTTTTACGAGTATACATTAATTCTAGCTCATGGCTATGCAGTATTACCAGCTATCAATTTATCACTGTTGTCAGAAAAATATCCAAATTAGGATCAGAAAACAGATGTTGACATAAAAATCATGTATTAAACACAGCAGGCAACTATAAAACATAACCATGAATTTTTACATTAAAAACTGAGAAACAAATAATAGAAACTTACTAAGTTTAAAAGAAAATAATCCTGAAGCCCTCAAATACATTTCAAATTTAGACTATGAGGTCATTTCTTGTTAGTAATAAACAATAAATCCAAACATATGACTGTAATGATAATCCTAATGTTTCAGCATGAACACTTCACTAGACAACTGCAGTGATAATTTTATATTTTCAGTATGAACACTTCAACTAACAATATCATTTCTGGAAAAAAAAAAGCCAGGATATTACAATACAGGTGCTGCAATTTAACAGTATCATGTGATTCATGCAGAACGATAAATGCTGAAAGATAAAATTGCATACTGTTTCATATTTTCAATCCCTGTTTTGTATCAGGCATTATCAAATAGCTCACTACTATATACATTCTATTTTACTAAAAAATTCCCTGGTAGCCTCAATCTACTTCATATATATACCTATGAATATAAATACATAAAAATGTATAAATATTTATATTCATATAAATATATTTACATATATAAAATATCAGAGAGACAGTGGGAAATTTCATATTATCTTACAAAATACAAAAAGATGTCATAAACAATTAAAATTAGAAAATAATATTATATTTAGAAAAATGTATGTTGTGAGATACTCTTAATGTTAATCTTTTTCATTTGTTCAGCAAAGCACACACAAGAGTAACTGGGTCATTCTGAGTCATTATTTCAGGTAATGAGGATTTTAAAATAACTATTCATCCTTTTTCCCTTACTAAATATCTCACACTTCAGTATTAAACAAAATCTTTCTTGAAAAGTTGTATTTACTCTAAATTTTATAACTTACTTTCTAATACAATACCTTGTTTTATTGTGCTTCAATTTATTACACTTCGCAGACACTGCATTTTTTTAACAATTGAAGATTTGTGATGACCCTGTGCTGAGCAAGTATCTAAATGCTATTTCTCCAACAGCATTTGCTCCGTGTCTCTGTGTCACATTTTAGTAAATCTTGTAATATTTCAAATTTTTCATGAGTATTATATATATTTTTAAATATTTTATTTATTTATTTTTAGAGAGAGAGGAAGGGAGGGAGAAAGAGAAGGAAACATCAATGTGTGGTTGGCTCTCACGTGGCCCCCACTGGGGACCTAGCCCGCAACCCAGGCATGTGCCCCGACGGGGAATCGAACCTGTGATGCTTTGGTTCACAGCCTGCACTCAGTCCACTGAGCTACGCCAGCCAGGGGTATTCATGAGTATTATATTTGTTATGGTGATCTGTGACCAGTGAACTTTGATGTTATTGTTTTGTTTTTGGGCTCCATGACCCATAACTGTATAAGTCACCAAACCTAATAAATGTTAGATATATTCTGGCTGCACTACTGACCAGCAGTTGCCCCATCTCTCTCCCTTTCCTCAGGCCTCCCTATTCTTGGAGACACAACTATATTGAAATTGGCCATATATTGTAGGGTTATTAACCCTACAATAGACTTTCAGTGTTCTCGTGAAAGGAAGAGTCAACTGATATGGCAAACTTCATTATTGTCTTATTTAAATAAAAGTCCCAGAGCCCACAACCGTGAACCCTGGGGAAGCATGCGCCTCTCAGGAGCCCCAGAGCCCACGCCTGTGAACCTGGAAGTGCGTACCCCTCAGGGCCCCTGAGCCCACACCTGTGAGCCCAGGGGAAGCCTGTTTAGGAGGGCCTGGGTCCCACACCCAGGACCCTGCAGAGAGGTATCAGACTGGCTCTGGTGAGAGTGCACGACTGAGTACTGTACAGGGAGGGAGAAAAGTGAAACCAACACCTCTCAGCCTGCTGCAGCCAGCAAGACCAGAAAAACCGGTTTGGCCAGTTTGAAACCAACAAGAGGTGTTTTTTTTGTTGTTGTTTGTTTGATTTTTTAAAAATATATTTTATTGATTATGCTATTACAGTTGTCCCATTTCCCCCTTCACTCTCCTCCACCCTGTACACCCTCTGCCACCCACTTCCCCCCGCTTTAGTTCATGTCCATGTGTCATACTTATAAGTTCTTTAGCTTCTACATTTCCCATGCTATTCTTGCCCTCCCCCTGTCTATTTTCTATCTACAATCTATGCTACTTATTCTCTGTACCTTTTCCCCCTCTCTCCTCCTCCCACTCCCCTGTTGCTAACCCTCCATGTGATCTCCATTTCTGTGGTTCTGTTCCTGTTCTAGTTGTTTGCTTAGTTTCTTTAGGTTTTGCTTTAGGTGTGGTTGTTAATAATTGTGAGTTTGCTGTCCTTTTACTATACATGTTTTTTTTTTTTTAATCTTCTTTTCTTAGATAAGTCCCTTTAACATTTCATAAAATAAGGGCTTGGTGATGATGAACTCCTTTAACTTGACCTTATCTGAGAAGCATTTTATCTGCCTTTCCATTCTAAATGAGAGCTTTGCTGGATAGAGCAATCTTGGATGTAGGTCCTTGCCTTTCATGACTTAGAATACTTCTTTCCAGCCCTTCTTGCCTGTAAGGTCTCTTTTGAGAAATCAGCTGACAGTCTGATGGGAACTCCTTTGTAGGTTACTGTCCCCTTATCTCTTGCTGCTTCTAGGATTCTCTCCTTCATTTTTACCTTGGCTAATGTAATTATGATGTGCCTTGGTGTGTTCCTTCCTGGGTCCAACTTCTTTGGGACTCTCTGAGCTTCCTGGACTTCCTGGAAGTCTATTTCCTTTGCCAAATTAGGGAAGTTCTCCTTTATTATTTGTTCAAATAAGTTTTCAATTTCCGACTCTTCCTCTTCTCCTTCTGGTACCCCTATAATTTGGATGTTGGAATGTTTAAAGATGTCCTGGAGGTTCCTAAGCTTCTCCTCATTTTTTTGAATTCTTACTTCTCCATTCTTTCCTGTTTGGTTGTTTCTTTCTTTCTTCTGGTCCACTCTATTGTTTTGAGTCCCAGTTTCCTTCCCATCACTATTGGTTCCTTGTGCATTTTCCTTCATTTCTCTTATCGTAGCCTGCATTTGTTCATCTAACTTGCGACCAAATTCAACCAATTCTGTGAGCATCCTGATCACCAGTGTTTTGAACTGTGCATCTGATAGGTTGGCTATCTCTTGGTCGCTCAAAAGGATGAGTTCTGGGGCTTTGATTTGTTCTTCTGTTTGAACCATCTCTCTCTCTCTCTTTTTTTTTTTTGGTCTGGTCATACCTGTTACAGTAAGGGGCGGAGCCCTTAGGTGTTTTCCAGGGCTGGGCACCCCACTCGCTAGATTGTGATGTTGTATATGAGGTTGGGGTTGAGAGGGAACAATGGCGGTAGCTCTGTTCTCCATGGGACCTCAGTCCCTTCCCTGGGATCCTGGGTTGCAAGCTCTGCCCTGCTCCACTATCGCCATCTCACTGGGTCTGCCAGCTGCCGCCTGCATACTCGGGGTCCACCCGCTGCGATCTTGCGTGCCCCAGATGCCTTATGCACTCCTGGTTGCCTTAGAACCCAAATTCTCCCTGTTATCCGCACCTCGATCTGTGCCTGTATGCTCGTCTCCGCCCCTCCTACCAGTCTGGATGAACAGGTCTATTGCAACTTCTTGGCTGTCCGACTTCCATTCAGATAAAATTTCTGTCAGTTCTGGGTGTTATTCTGCCTCTAAATTGTTGTTGTTCTAATCTTGGTTGTGCGTGGAGGTATGGTGTGTCCACCTATGCCTCCACCTTGGCTGGAAGTACTGATTTTTTTTAAGTAATTTATTTTTTAATTTTTATTATTTTTATATCTCTCTATAACTTTTGCTTGTCTTTCCTTATTTCTAGTTTTATTCCTTCTTCCTTTCCAATTTTCTTTTCTTCCTTCCTTCTTCTGCTTTTTTATTTTTCTTTTTAAATACCCACAAGTGAGACAAAAAAAACCAAAAACGAAAACAGAAACTGTGAAAAGACCAGAGTTGGACCGAAAGAGGGGACATCCCAAACGCTGAGACAACAAGACATATTTCACTTTGCCATTACAGACAACCTGCAAGTTATTGCATATTTGTATTATTATTTTTCATTACTCTTACATATTTTATTTTAATAGTACTTTTGTATTTCTCTTCTTTCTGTATAGTCTTCTTTCCTTGGCTGGTTGTATTGTATTGTTTGACAGGTTTCCACTGTTATCTCATTCATAGTGTATTGCTAATTTATTGTCCTTCACTTCATTTGTGTTCCATTAGTACACTAGTCAAGGTTCTATACTCCCTATTCTTGTTATCTAGATCTCATAGATTCTGTCATATGATTGTTGCTCTAATATCACTGTAAATAATAGCTATTCCATACAATTGTAAATACTACACAAGGCCCCCCCCCCCCCCCCCCCCCCCAGATCTCAGCCCACTTCACGGTTTACTGAAATCTACTACTGTAGTGGTTAATTCTATTCTCTCACACACTACACCTATTTACTATCCTTTACTCTCACCTTACCCTAGAATCTGACTTCCCACAACCTCACTGCTTTCTAGATCCAACTCACAATCCTTCCCTCCCCAACAAGAGTCTTATCTTCTTTCCATCCTTTCTAAAAAGTGGCTAGTTGGATGGAGTATCACAGTTGATACTATACATAGCCAAAGGATCTCCTATTTCTTCTCTACTGGCTGCTGCTGTAAATATCATAGAATACTGTTTTGCTGTTTTAAACCATTTTGCCTTACCCCTCCAACTGATGACAAAAAAGAGTAGGTGGAAGCTGTGAACACCAGGATACCTGAAAGAGACTGCACCACTGAATCTCACAGGTATTCTACCACAGAAATTCATACCATAAATCCAGGGAGCCAGAACAGATCCATTTAAGAAGCAAAGCCTAACAAGAAGAGTCTCACAGACAATGGGAAGACAAAGAAACAATCTCCAAATGAAGGGAATGGAGGAATCCTCAGAAAGAATGCTAAATGAAATAGAGGCAACTCAACTGTCAGATATTGAGTTCAAAGCAATGATTATCAGGAAGCTCAATGAGCTCACAATGAGCTACCAGAAACTACAGGGAAACCACAATGAACTCACTGCAAACTATATCAACATGAAAAAGGAAATAGAAACTATCAACAAGGACCAAGAGGAAATGAAGAATACAATTTCTGAACTGAAGAACACAGTAGAAGGAATCAAAAGCAAGATTGATGAAGCACATAGGCTCAGCAGGCTGGAGGACAAAGTAGAAAAAAATACCCAGACAGAGCAAGAAAAGGAAAAGAGGCTCAGAAAGAATGAAGAGGGATTAAGAGAAATGCAAAATAAAATGAAACATAATAATATTCATATAATAGGGATACCAGAAGGAGAAGAGGAAGAGCAAGGGATAGAAAACCTGTCTGAAAGAGTAGTGATGAAAAACTTCCCTAATTTGATGGGAGAAAAAGTCACACAAATCCAGGAAACACAGTCCCAATCAAGAGGAACCCAAAGAGGCCCACCTCAAGACACATCATAATTAAAATGGCAAAATTTCAAGACAAAGAGAGAATCTTAAAGGCAGCAAGAGAGAAACAGAAAGTAACATACTAGGGAGCCCCAATAAGGCTAGCAGCTGACTTTTCAATGGTAATGCTCCAAGCCAGAAGAGCATGGCAAGAAATATTCCAATGGCATCTGAATTAAATCCAGATGCAGAGGTCTGCAACCAAGGCTACGTTATCCAGCAAGGCTCTCGATCAAGATAGAAGGCCAAATAAGGAGCTTCCCAGACAAAAGAAGTCTAAAACAATACACCTCCGCCAAACCAGCTCTGCAAGAGATGCTAAAGGGCCTGCTTTAAAGAAAAGAAGGAAAAGAGACAGGAACACAGGTATGAAAATGGCAATGAATAAGTATCTATCAATAATAACCTTAAACATAACTGGATTAAATGCTCCAATCAAAAGACACAGAATAGCTGAATGGATAAGAAAGCATGACCCACACATATGCTGCCTTAAGAGACTGACGTCAGGACAAAAGATCTACACAGACTGAAAGTGAAGGGCTGGAAACAAATTATCCAAGTAATGGACAGGAAAAAAAAGCAGGGTTAGCAATATTCATATCAGACAAAATAGACTTTCAAAAAAGGCCATAAAGAGAGATCCAGAAGGTCACTTCATAATACTCAAGGGAAGAATCCACCCAGAAGACATAAATATTGTAAATATATATGCACCCAACATAGGAGAACCCAAATACATAAAGAAAATCTTAGAGGACTTCAAGAAAGATATGGACAGCAACACAATTATAGTGGGGGATTTTAATACCCCACTGTCAAAAATGGACAGATCTTCCAAACAAAGTGTCAACAAAGATATTGTGGCATTGAACAATGTCCTACATGAAATGGACTGAACTGATATATACAGAGCCCTCCATACCAAAGAAGCTAAATACACATTCTTTTCAAATGCACATGGAATATTTTCAAAGATAGACCACATGATAGGACACAAAACAAGCCTCAACAAACTCAAGAAAATTGAAATCATACCAAGCATCTTCTTGGATCACAAGGGACGGAAACTACAAAGCAACTCCAAGGGAAAAAGCTCCAAACACTCAAAATCATGGAGATTAAACAGCATGCTATTAAACAATGAATGGGTCAAGAATGATATTAGGGAAGAAATCAAAAAGTTTCTGGAAACTAACAAAAATGAACTCACAACAACCCAAAACTTATGGGACACAGCGAAGGCAGTCCTGAGAGGAAAGTTCATAGCAATACAGGCCTACCTAAAAAAGATAGAAACATTTCAAACAAACAACCTAACCCTACATCTACAAGTACACAAGGAACAACAACAAAGACAGCCCAGAGCAAGCAGAAGGAAGGAAATAACCAAGATCAGAGCAGAATTAAATGACATAGAGACTAAGAGCACAATTCTAAGGATCAATGAATCCAGGAGCTGGTTCTCTGAAAAGATAAAATCAACAAGCCTTTAAGCAGACTCATGAAGAAAAAAAGAGAGAAGAAGCAAATAAACACAATAAGAAATGAAAGAGGAGAGATTACAACTGATACCACAGAAATACAAAGGATGGTAAGAAATTACTATGAAGAACTTTATGCTAAGAAATTTGAAAACCTAGGTGAAATGGACAAATTTCTAGGAAAGTATAATCTTCCAAAACTCAATGAAGAAGAAGCAGAAAGCCTGAACAGACCGATAACAGCAGATGAAACTGAAGCAGTAATTTAAAAACTCCCGACACACAAAAGCCCTGGACAGATGGTTTTACAGGAGAATTCTATAAAGCATTTAAGGAAGAGTTAACCTCTATCCTTCACAGACTATTCCAAAAAATCCAAAATGATGGAAGACTCCAAACTTTTCTGGGGAGACCCCAAAACCAGATAAAGACACAACAAAGAAAGAAAGCTTCAGGCCAATAACGCTGATGCACGTAGACACTAAAATCCTCAACAAAATATTGGCAAACCGCATCCAACAGTACATTAAAAAGATCAGACACCATGACCAAGTGGGATTTATCCCAGGGATGCAAGGATGGTACAATATTCACAAATCAGTAAATGTAATACATCACATAAACAAAAGCAAAGACAAAAATCACATGATCATATCAATAGATGCAGAAAAAGCATTTGATAAGGTACGGCACCCATTTATGATGAAAACACTCAGGAAACCGGGAATAGAGGGAGTATTCCTCAACATAATAAAGGCCATATATGAGAGACCTACAGCCAACAGCATACTCAATGGACATAAACTAAAATCTTTTCCACTAAGATCAGGAACAAGACAAGGTTGCCCACTCTCACCACTTCTGTTCAATATAGTATTGGAAGTTTTAGCCACAGTGATCAGACAAGGAAAGGAAATAAAAGGCATTCAAATCAGAAAGGAGGAAACAAAACTGTCAATGTTTGCAGATGACATGATAGTGTACACAGAAAATCCTAGACTTGGCCAAAAAACTGCTTGACCTAATAAATGAATTTGGCAAAATAGCAGGGTACAAAGTCAATATCCAGAAATCAAAGGCATTTTTGTACACCAACAATGAAACAGCAGAAGCAGAAATCAAGAAAAAAAATCCCATTTGATATAGCAAAAAGAAAAAATAAAATACCTAGAAATAAACCTAACCAAAGAGGTAAAAGACCTATATTCAGAAAACTACACAACACTGAAGAAAGAAATCAAGGAAGACACAAACAAATTGAAACATGTACTGTGTTCATGGATTGGAAGAATTAACACCATCAAAATGTCCATACTACCCAAAGCGATTTACACATTCAGTGCAACACCTATCAAAGTACCAATGGCATATTTCACAGACATACAACAAACAGTTCAAGAATTTATATGGAACCATAAACCACCCGAAATAGCTGCTGCAATTTTGAGAAAGAAGAGTAAAGTAGGAGGGATCACAATACCTGATACTAAACTGTATTACAAGGCCACTGTAATCAAAACACCTTGGTACTGGCATAAAAACAGGCACATGGACCAATGGAACAGAACAGAGAGCCCAGAAATAAACCCAAGAGTCTATGGTCAATTAGTATTTGACAAAGGAGGAAGCAACATAAAATGGAGTAAAAATAGCCTCTTCAACAAATGGTGTTGGGACAACTGGACAGCTACGTACAAAAAAATGAAATTGAGCACCAGCTTACACCATACAGAAAAATAAATTCAAGGTAGATAAAAGACTTAAATATAAGTCATGACACCATAAAAGTCCTAGAGAACATAGGCAGGAAAATCTCAGATATTTTACGCAGCAACATTTTTACTGATATGTCCTCTAGAGCAAGGAACATAAAGGAAAGAATAAACAAATGGGATCTCATCAAAATAAAAAGCTTCTGCATGGCTAAAGAAAACCATATTAAAATAAAAAGAGAACCAAGTGTATGGGAAAACATATTTGCCAATGATACCTCAGACAAGGGTTTAATCTCCAAAATATATAAAGAACTTACATGACTCCACTCTAAGAAGACAAGCAACCCAATTAAAAAATGGGCAAGGGATTTGAACAGACACTTCTCCAAGGAGGACACACAGAGGATCCAGAGACACATGAAAAGATGCTCAATATCGCTAGCTATCAGAGAGATGGAAATTAAAACCACAATGAGATACCACTTCACACTAGTCAGAATGGCCATCATAAACAAAGCAACAAACAACAAGTGTTGGAGAGGTTGTGGAGAAAAGGGAACCCTCATGCACTGTAGGTGGGATTGCAGACTGCACAACCACTATGGAAAACAGTGTGGAATTTTCTCGGAAAACTAAAAATGAATCTGCCTTTTGACCCAGCAATTCCACTGCTAGGATTATATCCTGAGAACCCTGAAACACCAAACCAAAAGAACCTATGCACCCCAATGTTCATAGCAGCACAATTTACAATGGCCAAGTGCTGGAAGCATCCTAGGTGCCCATCAGTAAATGAATGGATCAAAAAACTACGGTACATTTACAGAATGGAATTCTATGCAGAAAGAAGGAGCTCTTACCCTTTGCAACAGCATGGATGGAGCTGGAAAGCATTATGCTAAGTGAAATAAGCCAGGCAGTGAAAGACAAATACCATATGATCTCACCTTTAAGAGGAACCTAAACAACAAAACAAACAAATAAGCAAAATACAACCTAAGACACTGAAATAGAGAACAGGCTGACAGTGACCAGAGGAGGGAGGGGAGGGAATTTCAGGGGAAAAGGGGAAGGGTATACAGGAATAAGTACATAGACACATGGACAAAAACTAGGGGGGGGTGTGTGGAAATGGGAGGGAGGTGGGGAAGGATGGGTGGGTGGGCTGGGACTGGAGTAAAGGACAGAAAACTGTACTTGAACAATGATTAAAATAAAAATTAAAAAAATTGCCAAAGCCACCCCAGTCTTCAATGATCACCACCTTAGTCACTCAGCAGCCATTAAAAAGGCAAGACCCTGTACCCACAAAAAGATTATGACTCCCTGAAGGCTCAGATGATGGTTAGCAGTTTTTAGTAATAAAATACATTTTTTTAAAGATTTTTATATATTTATTTTTTTTTAGGGAGGGAAGGGAGGAAGATAGAGAGAGAGAGAAACATCAATGTGCGGTTGCTGGGGGTTATGACCTGCAACCCAGGAATGTACCCTAGCTGGGAATCGAACCTGGGACACTTTGGTTCCCAGCCCGCGCTCAATCCACTGAGCTACGCCAGCCAGGGGCGTAATAAAATATTTTTAAATTAAAGCAGGTGTGTCCAACCTGTGGTGTATGATGGCTATGAATATGCTCCAACACAAAATCATAATTTATTTAAAACATTCTGAGATTTTTTTGATTACATGTTGCAATATCATGTAAAATAAACATACATACAATGATGTTTTATTACTTAGACATGTGCATTTTCTATATTTGTGATCACAAACTTGGGAGTTGTTTGATGATTTCAAAAGATTATTGAAGGGCTGTTGCATAATTAGGGTTATTATGTGAGGACATTTTGCCTATGTGTGGTAGCAGATAGCACAAAAATTATGCACGGACCTTTTTTTTTTGCTTATTAGTTTTTGTTAGTGTTTGTACATTTAACGTGTGGCCCAAGACAAACTCTTCTTCCAGTGTGGCCCAGAGGTGCCAAAAGGTTGGACACACTTGAATTAAGGGATATACATTGTTTTTTAGACATAATGATATATGCTTAATAAAGTATATTATAGTGTAAACATCACTTTTATATGCACTGGGAAACATAAGACTCACTTTATTGCAATATTTGTTTTATTGCAGTAGTATGGAACCTAAACCAGAGTATCTTCAAGTTATGCCTGTATGTTTATTCATTTATTCATTCAAAAATATATGAACTAGATATAAACTCAAGTGAAATTACTGAAATCCTTCATTTAAAGCCTACTTTATATCAGACAGTTGTGGGAACTGTGGATGCTGCAGTTGGGAGGCTCATATTGTAGTGATGCAGACAGACTAGAAACCAATAAGCAAATACATAAATAAAATAACTTCAGGTCATGTTAACTGCTATAAAAGAAATAAACAAATACTTAAAAGAGAATGAGGAGGAGGGGTAGAAAAGATCTCTTTTACATAGATGGGAGGTCCTCTCTGAGGAGAAAAAATTGAAGTGAGAACTGAAGGATGAGAAAGAAACTATCTGTGAGAAAAGAATCAGGGAAAGAGTATTCCAAGCAAAGGAAGGAGCATGTGTGAAATTCCAGTGCTGGACAGGAGCTGGGTGTGTTCTGGAAACTGAAGGAAGATTGATGATACTGGAGCGTAATGAGGGAAGGGGGAGTGGCATGAGATGAGGTTGTAGAAATAGGCAGGAGGGAATCATGTCAGGATTTATTATTCATAATCATGTTTTGAATTTTATTTTAATTGCCCTGGGGGACCATCAGAAGAGTTTAAGGAGAGGAGTGACAAGACCTTAATTGCACTTGAGGAAGGTATTTCTTTTTTTTGCTGCATTAAGGATGGATTGGGAGAAGCAAGCTGCTAGAAGTCTTTCTGATAAAAGCCAACAGTCTGACAAAAATTTGGATGCCTGTTCACAACTGTCTCCTAAACTACTTTTTGTGTTTACTCTGCCTTAATAATGATAGGCATAATTAGAATAATTGAAGAAGTGGGTCATGTTATTTTGGAGATTGTAATAGCCCAAGAAGTGTATACTGGGAGTGATTACACAGGATAGATTTGAGAAAAGCATATTTTGAAGAATTCAAAGGCCAATAAAAGTGCCTTGTTAGTATTGGTTATAAAGAAGGCAAAAAAAGTTTAAATTATTTTAACAAAACCCCCACTGGATCATGACCATACAACCAACATAAGCCCAAAGAGGGAGAAACCAGAGAGAGACCTGTGGAGGCTCAAGTGGTTGCACAGGGATGTTCCTATGTGGCTCAGATAGAAAAAGCATGTTTGAAAAGTGAAAGGAAAGGCACATAAACTCAGGAGTCATCTTTCAAGGTGGTATGTCAGTGGTCCCCAACCTTTTTGGCACCAGGGACAGGTTTTATGGAAGACAATTTTTTTACTGCGTGTGTGGGGTGGAGGGGGAGTGGCAGTGGGGGGAGACAGGAGGTGGAGCTCAGGCGGTAGCATCAGCGAAGCTTGGCTCTCTCACCTGCAGCTTGTTCCTGCTCTGGGGCCCATTCCTAACAGGCCACGAGGTGGGCCAGGTCAATGGCCCAGGGGTTGAGGACCCTTGCCATATGTGATCTGACACTTGAATACTTCCATGACCATGTTTTGTAGCACTCTCTTCTTGGTAAATGATGTCCAATCTCATCCTTTTTTCTATTCCTTGAACATGTCAAACTTATTCTTGATGTTGGGCTTTTGCAGTTGCTGTTCCCTCTTTTAATATTTAAACCAAAATGTCACATCAAAATGCCACCTTATTTATTTTCTTTATAGCACATATTTCTAACTAAAGTAACATTATTATTGACTTTCTGTCATTGCCAGAATTTTATCAATAGTACAAGGACTTTGTCTATCGTTTTCATGACATCGTCTTCAGTGCTTAGCTTAGCATCTGGCACATTGCAGACCTTCAATAAATATTTATTGAGTAGAAAGTGGAAAAGTTGAAGGAAAAGAAGTGAGGGAAAAATGAAAAGGTATGTGAAAAAAGGTAAAAAAGTTTATCAAGTACAAAATGAATTGGGCTTTAGAAAAATACTAAAGACATAAAAGAAATTTTTAAAATTATGATTGGAGCAAAAAAAGAAGATTAAGGAAGAGACCTTTACTTGGATAAAACTGTAATAATATAATTAAGTTAAATTTTAATTTTGTTTCTATCTTTTTGATCAAAGAGAATAAGCCTTGCCAAAATGAAAACAAATTTGATTAAGAATAAATTAGAGGACTTTGGCTTCAAGTTAAGATGGAATAACAGGGATCAGATTTGCTTTCTTACTTAAAACAACCAAAAACAAACAAACAAACAAATAAAATCCCAAACAGGCAAGATATATGAAACAATAGTTTTGATGATACTAGACACCAGGCATAAAAGGATAGTGATTACTCAGAAACAGGAAATGAAGGAGATGAGCCCTGGAACTGCTCCATCTTATTGCCTTGGGGGAGTTTCCAGTGTGTGTGTAGAGTGGAAGAACTTGGTTGGAGTACAATAGATTCTCTAAATTGAGGAGACACAGATGAAGAGTCAGGGGAGATCAAGGCAGTATGAGTTGCAGGATGAAGGGCTGAAGAAAAGAGAGCTGCAGAGAGAAAAATGCAGGGATCTACAAAGAGTTCATTTGGAGTATTCAGCAGAGTACTGATTAGTGCAAGCATGTGAAGACACTATTAGGAAAGAATACCCTGAAAGGACAGAATTCCCGGAAAGAATTCCTGGCATTTGGTTCTCAGACTGGGCTGGAAGGAACATTTCATAAGAACTCATGAGGTACAGGGTAGAATTCTCAGAAGTGTCTTGCTCAGTATTGGGGAATACATAGATTTAGACTAAACACTATTCTGTTACCACTAAGGAGTTTTAAAAGCAAGAACTGAAAGAATCCAATTGTTATTTCCAAGTCACTTAACTGCATTCCATAGTAAAAGCATACAAGATACCCAGAACCCAACCAGAAAATATTGACAATGTCTAGCATCAAATAAAAATGATCAGACAAGGAAAGAAGCATAAAATTAAATCACATAGTGAGAAAAATCAATCAATCTTGGATGAACCCCAGAGAATTATGCTGAGTGAAAAGATTCAATCCCAAAAGGTTACCTAATATATGATTCCATTTATTTAACATTTTTGAAATCATGAAATTTTAGAAATGGAAAACATATTAATTGTCACAGGCATTAGGGATGGAGTAGGTAGAGGCAATATAGATGTGTGTATGGATGTAAAAGGGCAACATGAGACATTCTTGTGGTGAGAGAATGGTACCTTAACTGTGGTGGTGGATATATAAACTTATACACGGGCACACAGATGAGTACATGTAATAGTGAAGAAATCTGAACAAGAACAGTGCTTTATATCAATATGTTCTGGTTATGATATTTCATGAATTTTATAAGATGTTACCTTTGGGGAAAACTGGCTAAAAGGTACACGAGATTTCTTTGTATTACTTCTTATAATTGCAGGTGAATCTACAATGAACTCAATAAAAATTTCAATAAAATTAATTGAAACTGATCCAGATACAGATTTAGAATTAGCAGGTATGAACATTGACACAGTTATTATAACTGTATTTCATATGTTCAAAAATATAGAGTGATGTGCAAGATAGGAAAAAAAGACCCAACATTGAACTTCCAGAATGAAAGCTAAAATTTATGAGATGAAAAATATTCTAGATGAAAAATAAACAGATTAGACATCTCAGAAGAAAAGGCCAGTGAACTTGAAGACACAGCAATATAAATATCCAAAATGGAACACAGGAAACAAAGATTGTGAAAGGAATCAGTGATCAGTGGGGTAATTCAAGCAGCCTACTACAAGTGCAATTACAATCCTGAAAGAGAGAAGAGAATGAGAGACAAAATTGTTTTTGAAGAAACAATGGCTGAACATTTTCCATATTTGATAAAAACTATACACCTGGAGATTCAAGAGGCTCAAGAACTCTCAAGCACAAAAAGCATTAAGAAAATTTACCCAAAGGCACATAAAAACCAAATTGTTCAAAACCAGAGATTTTTAAAAAAAAAAAAAGGTTTAAAAGCAGCCAGGAAAAAACAGTGTCATATACAGAATAACAAAGCTAAGGATAATTATGAGATTCCTCGATGAAAACAATTCATGTAAGAAGATGGTGGGCTATTATTTTTAAGGTACTAAAAAATCCTCCAAAGCCTGTCAACTTAGAATTCTATATACAACAAAAATATCTTCTAAAAATGAAAATGATATAAAAATGGTATTTTTTATACACAAAAGCTGAATCAGTTTATCACTAGTGGATCTGCAGAACAAATAATGGTAAAGAAGGTCCTCTAGGAAGAAGCAAAACAATTCCAGACTGAAATTTGGACCAAAGAAAGTAATAAAGACCACCATAAACAGTAATTATATGGCTAAATATATAAAATCTTTTTCTTACAGGTATATTTCCTTGAAGATAGTTGACAATTTAAATTTTAAAAATGTAGTGTTGGGTTTATAACACATGAAAAATTAAAATATATGACAGCAATACCACAAAAGGTGAGAAGTGGATGTACATTAACTCTGAGGTTCACATACTATAAGTAAAATGAAATAATATCACTTGAAGGTAAGTGATAAGAAGTTAAAAATGTACACTAACTCCCCCAAACAGCCACTAAAATAACAAAACGAAGAGTTATAGCTAAATAGCCATTAAAGAATATAAAAATAGAGTCACCCAAAAGAAGAGAGGGGAAAAATAACAAAATACAGATGGGTCAAACATAAATGAGAAACATGGTACAAATAGCAAAATGACTTAAACCTAACCACATCAATAACAATATTAAACATAAGTAGTCTAAACACCCTAATTCAAAGGCCGAGGTGTTCACCTTGTATAAAAAAAGCAAAGCTCAACTATAAGTGGCCTACAAAAATTACACTTTAAATATAATGACACAATAGGTAAAAAATATAATTATAGATAAAGATAAATCTTTTTAAATTTAAATTATTTTATTGTTCAATTACAGTTGTGTACATTTAGCTGTAAGGGGCATTTATGATAGTCAAAACTGAACAGATACATTAACTGTGGTAATCCATATAGTGGAATATGATTCAGGAAAAAAAAAGAACTATTGACTTTTGTAGCAGCAAGAATAAATCTCAAAATAATTATCCTGAGTGAAAGAAGCCAAATGAAAAAAGATTCTATACTGTATTATTCCATTTATATAAAATTCTAGAAAATGCAAGCTAATCTACAGTGATAGAAAACAGATCAGTGGTTGCTTGGGGCACATGGGAAGGACATAGGGAGAAAAGAAATTTTTGATGGTTATGGATATGTTCAGTATCTTGATGTGATGATGGTTTCTCATATGCTAACTATATCTCAATAAAACCATTAAAAATAAATAAATTAAAACAGGATAACTCTTCCTCACAGAAGTCCAATCAATAAATGCAAAAGGAATGAAAGAGATAGAAAATCCCTACTAGAACACAAGGGTAATACTTGTGGCAAGCATGACCCATCAATGAATGGTAAAAATAGTATGTGAAGGTTTAAAAAGAAAGAGGATATATGCATAGTATCAAAGTATCTCCTTCCAAATATTAATTACAAAAGGGGAAAGTAACTTTAAGGGGGAAACCTGACAGATATCCCCTAAAACAAGTGATCAAGGTTAACATCCTCAGTAATATGGATGTATCAGCATCATGTGCCACCTGTTCTAATGCAATGGCAGGGTACATCACTTTGAAATATTTGTCTCCCAAATGTATAACCTCAATTTAATCAGGGCTGAATGTCAGATAAACCCACACTGAAAGGCATTCAAAATAACTGACTAGTACTCAAAGTGGCAAGGTCATGAAAGAGAAGAGACTAAGGAACTCAGATTGGTAGAGACTAGGGAAATATGAAAACTAAATGTTATGTGGATCCTGGGTTATGTCTTAAAAAGAAAAGGTTTATTATTGAGTACAACTGTTGAAATCAAGATAAAGTCTACAGTTTAGTTAATAGCATTGTATCAATATTAATTTCTGAGTGTTGATCATTGGTTTATGGCTATGCAGGATGCTAACGTTAGGAAATCATAGGTAGAGGCTGTAAAGAAATGCTCTACTCTTTATAAAACTCTTCTATAAGTCTAAAATTGTTTCAAAATAAAAGTTTTAAAAAGAATAAATCACAAGCTCAGGCAAGTGAAGAAATAGTAACATACCTGCATGTTGACCTGCATGACCGTCTGAAATGAGAGAACTTGGGGAGAAAATGACTGGATGATGATGCTGATCTTGGAAGAACTACAGAGACCAGAAGAGATGTTGGAAGGCTAGCTAATGAAACTGTCTCTAACAATAAAAAAAAGAATGTGGAGGTCTGAAATTATAAATCAGTCTGGATTTAAATCATGCTTTTAAGCCTTCATGATTTCTAGAAGGAATTAATAAACAGCTTTACATTTGTTTAGAAAGAAAGCTAGTGGTCACTGTGAGCTAGTTTGGCTTCACCAAGAACAAGTCATGTCAGATTAGTCTCAATTATTTTCTGAAAGTATTGCTTGCTTGGCAGATCTGAAAAATGCTCCAGACCTAGTAAATTTGATTTCAAGAGGGTATTTGGCAAAGTCATTAGAAATCTTGAGGACCAGATGGTAAAGTAAGAGCTAGATGATATTTCAAAACCTGTATATAGTCATTATTGACTGACTGTTTACAGATTTATGACTTAATGTCCAAGGTCAGTCTACAGAGTACTCTGTTGGCAGATCAAAAGACTTTTTTCTGCAATTCTATCCAAATAAATATTTTCCATTAAACAGGATGAAGAAACAATGAATTAGAAGAATAGTTGATGGTTATAGAACTGAATTAGAATCCAAATGTCTTTAGAAGGAGTTTTAAAAAATCACATTAAAACTAAGATTAAATGAAAAATGGAGGAGATATAATTTATAGTATATGACATAAAAAAGCCATTTTTGGGCTAACTCAAGTTCAGTAAGTTTTGCTGTATAATGTAGAAGGGCTAACAGGATTGGATTTATCAGAGAGTGATATTCAGCCTATTTTAGAATGAGGATTTCTGATGAACTTCATATTTTATTAATTAAATTTCTTTAAGACATAGAAACAATGAGAATAAATAAATCTTCACAATAGATGGAATTTCCAGATGCCTTTCAAACAAACATCTTTCTTGAAAGAAATCATCCCGCACAGAGAGAAGGAGAACCAAGTTCTCATTATAACCAGTTTCTGATTATAGGGGTTAATATGGGTAGAACAAACTCTCAATTAGTAAAATGGAGCAGCGTATTTATTAGTGTATGATAGCTATTAATTAGTATACATGCTATTTTGGCACAGGGTCAGGGTGGCAGTAGAGTTAAAGCTAGAGAAAATAAAGAGAAAAAAGGTGAATATTTATTTAGCACTGGTAATAGATGCTGAATAGTTATTTACCAATTGTGTCTTAGGTGCTAACCTTACTTTAACAAGAACCAGTTCCACTTTTATTTTATATATTAGGATTACATCTGAGATTTACTTAGATGAAAGCTTTCTATATTGTAAATAAAACAAAACCAAAAAGAATCAATGATCTTTTAAAATGTAAGGATTAGAAGACAGAAGTAGAGGGGCCACAGGATACGCTACTGTGAATTAACCAGCGAATTATAAAGCTAAATATAACCAAGTAGGCTATGCAATCAGTTTGTCAGGGATCAGTAACCTTTGCTAAATAGTTTGCCTCAATATCATTCCTTTTCCATTTCACACATTTAAAAAAAAATCCTTGCCTGAGAATATGCTTTTTTAATTTTTAAAAATTTATTTATTTTTAGAGAGAGAGGAGGGGAGGGAGAAAGAGAGGATGAGAAACATTAATGTGAGAATCATTGATTGGTTGTCTCTCCTACATGTCCCAGTGGGGTCCAAACCCACAATCTGGGCATGCTCCCTGACTGGGAATTAAACCTGTGACCTTTTGCTTTGGGGATGATGTCAAAGTAACTGAGCCATATTGGTCAGAACAAGGACATGTTTTTCACTGACTTTAGTGAGAGAGGAAAGAGGAGAGGGAGAGGGAAGAAGGAAGGGGCGGGGGAGAGAGAGAATGAGAATGAGAATGAAGGATACATTGATTGGCTGCCTCTCATATATGCCCTGACTAGGGATTGAACCCACGATCTAGGTATGTGCCCTGAACAGGAACTGAACCCACGAACTTCTGGTGTATGGGACAATGCTCCAACCAACCAAGCACCTGGTCAGGGCTATTTCACACTTTTTTATTTAATAGAGAAATACTAAGGACCTGAACTAGGAGTTTGAGAGTGTAAACAGAGAAAGGATACAATTGTATAATATTTGGCACATGAAATAATCAATTACTTATAATTATATTGTTGTGTAGGACTTGAGGATGATAGAGTTAGAAAAAGATGGCATATAAATTTTAATTCCCATGCTATACCAGTCATGGTCCTGGCAGAAAACAAGACCATATATTCAAATTGGGTAATGTGTGGGCAGGATTTAGGAGAACCAACAAGGGGTAGTATATGACCTCAGGACTGGCAAAACTGGAGATCCATTATCATGCCTAAGTTAGGAAACAGCAGTTTCTGGAATTGAGGAGGGTGTTGACAAGAGTCGTGTCCTTCAGTAAAGGGATGCAGCCAACCTGTGGCAACCCCTGTAATATCCTACTATCACTAGTCTCCTGCTTCCTGATCGTCTGCAAATGCCTCCCAGAAAACCCAAACAGAAGACAGAGGGAAAGGCAAGAAAGGGCTTGATATAATCATATGGGTGACTGCATAAAGAACAGGTTGGGGAACAAGCAGGGTACCAATCCTGACTGAATGGCAGTGGTTGCCTGAGACACCATGTAGAAAAAGATGCTGTGACTTCATTCAGCCTCAGTAGGAGAGAGAACCGTGAGAGGCATATGCCAATTATGGGAACCGGATGAGGCAGTGTCAGCATGCATGGTCAGTGAGGCTTATGTCTGTAAGGAGAGTTGGATGGAGGGACGGTGGCACGTGTGCCATGTATTTTCAAACCTTGGGCTATGCTTGAATGACAAATGGCTACATCAGTACGTGAAACAGAAATACACAAGGAACAAATTTGGAAGCAGGGATGATAAATTCAGCTTGGATATGCTGACTCTGAGATGCCCAAAGAGCATCCATGGATGCATGAATCTGAAATCTGTGGGGAAGTCTAGACTGAAAATGGAGGTTTTGGAATCAACAGTTCATATGTGAGAGTTGAAACCACAAAAGTGAAGAGAATACAGAATAAAAACAGTAGTGGGTAAATATGAAATTGGGGGAATATCAACATTTCAAGTGGAAGCCATAGAAAAAGTCCCAAACAAGAAAAAGAGCAAGAATAGTCAGAACATTGTGTAAGGAGCACCATGGAACTGTGAATTCACAGAACCCAAGGGAGCAGAATGTTTACAGGAGAAAGGCCATGAATGTTGAATGTTGAACAAAGGGCAGTAAAATAAGGACTAAACATCACCCACTGGATATAACAATTAAAAATTCACTAGTGCCCTTGCTCAGAGCAGTTCAGGAATATAAGAAAAGAGTAAGCCAAACTTCAGTGAGATGAGAAGTTAGCGAGAGACAGGATGTGACACAGCAAACATTCTTTTTTCTTTTTATAGAATTGTCCCTTTTCTTAATAATGATGCTTGCTTTAAATTGTTTTTTAAAAAGATATTATTTATTTATTTTTAGAGAGGGAAGGGAGGGAGAAAGAGAGAGAAAGAGAGACAAACATCAATGTGTGGTTGCTGGGGGCCATGGCGTACAACCTAGGCACGTGCCCTGACTGGGAATTGAACCTGCTATGCCTGGTTTGCAGCCCGTTCTCAATCCATTGAGCTATGCCAGCCAGAGCCCTTTTTTGAGTATACTAAATGAGGTGAAAAGGAGAACCGAAAAGATGAAAATAGGACCAGAGAGGATTTTTCTTAAGAGTGACAAAACAAAACTTAAAGTATGAGGAGAAAGAACTAATGAAGTGAAATTGAGTATGTAAGAATGAGGGGATGATTAGAGACAGCTAGAGCCTGTTCTACTAATATATACATCCATAAAAGAAAATGTCTGTCCACAGTGCCTGGCCACCAATGTGTCAGTTGGTGTGGTTCCTCAGCCTTCAATACAGGTGACTGAGTAGTGGTAGCCACAGAGATTGGTTAGTGACTTGTTGCCTATTATGACAAGATGAGTTGAGCCAACTGGGTTCTCTTCCTTAGTATAAACTAAGAAATGGAAATAGTGGGCTCACTAGTCAATGAAAGGGTGGTAATACAAAAGGAAAGACTAGTGCAACAGTAATGAGTCATATTACAGTAGAAGTTAGAGAAAATAAAAACCATGAGTAGCTAAAGAAGCCTCTATAAGGTAGAGCATGAGGAAGCTAGCTTTTAGAGAACTATGCAGAAGAGGACAGAGATGTGTAGAGAGAGGCAGAGACTCCATGAAAGACCATGTCCCTCTAAAGGAGGGTGGGAAGGACAGAAAAGTTGGAGTGCTGCCTGCCTTTGTATCTAACAGTTTTCTAGTCCATGCTATCCTTATACTAATTCCTGTTTTCTCTCAACATGAATGCAGTTCTATTCCTCATACCCCAACTCCAACACTATGAGAAGGATTAAAGGCAGAGCAATGGAGGAGACAGAAGAGGAAAAGTCAAAATGGAAAGAGTCGGCCTTGAACAGGAAAAGAAAATCCAGTCCTTAGTGATCTTAGCAAAGAAGTAAACATGTGTTGCTGCAGGAGCTGGAAGAAGTTCATAGCTCAAAAATATTTATCAAGAAACAAAAAGGTTAAAATTGAGTTAAGGGTCCAACTGAAGTTGGGAAAACAGAGCAAGCCCAAAGAAGTAAGATGAAAGAAAATATTAAGTATCAGGGCGGGTGATATATAGACATGTCAACAACCACCACGATCACAATAACAGAGAAGAAGAGTGAAACTAAAAAAACCCCTGATTATTTGAAATGATTAATAAGTGGACGTCAGGCAAAAGTAAAAAAAGACAAAAGAGCGAATGCTTAGAAGCACTGGCTTATAATGCACAGGAACCAATGACAGTAGCAGTTTACTGTTCTGATTTTGGGGGTGCACAATCTGTTTCTCATATGGCTTCAAGATCTGCTCCCGAACTAATCTGTGAAGATGAGAAAAGGCTAGAGATGTCTTTGGAAAAGGGAGATGTCAATCACAGACCATGTGGCTGTTCTGTTTCGTTTCTTTAACTAGTTAGGGGAAGAGAGAAAAATCTGGGCGATATACTGTTTCCTTTCCTCAATGTCAGACTTTTGACTCTGGAGGTGATTTATTTCTTTATATTAGTATCATAGGGGTTGAAGAGATTCCAAAACCTACAGAAAACAGATTAGGTACACATCAATTTAAAAGATCAGATAGGAATAATTTCCCACAGGACTGCCATGCTTTTTAGTTCTCTAAAATATGTGGGTAGTTTCTTTTTCCTTTATCCAGAAATTCTAACAGGAGTGAGAGCTGGATATTTTGTTAGGTCTGTATCTTCAGCTCCCTTGATCTGTGTATAACCATGTATACAGGCCTGTGGCTTATAATGTTTCTAGAACTAACTAACTCTCAGTATGCAGAGCTAAAAGAAATATACTGTAACTACCAGCAGAGAATTACAGCTTATATTTAAGAGGTTGAAAGGCAGTGAAGTTTTAAAACTTAGTTTTAAACTGTTCAAATTTGTAATTACATTGAATGAAAGAATGAATTTTTCATTGTAACCATTATCCCCTAAGTAAACATTGGGCTGAATATTTCTTTAAATAGAGCAAGAGATAATAATTATTAAACTCAAGTTACAAAGAGGGGGACAGACTTTACAAATGCTATCTATAGTACAAGTCTGACAAGACAAACACAGGGCAGGCACAGGCTGTGAAGGATGAAGAGAAGTTCTTCAAGTGAACTAGTGTAGGTAGGACCATTTAGCACAAAGCTAGAGCTGTGGCTAGCTCTCCTCGGTTTCAAGTTGCTGTTTGATTTAAACTAAGGTATAAAAGAATACTAACACAAGATATAATACTACGAAGCAGTAATTTGGAGGATAAACTACATCTAAAAAGGCAGGGAGAAAGCTTGTTCAGTACTCAGACTATGGTGTACGTCAGGGGTCCTTGACCTGTAGAACGCCTAAGAATCACCAATGTTGCTTGTTGCAACGCAGATGTCCAGTCTGGCCTGGCTTTTCTGACTGAAAAGCCCGAGGGGAGCATTTAGGCACTGGTATTTTTAACATCACCTCCAGGTAGTTTTGATGGAAGTGAATGTCTATCAAAGATAAAACATTGAAAAAACACTGGTCTATAATACGAAGAAATAAGAAATAGAATGATTAGCAGTTCCCCTACTGATTTGGTTTAAAATAAATGTAACCCTCATAGCAAATATTTGGAATTTGGATTCATGCTATATTACCATTCATTGTCTACACTGCTCTTATCACAAAAATAACTATGGCAGTATGAAATGTAATATCACATCTTCTAGAAAATACATTCTAATATGAACTTTGTCTATATTATTAGAAACACAGACATTTGTAACAAGTAGTACCACTCATATTCAGAGAAGGGTAATGAAGTAATTTCTACAATACTTCATTAAAAGTAAAACAGAGAAAAAGTAAAACAGGAATTTACATAATGTAGTATACCAGACTGAGGGAAGCTATAGCAAAGAAATTATTAAATGCTCCATTTGTTTTTCAATAATTCAACACAACTCAGAGAAAACAGAAAAAAGTGGATACATATAAAGGTCAACAGAAATATTACTTTACAGAATATATGTTGTATATCTATATCCCTTGAGGAACAAATGCAAAACCTAAGAACAACGGATATTAACTTATTTGTTTTCAGAAAAATGATTTATAAATACATATTTACTTTTATCTAAAAACTTTATCAATATACCTATTAGCTTTCAGGCTACTAATCTTTGACAAGATGCAGAATAATTGAAGAAATGTGCCTATTGCAAATATACCTGGAAGCTTCCATTAACTCCTACTTATATCCTTTTTAAAATCAGGCAGATGAACATATTGGACGGGAATGCTGTCTGCTGATAAGAAACCCATTCTTTATTTTAGGTGTTCCCCAAAGTATATTACTTGTAAAATATTCAAAGTCAAAAGATAAGCATTCTAGAGTCAAAAATTACTTTCAGGCAGTAAAAAGAGATTTAAATAGTATAAATTACATCAAATCATCTGGGTATTTGCTAGAATCTTTCTCATATTCAATGCAGAGAAATATTAAGTCACTGAGTCACTCAGTCTGAGCAGTGCAAGAATATGTCAAAAATATAGCTGGGCTGCAAATTAAGCTGGTAAATTATTTCTATTTGTATGCAAAAATATAAATGTGCTAAAACTATTTTTAGATATGGATTTTTCCCTATTAAGTACTGTTCTTTAACATTGTTTTCTGAAAAATCTAAAAAATAGTCAACATTTCTCTAAGCTCTTTATGGAAAATAAAAAAAATTTGGAATATATCTTCAGACTATCTGAAATTAAGTAAAATATTCAGAAACCTCAGAACATTTTCTTCTCCAGTCTCTTCTATTATTAGGTTTATTAAAAAGTGCTGGGAGTTCCAATTTACTGGCTTGACATATATTCTTTACAGACTTATGTGGAGTGACCTACGAATATGCCTGTTAAAGCATGTAACCAGTCCTATCCCTTACCTTAAAATTGCTTTTCTAGAGAAATATGAAAAAAATTTCAAAAGAGGTTAATATCAAGAACTTTTGAACATCAAAATGGATAAGTGGGAGGTACATATTTTCTTTAAATTTTTGTAATTAAAAATTGTTGCACTGGGCTAAGTTGAATTTCCCTAAAATTCATATGTTGAAGCCGTAATCCCCCAGTATGACTGCATATAGTGATAGGGCCTTTAAAAAGGTAATTAAGGTTAAGTGAGGACATAAAGGTGGGGTCATAATCCAAGAGACTGGTGGATTTATAAGAAGAGGCAGCAGAGGTGGAAGCTCACAGAAGAGGCCAGGTGAGGACACAGCAAGAAGGCAGCTGTCCGTAAGCCAAGGAGAGAAGCTTCAGGATAAACCAAACCTGTGAATACCCTGATGTTGAATTTTTAACCTCCAGAACTGTGAAAAAAGAAATATCTATTGCTTAAGCCATTCAATCTGTGACAGTTTGTTAAGGCAACCCTAAGAACAGCAAAATAATTTTATTAGCTATACAGTAAGTATATAACCTGTATGTAAGTTATAAAGCATAACAACATAAATCTCACACTACCTCTCTAATCGCAAAGTCCCTGCCCCAGAGGGAATCATTATCCTAAATTTTGTATTCATCATTCTCCTTTGTTTTAGAGAAAAAAAAGGTTTATCACATAATTAGGTAGTATCTCAAAACAACAGAGTTTGTTCAATTGGTCAAATTGTCCATCCCTCTGCCAATACCACACTTTCTTAAATTCTACAGCTTGGCAACAAACCTTATTATCTGACAGATCAAACTCAATTTATCTTATTCTTCTTTAGGAGTGTGTTGGCTATTCTAAGCTTTTCGTTTTTTCCTGTAAAATTTAGACCCAAGTAGGAGTCCTCAAAAACCATATTGGGGTTTTTCACTAGAATCACAGTGCTCTATGAATCAATTTGGAAAAAAATTGACATCTGGACTATACTAAATCTATTATATTAGTGCAACTTTCCAGTTAGATCTCTAATGCTGTTCAGTCAAGTTTACAGTTTTCCCACAGAACCTTGCACACTTTAGTCCTTGTCATTTCTATATACTTTATGTCTTTGTAGCTGTTAAATAATATCTCTTCTAACATTTGTTTACATTAGAAATGCAACTTATTTTTGTATATTGATTTTATAGTTAGTCACCTTGCTAAACTCTCATATTATTTATAATAGTTTACCTGTAAATTATATGGAGTTTTTGGCATCTATAAATGAAGGCCGTTTTATTTCTTCCTTTCAAATGCTTATATAGTTGTCCCCTGGTTTGGGGGCCTGGGTGTAGGAGCACTGGTTCCAGGAATCCAGGATGCTTAAGTCCCTTACATAACATGGTGTAGTATTTGTATACAACCTACATACATCTTCCTGTATACTTTAAATTATTTCTAAATTGCTTATAACACTTAGTGCAATGTAAATGCTATGTAAATAGTTGTCATCCTGTCTTGTTTAGGGAATAATGCCATAAAAAAAAAAGATCATCACAGGCCTCACTACATAATACAGACACACCTCGTTTTACTGTGTTTTGCTTTACTGCGAGTCACTGATGCTGAGTTTTGTATAAATTGAAGGCAAGACCCTATACTAGCAAAAAAGACTATGACTCACTTTATTGAGACACTCAGTTATGGTGGTCTGGAACCAAACCTACAGTATCTCTGAGGTATGCTTGTACACATCCACAAGAAGATAACATTTTTTTCCTAAATATTTTTTAATCTGTGGTTGGTTGGTCTGAAAATATGGAACCTATGGATACAGAGGGTTAATGGTATTTGACATTTCTCCTCTGTTCTTGTTTGGGGACTCTGATCTGCATTACAATATTAAGTGGTCTTGCTCCAGTTTTAAAGATGTGTCTAGTATTTCACTGATAAAAATGATGTTTACTACAGGTTCTTGATAGATGCCCTTTATCAAGTTTGGGAATCATTATTTCTTTTCCAATTTTTTAAGAGCTTCCCCAGCCCCACTAATGAATGACTTAACTAAATTAAAAAAAAACCTGTTAAAATGATCATACCTTTTCTCCTTTCAATCTGTTAATATTAAATGACATGTATAGATTTCACCCTAATGTTAAACTTTACTTATATTCCTTTGATGTCCTTCTTTTCATGATGTATTTTAAAAAAACATTGTTGCATTCAGTTTGCTAATGTTTTGTTTAAGATTTGATGTTAATATTCATGCGTGAAGTGAATTGTACTTTACTTTCTCCCTTGCTGTCTTTGTCTGGCTTGGAGGTTAAGGTTTTAACCTTTGTCTGGTTTGGGTACTAAGGTTCTGATATAGACAAATGCTGCTGAGTTTGGGGATATTTCTTCTTTTTCTGTTCTTTGAAAGAGTGTATAAACTAGAAATAATCTTTATTTAAAAGGCCAGCATGTCACTTTTAGCTATGCAGTATTAGTATTTTGGGGGGAAGGTTTAACTAAATATTTAATTCTTTAATGGTTACAAAATTATCTTGGCTTTCAATTTTTTCTTGAGTCATTTCTGGTAATGTATAATTATTTTTTTAAAATATATTTTATTGATTATGCTATTACAGTTGTCCCATTTCCCCCTTTCACTCCCCTCTACCCTGTACACCCTCTCCCACCCACATTCCCCCCCTTAGTTCATGTCCATGTGTCATAAGTTCTTTAGCTTCTACATTACCCATATTATTCTTGCAGTCCTTCTGTCTATTTTCTACCTCCCATCTATACTACTTTTTCTCTGTATCTTTTCCTATTCTCTCCAACTCCCACTCCCCTGCTGCTAACCCTCCATGTGATCTCCATTTCTGTGGTTCTGTTCCTGTTCTAGTTGTTTGCTTAGTTTCTCTTGGTTTTGTTTTAGGTGTGGTTGTTAATAATTGTGAGTTTGCTGTCCTTTTACTATACATGTTTTTTTAAATTTTCTTTTCTTAGATAAGTCCCTTTAACATTTCATAGAATAAGGGCTTGGTGATGATGAACTCCTTTAACTTGACCTTATCTGAGAAGCACTTTATCTGCCCTTCCATTCTAAATGACAGCTTTGCTGGAGAGAGCAATCTTGGATGTAGGTTCTTGCCTTTCATGACTTGGAATACTTCTTTCCAGCCCCTTCTTGCCTGTAAGGTCTCTTTTGAGAAATCAGCTGACAGTCTGATGGGAACTCCTTTGTAGGTTACTGTCCCCTTATCTCTTGCTGCTTCTAGAATTCTCCCCTTCATTTTTACCTTGGCTAATGTAATTATGATGTGCCTTGGTGTGTTCCTCTTTGGGTCCAACTTCTTTGGGACTCTCTGAGCTTCCTGGACTTCCTGGAAGTCTATTTCCTTTGCCAAATTGGGGAAATTCTCCTTTATTATTTGTTCAAATAAGTCTTCAATTTCCGACTCTTCCTCTTCTCCTTCTGGTACCCTTATAATTTGGATGTTGGAATGTTTAAAAATGCCCTGGAGGTTCCTAAGCTTCTCCTCATTTTTTTTGAATTCTTATTTCTCCATTCTTTCCTGTTTGGTTGTTTCTTTCTTCCTTCTGCTCCACTCTATTGTTTTGAGTCCCAGTTTCCTTCTCATCACTATTGGTTCCCTACACATTTTCCTTCATTTCTCTTATCGTAGCCTGTATTTGTTCATCTAATTTGTGACCAAATTCAACCAATTCTGTGCGCATCCTGATCACCAGTGTTTTGAACTGTGCATCTGATAGGTTGGCTATCTCTTAGTCACTCAAAAGGATGAGTTCTGGGGCTTTGATTTGTTCTTCTGTTTGAGCCATCTCTCTCTCTCTCTCTCTTTTTTTTGGTCTGGTCGTACCTGTTACAGTAAGGGGCGGAGCCTTAGGTGTTCTCCAGGGCAGGGCACCCTAGTTGTTGGGTTGTGACGTTGTATGTGGGGGCAGAGTTGAGAGGGAACAATGGTGCTTGCTCCCACCTCTGTGGGACCTCAGTCCCCTCTGCTGCTTTCCCCAAGCAAACTGGGCCCCTCTGGTGCCAATTCCCGTGTGGGTGGGCTTGTGCATGCTATGGGACCCTCCAAGAACCTCCCCTGTGAGGCTGGGTGTCTCTACGTGAGCCTCAACTCCCACAGGTTTCCTTGATCAGTGTCCCAAGTCTCTATTTCCCAGCACTGTGATCCTTGGTTGTGCGCACTGCCTTGCTTTACAATCGTAGCCTCACTGGGTCTGCTGGTTGCTGGTTGCCACCCCTGGGCCGGGGTCTGCCAGCTGCTGCCTGTGCACTCAGGGTCCACCCGCTGCGGTCTTGCATGCCCCGGATGCCTTATGTGCCCCTGGATGCCTTACATGCCTGGTCCCACTGCTCTCTGCTCTCTGCGCCCACAACCCGAGCCCGGCTACTCATCTCTGCCCCTCCTACCGGTCTGGATGCACAGGTCTAATTCGACTTCTTGGTTGTCAGATTTCCATTCAGATCACTTTTCTGCCGTTTCTGGATGTTATTCTGTTCCTAAGTTGTTGTTGTCCCTATCTTGGTTGTACGTGGAGGTATGGTGCATCTACCTATGCCTCTATTTTGGCCGGAAGTCTCTGGTAAGGTATAATTCTTAAGAGTTTGTACATTTTACTTAAGTTTTCATAATTTATTGGTAGAAAGTTGGCCATAATATCTTCATATCTTTTAAATCTCTACATGATTTGTAGGTATGTATGTACCCTCCCCCTTTTTACTCATAATATCATTTGTCTGACTTTTCTCTTTAATTTTTAACTGATTAAACTTCTAGAGGATTTTCTATTTTATAGGTCTTTAAAAAGAACCAATTTCAGGCTCTGTTGATCCCACCTGCTAAATGTATGATTTTCATTTCATTAATTTCTGCTTCTTGTTACTTCACTCTTACTTTTTCTTTTGTCTTTTTTTAAAGGCTGTTGATTATTTTCTAATTCATTAAATTGGAAGTCTATGTCATTATAATTTTCAGTCTCTCTCCTTTTCTAGTGCAAGCATTTAAGGTTATGTATCTTTTAAGTTTGATATATTTAGTTTTTGTCCAGTAAAAGTGTGGGTATTCCCCACTCTCTGAAGGTTCATGTTATGCCACTTGCTTTTATGAAGGACCTACATTAGTAGAGTTAATGGTTTCTTTTCTCCCCCCACCCCATAAAAGTAAAATTGCTCTTTAGATTTCCTTCAGTTAGCAAATACAGGTAGCAATAGGTCTTTCATAAAAGCAAAGTGGCAAAAATGTGAAGTTTTGGAAAGTGGTATGGATACTCTTTGCTTGACACTATTTCAGCATAGGTAATTTTTCACAGGAATGCTCTACTTTCAGATAGCAGGAGAAATATGTATTTTTTATGCATGATTTAGTCAAAGGTCATTTAACATTTTTTCTAAATGTATAATTATTTAACAATTTATCTTTTTGCAGTTGACTTCAATTTCAAGAAAGGTAAAAATATAATGGAAAAGCAAAAAAAAAAGATTTGTGCAGTGTATGCAGAATGCACTGTGACTAATCAAATGTGTCAGAAGTGGTTTGCAAAGTTTTGTGTTGGAGATTTCTCTCAGGATGATCCTCCATGCTTAGGTAGACCAGTTGCAGTAATAGGGATCAAATGGAGACATTAACTGAGAACAATCAATGTTATACCATGTGGGAGATAGAAGACATGCTCAAAATATCCAAATCAATAAAGTTATTGGTGAAAATGAAAAATGTGTCTTTTATTTTTTAGAAAAATACATATGGCTGTTTTGGCCAACCTGACATATATTTTAATATATTTTGAGGCTATGGGTATAAAGGCTTAATATTGTATCTTTCTAGTGAATTGAATCTTTCATTTTATGTAGTGACTCTTCTTATCTCCAGTCATTCTTATCACATTATCATTGATTACCCAGCTTTTTATTGTTTGGTGTTTGCCAAGCATAACTGTTTACTATCCTTTTATTTTCAACCTTTTCATGTCTTTATGATTTCAGAGTGTCACTGATTGTAATTGCCAATGTATTTAGACTTGTTTCAAATATATGCCTTTTGCTTTCTATTTGTTTCACATTTTCTATGCTTAAAAATTTCTTCTTGCCTTAAAATATTAACAGATATAGTTTTTATTTGTTTGAAACTTATTCCATTTTTTTCTTTCTATTGGATTAGGCATCATACACTCCATGTATACTTTTCTGGTGGGTTACCTTGGAAATTTTAGTATGCATACTAATAATCCTTGCTGTATCATGCTATTGTCTATTATATTCCCATCATTTTTCAAAACCTGAAACTTTAAATAGGATCTATAATTATTAGTAGTAATAGTATTTTATATATATTTTTACTTGGTTTACTTCTGTTTACCAGTTTTTTCAAGATTCTAGCATGCCATATTTGCTTTTGGAATTGTTTTCCTTTTATACTGCCATTTTACTGATGTATTTTTCTTAATTATTTCCTTTTAGAAATTCCTTTAGTTTATATCTCTTGGTGGCAAACTCTCTCTTTCTGGTCATCTATCTTTTTAGATGACCAATATCCTTGGCCATATCCTTGGCTTGGAGGAAAGTGTTGCCAGGCACCCATTTAGGTTGACAAGTATTTTCTCTAACACTTAAAAAAAATACTCCATTGATTTCTAGTTTCTATTGTTGTTATTAAGAAGTCTGTTTTCCATTTCGTTGTTTCTTCTCAGGTGATGTGTCCCCTGCCACCTTTAGTATCTTTCCTTGTTTTTATGACTGTGACGTTTTACCACACAATCTCCAGTCTGATTTCCTTTTATTCTTCCTGCATGTTATTTATTGTACTTCTGTTATCTGTAGAGCCCTGTTTTTCACCATTTGAAAAAAAAATCAGCTATTAATTCTTCAATTATTATCTATCCTTCATTTCTTCTAGTTTCTCTGTGGGAGTCTTTGATTAGTCTCAGAATTTTACATTTAAGCCTAAAAATCTCTACATTTATTTCATGTTTTTCATGTATTTGTTTTTCTCTTCTGTATTCCACTATTAAAAAAAATCTCCTTCAATCCATCTACTTTCTCTTTAGCTGTATCCAAACTGGTTAATACCTCCCCTGCCAACTGCTTGTCTCTTTACTATTAAAGCTTTCATTTCCACTCAGCTATACTCTGCTTCATGTTATCAATATACGAGGTGAGGAGTTTGCAAATCCTGGCTCTCCCAACAAGTTTCCTATTAAATTCTTCCAATAAGAGGCACTGGTGGGAGATTATAAAGAAAGAGCTGCTTTTCAAGCAGTAGGGATAAGGTGATTCTAGAGCTCAGACATCTGGCAAGAGGCAGTCACTTTTTGGTCATCTGGGCTGCGGCTGGGATGCCACTGCTGTAGTGAAGCCAGGAGTGACTACTGCAACAGTATGCAGTGGATTTATGGTTATAGACTCCAACAGAAGAATGTTCACAGCTTCTGAGCTCTGCAAGTTACTCCTCTTCCCTTTTTAGTTTGCTCTGCCAGTTATCATCTCTTTGCTCTTCTGGTGCTCTCTAATAACCTATGTAACCAATTGCTTGTATTAAACTGTTTCTGTTTAAAACAATTAGACTAGTTTCTGTTTTCCTGTCCAAATACTAATACATCTACCCATTAACTATTTTTTTTTCATTTCGACAGTTATATTTTCTATGTTCATAAATTCAATTCTGCCAGGCTATTTTCTGAAATGTTTCAGATTTGCTTTTCTGTATTTTACATCAGCTAATTCAGTATCTGCAGTCCTTGGGGGTTTAAATCTTAATTCGTCATTTCTACTAACTCTCACTCACAGTGGCTTATTCCTTGTTTGTTGGGCTTTGATTACAAAGTTGATGTAATCTGAAAACAAAACAGAAGAAGAACAATACATCTGGGAGCCTAAAGTGAATTATTTCTTCCAGCTTTTCCATCTTGCTGTTGGCCTATAGCTCTCTTTCTAAATTCAGCATTATTATTTTCATTTGTCCTTAAGTCAGCTCCATTTGTCTTGTATGTTTACTGCTCATGCTTCAGTTTCAGTTCAAGATTATTTTTTTCCCCATGTTTGTTGAGATTTCACTCCTACCTGTGGAACCTAGCAATGAAACAACATTAAGTTTTAGGCAGGATTTTTTTTTTTTTGGTCTCAAGACATCCCTTAGGGAGAATAATCTGTTATGCCATGGATGGGTGGCCCATCCAGTTGGCTGGCACATCATCCTGTACACCAAAAGACTGTGGGCTCAGTCCCCAGGCACAAAGCTAGGCTGCAGTTTGATCCCTGGTCGGTATATGAATGGGAGGCAACCAACTGAAGTTTCTCTCTCACATAGATATTTCTCTCTTTCTCTCTCTCTTCCTCTTTCTATAAAATCAGTAAACATATCCTCAGGTGAAAATTAATTTTAAAAGAATAATCTGTTATACTATTGGAAATGGATGTCTTTATACTGGTTTTCTACCTTTTCCAACTCTGTGCTATTTGAATATTATCAAAATAGTATTATTTTCAAAATAAAATCTTAGTATCTAAAAAAATTTAATATAATAATGCAGACTTTAGCAAGATGTATTATATCATTTTTCTTTCCAATTAAGTCTTTCCTTTAATTTTAACACTAAGCAATAAAGTATAAATATAAATTTCTTCTTTAATTTTATTATTTTATATAATGCACCTCAATCTCTTGACATTCTTTTCACTTGGTACAATAATAGGTAAAATTTAAATCTCACTAATATTAAAAATAGAAAGATGGAAGCCATAAAAAATTTGTTACTTTCCAAATAGGTCAAGGGAAAGCCAATAACTATAAGTTTGCAATTACTCAATCATACATTTATAAATAAACAATTTTCTTATGTATATTAATAAACATAAGCTATACCAAATTTAAGTTAATTTTAATTAAAATAATGGACACTATGAGGGTATATTAAACTAAAGCTAGCCAAAATTAATAAATAAAAATGAACTGATTAAAATTAGTGAGTTATTTCAAGACAGAATAAGATAAATATTTTTTTCTTTTTAAAAATAATAGAACATTTAAGTATTTCTGGTAAGGAAAAAGTTATTTCTAACACAGCTGATGAGCTATTTATGACATAGTATAAAAACTGATACTACCTTAATAAAAAGCTGAATTATTTATTCTCCCTAAAAGCCACACAGAAATTTATCATGTCCTCCTATTTGCAAAGCTATAACTCTTTAGGCAGTAAAAAAATACTTAAAATAAGAAAATTAGATGTTACTCTTCGATTTTGGAAAGGGAGGTTTCTAAAGTCTTAAACCAGGTTAGCAATTTTGGAGGTTAATTTTAAAAAGTAGTAATATGATTCAGGTCAAATATGAAATTAATCAGGACACCAAATGTCATTAAACTGATTTTTTTACTATTTTTATCTTTGCTCAGAATAGTTAAGGATTAATACATAAAATCATTTTGCATAAGCTATCATTTTTTAAGGAGTGAATAAATTAATGAATACTGCAGAATGTGTTTTAAAAAAGGCAATTTATATGGCTTATCTATAGTTCCTTGCATATGCTCTGAATTACTAAAAGAAATATAGAAAAGTGTTTAAAGGAGGCTTTCCAGGCTCAATCCCAAATCTTTACTACAACCTAACTAATTTCTGCATTGTGGAAACATCCTTTTAAGTAAATTTAATGTAATGACACAATGATAACCTTAAGAAATATGTGCTCACCCAATCCACCAAATTTTTGAAGCACAAAGTTTAAATTCAGTGTGAACTAACTTTCCTTTTCCTCCCTCCCTTCCTTCCTCCCTTTCTATAGGTACCCACTGTCAAGACTATCCTTGAGGAAGGGAGATAATATAGTAGAATATTTATATCATACAGAAAGAGCAGAAGACAAAACAAAAGAGAAGTGTGGGAGGAAGCAAGTGAATTCCTGAAGGCCTACACAGAAGAGACAATTTTTCAACCTCCTGTTTAGATTTATACAATTTCTTACATTTTGATGAAAAGAATTTAAGTGAAGCAGCAAGAGACATATAATTATAACATCAATGGTCATATTGTAAGAAACACAGAGAAAGTAGTCAAAGGTAGTATATATTTATTTGCATAAGTTGTCCACTAAGCAAAGACATACTTTCACCTTAGTGGCTCCCAAGAGGCAAAGATTTTGGAATCCAGGGGACATTTGTCAATGTCCGAAGACAATTTTGATCATTATTATGGGTGTGTCTGTGTGAGCACTACTAACAACTGGTGGGTAGATGCTACTAAACATCCTACAATGCACAGGACAGCTCCCCCAACAAAGAACTTTCCATTCCCAAATGTCAATAGAGCTGAGGGTAAGAAACACTGCCTTACCAGGACAGATGTGCTCCTCTCTTTCAGTTCAAGCATGAGTAGTGGTTAGAGGAGCTAACAGCTGGTAGAAGTCATTCACAGATAAAATAATTTGGATGCTTATTGAAGGAAAAAATTAGGATAAATTTCTCAGAGGAAGACAATGACCTGTATATGACCTAGAAATATTAAATGATGCAATGAAGATTTAAGATGAAAGTTAATCTAGTTCATTGTTGTCTGTGGACATTAGTCACCTGTGCCCACCACAAAGTTCTGAACACTTACATTTGATAATTTTCTACAATACTATCCCAATTTGTCTAGGGCAGAAATCAGAAAACTAGCATTTTCAGGCTGTCGTACAGCAAGGCAAATATCTTAGGTCCCAGTGATCAAGTTCAGAGTGCGATCTGAAATTGGAAGCGAGCAACCTGAGGATATAACTCTTCTTGGAGAACTTGATTTCTTGGTGGAAAAATCAGCTTCTTTGGGGATGATAAAGGTGCTCAGATTGGTGCAACGTAAGTGCTGCCTGCCAGTGGAAGTAGTGTTTTGCTAGAGAGTCTTCTGGAATATGCTTGCACAATGTTTTTTAAATTTAATCTTTATTGTATTTTTTCCATTACCATTTAGTCCCCTTATACCTTCCCCCACTGCAATGTTGTCCATGTCCATGAGTCCCTTTTCCTTTTTGCCCAATCCCTTCACCCCCTAACCTTCCCCCACCCCTAGCTGTCACCTTGCTCTCCATCTATGAGTCTGTCCCTATTTTCCTTGTTAGTTCAGCTTTTTCATTCGATTCCACATATGAGTGAAATCATGTGGTATTTGTCTTTCCCTGACTGGCTTATTTCACTTAGCATAATGTTCACCAGGTCCACCCATGCTGTTGCAAAGGGTAAAACTTTCTTCTTTTTTAAAGCTGAGTAGTATTCCACTGTGTAAATGTCCCAAAGTTGTTATATCCACTCATCTACTGATGGACACTTGGGCTGCTTCCATATCTTGGAGACTGAATGAACACTGCAATGAACATACTGACAAGGTAACTTCAGGACTCTCTGGTCCTGCAGGAGTCTGTTAGCTACTGAATTAATACCTTTTAACATATCTCTTTTATTGTCAACCTGGCCAAAGAGAATTATGTTATTTATAATAAAGAATTTTGATTGATACAAAAATGTATGATTTAAAAATTTTCTTCCCTAAACTTTTTCATTTGGATCTGGTACTTACAGTATTTTCATTAATAACATATATCATCAATGAAAGGATGCTAAAATAAAGAAAAGTAAGGCTGTGGCATTTACAATCAAAATTTAACAAAACATTTGTACACAGCAGACACTGAATAATGTTAGCTAGGAAGTTAACTTGAATTGAAAATAAAATCACTATATTGGAATAGTGATCAAGTACTTAAAAGAGTATTGTTTCCTAGTGTTAAGTAAAAAAACCACACATGAGTACAAAGGGCTCTAAAATACAAGAATAGTCATATGTATGCACAACAGAAGGGAAGCTGGACATAGCAATTCAAGAGGACAGTATAAATCTATATTATTAGTCATTATTTTGCATCTGCTGTATTAGTTTGCACATCTGCCTGAGCAATCATCTTCCTCAGTATTCCAGAATCCTGAGAGGAAGCACTCTGCTTTTACATTTCAGGCCCAGGGAAGGGAACTGACCAGTCACCTTTAGCCCTCCTACTACCAGCAACACCAATGGAAAGCACTTTAAATTTTAGGTTACACTTAGAAAGTGTGAATACGCACTTAGCTAAACAAAATGTGATTTATGGGGATTAAAAACATTAAGAAAACAGAGCACCTTGTAAGAATTACAAGAAATACAGAACATGGTCTCATAAAGCTTAGTATTGCTCAAAGGTTTTTTACACTGTAAAAAATACAGCTGAGGATTATTAAATAAATACCAAATATGTATTCAGAATAGTTCCACCCTCTATGACTTGGTAATTAAAAAAGTTTGAGCATATGCACTTTCACACAACAGAAAGGCACTTACTTAGTCTGGAACAAGTAAGAGGCCTGTGTGCAATGCATGGATTAAGCTTTGCAACAACTCTGGGGGTGACAAATTGGTATTAGTTACTGTTAAATCTGTAATGTAATCGGGCAGGCCTAGCTGTAGTACATAAAAGGAAAGCACTGAAAAAGAAGAGTGTGGAGGAAAGCCACTAAGTCAATTATTGTGTTATGAATAATTCTCATTAGTAAATATTTCAAAAAGAGAAAGATTTAGTCACTGATGATTATTGAGAATATTTTACTTGGCTTGCATTTTCATTGAGGATTTTCCAATAAATGTAACTGGTTTTAGAGTCTCCAAAAAAGGTAACCAATGTAGAGACAGAAGCTTGTCTATTTTAAAATTTAAGCCATCATCAACATTTAAGTCAAATCAACACCACTGGTTTGTCATTTCCAGTATCTTAAAGTTTCTATTATACCCTAGTCCAGAAAGTCTTATAGTTCATCAGTTATTGGAAAGATAATGAATATATGTATGATAAATAAAAGCAAAGATGGTATTTGTAAAACCTCTCCTTTCAATAATAAGTACAGAAGAACATGTTTGTATTTTTCCCTATGGTAGACAGAAATCAATAGGAATTATCACTGTGTTATCATCTGGTTATTCAGTATGCACTTCTCACTGTAGTAAAATGCTACCACTGAACAAGACTATTTATTATACACTGAATTAACTGAAATCTACCAAAATCATGAGTGGAGATAAATAAGTAAACAAAATCTTATCAAATATGTTCTCTCTCTCTCTGTTCCCTGCAAACTTTGAATAGTTAAGCCGAACAATAAAATTTTTTAAAAAATTAGTGCATGTACAATTAATATACATTGGTAATAATAGATGATTATGTTACTCATTTATGTAATTTACTATATTTTTATTGTTAGTTTATAGTATAGTCTTTGTACTTACTTAAAAAAATCATTTTCTATAAAAAATTAGGGTTGCTTGTTTTCCTATTAGATATTATAACTAATTTTTCAGTTTTCACTAAAGCATTCTAACCAAAGTTAAAACTTAATTTTGTAGTGAGATCAAAACAGAGTTCTTTTAAAAAATTAATTAAGAACTACAATACAGCTAAACTGGGTTCATTCCTGTATGCAACTAAATGGTAAGAGGTGGGCTTCTGGCCAAGATGGAGGCGTAGGTGGACACACTGTGCATCTTCACACAACCAAAATTAAGGACAACAAAAATTTAGAAACAGAAAAACAACCAGAAGAGACAGAAAATGAACTGTATGGAAGTCTGACAACCATTCATCCTGACCGGTAAGAGGGGCAGAGCGATGGCTGGTGGAGAAGGGTCGTGGCAGGTAAAAGCGGTGGCTGGCAGACCTGGGCTCGCAGGTGGTGGCTAGCAGACCCTGGTGGCAGACCCCAGGTGTGTGGAGGCAATGAGCAGACCCAGTAGGTGTGCAAGGCAGCTGGCTATCTGCAGTCACACATTTGTGCACAGATAAACCAGGTAAAAACGGGCAGGGAGATAGATCATGCAACCCAGGGACCAAGCACCGGGAAATAAAGCCTAAAAGCACTCATTGAAAACACTTGTGGGGGTTGAGGTGCCGGGAGAGACTTCCAGCCTCACAGGAAAGTTCACTGGAGAGACCCACAGGGTCCTAGAATGTACACAAGCCCACCTGCTCAGGAACCAGCACCAGAAAGGCCCAATTTGCTTGTGGCGGGCAGAGAGGACTGAAATCCCAGAGAGAAAAGCGCAAGCCCCATTTTTCCCTGTCTGACCCCACCCCCACATACAGCGTCACAACCCAGTAACTGGGTTGCCCCGCCCTGGTGAACACCTAAGGCTCCACCCCTCATACATAACAGGTGCGACCAGACCCCCTCCTCCTCCAAAAAAAAAAAAAAAGACTCAAACAGAAGAACAAATCAAAGCTACAGAGCCAATACTTTTAAGTGACTAAGAGATAGCCAACCTATTAGATGCATAGTTCAAAGCACTGGTGATCAGGATGCTCAGAGAATTGGTTGATTTTGGTCACAAATTAGATGAAAAAATGAAGGCTACACTAAGTGAAATGACGAAAAATACACAGGGAACCAATAGTGATGGGAAGAAAACTAGGACTCAAATCAATGGGGTGAACCAGAAGGAAGAAAGAAACATACAATCAGAAAAGAATGAAGAAACAAGAATTCAAAAAAATGAGGAGAGGCTTAGGAACATCCAGGACATCTTTAAATGTTCCAACATCCAAATTATAGGGGTACCAGAAGAAGAGAAAGAGCAACAAGTGGAAGAGTTATTTGAACAAATAATGAAGGAGAACTTCCCCAATCTGGCAAAGGAAATAGACTTCCAGGAAGTCCAAGAAGCTCAGAGAGTCCCAAAGAAGTTGGACCTAAGGAGGGACACACCAAGGCACATCATAATTACATTACCCAAGGCTAAAATGAAGGAGAGAATCCTAGAAGCAGCAAGAGATAAGGAGATAGTAACCTACAAAGAAGTTCCCATCAAACTGTCAGCTGATTTCTCAAAAGAGACCTTACAGGCAAGAAGGGCTGGAAAGAAGTATTCCAAGTTATGAAAGGCAAGGACCTACATCCAAGATTGCTCTATCCAGCAAAACTTTCATTTAGAATGGAAGGGCAGATAAAGTGCTTCTCAGATAAGGTCAAGTTAAAGGAGTTCATCATCACCAAGCCCTTATTCTATCAAATGTTAAAGGGACTTATCTAAGGAAAAGAAGATAAAAAAATATGAACAGTAAAAAGACATCAAACTCACAGTTATTAACAACCACACCTAAAACAAAAGCAAACTAAGCAAACAACTAGAACAGGAACAGAACCACAGAAATGGAGATCACATGAAGGGTTAGCAACAGGGGAGTGGGAGGAGACGAGGGGGAAAAGGTACAGAGAGTAAGTAGCATAGATGATAGGGAGAAAATAGGTGGAGGGCAAGAATAGTGTGGGAAATGTAGAAGCTAAAGAACTTATGACACATGGACATGAACTAAAGTGGGGGAGTGTGGGTGGGAGGGGGAAGGAGGGGAATGAGGGGGGAAATGGGACAACTGTAATAGCATCATAAATAAAATATATTTCAAAAAGAAAAAAATTGGTAAGAGGTGGGTCTTCAATACACTGTAGAGAGCTAATGAGGACAACTACTGGCAGAACTGTAGAAAATAACAATGGCTGCACAACAACCCAATTTCAAGTACAAGTGATTTTCCATTAAATCTTTGTGTATGATACTTAACTCTGAAACTCCTAAAACTTCTTGAGTCCACTGTACTTTTTCCCACTTATTCCACTTCATTTAAACTCAAGTTTTCTTTGCCAATTTTCCCAACTTTCTTTTTTACTTTTCATTTTAATTTCTGTTTTCTCACTTTCCCCTGTATTTAGAAATCTCCCTCTCAGTTCAAGGCTGTTCCACTAAATTCATTACTGCTACTTTTCAGAAATATTGCTTTATATTGCTTTTTCTAGTGATGAAGGCTCAGAGGATAATCATGATTTGCTGCCTTTCATACACAATGATGAAAGTGATGATCGAACAATTATTAGTAGGCCATGAGTTAGAGCTGAGTTCCTAAGTGGTGAAGGATGGACTTTCAATGATGAACTCATATTGTTTCTCCTGGGTACCTCTGAAAGTCAACGGTATCAGTTGTATGGCTTGAACTGGTGTATATCAGTTAACAACAAAGAGCCAATAATCAGAAGAAATAAGACAAATATTTTCTTAGGAAAAAAGGTCCTCATTATTATTATTATTTTAGATATCTAATAAAGATGAAAAGGCAGTATTTGTTGTAATAGCATATCACAGACATTCAATAAATTGTTAATAAGACATGTTAATAAGCTGAATTGGATCACAAAACTTACCTCCTATTTTTCTAGTCCCATCTTTGCCAATCAAAAATCACTGACTTCTATAACTACCCAGTATAAGTTCCAACTTTGCACCTTGATAGCACATTGTGCTTTGTTATTTTTAAAAATAATTTTATTTATTTATTTTTAGAAAGAAGGAAAGAAAGGGAGAAAGAGAGGGAGAGAAATATTAATGTATGGTTGCCTCTCACATGCCCCCTGTTGGGTACTTGACCTGGTCCACAACCCAGGCATGTGCCCTGACTGGGAATTGAACCAGCAACCCTTTGGTTTGCAGGCCTGCGCTCAATCCACTGAGCCACACCAGCCAGGGCACATTATGGTTATTTTTATAACACTTATTTATTATATTGTATTGTCATGATTCAGTTTTCTTGGGGATTGTATTTTCTCTGTCTGCAACTTTAGTCCAACCATAGTACCTGGCATACATGTATATGATTTAGGCTGAATTAATGAATGAACATAAGCCAAACAGCTTTTCCAACAGGGCTTTCAATCACTAACACTAAGAGTGAATTTAATTTATTGATTTTTTTTAATAGAAAGGTCACTAGATGTATAAGGGAGTCACAATACTTGTATTATGGGAAAAACTACTGGACAAAAGTCACTTTCCTATTCCTGATTTCTCTGAACCCATGAGAGTTAGAGAACCAAAAATGGCTTTCACAGGAAGTATAAGAGGATATAAAACCATTTGAAGTAATACAACCTTGACTTGAGACTCTGTGACTTTCCTTCCCATTTTAAATTATGAATTTTTTACTAAAAGATCAGATAGTTTAAAGAAGCTTTAGCAAAATTTTGAAAATCTTGAAGTTCTGTAATTAACCTAGTATGCATAGCCTAGCCTCCTAGACTAGTTTTTCCTCTGTTGGCTGGGTGCTGATACACTGCAACCTTATCTTATATTCAGATTACAGAAACACAGTAAGAATGAATTTCCTTTTTAAAAATGTTACAATAAAATTCTGGCTCCAAATCATGGTGTGAGACTGTTATTCTCTCACACAAAAATATAAATGAGGAAAAGAGTAGGTCAATATTGGTGTTGAAATCCATTCTTATATAAATAAGAGATTCAAGACTTAATTCTATAGAATAATTTTACATGGTAACACATGGCCATTTTCTCAGAGAAAGTATATGGTCGTTAGAAGGACAAAAATACTGACACATGTTCTTCAATACATTTTGAATGTAGACTATAAAATTCCTGGTGGGATTAAAACTAAAAACTAAGATGAAAAAATTAATTTGCTGAAATTCTTATACATTTCCCTTTCATTTTCCACAAGAAGACAATACTTCATCTCTCTGCTTTTGGTTTAGATGCTGGGATTAAAAAGTTATACCAGGTGATACCTGAATCTATGACAGTTTTTGTCTTCCCGTTGTCTGTTAAACAGTAAATATCTTTAAAATTAAACTATAGTACTATTTAGTTCTCTGGATTTACTTTGACTTATCAATCTTAATGTATAAAAACCAAAAAGTAATATTTGACCTCTGAACAGAAAACAAATATTAATTTGCTAATAAAGATTATATAGCATATGGACACAAAGAAGGCAGAATTTATACTTTGAGAAAGGTAAAGGAAGTAAGAAATAATTTTACCTACTGTATATAAATAGACATAAGTAACATACATAATATAGATATACAGTGCCATATTTAAAAAAATTATGATATATTCAAAATATTTAAAACTTGAGGATACTTTAATAACTATCCCATTTAAAAATAAAACATACTATAGTAATTTATCATATAAAGAAAGTATCAAAAACTAGGCAATTTCTTAGTACAAAGTCTTAAAGTTTTTCAACTTAATACATAATCTATCACCTTCAAAGAGCGGTGGCAATGATTTATTATAAAAAATAGAGGGCAAAAAGGTTCCTGAACAAAGCTTTTGTTATACTTAAACTGGTAAAGTGGAGGATGAAGAGTAAGTGATTTGTGGCAGGCAGGATGAAGGCTGTGAAGAGAAGGAATGTATTGTAGTGGTTTGTGGGGAACTATTGTAAACAAGTAATTTGTGGGGAAATATTTTGAAACTATTTTATATAAAATTTTACACACTAAGTTTAGCATTCATTGGTGATCATTTAATTACTTATCCCTTGATTGGTTGACATTCTAACTGAAAAAAGAGCTTTATATTCTCATTTATTTATTCCTTTATATTAGTATAGATTGATAAATTTTCACTTTAAGTGTATTATAAGTTATTATTATCATTGCATATTTTGATGCTCAAATTGTCCCAGATTTGGCCAGAGTCTCTTCAAGCTGCCTTCTACCCCAAATATGTTTTGCAAGAGAATTTTCCTTAAAAAAAAAACCCAAAACAATAATTGCACATTTCATTCTACTTTGAAAGACATAAAATATTACTCTATTATTTTTGTTTTTCTAGCAGAAAGTTACTATAATGTCAAATTCAAAAGTGTTCTAGCATGTAAATACATGGAGACTGAATAATACATTGTTAAATAATGAATGGGTTAATAATGAGATCAATGAAGTAGTAGAAAAGTACCTGGAAACAAGTGAATATGAATACACAACAACCCATGGGACATAGTGAAGGCAGTCATGAGAGGGAAGTTCATAGCAACAGAGCTCTGCCTAAAGAAGACAGAAAAACCTCAAACAAATGACCTAACTCTACATCTATAAGGACTAGAGGAACAACAACAAACAAAGCCCAGAACAAATAGAAGGAAGGAAATAATCAAGATCAGAGCAGAATTAAATGACATTGAGACTAAAAAAACAATTCAAAGGATCAATAAATCCATGGGTTCATTCTTTGAAAAGATGAACAACTGACAAACCTTTAACCAGATTCATCAAGAAAGAAAGAGTTATAACTGAAAGCACAGAAATAGAAAAGACTGTAAGAAATTACTATGAATAACTATATAGCAAGAAATTGGGCAACCTGGGTGAAGGAGACAAATTTCTAGAAACATACAATCTTCCAAAACTGAATCAAGACGAAGCAGTTAGCTTGAATAGACCAATAATTACCAGTGAAATTGAAGTAGTAATCAAGAACCTCCCAGCACACAAAAGCCCTGGCTTGGATGGCTTCCATAGGTGAATTTTACCAAACCTTTAAAGAATAACTAATTCCTATCCTTCTCAAACTATTCCCAAAAATCCAAAAAGAGGGAAGACTTCCAATTCCTTTTATAAGGCCAGTAGTATTCTAATTCCAAAACCAAGTAAAGACTCAACAAAGAAAGAAAGCTACAGACCAGTATCTCTAACGAACATAGATGCTAAGCAATCTAGATTCAACAATACATTAAAAAAGATCATATACCATAATCAAGTGGGATTCATCCCACGGATGCAAGAATGTTACAATATTCACAAATCAATAAATGTAATATACCACATAAACAAAATGAAGGACAAAAATCACATGATCATATCAATAGATGCTGAACAAGCATCTGATAAAATCCATCACCCATTAATGACAAAAAACACTCAGTAAAGTGGGACTAGAGGGAGCGTACCTCAACATAATAAAGGCCATAAACAAGAAACATACAGGGAATGTTATTTTCATCAGGCAAAAACTACAAGCTTTCCCCTCCAGATCATGAACAAGACAAGGGTATCTGCTCTCACCACTCTTATTCGACATAGTACTGGAAGTTCTAGCCACATTGATCAGACAAGAAAAAGAAATAAAAGGCATTTAAATTGGAAAGGAGGCAGTAAAACTGTCAACACTAGCAGATGACATAATAGTGTACATAGAAAACTCTATAGTCTCTACCAAAAAACTATTCCACCTAATAAATGAATTTGCAAATAAAATAAGTGAATAAGCAAAATAGTGGGATATAAAGTCAATATTCAGAAATCAATGGCATTTTTGCACACCAACAATGAAATATCAGAAAGAGAAACTGGGAAAAAAATCCCATTTACTATAGTGACAAGAAAAATAAAGTACCTGGGAATAAATTTAACCAAGGAGGTAAAAGACCGGTACTTAGAAAACTATAGAACACTGAAAAAGAAATTAAGGAAGATACAAATAAATGGAAGCATATACCATGTTCATGGATTGGAAGAATTAACATCATTAAAACATCTATACTACCAAAAGCAACCTACAGATTTAACAAAATCCCTATTAAAACACCAATGACATATTTCACAGATCTAGAACAAATGCTTCAAAAATTTGTATTGAACCAAAAAAGACCCCAAATATCCTCAGCAATCTTGAGAAGAAGAACAAAGTAGGAGGGGTCACAATTCCTGATATCAAACTATATTACAAGGTCACTGTAATCAAAACAGTCTGGTACTGGCACAAGAACAGACACATAGACCAATAGAACAGAATAGAGAGCCCAGAAATAAATCCATGTCTCTACAGTCAATTAATATTTGACAAAGGTGGCATGAGCATACAATAGAGTAAAAAGTAGTCTCTTCAATAAATGGTGTTGTGAGAACTGGACTGGTACATGCAAAACAAATGAAACTAGACCACTAACTTAGACCATACACTGCAATAAACTCAAAATGGATAAAAGACTTAAATATAAGTCATGACACCATAAAAGTACTAGAGGAAAACATAGGCAGCAAAATTTTAGATATCCTACCCAGCAATATTTTCACATCTCCTACGGCAAGGAATATAAAGGAAGGAATAAACAAATGGGACTACATCAAAATAAAAAGCTTCTGCATGGCTAAAGAAAACATCAACGAAGAGAGAACCAATTGTATGGGAGAACATATTTGACAATGATACCTCAGAGATGGGTTTGATCTACAAAATATATAAAGAACTCACATGACTCCACTCCAGGAAGACAAAAAACCCAATTAAAAAATGGGCACAGAACTTGAACAGACCCTTCTCCACGGAGGGCATACAGACAGCCCATAGACACATGAAAAAATGCTCAGTATCACTAGCCATCAGGGAGATACAAATTAAAATCACAAAGAAATATCACTTTAACCCGGTCAGAATGGCCATCATTAATAAATCAACAAACAATAAGTACTGGTGAGGCTGTGCAGAAAAGGGAACCCTAGTGCACTGTTGGTGGAAATGTAGACTGGTGCAGCCACAGTGGAAAACAGTATGGAATTTCCTCAGAAAACTAAAGATGGAACTGCCTTTTGATCCAGTGATCCCACTGCTGGGACTCTGCCCTAAGAATCCTGAATCACCAATTCAGAACCTATGCACCCCAATGTTCACAGCAGTGTTATTTACAATAGCCAAGTGCTGGAAACAGCCTAAGTGCCCATGAGTAAGTGAGTGGATCAAAAAACTATGGTACATTTACACAATGGAATAGTATGCAGTAGAAAGAAAGAAGGAACTCCTACCCTTTGTGACAGCATGGATGGAATTGGAGAACATTATGCTAAGTGAAATAACCCAGTCGGTGAAAGACAAATACCATATGATCTCACCTATAAGTGGAACCTAATCAACAAAACAAATAAATGAGCAAAACATAACCAGAGACTTGGAAAGGAAGAACAAACTGATAGTGACTAGAGGGAGAAAACAGGGCAAAGAAGGGGAAGGGATGAATTCAAGACATGTATGAATGACCCATGAACATGGACAACAGTGTGGGAATTGACTGTGTGAGTGGAGTGTGGGATGGGTGGAGGATACTAAAGGGGAAATTATGGGACAAATATAATAGAAACAATAAATAAATAATAACCCCCCCCAAAAAAAACCCCCAAAAGTGTTCTAGAGGACCATGCCACGATATATTACACTGATGATTACCAAATTAAATGAAAAGCAGTACTGTTCCTCCTTCAGAAAAACTATTTCTTCTTTAGCTGCTATTTCCTTAGCCTTGTAAGATATGCAGTTTTGGAATTAAAAAATAATATGTGTATGATTTTAGAGAATTTTACCTAAAAACCCTAATGACTAATGCCATATAACACCTTAAAATCTTTAATATTCTACCTTATATACTCTAAAATCATGCATATATTATTTTTAATTGAAAAGATCAAATATATGCTAAGTTGTTATAGTGCTGTGCTGCAACTTAAGACATTTTTTCAGATAACGCTAGTCCTTCACAAAGCACACAGAATTCTTTGCTTGTAAAAATGTCAGTCCTCTTTTTTTCTTTTAAGGAGAAAAATGTAAGTAGATAATTTCAATTTAAATTTACTGAACATAACATTTCAGGATTACAAAGAACTCTGGAATATACTCAATCCTGTATTTCCCAAACTAGTTGTAAGGACCACTTAATATATGTGTGTTAGTTATGGGGTAACAGAAACCTTTAATATTATATTCATCTTCTGGAAATTCACAGCACATATTAATATTGGTTAGAGTATCTTGGTATATAGAACTTTGTTTAATTCAAAATTTTCCAAAGCTGGGCACAGGGCTTAGATTTTTATTTTTTAGAAGTTCACTGTTAATATCTAGCAAAACAGTGGTAATCTCATTTTCAGAAAAGAACTGTCTTCTGTAGTGTCTCATAGATAGCTGATGGCAGATCCATAACAGAAAATGCAAATCTAGCTACTGGCAGCTCTGTGTGTCTTCTTGCAATGCACTGTTTCCTGCATTAACACAAGACCACCTCAGGACATTTTTGGTTGGTGTCCTCTTTACCAAGTATAGTAAGAGTAGAATATAGTTAGAGTAGCACGTATTTTGCTCTAACTGTCTAGTGATTGCTGTCCAAAATACAGGATCAGTGGCTCTGTGTTGTGGAGTTTAGCTTCTATGACTTAACACAGTCATATGATCTTTAAAAATAAGCAACTATAATAATTTCCTATTTGTTTGACTATACAAATTATGAGTCCTTTATTTTTAAAAGACTTTATTTATTTATTAGAGAAGGGAGGGGAGGGAGAAAGAGAGGGAAAAAAGCATCAATGTGTGGTTGCCTATTGCACACCCCTGCTGGGGACCTGGCCAGTAACCTAGGCCTATGCCCTAGACTGGGAATTGAACCAGCGATCCTTTGATTTGCAGGCTGGCACTCAACTGAGTGCCACTGAGCCACACCAGTCAGGACTAACGAGTCCTTCTTATATCAAAGACTGGATCCTGTACAAAGTTGCAAATCTATATTAGTAAATACTAGGAAAACACATTCATTCAGCATATACCCTACCTTTAAAAAATGGCTTTGCGACAGCTCTCTATATTGAAACAATAAAGAAACAGTTTCTCAAACAGTATCCTGAAGAACATAGCTCCAACCCCTGGCATTTGGTGTGATGCAAAGCAGTGCTCCAGGTGAATCAAGTTTGGGAAATGTTGAGTTTACAAATTTCTTTTCCCTGTACTCCTCAGAAGCTTTGATTCTAGGCACTAGCTTTCTAGCAGATGGCCTTAGACTTCTCAATATTGATTCTGCTCATCTGCCCTAGTGCTTTGTAGTTCTCCCTGGCTATATAAAGAAATCTATAAATTAGTTTGGCAGCTAATCTTTCTATCACCAAGAGGACAAACAAAAATACAGAGTTGATCGTTCAAACATCTGTGCTTTAATTTTCTTAGAAGAGAACTGTGACGTATGATCTATTGTTTCTCTTATTTTATAATATTTTTGCAATAAAGAAAAAACAAACCAGATTTTTTCAGTAATATATGATTTTCTACTTGAAAGTCAGTCATCTGTGCAGATGCTTTAACTCACTCAATGCTTTCCTTTCAGGGTTTGATTTTTTACACAGAAGTATTAGAGGGTGAAACAGCTTTATAGACTAGAAGAATATGGCTTCCTGAGTATGAAAGCTGACTTTTTGGAAGAGATGCTCTATACCAATCTAACAGATGACAAAATTGCTTTGATGAACAAAATTTTATAAATTAGACTCTATATGCTATTTTATTTTCAAATAATTTAAAAGAGTTCACTCAAACTTAGAAAGTGGCAATAGACTAATTGCATCTTATTGTGATTAAATTTCAAAATTAGCAGATTACTGTAATTCTAAACACAAGGTAAATAATGAGGGGGAGGAATCCATAATAAGGCCTATCTAGCATGTTCTAAAATTTCAAATAGAATATGACTGTGTGCATTTTTAACTGGATTATAAAAGCATTGTTTTATATTCGAATATTTTGAATATTTTAAACAATATTTTAATACTAACTTAAAAATGATTGTGCAGACTTTCAGAGACCTTTACAATATCAGTAATATGAAAAGTGTGTACCCTTTAATTTTAGCATGTGTACCCAAAATGTTTCTGAGGTTTCACAGTAAATATCAGCAATGCAGCACATTCTATCTTGATTTTCAATATCTAGGTCACATGGACCACTTTGAATACTGTGAATAGGAAAAAAAAACAAGCAGGAAGATTTCTGTAGTGCCACCAAAAAATCATAACCACATTCAATTATGGAACCAACCCCCCCCCCCCAGCATATTCTGGCATTTAAAATAACAATTCCTACATAAAAATAGAAGACAGGGTGCCTAACAATGAACTTCTCATCTATTATGTAAATCTTTGAGGAGTGTTATATATTTAATAAAACATCTTTTGTTTTTATTACTCCCTCAGATGTGTTTGTGTGTGCATGTTTGCACACCATTTGCGTGAGCATGCACACAGACACAGATAAAACCTGAAAATCAATGTATTGTTAATCAAAAACCACATGTAATTTAGGAAAAAAACCTTGCAGTAGTTAGCAGTAATCAGAAAGCGTAGCTTCCACTTACAATAAGGGCAAGTGGGTATGATAATAATGATATCTGAAATTAAAATCTTTTAATTTATGTAAAAGAGACATAGAGGGTTGATAATATATTTTAATTACCAAAAAACACACAGTGGTTTTGCAACTTCTTTTAGCTATAATCATATAGGTGCAGATATTTGGAGGCTGGAATAACCTTTACTGTAATTTTTTTATTATTTTCCTTGAAATCTACTGAATTTATTAGGTTAGGGTTTTAAAATTGCTCCTTGTCCTTTCCCCAAGTTGTTATGTGAAGGACAAGAAGGAAATACATTTCTTAGCAAAAAAGAAAGACGCTAACAATCTATAATAACACTGCTACCACTTATAATTTTTATATATGTATAGTTCTTTTTTAAGGGAGACAGAAATGAAAGCAACTTGTCTAAATGCATTTTTCTTAATCTATTCAATAACACAAAAGGGAAGTCACACATACGTCAGCATAACAATTCAGACGGGAAACACTGAAAAACACATTTAAATGACTAGGATTTACAGAGATAGAACTTTCATAGATTTTTCATATTAGAAAGACTTGGTTATAATCAATGTATATATTTTTAACAGCACTAAATATTACAAATATCTTTTAATCAAGTACAGATTGGAGGTGCTTCAGCCTGCAAGAAAGCAGGAAAAATGTGTTCTGCACGTAATATTCCATTAGTTGGCAGCAGTCCCTTTTAAAGCAAAAATTTTCACATGGATACAGGTTAGGAGATTTAGATTACAGAATTACTATAATTATGGAGATATTTTGGAGGTGGTTTAAAAATGGGTTTATATAAAAAGGAGAAAAATGAACATTATATATTTTATCTAATTTTAGTCATCATTGCCTCCCACAAGAAAGTTGTTTTATACTCATTGTAGTCAACCAACTGCAAACAAAAGATCATAAACTTCTAGAAATCAAAGTCTGGCTTAAGGTTAATTTATTGCTATTCTTTGCAAAGTAAAATGTATATTCAGTGATATAGGAGATGGTTTGGTATCAAGCAATAAATGGAAAGCACTGGCAGAGTAGGTAGAGATTAGGTTGTTTCTGAAGACAGTTACTTCTGTTTTGCCATGGAGAGTAATATATTACATAAATATAATTTATTAATATACTATGATATAATATATTTATATAATATAATAAGTACATTTTGCTTTAGGTAGGAGAAAAAGTATTTAGTGAATTTCTAGATGATTGCATTCCATTAAATACTGGTTCACTCACGTCTAAGAATATACTATTAATATCATTATTTTTAATAAACTGTTTTATGACCTATATTTTGTGCTAAGTGGTATAAGCATCAAAAAATTACATCCAGGAGAACACAACTTGTTAGTTTATGTTGCTACAATTCAAACTCCATCTAGAGTGATCTTTGTTAAGTGCCATTTGATCTGGTCACTTTTCTGCTTATAATTTTCAATGACTTCTAGTTAAAGATGGCAGGTAGACTATACACATTTTTACTTCTTTTAAGAACTACTAAAAAGACAGTAAAAAAATTATATAAATAAAACCACAAGTAATAAACTTGTTTCCAAGATGGCTGCAGAGTAGGTAGAAGCTATACTCACTTGCTCCAGGCCCCAAACTGAGTTTACTTTTAAATTATAGAACAATCAACCTGAATAGCTAGATGAAGGCTAGCTGAACTGAAATATTATAACCACAGATTTACAGAAGCCACAAAGAGATTGGTGAAAAGGGTGGAGAGGCGGAAAGGGTTGCCCCACATCCATGTGTGGAGGCTGAGAGGGGTATCTCAGCTGCAATACTCCCTCCTCCTAGGAGCGTGGGGTCTCAAATCCACACTGGGATCCCAAACCCAGAGCAACAGAGCAGGGAATAAGAGCCTGCAGAGCATCTGGTGTAGAAAATCAGTTGGGATTCAGTCCACCTGAGAGATAAGGGAGTGTGCTGGAGACCCAGATGCCATCTTGCCAGCGACCAGAACTCCTGTTGTTATAGCACCAGCCTGGGGAAGCACTTCCTTGTCCCAACTGCTGGGAATGGCCACTCCACTATGCTGGGATCCTGAAGTGGGGTCTGTTGGCTACACTTAGCAGTGACTTTGGGGGTGCTCTTTTCTCTGGGGCGGCTCTTGACAGAGACTCAGACAGTGACTGAACTGTGTGGCTTTGGAAAGGGGACCAGTCTCCTCTACTTGAGCACACAGCTGGTACCCAACCCCCAATCTCTTGATTCACTTGGTCACCCCATCCTACTGAGTTCAGTTGTGCAGGGGGGTCACATTGCCATGTAGAGCCGGGATTTTCAGAGCACGATCTGCCAGGGAATCTTTTGTCCAGGAACTAGATGGGTGGGGCTCAGGTTTGTGACTACATCCTGGAGAGGGGCACTTCTATCTCCCCTGCTTGCTCAACCTGTGATATCCCAGGAAGGGGAAGAAGTACCTGCCCTACTCCTACAGGCTTGCAGGCACCACCCTCAATGAGACACTGTTTGGATCTGCCCTTCCAAGTCACCTATAAACCACCCTGCTGAGCTCAGTTCTGTAGGAGGAAGAGAGCTGCTTGGAGCTGGGACATTAGGGGGGTGTGTCGCTTATACACTGTTGTCTGGGACCAGGATGAAGTGCTTGGCCCCTTCCTATGGGCTGGGCCAGCATCACCCCCCATGGGAGATGGTTTTGATCTGTCCTTCTGAGCCTGGAGGCTCTGTCCAACTGAGCTTGGCCCTGCAGAGGGGATGGCTGGCTAAAGCCATCCTGAACCTGTGGTGTGTCCCTACTGAGGGAGCTACAGTTGAAGGCTTTCACAGAGACTGAGTGGTTTGACTCTAGAGTAAGGTCCACTTTTCCTGCATTGAGTGCCTGACCATGTGGCCCTCAAAGAGGGGACCCACTAACTCCGTCTTCCTAATCCTGATCACCCAACCCTACTGAGCTTGAAACCTGTGAAAGGGTGTGTGGGTTGTAGCCAGCTTGGGGCCACTCTACAGTCTTTTTTCAGAAGGCTCTGGAAGAAGGCCAGGAAACCTCAAGGAGATGTCGAGTAGCTGACAAGTGGTGGAAAACCTCAGGGAGCCTCAGTCCTTTCACAGACCTTCCCTCAGCTCTAAGCTATAGGAAGCCAACTCATGTAAACAGATTGACCACTCAGGTCCAGCAGATGCAGCCACAAACAGTAAATAGCATGGTACCTCCAGACAGGTTGCCCAGAGCTGGTTACACATAATATCCTACATCCATCTGTACCTGAACTATGCCTAAGTAGACCCAGAACCAACATAACCAGTGGTGAGCTTCAGATCACACCAGACCTTGACCCAACCAGCCACACAAGTGGCACAGCCAAAGGAGGATTTTGGCAGGCACCAGACCCTTATTGGAACAACTTGGCTCAGGGGGCAGCCCCTGCACAGTGACTCATACACAGTGACTAAGGTTTCTCATAATCAGCCAGCCTGAAGGGTTAACACCACTTATAAAAGGGATAACAGCATTCAAGACTCAACTACAACAGGAGGATGCATAATAACCCACAAGAAACATTCCTGGAGCACAGAACTCAGGTGATCTGGAATATTGTGCCACTGAGCCTAACAAGGTACCTCCATCATAAAGCTATCATAACAATTTTGGGAGTCATAGTAGATCTACCCTATACACAGAGACAAAATGGGGAGACAAAGAAATATGCTACAAATGAAAGAACAAGAGAAATTCCCAGAAAAAGAATAAAATGATATGGAAGAAACCAAAATACCAGAGGCAGAGTTTAAAACAATGGTTATAAGGGCCTTAAGGACCTTTGGTTTATAACCATTAAGGGCCTTAATGGTTATAATGCTTAAGGACCTTAGGGGAAGAATGAATGATCTAGTAAGAACTTAAACAAAAAGACACTAAGCATTAACAAGGATAGAAAATCCACTAAAAAAGTTAAAAAAGTAAAACAAAATATTAAAAAAGTAAAAAAAGAAAAATAAAATATCTGAAATGAAGAGTACACCAGAAAGAATCAACAGTGTGCTAAATGAAGTAGAAGACTGAATCAGCAATTTAGAGGACAAGATAACATTAAGCACCCAGAGTATCAAAAAGAAAAGAGAATTAAAAAATGTGAGCAAAGTCTTGGGGCCTCTGGGATAACATCAAGTGTAATAACATCCACAACATAGTGGTACCAAAAGCAGAAGAGAATGAGCAAAGGATAGAGAGCCTGTTTGACAAAATAATGTATGAAAACTCCCTTAACCCAGTGAAGGAAAAAATCAAACAAGTACAGGAAGCACAGAGAGTCCCAATCAAGATGAACCCAAAGAGGACCACACCAAGACACATCATGATTAAAATGCAAAATGTCAGGGGTTTGGGAAGATGGCGGCTTTACTCTAGGCAGCGTTTTTCTCGGCTTCTGTGAAGAGGAGGGAAACTCGCGGATCGGTGGAGAAACAGAGCAAGTGGACTAGCTTACCGAATCACTTTTGAAAGCAGGACATCAAAAATTATTGCGATCACGGAAAAACCAGACGAGTAGGGGGAAGCTGTGAACACCAGGATACACAAAGGAGATTGCACCACTGAATCTCACAAATATTCTACCACAGAAGTTCACACCATAATTACAGGGAATCAGAACAGATCAAATTAACAAACACGAAGAAAAAAGGAGAAACACACGAACAATGAGAAAACAAAGAAACAACCACCAACTGAACGGAAACGAGGAAGCCTCAGGAAAAATGCTAAATGAAATAGAGGCAACTCAACTATCTGATAGTGAGTTCAAAACAATGATTACCAGGAAGTTCAATGAACTCACACCGAGCTTTCAGAAATTAAAGGGAAACTACATCAATCTCACTGCAAACTATATAAACATGAAAAAGGAAATAGAAACTCTCAACAAAGGTCAAGAGGAAATGAAGAATACAATTTCTGAACTGAAGAACACAGTAGAAGGAATGAAAAGCAGGATCAATGAAGCAGAAGATCGGATTAGCGAGCTGGAGGACAAAGTAGAAAACAACATCCAGAAAGAACAAGAAAAGGAAAAGAGGCTCAGAAAGAATGAAGAGGGATTAAGAGAAATGCAAGACAATATGAAATGTAATAATATCCGTATAATAGGAATACCAGAAGGAGAAGAAGAGCAAGGGATTGAAAACCTAGTTGAACAAGTAATGAAGGAGAACTTCCCTAATTTGATGAGAGAAAAAGTCACACAAATCCAGGAAACACAGAGAGTCCCAATCAAGAGGAACCCAAAGAGGCCCACCTCAAGACACATCATAATTAAAATGGCAAAATTTCAAGACAAAGAGAGAATCTTAAAGGCAGCAAGGGAGAAACAGGAAGTAACATACAAGGGAGCCCCAATAAGGCTAACAGCTGACTTCTCAATGGAAACACTTCAAGCCAGAAGAGAATGGCAAGAAATACTCCAGGTAATGAGAACCAGAGGTCTGCAACCAAGGCTACTATATCCAGCAAGGCTCTCGATCAAGATAGAAGGCCAAATAAGAAGCTTCCCAGACAAAAGAAGTCTAAAAGAATACACCTTGGCCAAACCAGCTCTGCAAGAGATCCTAAAGGGACTGCCTTAAGGAAGGGAAGGGAAAGAGAGAGAGAGAGAGAGAGAGAGAGAGAGGGGGAGAGAGAGAGAGGAACACACGTACATACAAGAAAATGAATAAGTACCTATCAATAATAACCTTAAACGTAAATGGATTAAATGCTCCAATCAAAAGACACAGAATAGCTGAATGGATAAGAAAAAATGACCCACATATCTGCTCTCTACAAGAGACCCACCTCAGGATAAAAGACCTACATAGGCTGAAAGTGAAGGGCTGGAAACAAATTTTCCAAGCAAATGGACAGGAAAAAAAAGCCGGGGTAGCAATACTCATATCAGACAAAATGGAATTCCAAAAAAAGGTCCATAAAGAGAGACCCAGAAGGTCATTTCATAATACTCAAGGGAAGAATCCATCAAGAAGACATAAATATTGTAAATATATATGCACCCAACATAGGACCTCCAAAATACATAAAGAAAATCTTAGAGGACTTCAAGAAAGATATGGACAGCAACACAATTATAGTGGGATATTTTAACGCCCCACTATCAAAAATGGACAGATCTTCTAAACAAAATATCAACAAAGATATTGTGGCATTGAACAATACCCTTGAGGAAAAGGACTTTACTGATATATACAGAGCCCTCCATCCAAAAGAAGCTAAACATACATTCTTTTCAAATGTACAAGGAACATTCTCAAAGATAGACCACATGATAGGACACAAAACAAGCCTCAACAAACTCAAGAAAACTGAAATCATACCAAGCATTTTCTCAGACCACAAGGGACTGAAGCTAGAAACCAACCCCAAGGAAAAAAAACAAAAACACTCAAAATCATGGAGATTAAATAGCATGCTATTAAACAATGAATGGGTCAAGAATGATATTAGGGAAGAAATCAAAAGGTTTCTAGAAACAAATGAAAACAAACTCACAACAACCCAAAACTTATGGGACACAGCCAAGGCAGTCCTGAGAGGGAAGTTCATAGTGATACAGGCCCAATTAAAAAGGTTAGAAACATTCCAAACAAACAACCTAACACTACGTCTACAAGAACTCAAGGAACAACAACAAAGGCAGCCCAGAGCAAGCAGAAGGAAGGAAAGAACCAAGATCAGAGCAGAATTAAATGACATAGAGACTAAAAGCACAATTCTAAGGATCAATGAATCCAAGAGCTGGTTCTTTGAAAAGACAAACAAAATCGACAAGCCTTTAAGCAGACTCATCAAGGAAAAAAAGAGAGAAGACCCAAATAAATACAATCAGAAATGAAAGAGGAGAGATTACAACAGATACCACAGAAATACAAAGGAGTGTAAGAAATTACTACAAAGAACTGTATGCCAAGAAATTTGAAAACCTAGGTGAAATGGACAAATTTCTAGAAAAATATAATCTTCCAAAACTCAATGAAAAAGAAGCAGAAAGCCTGAACAGACCAATAACAACAAAAGAAATTGAAGCAGTAATCAAAAAACTCCCAACACACAAAAGCCCTGGACCAGATGGTTTCCCAGGAGAATTCTACAAAGCATTTAAGGAAGAGCTAACCCTTATCCTTCACAGGCTATTCCAAAAAATCCAAAAAGATGGGAGTCTCCCAAACTCTTTTTATGAGGCCAACATCATCCTAATTCCAAAACCAGATAAAGACACAACAAAGAAAGAAAACTTCAGGACAGTATCACTGATGAACATTGATGCTAAAATCCTCAACAAAATACTGGCAAACCGCATCCAACAATACATTAAAAAGATCATACACCATGACCAAGTAGGATTTATCCCAGGGATGCAAGGATGGTTCAATATTCGCAAGTCAGTAAATGTAATACATCACATAAACAAAAGCAAAGACAAAAACCACATGATTATATCAATTGATGCTGAAAAAGGTATAGCACCCATTCATGATAAAAACACTCGGCAAAGTGGGAATAGAGGGAGCATTCCTCAACATAATAAAGGCCATATATGAGAGACCTACAGCCAACAGCATACTCAATGGACATAAACTAAAATCTTTTCCACTAAGATCAGGAAAAAGACAATGCTGTCTACTTTCACCACTTCTGTTCAATATAGTATTGGAAGTTTTAGCCACAGCAATCAGACAAGAAAAAGAAATAAAAGGCATCCAAATTGGAAAGGAGGAAACAAAACTGTCACTGTTTGCAGATGACATGATAGTGTACATAGAAAATCCTATACACTCTACCAAAAAACTGCTTGACCTAATAAATGAATTTGGCAAAACAGAGGGATACAAAGTCAATATCCAGAAATCAAAGGCATTTCTGTATACCAACAACGAAACAGCAGAAGCAGAGATCAAGGAAAAAATCCCATTTGAAATAGCAAAAAGAAAAATAAAATATCTAGGAATAAACCTAACCAAAGAGGTAAAAGACCTGTATTCAGAAAACTATATAACACTCAGGAAAGAAATCAAAGAAGACACAAGCAAATGGAAACATATACCGTGTTCACGGATTGGAAGAATTAATATCATCAAAATGTCCATACTATCCAAAGCAATTTACAGATTCAATGCAACACCTATCAAAGTACCAATGGCATATTTCACAGACATAGAACAAACACTTCAAAAATTTATATGGAACCATAAACGACCCCGAATAGCTGCTGCAATTTTGAGAAAGAAGAGTAAAGTAGGAGGGGTCACAATACCTGACATTAAACTATACTACAAGGCCACTGTAATCAAAACAGCCTGGTACTGGCATAAAAACAGGCACATAGACCAATGGAACAGAACAGAGAGCCCAGAAATAAGCCCAAGTCTCTATGGTCAATTAATATTTGACAAAGGAGGCAGCAACATAAAATGGAGTAAAAATAGCCTCTTCAACAAATGGTGTTGGGACAACTGGACAGCCACGTGCAAAAAAATGAAACTCCAGCACCAACTTACACCATATACAAAAATAAATTCAAGGTGGATAAAAGACTTAAATATGAAACATGACACCATTAAAGTCCTAGAGGAGAACGTAGGTAGGAAAATCTCAGATATTTCATGAAGAAACTTTTTTACTGACTTGTCCCCTAGAGCAAGGGACATAAAGGAAAGAATAAACAAATGGGACCTCATCAAAATTAAAAGCTTCTGCACAGCCAAAGAAAACAGTATCAAAATTAAAAGAGAACCAACTATATGGGAAAACATATTTGCCAATGATACCTCAGACAAGGGTTTAATCTCCAAAATATATAAAGAACTTACATGACTGCACTCTAAGAAGACAAGGAATCCAATTAAAAAGTGGGCAAAGGACTTGAACAGACACTTCTCCAAGGAGGACATACAGAAAATCCAAAGACACATGAAACGATGTTCAATATCGCTAGCTATCAGAGAGATGCAAATTAAAACCACAATGAGATACCACTTCACACCAGACAGAATGGCCATCATAAACAAAGCAACAAACAACAAGTGTTGGAGAGGTTGTGGAGAAAAGGGATCCCTAGTGCACTGCTGGTGGGACTGCAGACTGGTACAACCACTATGGAAAGCAGTATGGAACTTCCTCACAAAACTAAAAATGGATCTGCCTTTTGACCCTGCAATTCCACTGCTGGGACGCTATCCTAAGAATACTAAAACACCAATTCAAAAGAACCTATGCATCCCAATGTTCATAGCAGCACAATTTACAATAGCTAGGTGCTGGAAGCAACCAAGATGCCCATCAGTAAATGAATGGATCAAAAAACTATGGTACCTTTACACAACGGAATTCTATGCAGCAGAAAGAAAGAAGGAGTTCCTACCCTTTGCAACAGCGTGGATGGAGCTGGAAAACATTATGCTAAGCGAAACAAGCCAGGCAGTGAAAGACAAATACCATATGATCTCACCTTTAACAGAAACCTAAATAACAAAACAGAGAAACAAACAAAATGTAACCAAAGACACTGAAATAGAGGCCAGGCTGACAGTGCCCACAGAAGAGAGTAGAGGGAATTTAAGGGGACAGTGGGAAGGGTTCACAGGAACAAACTCAGAGGACACATGGTCATAAACTAAGGGGAGGGTGGTAATGGGAGGGAAGTGGGGAAGGGTGGGAGGGGGGACTGGATTGGGAGTAAAAAGGAGAAAACTGTATTTGAACAATGATTAAATAAAAATAAAATGCAAAATGTTAAAGACAAAGACAGGATCTTAAAAGCAGCAAGAGAAAAGCAGAAGCTACCTACAAAGGAGCTCCCATAAAACTGTCAGCTGATTTCTCAACAGAAACACTTTAGGCCAAAAGGGATAAGCATGAAATGGTCAAAGTGATGAAAAGTAAGGGCGTATAACCAAGATTACTCTATCAAGCAAGGCTATTATTTAAAATTGAAGGCAAAATAAAGAGTTCCCCTAACAACAACAAATGTTAAAGGAGTTTATTACCACCAAACTGGTACTGCAATAAATGTTAAAGGACCTCCTTTAAGAAGAAAGAAAAAAGAAAGAGAGGGACATAGATATAAAGAACAAAATAGCAATAAATAAGTACCTTTCAATAATAACCTTAAATGTTAATTGATTAAATGCTCCAGTAAAAAGATATAGCATGCTGAATGGATAAGAAAACATGACCCATATATATGTTACCTACAAGAGACCCACTTCAGAACATAAGATACACACAGATTGAAAGTGAAGGGATGGAAAAAAATATATTCCATGCAAATCAAAATGAAGAAAAAGCTGGAATGGCAATGCTAATGTCAGAGAAAACAGACTTCAAAACAAAGGCTATAACAAGAGATATAGAATGGCACTACATAACAGTAAAGGCGTCAACTCAACAAAAGGATATATATAACTTTTGTAAACATACATACATACAACAAGGAGCACCTAAATATATAAAGAAAATTTGGTCAACATTAAGATAGAGATGGACAGTAATACAGTCACAGTGGGGATTTTAACACCCCACTGACATGAATGGATAGATCTTCTAATATAATCAACAAAGCAACAACAACCTTAAATGACACATTGGATCAGATAGATTTAATTGATATTTACAGAACATTTCATTCCAAAGGAGCAGAATATACATTCTTCTCAAATGCACATGGAACATTCTTAAAGATAGGCTATGTGTTAGTACACAAAATAAGTCTTCATAAATTCAAGAAGATTAAAATTATATGAAGCATCTTGTCTGACCACAATGGTATGAAACTAGTAATCAACTACAAAGAAAAATGCTGAAAAACATTCAAAATCATGGAAGCTATTAAATCAAAGTAAACATAAGTGACATAGAGATTAAAAAAATACAAAGATCAGTGAAACCAAGAGCTGGTTCTTTGAAAAGATAAACAAGAATGAGAAACTTTTAACCAGATTCAACAGGAAAAAAAAAAACAAGAGAGGACCCCCAAAAATAAAATCAGAAAGAAAACAGGAGAAGCAACAACTGATACCATAGAAATAAAAAAGACCATAAGAAAATACTATGAACAACTATGTGCTAACAAACTGGATAACCTGGATGAAAGGGATAAATTCCTAGAAATATACAATCTTCCAAAACTGAATCAGGAAGATTCAGAAAACTTGAATATACAACTAATAAAAATGAAGCAGTAGTCAAAAGACTTCCAGCAAATGGTGAGAGGTGCCATGTCTGGACAAGAAGGTGGCAAGAAACCACTGATGCAGCCCAAGAGGCAGGCCAAGGAGATGAATGAGGAGGACAAAGGATTCAAGCAGAAGCAAAAAGAGGAGAAGAAACTTGAGAAACTAAAAGCAAAGGCATGAAGAAGGGCCCCCAAACGCAGGTGAAATTAATCAGTTTGGCAAAAAGTAAGCTGCTCCTGTGCTTGAGGCAATGGTGACCCTTAATTTCATTCCTGTTTTAACATCTGGATTTCCCGCCACATCTCTTGCCACTGATGCCTAGAATAAAGTGTTGTCCTGGAGGTTGTCATACATTTAAGAGTAAACTTTTGTTAAAACAACAACAACAACTCCCAGCCAGCAGAAGTCTTAGACTGGAATGCTTCATATGTAAATTTTACCAAAACTCAAAAAAGAACTAACACCTATCCTTTTCAAACTATTTCAAAAATTCAAGAGTAGGAAAGACTCCAAGCTCTTTTAATTAGACCAGCATTATCCTTATCCCAAAACCAGATAAAAACAGTACAAAGAGAGAGTATTACAGGCCATTATCCCTGATGAACACAGGTGCTAAAATCCTCAACAAAATATTAGCAAGCCAAAACCAGCAATTCATTAAAAATGTCATACACCAAGTGGGATTTATTCTGTAGATGAAAGGTTGGTACAATATTTGTAAATCAATAAACATGATGTATCATGTAAGCAAAATGTAGAATAAAAATCACATGACCATTATCAATAGATGCAGAAAAAAATTTAATAAAATCCAGCACCTATTTATGATAAAAACTCTCAGCAAAGTGGGAATAGAGGGTTCATACTACAACGTAATAAAGGCCATATATGACAAACCCATAGCCACTATCATACCCAACTGGCAAAAACTAAAAGCATTTCCCTTAAGATTAGGAATAAGACAGGAATGTTTGCTTTCAGTACTTATTCTATATAGTACTGCAAGTCTTAGCCACAGCAACCAGACAAGAAGAAGAAATAAAGGCATCCAAATTGGAACAGAGGAAGGAAAACTCATTATTCATAAATAACATGATATTGTACACAAAAACCCCTATGACTCCACCAAAAGTACTAACTCTAATAAATAAACTGGCAAATTAAGAGAATGCAAAATTAATATCAGAAGTCAGTGGCATTTTTTATATTCCAATAATGATCTATCAGAAAGAGAAGTTAAGAAAATGATCCCATTTACTATTGCAGCAACAACCAAAAAAGGTACCTAAAAATAAATTTAAGCAAGGAGGTAAAAGACTTGTACTCAAAAAATTATAAGACACTAAATGTGGGACTCTCTGGTCCACCAGCCACTGCCTCATTCACCTGGTCTTCCAGCTGCTGCCTTGTCGCATGTACTCTCTGCTCCAGCTGCCCCGTCTCTGCCCCTCCTACCAGTCTGGATGAATGTTTTTTTCTTTAACCCCTTGGTCATCAGACTTCCATACAGTTTGATTTTCTGGCACTTCTGGTAGTTTTTTGTTTTTAAATTTGTTGTCCTTTTGATTGTGCGAAGAGGCACAGTGTATCAACCTATGCCTCCATCTTGGCCGGAAGGGCAGAATAAGTGCTTCCCAGGTAAGGTGAAGTTAAAGGAGTTTGCCATCACCAAGCCCTCATTATATGAAATGTTAAAGAGGCTTATCTAAGAAAAAGAAGATGATGAAAATTGTGAACAATAAAATGACAACAAACAACTATGAACAACTGAACCTAAAAAAAAATACAAAAAACCAAAACAAACTAAACAAACAACTAGAACAGGAACAGAATCAAAGAAATGGAGATCACATGGAGGGTTACCAGCGGGAAGAGGAAGGAGAGAGGATGGGGGAAAAGTACAGGGAATAAAAAGCATAATTGGCAGGTATAAATATACAGGTTAAGAATAGGTTAAGAGTGAGGTTAAGAATAGTATAGGAAATGGAGAAGCCAAAGAACTTGTATGTATGACCCATGGACATGAACTAAGGCAGGGGTGGCAGAATGCTGGTTGGAGGGAGGTTGCCGGGCAGAGGGGAATAAAGGGGAAAAAATGGGACAACTGTAATAATATAATCAATAAAATATATTAAAAAATTATAAGACACTGAATATACAAATAAGTAAAAGGATATACTGTGGCCCTGGCTGGTATAGCTCAGCGAATTGAGCACCAGCCTGTGAACCACAGGGTTGCAGGCCAGGTCCCCAGTACAGGGTGCACAAAAGGCAACCACACATTGATGTTTCTTTCCCTCTCTTTTTCCCTCTCTTCCCCTCTGTCTAAAAAGAAATAAAATCTTTAAAAAAAAGGATATACTTTGTTCATGGATTGCAAGGATTAACATCATAAAATGTTTATGCTAGCCAAAGTAATCTATAGATTCAATGCATTCCTGTTAAAACACCAATGGTATATATGTCACTGATCTAGAACAAATATTCCAAAAATTTATATGGAACCAAAAAAAGAAAAAACCCAAACAGCCTCAGTAATCCTGAAAGAACAAAGTTGAAGGTAGTCAATACCTGATATCAAACTATACTACAAGGCCACTGTAATCAAAATAGCTTGGTACTGGCATAAGAACAGGTACATGTAGATCAATGGAACAGAACAGAGAGCCCAGAAAAAAATCCATACTTTTATCATCAATTAATATTCACAAACAGGGCAAGAACATATAGTGTGGGAAAGGTAGTCTAATTAAAAAGTGGTGCTGAAAAAATTGGACAGATACATGCAAACACAAGAAATTAGAACACCTTCATAGGTGTTCTAGTCAAGCATAAACTCAAGATGGTTTAAAGATTTAGTGTAAGACTCAAAAACATAAAAATCCTAGAAGAAAACATAGGCAGTAAAATCTCAGATATCTCTTGTATCAATATTTTTGTTAATATGTCTCCTTGGGCAAGGGAGACAAAAGAAAAAAACAAATAAATGGGACTATATCAAACTGAAAAGTGTTTGTACAGCAAAGGAAACTACCAACAAAATGAAAAGGCAATCATGGCAGAACATAATCACCAGTGATACATTTGATAAAGGGTTAATGTCCAAAATTTTTAAAGACCTTAAAATGAGAAGAAATAAAGGACGTACACATGGCCAACAGACATATAAAGGATGCTTAACATTACTAGTCATCAGAGAGATGCAAATTAAAACCACAATGAGAGCAGTTAAACCAAAACAAACCCCTCATAAATAGACAACAGTATGGTGATTACCAGAGGGAAAAGGGGGTGCTGGGAAGGTAGAAGGTGATAAAGGGGGATAAATGGTAACAGTAGGAAGCTAGTCTTTGGGTGGTTAAAACACAATACAATATGCAGGTATGTATCATAAAATTGAACACCTGAAACCTATAATTTTATTAAGCAATGTCACTCCAATAAATTCAATAAAAATTAAAAAAAATATCTACCATATCACAGATATATTTTTCTTAAAAAAAAAAAAAGAACTCTTTCCCCAGCTGGTGTGGCTCAGTTAGTTGGACTATCATTCTGTTCGCCAGAAGGCTGAGGTTTTGATTCCTGGTCAGGGCACCTGCCTGAGTTGCAGGTTTGAAACTTGGTCAGCGTGTGAATGGGAGAAAAACAATGTTTCTCTTCCTCCCTGCCTTTCTCTCTAAAATTAATAAACATATTTAAAAAATTTAAAAAAGAACTCTAGCTAGTGTTCTCAGGAACAGTGAGTAGACATCATATCCACAAAATAATGATGATGATATAATAGTAGTGATTATAACAAATATATATATAAGGCTTACAGTATTCCAGATATTGTCCTTAGTGTTGTATATTTATCAACTCATTGAATACTCAAAACTCTTGAGTCAGATATAGTACTCTTATCACATTTGGATTAGGAAGAGACAATTTTAAACTTGCTCAAGGTCACAGAAATACTAAATGTGAGAGATCAGAATTCAAACTCAGCCCAGTTGCAGAATTTGTGCTCTTAATCACCACCCTCTTCAGCTTAAAACAAACAAACAAATAAACAAAGAAAACAAATAAACAAAGAAAACAAATATTGACAAATTATAACCCCAGAGTATGAAACTCTTAAGAATAAAAACAAAATTTTCCATTTTGAGCCTATAAATCTTTTTTTTGTTTTTGTTTTAAGAATTGAGAGCATTGCCTGAAACTATATTTAAAAAGAAACAAAAAGTATCATTGAAAAGATGAGACATTAGTTATTCAACTGATGTGGTCTTTCAAAGAATAATAGAAGTGACAGAAGAAAGAAGGAGAAATAAAGAAGAAAGGGGAAGAAATAGCAAAGAAATAATACAAGACAATTTTCTAGGAATGGAACCCTTCAGATGATAGTGCTCACAAAACCCAACATGAATAGGGAGTCTGCACCTACATCATTAGGAACTGAAAAAGTGCCAAGAAAAATTAGAGTGGACTCCAAAAGTTGTCAGAGGTAAAAAGCAGAGGAACTTCAAAGGACTGAGGATGGTGTTAATGAATTTTAGAAGTCTGTGGAACATCACTTTTCAAGTTCACAGAGAAAGCAGTTTGTACCTTAGATTCCAGATAGACTAGATGGCACACAGTTAGATCGGAAGCCATTACTTCAGCATTTTCTTCAAAGACAGTGTCTTTTCTACAATTTTTAACACAATGATTGCTATGATTATCACAAAAAGAAGTACACAGAAGTGGTACAAAACATCAGTTTTTAGACAGAGTATCAAATGTCAAAATGTAGCAGCATCTTTAATACATTTTTCTTGCTCTCCAGTAATGATTCACATGCCCCCACTCCCACTGCACTTCTCCCCTTCTCCCCCAAGCAGGCCCTGCACCCAGGCTTGCATGTTCTGAAATTAGATCCTGGATATACCTGTAGTGAGAAATAAAATAAACATTTCAAATGTGTAAAGTTAAAAAAAATATCATCCATATATTATTTCTTAGGGAGTTGCTAAAGATATGCTTCACTAAAGGAGGCTGTACAAAGAGACAGGAAACATAGAAATGGAGATAAAAAACATAAAAAAGAACCAGTCAGAAATTAAGAAATGAAATGATATCAGAAGTGAAAACTACATTAGAGGGAATCAACAGTAGATTACAGGAAACAGAGGATCAACTCAGTGATTTGGAAGATAAGGTAGCAGAAAATACTCAATCAGAACAGCAAGAAGAAAAAAAGAATATAAAAAATTGAGGAGAGTATAAGGAGCCTCTGGGACAACTCCAAGATTCACATTCATAGGGGTTCCAGGAGAAAAAGATAGCAAGAAACTGAAAACCTATTTGAAAATATAATCATTGAAAACTTCCCTAACCTGATGAAAGAAAAAGACATAAAAGCCCAGGAAGCACAGAGAGTCCCAATCAAGATGAACCCAAAGAGGCCCACACCAAGACACATCATAATTAAAATGCAAAAGGTTAAAGACCTTTAAAGAGAGAATCTTAAAAGCAGCAAGAGAAAAGCAGAAGCTACCTACAAAGGAGCTCCCATAATTATGTCAGCTGATTTCTCAAAAGAAACTTTGCAGGCCAGAAGGCATTGACAAGAAATAGGCAAAGTGATGAAAAGCAAGAGTACTCTACCCAGCAAAGCTATCATTTAGAACCAGTATTATATGAAATGTTAAAGGGTCTTCTTTAAGAAGATAAAAATATGAACAATAAAATGGCAATAAATACATATCTATTAGTAATTGAATATAAAAAACAAACAAAGAAGCAGAACAGAAACAGAATCACAGATAAAGAGAATGTTTTGATGACTGACAGATGGGAGGGGGAAGGGGGGAATAGGTGAAAAAGGTGAAGGATTAAGAAGTACAAAGTGGCTATCAGACAACAGTCATGGAGATGAGAACAGCACAGGGAATATAGTAGCCAAAGAGTATATATGTAGGACTCATGGACATGGACAACAGTGTGGGGATTGCTGAGGGCGGGGGGGGCGGTTTGGGTGGAGGATAGCAAAGGGGGAAAAATTGGGACAACTGTGATAGCATAAACAATAAAATACAATAAAGAAAAAACCCCGAAAGGCTCATAAAGAGCTTCCCAGACAAGAAAAAGCTAAAGAAGTTCATTACCACCAAACCAGTATTACAAGAATGTTAAAGGGTTTTGTTGAAGAAGAAATAAAAAGATAAAAAATATGAGTAATAAAATGGCAAAAATACGCATCTATCAATAATTACTTTAAATGAAAATGAATTAAATGCTCTAATCGAAAGACATGGGTGGCTGAATGAGTAAGAAAACACCACCACCCTTACATATGCTGTCTACAAGAGACTCTCTTCAGAATGAAAAGCAGATATACACTGAAAATAAAAGGATGGAAAAAGATATTTCATGACATTGGAAACAAAAATAAAATAGCTGGGGTAGCAATGCTTATACCAGACAAAATATACTTTAAAACAAAGGCGATAACAAGAGACAAAGAAGAACCCAGCAATTCCACTTCTGGGAGAACACAAAATTTAAAAGATGTATGCATTCATATGTTCACTGCAACATCATTTAAAATAGCCACAATATGGAGGCAACCTAAGTGTCTGTCAATACAGAGTAGGGCATACGCACAATGGAATATGACTCAGCCATAAAAAAAGAATGAAATATTGCCATGTGCAACGACACAGATGGACCTAGAAGGTACTGTGCCAAGTGAATTAAGTCAGACAGAGAAAGATAAATGCCATATGAGTTCACTTATATGTAGAATCTAAAAAACAGAATAAATGAACATGCAGAAGAGAGACAGACTCATAGACACATTTTGACAGATGCCAGAAGGGAGGAGGTTGGGGGGATGGGTGAAAAGGGTGAAGTGATTAAGAAGTACAAATTAGTAGTTACAGAACAGTCATGGGTATACAAAATACAGCACAGGGAGTATAATCAATAATATTGTAATAACTATGTATGGTGTCACATGGGTAACAGATTTATTGGGGTGATCACTTCATAAATTATATAAATGTCTGATCACTGGGCTGTACACCTGAAACTAATATAATATTGTATGTCAACTGTAATTAAAAAACTAATAAGTTATTTAGAAAAATAAAAAAAATAGCCCTGGCTGGCGTAGCTCAGTGGATTGAGCGCGGGCTGGGAACCACAGTGTCCCAGGTTCGATTCCCAGCCAGGGTACATTCCTGGGTTGCAGGCCATAACCCCCAGCAACCGCGCATTGATGTTTCTCTCTCTCTCTCTCTCTCCCTCCCTTCCTTCCCTCTCTAAAAATAAATAAATAAAATCTTTAAAAAAAATAAAAGAAAAATAAAAAAATAAATAATAACAATAATGCAAAACAACATACGACAATTCAAAAATTTAAGAAAACTAAAGAACATGTATAACTAATGACATAACAAAAAAAGACTGTTTGGGACTATGATTAATCTTTAATTCAAATATTCTGTTTCTGACACTGTTTTAGGTACTGAGAATATAATGGTAAGGGGGAAAATAATAAACAAAAAATCAAATAAATTACTTAAACTAGATAACAATCCTTGTCTTCTTGAGCTATAGTCAATGCAGAGCATCACAATTTCAAAAATTAAGTGATATAAAGTATGTTACTTTTAGAAATAATAAGTACTATGGAGAAAAATATAAGAAGTAAAGTAGAGTAAGAATGCCAAGCAGCACCCTGACCAGTGTGGCTCAGTTCAGTGGAGCATCATCCCATAGACCTAAAGGTCACAGGTTCCATTTGTGGTGAGGTTACATTCCTGGGTTGTGGGCTCGGCCCCAGGAGTACGTGAGACACACCCAGTAAGTGTTTCTCTCTCACATCAATTTTTCTCTCCCCTCTCTCAAAAATCAATAAGCATTTCCTCAGGTGAGCATGAAAAAAAAAAAGAATGCCATGTAGGAGAATTGATATTTCCAGTAAAATGACCAGGGATAGGCCTTGGAGCAGCTGCCACTTGTGCCAAGAATTTAAGGAGGACTTCAGGCCAAGATGGAGGTGTAGGCAGACACACAGTGCCTCCTCACACAACCAAGATAGGGACAACAACAATTTGGAAACAGAATAACAACCAGAACTGACAGAAAATTGAACTGCATGGAAGTTGGACAACCAAGGAGTTAAAATAGGCACGTTCATCCAGACCGGTAGGAGGAGTGGAGTAGGGCAGCCGAGGGGAGAGGGGTCACAGCACAAAGAGTGGTGGGACCCAGCCTGTAAGGCATCTCAGATGCGCAAGACTGCAGTGGGCAGTCCCTGGGCGTGCAGGAAGCATCTGGCAGACCCCATATACAGGGTGGCAGCCAGCAGACTCAGCAAGGCAGTGATTGTAAAGCAAGGTATTGTCCACAACCCAGGGTCCCAGTGCCAGGAAATAGAGCCTCAGGGCACTGACTGAAAACACCTGTGGAAATTGAGGCGCAAGGAGAGACTCCCAGCTTCACAGGAGAGTTCGTTAGAGAGATCCACAGGATCCTAGAACGTGCAAAAGCTCACTCACATGGGAACTAGCACCAGAAAGGCCCAGTTTGCATGGGGGAAACCAAGGAAGGAAACGAAATCTGATGGAGAGGGGAGAAACCACCATTGTTCCCTCTCGACCCCGCCCCCACATACAGCATTACAACCCAGCAACTGGGTTGCCCTGGTGAACACCTAAGGCCCCACCCCTCATACATAACAAATGCAACAAGACAAAAAACATGGCGCAGACGGAAGAACAGATCAAAGCTCCACAGCAAATACAACTAAGTGACCAAGAGATAGCCAACCTATCAGATACACAATTCAAAGCACTGGTGATCAGGATGCTCACAGAATTGGTTGAATTTGGTTGCAAATTAGATGATAAAATGAAGGCTATGCTAAGTGAAATGAAGTAAAATGCACAGGGAACCAACAGTGACAGGAAGAAAACTGGGACTCCAATTAATGGAGTGGACCAGAAGGAAGAAAGAAACAGCCAAACAGAAAACAATGAAGAAACAAGAATTCGAAAAAATAAGGAGTGGCTTAGGAACCTCCAGGATATCTTTAAACATTCCAACATCCGAATTATAGGGGTACCAGAAGGGGAAGAGGAAAAGCAACAAGTGGAAACGTTATTTGAACAAATAATAAAGGAGAACTTCCCCAATCTGGCAAAGGAAATAGACTTCCAGGAAGTCCAGGAGGCTCAGACAGTCCCAAATAAGTTGGACCCAAGGAGGAATACACCAAGGCACATCATAATTACATTACTCAAGATTAAAGATAAGGAGAGAGTCTTAAAAGCAGCAAGAGATAAGGAGGCAGTTTCCTACAAAAGAGTTCCCATCAGATTGTCAGCTGATTTCTCAAAAGAGATCTTGTAGGCAAGAAGGGTCTGGAAAGGAGTATTCCAAGTCAAGAAAGTCAAGGACCTAATTCCAAGATTGCTCTGTCCAGCAAAGTTTTCATTTAAAATGGAAGGACAGATAAAGTGCTTCTCAGATAAGGTCAAGTTAAAGGAGTTTATCATCACCAAGCCCTTATTCTATGAAATGTTAAAGGGACTTATCTAATAAAAAGAGGATACAAAACTATGAACAGTAAAATGACAACGAAGTCATAACTATCAACAAGTGAACCTAAAAAACAAAAACAAAAAGTAAGTAAACACCAGAAAAGGAACAGAACCACAGATATGGAGATCACATGGAGGGTTAGCAACAGGGGAGTGGGAGGAAAGAGGGGGGAAAAGGTACAGAGAATAAGTAGCATAGATGGTAGGTAGAAAATAGACAGGGGGAGGGCAAGAATAGTGTGGGAAATGTAGAAGCTCAAGAATTTATGACACATGGACATGAACTAAAGGTGGGAATATGGGTGGGAGAGGGTGTGCAGGGTGGAGGGGAATGAAGGGGGTGGGTAATGGGACAACTGCAATAGCATAATCAATAAAATATATTAAAAAAAAAGAATTTAAGGAAGGGAAGGACCAAGCAATGTGGTAATCTGGGTGGATGGAATTTTCAGATGGAGGGAAGAGCAAATGCAAAGGCATCTTTCATACAATAACATAAACCCTTAATTGCAGTTATAAAACAAATGGGAGTAATAAATTTTAGAATTTTAGAAATATAAATTTTAGAAATATAAAAAGAAAGGACCAAGGACAGAACCATGGAGTACGTTGTGCACTAATATCCTCATCTGACACAAGGGACAATGCCAAAGCAGCACCTATAGTTAATGGGACAAAAAAATATAGCTATTAGTCTACTATCCATAATTAGCAACAAAGAAACCAAAAATAGAGATAAACTAAATCCAGAATGACAGAGAAAAGGTGGAGGGCGGGGTAGGGTGAGTGAGTGTATAACACCTCTTTTAACTATTTATGTGTGTGAGTATGTGTGCTTGTGTGTTAATATATGATGACTAAAAGTGATAAATAAAAAATCTGATGTAGAGATAGATTACTTTTACCTGGTAAAATGAAGGTAAATATCAGAAAGAAAGTGGAAAAAGAAGTGAGGCTTAAGTGGGAAAAGCTGGACCAAAGAACTATTGATTTTAACCATGTTATTAATTTGATTTAAGCAGACACACACACACACATAAATACACACATACTTTTTGGAGATTTTCCATTGCTCTTAGAATAAATATAAACATCCTAAACACAGCCTACAGGGGCCTGCCTGCCTCCCCTTATGCCTTCCTCCCAGAACTCTGCTCTAGCCACACCCGTCTCCTTTAAGTTTCCTGAGCAAGCAAGGCCCTAGAAGCTTCTGTCCATGCTACTCCTTCCATCTGGAATGTCTGGGGCCCAATACAGCCGGTCCCATCCCCAGGTCTGACCTACCCATTAGGTACAATAGGCACAAATGCCTAGTGCTCATAATATTTTAGGGGTCCATGAAGTGTTTTAACTTCATTTAAAATAATAGGAAAAAATCTTTTACATAATAATAGGAAATGTTTAAATGTATAATATTAACATACTTGTCTTCATGTTAGTATAACTGCAAAATATAATTTTAACATGTTAATATTTTTTGGAGGCAGAGGCCATGAAGGCAAAAGTGTGTAGGGGCCACAAAAGTCATAACATGGCCCCTGCCTGTCTTAACTTCCTGATTCCACATGACCTTGTGAATCCCACACATGCCCCAGATCTCAGCCTGATTCAGACTATATGAAGTACTTATATATGTTCTCCCATGTCCTTGTTATACAGAAATTAAATAAATTACTGTCTGATTTTGTATTTAATGAAATTAGAAACCATGTGTACATTGTTTGTCACTATATCCACTGCACGAAGATTTGTATGAAGTGAGGTGAGACCCTGAAGGACTGAGAATTTTCTCCTGTGTTCTCTCAAATGCTTGTTTGGTTTTCTGATCCTGGATTTGCTATTTACTAATTTAATCTCTTAGTGATTAATTTTCCTCATTTTAAAAATGGGGATAATAAGGTTAGAATAGTACCTGGTATATAATAAACCCTATTTAAAATCTAGTTCTTCATCATGTATTAGAGGATTACTACTATTTTTACTACTATTATCATATCATCATTATTATTCCATACATTAGGTGAGTTAAGTAAATGTTTGGGTTTGTCAATTCCCTCCCTTTTACTATGTTATGTAAATATGTTTTAAATGCTGGGGACCAGCCCTGGCTGGGTTGCTCACTTGGTCGGAGCACTGTCCCAATACACTAAGGTTGCAAGTTCGATCTCCTGTCAGGGCACATGCAAAAACCAACCAATGAATGCTTAAATAAGTGGAACAACAGACTGATGCTTTCCTTGCTCTCTCTCTTTTTCAAATCAATAAATAAAAATTAAAAAAATAAAAAGGGGGAGTCATTTTAACAACTTAAGTCACAAAGTTCTTATGAAAGTTAGAAAGTACAGTATACTTTCAAAGTATACTGTAAATGCTTTAGCTGTTAAGACAGAAGGAAGCTGAGGTTTTGGTAACTGAAAATACATAATTATCCATGAATTCAAGGCTTTAGAGCTTTCAAAATATTCACACTAACCAGTTTATAATTTTACATAATAAGATCAGGCTAGAAGAATATTTTCATCAAAGAATAGCAAATCAGAATTCTCTCAAAGATAAATTTCCATGAAAACCTAATATGAGAGGTGGCATTTATTATCTTATTTTTTAAACAAAAGTCTTACCTATTTCCCCTGAATAGATGCTCTACACAGCTGATCACAATTTTCAACAATGATTGCAATTTTTATACATAATTCCTTCTGCAGGCAAATAAAAAAACATACCCCAAAACAGTAAAAATAAAATAAAGCCACAGTACCTGAAAAACCTACCAAGGATTTTTGTTTTGGTAAACATCTGTGTTACCATTTAAACTCCAGACTCCTGAGATGACCCTTGGGATAAAGTGACAGCTTCAGGTTTGATGCCCTCTGGTACTTCAAGCAATGCTCCACAACCTAGACTATTTTTGAGGATAAATGGCTGGCACAAGCAGAATGTCCTGAGGCTTTGCCTCGGGCCTATAATCTCACCTATTATTATTCACAATCTCTCAGAAAAAGCCTCGCTAAAATTGTGATTGCTATTTAGAACTAAACTTGAAGATTAATTTTTGAAAATCTTCTTTTTCATAATTTCATTTTTTGTCTAATTTATGAACCTTTAGATATCAACTGCAGCAAGTGTTAAACCTAGAGCAACAGATAATCTGTTTGGAGTGTTGCTTTCTTTACCAATTTGTTGAAAAGATATTTTGTAACAAAAATGCTTAAGGACTACATGGCATCATACATGTAACTGAATACATAGAGTCCTTAAAGGGAATATGAAAAGGCAGTGATAATGGAGAGGAGGTTGGTAAATTCAGAACTTTGCACTACAGTTCTCATAAGCCTCTTTTATTTGAAAATCTAAAATAATTTTATAAATACACAATGAACTGAGGGATGCAATAGTCCCTGAAATATCAGGGAATAAGCTCGAGGTCAAATCATATGACAGATTTCTTTAATTAGACCTTTACTTTTTTTACTTATGGATGTCAAAGATATTACTTCTTGCCATCTATCCTGCCAAAAGTTTCCACTTTCCCTTTATTTCTAGGATTGATCATTTCAATCTCTTCACTGTTCTTCCCATAACTCTGCTTGAACTGACAGTGAAATACAACGTCTTACTGATTGTAACAAGTTAGAGTCTCCTCTCCTGCAAGCAGCAATTAAGAGCAAGGGCTGTATACCTCAGACTGCCTGGATTAGAGTCCGATTCCTTACCTCTATCAAGGATATAATAATAGTTCTCACTGCAAAGTATACTGTGAAGATTAAATGAGACAATTGATTTAAAGTATTTAGTAGATTGTTTGGTACATAAGCACTCAATAATTGTTAGTTATTGTTGTTAATAATGGTAAAATTTTTAAAAAATTTTTTAATTTTTTATTTTTAGAGAGGGAAGGGAGGAAAATAAGCACTCAATAATTGTTAGTTATTGTTAATAATGGTAAACTTTTTAAAATTATTTTTTTATTTTTTTATTTTTAGAGAGGGAAGAGAGACAGAAACATCAATGTGCAGTTGCTGGGGGTTATGGCCTGCAACCCAGGAATATACCCTGGCTGGGAATCGAACCTGGGACACTTTGGTTCCCAGCCCGCGCTCAATCTACTGAGCTACGCCAGCCAGGGCTAATAATGGTAAATTTTAAGAACCTTCCATTTACTTGTTGAATACCTTCTAAGAGAACTGGAAAAACACATTTATGTGACTTTGGACTAACTTGATTTAAACTCTTTGTTCTTTTGTTTTCTCATTCATAATATAGTATGATCTGACAATATTAACCCAAAAGTCTCTATTTACTATTAAAACTTATATGATTTTACTTAGTTATGACTAAGGTTCACATTTATTTTCCTTCTCTGCATTTCATAAATATTGATAATTCTATTTCTAATTGAGACCAAGTTTGTTTTTTCCATCCTTCTTTGAATAAGAGCCATATCTGCTGATGTTCTGTACTCTTCCTGGCATTAGTAACAATAAGATATTTTACTAATTTCCTACGATGAACTATAATATTCACTGTCAAACTCCACAGAAGACCCTAAGAAAGTACTATTTTCTTCTAAACCGATACCTTAAAAACTAATGAGATATTAATCACATAAACATGTAAAATTTTGTATTCCATCTAATCTAAGGATTTAAAAAAAATCTGTTACATCTCTGGAGGGGGAAATGTAGTTTTACTGTACAGTCTTGGAAAAGTCCCTATTAACATAGTAAAACAACCCACAATTTAGGAGAGTAGCTTCTGAGGACACAAAAATATTTATATCATGGTATAAAAAGTTATAGCTTCTAGCCCTGGCTGGCATAGCTCAGTGGATTGAGCGCGGGCTGCGAACCAAAGTGTTGCAGGTTTGATTCCCACTCAGGGCACGTGCCTGGGTTGCAGGCCACAGCCCCCAGCAATCACACATTGATGTTTCTCTCTCTCTCTTTCTCCCTTCCTTCCCTCTCTAAAAAAATAAAGAAATAAAATCTTTAAAAAAGTTATACCTTCTAATAAGGCATTTAGTAAAAATGGAAACTGGTTTTTAGCAGTTATTTACAATAGCCAAGTGCTGGAAACAGCCTAAGTGCCCATGAGTAAATGAGTGGATCAAAAACTGCGATACATTTATACAATGGAATACTATGTAGCAGAGAGAAAGAAGGAGCTCCTACCCTTTGCGACAGCATGGATGGAACTGGAGGGCATTATGCTAAGTGAAATAAGCCAGGTGGTGAGGGACAAATACCATATAATCTCACTTGTAAGTGGAACCTAATCAACAAAAGAAACAAGTGAGCAAAACAGAACCAGGGACATGAACTAAAGAACAAAATGACAGTGACCAGAGGGGAGGGAGGAGGGGGATAACGGTGAAAAGAAGAGGGGTCAAGTCAAGGAACATGTATGAAGGACCTGTGGACAAAGACAATGAGGGGGAGGACTGAATGTGGGAAGTGGGGGGTAGGTAGAGCAGGGGAGAGTGATGGGAGAAAAATGGGGACAACGGTAATTGAACAGCAATAAAAAAACTCAAAAATACAAAACAAAGATATAACTTTAGTAACAAAAATGTATGGGTCAAAAACAAAACAAAAACAAAGAAAGAATGCATGACTAATGAGCAAACACATTTTTTTTGGTCACAACTAGTTAGTATAATTTAATTCTTATAGAGGCTACTTTAAAATCCTAATTAGATACATGGGTCTTAGCTAATGCTGATGTTTGGTATAACATTGTAACTATTTTGTACTGGCAGTCAATGATTTCAGCAAGAAAAACGATGGCAGATGTAAAATACAGGTTAGGTAAAATGATCCTTAGAGTCACTCTCATATTGAAATGTTGAAAGATGAAATAACCTGGTGTCTGAATTTATTTCCAATAATACAGGCGGTTAAAAAAAAGGTTAGCATGAGTTCTTAATTATTGAAGCCAGACTGAGGTACATGGGGGTTTATTACACAATTCTGCCAAATCTTCTGTTTCAAACTATCCAAAACATAAAGTTTTTAAAGAAAAAGCTAATGAACATACAGGCACCAAAACCAGAATCCATGTAGAATAGATGATGACAGACAGCTTTTACCTCATAAACATGCTAACCTTACATGGCAAAAATGAAGTACATAAAATCAAAACAAAATTAAACATAAAAAAATGAAAACATGGGAAATAATTATATAACAAGATTTACAGTGTTCATATTCTTAATGTGATTACTGATTCCTTGCAATCAGGAAAAACCATTAAAAAGCCCAAGAAGGATTTGGAATGGAGCATAAATAAGATGGTCATAAAAGAAATATAAAGGACAAATAAAAGTACAAAGAGACATTTATCTTACAAATAATCAAGTACTGTATTTTTAGGACCGTAAGAATGCACCGGACCATAAGATGCACTTAGGTTTTAGAGGAGGAAAACAGGGCAAAAAATTTTGAAGCCAAAAATGTGATGAAATGTTTAATAGCCTGTGACCTGGCTCCACCACCGCCCCCACTCCCCACAAGCCAGGTAAGCTACATTTGGACTGTAAGATGCACCCCCATTTCCTCACAAATTTGCGGGGGAAAAGTTGCATCTTATAATCCAAAAATATGATAAATGAAAGTTAAAATTCCATATACTTTCCCCATTTCAGATTTATGTAAAAACAAAAATGGTTAATATCAAATAACAAAGCTACAGAGAAAGTGGCACTCTTATAAACTACTGGTAAAAATGAAACTTGATAGAGATTTTTAGTAATTACTTTTTGATCCACCAATTCCATTTTTAAGAATACATCATAAACTAGTATTTTCCAAGATGTTAAATGGATGTTGTCAGATGTTATTTTGTATATGTGTGTGCAAGCCTAAATTCAATTTTAAATGTAAATGTATACAGAGGCACTTAAATTTTTTTCTCCTTAAAAATTTTTTCCTTTGCTTTTATTAAAATAGACTATTTTTTTCAGAGAAGTTTTGGACTCAGAAAAATTGAGCAGAAAGTACAAAAAATTTTCTTATACCCCCTCCCCATGCACATGTACAATTTCTCTCATGTTTAACATCCCACAGACAGATGTTATTTTAAGAAAGGATTCTATAATCAAGTTTGATTTCTAAGACCTTAGTACACTACACATTGTATTCTCTAAGATGGAGGACAACAGTGTTTCCTTACATTCTACATCATGGAACCCTTCCATCAGAGAGCATGCCTAGGAACCAAGGTTCTGCAATGCATACTTTTGGAAGTTGTCCTAAAGAAATCATGAGGCATGAATTCAATGAAGTATCTACAAGTACGTTCACTGAAGGCATGTTAACCACAGGAGAGAAGTTGCAAAAGATCCCAAATGCTCAGTAATTGGAAAGTGGTTACATGACTTATGTTATATCCTTAAATCAGAATACTATACTATACTTGCTAAGTGAAAGAAGCAGTCTAGCCAAAGAGCATATTTATCCTATTGTGTCTGTTCATAATCATAATAGTTATATAGACACATATGTTACACATAAACATGTATATCAATAAATTCAGAGAGACATACAATAAAATATAAAGAATAGTTGTCTCAAGGTGGTAGGATCACTGTACTTTTCTGTACCATCATATAGATAGTTTTTTAAATGAACATTTTAATTTTATAATAGAAATACGTTTTTAGAGGCAATGTATGTCTTACCTCTTTGGCATTTTACTCTATAGATGTCAGAAGATGTTTTCCATATTTAATAAAAGTTAAATTCACTGTCAAGAAAACCATAATTATATAAAATAATTTCAAGAGAGGAAAAAAAACCACAGTTCCTACCTTCTGGAGAGAAACTGATAAAAACATAACAAGTGCTGCGAGACCCAGCAGCGTAACGGAGGCAGTAAGTCTCTAGATGCTCTATGCCTTTATGAGTCCCTGTACGGGAGCACCTCTTCTCTCTGAAACAGAAGTGACAGAGACACACACATTCATTTTTAAGAGAGGCTGAATGGAAATAATTTTTAACCACAGACTGGAGCTATACAGGCAGCCTGTTTTCAAGTAGGGTCTCGGGTAAACAGTTGGAAATATTATCTCTTACTTATTGTGTAACTTTGGAAACATTATTTATCTTCTCTGTACCTCAGTTTTCCTCACCTGCAAGTGGGGATAATAATAGTACCCGACTAGAAGGGTTGCTACAAAGATTGATATTCATAGAATAGTCACAACATTGCCAGATACAGTAGTATATGTTATATATGTGGTTTTTAGAAATAAATACCTAGGAAGGGTTGGTTATTAATAGAGACCCTTCAAAGAGTATATTACTGTGACATTTTACTTCCATTCACATCTCAAGTAATTCTCACCTCAATGCTGTGAGATAGGTATTATTACCACCTGGCCCTTGGCTTTGTAATTAGAAACTTGATTTTATCAGCTCCCAAAACTGTTATGAACTCACAAGAAACTGATCAATTTAAAAGGAGAGTATTTTTGTTGTTCTAAATGATGTTCAATAGTTTGAATAAAATACTATTTACTGATCTATTTGAGTACCAAACCACTTACAAATGACCCATCAGTATAAAATTAAAGCAATGAGTACCAAAAACTCAAACTGGACCTTCTATCAAGTCAGAGTATTATGTGTGTCTTTTGTTTTACCATTTTTTTTCTTAATGCTTATATGGCATAGCATCTCCAATGGCACATTTTTGCCAAGAATATCAATCTAAATCTAATAATAAACTTTTTTCAGAAAAATCTAAAGGGATATCTTAAAAACAATTGGCCCAGATTTTTTTTTTAAAGAGGGGAAGAGGGGGAAACATCAGTGTGAGAGAGAAACATCAATTGGTTGCCTCTTGCATGCAGTTTGAACCTGAAACCCAGGCATGTGCCCTGATCGCGAGACAAACGGTGACCTTTCGCTTTGTGGGATGATGCCCAACCAATTGAGCCACGCTGGTCAGGGCAGGCCCAGACTTTTAAAAAAAAATGTCAATGTCATGACCTGAAAGGCTGGGAAATATTTTTTTTAGATTAAAGGAAATTAAATGGATAGGACTACTGAATACAATATATGATCCTTAATTGGCTTTTGGATCAGGGGAGAAAAGATAGCTATATTTAATCAACAGCTGGAAAATTTAAAATAGAGACTTTTAAAACTGCTATTAATACATTTAAAATTAACTTAGGTAGTTTATTCTTACAGATGAAATTATTCATGTATTACATTCATCATAATTTACTAAATACCTATTCAGTGTGGCAAGCCTGCAGATAACAAAAACTCTTACAAAAGACAGACTCTAAAATACAGCCTTGGCTTGCCCAAAGGGGTTAAGTGAAGGGCAATAAAGACCCCTCTGTCTCAGTCTGGCAAGTTAGCAAAGCAGCTAAACTATTGTCTGTTATACGTGGGACTCAGACCATCTTCCTATTAAAGTATTTTCCTTTATACTAGAAGGAAAAAATTCAGAATATGAGAATAGGTTGCTACTTCAGGTGGCCTTCAGTAAAGTTCTACAAGTAGTAGTGGAACGTCAGGAAGCAGAGAAGGAGGAAAAGACAGCTTCACCAAAAGGGCTACTTTGGTTAAGAATCAGATGAGCTGGAGCCTGGTAGGATTGAAGAAGACAAATTACAGATGTTTTATAATGATCTTTTATTTGTTTCTTGAATAAATTATTTCCATAATATAGAACTGAAAGATATTAAAAGGCAATGAAAACTTTCTTGTCCAGGTGTCTTGTTCCCCAGGCACCTGTTTTCCCTCCCTAAAGGCAACCACTGATACCAGATTCTTGTATCTTTTCAGAAACGTTTAATGCTTTGCCATATCTGCACTGGCATTTACAGAAATGGAGCTAGTTATACGCATTGTTCTATGCTTTCTTCACATAATGTTTTATCAATTGATCATATCAGTATATATAGAGCTGCTTTATACATTCTTATTATAAAGCTTATGGCATAAAACCTACAGAGTAGAGAAGAAAGCAAGAGGATATAATAGATGTTTTCCCATGCAGAGGAAATAAGAACTGGCCACCAGGTGGGGAAGAGCATCAGGTGTCTGAGCACAGAGTATGGAAGGCAATGACTGAGGAAGGTACCAGGGAGGGTTGTCTGAAGACATCTTGGGATTTAAGATGCCAAAGTGTTGTGTGTATTGTGGCAGAGTACCTGAAAAGTTACTGAAGCCTCTGCTAGGAGAGGGTTGCAAAAATGGCCAAGACTGATCTGGCAGACATAGAGGAGACTGAGGTTTAAAGAAATGCAGCAAAGGGAGCATGGTCTCCCCAGCTGGAGACCATGGCAAAAACTGTGGTAGTATGTCCAGTGCATGAAGTCCAGGGGCACAGCCAGGGGAACTACGTCACAGTAGATGCTGGCACGTGGTGCCAACATGCCAAGGGCCAAGCAGCATCTCAGCAGAGACCAGCAAGCAGACAGAAGAGTATGGAATTTCATACTTACCCACCGATGCCAGAATGATATGGGTCTCCCTAGGAACTTGAAGAAGAGTAGAAGGGAAGGAGAAAATAAGGGGTAGGGAAGAGTCTTAGTTGAAAGCCTAAAGTGACTCAATTTTATTTCAGAAATGACCAAGCAACTACCAATTGGTAAGATGGAGTTTTCCTTTTTCTGTGAAAATGGTGGTGGTGGTGACAGGGAGCTGAGGGTGGGAGGGGCAACTGGAAAAGGGATTTGTGAGATAAGTCAATTTTAGATATAGGCCAACAATTTTCTATACTTGAGATAAACAACTATAAAATTTAAATTTACACTGTCAGCTCATAGGGCTGTTAGAAGGATACAATGAAATTTTGTGTGAAAATGTACAACAATAAATGATTCTGATTTCTATTTCTGACATTAACCTTTCTTTGACTTTTTACCAAAGTTCTTGGGATATAACAGTCTCATAATTCCAGATTTTATTATGTGCACTCACTTCCAAAGAGTATTAGCTTTGAAGTAAGTGAAACCTCAATCCATATTCTACCTCTGTCACCCACTAGGTGTATGAGTTTGGGGAAGTAACTTCTCTGAGTTTCTTTATGGTCTTTATTTATAAAGCATGGTATGATAATAAAAAATTATTTCAGGCAATGCCTGGGTAGCTCAGTTGGCTAGAGTGTCATCCCAATATGCCAAGGTTTCAGGTTCAATTCTCAGCCAGAACACATACAAGAATCAACCAATGAATGCATAAATAAGTGAAATAAGAGAACAACAAATTGATGTCCCTCTCCCCCCACCCCATTCTTCTCTGTCTCTCTAAATCAGGGGTATCAGGCTCATTTTCACTGGGGACCACATTAGCCTCGAGGTTGCCTTCAAAGGGCCGAGTGTAATTTCAACTCCTTAACAGTTAAAGAGTAGCTACATTTATATAGTCCTAAAATTATTTTGGCCCTTTGAAGGCAACCACGAGGCTGATGTGGCCCCTGGTGAAAATGAGTTTGATACCCCTGCTCTAAATTAATAAATTGTGGGTTTCTGGTCAAGATGGCAGTGTAGGCAGACATGGCTCACCTCTTTGCACAACCACATCAAAATTACTTCGGAAATATAGAACAACTATCACTCAGAACTGTAAGAAACTGAGTTGAATGGAAGTCTGACAACTACAGAATTAAAGAAACCACATCCATCTAGACTGGTAGGAGGGGCGCAGATGTGAAAACAGGCTGGTCTCTCAAACACATGTGGCAGATAAAAATTTGGGAGGGATATCTTAGAAGTGAGCAGACCCACACCAGGGCCTTCAGCCTAGGATTCCAGTGCCAGGAAGATAAGTCCCCACAACTTCTGGCTGCAAAAACCAGTGGGGATTGAGTCAGTGGAAGAAAATTCTGGAGCCCCAAGCAGTTCCTTTTAAAGAACACACACATAGACTCACCTACTCAGACTTACTCCCTCTGAGCTCCAATGCTGGGGTGGCAGCTTGAAGGGAACCAGTGGCATACTGGGAGAGGCTGAAGTGTCTGGCATTGGGGTGAGCAGAGGCCACTGTCCCTTTTTTGAGCCTTCCCCCCAAGCGCCATGGAGCTGCCACGGTGCCATATCTGAGATTCCATCAACCTGGTTGACACTGTTTGCCTCACTTAGGAGATCCCCAGAGACTCTGCCCCACCCAACATATAGGCCCACCCAAGCTGTTTTTCCATATAAATGGCTGGTCTTGGCTCCTGCTTCACAGCTTCCTAAATCCTATCAAACAAGCAACAGCTGTTCTCAGTGCACTACCGGCCCCCGCCACCAGCAGCAGCTAGATTAGTTTCATAGCTTGCCTTTGTCTGGGAATCTCCAAACCCTGGACAAGTTGGAGCCTTTTAGATTGCTTTATATCTCAGGCAGAGCAGCCCTGGACAAAACCAGGTGGGGGCTGACCTTGCCTGCACCACCCAGGAACCAAGGCCAGTGCACCCAGTGGACAGCCACAGGCCACTTTGGAGCACCACCACCCTGCCTCTGCATAGCTGATCATCCACAGAGGGTGGAGGTTGGGGGTCAGTGGTCACAGACAATCCTTGTAGCTGACTGGCCTGAGTAAATCCCTCTCATTGACCTGCCAACAGTAATCAAGGATCAAGTACAAGAGGAAAACCTACTCAGCCCACACAAAGGGCACTCCTTGAGTACCCAGCTTGGGTGATAGAGGAGGCTGTGCAACTGGACCCTATAGGCCACCTACCATATCAGGCCACTCTACCAAGCCATGGAGTCAAAGCAGCTCTACTTAATACATAGAAACAAACACAGGCTGACAAAATGAGGAGACAAAGAAGCATGGTCCAAATGAAAGAACAGATCAGAACTCCAGAAAAGTGCTAAATGAAATGGAGATAAGCAATCTATCAGATACAGAGTTCAAAACACTGGTTATAAGGATGCTCAAGGAACTTAGTGAGGATCTCAGCAGCATAGAAAAGATCTAGTCAGAAACAAAGGATACACTAATTAAAATAAAGAACAATTTACAAAGAAATTAGAGTGAATGAAGTCAAGAATGAAATCAATAGTTTGGAACATAAGGGAGCAAAAACAACTAATCAGAAAAACGAGAGGAAAAAAGAATCCACAAAAATGAGTGTAGTATAAGCAGTCTCTGAGACAACTTCGAGAGGTCCAACATTCACATCATAGGGGTGCCAGAAGGAGAAGAGAAAGAGCAAGACATTGAAATGCATTTCACAAAATAATCAAAGAAAACTTCCCCATTTTGGCAAAGGAAATAGACATGCAAGTCCAGAAAGCACAGAGAGTGCCAATCAAGTTGGCTCTCAAGAAGACCAAACCAAGACACATAATTTAAATGCCAAGGGTTAAAGATAAAGAGGGAATCTTATAAGCAGCAAGAGAAAAGCAGAGAGTTACCTACAAAGGAGCTCCCATGAGACTGTCAGTTGATTTCTCAAAAGAAACTTTGCAGTCAAGAAATATTCAAAGTGATGAAAAGAAGGACCTGCACTGAAGATTACTCTATTCAGCAAAGATATCATTTAGAACTGAAGGGCAGATAAAGTGCTTCCCAGACAAGGTAAAGCTAAAGGAATTCATCATCAACAAGCCATTATCATATGAAATATTAAAAGGACTTACTTAAGAAAATGAACATTAAAATGACAACAAACTCATAACTACAAATAACTAAATCTAAAAAATAAAAACAGAAACAAAAACTAAGCAAACAACCAGAAGAGGAACAGAATCATAGGTATGTGAATCATTTGGAGGGTAATCAGCTGTGCAGGGGTGGGAGAGGAAGAGGGAAATGGTGCAGGGATGAAGAAGCATAATTGGTAGGAACAAAATAGACAAGGGTGGGTTAAGATAGTATAGGAAAGGGAGAAGCCAAAGAACTTGTATGTACAACCTGTGGACATGAACTAAGGAGGAGGCTTCTAGAGGGAGTGAGGAGTACTGGGTGGAGGGGGGCAAAGGGAAAAAATTGGGACATATTTTTGTCTCAATAATCAGCATAATCAATAAAATATTGTAACAGCATAATCAATAAAATATACTTAAAAATAAAATCAATCAAAAAACCTAAAAACTATGTTTCAAACATGTATTAGATAAGATAATGAAATATATATAGCATACTGGTCCAAGGTTAATGGATCTACTTACTTTCTTTAAAGTTTTTTAAACATATTTTATTGATTATGCTATTACAGTTGTCCCATTTCCCCCCCTTCATTCCCCTCCACCCTGTACACCCCCTCCCACCCACATTTCCCATCTTTAGTTCATGTCCATGGGTCATACATATAAGTTCTTTGGCTTCCACATTTCCCATACTATTCTTACCCTCCCCCTGTCTATTTTCTACCTACCATCTATGCTACTTATTCTCTGTACCATTTCCCCCCTCTTTCCTCCCACTTCCTTGTTGATAACCCTCCATGTGATCTCCATTTCTGTGGTGCTGTTCCTGTTCTAGTTGTTTGCTTAGTTTCTTTAGGTTTTGCTTTAGGTATGGTTGTTAATAATTGTGAGTTTGCTGTCCTTTTACTATACATGTTTTTTTTTAATCTTCTTTTCTTAGATAAGTCCCTTTAACATTTCATAAAATAAGGGCTTGGTGATGATGAACTCCTTTAACTTGACCTTATCTGAGAAGCACTTTATCTGCCCTTCCATTCTAAATGAAAGCTTTGCTGGATAGAGTAATCTGGGATATATATAGGTCCTTGTCTTTCATGACTTGGAATACTTCTTTCCAGCCGCTTCTTGCCTGTAAGGTCTCTTTTGAGAAATCAGCTGACACTCTGATGGGAACTCCTTTGTAGGTAACTCTCTTTTTCTCTTTCTGCTTCTAGGATTCTGTCCTTCATTTTAATGGATAATGTAATTATGATGTGCCTTGGTGTGTTTCTTCTTGGGCCCAACTTCTTTGGGGCTCTCTGAGCTTCCTGGATTTCCTGGAAGTCTATTTCCTTTGCCAGACTGGGGAAGTTCTCCTTCATCATTTGTTCAAATAAGTTTTCAATTTGTTGCTCTTCCTCTTCTCCTTCTGGTACCCCTGTAATTTGGATGTTGGAATGTTTAAAGATGTCCTGGAGGTTCCTAAGCCTCTCCTCATTTTTTGAGTTCTTGTTTCTTCATTCTTTTCTGGTTGGATGTTTCTTTCTTCCTTCTGGTCCACATTGTTGATTTGAGTCCCAGTTTCCTTCCCATCACTATAGGTTTCCTGTACATTTTCTTTTATTTCACTTAGCATAGCCTTCATTTTTCCATCTAATTTGCAACCAAATTCAACCAATTCTGTGAGCATCTTGATTATCTGTGTTTTGAACTGTGCATCTGATAGGCTGGCTATCTCTTTGCCACTTAGTTGTATTTTTTCTGGAGCTTTGATCTCTTCTTTCATTTTGTCCATTTTTTTTGTCTTGGTGTGCCTGTTTCATATTGAGGGGCAGAGCCTTAGGTGTTCTCCTGGGTGGGGCAATCCAGTTTCTGGGTTGTGACACTGTATGTGGGGCATGGGTCTGAGAGGGAAAAATGGCACTTGCTCCACTCCCTGTCAGATTTCAGTCACTTCCCCTGCTACCCACAAGCAAAATGGGCCCTTCTGGTGCTGATTCCCGTGTGGGTGGGCTTGTGTATGTTCTAACATCCTGTGGGTCTCTCCAACAAACTCTGCTGTTTGGCTGGGAGTCTCTCCCTGCTGCTGAACCCCCACAGGTGTTTTTAATCAGTGGTTTTGAGACTTTGTTTCCCTGTGCTGCGGCCCAGGGTTGCACAGTCTGTCCCGTTCCCCAGTGTTTCCTCCTGGTTTATCTGCATGCAAATGTGGGACTGCCTGCTCCACCAGCTGCCACCTCACTGGGTCTGCCAGCTGCCACCTTGCCTCGAGTCCTCTCTGCCCAACTGCCCGTCTCTGCTCCTCCTACGAGTCTGGATATTTCTTCTTTAACTCTTTGATTGTTGGACTTCCATACAGTTTGATTTTCTGTCAGTTCTGGTTATTTTTGGTTTTTAAATTGTTGTGTCCTTCTTTTGGTTGTGCAAGGAGGCACAGTGTATCCACCCAGGCATCCATCTTGGCCAGAAGTCCCTTTCTTTAAAGTTTAAACTATGTTGTCCAGTTTTTGATTTGGAAAATTTAATCATGTTGTCCTATGTCCTGATTATAGGAGACTGGGCTATACAATGTATGGTTCCTAGTTACTGCTCTCAGGCCAATGGAGTAATATACATCGCACATGCTGTGAAGGAAGCAGGTCTGTGTAATAATAAAACCATTTAAATGTAAAATATACAATATGCAAACAGCAATTTCCTCAAATCTTATTGTAAGACTCAGTATAGGAACTGAATATGGTAATTTCCCATAATCTCCAGATAGAAAATGTTTTGTTTTTAAAGAAACATATTTATCTAAAATCTAACAAATGTTAGATTAACTGTTAAGAAGAAGAAACTGGTGGTACTTCCAGCAAGATGGAGGCATAGGTGGATGCACCGTACCTCCACGCACAACCAAGATTGGAACAACAACAATTTAGAGGCAGAATAACACCCAGAACTGACAGGAAATTTATCTGAATGGAAGTTGGGACAACCAAGAAGTTGAAATAGACCCGTTCATCCAGACCGGTAGGAGGGGCGGAGAGGAGCAGCTGGGCGCAGGGTCATGGTGTGGAGAACAGTGAGGATTGGGCGCAAAAGGCAACCAGGAGCACATAAGGCATCTGGGGCGTGTAAGATCGCAGCGGATAGACCCTGAGTACGCAAGCGGCAGCTGGCAGACCCAGTGAGGTGGTGATTGTGGAGCAGGGCAGAGCTTGCAACCCAGGATCCCAGGGAAGGGACTGAGGTCCCACGGAGAATGGAACTACGGCCATTGTTCCCCCTCAACCCCGCCCCCACATACAACGTCATAATCTAATGACTGGGGTGCCCAGCCCTGGTGAACACCTAAGGCTCTGCCCCTCACCATAACGGGAGCGACCAGACCAAAAAAAAAAGAGAGACAGAGAGACTGAGAGAGAGAGAGATGGCTCAAACGGAAACACAAATCAGTGCCCCAGAACTCATCCTTTTGAGCGACCAAGAGATAGCTAACCTATCAGATGCACAGTTCAAAACACTGGTGATCAGGAAGCTCACAGAATTGGTTGATTTTGGTTGCAAATTAGATGAAAAAAATGCAGGTTACCATAAAAGAAATGAAGGAAAATGCAGAGGGAACCAACAGTGATGGGAAGGAAACTGGGACTCAAAACAATAGGGTGGAACAGAAGGAAGAAAGAAACAACCAACCAGGAAAGAATGGAGAAATAATAATTCAAAAAAATGAGGAGAAGCTTAGGAACCTCCAGGTCATCTTTAAACATTCCAACATCCAAATTATAGGGGTACCAGAAGGGGAAGAGGTAGAGCAACAGATTGAAAACGTATTTGAACAAAGAATAAAGGAGAACTTCCCCATTCTGGCAAAGGAAATAGACTTCCAGGAAATCCAGGAAGCTCAGAGAGCCCCAAAGAAGTTGGGCCCAAGAAGAAACACACCAAGGCACATCATAATTACATTATCCATTAAAATGAAGGACAGAATCCTAGAAGCAGAAGGAGAAAAGTAGAGTTACCTACAAAGGAGTTCCCATCAGAGTGTCAGCTGATTTCTCAAAAGAGACCTTACAGGCAAGAAGCGGCTGGAAAGAAGTATTCCAAGTCATGAAAGACAAGGACCTATATATATCCCAGATTACTCTATCCAGCAAAGCTTTCATTTAGAATGGAAGGGCAGATAAAGTGCTTCTCAGATAAGGTCAAGTTAAAGGAGTTCATCATCACCAAGCCCTTATTTTATGAAATGTTAAAGGGACTTATCTAAGAAAAGAAGATTAAAAAAAACATGTATAGTAAAAGGACAGCAAACTCACAATTATTAACAACCACACCTAAAGCAAAACCTAAAGAAACTAAGCAAACAACTAGAACAGGAACAGCACCACAGAAATGGAGATCACATGGAGGGTTAGCAACTGGGGAGTGGGAGGAGGAGAAAGGGGGAAAAGGTACAGAGAATAAGTCGCATACATTGTAGGTAGGAAATAGAGAGGGGGAGGATAAGAACAGTATGAGAAATGTAGAAGCTGAAGAATTTATAAGTATGACACATGGACATGAACTAAAGGGGGAAAGGTGGGTGGCAGAGGGTGTACAGGGTGGAGGGGAGTTAAGGGGGGAAATGGGACAACTGTAATAGCATAATCAATAAAATATATTAAAAAAAGAAGAAACTATAAAGTAGGTAATGAAATCAACAATATTGATTGATGGTTAAAAATGGCAGATTGAACATACACATATAACTTCATCCCCTTTCAAAACCACACTAAAATACAATATAATATCAAATATTTTATTAAAAATAAAAAATCTAGAAAGAAAAGTAGAATAGAGATTAATGATAATAACCAAAACTTGGAAGGTAGAAGGCATAAAAACTACAGCTAAGTGACCTAGCATACCCAAGCCAGTCGAATCCTAAAGCAGCATTAGGTAAAGCCCAGAAACAATTTTATTTGTACTACAGTTTCAAAAAAACATAGGAATTGGTGGCACTCAGACTTATGAAAGTTGGTTAAAGGTGGAAGTAAGAGGAAGGCTATTTGGAATTCAACCTGAAAATAGTCTTTTACATTCCCTTTCTAAACCTTCACAAGTAGACAAGAACCTCCTCCTCTCTCACCCAGCAGAAGAGTAAATGTTTATTCTTTGAAGTGGGTAAAACAAAAGGTTTCTTAACTGGGAAATTTTGCAGAATTCTGGAGGGCAGAATACTCTGTTGCAGGGGTCCCCAAACTCCGGGCCTGTCAGGAACTGGGTCACACAGCAGGAGGTGAGTTGAATGTAATGTGCTTGAATCATACAGAAACTATCCCCCCGCCCCCAACATGGTCCATGGAAAACCCGTCTTCTATAAAACTGGTTGCTGGTGACAAAAAGGTTGGGGATTGCTGCTCTACTGAAAACAGACTGAATGACATTTTACATGCTGAATATGGAGACTCCCAACACCTCTTCTACTTAGTTTGTAGAATGCCAGTAACCCATTATCTAACCTCTAGGCAAGAGGGTAAAAAATTCTTCTTTGGTGAAGCTAACTGGACTGGAATGGAAGGTATTAACTAAAGTGATATTGGGGTTTCCTGAACAAACAGCATAGTCAGATTTAGGGGATACACAGTTATTAAGCCCCAATTATCTAGGCATTCCCTTTTCTTACTACCATAAATGTGAGCTGACCACAGACAACAACCACTAGATATTTCAGATATCTAAAATGTGAGAGAAAAAGCCTAAAACAAATAAACAGGAAATAGAACTATTTAGAGAAATAAAATTCCCCCAAAATTTACCCTGAAAGACATAAAAGAACTGCATCCATGAAACAAGAACAAGTTAACATTTTTTAAAAAGAGAAACAAAGTATTATGGAAAAATAAAATTATATTAGAAATGAAAACCTCAATGAAATGGTTAGATTATATCCCAGTAAGTAAAGGAACTAAGAAAAAGAATGTAGGAGAGAAAGGGTGAAAAAATTAGAAAACCAATCTAGAGTTTTAACATCCAGATAACAGAAAGAAAAGAGAAAATGAAAAGAAAGAAATCAACAAAGAAGTAATTCATGAAAATTTTCTTGAATTAAAGAATATTAGCTCTGGCTGGTATAGCTCAGTGGATTGAGTGTGGGCTGTAAAACAAAAGGTCACCGGTTCAATTCCCAGTAAGGACACATGCCTGGGTTGCGGGCCAGGTCCCCAGTGGGAGCCACGTGAGAGGCAACCACACATTGATGTTTCTTTCCCTTTCTTTCTTCCTCCCTTCCCCTCTCTCTAAAAATAAATAAATAAAACATTTAAAAAAGAATATTAATTTCTAGATTAAAATAGCTCATTGAGTGTCAGGCCAAATGAATGAAAATCAAACTCCCACAAGGCACAATATAATAGTTTCAGAACTTTGGGACAAATAGAAAACAGTTAAAGTTCCCAGAAATAAAAAATACATAAAACAGAAATTTGATTGTCTTTCAACTTTTCAACACTGGAAGCTAAAGACAATAGAGACAGACCATAAAAACTGAGGTAATAAATTCCAAACCAGAATGTCTGTACTCAGCCACAATATCAATCAAATGTCAGTGAAGCATAAAGACATTTCAGACAGACAAGATCAAAGCTATTGTGAGAATGCTATATCAAAATGAGAGAGTAAAGGAAGAAGGAAAGACACTAAAAAGAGGAGATCCAGTTCAAAACAGGTACAGAAAGGAACCGCAAGGTGATAGTAGACAGAGATCTGTTTCATCTGGGACAGAGGCTACAGCTGAATCAGAAACAAGTGTATAGGAAACCAAGCAAATGAAAAATAAGGCGATTATTAATTTTAGGGAAAGCAGAGAATTAGATACATAATATGGTTAAGCTTAAGCCACAAAATGAATTTATGTAGTTATAAAAGAGAGTTATATAGTTATGTTGTAACTGAATGTTAAACATCAAAATCACGACAGAGCCATCTTGGGAAGATGGTGTGTGTGTGGTGACAGTGCAGGGGACTAAAAAGAGGACTAAGCCTGCGTCTCCCACAGTGCCACGTTCATAGAGTGTATGTGAAGCTGAAAACAGTCAATAGGTACAACCATGTTATTTACAGACATTCTTTTTCATAAACACCAAAGGAAAGAGCAAAAAGAAAAAAAGAAAAAGCGATTGTTTCTGGGAATTGGAAAAATGATGAAAGGAATTCAAAGCAGGGAACTGCTGTTCTTTTCTAAAAACAAGTTTTGTAGGACTACTTGACTTTTTAAAACTATGTACATGTGTAACTTTGATAAACATAAAACAAAACAAAAAAAGCAAAAAATCTATTATTAATGATCTGTGGAAACTTAGTAGGTGTTTATAAATTCTTAAATGTGGCTGTATGAATTACATTATATAACCTTACACGGAAAGTTTCCAGAAAACAGTTGTTGCAACAAACATCTGCTATGGCAGCCAGAATGTGGCAGGTGTCCAAATGTTGCTATTAATTGGTAACAATGAAAATAAAAAAAACCAACAGGCACTGCAGTGGGTTCTGGACTTTCTGGGTTTAAATCTTTAAGTCTAGTTACAAAATCTCGGGCAAGATAATTAAACCTCTTTTTGCTTAAGCTTCCTTATCTGTAAAAAATTTTATTTCATAAGGATTTGTATTAATTGATACATTACTGGAACAATGCTTAGCACAGTGCCTGACATAATGAAGGGCTAATAAATGTTAGCTTATTTTAATTGTTGTCCCAAATTACTAACTCTGGATTATGGTCCATTGTACCTCCTCCCACCTTCTTGCATAGACCTTGGTACATTTTATTTCCCTCAAATTTCTTGTTCAACCATTCTACAGAGATCAAACGTAATTACCACCCTAAAATCAATCATGCATGTTCACTTCAAAACATACACTAGAAATAAATATCATACCTAAAACCACCTCTCTTTTCTTATTCATTGCCGCTTCCCTTTTCCCTTTAAGGAGACTTGAGCAGGATTTCAAACCAGAGACCTATGTTTGGGTAGGTCATTTAGCTTCTTTGAATACCCATTTTCTCACCTATAAGGTGGAGATGATAACATCTGCTAGAGTGGACCTTTGAAGTTGGCCACCCACCATACTTCCCTGCTACTCAATATACAGTTGTATATGGACCTTCCTTTGGACAATCACCTATTTTCTGGCTCTAGAGGTGGGTCTAACTGCCAAAGCTAGTTGAAGGATCTAGTGATTCCACTGTCCACAGTGATGTATCCAAGGTTGGGCACTAAACCAAATAGTAACAGTGATACTAAGAAATAGCAGGGTCACCAAAGTGTGAAGCTGACTTCAGAGCCAATCCAGAGGGAAAGAGTTGGAGGCCTAAAATTGGCGTTTTTAAAAATGACTCCATCCTATGAACCAAAATATCCCTTTTTAGCCCAGCCTCTGTGTGTGTGAGTGACATGAGAATAGGAAAAGGAAGAGGAGGGTGGAAGAATGTTCTTCAACTGCAATCAGATGAGTCTTTTTTTCCTGATTTATTTATTTTTGTTTTTTTCAAGTACAGTTTTCTGCCTTTTCCCCCAGCCCTCCCCACCATCCCAGCCCTCTCCACCTTCCTCCCCCATTTCACCCCCCCCCTTGTTATTATTGTCCACATGTCCATATGTCCTTTAATTGTTCCTGTAAACCCTTCACCCTTTCCCCCTTTATCCCCTCCCCTCTCCCTTCTGATCACTGTCAGCCTGTTCTCAATTTCAAATGAGTCTTAACTCCTATCTACCTTATAAGTATTATCTCCACTGTTTCTAGAATCAGTCAACTATTTTGAGATAATATAAAAATATTTGGTAAACATAAATCAGTATGCAAATGTTAATTGTTGTCACAATTTTTAGTAACACGAATCAAAATTATTCAGAAAGCAAACTGTGCCCTGAAACAATTACTTATTTTTGCAAAAATCAAAGTACCCTGTTAAGAGTTTGGACATGGTAGATATTATTTATGAACATCTATTTTGTATAAAAATGTAAAAATGTACAACTGTTGTTCATTTCAGGTCATGTTTGTGACAACTGCTCAGATGGCTACCCCATCCATCAGACTTAAAAGGTTAGGCCAGTATCCCCCCCACCTCTATTTCACCCTTTGAAATTTATGCTTCATAAACCTGTTTAAATCCTTTTATAATATGTATTCTGTACTAATTACTTATGAGAGAATTTTATCAGACTTAATTAGTAAAATCTGGGGTAGTTCATTTTATTATTTATAAATAAAACACTAATTAAAGGGAAATTGAAAAAGTACCTAGTCTCTATAAGAGCTGATTTTATAAACTTGTAAAACAAAATACTTTGAAGTCAGAATAAAAACTGGAAGTAAATGGATATTCCAGATGAGCTCAAAGGCTTTAAAAAGGCATTTGTTTTCTTGAATGGATCTATCTCTTCCTGTCTATAGGATTAATTTGACTAGAAATTCATTTTTTTTTCTAGCTAAATGAGAAGTAAACTTTAGCTCCACTACTGTTTCATTTCTCAGAAACTGAATAAGTGCAGGTGAAATAAATGCTGCTTACAGTATTTGCTCCATCTGACATGTCCATGCTCGTATCTCTAGATTAGGCTCCTTTGGGTAAAAGATCAGATAATCAGGCAACGAGGATGATTTTTGGTCTCACACTTTATTATCATTACCGGTCAGCAACAATGAATATAATAATGAAAAAATCATGAACATCATTGCATACCATTTCTCATTATGAAAAATAACCAATAAAAATGAAAAAGCTAAGCTTTAGTTGCACTTTTTTAAAGAAATAAAATGAAATAAGAATGATATTCTCTAATAAAAAACAAGTTACCACATAGGGGTCATTAGTAAAAATTTAATACTAATTCAAAAAGTATTAGACTAATTATTTGTCAGGAAACATCATAAAATGCTTAAATTCCAGCCCAATAAAACAAACTCTCTAATAAACCACAGTTACAAACTGCGACTATGAAGAGTCTGGCGTTGGATGAGTTTTGTCCTTCAAAATGGTTGCCGCGGGAGGCCATCACCCAAGCCTAAAAATGCTAAAATTGTTCAATATATTTGGGAATTTCTCTTTTGTACTGGCTTTACAATGAGCCTTTGCACCTCACAAGACCCCCTGTTATTTTTGACCCTAAAAGGCCTACATAATTTTTGACCCACTAAGCTTAGTTTGATATGCCACTTAGTAGGTTTTTTCATTCAGATAAAACTAGTGTGTGTATATGCAAAACAGTGTATCAAGGAACAAAAACAATTCTATAAATATTTTGTGCAAAGGCAGTATACATAGAATAAGTCTACAGTTTTCAAAGTGATACTAAGAAAAAGTCAAATAAAATAAATTTTAAATTTTCTGCTTGCCACTTTCCCTACAATAAAATTTCAAATTAGGAATAAAATAGTAGTCTGAATATGCAGATCTAATATATTAAATTGCAGACTGTGAGGTTAAATTTTTAAAAAAGAGCAGCTCCTAGAAATTAATTCAATTTAACAAACATTTATTGAGTGTATTCTATGTATCCAGAGTAGTACTAGGAAAGAGAAAAAAACAATACACGGTCCAGGCCCTCAAGGCATTTATAAACTAGTAGACAAGGAAGTTATATACAATAACCACTACAGCATTCTACTTCAATTCTAGACTTGAATAGCTAAATGAAATCTTAGTTATATAAGTTAATTTACATCCAAACACTTTAATTTATATTTCCTTATGCCTGTCCTGTTACCACTAGCATTTTGTACCTTTAGAAACACACATCACATTAAACTGTACAAATTTGTTTATATACCTGCATCCTAGCCAGGCTATGAACTCCACTGCAGCAAGAAGTGCAGGTCATCAGCACAATGTCTAGGGTAGCATACATGCACAACAACTCTGTGAATCATAAGGACTGAAGCATAAGGCAGGAAGTTAAATGTAATATTGTTGAAAGAAATGCAAAGAGGTATGAGAAAACAGAGGATTACAGATAGAGAGAACAAGCCAGTATCATTACATTTCCAAATGTTCTGACCGACTGCTAGATGTACGAGCAGTGTGGGGAAGACTAGGGAGAAAAATACCTAGACAAGTTAGTAGCGATCTGAGTGGGTCTGCTTATCCAGACCTGTATAACTGGGGGACCAATACAGGTGCCGTTAGAGATTGCCCTTGGGAATCTGTCTGCATGACTGAACAAATTTCAAATCTCTATACCATTTTAGAAAAATGTAAAACACTGTTTACTGAATGGTGTTTCATGGAATAATATACTCTTAGAGAAATGTAATACATGCTGTCAAATCCCAAATAATCTGACCATGAAACCTTTTATTGATGAAATTCCTATTCATATGTAATCTGACCATGAAACCCTTTATTGATGAAATTCCTATTCACATGTCAGTTTGGAAGATAATATAATTTTCCTATGTTTAATATGTAAGGTAACACTATATTTTAACTTAAAATCTGAGCCACCAAATGGTTCTATTTCAAGTATTAAAATATATTATTATTGGGAACAACTAAATACCCATTATTTGGTAGCAAACAGAGGATATGAAATAAAATCATAATAAATAAGAAATTACTAATATAAGTTTACTTTTTTCTTTTGTTTTGAATTTATTGAAGTGACATTAGCTCATAAAATTATATAGGTTTCAGGTATACTATTCTATAATACATCATCTATACATTGTATTGTGTGTTCACTACCAAAACTCCTTCCTTCACCATTTATCCCCCTTATACCTTCTTATATCTCCCTCCACCTCCTTTCCCTCTAATAATCACCATATTGTCATCTGTGTTTTTGAGTTGGGTTTTTTTGTTTAGGCTTAATCCCTTCACCTTTTTACCCAGGCCTGCAACCCCCTCCCCTTGGAGAGATGTCAGTGTGTTCTCTGTCAATGAGTCTGTTTCTGTTTTGTTAGTTTAATGTGTTTATTAGATTCCACATATGAGTGAAACCATATGGTATTTGTCTTTCTCCAACTGGCTTGTTTCACTTAACACAATGCTCTCTAGGTCTATCTCTGCTGTTGCAAAGAATAAGATTTCTTTCTTTTTTTAATCCTCATCTGAGGATATGTCTTTATTGATTTTTGAGAGAGACAGGGTGACAGGAAGAGAAAAATATTGATGTGAGAAATAAACATGGATCAGTTGCCTCCCATATGTGCCCTTACTGGGGCTCATACCTGCAACCTAGGCATGTACGCCAACCAGGAATTGAACTTGCAACCTTTAGGAGTATAGGATGATGTTCCAACCAACTGAGCCACCTGATCAGGGCAAGATTTCCTTGTTTTTTATGCCTGCCTAGTATGCCATTGTGTCAATCTACCACAGTCTTTTTATCCACTGATGTGTCCTTGGATGGTGTCCTTTTATTTTATATACCCACAACTACAAGAAATATTTTATTGTTCTAAGTTGAATGATTTAGACTGCAGTGGGACTTAGTGAAATAAACATAAAGTTTGACTTAGATATAATACCTTAAAAACATCAAGAAACAGGAAACAAAATAAATGTCCATAAATATGGGAACAGCCAAATAAATTCTGGTATGTCCATAACACACACTATATTGCAGTTATTAAAAAATAAATCAGAGCTATCTCTGCAAAGCGTAACAGAGTGAGAAATACAAGCTGTAAGTATATATGTTTGTGCTAACATTTTTTAGGGCAATTAACAAAATTTCTCTCTCTCTCTCTACACTGGTGTGAGCGTGCACACACACACACACATACATACACACACACGGTCTGTCCAGGAGGTATCTAGCCATATAATATGAAAAAGAGAGATATTTACTGAAGAAGATAGAAGGGACAAGAAATACTGTACATAGGACAATGACAAGTAGGACCCTTCAAAGTAGGACCTGGGGACCTCACATAGTTCTCCCAATGGCTATCAACTGCCCCATTGTATTTTCCTGAATCTCATCAATGGTCTGAAATCTTTTACCTTTCAAAGGTGATTTTATTTTTGGGAAAAGCCAGAAGTTGCGGGACACCAAACCTGGGCCATAGGGGGCTGCGTCACCTGGGTGATTTGCTGTTTCGCCAAAAAACTCTGCATAAAATGTGATGCATGAGCAGGTCTTGCTGAAGCTGCCAGTCACCAGCTGTCGATAGTTGTGGCCTTTTGAATCATCTGTCTTCCACAGAGGAATGTTCAAGCTTAACGCAAAATCTGATGCAGATTCATTACTCTACTTGCTCAATCATTTTGAATGTAGTGGCCACACAGCACACATGCTCACTCAACGACATCTACCACCCCCACTGAGTACTACAGTGAAGTCATCATTGTTCATGAATGTGCAATCCAGTCCACGCTCCTTGGCTGCCAGTTTATGTTGATGTCATGTAAACTGTTCTCATTATATTAACAATGGCTAGACTTTTTCTGGACAGACCTTGTATGTACAGGGGTGGTTGTAGGTACTTGTTTTTCATCACTTTGATATTTCTTGCCAATCTCTTCTGGTCTGCAACCTGCAAAGTTTCTTTTGAGAAATCAGCCAATAGTCATATAGGAGCTCTCTTACAGATAACTAAGCACTTTTCTCTTGCTGCTTAAGATTCTCTCTGTCTTAAACCTTTTACATTTTAATTGTGTCTTGGTGTGGGCCTCTTTGGGTTCATCTTATTTGGGACTCTCTGCACTTCCTGGACTTTTATGTCTATTTCCTTCACCAGGGTTAGGAAGTTTTCAGTAATTATTTTTTCAAATAGGTTTTCAATTTCTAGCCCTCTCTCTTTCTGACACCCCTATGGTATGAATGTTGGTATGCATGAAGGTGTCCCAGTAGCCTCATTTTTTCTGGATTCCTTGTTTTCTTTTTGGCTTCTGATTGGGTATTTTTTGCTTCCTTATATTCCAAATTGCTGATTTGATTCTCAGCTTCATCCACTCTACTGTTGATTCCCTGTAAATTATTCATTTCAGTCAGTGTAGCCTTCGTTTCTGACTAGTTCTTTTTTTATGGTTTCCATGTCCTTTTTTATGCTGCTGAAGTTCTCACTAAATTCATCTACTCTTCTCCTAAGTTCCCTGAGCATTCTTACAACCAATGTTTTTAACTCTGCATCTAGTAGATTTCTTATCTCCATTTTGTTCAGTTCTTTTCCTGGAGTTTTGTTCTATTCTTCTATTTGGCACATTTTGGCAGCCTCTTTGTATTTGTTTCTATATATTATGTAGAGCTGCTACATCACGTGGGCTTGACAGAGTAGCCTAATGTAGTAGGTATCCTGTAGGGTTCAGTGGCACAACCTCCCTGTTCACTTGAGCTGGGCACTCTGGGTACAACTCCCTCTTCCACCCACCCTGTGAACTGGGTACACCATCCTGTTGTATTTGAGCCATGATTGCTGTTCACATGTGAGTTCCAGTCTGATCAGGTGCAAGGATTGACTGCAACCACCATGGAGGATCAGCTGTGCAGAGGCCCACTGCACAGAGACTTACTTCAGTGGGGTTCTAGTGCCTACTGAGTCTACCCCTTGAGTGTGTTACTTATAAATGTGGCTGGTTGGTGCTTCAACATGGTCTGAATCTGTCCACTGGTTGTAATGACTCAGGTCTTCTGGGAGGCGCTAGCCAAGTTGAGCCACTGCCTGTATTCTGCCTGAAGACACAAGGCATGAGCTATAGTGATCTGTGGATGGCTGCTATTTGTGCTGGGCTTGGAGGTGCCTAGGAGAGGCCAAGATGTGAATCAAGGTGGGTTGCTACTAATGCCAGGCCTGAAGACACTTAGTGAATAGTATCAGGCACTCATAGGCCAGGTGATGCTTTTTTTTGAGATTTTAGGCAAGTCTGAAGCATGAGTCAAGACAGGCCATGCATATGGAAAAATCACTGGAAACAGTTTGGGAGGGCCCACAGGTTGAGTGGGGTGGAATCTCAGGGAATCACTGGGGCACAGGGATTGACAGGGAACAGAGTGAGCCAGGTCTATGGAGACTTATATGGCACCTGCCTGACTAATCTGTGTGTTGGGGGAGGGCTCAGAAAAAAAAAGAATGACTTCTACTGGCACTTCTGTCTGGGAAAAAGCTGCATCTCCAGCTCTCATCCTAATGCCAGACAATTCAGTTCCATCCAGTATGCCCCTGATGCCTTTTGAGCTGCTGCCCTAGTATTAGAACTCAGAGTGAATGAGTCTGAGTAAGTCTGTAGGCAGGGTATTTTGTTTTTTAAAATTATATTTTATTATGTTATTACAGTTGTGCTGATCTTCCCTCTTTGCCCTCCTCCACCCAGCACCCCCTACTCCCTCAGGCAATTCCCCCACCATTGTTCGTGTGCAGGGGACATACGTATAAGGTCTTTGGCTACTCTATTTCCTTTACTGTATTTTTACATCCCCATGGCTATTCTGTAACTACCTGTTTGTACTTCTTAATCCCCTTACCTCTTCACTTATTCTCCCCCTCCCCACTCCCATCTGGCAACCTTGCGGCAACTTCTTTTTTCCTTCTTTTAAGAATCTCTCTGTATCTTTAACCCTTGACATTTAATAATAATGTTTTTTTTTTTTGGAATGGATCTCTTTGCATTAATCACAATTGGGTCCCTCTGTGCTTCCTGGACTTGCATGGACTTTCCTTCACCAAATCAGGGAAATATTTTTTTCACTATTTTTTTCAGATAGATTTCCAATTCCTTGCTTTTTCTTTTCTCCTTCTGGCCCCACTATGAGGCGAATGTTGGACCTATTAAAGTTATCCCAAAGGCTGTTTATACTATGCTCATTTTTTTGCATTCTTTTTTATTCTTCTTGTTCTGATTTTTTTTTGCTTCCTTAAGTTCCAAATCATTGATTTGATTCTCAGCTTCTACTGTTGCTTTCCTGTAGATTGTTCTTTATTTCAATTAGTATATCCTTCATTTCTGAATGGATCTTTTTCATGCTGCTGAGTTCTTCACTAAGTTCCTTGAGCATCCTTATAACCAGTGTTTTGAACTCTGCATCTGATAGATTGCTTATCTCAATTTCCTTTAGCTCTTTTTTCTGGAGTTTTGATCTCTCTTTCATTGGGCCGTGTTTCTTTGTCTCCTCCTTTTGGCAGCCTCCCTGTGTTTGTTTCTATGTACTAAGTAGAGCTGTTTTGACTCTGTATCTTGGTGGTGAGGCCTAATGTAGTAGGGTCCAGTGGCACAGCCTCCCCTATCACCCAAGCTGGGTACTCAAGGTATGCCATCCATGTGGGCTGAATATACCCTCCTCTTGTAGTTGATCCTTGATTGCTGTTGGTAGGTCAATGGGAGGGATTTACTTAGGCCTGTCAGCTGCAAGGACTGTCTGTGACCAGTGACGTCCAACCTCTACCCTCAGTGGAGGATCAGCTGTGCAGGGGCAAGGTGGTGGTGCTCTGAAGTGGTCTGTAGCTGTCTACTGGGTGCACCAGCCCTGGGACTTCCTGGGTGGTGCAGGCCAAGGTCAGCCCCTACCTGTGTTTTGCCTGGGGCACCCTGCCTGAGCTGTAAAACAATCTGAAATGGCTACAACTTATTCTGGACTTGGAGAGTTCCAGGCAAAGCCAAGTTGTGACTCTAATCTGGCTGCTGCTAGGGCTCACTAAAGCCAAGGTGGGCAGGCTATTTTAGAGGAATTCCCTGGGACTCGAACAGCACTCGGTCTTACCCAGCCACAATCCCTGATGGTTTTTACAGCCATAAATTATGGGGACTTGTATTCCTGGGACTGGAATCCTGGGCTGGAAGGACTGGTGTGGGGCTGGGACTCCTTTCTTCTCAAGGAAGACCTCCATAGCTGAGATATCCCTCTCCATCTTTATCCCCCCACACATGGATATCCCTTTCCAGTCTCCACCCTTCCTATCAGTCTCAATGGGGCTTGTATTTTATATCTTCAGGTGTAGGATTTCTGTTCAGCTATATTCCAGGCAGTTCTAAATGATGGTTGTTCTGTAGTTTAGTTGTAATTTTGATGTGGTTGTGGGAGGCTCTCTTGACCAGAAGCCTCATCACAATATTAAAAAGTCTCTTTGGACCCTCCCTTACCCTCTCTCTGGAATCAGTGGGCATGTTCTTGGGTGAAGATTAAAATAAAATAAGATAAAATAAAATAAAATAAAGTCTTGTTTGAGTTTGTTAATTTCTTTTTCAAATGTCCACAGAGTGTTTATGGCACCTAATAAAACTATATTTATTTGATAAAAGTAAATTTTTTGTTATAATTAATTTTTTATAATAAAAATAGAGAGAAATATATCTAAATCTACTCAGAATGAGCCAACTCAATGATATACTGTACATTATGGTATGTTACAGTGCACTAATAAGTTTTAACAGGGTGAACCAGAAGAAATTACTGGTTTTAATCATTTTTCATTTTAAAAAGTGGTATTTCCACATATGATCTCACCTGTAAGTGGAACCTAATCAACAAAACAAGCAAGCAAAATATAACCAGAGAGACAATGAAATTAAGAACAAACTGACAGTAATCAGAGGGGAGGTGGGAGGGGGTAAAGGAGGGAAAAGGGGGAAGGGTTGTCAAGGAACATGTATAAAGGACAGATGGACAAAGCCAAAGGGGGTAGGATTGAGGGTGGGAGGTCGGGATGGTCGGGGTGGGGGGGAGTAGTGGGGGGATGGAAAATGGAGACAACCGTACTTGAACAACAACAACAACAACAAAAGTGGTATTTTCATATGTTCCACCTAATATTTCCTTAAAGTAGTTTAGATAAAGAATATGCATTTTTATTAATGAAATTATCTACTTTGTTAGTCAAAATAACCAAGAAATACTGTGGAAAAATAAAGTCAAACAAAGTCACTCATGAAATAACACTCTGGAACCTGGAAAACTGTCTCTGCCTATAACCTCTGGTTTCTGTCCTTGCCCTTGCTGTGCTGTTGTGATGAGCAGGCTGGCCTGATGGGTGACCTTACAGGCTTCTCCCTACCGACTTTACATATATTAGCCACCACAGGCCTTGCCCTTCTTTGGAATATTGCTTTTTAAAGTATGATTGGAAAGGTTTTGTGGAAGGGTAAACTTATTCTCCAGAAACTTAAAGGCCTTTGACTCTGTAAATGAATGAAAAACCAAACTGTTATATTTACCAATGAATGCTGTTTGCAGTGACTTGGGGATCTGCTGAAATTTAGAAAGTGTACAAAATCAGTAGCAGCCCCAATTATTTGGCTGACCACCTGCAATCTGGCTATCTACGATCATCATTTCAGTCTCTCAAACAAAATACAAATAGTAGATTCAAACTTAGTTTTGACTAGCTCTTGAAATAAATACATATAATATGTAGTCATGTATAAAAATAATAAAATAAAAAGACTATTAGCATGTTTTACTGTGGTATATTCCTTTTTAGTTTTCATTTTTAGTTTTTAATGAGTAATATAAAAGGTACCCCAACTTGTCAAAGAAAACCAGAACTGCTTTAATACCTGAATATCAAAAAATCTGATAAAAATTATATGAAATTAAATGGACTTGATAAATTTAAGTCTCTTTATTAATATTAGTTATTAATAATAGCAAGAAACATGGAGAAAATATTGCCCTGCCCTGTTCTGCATCTTATTTAACTTCCAGAGTTAAAGGGTCATGTGGTGGGAGAAGGGAGGTCCTCACTTTGGATTGCTCCAAAGGGAAAAGTTTAGGGGTAGTAGGAAGACATGTCCAGGAAGCAATGATCACATCGGAGCTGTGTGGAACCTCTTAATTCTATAAGCAAAGCTCTCAAATCTGAGTAAAATCACAAGTATCTCCTCACCTTCAATTTGTTCTTCAGACTACTATAATTTTTTAGAATATACTAATCCAATCATCACATAGGACAACTGGAAACCTTCATTATCTTCACATTGTTCTTAAACTTAAATTAAAAATGTCTTCACATGACCTTGCAGCTCTAATATGATCCAGTTACTTCATTCCCCTAACAACTGTCTATCCAGTGACACTTTTCACTAACTAGTTCACTTTATCTTTTAGCTGTATTGTCCCTTCAGTCCCTGATATTCTCTATGTTCCTTCCAGCCACATGGCTTCCTGCCTAGAATATTCTTTCCTTCCCTCTTGACAGACTTAACCCATATTCTACCGGCAATTAACTATAAGACAGTATGATTTATTGCTATATTAGCCTGTGAATGAAGTGCTATCAGGGGTACTGAGAGGTGATTATTCTATTAGGCATCCCTATATCTTAGTTATCAGTAACAGAAACTAACCCAGTGTAATTTCAGCAGAAAATAAATGTATTAAAAGATATGAAGCTAGAGAATCAGCTTTGGAGGCTATGAGCCAGGAAAAGAAGCTGCAGTGTGCAGTGCTCCTACTTGGAAGTTGCAAGTTGGATGTGGTCACTAGAATAACTTTTCTCTTATATTTGCAACTGGAAGTAGCTGCTGCTACTACTACCTTTTCCAGAAATGGAATCTGTAGGTCTCTTTTTCCAAGACTAGCTTTTGCTTCAAAGCCTGTGGTGTGCATGCTTGATTGTCAGTCTTGCTTACTCATGCTCAATGTGTGAGGAAGGCTAGGATAATAAGTGGTTGGCATTCTGAACCTCTAATGTAGGAACTATATCTAATTTATAAGGCTGGAGACATCATAAGCACAAAAAGAGGGCCCTATACTTATTAGCCAAGAACAACAACATATATCCACTGGATTAAGAATGGAGACGGAATTGAGTAAAACTTTTAAGATATGGTAATATTTTAGTTTTAAGATCTCTCTCTGTCTCTCTCTGTAATGTAAAGTGAAAGCAAGAGAGAGAGGGAAAAAAACTGTAGGGAGAGAAAAAAGCACAGCAACGGTTCTTAAACAGCTTTACAATCAATTGAAGAGTTTTTAAAAAATAATTGCACATGAAGATTCTGATTCAATAGGAGTAGATTTGGGCCCTGGATTCTTACATTATTATTAGGACACTATTCCAATCACTTGGTTAAGCACCTCTGATAAAAGCATGGGCATGTGAAATAGATTATATGCTTGGAGAATGCAGCAAGTAGCTGGCCTAGTATAAATGGAGCACAGGCAGAGATGAGGGAAGACAGGTAAACTGTGGCCAAATAGGAAAGATTATGAATGACTTCTTAAATAGTTTGAAGTTTATTCTACAATAAACTTATTCTACAAAATATCTTCTTATTGAAGATATTTTTTAAAAATGAGAATGGTACAACACAAGGAATTACTAACCCTGCATGTGGGTGAAATATTACTGGGTTGGCCACAAAGTCTGTTTAGTTTTTTCCATAAAATAAAACATTTTCCTTTTCACCAATAACTTTATTGGTTTGGATATTGTGAGTGTGTCAGCTGTCTCTCATGTGGTAGAATACTGATTACTCTCAATGTCTCAATCTGATCGCTATCAACTTCAACTGGTTTACCTGATGGTGGAGCATCAGCAGCAAAAAATCTCCAGCAAAAAACTTTGCAAACCACTTTTGACATGTTCAATTGGTCACAGCACTTTCTCCATACACTGAACAATCTTTTTTTTTTTTTGCATTTCACTTACATTTTTACTTTTCTTGAAATAGTAAAGCATAATACACCAAAAATGTTGCATATTTTATTCCATCTTCAATATTAAAATGGCTACACAAAAATTCACCAACTTTGTAAGTTGTTTTAAAAATGCATGTTGATATGATAGTTATCACAATACAATCTAACAAAATTGTTTTGAGTGAAGTTAAAGATAACTGAGCACCTCTAGAGACATCTTACAGATAAAACAAAACAAAACAAACTTTTTGGCCAACCCAATATATAACACTTTAGTGGACAATATAAAATAACTTGATATCAATTATGAAATAAAACAGAAAAAAGATATCCCCAGGAAAATGGAATAAAACGGAGTCTTTTATCCTTTTATGTATCTTGTATGTAGGTGCCTAAAGGCTTAGACAAATGGTAGGTCCAAAGATCTTTTCCTTCCATTTTCTTGGGCAAATTGGAGTGGAGGATAGTAGTCAATGGAGATTGGGTGAAGTGAAGAGAAAATTCTTAAAATTCTTTAACTTCAGAATTAAGCTGAAAATTTAACTTTATAACTTTTAAAATTATAAATAACTTTAGAGAAAGCAACTTCAAACAAAGGACAGAGCAAAGGTCTTTTGCCAGTGGAGCTCTGGGAAGGGAATGGCTGTTGGGGAAGGAAGGAGGGCCTGGTCTGGCCTGGGTTAACTAGGGGATCATCTTTTCTCAGAAGAAGGGAAAAGTTTCCCAATCCCTCTTTTGTTACACTGGATGTAAAGAGAGGCAATGACATCACAAAAGAATGAGATAGGCTGTGATCCTGCATTGCTTATTCCTTTTCATTACTTATGACCTACAAAATGTCATCTATATAAACAGGTGACCGTAAGTGAGGTTGCATCTATTCATACATATTGGCTTTAATTCTATACATATATTATTGATATTTGGGGATGCTGTAATTCATAGCTTTGTAGTGTAGAAAGTGGTCTTTGGCAGGATGATGGTGACTTCTAGAACTATAACCAATATGTTAATAAATTATAAATCACAGAGTAATAAAGATTCTTCTGAGAACAAGTGAGAGTTTGATAGGATACCATCTGAAAGTTAACAGACCACATCACTTCCAGAATGGATGAGGAGCTCACCAGTGAAACAACTGTTAACTGGCAACATTATAAAAAAATGATCACTTAAAACTTCTGAAAATTGTCTTAAGGGCACAAAGCAAATGAAGAAACATTCATGCAAGACAATTTACTCAGTCATGGTAAGAACAGTGGTGGACAGTGGCACTTGAATCTTGACCCAGTCCCTCCATCACCCCTACCCTCCAGCTCAGCATGACATAGATTTCACTCCAGATAGATGTGTTAAGGGTACCCAGGTCCCAGTCAATGGCTCTGGTATGTCCCAGAGAAAAGCAAGCCATCAACATTTCTCATGACCCTAGCTATGTGTTACAGAGACTAAATTCCAGCAAGTACAGCTGTACCCAGGGGCTCCCTTCCTGTACCCAGTCTTCACTGTAAGTTTTATTCAAGGTGAGGCAGGCTGACAACAGTGGGTTCCGACATCCTTGCTCCAGCTGAGTCTAGGAACGCAAGTTCTACTCCAGCAGGGCAAGCCAAGATCAGAGACTACTGTCCTGCTGATTTCCCTGCACATAAAACACAGATGTTATTTCAAGAAAAGTGGGCCCTGTCTCTTCTCTAGATTTACAGTAAAGGCTTAACGATTGTGCTCATGGGGAAGAACAGGCCATAAAAGCAGAGCTCCCAAGCTTTCCCCCAAAGAACTGACTTTCTATAAAACTTGTGTGGGAAAGTTCAAGCACAAGGAGGGTCTTGAATCAATGGAAACTTCGCTGGTAAGCAAGTAAGAAGAAACAAGAAACTCTATGAGACAAATAAGCAAAATGGTAGGCCACATTGTGAACAACAGGCAATGACTAGATTTATCCGTTAGTAAACAAAATAAGAAATGCCCCAATAAAATGGAGGTACAAACAAGAAAAGGCACAACTAAGAAGAGTTCTCCTGGGGTCAGGACAAACTTCAAAGAGTGGCCTTGAACACTGTTCTAGCAAAGGTGCCATAACTTAATTTGATCAGCCTCTGGAGTAATTTTAGTCCTTGGGCTTATAAAAAAAATAGAGCATTCCACTTGAAATCACTGAAGCTTAACAGACATGTGAGATACCAACAGAAGCAGATAGCACATCCAAGTTCAGGGAAAAAGACAGTCAAAGGTAGCTCTGTTCTAACTACTGTCATTCAGGGATGACCGTGTGCATGGGCACATCTGAACACTGAGGAGTATTATCAGAAGCTTGATATCATGGAGGCAATAAACTGCATTAAAATACTTTAAAGACAAATAAAATAGTCACTAGACAAACAAAGAACAAAAAGTCCTAGGATCAGTATCTAGAATTATTATAATATGCTATACAAAATGTACAATTTTACAAAAATTTATGAGACATGCAAAAAATAATAATGACAAAAAAGGGGGGGAAAATGAACAAAAATTGCCTGTGAGAGTCCGGATGTCAGAAAACAAAGACTTCAAAGGGGCCATTATAAACATGTTCAAAGAACTAAAGCAAAATGTGATGACAATGTTTTAATACATATAGATTACTAAAGAGGTAAACATTGTATTAAAAAATGAAAATTCTGGACCTCAAAAGTCTAGTCTAATGATTTATATAAAAAAATCATTAGAGGGATTCAATAGTACATTTAAATTGGCAGAAGAATGAATCAATGAACTGGAAGATAGATCAACAGGGATAATGCATTCTGAAGAACAGAGAAAAAAAGTTAAAAAAATGGAATAGTCTTTAGAGAAATGTGGGACACTACTAAACACACCAACATATCCATAGCTGGGAGTACTAGAAGGACAGGAGAAAAAGGACTAGAGATATTATTCAAAGAAATTATTCATAGAAGCTAGAAACTTCTTAAATTTGATAAAAAGTAGAACTGATACATCTAAAAAGTTTAATGAACTCCAAATGGGACACACAGAAATCCACACTGAGACGCATCATAGTAAAATGTTTAAGACAGAGACAAAGACAAAGTTTGAAAGCAGTAAGAAAAAAAAACTCATCACATATCAGAAAAGCCCAATATCATCAGGTGATTCTTAAGAAATAATGAAGGCCAGAATGCAGCAGGATTATATAATCAAAGTGCTAACAGAAAAAAAGAAAAAATCCAAACGCCTGCCAACCAAAAACTTGTATCTGGCAAAACTAATTTTTGACAATGAAGATGGAATAAATATGTTCCAAAAATAAACAAAAACTGAGAGAAATCATTGTTAGCACACCTACATCACAAGAACTACTAAAGAAAGTTCTTCAAGCTGAAAGCAAGTGACTGCAGGTGGTGATATGACTCCAAACAAAAAGTTGAGCACTAGTAAATGAAATTATGGAATTATAAGAAAGCATAAATGTGATTTTTTTCTCCTACTTGATTTAAAAAGGAATTGTAGAAAAACAATACTGTAGGGTTACATATTGTTGGGTTCTAACATATACAAATGCAATATATTTGACAATAATAGCACCAAGGAGGTGTGGGTGGGAGCAAATCTGTATTGGAGAAAGAAATGACAACAGATTTTAACTCAAACCCACAGGAACAAATACAGAGCATTAGAAATGGTAAACAGGAAGGCTAAAACAACAAACTCTATACCTCTGTACTTGCTCTTCTTTCTTCTCTTATTTAAAATACATAAAGTTATTTAAACTAATAATCACATCAATGTTTTGTTAGGTTTGTAAATATACAGATGTTAGTGCAAAGCAATAATGGCACAAAAAAGAGAGAAAAGAAAATAGAGCTATATAAAAACACTATTTTTAGTTTCACTGGGAATAAGTTAGTATAAATGTGAAATAGAATGATAAGATAAGATGGTAATTCCTAGAGCAATCACTAATAACTAAAAAAATCATTACTTATTTCAAAACAAGAAGTAAATAGGAATAAAGAAACGAAAAAAGATGAGACATTAAAAACAAATAATGAAATGTCAGGTACAAATCTAAATATCTCAGTAACATTAAATATGAATGAATTAAATCTATCAAAAGGCGGAGATGGTCAAACTGGATTTAAAAATATTCAATATATGCTAAAATGAGACAATTTGCATTTTATTTATTTTCAATGTTTAAATATGCTGACATTCAATATTATTTTATATTAGTTTCAGGTATACAGCATACTGATTGGGCACCTATGTAACTTAGGAATTCATCACCCTGATAAGCCTAGTACCCACCTGGCACCATACATAGTTATTATATTATTACTGAGTATATTCCCTATGCTGTATTTTACATCCCTGAGACTATTTTACCATGCCAATCTGAACTTTTTAAACAAAAATTATTTATTTTTAGATGAAGGGGAAGGGAGGGAGAAAGAAAGGGAGAGAAACATCAATGTTTGGTTGCCTTTCTCAAGCCCCATACCAGGGGACCTGGCCTAAAACCCAGGCATGTGCACCAACTGGGAATTGAACTGGTGACCCTTTAGTTTGCAGCCTAGCGCTCAAACCACTGAGCCACACCAGCCGGGCCCCAATCTGAACTTCTTAATGCCGTCACCTATTTCACCTAAATCCTGTGCTGCCTTTCGATTTGTCAACCATCGATGTGTTCTTTGAATCTATGAGTCTGTTTCTGTTTTGTTTGTTCATGTACTTTGTTTTTTAGTTTTGACATGTAAATTAAATCATAAGGTATTGTCTTTCTTCATATAACTCATTTCACTTAGCATAATACCCTTTAGGTTTATCCACAGCATCACAAATAGTAAGATTTCATTCTTTTTTAAAGCCAAGTATTCCACTATATATATGTACCACTTATTCTTTACTCAACTGTCTATTGATGGACACATAGGTTGTTTCCATATCTTGACTAATGTAAATAATGCTGCAGTGAATAGAGGGACACATATGGGTTTTTGCTGTTGGGTTTTTTTTTTTTGAGTTAGTATGTTGGACTTTTTGGTAAATACTCAGAAGTGGAATTGCTGGGTCAAAAAGCTTTTTATTTCTCATTTTTTGAGGAGTTTTGATACTGTTTTATAGTGGCTGCATCCACCAACAGTCACCATGGTTCCCTTCTCTTCACATCTTCGCCAAGACTTGCTGTTTGTTAATTCATTGATGACAGTCATTCTTATATGTGTCAGGTGATGCCTAATTGTGTTTTTAATTTGCATTTCTTCAATGTTTAGTGGTGGTGAGCAACTGTTCATGTCTAGTGGCTATCTGCATGTTCTCTTTGGTGAAATGTCTATTCAGATCCTCTGTCCATTTTTTAATTGGGTGGTTTGTCTTTTTGGTGTTAAGTTGTATGTGTTCCTTACATATTTTGGATATTAATCCCTTATCAAATGTATCATTGGCAAAAATCTTCTCCCATTTGACAAGCTGTCTTTTCATTTTGTTGATAGTTTCTTTTGCTGTGCAAAACTTTTTAGTCTGATGTAGTACCATGTGCTTTTTTTTTTTTTTTTGTTTCCTTTCCTAAGGAGATATATTAAAAAATTATGAAGAGCAATAACAAAGAGTTTACTGCCTATGCAATCTTCTAGGAATTTTATAGTTTTGAGCCTTCAGTCAAGTCTTTAATCCATTTGAGTTTTTCCTTGTACATGCATAAGAAAGGGGTGTAGTTTCATATTGGGGGCACATATCTTTCCTGTTTTCCCAGCAGCATTTATTGAAGGTGCTGTCTCTACTCCACTGTAAATTCTTGCCTCTTTTGTTATAGATTAACTGGCTATATAGGTGTGGCTTTATCTCAGAGTTCTCTATTCTGTTCCATTGATCTATGTGTATGTTTTTATGCCAGAACCATGCTGTTTTGATTACCATAGTCTTGTTGTACAGTTTGATATTAGGTAGTGTGTGATATCTCCTACTTTGTTCTTCTATATCAAGATTGCTATAGCTATTTAAGGTCATTTGTGGTTTTATTTGAACTTTAGGATTATTTGTTCTAGTTATATGAAAAATGTCATTGGTATTTTGATAAGGATTGTACTGAATCTATAGATTGCTTTGGGGAGTATGGACATTTTAACAATATAATTTCTTCCTATCCATGAACATGATATATGCTTCCATTTATTTATATTTTCTTTCAATACTATGTTAAATAGAAGTAGAAGTGGGCATCCTTGTCTTGTTCCTGAACTTATGAAAACACTTTTAGCTTTTCACTGATGAATATGATATAAGCTGTGGTTTGTCCTTTATGCCTTGTTGAAGTATGGTTTCTTTTTTCTGAGTTAGCATTTTGGATTTATTTACACTTTGCTGAGTTTTTATAATAAATGGATGCTGGATTTTTTTCTGTATTTATTGAAATAATCATATGATTTTTCCCTTAAATTAATTTACATGGTGTATCACATTAACTGATTTGCAGATATTGATTTGTAATGAAACAACCTTGCATCCCAAGAATAAATCCCAATTGATCATGGTGTATGATATTTTTAATGTATTGTTGAATTCGACTTGCTACTATTTATTATGGATTTTTGCATCTATGTTCAACAGGAACATTGCCCTATAATTTTCTTTTATTGTAATGTTTTTGTCTGCGTTTGAAATCAGAGGAATGATGGTCTTTAAAATAAGCTTGGGAGTTTTCCATTGTCCTGAATTTTTTGTAATAATTTTAGAATGATAGGTGCTAATTCTTTAAGTGTTTGCTAAAAGTCAACTATGAAGCAATTTGGTGCAGGGCTTTTGTCTGTGGGGAACTTGTTTTCTTTTGATTACAGATCTATTTCCTTAGTCATTATTGGTTTGTTTAGATTTTCTGTTTCTTCTTGACTCAGTCTTAAAAGACTGAATGATCTAGTAAAATATCCATTATTTAGACTATCTAATTTGTTGGCATGTAATTGTTTAAATATTTTCTATAGTCCTTTGTATTTCTGTGGTGTCAGTTTCCCTTCTCTTTCATTTGTGATTTTACATATTTGGGTCCTTTCCCTTTTTCTCTTGAGATCTGGTTAAAGGTTTATCAATTTTATCTTTTCAAAGAACTACCTCTTGGTTTGACTGATCTTTTGTATTTTTTTAGACTTTTACTTATTTCCACTCTAATCTTTATTTCATTCCTCATACTCATTTTGGGCTTTTTTATTCCTTCTTTATCTAGTTCCTTGGATGTAAGATTACATTGTTTATTTAAGATTTCCCTGGCTTCTTGAGGTGGGCTTTTATTGCTATGAATTTTCCTCTTAAAACTGCTCTGGCTGCATCCAACAGATTTGGGGTTATTGTGTTCTCATTTTCACTTGTCTCAAGGTGTCCTTTGATTTATTCCCCAATCTTGCTGTTACCCCAAATTTTATATGGTAGTATGTTATTTAGCCTTCTTGTATTTGTATGTTTTTCAGTTTTCTTTTTGTAGTTGATTTCTATTTTAATGCCATTGTGGTTGATGAAGATGCTTGGTATGACTTTGATATTCTTAATTTTATTGAGACTGGTGGTCTAACATTGGGTCTACCCTGTAAATTATTCCATGTGGGCTTGAAGATAATGTATATTGAGCTGCTTTGGGATGAAATGTTAAAAAAATGTCAATTAAATCCATCTGGTCTAATGTATCATTTAAGGCCACTGTTTCCTTTGTGATTTTCTGTATGCATGGCACAGTTTACCATTGGTTTCAATGGGGTGTTAAAGTTCCCTGCAATTACCATATTACTGTTGATCTCACCCTTCGTGTCTGTCAATATTTGTTTTATATATTTAGGTGCTCTTACATTGGGCATGTAGATATTTACAAAGGTTATATCCTCTTGTTGGATTGATTCCTTTATCATTATGGAATGTACTTCTTTGTCTCTTGTAATAGCCTTCATTCTGAAACCTATCTTGTCTAATATTAAGTATTGCTAAACAGAATTTTTTTCATTTCCATTTACCTGAAATGTCTTTCTCCATCTTTTCATTTTCAGTCTGTGTCTTGCAATCTGAAGTGTCTCTTGTAACCAGCATTAGGTATGGTTCTTGTTTTCTTATCCATTCAGCCACCCTATGTGTTTTGATTGGAGTATTTCTTGTATTTGCATTTAAAGTGATTACTAATAGGTATGTAGCTATTGCCATTTTATTATCCAAATTTTTAATCCTTTTTTCCTTCTTCTTAAATAAGTCCCTTCAACATTTCTTGTAATACCGGTTTGGTGGTGTAAAATCCCTTCAGTTTTTTCTTATCTGGATAGGTCTTTATCTCTCCTTTGACTTTAAATGATAGCCTTGCTGGGCAGAGTAATCTTGGTTATAGGACCTTTTCATCACTTTGAATATTTTGTGCCTTCTTGCCTGCAAAGTTTCTGTTGAGAAATCAGCTGATAGTCTTATGGAAGCTCCTTTGTAGGTAACTAACTGGTTTTCTCCTGCTGCTTTTAAGATTCTCTTTGTATTTAACCCTAGGCATTTTAATTATAATGTGTCTTGGTGTGGGCCTCTTTGGGTTTATCTTATTTGGGACTCTTCATTTTTTGGACTTGTATGTTTACTTTCTTCACCATGTTATGAATGTTTTCAGTCATTTCTTCAAATAGTTTTTCAATCCTTGCCCTTTCTTCTCCTTCTGGTATCCCTGTGATGCAAATACTGGCATGCTTGATATTTTACCAGAGGTCCCTTAAACTGCCCTCATTTTTTGGTTTCTTTTTATCTTTGTTGTTATGACTGGATGTTTTCTGCTACCTTTTATTCCAAATCACTGTTTGAGTCCTGTTTTACCTACTCAGCTTTTAATTCCTTCCAATGTAGTCTTCATTGTAGAAATTGTACAGTCATCCCTCGCTATATCACAGTTCACTTATTGTGGCTTCACTGTACTGCGAGGGCCCACGATACAGTGAAGCCACAATAAGTGAACCACGATATAACGAGGGACAACTGTTACTTCACTGGTGGTACCCATACAAAATTTTGTATGTTGTTAAAATTACGTAGGTTTAAGAGTGTAGAAAGTGTTGAAGAGCATATGAAGTGTTTATAAGAGTGTGGGAAAGGTTAATAAGAGAGTGGGAAAGTTTATAGGAGTGTGGGAAGGGTTTATAAAGCCTTAAAATATATAAAAATAAAATATAACACCGCTACTTCGCAGATTTTCACCTATCATGGGGGTCTCTGGAATGTAACTCCTGCGATAGGTGAGGGATCACTGTATTCTTCATTTCTGACAGGTTCTTTTTTTTTTTTGGTTTTCTATCTCCTTTTGTATTTTCTATCACTTTGTTGAAGTTACCACTGAGATCTTCTATACTTCCCCCAGATCAATTAGCATCCCCATAAGAATGTTTTGAACTTTGTAGCTGGTAGATTCATTCTGTTTAGTCCCTTTTCTGTCATTTTGTCCTATTCTTTCATTTTGGTCACCTCCCTGTGTTTATTTCTATGGATTAAGGAGATCTGTTATGTCTCCCAGTCATGGAAGAGTATCCTAACATAGTAAGTGTTGTGTGGGGCCCAGTGTTGCAGTCTCCCTGTTTTCCTAAGCAGGGTGCTCCAAGTCTGTAGCCTGTGTGGTTGTGTGTGCTCACCTATTGTGGTTGAGTGTTGATTGCTGTTGGTACATCAGTGGTTGGGTTGACTCTTAGGCTGACTGGCTGTGAGGACTGGCCATGACTACAACAAACAAACTGCTGCAAAAGGGCTGACCCAATGAAGTAGGTCAGCTTCAGCAGGGCTTTGGTGCCTACTGAATCCACACTTTGGGTATGTTATTTGTGGAGCTAATTGGGTGGTGTTGGGCTGGTGTGGTCTCCAGGCAGTCTTTATGTGTGTTGCTTCTGGGGCATTTTGGGAGGAGCTCTGGTGCAGACAACGGTTAGCCGCTGCCTGTTTCTGGCCTAGGACCTTCTGGTAGGAGCTACAAAGTGATCTACAGTTGGTAGCTGACTATACTGGGCTTGGAGGTGCCTGTGTGTGGTTACAATGTGAAGAGAGGACGGCTTCCTCTAGTGTCAGGCTGAGGGCTGATTAGCAAGATGTACAGGGATCAATCAGGTCAGCTGTTATTTGTTTGGGATTTGTGGACCTTTGAGAGATTTTGGGAAAGTCTGCAGCATGGGCCCAGATCAACAGCTTCTGTGTATTAGCCTTTGAAATAGGTTTAGGCTGGGTAGGGAGTTCTTAGGGAATTACCAAGTTAGAGCGAGAGCTATATTAGCCTGCTTAATGGAGACTCAGACCTGTTGTCCACTTGCATTTACAGGCTGGGTGAGGGGAACAGTCAACAAAGGAACAATGGCACCTGCAGGTACTTAAGTATGGAGAGAGCTGCCGCTCCAGCCTTCAGTCTGAAGCCAGAACACTTCAGTCCCTCACACCACTCGAGTATATCCCAGGTACTTTTTGAGCTGCTACTCCTTTGCTGGAGCTTAGGGCAAGTGTTCCAGACTGAGTCTGTGCTCAGGCCCTTTTAGAGAGCACCTTGGTCTCCAGATGCCCTCCATTCCACCCAAACTGAGTCCCTACTGATTTTCTCAGCTACCTGTTGTGCAAACTCATCTTTTCAGCATTGGTGCTCTGGGCTTGGTGTGGAGCTGGGAACCCTTGATCCTCAAGGGGAACTACTGCAGCTGAGATGTCTCTTTCAATTCTTAACGGCCACATGTTGGAGTAGGACCAGTCCAACCTGCATCTCAACCTCCTGCAAGTCTCAATGTGGCTTCTTTCTTATATCCCTAGATATAGGACTACTGTTCAGTTAATCTTAAGGTGGTTCCCAAGGGTGGTTGTTTTACAATTTAGTTGTAATTTTGATGTGGTCATGGGAGGCAGTGAGCACAGCATTTACCTACTCCACCATCTTGACTAGCACTTTACAATATGTAAAGCCATATATGCACTTGATTTGTACTGATGACTTGATTATTTTTTAAAATCATAATCTTTATATTTTTTCTATTACCTTTCAGTAATACAAACCCCCTTCCCCCAGCAATCACCACAATATTGTCCATGACGTTGAGTCCTCTTTCCTCAATTCCTCCTCCCCCTAGTATACCACGCACCCCACCCCCGCCCAAGCTTTCATCTGTTTTCCATCTATGAATCTGAATCTATTTTTGCTTGTTAGTTCGGTTTGTTCTTTAGATTCCATATATGAGTGAAATCCTATGGTATTTGTCTTTAACTTTAGTTATTTCACTTAGCATCATGTTCTCCAGGTCCATCCATATCATTGCAAAGGGTAAATTTTTCTTCTTTTTTATGGCTGACTAGAATTCCATTGTATAAATGTTCCATAGTTGTTTTATCCATTCATCTGTTGATCAACACTGGGTCTACTTCCATATCTTGGTGATTGTAACACTTCTGTAATGCTGCAATGAACATAGAAGTGCTTATGTTATTTCGAATTAGTGTTTTGGGTTCCTTCAGATATATTCCCAGAAGTGGGTGTGCTGGATCAAAAGGCAGATCCATTTTTAATTTTCTGAGGTATCTCCATAGTGCTTCCCACAGTGGCTACACCAAAAGTGCTAAGAGCTGATCCTCGCCAGGACTTGTTGCTTTTTGACTTATTGAAGATAGCCATTCTGACAGGTGTGACATGATATCTCATTGTGGTTTATTTGCATTTTTCTGATGATTAGTGCTGTTGAGCATATTTCATGTCTATTGGCCATCTGTATGTGACCCTTGGAGAAGTGTCAAATCAGGTCCTTTGCTCATTTTTAATTGGGTTTTTTTTTTTTTTTTTTTTTGGTGCTAAGTTTTGTAAGAACGTTATAAATTTTGGATGTTAACCCCTATCAGACATATTAGTGAATATGTTCTCCCATCTGTGGGGTTGTCTTTTTATTGTTGATGGTTTCCTTCTCTGTTGAAAAACTTTTTAGTTTGATTAAGTACCATTTGTTTATTTCTTCTTTTGTTTCTGTTGCCTGGGGAGATATATCCAATAAAATATTGCTACAAGCAATTTCGAAGCTTTTGCCGCCTATGTTTTCTTCTATGACTTTTATGGTTTCAGGTCTAACATTTAAGTGTTGGATCCATTTTGAATTTATTCTTGTGTGTGGTGTAAGAAGATGGTCTAGTTTCATTCCTCTGCACATATCTGTTCAATTTTCCCATCACCATTTATTGAAAAAACTGTCTTTAGCTTATTGTATGTGCTTGCTTCCTCTGTCAAATATTAACTGACTATAAAGGTGTAGGTTTATTTCTAGGCTCTCTACTCTGTTCCATTGATCTATGTGTCTGTTTTTATATCAGTACCAGGCTGTTTTGATTACTATGGCCTTGTAGTATAGTTTGATTATTAGGTAGTATGATTCCTCCAACTTTGGTCTTTTTCAGGATTGCTGGTGCTAGGTGGGGCCCTTTTGTGGTTCCATATAGTTGCTTTGAATGATTGGTTCTAGTTCTGTGAAATGTATCACTAGAATCTTGTTAGGAATTGCACTGAATTTATAGAATGCTTTGGGTAGTATGGACATTTTAATGATGTTAATTTGTCCTAACCACGAACATGGTATGTGCCTCCACTTATTTGTATCTTGTTCAATTTCTTTCTTCAGTGTTTTGTAATTTTCTGAGGATAGGTCTTTTACATCTTTGGTTAGGTATATTGCTAGGTATTTTTACTCTTTTATTGAAGTAATTGTGAATGAGATTGTTTTCTTAATTTCCTTTTCCCTTAGTTCATTATTAGCATATAAAAATGCAACTGATTTCTGAATATTAACTTTGTATCCTGCTACTTTGATGAATTCATTTATCAGTTCTATTAGTTTCTTGGTGGAATCTTTGGGGTTCTCTATGTACACTATCATGTCATCTGCAAATAAGGTCAGTTTTATATCTTCCTTTCCAAGTTGGATGCCTTTTATTCTTCTTCTTGTCTGACTGCTATGGCTAGGACTTCCAGTACTATGTTGAATAAGAGAGATGAAAGCAGACATCCCTGTCTTGTGTTTGATCCTAAGGGTAAAACTTGTAGCTTTTGTTCATTGAGTATGATGCTGGAAGTGAGTGTGTCACATATGGTGTTTATTATGTTTAGGAATATTCCTTCTACTCCTGCTGTGCTGAGAGTTTTTATCATAAATGGTGCTGGATTTTATTAAAAGCTTTTCCTGTATCTATTGATATAATTGTGTGGTTTTTATCCTTCATTTTGTTTATGTGGTCAATCACATATATTGATTTGAGAATGTTGTACCATCCTTGCATTCCTGGAATAAATCCCACAGGATCATGGTGTATCATCTTTTTGATGAATTGCTGTATTCAATTTGCTAATACTTTGTTGAGGATTTTAGCATCTATGTTCATCAGAGATATTGGCCTACAATTTTCTTTTTTTGTAGTGTCTTTATCTGGTTTTGGAATTAGGATAATGCTGGCCTCATAAAATGAGTTTCGGAGCCTTCCCTCCTCTTAAATTTTATGAAATAGTTTGAGAAGGAGAGGTGTTAGTTTTTCTCAGAATGTTTGGTAAAGTTCACCTGTGAAGCTATCCAGGCTTTTGTTTGTTGGGAACTTTTTGATTACTGCTTCAGTTTCCTTAGGTGTAATCTATCTATCCAGATTCTCTGATACTTCCTGATGTAGTCTGGGAAGATTGTACATTTCTAAAAATTTATCCATCTCATCCAGGTTGTCCAGTTTGCTGACATATAATTGTTCATAATATTTTCTTACAATCCTTTGTATTTCTTTGGTGTCAGTTATTATTACTCTTCTTGCATTTCTGATTTTATTTATTTGGGTCCTTTCTCTTTTTTTCTTGATGAATGTGGTTAAAGGTTTGTCAATCTTGTTTATCTTTTCAAAGAACCAGACCTTGGATTCACTGATATGCTGGATCTCTTTTTTAGACTTTATTTCATTTATTTCTGTTCTGATCTTATTTCCTACCTTCTACTCACACTGGGCTTTGTTTGTTGTTCCTTTTCAAGTTCCTTTAAATGTGAAGTTAGATTGTTTATTTGAGCTTTTTCTTTTTCTTTCTCTCTCTCTTTCTTTCTTTCTTTTCTTTTTTTTTTAAGATAGGCCAGTAATGCTATGAATATCCCTTTTAGAATTGCTTTCTCTGTGTCCCACAGATTTTGGATTGCTGTGTACGAATTTTCATTTGTTTCAAGGTATTTTCTGATTTCTTTCTTGATCTCATATTGACCCATTCATTATTTAATAACATGTTATTTAGATTCCATATCTTTGTGTGTTTTTCAGTGTTCTTGTGATTGATTTCTAGTTCATAGCATTGTGGTCTGAGAAGATTCTTGATAAGATTTCAGTCTTAAATTTATTGAGATTTGTTTTGTGTCCTAGCATGTGGTCTCTCCTAGGAAGTGTTCCATGTGCACTTGAAAAGTGTGTATATTCTGCTGTTTTGGTGTGAAATGCTCTCAAGACATCAATTAAATCCATTTGATCTAGCATGCAGTTGTCTCTGTTGATTTTCTACCTGTAAGATCAATCCATTGGAGTCAGTGGGGTGTTAAAATCCCCAACTAAGCCTGTATTTTTGTCGATCTCTCCTTTTATGTCTATCGAGATTTGCTTCACATATTTAGGTGCTCCTATGTTGGGTGCATAAATGTTTATTAGGGTTATATCCTCTTGTTGGGCTGTTCTCTTTATCATTATGTAATGTCCTTCTTTGTTTCTTACTATAGCCTTTGTTTTAAAGTCTATTTTGTCAGATGTAAGTACTGCTACACCAGCTGTTTTTTCTTTTTCATTTGCATGAAATATCTTTTTCCAACCCTTTACTTTTAGTCTGTGTGTATCTTTTGATTTGAGATGGGTCTCTTGGAGGTGACATATATATGAGTCTTGTTTTGTTATCCATTCAGTGGCCCTCCATCTTTTGGATGGAACATTTAAGCCATTTACATTTAAGGCGATTTTTGATAGATATGTATGTAGTGCCATTTTATGATTAGACTGTTTTCCTATATCTTTTTTCCTTTCTTCTTGTTCTTCTTAAAGCAAGTCCTTTAACATTTGTTGCAGTATTTGTTGGGTGTTAACAAACTTCATTAGCTTTTACTTGTCTGGGAAGTTCCTTATTCCTCCTTTGATTTTAAATGATAGCTTTACCGGCAAAGCAGCCTTGGTTATAGGTCCTTGCTTTCTGCCACCTTGAATATTTCACACCACTCTCTTCTGGCCTGAAATGCTTCTAATGAGTATTTAGATGAGAGTCTAACTGGTGCTACCTTGTAGGTAACTATTTGTTTTTTCTCTTGCGGCTGTTAGGATTCTCTTCTTGTCTTTAAACCTTGTTATTTTAATGATGATGTGTCTTGGTATATGACTCTTTGGGACTCTGTGAGCTTCCTGGACTTGTGCATATTTTTCCTTCTCTAGATTAGCGAAGTTTTTGGTCATTATTTCTTCACATAGGTCCTCAATTTCTCATTCACTCTCTTCTCTTTTTGGTATTTCATTTTTTTAAATTCATTTTTTTTCTGCTCTGCCTGAACGTGTATTTCTACCTTGTCTTCCAAATACTGATTTAATCCTCTGCTTCATCTAACCTACTGTTTATTCCTTACAGTATATTATTTTAAGATAATAAAGATAAAATAAAGATATTACATTCTTTACATCCGACTGATCCATTTTTAATAGTTTGTATGTCTTTTTTGATGCTGTTGAGTATCTTTAAAGTTATTACTCTAAACCCTCTATTTGATAAATTGCTTACTTCATTTCATCTAGTTCTTCCATAAAATTCTCTTGTTCTTTCATTTGGAGTCTCTTTCTTTATTTTATTTTATTTTTTTAATATATTTTATTGATTATGCTATTACAGTTGTCCCATTTTCCCCCTTCATTCCCCTCCACCCTGTACACCCTCTGCCACCCATATCCCCCCATTAGTCATGTCCATGTGTCATACTTATAAGTTCTTTAGCTTCTAGATTTCCCATACTATTCTTACCCTCCCCCTATCTATTTTCAACCTACATTCTATGCTACTTATTCTCTGTACCTTTTCCCCCTCTCTCCTCCTCCCACTCCCCTGTTGCTAACCCTTCATGTGACCTCCATTTCTGTGATTCTGTTCCTGTTCTAAATGTTTGTTTAGTTTCTTTTGGTTTTGCTTTAGGTGTGGTTGTTAATAATTGTGAGTTTGCTGTCCTTTTACTATACATGTTTTTTTTTAATCTTCTTTTCTTAGATAAGTCCCTTTAACATTTCATAAAATAAGGGCTTGGTGATGATGAACTCCTTTAACTTGACCTTATCTGAGAAGCACTTTATCTGCCCTTCCATTCTAAATGACAGCTTTGCTGGATAGAGTAGTCTGGGATATAGGTCCTTGTCTTTCATGACTTGGACTACTTCTTTCCAGCCCCTTCTGGCCTGTGAGGTCTCTTTTGAGAAATCAGCTGACAGTCTGATGGGAACTCCTTTGTAGGTGACTGTCCCCTTATCTCTTGCTGCTTCTAGGATTCTCTCCTTCATTTTTACCTTGGCTAATGTAATTATGATGTGCCTTGGTGTGTTCCTTCCTGGGTCCAACTTCTTTGGGACTCTCTGAGCTTCCTGGACTTCCTGGAAGTCTATTTCCTTTGCCAGAATGGGGAAGTTCTCCTTTATTCTTTGTTCAAATACGTGTTCAATCTGTTGCTTTTCCTCTTCTCCTTCTGGTACCCCTATAATTTGGATGTTGGAATGTTTAAAGATGTCCTGGAGGTTACTAAGCTTCTCCTCGTTTTTTTTTTGAATTCTTATTTCTCCATTCTTTCCTGTTTGGTTGTTTCTTTCTTCCTTCTGCTCCACTCTATTGTTTTGAGTCCCAGTTTCCTTCCCATCATTGTTGGTTCTCCGTGAATCTTCCTTCATCTCTTTTATGGTAACCTGCATTTGTTCATCTAATTTGCACCTAAAATCAACCAATTCTGTGAGCTTCCTGATCACTAGTGTTTTGAACTGTGCATCTGATAGATTGGCTATCTCTTGGTCGCTCAAAAGGATGAGTCCTGGGGCATTGATCTGTTCTTCTGTTTGAGACATGTCTCTTTCTCTTCTCTTTTTTGGACTGGTTGCTCCTGTTACAGTGAGGGGCGGGAGCCTTAGGTGTTCACCGGGCCTGGGCACCCCCGTTGCTAGATTGTGATGTTGTATGTGGGGGTGGGGGTGGGGGGAACAATGGCAGTATTTCTGTTCTCCTGGGATGTCAGTCCCTTCTCTGGGATTCTGGGTTTGCATTCTGCCTTGGTCCACAATCGCTGCCTCACTGGGTCTGCCAGCTGCCACTTGCGTACTCAGGGTCCACCTGCTGCGATCTTGTGTGCCACAGATGCCTATGCGCGCAGTTCTCCCTGTTCTCCGAGCGCTGCGCCCCGCGCCCACCCGACTGCTCCTCTCTGCCCCTCCTACCGGTCTGGATGAATGGGTCTACTTCAACTTCTTGGCTGTCCGACTTCTATTCAGATAAATTCTGTCAGTTCTGGGTGTTATTCTGACTCTAAATTGTTGTTCTAATCTTCGTTGTGCGTGGAGGTACGGTGCGTCCACCTATGCCTCCATCTTGCCAGAAGTCTCTGGAGTCTATTTTTTTATCTTCCCATTTTGGGTGCTTCTGTATATTTTCTGCCTTAGATGTTAATCCAATCAGCCACTAACCCAATCAGTTGCTAATCTAATCGACATATGATCAGCAGGCAGACTTAAACACCACAGGGAAGGGCAGAGTGATTCCTGTGGGTGGGGCTATTGCTTCCTCTCAGGCTGATTCCTTTCAGAAAGGAGTGCTCTGCCTGATAGAGATGGTTCCTACCTTGTGGGGAATGACTCAGCACATGACTCCTGGCAGCCCTCCCTTTTCCTGCACCCAAGGTTAAATAACTGCAAACAAAAATTTCTGTTTTGGCCTTTTAAAAGGCCCTTCATCTTCTGCTGTCTCTCCCTGGCTGACTGGACCCCTGCTGCCTTTCACAGCTGTATATTATCTGAGTTCCTTTCTGGCTTTGGTGCTGAAGGCTGGGGGGCCCAGCTTGAGGTCTGAACCCACACTTCTCAGGGGGATCCTCTGGCCACTGAAATATCCCTCTGGCACTTCAGCTTCCACCTATGGGAGCCCAGCCAGCCCTGTCACATGTCCTCCACACTCCCTACCAGTCACATTGTGCTAAAATGTTTTCTTCTGTCTGTCCATGGTTGTAAGGCTTATCTCTAGCTGGTGTTCAGTAGGTTATTCAAGATGATTTCGCTACAATTTTGTTGTAATTCCATACTGGCTCTGAGAGGAGGTTACTCTAGCTTTCACTTACTCCTCTGCCATCTAGAGTCTTTAAAGCTATATAGTTATAACAAAAAGTTTATGTTTTAACAGTTTGTTTGCAAACATTATATATAATATCTTCATATTATTGAACTAAAGTTTCCTTATTACTGTTATTATTTATCATTTGGTTTTGTCCAAATTTAATTATTATAAATAATGTCACAAAATTTCCTTGGGATAATGCTTTTTCTACACTTCTTTAGAATAGATTTTTAGAAACCAGGTGAAAGAATAACCGATATATTTAGGTTACAATATACATATGTATCTTAATTACTTTCCAAAAATGTATCAGTTCATATCCACTAGCAATGTAAGAAAATACCTGTTTCAGCATATTTCATCAATATGTCATCATGTTTCCCTCATAAGGGAATAAGAACTCATTGTAAGTTTAGTAATGGTAGTAATGGTTAATGTTTGCTATAAAGGCTTTGCCCAGTTTTGTGACAGCAATGTACCAACCATTAAATAGGAGTCAAGTTAAATTTTCTTATTCTGGAAGACAGTGTGTTTATCAATCAAATGAAATAAATTTTTGGCCATGTCTACTATTAGTAAGGCACTATAGTAAAAAGTGAAGAATATGATGGATTACAAGAGGCTTATGGTTTGGTTGGAAAAGTTTAAGCATGAAAGGAGTTCAATAACAATATAAGATTTAAATAAGTTTCTGAAAACAGGAGACCAAGAGCTGTCCTCACCACCACCAACATGGAGACTTTGTACTGAGTCTTATTTTTAGTGTTGGGATGCTCCAACCTGAGGCTGAAGAAGCTGCCCTGAGTGCATGTGCCCTTCGCCATGATAGCATACCCTCTGATGGTGGTGTCTTAATTTCTTATCATCACAGAAATAATTTATGATGTTATTGCTGAGCCTCCAAGTGTTGGCTCTATAACTGATGAATATGGGTATCAGAGACCAGTAAGCTTTCTTGGCCTACAGAGTAAATGGACAGTATGTTATAGATATACTTGCATCCAGCTTCCTGTTTATAATGGGAGTTTTAGGTTTCATAATCCTAGACTGATCTGATGCTCCAAACATTCCAAAACTCAATAGATTTCTTCTTCTGTTCATTGGATTGATCTGTGTCCTACTGAGTTTTATTATGGCTAGAGTATTTATGAGAATGAAACTGCCAGGCTATCCTATGGGTTAGAGTCCCTTTTGAGAAGAAATCTGTGGATACTGGATTTGTTCTTCTCACTGAAGCTTTAAAGGATGAACCAATCCTCTGCTATGATATATGGAAAAGGATGAAGAGCAATAGAAAAATAAACATCTAGTAGAAAACATGAGAACCATATTAAAGCTTGGACTAGAATATCTTCTTAGTATTAAAGACACAAGTTTATGACACTTTTTCCTGCTTACCTAAACTGACAAATGATGTTACGTGGCATTTTTTTCTGTTTTTCATTTCTTAAAGGAAATATACTCCATTTATAAAACTATAATATTGAATAGAGTGATTAGTTTTTACAACCCTCTTAACAATTTTTGGGGTTGACATTTCTGACTTTCAGAAATTAATATAAAATTAGGAAGCAAGTTCTCAATTTAAAATCCCATAAGCTGGGAACTCTGGACAGCTTCACCTATGGTGCTTTGCCTTTAAACAGAGTGTATGGCAGAACATTATTTCAGATATGTATATAAGACTGTTTCCTGAGCAATAAGGTATATGAAAGGAGCAGAAATAAAGAACTTTTCTAATAAGAAAGTTTCTGAAAATAGCTGAGAAGTTTATCAAAGTTGGTACAAAATTATTTGTCAAGGAAGCAATATGGAAAATGAGGCTTCTACAAGTTCACAAGGGAGAACAATCACTTCTGGTTAGAATGAAATTTATTTCCTAATTACAGAACTTACTAGATACATATACGGGAAACCCAGAAGAGTCTTTTCTTTTTTTTTTTTTAAGATTTTATTTATTTATTTTTAGAGAGGGAAGGGAGGAAGATAGAGAGAGAGAGAGAGAAACATCAATGTGCGGTTGCTGGGGGTTATGGCCTGCAACCCAGGAATGTACCCTGGCTGGGAATCGAACCTGCGACACTTTGGTTCCCAGCCCACGCTCAATCCACTGAGCTATGCCAGCCAGGGCTGAGTCTTTTCTTAGCATTACTCAAAAGTCTTTGAACAATAAATGTCAGAATTTTAAAAATTCTGACATTTAACCAGTGTTTATATCATTTGACCATTAATATGATCATTAAACTGTTTTTTCTTTTTATTATTTTTACTTCAAAACTCACTTCTAAAAAATTAACTTGTGACTGATTGCACTAAATACATCCTGCAGTGAGTGGTTAACGACACCTATGGTTTATCTCGTCCTGTCACTGGGGCTTTGTCTTCCCAGCTACAGATCTGTGGTTGGGGCATCTACTGTAATGCAATAAAGGGTCAATGGGTACTCCATTCTTTTGTCTAATATCTATCACATAGAAAAATATATATTTTTGGGTAGTAGAATAGTATTCATGGTAAATAAATACCACTATCAACACTGGCCACCCAGTTCAGTCAATGCTATGAATGAATTTCCATCTTATTAAAGCAATCAATTCAGCTTTTTTCAAAGTCTGAAGTTTATACACATACAAATTTATGACTTGTAATAAAATATTATAGTTGATGAGTTTATGAGAGATGGGGGAGCTATCATGTTAAACTCAAAAAACCTCAGAATCTGCCACCCAGAAAGCCACAGTTCCATATCCAGAAGGCTAAAGATAAAACAGGAAGTTGCCATTATCTAAATATTTGTCATCTACGCAAAACTTCTCACAGCATAAAACACTGATGTATGCATCACTCACTAATTGTTCCCTACTCATATAAGTGTATCCTTCTTGGTTCAATACCAAACCCTATATTGACCCATTGTGACCAAAGTTTTGTTGGTTGGTCTCTTCTTAATCACTGGATTCTGTAAATGTATCTGTTCCTTTGGGAAGCTATTTATGGCATAAATAGTACAATTCAAATTGCCTCAAAGTCCATATTCAAAAAATGCAGAATTTCATAAGGTTACTGAAAGTAGTATTTAAATACTTCTCAAATCACACAAAAAGCCGGTTAGACAAATTGAAAGTGAAATAGGGAAAAATCTGTGAAGATACTGTTTCAATGGGTGCACCAAAGGACAGTAATTTAAATATCAAATAATTATAGAAACCACTGAAAAAATTTTCTGAATATTTAAAAAAAATTATTTATTTTTTGGGTGCACCAAGGAAAGTGATTTAAATATCAAATAATTAGAGAGGACACTGGAAAAATTGAAAAAAATTCTTGGATATTTTAAAAAAGATTTTATTTATTTATTTTTAGAGAGAGGGGAAGGGAAGAAGAAAGGGAGGGAGAGAAACATCGATGTGAGAGAGAAACATTAATCAGTTGTCTCTTGAGTGTGACCTGACCAGAGACTGAACCTGCAACCCAGGCACGTAACCCTGACTAGGATTCAAACAGGTGGCCTTTTGATTTGCCGAATGACGCCCAGCCAACTGAACCACACCAGTCAGGGTTCTCCCCCCCGAAAACGGCACCTCTTTAAAATCATGCTAGAAAATGAAACATTAAGGGTAACATTCATACTGTGTTGTCAACTGTGTTAGAAATTACAAAAAAGAAAACAGAAATGTCATTCATTCTTTGTTGATTGTCATTATTCCCACGGTTAAAATTGTAACATTTAAATAGCTTTCAGTTTAATACTTCCAATGATAAAGTCCTATTAAAACTTCCCTTTCCACTCCCATGTCCCACTATCTCCCATAAGTCTTCAGTTAGACTCCTTGCCCTGGTGCCAATTATTCTCACATAACAACAATAACAATATAGAAAAATGATAAAAGTCTTTTTATGCTAAAAATGAGTAGAACCATATTCACTGAATGCTTTTTCAACACAGATGGAAGCCTTAATTAAACATGCTCATAACAAAGCATTCCATAGTTCTGCATCAGTGTTAACAGGCAAAGCAGTGTCCATCATCTTCAATATTGAAGAGAGATTTTACACCATGAGAGATTTTAATGCAGAGAATGTACAGTGCTGGATGAATAAGCGATTAACACTTATCTAAATAAACAGTGGTCTACAAAGTTTGGAAGATGAAAATCAATGGGAAGTTTATGTGGTCAGTCAGCTTAGGGACTGAAGTGCAGAGGAAATATGATCATGACTCTGATTAACCTTGGTGTAACATTTCTCAGCAACTGAAGGTGTTTTTTCCCCTTATAGCATTTTTAGGGACCTTAATGACCTCCAGGTCTTTAAAGATAACGTGGCTTTACTATAGCCAACATTCTCTGAATTTCTGCAGGTACACATTCAGGTAAGCAGACTCATTAGCTGGCTTTGCAACTGAAAATTTTTAAAGATATATATTAGAAATCAAATGACATAAATATGGAATCAATTTATTACATGAAGAAATCAGGAATCATTTGGAAAGTGATAAAAGTCAATGATAGTTTTCCAAGACAGTAAGAAAATATGTTCATTATTAAAAGGAAAAAAAAAATCTCTATGTTAACTAGTTCAAGCATTAAATTAAATGTCAGATTCCATTTTCTGCCCCCACCCCTCAATGGGAGATGCAGTTTATTTACACCAGCAGCCATGGGGGCAGGGGAAATACACAGTGTTTACAAAGTTAGCTACTTGTACAAGATGGATTACATATGCAAAAATAAAAATCTCAAGACCACAGGACAGCGTGAGCCCCACCCCCCTCCCCCAATGACCCCAGAAGGCGGTAATGCCAGGCGGTGGTCCCTGGGCATGTGGGGGCCAGGTGAGGGAAGTGATACATGGAAGGAAAAGCCACCTGCCAAGATTCCATGTTTTTTAAGAACACTTTTATCATGATAATTGTACATTTTTTACTGAAATATTATTGCTAAATACTATGTGTAAATCTGAAAACACTGGTAATAAAAACAAGTGTTTGTACCCTGGCTGGGTGGCTTGGCTGGTTGGAGCATTGTCCTGTACACCAAAAGGCTGCATGTTCTGTCCCTGGTCTGGGTGTGTCGGGGAGGCACAGATCAGTGTGCCTCTGCCTCTCTCTCTCTCTCTCTCTCTCTCTCTCTCTCTCATCAATACATGTATCCCTGAGTGAGGATTAAAACAAAAGTTTAAAAAACAAGTGTTCACTGATGTTAAGGCTTATTAAAACTTTAATCAAATTATATAGTATTCTGAAGCATAAGTAAAAACAAAACGAGTGGAGAGGCCAGGTATAAGAATGTAGTAAATTAGAGTGATACCCCATCAATAGGATACTATGGACATTTGTGGACAGATACTCTGTTATTCAAGTGAAGCCAAAATTTGGATTTTAATGTAAAATCTCCTAATTTGGAAAGATTATGTGAGACACATGATACAAGCCTGCTGATTGAATCAGGCTGGCAGGCCAGTGGTTGCCAAACCTTGTAAAAGGCAATGCTATTTAGGTTATGTATGGGTAATGTATATTTACAGTAAAGAAAGAAAATGTTCAAACACTTTAGTTCAATTTTCTTATGTCAATACTATATTAACACCATTCTTTCTTTTATTAAGTTTACAAACGAAAATACAAAATTGTAAGATCTTCTTAATCATGCTTTCATTTCTAAATGCTTTTACATGGGTAAGAGGCAGAAAAGAGAAGTTATATGTGTATCTGAACTTGTGAACATTTAGTGAAGAACAGTTAATATCTCAAAGGTATACAACCGCAATATAGACTACTCTCTGCTTTCCTTCCATTATTCCTTAGTTATTCAAAATGACAGAATGCTATACACTGAGCTATTTGTTTCAGGAGCAGATGGGAAAAGTAGCTGCTTTAAATTGTGATTAAAATACGAAGCCTTTGTTTAATATTATTTTTCTTTTTAAGCTTCAGATTTTAGGCTTAAGCAACTTTAATCAAGAGAAGGAGGACCAGACAGCTGGGACAGCACTAGCCCACTGCCTAAGTCCCTGCACGGGGAATACTACAACAAACAAACAACCACGGCACACAAACCACCAACTCTATCTTTTGCCAAGGCTGTGAGAGAAAAATCACTCACACAGTGCTGCGGAGAGTTCAGTGAGGCTGTACAAAAAATTAAAAGTGCATTTACTATTTGGCATCCAGATTATGGTGATAGTTACACAAATCTATGCATGTGTTAAAATTTATAGAAAGCTACATTAAAGGAAAGAAAAAGCCAGTTTTACTGAATGGTAATTTAAAAAAATAAAAGCAAGTGAGACTAGCATGTGAGAATCAGGATTGTGGTCATTATCAGGTTAATAATCACAGCACCTTAACGGTCAGCGGTGCTGATAATTCCCATCCATTTCTCATGTAACCTGATCATTACCCAACTGAGACAGAGACTGTTCTCCTATTTTTTAATATGTATTTTTATTTTTTAAAGATTTTATTTATTTACTTTTAGAGAGGGGAAGGGAGAGAGGGCTAGAGGGAGAGAAACATCAATGTGTGGTTGCCTATCCTGAGCCCACTGCTAGGGACGAGGCTGCAACCCAGGCACGTGCTCTAGACTTAGAATTGAACTGGTGACCCTTTGGTTTGCAGGCCGGCACTCAATCCACAGAGCCACACCAGCCAGGTGTTCTCCCATTTTTGCGGAGGAGGACACCAGTACAGTCCTCAAGAGGGGAACTGACCCACCCAAAGACACAAGACACGGGACTGAGGAAGCCGGGACCAAATGCAGAACTGTGCACAGTTCCACCAACAGGCTCCACCCCTGTGCCCCAACTCTGTTGTTCTGAGGTGGTTAAAATAATAAAGACATGTTTTTAAAAACGCATTTTCTCTTTTACTCAGCAATCCTACACTTAAAAATATATCCTATAGATACCCTCACATGTCCTAAATGACAACATGCAAAGTTTTTCACTGTAGCAGTGTTTGTATCAGGGAAAGAGTGAAAACAACTCAAGTGTTTCTCCTTCAGACACTGATTAAATAAACAACTGTGCATACTTTCTATGGAATACCACACAACTCTAAACAGAAATAAAGATGTTCTCTATGTATTGACATTCAAGCAAAAACAAAGGGAAACTCCAAGAGAAACTATTCAATAAAATAAGAAGAGTGGAAACAATATATATATAGTATGCTATATATATAGTGTGTATATATGTACTATTCTATATACTATATATCTTATACTAATATATACTATATACTATATAGTATGCCATATATATACTGTGCTATATATAAATTAATATAGCATTATATAGTATGCTATTATTTGGGTAAGAAAGGTGAGAATATATCTCTATATCCATCTACATTTTTTTAAGATTTTATTTCTTTATTAAAGAAATAAAGAGGGAAGGGAGGAAGAAAGAGAGAGAAACATCAATTTGCGGTTGCTGGGGGCTGTGGTCTGCAACCCAGGCATGTACCCTGACTGGGAATCAAACCTGAGACACTTTGGTTCGTAGCCCGCGTTCAATCCACTGAGCTACGCCAGCCAGGTCCATCTACATTTTTAAATTTGTGTGTATGAAGAAACACCAGAAGGATACACGAGAAACTAGTAATAGCTTTGACTAGAGGGGAATAGTGGTGGGTGGAGACGGGGACATGGGCAGAATCAAGATATTCAGTGAATACTTTTTAAATATTGTTTGAGTTTTAAACCCTATGTGGAAAATTAAGAAGATAGTTAAGAAGGAAAGATGTTAAAAAGCAGCTGAGTAAAACTGTAAGCTTACATCATAACCTTTTACTTGGCTTCCAGAAGCAGCAATTTTACTTTATTTTTTAATAGTTTGTTTTTTATTGTATTTTTTCCATTAACATTTATCGCTCTTATTTCCACCTGCACCCACTCCCTTCTTCCCTACCTGACCTCGGTCCCCAGCAATACCCACACTGTTATCTTACCCATGAGTCCTTTTTCTCTTTTGCTTGATCCCTCCACCCTCCAACAACCCCTCGCCCCCAGAGCTGTCAGCCTGCTCTCTGTCTAAGAGTCTGTCTCTATTTTGCTTGTTAGTTCACTTTGTTCATTAGATTCCACATATGAGTGAAATCATATGGTATTTGTCTTTCTTGGTCTGGCTTATTTCACTTAGCATAATATTCTCCAGGTCCATCCATGCTGTTGCAAAGGGTAAAATTTTCTTATTTTTAAGGCAGAATAGTATTGCAGTGTGTAAATGTAACATAGTTGTTTTGTCCACTCATCTACTGATGGAAACTTGGGCTACTTCCAAATCTTGGCTATTGTAAATAACACTGCAATAAACACAGGGGTGCTTATATTCTTTCTAATTTGTGTTTTGGCTTTCTTTGGATAAATTCCCAGCAGTGGAATCCCTGGGTTATAAGGCAGTTCCACTTTTAATTTTTTAAGGAAACTCCATACTGCTTTCAACAGTGGCTGCACCAATCTGAATTCCCACCAACAGTGCAAAAGGGTTCCCCCTTCTCTGCATCCTTGCCAGAACTTGTTTATTTATTGATGGTAGCTGTTCTCACAAGTGTGAGATGAATCTCACTGTGGTTTTAATTTGTATTTCTCTGATGATTAGTGACACTGAGCAATTTTCATATGTCTATTGGCCATTTGTGTGTCCATTTTGGAGAAGTGTCTATTCAGGTTCTCTGCCCACATTTTTAATTAGATTGTAAGTTTTTTTTGTATTGAGTTTTATAAGTTCTTTATAAATTTTGGATATTAACCCTTTATCAGATATATTGGCAAATATGTTCTCTCATTTAGTGGGTTGTCTTTTTATTTTGTTGATGGTTTCCTTTGCTGTGCAAAAACTTTACTTTGATGCAAGGTTGGTACAACATTCATAAATCATTAAATATGGTACTCCATATAAACAAAATGAAGGATAGAAACCACATGATCACATCATTCAATAGATGCAGAAAAAGCATGTGATAAAATCCAGCACCCATTTATGATAAAAACTCTCAGCAAAGTGGGAATTAGAGGGAACATACCTAAACATAAGAAAGACCATATGTGACAGACTTACTTCCAGCATCATACTCAATGGACCAAAGCTACAAGTTTTCCCCCTTAAGATCAGGCACAAGACAGGGATGTCTGCTTTCACCTCTTTTATTCAACATAGTACTGGAAGTCCTAGCCACAGCAGTCAGACAAGAAGAAGAAACAGAAAGCATTCAAATTGGAATGGAAGAAGTAAAACTGTCATTATTTGCAGATCATGTGATACCATACATAGAGAACCCCAAAGATTCCACCAAGAAACTACTAGCACTGATAAATGAATTCAGTAAAATAGGAGGATACAAAAGCAATTTTACTTTAAATGTATTCTGTTCTAGCAAGAATGAAGTAAAACTTATGTTCCACTCATAGGAATTTCTGCTGCATTTGAGTCTGCAGGAGGAAGGGAAAAACTGTATTGCAGATTTAGGTGAGGAACACCTTTCTTGTGACTCAAAATAGGGGAATCGACTAAGGAGACACAGCTTGGCTCTTAGGTTTGTTCAGCAGAGTCCATTAATGGTATGTAATATCTATCTGATCAGGAAGAAAATGCCAGCTCAACTGCCTTCAGAACTAAAATTAGGATTCTTTACTTATACATTAAATTGCTAAGACCTAAATGTTGTATGCTGTGTTTGAGAAAGCAAAGGAGTCCAAAACTTTGGTCTCAACAGTTAAACTGTCATACACAAACACTAGATAATGTGTATTTACTTCACTGCCATCACCTAAGAATCACATAATGATTCTACATAGAATCCTCACTGGGAGTTTTTCGTTATTACAAAACGTGCAGGAGGACTGCAACTGAAAAAATCTTTACAGGCACAGGACTACCTGTTTCCATATAATCTCCCTACAACCTCTAATGAAGACAAGCAATCACAGTTTATTTTGTAGAACTGTTTACAGTTTACAGATTATATTTTCACACTTTATTTCATTTAATCTTGATAAACATCCAGTGTGTGGACATTATTATCTCTGTTTTACAAATTAAGAGACTGAGGTTCAGAGGTGAGGCAACTGGATAAAAATCCCAACCTCCAGAGACTGGCAGAGGTCAGACCTGAATCCAGATCTTCTGATTCTCAGATGAAATGATTTTCTATTATTGCAATGTTATATATAATTATCAATGCCTGTCATAAATGCACACATGAATAGAGATAACTAATGATCATTATATCTGATGAGAAGATTAAGTCTTAAAGTTGGTCTGTAAGGAAAAATATATAGTAGTCAAAATTGACTGTAAAGATAATTACATCACCCATCAAATGGTAATAAATACACAGTACAGAGGATTTAACAACCTTGGTAATAACTTCAAAGTACAATGAATGCATCACATATAATAGGTATATACCTAAAATATTTTATCCTACATGTATTTCATAAAAGAAAATGACTATGGGTGAATTTATATAATTGAATGGGCATATCATGCAACTCCACTATATAAATAACAACTAACATTCACTGAGGGCTTATTTTAAGTCACATATTATGCTAGTGTTTTATATATTTCCATATTTAATCCTTTACAGATGTCTATGAGGTAGATACAAACTCATAAATACAGATGAAGAAATAAAAGCCTTAGAAAAGTTCAGTCCCACGGGAAGCAAATACCAACGTCATAAGTTGAACCCATTCAAGTGGAGTCCAGAAGTCACATCCCTGAAATATGAGTTGGCGTTCATATTCTTGTTTTGATAGCAGATCTGTGCATTACCAAGCAGAAGAATGAATCTACATACATATACCAAATATGATGGATTTGACAAGGATTCATATCCTAATTTCCAAATACTTATGGGAAAACTATATTGCTAGGACTTCTAGGTCAGAGAACATGGGGAGTATACATTTTAGTCTTCTCTATTTCAGATATTTAGTAATTATAGATAAGACATAGAGGGAAAAATGGAAAGATATACTGGTTCTAAAAATAAAAATCCCCATGTAACTGAACACAAAGTAGTAAGCAAGCTGATAGTTAGACTTGTTTGGTTCCAGGTTTGGTAACACTCAGAGGCACCAGGGTTAGTTTAAATTAAACTGGCAAAAGCCTTCAGCTAGTCTTAGTGGGTAAAATCTGCACCGAGGAGTGATTCCTTAAACTATCAAAAGAGACTGAAAATGCTCTTAGAGCTAAAGGTTACAGCATATAAGCCCAAGTCAGAGGATGCAGACAGAGTCTGCCTCCTAAACCACAGGCTGAGCAATCCACTGCCTCCGTGATTAGCATACCCAGAGGACAGTAATGGAGATAAAAAGTTTCATGTCATTAAAACCACAATGAGATACCACTTCACACCAGTCAGAATGGCCATCATAAACAAAGCAACAAACAACAAGTGTTGGAAAGGTTGTGGTGAAAAGGGGTCCCTAGTGCACTGTTGGTGGGACTGCAGACTGGTACAACCACTATGGAAAGCAGTATGGAACTTCCTCACAAAACTAAAAATGGATCTGCCTTTTGACCCTGCAATTCCACTGCTGGGACTCTATCCTAAGAACACTACAACACCAATACAAAAGAATCTTTGCACCCTGATGTTCATAGCAGCACAATTTACAATAGCTAGGTGCTGGAAGCAACCTAGATGCCCATCAGTAAATGAATGGATCAAAAAACTATGGTACATTTACACAACGGAATTCTATGCAACAGAAAGAAAGAAGGAGCTCCTACCCTTTGCAACAGCATGGATGGAGCTGGAAAGCATGCTAAGCAAAAGAAGCCAGGCAGTGAAAGACAAATACCATATGATCTCACCTTTAACAGGAACCTAAACAACAAAACAAAGAAACAAGCAAAATATAACCAAAGACACTGAAATAGAGGACAGACTGACAGTGACCAGAGGGGAGAGAAGAGGGAATTTCAGGGGAGAATGGGAAGGGTTTACAGGAACAAATTTAAAGGGCACATGGACAAAAACTAGGGGGAGGGTGGTAATAGGAGGGAAGTGGGGAGGGTTGGGTGGGTGGGCTGGAATGGGAGTAAACGGGAGAAAACTGTACTTGAACAATATTTAAAATAAAATAAAATTAAAAAATTTAAAAAAAAGTTTCCCTTCAAGATGAGCCTACAAAATAATTTACAAAGCACATGAGGAAAATTAAAGCGAAGAAAGGAAGTAAAAGAATCTCAACAATTAGAAGGGTATGTAAAATTAAAAAAGAAAAAATAAATATCAGGAACAAATACATACACAGGGCAGTCAGACAACGCCTTAAAAATAAGTTTATGATTGACAAAATAATCAAAGGAATAAATACCATCCATAACAAAGAACTAGAAAGTATGAAACAATTTCAAAAGGAAAGAACATAATAGATGTATATAAAAAATACACCAAAAATTCTTGGAATTGAAAATATACTAATTGAACAAGAAAACCTGAAATATATTTAAATATATTAATAGAGAAAACCCAAAGGATTCAGTGGTATGGAAGTAAAGAAGAATGAAAAGGCAAGTACTAGCCAAAAGAAAATAAGATTATAGATGATTTGAACAACACAATTAATAAGCTTTACTAACAACTATACAACCCTGCACCAAAAAAATCGAGAATTCTTTTCAAGCACACATTAGACCATTCATGAAAAATGATGACATACTAAACCTCAAAAACTGTCAGAGATTCAGTATCATATAGACTAGACCTCTGATTTATAATGGACTCACTGATTCATGTAACAATACAGATGAATCTCAAATGCAATGGGTTAAGTGAAAGAAAACAAAATCAAAAGGCTACACCTGATGTGATTATACCTGTATGACATTCTGGAAAAGCATGGAAAACAAACCATTGGTTGCCAGGACTGGAGATGAGGAAAGAGTTAACTACAAAGAGGTACAAGGAGTTTTTTTTGTGAGTAATGGAGGTTCTACACCTTGACCATGATGGTGGTTAAATAACGTGTACATTTGCCAAAGCTGTACACTAAACAGGTGATTTTAGTTTATGCAAATTCTACAACCAACCTGAATTCAAACACCTTACTCAATTACTTAAAACTGTAATAAAGGCATTGCCCAAAATTCTTTCACTGAATTATGCAACAGATTAAAAATCAATTACTTCAATAAAAAATAGTAAATATAATAAAGAAGAGAAATACTGAAAATAATGTATGCTAATTTCTAGCAAGACTGATGAAGAAAACAAAGAAAAGACATTCTGAAGGTAAAGGGGGCATAATTACAGATATAGTAGCTATAAAAATAACAATATTAAAAACAACTTTAGGACAGAATTAATAGCCTGAATAACCTGAACAGTTTACACATATATATGCCTTTTTGGGGGTAGAATTCAAGTAAAGAAATGAGTTTTATGAAATTATTCATAGTGTCATACTATAGTCAAATTTTAATAATGTGTTAGCCCTCAATCTCAGTAACACTATTTTTCCTATTTTTGAAATTTATCCATCTTTTCAGTCTCAAGGCTTTGAACTTGCTCTAAGTTCTTACCATGTCTCATAACTGCTCTCTAATTTCCTTACTTACATAGTTATTGTCCATTCAATCTGACCTTATACTTACTTTGTATTCTTTTTTTCATTCATATAGTTTAATTTTCCAACTTTTTCTTATAAAAACTTCCAAACATATAGAATATAGTACAGATTTCACTCTAATTCAACCTAATACCCAGACTCAACAATTTAGTAATTAACGTCTTGCCATATGTGCTTTACCTGCATATAAGTGTTTGTAAAAACATTATTTTTAAATTATTTTTATCTTTTTATTTTAATCATTGTTCAAGTACAGTTTTCTCCCTTTTACTCCCAATCCAGCCCACCCACCCAACCGTCCCCACTTCCCTCCCATTACCACCCTTCCCCTAATTTTTGTCCATGTGTCCTTTAAATTTGTTCCTGTAAACCCTCCCCATTCTCCCCTGAAATTCCTCAACTGGGCTTAACATAATGCTCTACAAATACTGGGAATGACAACTGAAAATCATTCCTAAGAGTGGTGTTGAAGAAAGGAAGACACAATTGTTTTCTGAACTACAAAGCCCACAGTACCTCAACTGAGTATATTCAAAATAGACAAAAGACAAACTTTCCCTTTCCTTTCACTGGGTTTAATTTTTTTGAAAGGAATAACGCAATCTTTATCAAAAATTTTGAACTCCTGATAATGGATATATATGGAATTGCTCTTTATGATGAGAACACAAAGAACATTCATCACATATGAAAAGAAGAGGCTTAGATTCAGGAGTCATATAAAATATTTCCATATAAAACAGATTCACATCAAGAAAGAGCAAAAAACACTTCAACAAACTTCTTACATGGTAACTAAAAGTCATGTATAATTCTTGACTGAATTATGGACTGAAGAAAAAATTATAAAATGGAAATAATTGGTAAAATTTGAATATAGACTGCATATTAGATGACAACATTATGCCAATATTGCATTTTTTGAATTCAATACCTCTTTAAAGTGCTGTCAAAGAACGTCCTGCTCTTAGAAAATACCTGCTGAAGTATTTAGATAACAATCATAAGGTCTGCAGCTTACTCTCAAATAGTTTAGCCAAATAATAACAAGTAATGCATATATATGTGAGAAATAAACCAAATATGGCAAATGGTAAAAATTGATCAGCCTAGGTGAAAGGTATAATAATATTAAACTGTTCTTCAATCTTGCAACCATGAAAATATGAAATCAAAAGTATTGCTTTTAAATGAAAAATATGATTACCAAATTTATAAAAAACAATAAATGCTTCAAGCAGCAAACAGGTGTTTTTAGGATGGCTATTTTGAGAAACCATCCTAGAACTAAACTAAAAGGAAGGAGAAATAAATGACAAAGAGAAAGTGATTCAGGGAATGTGATTCAATTTAGCTAGACTGCAGTACACAGCTGTTTGGTCAAACACCAGTCTAGATGTTCCCATGGAGGTAATTTTAGCTCAACAGACTTTGTGTAAAGCAAAAAACTGGTAGTGTGAACAGATCCTCATACAATCACTTGAAGGCCTTTGGAGGAAAGACTAAGGTCCCAAGGAGAAAAAAAAATTCTGTCTCTAGATTGCCTTGGAATGCAAGACTACAATATCAACTCCTGCAGGAATTTTCAGCCTGCTGGCCTGGCTTACAATTGCCAGCTGCTACAACAGCATGAGCCTGTTCTCCAAATATACATACATGTATCCATCCCATTGGTCCTCTGGAAAACCCTGACTAATACAGAGGACATGCCCAGGAGGTGCAACCTAGTAAGAATGTGAGTAGGTAAGAAGATGGTAAATGGAAGGGGAACAATAATCAAGGAAATAATACTGTAAATTTTCCTGATATAAAAGAAAATATGAATTTTCAGGCTGATAGGATTTACTGAAGCTTAGGCAAAAAAAGACACACAATATCCTTGTGACACTAATAACTTAAAGAAATTAAAATAAAAGGAAAAACAGAACCCTATATAGGTCTCAGCAGAAAAAAGTATCATGCAAAATGAAAAAAAATCAGGTTGACATCAGACTTCTTTCACACACCATATGTAATAGAAGACAATGGAACATACTCAATTAATTTTTAAAAGTAAAAGATTTTTACCAAGAATTGTTAAACTAGCCTAGTTCTAAAATTCATTTCCAAAGACATTAAAGAATTTCATAATCATGAAAGGACCTAGAAACTTTACCATCCATCATGAAAAAAATGACTTTGTGAAATGCAAAATATTTTAACTACAAGGAAGCATGAGCAATAAAACCACTAAAACTTCAGGTTATATGCCTAAATTAACATGGTTTGAGGCAATGCACATATTAAATAATCATTGAACAAAATTAAGCAATGTAACAATGAGAGAAAGTAAAACCATGTTACATCTTTCATTCTACATGGGGAAACTACTACATAAGTTTATTCATAATGCTGAAAGAACTTAAAGAGTAAAAACAATGTAAAACTCCCAAATGGGAACTAAAATAAAGGAAGATCAGGGAAAACTGGGCAGGCATTGCATATCTAAATATAGGAAGAAAAAAAGAAAAGGAAAGAGCACAGAAAGTATTGAAAAAAGAGTTCATCTTTGATCAGAACAGATGATGAAAGTGAACCTCCCATCTCTATAAGGAATACGGGCAAATTTAAGTCTTCTCACTTCCCAGAGCACATGTGAGATGAGACAAAGACAAAAAGAGAAATGTTTTCTAAAAAGAAGTGTGAAACATAGAGAGCATAAAATAAGAACAGAATTCTTTTCACAATAACAGTGAGATCGTTCAGTTTTTTCTCTAGAAAAATAAGACCTGTGGGCTTTTCAAACAACAAAACAAAACAAAACAAAACAAAACAAAATCCAATTCTTTGTTGCTTCCTATGCTATAAGAAAGCAATTCTGTGCTTTAAGACTCTCATTTTAAACATTTCTGAGCAAAGGTTAAAATTAAAGGAATAGGTAAAGACATATTAGGCCAACACAAACAAAAAAAGGCCAAAGTGGCAACATTCAAGTATCCTTGTACAAATCAAAGCAAAATGTATTATACAGGCAAAGGGAATTATTTCAAACTGATTTACAAGTACAGATTCACAATAGGGATATATATTTTGTAAACTTTTGTGCTAAAAATAGCACATGAAACATCCTTTTCATGTTCAAGGAGAACATGAAAAGATGGACATAATTGTTGGTTTGGGGAAAGTAACTTCTCTCATACAGTCATTTACAAATCAAGAATCCAGAAGTAAATTAAAGAATTAACCTTATAGTAGCCCTGGCTGGCGTAGCTCAGTGGATTGAGTGCGGGCTGGGAACTAAAGTGTCCCAGGTTCGATTCCCAGCCAGGGTACATTCCTGGGTTGCTGGCCATAACCCCCAGCAACCGCACATTGCACATTGATGTTTCTCTCTCTCTCTCTCTCCCCCCCCCTCCCCCTCTCTCTCCCCCCCCCCCTCTCTCTCCCCCTCTCTCTCTCCCCCTCTCTCTCTCTCCCTCTCTCTCTCTCTTGCCCCCACTCCCTTCCCTCCCTAAAAATGGATGAATAAAATCTTAAAAAAAAAAGAATTAACCTTATAGTGAATGTTTATATATTCTATATAACAGAGAACATAATTTTCTTTGAATGTCCATTTAATGTTCATCAAATTGATTACATTCCATACTACTCAGAAGACTTCACTGAACTTCTAAAATTAAAAAATTTATAGGCAAGCCACTAATCACAGGGTAATACAACTAGAAGCTATAGACTAAAGATAAAGAGAATAAATTATACTATACAGGAATGAAAACTCATTCTCCAAAGAGGAAATAAAAATATAAATTACAGGTTGCACATTTAAAAAATAACAATAAAGGCAGTCGAAAGATCCTAAGATGGGTTTCTGTTATAAGAAGCTGAACTCATAATCCTGTCTCCTCTCCTGTGAGATCTCATTAAAATATGATTAAGACATATTTTTTTAAAAGTGAAAAACATAAAATGAGGAAAAGAGGGGTCAGCTATCAGTGAAAAAAGGAAGTTTTACAGCTTCGCAAAGAAGGTATGTAGGAGTGGTAAATGACAAAGCAGGATAGAAGAGGGGGAAGCCAGGAAAAGCAGGAAATACACAATACAACAGACTTTAGTAGAAAGATGTAGGGTGGAATACACAAAATAATTGAAAGTCAGAAAACAAAGCTGTGAATTTCCTAAGTACTTGTCACCCCAGAATGCTCAGGACATACACAACCTTCATTATTAGCCCAAATAAAAAATTGAGGTTTCTTCTTCAAAGAAATTGAACACACATCTGGTATGAACGAGGGTGGCTAGAATGAGAGGCAATGCCCTCCATCTGATACACCAGTACTTTATACTTACTAGAAAACTTAGACCTAAATTTCATTTATCAAAAACAAATAGTTTGAAATACATAAACTAAGTGCATTAAATTCAAGGAGCTAGAAAAAGAACAATAATATAAACCTAAGTAGGAGAGAACAAAAAATAAAACAGGAAAAAAAAAAGAAATAAAACCCCAAAAAGGTAGACTTGGAATAACAATAGCTAAAGCTAGCTCTTTTTAAAGATCAGTAAAACACTTCTGGTGGTATTTCAATATTTTGAATGATCTTAGAGAAAAAAAGAAAGCCTTTAAATTCATTTTATAAAACTAGCACTTTGCTATAAAATATGATAATGACAACTCAAAAATAAACATTGAAAACTAATCTCACTTATTCCTTCATCAGGTAAATATTTACTGTCTGTTCTATGCCAGACATTGTAACAGGTACTAAAGATAAAGCAGTAAATAAAAAGACAAATTCCTACCCTACCTCCATGAAAATAGGATTTAAACAATAAGTAAATCAAATACATAATTAAGTAGAGTTTATATGAGGAACATGAGATAACTGTGTTGGGAAAGCTAATAAAATATATGATTAATTTTTTTATTTTAGACAAAGAAAAGGATAAAGGCAGGGAGGAGATGGAGGGGGGGGGGAGAGAGAGAGAGAGAGAGAGACTGATTTGTTGTTCTACTTATTTACACATTCACTGGTTGATTTATATATATGTGCTCTGACTGATCAAACCCGAAATCTTTGTGTATCAGGAAGGCACTCTAACCAACAGAGCTCTCTGGTCAGGGCTAAAATATATTATTTTAATAGGTCAAAAATAAAAACCATGGGGGAGCGGAAGATGGTGGGAGCTGAACCCACTTGCTTGTGTACCCAACTGGGACACCTAGCTGATAATCCGAAGAACAGAGGGAAAAGCTAACAGAATTCCAGTTGATATGAAGTTTGGAAGCCAAAGGTTGCAGAGGATATCTAAAATGGACATGTAAGACAATAAGACTGGGAGCAGTGAGAAGACCAGAGACAGATCCAGGAAGAAGTCAGAAGGCTAAGACCAACAGCTGAGACAAATTTCACTTTGCTAGCCTTCAGAAATTGCATTTTTTTTTACTTTGTTATTTTTCTTTTTTTTTTTAAAAATTTCTCTTCTTCCCATTTAGTTTTTTCATTTTGTATGTTTGACTCCATTGTTTGATTGGTTTTCTTTATTCTTCCTTTCATATTCCATTTTAATTTTTCTTCTTTCACTTCACTTCTCTCGGTCTTTTACTTTTTATTCTTTTTACTCAGGTTATATATTCCTTATCATATTGTTGTTAGTCCAAATCCCCATAGCACCCCTCCCTGGTCTTAATCCATTTTGCTATCTTCCTGAGCTTTATTACTGTTGTGGTTAACTTTATTCTCTCACAAACTATGTCAACTTTCTATTCCTTGCTCTCACTATATCTCACCATCAAACCTCTCATAAGTGCTCTGCTTTTCTAAAGTCAGCTCACATTCTTTTTCCCATGTAATAAGAGTCTTATCTCTTTTTCACCTTTTATAAAAGTGGCTAGTTGAGTGAAATATCACAGTTATTGCTGTACTTCTCCACAGGATCTCCTATCTATTCTCTACTTGTTAGTACTTTAAATTCCATAGAATACTTTCCTGCTGTCTTACTCCATTTTGCCTTTGCCCTGACCCTGATCACATACAAGACAAGGTGGGAGCTGTGAACACCAGTAAACCCACTGGAGGAGAGAACCGACCAACAAAGTAGCCACCAACAGGTAAAGCCAAAGTACAAGAGAGCCCACACAAACAGAAGAAAGGGAAACCCTAGAACATCCAGACAAGGAGAACAAAGAGACCACACCACTGCATCCCACAGAACTCCTACCATAGAAACTCACCATACAAAGACAGGTGGGAAAGCACAGCATTGGGAATCGTAGAAACAAACAAAAAGAGTCACCTAAAATGGCAAAACAAAGAAAAAACCCACAATCAAAAGGAATAGAAGACTCCCCAGCAAAAGAGCTAAATGAAATGGAGTCAGCCAAACTATCAGATATAGAATTCAAAAGAATGGTTAAAGGATGCTCAAGGAATCCACAGACAACCACAAGGAACTGAGTGGAAACTACAACAGTATGAAAAAGGAAACAGAACTATAAGCAAGAACCAGGAAGAAATGAGGAATATAATTTCTGAAATAAAAAAATACCCTAGAAGGAATTACAAGCAGGCTGAATGAAGCAGAGGACCGAATTAGTGAGCTAAAAGACAAGGTAGAAATAAATATCCAGGTAGAGCAGCTACATGAAAAGAGACTAAAACAGTATGAAGATAATTTAAGGGAACTGCAAGACAACATGAAACACAATAAGATTCAAATCATATGAATACCAGAAGGAGAAGAAAAGAAGCAAGGGATAGAAACCCTGTTTGAAAAAATAATGACAGAAAACTTTCTGACCTGGTGAGAGGAAAAGCCACATAAGTTCAGGAAGCACATGGGGTCCCAATCAAAATTAACCCAGAGGCCTACTCCAAGACCCATCATAATCAAAATGCCAAGTTTTAAAGACAAAGAGAGAATCTTAAAAGCAGAAAGAGAGAAAGAAGAAGTAACATACAAGAGAACTCCAATAAGGCTAGAAGCTGATTTCTCAACAGAAACACTACAAGCCAGAGTGGCAAGAAATATTCCAAGTAATGAAAAGCAAAGGCCTGCAACCAGACTACACTACCCAGCCAGGCTCTCAATTAAAATGGAAGGTGAAATAACAAGTTTCCTAGACAAAAGAAGGCTAAAAGAATATACCTCCACCAAACCAGCATTGCAAGATATGTTAAAGGGACTGCTTTAAGAAGAGGGAGAAAAAGAGCAAGAGAGAGAAGAACACAGGTACAAAGGGTGGAAAATGAATAAGTACTGATCAATAATAACCTTAAATGTTAATGGATTAAATGCTCCAATGAAAAGACATAGGGTAGCTGAATGAATAAGAAAACATGACCTGCACATACGCTGCCTACAAGAGACCCACCTCAGAACAAAAGACCTATGCAGACTGAAAGTAAAGGGTTGGAAAAAAAAATTTCAAGCAAATGGGAAGGAAAAAAAGCTGCTGTAGCAATACTTATATCAATACAAAATATACTTTAAAACAAAGGCCATAAAAAGAAACACAGAAGGACACTTCATAAAATACTCAAGGGAAAAATTTATCAAGAAGACATAAACATTATAAACATATATGCACCCAATATAGGAGCACCCAAATATATAATGAAAATCTTGGAGGACTTCAAAAAGATATAGGCAGAAACACACTTATACTAGGGGATTTTAACACCCCACTGTCAAAAATGGATAGATCTTCCAAATAAAATATCAATAAGGATACTGGGTCATTTAACAATGCCCTAGATCAAGTGGACTGAACTGATTTTTAATATATATATGTGTACATATATAACAATAAAATCATATATGTATATATAACCATATACATAATCATATATGTATATATAATCATATATATAATCTCTCTTGACACACACATATGGAGGACGGTCTATTCTACTATACAGGGATGAAAAACCTCTCTCTCTATATATAGAATCTTTCATCCCAAAGAAACAAAATACATGTTTTTTTCAAATGCACATGGAACATTTTCAAAGATACACCACATGATAGGAAACAAAATAAGCCTCAACAAATTCAAGAACACTGAAATCATATCCAGTATTTTCTCGGAACACAAGGGCCTGAAACTAGAAACCAATCTCAAGGAAAAAACTCAAAATCATTCAAATTTGTGGAGATTGAATAGCATGCTATTCAACAATGAATGGGTGAATAATGAGATCAAGGAAAAACTCAAAAAGTTTCTGGAAACAAATCAAAATGAACTCACAACAGTCCAAAACTTATGGGCCACAGCAAAGGCAGTTCTGAGAGGGAAGTTGATAGCAATACAGGCTTGCCTAAAGAAGATATAAACGTTTCAAATAAAAAACCTAACACTACATCTACAAGAACTGGAGGAACAATAACAAAGCGCAGAATGAGTAGAAGGAAGGAAATAATTAAGATCAGAGCAGAATTAAATGACATTGAGACTAAAAGAACAATTTAAAGAATCACTAAATTCAGAAGCTGGTTCTTTAAAAACATAAACAAAATCAACAAGCCTTTAAGCATTCTCATGAAGAAAAAAAGAGAAAGGACCTAAATGAATAAAATAAGAAATGAAAGATGAGAGATTACAGCCAATACCACACAAATACAAAGGATTATAAGAAATTACTACAAAAAACTATATGCCAAGAAATTTAAAAAACTGAGTGAAATGGACAAATTTCTACAAACAATCTTCCAAAACTGAATCAAGTAGAAGCAGAAAACCTGAACAGACTGGTAACAGCTGGTGAAACTGAAGCAATAATCAAAAATCTCCCGGGACACAAAAGCCCTGGACCAGATAGTTTCACAGGAGAATTTTATAAAATATTTAAGGAATAGCAAACCTCTATCCTTCACAGACTATCCCAAATAATCCAGGAAGAGAGAAGACTCCCAAACTCTTCTTATGAAGCCAGCATCATCCTAACCCTAAAAGGAGACAAAGACACAACAAAAAAAGAAAACTACAGGCCAATATCGCTGATGAACATACATGCTAAAATTCTCAACAAAATATTGGCACACTGGTACAGACACTAAAATTCTCAGCAATACATTTAAAAGATCATAAACTATGATCAAGTGGGATTCATCCCATGGATGTACAATCACAAGGATGGTACAATATTCACAAATCAATAAACATAACACATCACATTAAAAACAGGAAAGAAAAAAATCATGATAATATCAACAGAACACAAAAAAGCATTTGATAAGGTACAGCATCCATTTATGATAAAAACACTCAGTAAAATGGGAACAGAGGGAGCATTCCTCAACATAATAAAGGTCATATATGAGAGACCTACAGCTAACATCATACTCAATAGGCAAAAACTAAAAACATTCCCACTAAGATCAGAAACAAGACAAGGATGTCTGCATTCACTACGTCCACTTAACATAATATTGGAAGTCCTGGCCACAGCAGTCAGACAAGAAAAAGAAATAAAAGGCATTCAAATTGGAAAGGAGGAAGTAAAACTGTCACTGTTTACAGGTGACATGATAGTGTACACAGAAAATCCTATGAACTCCACCAAAAAACTACTTGATGTAATAAGTGAATATGGCAAAACAGTGGGATACAAAGTTTTGAAGATGTTTTTGTACACCAACAATGAAATATCAGAAACAGAAATCAGGAAAAAGTCCTATTTGATAGAGCGACAAGAAAAATAAAGTACCTAGGAATAAACCAAACCAAGGAGGTAAAAGACCTTTACTCAGAAAACTACACAACACTGAAGAAAGAAATTAAGGAAGATACAAATAAATGGAAGCACATACTGTGTTCGTGGATTGGAAGAATTAACATCATCAATATGTCCACACTTCCCAAAGCAATTTTTAGAGTCAATGCAACACCTATTAAAATATCAATGACACATTTCACAGATATAGAAAAGATATTAAAAAAATTTATATGGAACAATAAATGATCCCAAATAGCCACAGCAATTTTGAGAAAGAAAAACAAAGTAGGAGGGATCACAATACCTGATATCAAACTATATTATAAAGCTACAGTAATCAAAACAGTCTGGTGCTGGCATAAGAACAGACACATAGATGAATGCCACAGAACAGAGAGTCCAGAAATAAACCCAAGTTTCTATGGTCAATTAATATTTGGCAAAGTGGAGAGAAGCATAAAATGGAGGAAAAACAGCCTCTTCAACAAATGGTGTTGAGAGATCTGGATAGCTACATGCAAAAAAATGAAATTCAATCACCAACTTACACCATACACAAACATAAATCCAAGGTGGAAAAAAGACTTAAACATAAGTCGTGACACTGTGAAAGTCCTTCAGGAGAACATAGGCAGGAAAATCTCAGATATTCCATATAGAATACTTTCAACAATGTCCCCTAGGGCGAGGGACATAAAAGAAAGAATAAACAAATGGGATCTCATCAAAATAAAAAGCTTCTGCATGACTAAAGAAAACATGAACAAAATGAAAAGTGAACCAACTGTATGGGAAAACACTTGCAAATGATACCACAGACAAGGGTTTGATCTTAAAAATATATAAAGAACTCAACTCCACTGCAGGAAGACAAACAACCCAATGAAAAAATGGGCAAAGGACTGAACAGATACTTTTCAAAGGAGGACATACAGAGGACTCAGAAACATATGAAAGAATGCTCGGCATCACTAGCCATCAGAGAGATGCAAATTAAAACCACAATGAGATACCACTTCACACTGGTCAGAATGACCATCATAACCAAATCAACAAACAACAAGTAGTGGTGAGGTTGTGGAGAAACAGAAACTTTAGTACACTGTTCGTGGGAATGCAGACTGGCTTAGCCACTGTGGGAAACAGTATGGAATCTGCTCAGAAAACTAAAAATGGAACTGCCTTTTGACCCAGTGATTCCACCACTGGGATTAAAGCCTAAGAGTCCTGAAACACCAATTCAAAAGAACCTATGCACCCCAATGTTCACAGCAGCACAATTTACAATAGCCAAGTGCTGGAACTAACATAAGAAGAGCCCATCAGTAAATGAGTGGATCACAAAACTTGGTACATTTACACAATGGAATACTAGGCAGCAGAGAGAAAGAGGGAGCTCCTACCCTTTGTGACAGCATGGATGGGACTGGAGAGTATTATGCTAAGTGAGGTAAGCCAGGAGGTGAAAGGCAAATACCATATTATCTCACCTATAAGTGGAACCTAATCAACAAAATAGACAAGCAAGCAAAATATAACCAGAGATGCTGAAATAAAGAACAAACTGACAGTAACCAGAAGAAGAGGGGAGAGAGATAATGGGGGAAAATAGGGGAAATGTCCTCAAGAAATATACATAAAGGACACACGGACAAAGCCAAAGAGGGTAGGGATGACGGTAGGAGGGGATGAGTGGGGTGGGGAGAAGATGAGGGGAGAAAATGGAGACAACCATACTTGAACAACAATACAAATAAAGAAAGAAAGAAAAAAGAAAAACCTATGATTATCACTTTAAATGACTAAAGTTATTTGATAAAGTTCAAATAAAGTTCAACTACATCTATTTCAAGTAAATAAATGATAAACTTTTCAGGGTACACTTGTTTAATATTATTCTGTAAATATTAACTAATGCAACAAGATAAGAAAATTAAATGAGACACAAATATTGGAAAGGATTTAGAATTCTCATTATTTGCTAATGATTAAATTATCTACTGAAAAAACCCTAGTGTACCCACTAAACTAGTAAGATAGCTCATGAAGATGGCCTGTTAAAACAAATGTACAATAAAAATAAGAAAAAGTTTAATTTAAATACTGTATAAGCAAAATAGAAAATGGAATAGAGAATGAGTTCACAACAGCACAAAAAGCATATATACTTGCTAATGGTAATAATTTCACAGAAGCTATACTACTAAAATCAGTTAAAATAGGATGGGCTCTTCTAGCCAATAGGTTATTTCCTGGGAAAAATAAAATTGCATCTCTACCTCAAGATATATGTAAGACAAATTCCACATGTATTAAAGACCTACACATGGACAGCACACTTAACTATAAAGTTTTTAAAAATTAACATTATATATTGTTTATACATAAAACATATAATTAGTTAAATATAAATACATTCATTTTTATGGACACATTAATTTCAGGACAGTGGTTACCTTTGGAGAGGAAGGGCTGGAGAAGAGATGAAACTGGGCTTTGGCTTTGTTAGTAACTGACATAACAGGAATTCCTGAATAAGTATCTGTTCAGTAAATTCATTCATTTTACCACTAAAAAACCCCACATCCAAACATAAAAGTCTCTGAAAAGCTAGGAATATATTATATTTTTAGACTAATATAAACAAGAATTTGCATTTTTATTGAATTTAGTCAAACCAACACGTATCTATTCGTTAATGTATTTTTAAATGTCAGTAAAGTTTTATAATTTTCTTCAAATCAATTGAATGTGAAATCTTTTAGTTCACCCTTGGTATAATTTTTATTATTGATATCTTTATTCCTTCCTCTTAAAATCAGTTATTATTAGTAAGTAGAGGATGTATTAAGTTTTCCAGTTTATTTTTATCCAGCAAACTTGTACCTATTTTTAATTCTACATATAGTAACATCTGCAAATAATGACATTCTGTTTCTTGCTATGCAATCTGTGTATTTCTCTTCCTTTTTCTTACTGCATATTATGTTAAAACTGGAGTGATAATAGGCAAACTTTTCTGTGTTTTCAGACTTTTAAATGGCATGCTTGCTGTTTTTAAAATTTAATTTTTTCAAATCAAGAAACTGTCCTTCTATTCCTAATTTGTTGTCTTTCTTAAAATTGTTGAATTTTATTGAATGCTTTTTACTTACATATGGAGATAATCACACAGTTTTTCTCCCTTAGTTTCTTCAATGTAATAGGTTGCAGTGATAGATTCAAAACAGCAACAACACTGGACATTCCTGAATTCCTCAGATAAAGCCTTTATGGTCAAGAGATACTATTCCTCATGTACATGAATATTATTCACTTCAATTTGCAAATATATTATCTAGGATTTTTGCATCACAGTTTCCATATGAAACTAATGTATAATTTTTCTTTCTGGTATTGTCTTTGCCTGATTTTTGATATTAAAATCAAACGAGAGAAGCCTTCCCATTTTTCCTGAAAAAGTTCTAGCTTTCTCCACCCTAGTCTGAGCCACCATTTGAATTACTCTCTAATCCTCCTTTGTTTCCAAACTTATTTAGTATTCATTTTTTCCTCTTCCATGACCCCACTTATCTTCCTTTCATCCTACCACCTCACACATGACCTAGAATGTAAGTTCCACAATAGTAAGGGTTTTTCCTCTCTCCAGAAATTAGGCCTGTGCAGGCCCTATAGCAAACTATCTGTTGAATAAATACAAGAAACTAAACACTACTTTTTATCTATCAGATTAGCAAAGACAAAAACCTTAAAATGCCCATTTTGGCACTTTGGGAAAAAATGAACACCCATTTATGTGATTATATTAATACAATTTTCTCAAGAATAATTTGAAGATAATGACCAAAAGCCTCTAAGTGTGATGAATTTTGATCAAGCAAGTGCATTTCTAGTAATTTATTTTTCTGAAGCAATGTAATAATGTGAAAAACAATAAAAACTGTAAACAATATAACTGTCCAATGATATGTGATTTTTAAATAAATCATGATATATACATATAGTAGAAGAGTATGTACTTCTAAAACTGTCACAGAAAGATGTTTAGGGTGACATGTGAAGTTTAAAAAGATAGTAATATAATATGCATTACCACCATATTTTGGTTAAAAACTTTACTTCTATGTATTTACTTCTATGAACAAAATTTGAAAGAATATCAGGTCTGTCCAGAAAAAGTCCAGCCATTGTTAATATAACAAGAACAGTTCCCACAACATACATGTAACCTGGCAGCCAAGGACAGTGGACTGGAATGCACATGTGTGAACAATGATGATTTCACTGTGCTAATCAGTGGGGGTGGTAGACATGCTTGAGTGAGCATGTGTACAGTGTGACCATGATTTTCAAAATGACTGAACAAGCAGAGCTATGATTCTGCATCAAATTTTCCATTAAGCTTGAAGATTACTGGCCGAAACTATTTGTATGATTAGGAAGGCTTTCGAGGATGATACAATGAATGTAGTGCAAATAAAAGTGTTGCAGAAATGTTTCAAAGATGGTCGAGAGTCTGTTGGAAGTGATCCACGTTCTGGAAGGCCCGCAACAATCAGAACACCTAAGACTGTTGAATGTGTATGGGCTGCAATCAACAAAGATAAGTGACTGGAAGTGCTAGAACTAGAAGCTGACGTGGGGATTCCAAAAACTACTGTGTTCGATATTTTGATGCAGGATCTTGGCATGAAACGTGTCATGGCAAATTTGTTTCAGGGCTTTTGCAACCACAGCAGAAGGAACATCGTGCTGCAGTTGCTAATGATTTGATTCAAAATGCTACCAATGAACCAGATTTCCTCAAGGTTATAATCAGAGACGAATTGTGGGTCTATGGCTATGATCTGGAAACAAAGGCTCAGTTGTCCTAATGGAAGTCACCTGGTTCTCCATGCCCGAGGAAGGCATGGCAAAGTTGCAGCAAGATCAAGACCCCATTAACTGTGATTTTTTTTATTGGGAAGGTGTTGTCCATCACCAGTACACTCCTCCAGGTTGAACAATTAATAAGGAGGACTACCTCAATGTTCTTTGTTGGTTGAGAGATGAACTAGGATAAAAATGGCTGCAGCTATGGGCAACTGGTGAATGGCAGCTTCATCATGACCTGGCACCTGATTGTGCATTACGTCTGGTGCAGAGTTTTTTTGTGAACCATTGAATCACCCAGGTGAGTCAGCGCCCCTATTGCCCAGATTTGTAGCCCTTCTGTCTTTTCCCAAAACTAAAATCCCCTTTGAAAGGGAAGAGATTTCAGACCATCCATGAATTCAGGGAAGTATGATGGGGCAGCTGATGGAGATTCCAACAAAGGCTTTTTTAGACCATTTTGAACAGTGGAAGAGATGCTGGGTGAACTGTGTGAGGTCCCAAGGTGCTTACTTTGAAGAGGACTCAGGTATTATTGTCCTATGTACAATATTCTTGTGCTTCTTCAATAAATGCCTCTTATTTTTCCTATTATATGGTTGATGCCTTCTAGACAGACCTCTCTCATACACAAAAATATTGCTGTTGTCTGTCATCATCAGGTACTAGGATAAAACAGTTTATTTTTTTCCATTTTCCTCTACTTGTATTTTTCTACCTTTCTCCCATGAAAATTATGTTTCAAATAATAAAATAGAAATTAAAAAAGCATTATAAAATTATGCTGTTACCAATTTAATAAACAATCACTGTCTTATGACGTAATATCAGATATTCGAGTGTGTGTGTGTGTGTGTGTGTGTGTGTGAGAAAGACACCTGTTGATGTCTGACCAGTATCTGAATATACTTTTTACTTTGAGGAATCTCAAATAGGTGTCTGGGAAAGTCCCCTCCCTAGCTTCTTGGGTACCAATGAGCAGTCATGTGACCTAGTTTCAGCCAAACTAATGCTGCCACCCAAGACTTTGCATTTTGTGAGAGTGATACATAGACATAGAAACCCCAGTAGATTACTCATCAAATCTGTCGCCACACTGAAATACACAAAATACTGACATTTTGTGTCTTGCTATCCAATCTGTATATTTCTCCCTTTTCCTTTTCTTAGTGCATAGGGTAGAACTTCCAGTATGTTGAAATTGGAATGGTAATAGACAAGCTTTTCTTTCTCCAACGACTGTCCCAGGGCAGCAGTGCCCAGCACAGGATCAAGAATATCCAGCACAAACTACATCAGCAACAGTTTCCAAAGCAGAATTTTCTTATTGTAAGATGCTGAGTGGCTTTGCTGCACTTTAGGATTCTGTTTCTTTCTTAAGGCCGGTAGTCCAGTGTCTGTCATAGAACCTGTGTGCTCCACAATGTTTCCAAAAAAGTCCTTTTCTGCTTTAGACAGTTGGATTTTATTATTCAAAAACAAGAATCCTGATTGGTACAGTTAACAATTGGTATGACTTCCTAGCAAGTATCACTAATAATGCTCTTGCATTTCAGAAATTGCCATTATTTTTCTAGGTAGTTCAAAAAGTTTACTAGAAAATGCATGTGCTTTGAAGCCAGAAAGAGGTCAGGTTTGAATACCAGAAATGGTTATTTCCTAGTTGTGTGACCTCAATAGAACTAATTTCTCTCACCCTTCATTTCTTCATTTGTACATATTTATTTTATTTTTTTTAAGATTTTACTTATGTATTTTCAGAGAGAGTGGAAAGGAGGGAGAAAGAGAGGGAGAGAAATATTGATCAGTTGCCTCTTGCACACCTCCAACTGGGGACCTGGCCTGCAACCCAGGCATGTGCCCTGACTGGGAATTTTAATTGGCAGCATTTTGGTTTGCAGGCCAGTGCTCAATCCACTGAGCCACTGAGGCCAGGGCTACTTTTGAAGCTTGAATAAGATCATGGTAAAATCTCACATATTCCATATACATCTCAAATCCCGAACTTTTCTCCCTTATTCCGTGGCTTACATTATATCTATACTTTCACTCACACATACCTCCATTACAGTGAAAACTACTTTATAGTCAACTACTTCTGTCTCTTTAGGCTATGAAATGCCTATCTATAAATCTAAATGCCTGATTTCTTTGCTATATACATAGGTTGCTGGATCTGGTGGGGAAATTGGAATTAATCCATATAACGTCAAAATGCCTTTTGGCCAGTCTCATAATAATATATTCAGATAAAAATAAACAAACAAAACCATAGCCTATATCCAATAAGTCCTAAAAGTGAAAGGAGATTTTAAATACTTACTGAACTCTGATGAAAAAAACACTAATGTAGGATTTAATTTCTAATGCATAGTAAATTATCTTAAAATTCTCTTTTGTCCTGTCCTTAAATCACAGGGTAGAGCAGCTGTCCCAGAACTGCATTTCATACCCCCCAAATCTTCCTCAAACTATCTTCCAGAGTTTCACCTATTATGACATTTTACTTCAATACGGTCCCTCCTCCAGTCCTTCTGGAATGTTGATTATTTTCTTCCTCTAACTTCCTAATATAAATCAATCTCACTTCCTTGGCTTTTTTCAATTATTCTCCCTTCCCAATACATAAAAGAGCAAAAATAAATTAGCTCTGAAACTGACCAAGGAAACAGGGAAACATTATTAACTTTTAAAATATTTAAATATTTTATCCTTTCCCATGCCTTCTAAAATTTCTCCTTTTTCTCATCCTCCCTTTTGCCCCACATCTTGCCTCTCCCTTGCACTCCCCCCTACCATATAGATTTGGGCCATTTTTTTTCTAAAATCTCAAGTGCATTTGTCTTTCGCCACTTGGGCTTATTTCAGTTAGCATAATATTCTCCAGTTCCATCCATGCTGTTGCTAAGGGTACGAGTTCTTTCTTTCTGCTGTGTAATTGAACAACAATAATAAAAAAAAGAATTTAGCCCTGGCTGGTGTAGCTCAGTGGACTGAATGCAGGCCTGTGAACCAAAGGGTTGCTGGTTCAATTCCTAGAAAGGGCACATGCCTGGGTTGCAGGCCAGGTCCCAGTAAGTGGTTCACGAGAGGCAACCACACATTGATGTTTGTCTCCCTCTCTTTCTCCTACCCTTCCCCTCTAAAAATAAATAAATAAAATCTTTTTAAAAAAGAATTTAAAAAGACAATCATGAAGAAAACAAAGCCAAGGATGGAGATCTGGAACAGTAAAAATTAGTACTAACCTACCCATTCTAAATTTATTTGCTGTCTTTCTTTTTAATAGTTGTATTTGATCAATCATACCTAGTGATGATATCTGCTAGCACCTTAATTTTTACATGGCTTTTGTTCTACCTTTTTGTGCTATGTTCAGATATGAAAATTATAATTAAACTTTTGGTGGAAAATAAATAAAAAAAGCCCAACTCAACTGTGTCCTTAAAAATGCTTGGCAATTCTGCATTTCCCTGCCTGGTCTCTTTCTCCATTTCTCAGTCTAGATCTTTCTCCTGAGCTCTAGATTAAATGTTTTCGCCTTCTGAACATCTTCACTTGGTTGCCTAATAAGTATTTCAAACACAATTTAATGAAATGAAAAACTCAACAACTTTCTCCCTAATTATTCTCCTTCTTTTATGCTCTATCTCAACTATCAGTTTCTCACTTAAACAGAAAGCCCTGGATGATCTCTAATTTTCCCATTTCCTTCATATCCTATGTTAATTAATCACCAAGTTTTGATATTTGTGATTGCTAAAGTCTCTTAAATCTGTGTACTACTGTACACATTAGCTGCCACTACCCGAGATCAGTCTTGCATCCAAACTTTCCTTTTATTGCTTTTTATGTCTCCAGGTCAGTTCATTTCAGTTCATCATTTTTACTATGGTCAAAAGAATCTTTCTAAAAATGCAGATCTCATTCTGTCACTTAACAACATGGGTTCCAGAGTGTGACTGCTGAGTTTTGAACCCTGGTAAAAAAGCAAGCAGGAAGGACAGAGTTTATGCTATGGCAGAAATAACCAGACACTAGTTGCATGCACAGACACTAGTTTGTCTGCCTTAGTGCAAAGCCCAAAATTGCCTTATTAATATGTGACCTTAGAACAATTATTTAACCCCAGAGTGCTTAGTTTTCTTAATTGTGGAATTGAAACAACAAAAGCATCTATATTATAGAGCAGTTTTGAAGATTACATTAATGTAAAACTCTAGTAAATTAAGATCCACATAAATGCTTGTAGTTATTACACAGCCTTACATAAATTATAATCTTTTTATACTTCAGTATCCCCACCTATAAATAGGAATAATATGTACAACATAGGTTTTTTTTTTTTAATATTTGATGATATGAAAGAGACTCACATTAGGTGTCATCCAGTTAAGGCATTCCCAGACCTCATTCCCCAAGGCAGGAGAATAAAGCATCTGCACCCACTGCACTGGCGTATACTCCACATCATACCAGTTATCATATGTAGTTAAAACTGACTGCTTCTATGTTTTCCTCACCATACCAGATGTTCTTAGATTGGAGGAGCTACATATCCTCCAGTGGTTTAACTACTGTACATTATAGCAAAATTTCATTGTAGAAATGAATGAATAAATACATATACAATATCTTTTCTTATGCTTAGCAAATAGTAGGTAATCACCACATATCAATTCCCTTTATCAATTTTCTCAGTCTATGGTGGGGATGGTGATATGACAATCTTCTAGGGTTCTCTCTGCTTTTAATCTTGACCTTTATCAGCCAAAATACCAGGGCATTTGGTGAGCCCTTTTACTTATCTAAATCAATTGTCACTGCTGAGTTTCATTGTCCCAACCTCAGTAATATCCTCATAACAAGAGATTAAGTTCCATTTCCATTTCCAGGCCTTTTTCTGAGAGGACAACACTGGAGAAAAATGTCTCTAACAACAGTTCAGGATACATTCTTTAAATACCGCAATGCCCTGTGAAATGGGTAAACTTGATTTTTCCAATACACATCTTCATGGGATGGTAGTTTGTTCAGTTTAAAGATGATGCCTTAAAGATAACTTAAATCTCAGCTCCCTTAACTTTTCATAAAGATAACTGGTATTTTACACATACTCATAATTAGAATATGCATTAATATCTTTCATTGTTTCTTACTGGAGACACTTCTGAGATTTTAGACATTTTGGATATTGTGTTAGATGGGACTGTTTTACACTCTGCCCAAAATTGAACATTCACGGATCCTACCAGGAGCAGCCTTCAATGGCAGTAACTTATTCCCAGTTAGATCATTCATACACCTTCTAAAATGTCTTCTTTTGTGTAATATACTTACTGCTTTGACCCCTGATTCCTACTGATGAAGGCAAGGTAGGAACTGTAAAGGTTATGATCACTTATTTCCCCTCTTGAAATAACCTGTGCTTTTTGTTATATACAGATAAAATGGTGGGGAGAATCAACACTTTCAACAGTTGTTGAATACTTATATATTTTTAAAATACTACCTTTGAAATGTCTTTACACATACTCAGTTTTAGACTAAACATGTGGCACTGGGCACTCCCTCTTAAAATATGAAATAATTCCATGTAAAGTGATTGAAACTCTTCAAAAACCATTACCAACAAATATTTTAAATTGAATAAAAATGATTGAAATTGTAGCTTTAAATAAATTTATATGGACAATTCTACCCTAGCTTCCTAGGTATATTGAATGGGTACTGAATATTTTCAAATGCCTCTTTGTTATTTTCATCGAGATGGTCATACAAATAAAAAATATGAAAATGAAGACCAATCATTTTTTATTTTGATGATAATAAGTATGGTAAGTCACAAGGAAGTTCGTAATGCATGGGAGGTCTTGTCTTTCTTAACTTATCATGACACTTAACCTCAATGCAACAAATCAGTGAACTAAATAATTCAAATACACCAAGCGGTAAGAGCTCCTGAAGTCAAAAGGAAGGATAAACAAAGTTCTAATTAAAAATTCAAACCTAAGCTTTTCTGTTTTGAAATAACTGTTCTGGCAGGCTTCTTACATTGTTCTGAAGAAGTCGGGCATTCTTACCTATTCCTCATTACATCCATCTTTTCCTACTTTGTTTTTCTTTTTAAAGAATATTTATTCAGCTTTTTTTTTCTCTCACAGCACTATACTAGGTACTCTGAATTATGTTGGGTATAGGGATAAACAGGCAGAGTACAGAGGATTTTTAGGACAGTGAAATACTCTGTGTGATATTATAATGATGGGTAGGTACTATGATCCATTATACAAAATCCATAGGATGTACAACATTCTGTACATCTGGGGTGATTATGAGTTGTCAGTGTAGGTTTATCCTTGAAAAGAAATGGACCATTTGGGAAGTGATGTCGATAACGGGGAAGGTTATGCATGTGTAGGGTCAGAGAGAATATGGGAAATCTTTGTACCTTCCTCTGAATTTTGTTGTAAAAATAAAACTGCTCTGAAAAAATACAACCTCTTTTTGAAAAATATAAGCAAAAAAAAAAGGACATTAAAAAACACATATGTTTTCAAACACTTTATTTTCTAGACAACATAATAAACACAAAAAGGACTGGATAAAATAGGCATGCTGCAAACAATAAAGTATAAAATGGCTAAGTGGCACTGTAGAAAGAACACTAAACTTGAGTTAGAAAACTTGGTTTCAAATCCCAAATTCTGTGTGAAATTGGGCAAGGCACTTATATGTACTTTTTCTAAGTTCAAGTTTTCTCTTCTGTAAAATAATAATATTTCTCTTAGATTTATTCTGAGAACTAATGTGCTAAATCACTGAAAACACCAGCACAGTATAACTAGGCACCCATTAAGTGCCAACCCCATAACGCTGGGAATGAAAAACAAGGCAGTATCGTTATCTGCTGAGTTTTAAAAATTTTTTCATTAATTTGCCTAATTTCATGATTTATGGAGGAAAACACTGACATAGAAGAGAAGGAAAGCCCTAGCTGTCTTCATTCAAACCTATGTTTGCCAACCCATTATCTACTGTCTGCATGATTTTGTTAGTTGTAGCAGCATTATTCAGAACATACTGTTTATTACATTAGGAAGATGGCCTCCACAGACAGGTATGTCCAAAGAGTCAAACACAGAATACAAGCCTAAGAAAGTAGCTAGAAAGACAGTTTAGGGCTGGGTTGCTCAACTATGGCACTATTTACATTTTGGGTCAGATAATCTATAGCTGTGGGAAGGCTGTTCTGGACATTGCTGGATGCATAGTAGCATCCCTGGCCTTGTATCACACCCCGCCCATAATGATAACCCCAAATGGTACCAGATATTGCCAAATGTTCCTTTCTGCTAGACCCACTGATTTAGTGGTAACAGTGGCACAAAGAAAAGAGTGAGGTAATTAATAACACTATCCAAAAGATTTACAGTTAAAAATAGAAATAATTTTAAAGGATTACTAACACAAAGATGATAAATGTTTACATGAATCATGTCTGCGAAAAACTATAATATCTTATCTACTTGTTACTACAGAAGAAGAATGAAGCTTCTGACCAAGATGGAGGCATAGGTAGACAAACTGTGCCTCCTCACACAACCAAAATAAGGACAACAATTTAGAAATATAGTAACAACCAGAAATGACAGAAAATTGAACTGTATGGAAGTTGGACAACCAGGGAGTTAAAATAGACACGTTCATCCAGACGGGTGGAGTTGGGCAGCTGGGTGGAGAGGGGTCATGGCACAAAAAGCGGTGGGACCGGGAGCGTAAGGCATCCCAGGTGTGCAAGACCACAGCAGGCGGACCCTGGACTCATAGGTGGTGCCTGGCAGACCCTGAGTTCAGGGTGGCAACCAGCAGACCCAGCAAGGCAGCAATTGTGAAGCAAGGCACTGCCTGCAACCCAGGGTCCCAGTGCCAGGAAATAGAGCCTCGGGGGCACTGACTGAAAACACCCGTGGGGGTTGAGGCGCAGGAAGAGATTCCCAGCCAAACAGGAGAGTTCGTTGGAGAGACCCATGGAGTCCTAGAATGTGGACAAGCCCACCCACACGGGAATCAGCACCAGAAAGGCCCAGCTTGCTTGGGGGAAGGGGTGGAAGGGACTGAAGTCTGACAGAGCAGAGCAAGCACCAATGTTCTTTCTTGGACCCCACCCCCACATACAGTGTCACAACCCAGTGATTGGGTTGCCCCGCCCTGGTGAACACCTAAGGCCCCGCCCCTTATAGGTACCGGGCGTGACAAGACAAAAAAAAAGGCCCAAATGGAAGAACAGATCAAAGCCCCACAACAAATACAACTAAGTGACCAAGAGATAGCCAACCTATCAGATGCACAATTCAAAGCACTGGTGATAAGGATGCTCACAGAATTGGTTGAATTTGGTCACAAATTAGATGAAAAAATGAAGGCTATGCTAAGTGAAATGAAGGAAAATGCACAGGGAACCAATAGTGATGGGAAGAAAACTGGGACTCAAATCAATGGAGTGAACCAGAAGGAAGAAAGAAACAACCAAACAAACAGAAAAGAATGAATAAACAAGAATTCAAAAAATGAGGAGAGGCATAGGAACCTCCAGGACATCTTTAAACATTCCAACATCCGAATTATAGGGGTACCAGAAGGGGAAGAGGAAGAGCAACCAGTGGAAAAGTTATTTGAACAAGTAATAAAGGAGAACTTCTCCAATCTGGCAAAGGAAATAGACTTCCAGGAAGTCCAGGAAGCTCAGAAAGTCCCAAAGAAGTTGGACCCAAGAAGAAACACACCAAGGCACATCATAATTACATTAGCCAAGGTGAAAATGAAGGAGAGAATCCTAAAAGTAGCAAGAGATAAGGAGGCAGTTACCTACAAAGGAGTTCCCGTCAGACTGTCAGCTGATTTCTCAAAAGAGACCTTGCAGGCAAGAAGGGGCTGGAAAGAAGTATTCCAAGTCATGAAAGACAAGGACCTATATATATCCCAGACTACTCTATCCAGCAAAGCTTTCATTTAGAATGGAAGGGCAGATAAAGTGCTTCTCAGATAAAGTCAAGTTAAAGGAGTTCATTATCACCAAGCACTTATTTTAGAAACGTTAAAGGGACTTATCTAAGAAAAAGAAGATAAAAAATATGAATAGTAAAATGACAGCAAATTGACAGTTATTAACAACCACGCCTAAAACAAGAACAAAAGCAAACTAAGCAAACAACTAGAATAGGAACAGAACCACAGAAATGGAGATCACATGGAGAGTTAGCAACAGGGGAGTGGGAGGAGGAGAGAGGGGGGAAAAGTACAGAGAATAAGTAGCATAGATGATAGGCAGAAAATAGACAGGGGGAGGGCAAGAATAGTGTGGGAAATGTAGAAGCTAAAGAACTGATGACACATGGACATAAACTAAAGGGGTGGAATGTGGGAGGGAGAGGGTGTGAAGGGCAGAGGGGAATGAAGGGGGGGTAATGGGACAACTATAATAGCATAATCAATAAAATACACTAAAAAAAGAAGAATGAATATAATGTAATGACTGTATCAAAGGTCAGAGCTGAAAGAAAGTAATAATGAAGTGGGTGGGGGAGACACAAAGATATGTGAGTGAGTCGATAGACAAAAAGGGGCCACATACTAAACCTGACAAGCTCAGGGGAGGCCTGTGTGGTGGCCTTATTAACTCAGAGACCTAAGTAACCACAGGGTGATCTGAAATTAAAACTTATTAACCAAGAGCATGTCAGGTAGCCATGTCCTAGGCTACAATCTTCCCCGACAAAAGTCAATCTTTACCTTAATTAAGCCTATTTGCATCTATAATAAACATACCTTCGGAATGTCAAAGTAATTTCCTGTTTCAAGACTTCTGAAAGCATAGATATCACACCAGAGCAGAAACCAAAAATCCCCTCATTGTTTCTAATTGTTGACTGTTAACTGTTTTGTACCCACCTATGTAAAAGAAGTTATATGTCTACCATTTTACTTTTTATCCAACCCCAGAAGTTTCCCTGCTTTGCTTTCTCCTACCTCCCTAATCTATCAGCAATGGATTTCATGTAACCCTTTACATTCTCTCTTTGGATTGTAATGTTAAAGCAGAATGCAGAACTAACATTTATCCAGAGCATTTTCTCTATCTGTTGAGATGCTGCTTCTCAGCAATTGTCAGTTTGGCTCAAATAAACTCACAAAAATTCAATATAGGTTTAAATGTTTCTTACATTGACACATCAGTGCAAGGGTAACTTTTTCAGTGTGCCAATTTTAATTTGCTTAATTTACTTTCCAAAACAGTAACTGAGAAATACACAGTATTGGGTTTTGCCTCTTTAGATGAATATTATGTGGACAGAGATAAAGATCAGAAATAAAGGGTCATTTAAAAGCAAAATAAGATTAAGATATAAAGGTATTTTGTCCATTTTTCTATTTTTGCATTGATTTGTAATTACTCTTTTTTAATTACATGTGTTGAAATATCTTCTCTAATTTGTAATCTGTCTTTTCATTGTCTTAAAGTGACTGTGAGAGATGGAAGATCACAATTGTTATGTAGTAAAATTTAACACTCTTTTCCTTAATGACATTTTCATTTTGTATCTTAAATTTTTTCCTACTTTGAAGATACTCCCTTAAAACTTTACACTTTTGCCTTTCACATTTAACTTTTTACTTCTCCTAGATTTGATCATTATGTATGGTATAAAGTGGGGTCAAATTTCATTTTTCCACTATTGAATAATCAATGATGCCAATACCATTTATTGAAAAGTCAACCCTATCACAATGCTAGCTCTGTTTAAAGGGTGGAGGAAAAGTAGGTTTACAGTTGTTCATAAAGAAAATAATACAATAATTAATAAATAATAATACAAGAATAAACTTTTGTTTTGCATACTCACAAACCCACTTTGGCCTCACCCTGTATACTAAGTTTCCACTCACATAAATGTTTCTGGGCTGTTTTGCTCCACTGATCAACCCACATACGTATTAATTACTAAAGTTTTATGCCAAATCTTCGTATCTGGTATTTAAGTCTCCCCACATTATTTTCCTTCAAGAATATCATACTGTTACATTAACCTTTTATTTATTAAACAGATTTGTTTCACATTCTGTTTCATAATTTTAATATATGACATGATACAAATCTTATTCTTCTCAATATTGTTTGTGATACTTATTCATGATACCTGTTTTGTAATTTTTGAGTGTAAACTTTTATTTTTTGAATTATACCTTGGAAATTTGAGTCCTGTATCAAAGTGGATTTGTTTAGACAGTATTTATATTGCTAATGCCAGCTACTTGAAGGATTTTAAATTTAGGACCACATTAAATCATTGGCTTTGATTTCCTATCTATCTATCTATCTATCTATCTATTTATTTATTTATTTAAAGTTTGACTCATTATGGGTGCCTCTTTAGAAGCTTGTCTTTTTTTTTTAAAGATTTTATTTATTTATTTATTTTTAAAGAGGGAAGGGAGGGAGAAAGGGAGAGAGAGAAACATCAATGTGCAGTTGCTGGGGGCCGTGGCCTGCAACCAGGCATGTGCCCCGACTGGGAATCGAACCTGCGATGCTTTGGTTCGCAGCCCATGCTCAATCCACTGAGCTACGCCAGCCAGGGCGATTTCCTATTTTAAATCACCTTTGTGGTGTGACTTTCAGTGGCAAACTCACAAGACCAGCTTTTGGTTACAGATGATCAGGGATATATTCTTTTACTACACACTCAGTGCCAAGCTTTGAACCAATCTATTTTTCTTGTAGTTCTGTAGGCTCACTTTAGTTTGCATTCTGACAATGAACGTACAGAAATTTGGAAGTGTATGCTGAGGGGGCCTTATGTTTAGACTGTACACCTAGGAAGAACCCTGGACTCGAACTGTCTGCTATTCATCTTTCAATGAGAAACGAGTGTGTGAAAACTCTAGTCTAGGGTTTACCACGTTTGACAAAGGCCTACCTCTCTCAGTTGCACTTTTGCCTACATTTTGTTTGTTTGTTTGTTTTAGCCTCCAGTTCACAGTTGCACACAAAATCTATTTATATATATATATCACATTATTTTTAGTTGATCATCATGATATATTAGGACATTTATCATATGAACAAGACAAAAATGTAAATTTTATTTTTTCCCTCCACTTTATCCTTTCCCTTATTTCCTTTTAAAATGTCTCTTTTGTTTCTCTAGTGAATAACCAGAGGCTCATTTTGAAAGAAATTCAAACAAAGTGGAAATATACAAGTAAAAAGTCACAGCCCTGTATCCCATCTCCACATAACCCTCAGAAAAAGGCACTGTTAGTAGTTTCCTCTATATATTATTTTCATTTTTACAAAAATAGTTTTATACCTACTTATACTCCCCTGTTGTTCTTTAAAATGATTTTCTTTTTTTAAAAATATTTTATTTATTTATTTTTTAGAGAGGGAAGGGAGGGAGATAGAGAGAGAGAGAGAAACATCAATGTGCGGTTGCTGGGGGTTATGGCCTGCAACCCAGGAATGTACCCTGGCTGGGAATCGAACCTGGGACACTTTGGTTCCCAGCCCGTGCTCAATCCACTGAGCTACGCCAGCCAGGGCTAAAATGATTTTCAAAAATAAACAATTTATCAGGGAGAACTTAATATGTCATTAATTATAGATCATATTCATGAGTATTTTCAAAAGAAAACAGTGACTGGAAAACATTGAATTTATTGTTTTTCTCAATTTAGAATCCTACTTTCTGAAACACATTAGAAAGTATACTTTAATTGGCTTTTTTGAATATGCAATGTTTGATTGCAGGCCCAAACATACCAGTTCACTTATAATTATGTTATTTACCAATAAGCAACTTAAATACATATATTTTCAAGGTTTGACATTCTAATTTCTTTTTATTAAATTCCATGATCAGAAATTATTAACCTCAGTGAATTTAGAATTTTATGTCATTAGGTAAATGGTTTACAAAATATTCTTAGTATGTTATACAAGTTTTTTTTTTTTCTTTTCAAATGACACTAAGTACATTTAAAGTAGTTGTCGTACTCTCTAAAAGGACTCAATATTCTGTGTTTGAGCTACCATCTTCTCTGGCTATTTGCCTATGATGGCAAAGCATAGCTCTTTTTGAGTGACCAACTGAACAATTTAATGACATCTGCCATCTTTAATATTTTGGATGTTCCCTAACATACAGAGTAGTGGTTGCATGTATTTTTAAGACACGCTGAAACCCATGAGAACTTAGTAAATAAAGTACACCTACCATAAAAGGTATTTATTATTAGAAAAACATTAGAGATCTTTGTTTTAAATTTTGTTTATTTCATCAAAAGATATTTTAAATATGGCTTTTGGAGAACTTTTGGAAATGAAAGCATAAGTTCTTCAAGAACTAGAACAAATTTCTGGTAGGAATAGTTTGTGGAGTCTGCAGAAAACTTGCTGCAAAGTTTAATACAGAAACTAACTGGATGAAAGTTAATATATACACCAGCCATGTTTTCAAACAGTGATAGAGACGGAAAAAGGAACAGGTGGAAAGACAACTTCCTTCTAGTTATAAAAACTCACAACAGAAAATGGAGGAAAAACTCTCTAAAGAGTCAATAATAAGCACAAGAAGGAACTGTAATTATAGCATACTACTCGGTTTTGCAGTGAGCAGTATTTACATGATATCAATAAGGCAAACACTTTTAGCTACATTGGCAGATGGGGGGACAGAGACCTACAAGTGAGTTAAGTCACCATCTATGATAAAAGATTAATTATTTCTAATTTCTACTTATAAATAGTGTCCAATATTGATTAACCTAGATATAGCAATAAAAACATACAGTGACTATAAAGTTGGAATAGTTAAAAGCAATTAAAATTTACAGCAATTAAAATTTAAAAAGTTACCTTTAGGTAGATTCCTAGGGAAGGCACACCCAATACTATTTGCTTTATTTTAACATGTGTATGTAATACATTTTTTAAAAGAGGGAAAAGAGTAAATTTGTAATAGGGAATTTACAGCGGCACATGCTCTCTCACTCCACCTCTGTGTTTTAGAGTCTAGTGGAGAGGCAATGTGGTACGATGTGTCCTGGATGCAGATGCAGGTCCAGATGAACATGGGTTTGATTATGGCTCTGCAACGGACTCAAACGTCTGTGGGAAAGCCAGTTAATGTTTTGAGGCCATACTCCTTTATATATAATTAGGCAATAAAGATTCCTATTATATGAAGTTACTGTGAGGACTACCAATAATCTGTGTGAAGCATATGGCACTTCGAAAATGCTTAATATAATAGTGGTTGCTATAATTACTTATTGTTTCTTGCCAATAAAAACAACAGCTAAATATACCAAAGTTCGTACTTTCTAAAGCTTCATTCTTATTTTGAAATCTTAATCATGTAACAGTCTGGTGAGTTTTATCATCTAAACTTTGAACAAAAAGGACAAGCATAGTTGCCCAATTCCTCCTACTGGTAAGAAAAACTTGAAATAAAACTGCAAATGCTTCATTTGCTTAGTCTCTTTAAAAAATAGTTCTGTCTTGGCCCTGGCTGGCATAGCTCAGTAGATTGAGCGTGGGCTGCGAACCAAAGTGTTGCAGGTTCGATTCCCAGTCAGGGTACATGCCTGGGTTGCAGGCCATGACCCCCAGCAACTGTACATTGATGTCTCTCTCTATCTGTCTCCCTCCCTTCCCTCTCTAAAAATAAATAAATAAAATCTTTTAAAAAATAGTTCTGTCTCATTCAAACAACAAACAGAAGAGCACAGAAGAGAAGGATCTATGTAGCTTTTTCTGAGATTTAGTGGAATGTTTGATCAAGAAAGTTTTTTCACAACAGTTAGCAATATGGTGATTAATGGTAAGGAAAATAGAAGAAAAGTTCCAAACAGAAAATAGCTGTCAACCTAGGTACCAGTCCAAGGCCCAAGGTTTTTTAATACTCAAAAGATAAGAAGGTTTGATTATGTTTACTTAAACTAGCCCAGGTAATAGGACTAACTCTAATAGTAGAGTTTGATTCAGTTGTGATCATGTATGTACTTTCCTTACCTAATTTTTGTTATTCATTTATACCTAAGCCCTCATAATTTGGTAAAGCAAGCTGGAAAATATATCTTTTCTTTAACATGACAGCGAACAATTACATGTAACTTTCAGGAATGTAGGCTAATAATGCAACTCTTCAAGCTTGGTGCTGTCTGGCATTATTATGATTTATGGAGGAAAAAAAAGGAAACCTTCATTCATGTGATTTCTGCTCCTTAAATCTCAAAGACAGTGTCTCGGACATGTTTACCACCTGTGAAACACCTCTGAAGATTGTATTTTCAAATTCAGATCTAAAGAGTGAACTAGGATTCCAATTAAATGTCAACTCCTTGAAGGCCGGGAGTTGGTCAGCCTTGCTCACAGCTCTATCACTAGTGGCTACCGCAACACCTAGAAAATGTTTATGCTCAATTAATACTTGTGGAATGAATAAATAAATAAATGAAAGAGTAAATAATAATTCCTGAGTGATTATTTGCATTTTCACTATGCAAAGACAAAACAACTAAAAATTAAATACTAAATTTATTTATAGCCCATGACATTTTCCCTTAACTTAAAAAAATCAAATAATATAGATTAAAGTACCACCTATCTGGAGTTAAAATTGTGCTACTTATACTCACGCCAAGTCAACGCTATGGTTTAACTACTTCTGTTGCATACCAAAGTAATTTCACCCATTCCTTATCAGTAAAGATAATGAGAGCAATATTTATAACAATGTTTTCTTTTTTCCAACCTAAATTATTATAGCCACTATAATATAGGCCTGGCATACATTATCTCATTCAATCTTCACAACAAACCTATGACACAGATATTGTCACCACATTTGACAAATGAAGAAAATGGAGTTTAAAGAGGTAATTTACCCAAGGTCACAAAGATGGTAAAATCCAGATGAAAACAATCTAATTCTAAAATAACTGTTTTAATCACAGATAGTTAATAAACACAGAGAGACTCACATAACATCTAGTTTGCTCTCCAGCCCCAAGCATGAGGGAATAGTCATCTTTTTTTTTTTTTTAACATTTATTATGCTTCAGGCACTATGCTAGCTAGCTCTCTTAAAAATCGCTTGTAATTCTGAAACACAATTAACAATGGCACACACCAACACTTCTCTCTGGGGTCTAACTACTGAGAACTAAACTGCGAAGGTTTCCCCACTCTGTTCGTCTCCATATGAGACACGTGTGCTTTTGTTTTTCCTACTGAGCAATACTCATCTTACAGGCAGAGTGATACCAGATTCATTTTTTTGTATCCCCTAAAAATATCTAGCATGATACTTTGCTCATAAAAAGTTCTTAATAAACACTGTTTAAAATTAACACTGAGTAAATTAAATTAAATTTCCTAAGTGGAGAGAAAACATAAATGAAGATTTTATCTTCAAATCTTCTATGCAATTACCCTATAGTTAAAAAATAAGTGCCAAAACAAGACAGTTTTATTATTTTAAATATTTTATTTTCTTTATGTTTTAACAAAATTTTAAAGCTTTCATGGAAACAAGCATAAAATCTAATCTGATAAATCTCATGTTCTATAGAAATAGGTCTTGTTTGCTTTTCACATACTATAAACTTATATAATGCTTGCTTTATAATATGGCCTTCTCCTACAATCCAAATTAGTGCATATAATTATACAAGAATAAAATTCCATTTTAAAAAGATAAATAACTTTTCTATTTTCTCTCAGAGCCATTATTATGATTACAGAAATAAATGAATACTCGATTCTGCAAGAATCGTATATAATAAAAGAAAACCACATCCTCACATTGCATTTTGCTTCTTAGTCTGGATAAAAATAAAGTCAATTTGAAAATACAGATTTTAATCTCAGATATTACTGAGCATTTTTTTGGTGGAAAAAAGATATGTGGCAATTCCAGCTATGCATTAGAGATCAAAATCGGGCCCTAAGTTTACATGATTGATGGGTTTCTATTTGAAAAGCATAAATGTGAATAGTAACTGTAATAATGCTTACCAGAGAGAACTGATGCAACCTCAGCCAGTTTCTCTTTTTTAAAAATTAATTTTAGAGACAGAAGGAAACTGAGGGAGGGAGGGAGGAAGGGAGAGAGAGTGGGGAGAGTGCAGGAGGAAGAGAGAGAGAGAGAGAGAGAGAGAGAGAGAAAGAAACATTGATTTATCGATTTGCTGTTCCACTTACTTATTCATTCACTGGTTGATTCTTGCATGTGCCCTGCCTAGGGATCAAACCTGCAACATTGGTGTCTTGGGATGACCCCCTAACCAACTAAGCAACCTGGCCAGGGCTAACCAGTTTCCCTTTTTATCTGCAGCATTCAATTGTTTCCACCATAGCAAAATGTTTTTGAGAATCACACACAAAATCTTATACACAAAATCTTTCAATATAACACAAAACAATACACACATCCATACCATGCTTCCTGTTGACTGAACAATTGCTGATATTAACTATTCATAGAAAAGCTCATTCAATAACCAATTTCTGAAATTACATGTCTGTCTAGGGTAAATATCATTCATTTCTGAGTCACAAGTAAACCTGGAGGAGAGGCTAGTTCATTACATAGTGCTATGTTTTTTATTATAGTCTTTCCTGGCCATATATACAAATACTATTTATTTCGCTGGGCCAGAGTATTCTCACTGAATATCCTGTCTGGCTCTAAAATTGGAGACTTGCTTAGACTCATTCTTCTCTGGTAGGAAAAAAAAGGTTACAGTAGTATCTTCTGTTACCAGTCAGTTGTCTTGCTCTTAAGTGCTGGGAAAAGAGAAAGATATATCACCCAGAACCCTGACCATGTAGCCTGACTATTAGTAGTTCTTGTTTAGCTGCTGCTCCTCTGAATCACCATCAGACCACCAGTTTCTCTTCATATGAGAAAAATACTAAAACTGAAATCTCTGGGAAACATAAACTTATCTTGCACAATTTATTTAATTAAACTGTATTCCTTTTACATAGCAGAAATACCTTGGGTGAGTTGTTCCATATAGCAGTATTTTACCTCCCAAGTTATAGAATAACTATGGTTAAGAAAGGTAGAACCATTTATGAGTGGCAAACATTTTCTACACCCTGTGCCACAGTTTTGCACACATTATCACATTTAGTATTTAAAAGTAATCAACCTATTAAGGTATATATGATCATTTCCATTTTATAAAAGTACACTATGGATCAGTTACAATTTCAAGTAATTATAATACATGGCAGAGTCAGGAATCAAACCTATGTCTAAATTGACTAAACTGATCATGAAGTGACATAATATACTTGACTGTGAATAAAGTGAATAGGTACATATGAAAGTAAAAAAAAAACCCAGGAATTAATTTTGGTAATGGTGGAGTAACTTCAGTCAGACTGGCTATCCCACTGATAGCAATTACAAACTGTAGAAAATACTAAAACAAATAAAAACAACTATTTAAAGATACAATGGAGAATGACCAAAAGTAACAGAAACAGAAAAAGTGAGGATTTAACCCTTCAAAGAAGGGAACATCACTCAGTGAGATCTCCATTTATACAGCTTATCCCTTGAGATAAAAGTAGTGGGCACAGCCTAAACTAAAGACAAAGACCACACTTACTGGCTTGAGGTATCAGAGGCCACTGTTCAGGGTAGAAAAAATGGCCGATAACTGAGGGTTGGGAGAGGTGGATTTCAGAAAGTAGGAAAACATAGGGGAGCTATAAAATTGCATGTATACTCGACTTGGGCTGACTCCTAAACTGTGCATGCATGGGGAAGACCCCAAAGTACCCAGTGGAAAGCAATAAATTGAAGGCTCAAACAGGGATTGCTGCTGCTGCCTACTGAGTAAGACAAAGTGTTTGGAGTTTGAATCACATCAAATTAAAGCAGCTTGGTGAACAACTCAGGCTTTTCACATAAGTCCCTGAAGGGACATGTTTTAGGAGCAAAGATTGTATTTCAGTGCTAAGACGGTCAACCTGGGATTCAGGGCAAAACAAAAGAGATTCTCTCTTACAAAATGTAAAACCAAGTCTTCATTAAAGAAAGCAGCCAGCAACTTAACTGTAATAGTAGAATCCAGAGTCTCTAAAAGATACCACCAATCCAGTATATGATAAAAAACACTTCAAGATTAAACAAACAGGAAAATATGACCCAATGTTCACAGAAAAAGCAGTCAAAATAATAGACTTTGAGAGTACTCAACTACTTTAAGGCAACTATTATAAATATTATCAAGAACATAAAGTAAAACATCATCATAATGAATACACACAAGGACACTTAGCAGAAAAATAGAAACAATAAAAAAGACTTCATTTATCAGTTCTAGTACTTTCTTGGTGGAATCTTTAGGGTTCTTTATGTACAGTATCATGTCATTTGCAAATAATGACAGTTCTACCAATTCCTTTCCAATTTGGATGCCTTACATCTCTTCCTCTTGTTTGACTGGTGTGACTAGGACTTCTAGTACTATATTGAATAAGATTGGTGAAAGCGGACATCTCTGTCTTACTTCCAATCTTAAAGGGAACACTTGTAGTTTTTGCCCATTGAGTATGATGTTGACTGTGGCTTTTTTGGAAGTGGCCTTTATTACCTTTAGGTGTGATGCCCCTATTCTCACCTTGCTAAGAGTTTTTATTATAAATGGTACTGGATTTTACCAAATTCTTTTTCTGCATCTATTGATATGATTATGTGGTTTTTATCTTTGATTTTGTTAATGTGGTGTATTGCATTTATTGATTTGTAAATGTTGTACAAACCTTGTATCCTGGAATAAATCCCACTTGATCATGGTGTATGATCTTTTTGATGTATTGCTGTATTTGGTTTGCTAATATTTTGTTGAGGATTTTAGCATCTAACTTCATCAGGGATATTGACAAACAGATTCAGTAAAGTAGCAGGATACAAAACTAATATCCAGAAATCAGTTACATTTTTATATGCCAATAATGAACTATCAGAAAGGTAAATTAAGAAAACAATCCCATTCACAACTGCTTCAAAAAGAATAAAATGCCTAGAAATACATTTAACCAAGGATGTAAAAGACCAGTACTCAGAAAATTAACACAATGAAGAAAGAAAATGAAGAAGATGCAAATAAGTAGAAGCATATACTGTACACATGGATAGGAAAAAGTAACATTATTAAAATGTCACCCAAAGAAATCTATAGATTCAAGGCAATACCTATCAAGATACCAATAACATATTTCATAGAACTAGAACAAAATATTCCAAAAATTTATACGGAAACACAAAAGACCCCGAATAGCAACAGCAATCTTGAGAAAGAAGAATACAGTTGGAGGAATCATACTATCTAATATCAAAATATAATATCAGTATAAAGCCATAATAATCAAAACAGCATTGTACTGGCATAAAAACAGACATACAGATCAATGAAACAGAACACATATCCCAGAAATAAACCCATATCTTTATAACCAATTAATATTTGACAGAGGAGGCAAGCACATAAAGTGTACTAAAGATACATTTCAATAAATGGTGTTGGGAAAATTGGACAGATATGTGCAAAAAAGTAAAGCTAGACTACCTTCTTATACCACATACAAGAATAAATTCAAACTGAAGACTTAAATGTTAGACTCAACACCATAAAAATCCTAGAGGAAAACATAGGCAATAAAATCTCAGACATTTCATGTAGCAATATTTTTTCTGATATATCTCCTCAGGCAAAGGAAACAGAAGAAAAAATAAACAAATGGGGCTATATCAAACTAAAAACCTTTTGCACAGCAAAGGAAAACATCAACAAAATGAAAAGATAACCCACTGAATGGGAGGCCATATTCACTGATACATCTGATAAGGGGTTAATATTCAAAATTTAGAAAGACCTTATAAAACTCAACACCAAAACCCCCCAAACAATCCAATTAAGAAATGGGCAAAGGATCTAAATAGATACTTCTCCACAGAGAATATACAGATGGCCCATAGACATATGAAAAGATGCTCAATATCACTAATCATCAGAGAAAAGCAAATAAAAACCACAATGAGATACTATCTCACATCTGTCAGAATAACTATCATTAATAAACCAACAATCAAATGCTGGTGATGATGTGGAGAAAGGGAAATTCTTTTGCACTTAGTTTGTGGGAATGTAAATTGGTACAGCCTGTGGAGAGCAGTATGAGTTACCTCAAAAAATTAAAAATGGAACTGCCTTATGAACCAGTGATTCTATTTTTGGAAATTTATCTCAAGAAAGCCAAAACTCTAATTCAAAAGAATATATGCACCTCTATATTCACTGTAGCATAATTTGCAATAGCCAAGATTTGGAAGCAGCCCATGTGTGCATCAGTAGATGAGTGGAGAAAACAACTACGGCACTTTTACACAATGGAATTCTACTCAGCTGTAAAAGAAAGAAAATTTTACCCTTTGCAACAGCATGGATGGACCTGGAGAATACAGGAAAGAAGCCACTCATATAAAGACAAATATCATATAATTTCACTTATATGTAGAATCTAATGAACAAACTGAACTACCAAGCAAAATAGAGACAGACTCATAGACAGAGAGTAGACTGACAGCTCTGGGCAGGGGGCCTGGCGGTGGGGAACTGAGTGAAAAAGAAAAAGAACTCATGGGCACGGACAACAGTGTGGTTATTGTGGGGAGGAGGGTGTGGGTGGTAGAGGTGGAAGGTGGTATAAGGAGGGAAAATAGTAATAAAAATATAATACAAATAAACTATTAAAAATTCAATATGTACACTTTAGTTAAAATGATAAATTTGCTTATGTATATCCTACCACATACATAATTAAAAACAGTATAAAAGAATTGACCTGAAAACATAGAAATGAAAAGTGCAATATCAAAAAGAAAAATTCACTGGATGGACTTAACAGCATATTGGAAATGATAGCAAAAACAACCAATGAACTTGAAGACAGGTAGATACAGATTTCTAAAGAACAGGTAGAGAAGATTACAGAAATAACTCTGGAACAATACTGAGCAATCTATCATATACATACTTGAAGTATCAGAAGGAGAAGAGAGAAGAAATGAGGCAGGAAAAAATCTTTGAAAAAGAAATGGGAGAAACTTCCAGTGTCTGGTGAAAAATGACAGCAAAGCTCAGCAAAACTTAAGAAGGAAATTCACAAAGAAACATAATCTAGGCACATTATGTTAAATTACTGAAGATGAAGGATACAAAATAAATCATGAAGTAGCCACAGGAAAAAATAGACAGAAAATTGATTCATATCACACATATAACTAGTCATTCAGTTTTGTTTCACTTTTGCCATTACCTATTTTTCCTTTAATCAGAACTATGAGAGCTATAATGTTATGCCTCATATTTATGGTGGTAAAAGTATTTGTGGGACAAAAATAAAGTTAAAGACAATTACAATGATATTGTTCCGTATATACTAGCTAATTAGATAGAAGGTGTACATATCAGAGAAGAAAAGGCACCAACTCAACAATGGACAGATGAATCCAGGCAGAGACTCAATAAGGAAATAGTGGATTTGAACAACACTACAGACAAAATGTACAAAACATCCCACCAACAGCAGCAGAATATACATTCTTCTCAAGTGCATGTGGAACATTTTCTATGGTAGATAAATATATAGGGCCACAAAATGAGTCTCCATGAATTCAATCAGACACAACTACAACTACATTTATATCAACTACATTTCTGAATCTAATAGTATGAAATTAGAAATCATAACAAGAGGAAAGTTGGAAAATACACAAATATGTGGAAATTAAAGTGTACATTCTTAGACACCAATGAATCAAAGAAGAAATCAAAAGGAAAATTTTTTAAAAATCTTGAAACAAATGAAAATAGACACGTGACATATCAAAACAGTAAAAGCAGTTTAAGTGGGAAGGTTTATAGTCATAAATGCATACATATAGAAAACACAACAATCTCAAATAAACAATCTAATGCTATACCCTGAGGAACAAAAAAACAACAAAAAACCCAACAACAAAAAAACAACAAAAACCCCCCAACTAAGCCCAAAGTTAAAGATTAGAGCGGAAATGAATGAAATAAAGAATAGGAAAACAACAAAAAAGATACAAAATTGAAAAGCCTTTAGCTAGGCTAAGCAGAAAACAGAAAGAACTAAGAAATAAAATAAAATTGTAAATGAATACAGGAGACATTACAACAGACACCACAGAAAATAGAAAGAATAATAAGATACTACTGTGTATAATAATATGCCAATAAACTAGACAACCTAGGAAAATGGATATATTGCTAAAACCATACAACCTACACCAAGACTGAATCATGCAGAAACAGAAAATCTGAGCAGAACAATAATGATTAAAAGATTGAATTAGTAACAAAAAATCTTCCTACACACAAAATGCCTGGAGTAGATGGTTTCACTAGTAAATTCTACCAATAGTTAAAAAAAAGAATTAACAACCCTTCTCAAATTCTTTCAAAAAACTGAAGAGGAAGTAACACTCCTACACTTATTTTACAAGGCCAGCATTACTCAAATACCAAAGCCAATAAGGATAGTATACGAAAACTAGAGGTCAATAATCCTAATTATATATATTTTTGCAATAATATACATGCAAAAATACATATTCTCAAGAAAATATGTGCAAACTGAATTCAACAATATATTAAAAGGATCATATGCCATGATTAAGTGGGATTCATCCTGGGATGCAAGGATGATTCAATGTATGCAAATTGATAAATGTACAGATCACATTAATAGAATGAAGATTGAAATAATATGATCATCTCAATAGATGCAAAAAAAAAAAAAGCATTTGAAAAAATCCAAAATCCTTTTATGGTAAAAACTCTCAACAAACAGCTCAGTATAATATAGGCCACATAAGACAAGCCCACAGCTAACATTATACTTAATGGTAGAGGTTGAAATGTTTTTCTCTAGGATCAGGAACAAGACAAGGGTGCCCACTCTTGCCATTCCTATTCACCATAGTACTGGAAGTCCTAGCCAGAGTGATTATTCAACAAAAAGAAACAAAAGTCATCTAAATTTGAGAAGAACTAAAACTGTCCCTGTTTGCAGATGATATAATCTTATATGTATAAAAACCTAGATACTTTACCATAAAACTGTTAGAACTAATAAATGAATTCAGTAAACTTGCAGAAACAAAATCAATACACAAAAATAAGTTGAATTTTGACCTACTAATAGTGAACAATCCAAAGAAGCAAACAATAGTATTCACAATAGCATTTTCTAAAAAAATAAAATACTTAGAAATAAATTTAAACAAAGAGGTAAAAGATCTGTACACTGAAAACAATAAGACATTGATAAAAGAAATAGAAAATGACACAAGTGAAAAGATATTTCATGTTCATGAAGTTGAAGAAATAATATTGTTAAAATGTCCATAATCCCAAATGCACTTCCTCTCATAATTTCAATTATTCAGAGAGATAAAACAATTCTGATATTCATATAAAATCACAAATAGCCAAAAAATTCTTTAAAAAAAGCTAGAAGCATCATACTTCCTGATTTCAAAGTATACTATGAAGCTATTATAATCAAAACAGTATAGTGTTGGCATTCAAACAGACACACAGACCAAAGGAGCAGAACTGAGAGTGCAGAAATAAACCTACACATATGGTCAACAAGGGACCAACCTGATAAGGGAGTCAAGAAAACTCATTATGGAAAAGATAGTTAAATGTTGGGGAAAATGGATATCCACATACAAAAGAATGAAATTGGTTCCTTACCTTATACCAACTACAAAAATTAACTTGAACTGGATTAAATATTAAATGTAGGACATGAAACAATGAAACATAAAAACATGCTCCTTGATATTAGTCTTGGCAATGGTTTTTTTTGGGTATGACAACAGAAGCAAAAATAAATCAGTTGGATTACATTAAATGAACTTCCACTTAGTAAAAAATAAAATAATCAACCAAAAGAAAAGGCAACCTATGGAATGGAGAAAATATATGCAAATCATACATCTGACAAGGGGTTAAAAATCCAAAACATAAGAAAATCATACAGCCCTGACTAGTGTGGCTTAGTGGATTGAGTGCCGGCCTGCAAACTAAAGGGTCACTGGTTTGATTCCCAGTCAGGGGACCTGAGTTGTGGGCCAGGTCCCCAGTAGGGGGTGTGAGAGAGGCAACCACACATTGATGTTTCTCTCCCTGTCTTTCTCCCTCCCTTCCTCTCTCTCTAGAAATAAATAAAATCTTCAAAAAAATCATACAAAACAACAGAAAAACAAATAATCTGATTTTAAAAATGAGCAAAGAAATTGAATCAACATTTTCCCAATGAAAATACAAAAAGTGCTAACAGTAAATGAAAAGGTGTTCAAAATCACTATATATCAGGGAAACACACATCAAAAACACATCCACTGATCAAAATCAATGTGATTGGATAAAGAAAATATGTGTATGTGTATATATACATACCTATATGTGTGTATATATATACATACATACACATATGTGTGTGTGTATATATATAAATCAGCTATGAGAAAGAATAAACTTTCATCATTGTGACAACATGGATGAAACTTGAGGGTATTATGCTAAAATAAGTCAGACAGAGAAAGACAAATACTGTATAATCTCACTTTTATGTGGAATATAGAAAAAACTGAACTCACAGAAAGAGATAGATTGATGTTTGCTGGGTGGGGGTGGTGAGGTAGGGAAAATGGGTGAAGGTGGTACAACTTCCAGTTACAAGTAAGTTTTGGTGTTCTGCTGTATAGCATGGTGACTACAGTTAACGATATTGTATAACTGGAAGTTGCTAAGAGCGCAGATCTTAAAATCTCTCATCACATATGGGTGTGGACAAAAGGTAATTATTTGAGGTCACAGATGTGTTAATTAAGCTTACTGTAGTAATCATTTGCAATAAGTACATATATTAAATCATCACTTGTACACCTTAGACTTATATAATGTTACACATCAATTATATCTCATAAACCTGGGGGGAAGGGAGAGACAATTATATCCTTACATGAGGACATGCATGTATACTTGGGAAACCCAAGAAAATCAATGGAAAAACTAAGAAAAAAATTTAGAAGGTAGCTAGTTATATACATACTATATGGAAATCAATGTTTCCCCTATATAAAAGCCATGCTCAATTAGAAAATAAAAATTAGAAACAAACCCATTTAATATAAAGACACAACAAAACTAAATAAGTTAGAATAAACAGATCTAGATGTCTGCAAGACATGAAATTTGTTTTTAGGACAGTATAATCATATTCTAAGCCTTATTTTGTCTAGATTAATCTATTATTCTAATAAGATTTCAATCAAAATACCAATAGGATTTTTCATTTTGAAAACTCAAAAGATAATTACAAAGTTCATCTGATAAAAAGAATTTCATTATCTAGGAATATTTTGATAAAAAAAGAGATGTAAGAGGCAACTAGTCCTTGCAGATATTAAAAACATTTTAAAGATATAGTAAAGAGTTTAGTTCTACAAAAGGAGTAGACAGATGGAAATTTGTATAATGGAGAATCCTGAAATACACTCCAATATATATAATGTTTAAAAATTTTCCCCACTGGGGACCCAGCCAGCAACCTAGGCATACACCTTGACTAGGAATCAAACTGGCTACCTTTCAGTTTAAGAGAGGATGTCCAACCCACTGAATCACACCAGTCAGGGCTATATATAAGTTTTTAATACAGTATAAAGGTGGCATTTTAAGAAAAGATTATTCAACAAAAGTTGTTAGGACACTAACAACATTCCAGGTGATTTAAAGCTTTAAACATAAAAAACTTATAGGGGAGATGAATAGGCAGAGTATAGAGGATTTTTAAGGTAGTGAAATTATTGTGTATAACACTGTGATATCCAAACACATTAAATGTACAATATCAACAGTGAACCCTAATATACAGTGTAGACCCTGTGATGATGTGTCAGTGTAGCTTTGTCAACTTTAACAACCATGCTACCGTAGTGGGGATACTGATAATGGGGGAGGCTATGCATGTTTGGGGGGGGGGGGTCTAATCTCTTTACCTTCTTCTTAATTTTGCTGTGAACCTAAAACTGCTGTAATAAAAAAAAGCCTCTTAACAAAAATTAAGCCATAATGGTGGGAAAGAAAAGATGATGCCATATATTTTATCATCCTGGACATAAACTCCAGAGCCATAATAGATGAGAATGACAATTTGACTAAACCAAAATTAAAAATTTCACTATGGAAAAAAGAAACTACCATAAATCATCTTGAAGGGCATATTAAACTACAGGAAAACATGTGAAACATGAAAAAAGGCATATTTTATTAGTATGCAAAGAGCTCTTACAAACCTATAATATAGAGACAAACAGCAGAAAGGCCACAAACAAAGCACAATAAACTATTTAAGTATTAATGTAAAAAAAATCCTATAATAAAAGTATTTGCATATGTGTCAGTATATACGTATATATTACAAGTTTGTGCACACATGTATTTATATTTGGATAGAAAATTTCTGAAATGATACATTAAAAAATTAATTGAAGTTACTTGGAAGTAGAAACAGGATGGTTTCAAATTTTACTTTTATACTTTTTCTATGTTTCTTATTTTAAAAATCACGAGTATGTATTGTTTTTATAATTCAAAGTTAAGCTTACCACAAATACTTTACTTTTGAAGAACCTCACCAGTACAATATGCTGATGGTTTGACCCAATATATATTCATTTCTGTGGTCCCTCTCCACTCATGGATAGTATTACATGTTTAATTTTATTATGGAGTTAAAACATTTCAAAAAAGGGAGTGGCTTACTAAAACTCAGTAAAAGAAAAAGTAGTAAAACCCTAGAGTAAGGGAAGTCAACTTAAAAAAGGTAGCTCAATTTTACTATACACTTTTTTTCTTTCCCTTATATTGTTTTAGAAATATACAGCAGAGCCCTGGCTGGTGTGGCTCAGTGCATTGAGTGCCAGCCTGCGAACTAAAGGGTCGTGGGCCAGGTCTCCAGCTGGGTGTGTGAGAGAGGCAACCACACATTGATGTTTCTCTCCTTTCTCCCTCTCATCCCCTCTCTCTAAAAATAAATAAATAAAATCTTTAAAAAAAGAAATATATAGCTAAAGAAAGAAAATAATTACTGATGTTTTCATTTTACTTCTTTAAAGTCAGAACTAGACAGTTTTCTTTAGAAATTCCTTTCCCCTCAATCCCTCTGGGGCTCCAGAATCAATTGAGTCCTCCTATGCTTTAAGACCCATTATACTCAGCCTTTCTCTTATGGATACTGCTTCTCTGTCATCAGCAGTTTTTCTTCCAGGAAACTGGCCTCTCTCTCCAATATTCTGGCTATTAATAAGCAATAGCAGCATCAAAAGAAACTTCGTCAGTTGCATGCTCAGTAAAAGAGCATGCAGGCAAGGAACAATGACAATGATTAATGTTAGGATCTGAGACTTACCCTATAGTAGAGTAATTTGAGATACAATAAATTGCATATTATATAGTGTTTTCAAGAAGTTTATCCTGAAAAATCTTAGATCAAGATAACAGCTTTTCTAATGAAGTTTCTTTCTGAACATTTAAGTATATCGAATTCCTATTTCATACATTTATGTTCGCTCCTAAATGGGAATAGAAATAGCCAAAACAGGTATAAATGAAACACAATTATATCGTTTAATTGCCTCCATGATACTATATTGTAGTGATTATCAAGCCTAGTATATTTTATTTTTCTCCATATCCTTAAATTTTATCTTCTAGTATTGTATCTGGCACATACAAATTTTCAAAATATATAGATGAATACATAAATTCTAAGAAAGGACTGTAAGTTATTTACGAATATAGCATATTAGAGTTCGAAAGGCCCTTAGAGGTTTTCTAGTTCATAAGACGACATAAGCTACCCTACCCTGTCCCTGATCACAACTGTAAGTACCACTGCAACGCTTCCAGCAAATGGTTATTCAGTCTCACTGGGAATACTCTATCGCTGTTAAATTCCCCATCTCAGAGATTAGTCCACTCCAGTTTCAAACATACCCTGGGCCTTGAAACACAGACATTTGAGGCAAAAGAACACTTTCCTAACATTATCTTCAAGTGTTTTTTACCAGTAATATAGGTATTTACTTTGTTCTTATTGATGCTCAATTCTATAAAATCTCTATTGTTTAATTTGCATATTTATCTCCTCAAAGCTCTTGTTTTTCAGTTCAAAGTTTTCCTAATAAATCAGCACATCTCTAAATCTGTATTATATTTTATTTCCAATATCTGTGAGACACATTCTTATCTAAAAGTCCACTACTTTTGTGTCATCTCCACTTCTGCAGAACCTGCTTCTGTGGACTAAATAAGGCTCAAAGTCACACAGTTAGTAAATGGAACAAGTGAGATTAACCGGCAGAGACAGGGCCAGAGTATCCATGGTTTTTTTTTTTTAAAGAAACTTTTTTTTAAGACTTTATTTATTTATTTTTAGAGAGGGAAGGGAGGGAGAAAGAGAGAGAGAGAGAGAAACATCAATGTGAGGTTGCTGGGGGTCATGGCCTGCAACCTAGGCATGTGCCCTGACTGGGAATTGAACCTGCGATGCCTGGTTCGCAGCCCGCGCTCAATCCACTGAGCTATGCCAGCCAGGGCAGTATCCATGTTTTTAAAAAGCTTCTCTGGCTATGCTAAATCATAGTCAGAGTGGAGAACCACTACTGGAGTAACCTGATCCATAGTTTAGAAAACCAAATCTCAATCACAAAATACATAGTCAACTGCTCATTTAACCATGTACTTTATGTTTTCCTCCCAAGATTGCAATATTCACTTGGAAAATGAGATAAAAATATAAACCATGGTCTTAAATTCCTTCAATTTACTGAAAAGTTCCTAGAAATAAAGAACATATGTCCATTTTCCAGGACTGCACACTCTCTAGATCTTCTCTCTGTTTACCTTTCATCTCAAATTTAATAAAAACATCTAACATGAAGGTATGTAACTGAGTCAGCTTCAGAATCACTGTACCTTCTCACATCACTCTCTGGATGCTGTCTACAAGCAGAGGGACTGATTACAATTTCCTTCATTCACTTCATAAACATTCATCGATTGACTATTATATGTAAAGAATAATTTGAAGCAGGTGTTACTTGCAAGAAAAGTATGTTTTGAAAATTTTATGTGTTTCATGCAAGAACAGAAAAACATAAGGATACCACAACAGGATTTTATGATGCTTTACTTCCCTTACCTTTCAGAAGGTCAGAGAGAAGAAAATACTCATAAAATCCTTTTATTGAAGTGCTTAAACTTAAACCATGAAAGTTTTATTACATGAAAAATCTGTGACAGTTGTCTAACTATATGGGAGATGACCATAAGGAAGATGTGATAACAATGTGCTGACCATCTACACACCACTTACCAAATTAGATATTAGAGAGATTTCATTGGAATGAACTTTACTAGAATAAGTAGGAGAATTAATGTTAAAAACACATAGTTGCTATGTTCACTTTGAAAGGTCAACACTTTTTCTTGATTTTAATTTAAAGTAAATTTGTTACTCAGGAAAATGGTTCATTTACTTACAACATGTTATTCTGAGTACAATTATAAATGCAAATGTCATACCATTTCTAGTATCTTTAGCGCATCACATTTTTCGATACATGCAATACGGACACAAACCTGTGACCATAAAACTGTAACCCTATTATTATTTGACCTCTGATCTCAAGTAAACAAACAAAATAATAGCTATTGTTCTATAATTTTAAAAAATAGAGCTATTCAGTCTATGGGAAAAAGTATTATAGAGAAACTATGTTCAAGAAATGGTACTGCCAAATCATTGTAAACAAAATATGTACATCATTATACATGCACAATGTACATGAGTACCTGAGTATAGTGTACATGCACATGAATACATCGTACATGTACATGAGTACACTGATGTTTTGTCACAAGTAAAAAAAACCATTATCCTAGGAGAATTGTTTTTAAAATCCATTTTTTATAACTTTCTTCTCAGTTAAAATATATATCTAAACATAGATAGATAGATACAGAAAAGAAGCATTATTAGTTGAATTGTGCTCCCCCTCCCAAAATATATGTTCAAATCCTAATCCTCCATACCAATGAGTATGACCTTATTTTTAAGTAGGGTCTTTGTAAATGTAACCCAGTTAAGTAAGATAAGGCCATGCTAAATTAGGGTAGACCCTAATCCATTACGGACCCTGTCTTTATAAGAAGAGAAGAGACATAGACACATAGGGAGAAAATCATGTTGTGAAGGAGGCAGAGATTGCAGTAATGAGTCCACAAGCCAAGGAATGCCAAGGATTGCCAGAAGCCAAGAGAAAGGTAAGGAACAAATTCTCCCCTAGGGCCTTCAAAAGAGTATGACCCTGAGGACAAGTTGATTTCGGATTTCTAGATTTAAGAACTGTGGGAAAATAAATTTTTAATTTAAACCACCCAGTTTGTGATAATTTATTACAGTAGACCTGGGAAACTAACCCAGAGAACCAAATTGTCTGTTTACTTTGATTTTTCTAGTGGGAAGATCAAATCAGTTTCTCATACTAAATAAACATCTGATCAATGAATAACTAAAAGATATTTAATCTGAAGAAGAAAATTCTTCAACTCTCCCTGCTTTGCACATGCAGTACTTCTCCAAACTATAGTGGTTGATAAAAAGTTAAAATTTTAGAACAGGTAATAAGTCCATGGACACCCAAGTAAAATCTTGCAAAATTTGGAATGTATATAGTTTTCATGAAACTCCAAGGTTAACAATTATTTTTTTAAAAATCCCTGTTTTTTAACCATAATTTCTGCATAAATTGCATTTTCACATGTTTAAACATAAACTTTATATTGCACAGAGAACAAAATTTAGAAACAGTACAAGAGACATAATGTAAAAGAAATCTGGCATGAGTATAATGGACAGATTCATTATTTATTTTCCAAGAGCTGAGCTTCTTATGAGGAAACCTGCTTCAATCGTTTTGCAAAAAGTAATAACTACATCACCCATCTATTGAGTTAGGTTAGTGCTAAATATCTAAGCTTTTTACTAATATTTTCATCTATCCCATTGAATCTTTATAATTATATTATTATTAGCATCCAAACATGAAAGATGTACAAACTGGGGTCAAAGAGAATCAACAATTTTCCCGAGGTCACACAGCTGGTGGGTGTGCCACAGGGTTCTCGTCAGTCTTAACTGTTCCACGCATAGGCATACATGCTATGTTCTCATTATCTTTCTAACCACTAAAATTTTTTACAATAATAATTTGCAAATAAACCTTAAATTATGGAAAATAAATGAAATAGCCAGTGCTTTGATTAGACTTATTATTATCTGTGGCATATTAATGACATGGTCATAAATAGAATGAAATTGGAAGAGAACAAAGGGCTAGATCTTACTGTGGAAGAAATACAAATTAGAGCTATCTGACAAGAGATATGTTGCTGTGATTAAAGAATAATTTAATATCAAAATGAGACATGATATGTGGATGCATTAAAAAAGGGAAAATTAGACAAAGAAATTTGACTATAGGTTGCCTATAGAGTAGCATTGTTTGTGGGAACTATTGAATATTTCCACTAATTTAGCAATGGTCAATTTAAAGTATTTTTTAAATAGTTAAGTAAATTGTATTAAGCTAAGGAAAGACTCAAATCACGATTAAAGTGTAATTCTGAGTAAAGAAATTTTAGAAACAGTCACTAGATAAATGTGTGCAAAGGGTTACAAGATAAAACTTGCTACTCCCAAAAGCTGTTATACTAGATTGGTTTGTTTAAGAAAGCAGTAGAATCTATTTTTTTGTTTGTTTTTTGCAGATACTTCCTGACAAACAGAAGGCATACATTATCGGCAGTTCAGAAAGGTTAGGTGTGTTTCTGCCAGAAGACAGCCAGAGGATAACCACTCACGGTTCTATAAAGCCCAGTGACTGCATAATAATGCTGCTCTTGTAACTACTAGGCAGGGGCAACACAGCTGCTCTTTCTTTTCTTTGGTGATCAGGATTTGCTGTCCAAAAAGTTGCAGAATAATTTGAATGTAATTAGATGAAATTTTCCCCAACAGAAAAGCAAGAATTAATTTTGACTCTAGTTACTGAAAGAAACTCAGAAGCCCTACATTGGGCTTTTTAAACATTTATGGTCTCCTTTACTTAGAAAGCGTTTCTCCACGTTCAACTTAAAAAGCAGACTCTTTTGCTGGATGACCTTAGGCTTCTGAGTTGAACTGACATTAAATAAAAAATTCTGAGCAAACCTGTAGTTTCTCTGTTTGCATAAAATGCTTTGAAAAATTTAACTTTATTGCATTCTACTTAATTTTTTATGAGTTTAGTTTATTTCATTTTATATTCATCTACTTAAGTCTTTATTTTTCATGAAGGTGAAGAAGGCAGATTCCTTACATTTATAGTTTTTTCTTTAAAATACAGTCAATTTCTTTCCAGGCAAACTCTCCCTTTCGAGTGTAAGGTAATTAATTTCAATTTTGAAGATGGCACTGTGGTCCACAATCCTTGGCTGACTGTTCTTCCAAGGAAAAGTAAGAGCAGCTGTAAAAGTAACTAAAAATTCAATGGGATCTTTTGATGTAGACGTTCTCACAAAACATAAAGCTGTGAGGGATGTAAAGGAATGACTTCCCAAGAGCTGGGAACACTTTAGAATAATTAAAATAAGTGAGAAAAATGCAGGAATTAAAATAAAATTTCAAAATGGTAGGATAATTTTAAAATAGAAAATAATTCTAACTTTCCAAACTATTCAGTATTTGTAATTATATGATACATGTGTCCAAAATAGATACAAAGAGCACTGTTTCCAAACATGAGCATTTAATTTCTGTTATTTAAATTTTTATTTTGGATTTAGGAATGTAATGTATCCCTATATAATATAAGGGCAAACGCAGCTTAGCTCAATGTAATTTTTGACATGCATCAATGCTCAGAAAAAAAAGGGAAAAATAGCTTAGCTATATTTATATAAACTACTATGTTAAAGAACACTTCTAATATTTCATTAAAACATAATTCTACTTGTTTCTACATATTTAATAATAGAAAACTCATAGCATCAATATTTCATTGCTTGCCTCCAAAAAATTGTTGACATCCTCTGTGGCCATCTGCCAAGGTGGTCATTCCTTTGTATCTGATGCAATTACAGAAGTATCACGATTCCATGAATTAATAAAAAAAATTCTGTGCTCTTGGCTTCTGGTATTTTATTTCCTTGGTCCTGTTAAAAAGGGAATAAGGGTGAATTTACCAATTTTGAACAGGGAGCCAGTTATTTTATATTTCTTTTGTTTAATATTTAAGGACATTTTGAGATTTTACAAAGTCTCATTAAGAATCATAGAATTTTAGTTTTACACACTGCCTTGCTAAATTTATGACTGCAGACAAGAAAGAGCTATATTAATCAGATGATTCAATTCCCATATTTTACAGTATAGGAAAGTGAAATTCAGAGAGGTTAAACAACTCAACCAATGTTACAATCAACTAGTGACAGAGCCAGCATGAGAAACCAGTTCTTATTACTTCAGTTTCAGGGTTCTCTCCTCTAGCAGTTTACCTGGGAGGGAAACTGGGGAAAGCATTATCATGCCCAAGCTAATTTCTCAGCCCTAATACAGAAAAGTCTAGAATAAGAAACAACAAACATGATAGTTTATTATTTAGATTACTAATTCAAAGCATGGCAGTTGTTCAAGGGATATCTGAGAGATTCTTTTATTAGAGTGTGGTCATAATTTTATTAAAAATGACCAGTTACCATTACATTTCTGAATTGCATCCACAGTCATAATAATTTTTGACTCTGGACAAGTTTTTTTTAAAAAATTATTGTTCAAGTTGTCTCCATTTTCACTCCCTTCCACCTCCCCCACCCCCCATCTCTACCTTCCACCCTTAATCCTACCCCCTTAGGCTTTGTCCATGTGTCCCTTATACACGTTCCTTGATGGACATTCCCGTTTTCCCCCATTAACCCTCTACACGCTCCCCTCTGGATACTGTTAGTTCGTTCTTTATTTCAATGTTTCTGATTGTATTTTGCTTGCTTGTTTTGTTGATTAGGTTCCACTTAATGATTTATTTTTCCAGTGCTTACTAGTGCAACATAGCAAAAGAGTGATAGTTTTATTATCGGCAGACCAACAGACTGATATTTTTAAAAATTGGGTTTCAGATACACCTTTGCAAAAACCCTTCAAAGATATCCCATAAATTTTAAGATAAAAACCCAAAGGTCTTATCTTGCCTCAGGTGACTGGGCTCGTGGTTACTGCTGACAGCCTATCTGATCAATCTTTCCCTGATTTCCACTCCACAGCCCTAGGGGCCTGTTCTTCAAACTTGCTAAGCACACTTTTGTTTTGGGTCTTTGAGCTTCGTCTTTCCTCAGACTAGGGCACTTTTTCCCAGAAAGCCACATATCTGTTCCCAATGACTAAAACACTCTTTTCCATTGAGAGTTCCATGCATGTTTCAGAATCTGCTCAAATGTCACTTCCCAAAGAGGTCTTCTTATACTACCCTAGTTAAACAACTTCACCTGCCAGCACTTACTTCTACTGGCCCTCATTCTCTATATCCATACCTGCTTCATTTCCACTCATAGTATTTGTAATCTATAATTTATAGATGTTATACAGCCCAGTACAATCTCTATGGGGGCCAGGTAAGTTTTGGAACCCAGTAATATTTGAGTCAAGAGGGTATGAGGAGGATAAATGGTAATGGAAAAATACAATTAAAAAATAAACTATTAAAAAAAGGTAATATGGTAAGTGTACTGAAACATGCATCACCTCCCCACTTGAGAGATCTGGGACAGCACCCTAAAATAAAATGTTAGTATCTGTACAGAAAAAATATATGCATTTAAAGTAATATTTTAAAAAAATGGCCATACAGTTTTACAACTACATAAGTGTAATATTAGGTTTTACCACTATATGAGTGGCAAGAGCTTTCAGTTTCAGAGCTTTTTGATTTTGGAATTAGATACAAGGGATTGTGGGATATACTACATACTAAGTTATTTCTTTATTGGCTTCTTACCATGTAATGTATGCTCACAAGACCAGAAATGTTTTTTTGCTGCTGTATGTTCTGTGACTAACAGATAATAAGTACTCAATAAATATTAGAATGGATAAGCAAAGGCTTCTGTAAGAATGTTTTTGTTTTGTTTGCATTGTAAGTAAATCCTATGCTATAATAATGCAATTCTTCTCAATTGAAGGAATAGTTGAAAATGTTATTTTAATAGCTTCTTTTTTTCAAGATTTTATTTATTTATTTTTAGAGAGAGGGGAAGGGAGGGAGAAAGAAAGGGAAAGAAGCATGACTATAGAAGAGAGAAACATTGATAGGTTGCTTCTTGCATGCTCCCCAACTGGGGCCTGGTCTGCAACCCAAGGGATGTGTGTTGACTGGGAATTGAACCAGCAAATGTTTGGTTCGCAGGCCTATGCTCAATCCACTGAGTCACACCTGCCAGAGCTATTTTAATAATGTCTTAAAACTATTTTTTAAGGTTCATTGAAAAAAATACGACAGACAGCATTTAGACAAAACTAAACAACACCCAGGCTGTGTGAAATAGTGGGAAGAATTCTCAACTAGAATTCTAGCAGTCTTGATTTGCTTCTTTGCATTCCCATTTTTATTTTAACTACTTACATTTATCCATCCACCTAGCTATTTCTCTTTGATTTAGATATCTCACCATTCTTGGCTTAATTTATCATCTGTAAATTGAGATGATATAACTCAATGATCTTTGCTAGTTCTATGACTTTATTAACAGTTAAATAATTGAGGCAGAAATCATTTTATCCCAGAAGTTGGCTGGCCATTTTAAAGGCATATATTCTTGTTCATCTAATTTGCAATTAAAAAAGAGATTAGTTTTTAATCAAATTTGAGCATGTCTGTTTAGCTCTAATGAAGTGACACATTTGCCAAATATGTATTTCAATACTTAACTTTTGTGTAAGTTTCTGCATGACTATAGCTAGTAATATTTATTGAGCAATTACTATGCTCTAGGAATTATTCTAATAAGTCTAAGCTCTTTACACATACTAAACTTACAGCAACTCTATGAGGTAGGTATTAGTATTACCCTTGTGGTAGACTGGATCACTCCTCCCTTTCCTCACCACATATCCAAGGAAGGTGTATTTATACCTCTCTATTCTACAACTGTGGGCTTGCATGACAAAATGAAATCACAGCAGATATCACATAAGTAAAGCCTGGAAATACACTTTAGCAGTTGGGTTTCTGCCTTTTACTCTGAGTAAAAAGTGCTTCAGGGAGTTGTAGGTCCAAGGAAGACAAGAGACAACAGGGATGTAGACCCATCCTAGGTCAGACCCACTCCTGCTTCCCCACAGGCTGCTGATCAAGAACTAAATTCTTACTGTGGTATGTGAGATGTACAGTTTGTATTGCAGCAATAGCTCACTGATAAAGCTCCTTTTTACAGACAAAATGAAAGTCAGAGATTGAGTACCCTGTCTAAACTTTCACAATTAGGTGGTAGGTTAAGGATCTAAAGCTGTGTAGAACCGGCTCAAGGGTCTACACTCTCAGCCCCCAGGCTCTACTGCCACTACATTATACTGGCCGTATTATATGATAATAAGCAGTGTATTAACATGCAGTGGGTGATCTGGTATACACATATTAAAATTCATAAATGTAAATGCAGTCTAATTGTAAATGGACAAAGTATCTTGCAGCTTCAAGTGAAATGTTTCATCTAAGACATTAATAAATATAAATGCATTGCTTTTTGGAGTCAGATTACCATCCCAACTCACCATAAGATTAACCATCGGTTCTCTGTGCCAACAGCTCTGCTACATGACTCTATGTCTGACTTTGGCTGACCAGCTCAGTCATGTGTGATCCAAGCTGGATCAACCAAGCTTCTTTTAATATTTTGTAATTTGGACACATGACTAGGAACACCCATTAATGGCTTCACTCTGCAGAAACCTGAAATCCTGGGGCAGCCCTTGTTCCTTTCCATCTCACCTGTCAATTCCATGAGACACTCCAGTTTCTTTAGAGATGAATGCCTTCTCTGAATAAGCTTGCCAAAATCTGTTTTTCTTGTTGTAACCAAAAGAAATCTAGCCAGAATAGGCTTTAACAAAGTGTTCTTTTTGTTATAACTTCGAAGTGCAGAGGAAGGCTTTCTTAGAGAGACCAAATAACTTTGCTTTCATTTTTTTATCCTATCAAAGTAATTTTACAGGTTATAGTTATGGATTGTGTGTTCTCTGATACTATTTAAAAATTCTTCCAAATTTTAAAATCTAGGGTCCACGGACAGAAATATATTTTAGTACGGGTGAATAAAGTGGATTTCCTTTGTAAGTCTACATGTTTTATGTATTTTAAAATATTCTATGTAGAATGAACTTTCTATATTCCTTCCAATAATGTAAGACGAGTACACGTATGGGATTAACTGATTCACTTAGAACTACTTAGGAGACCCAAATATATTCCAGACATTGTTCTGGGTACGGAGGATGTAGAGCAGGGAGAAAACAGACAAACTCTGCCTTCAGAGTAGCAATACGAGAGAATATGGAATATAATTGAAAATTTCTTAATACTATTAGTAATGAACTTGGTACAGCTACATATAGTGAGGAGATAAGGGCAACTTAAAAGTGTGAGAGTATGGAGGCAAAAATCCTGGAGAAGTTGATGTGCAATCCTTAACTTATATGTAATTTTCAAGACAGATATATCAGAATATATAGGGATCCCTGACAGAAATCCTATGTAAGAATAAATAATAAAGTGCAACCATTACCACAAAGGCACTGTTTATGTTACACATTTTACTTTACTAGTGGTTTTCTATTATTACATTACAACATCTTAATACTTCCAGATAAGCAGGAGAGAAAATGGAGCCCTAGAGGTGGTAGAAAGAGCTATAGCCTGACTTCTAAATTTTACAGTTTTATTTCTATTGTACCACACCGCATCATCGAACAAAAGACAACTAGTTTCAAAGCAGACAATGTTACAATTTCTTTTAATATATTTCTGTGAGCTACTTATGGAATGCAACAAAGAAGCAATACTATTGGGGTCATGAAGAAGCTGCTGGTAAGAAATTGAACATCTTTTATCAGCAGGCAGAAGCTCCAATCAGTAGGAACTTTGGGAGGTTTGACAGAATTGGCTGTGGAGAATTTTAAGAATGTATCATTAAAGCAGATTCTCCCAACCAATGAGGATGGCCCACTTCATTCAGAAGAACAAATCAAGTTTGCCATCTGTTTTTGTGTGCCTGCCACCCCTGGACAAGACTGGTATTTGCATTTCTAAATGGCTTAACAAGCATAAAAAATTTGATACCTGAAAATTACATGAAATTGGAGTTTCAGTGTCCATATAAAAAGCCGAAGCACAGCCATGCTCATTTGTTCGGGTATTGCCTGTGGCTGCTTTTAGACATCGACAACAGAGACCTGCCAGACTGTCTGGGCTTTCACAGAAAAAGTTGGTTGATCCTCGGTCTCACCCAGCGATTTTCAACTGGTGTGCCACAAGAAGTTTTAGAACATGCAGTACCTAACTATTTAGTCATGGACACTGACCTCTTTTCCCTTAGATTGTCACATAAAATAATGGTAACGGCCAACACAGCAACAGACATCCGGTGTAAATGAATCAAAATTATACCAATTTTTTGTCAGATTGGCAAAAAATATATTTTTTGATTTGATATAGAATTTTAGTAATTATTTTATGTGTGCTTTGAGATGAAAAAGGTTGAAAATCACTGATCTAGGAGGTCAGAGTTTTCCAAAAAGTTCAAAATGTTAAAGGCATTAATGACATTTGTATAAACTTGTAATTAAATTTAATAACTATATAGTTACTTAAATATTTCTTTCCCTTAAAATCAAATGATTTCGGAGCACCTGAGGTATATGAGTCATTGACTATCTTAAGGGTCTGAGAAGCATGCTTATGTATTTCAGCCATTTGGTCAGCTGACCACTTAAATTACCTCCTTGTGTTTAAATTACCTCATGGAGTTTGTGATTCTTACAGAGGTGTTTTTTTTTTAAATTGTTGTTCAAGTACAGTTGCCTCCATCCCTCCCCCCCCCCAATACTCTCCCCTGCCCCAACCATCCCCAATTCGCACCCTTGATCCTATCCCCCCTTTGGCCTTGTCCATGTGTCCTTTATACATGTTCCTTGATGACCCTTCCCCTCCCCACCTCCATTATTCCCTCCCTGCTCTTCTCTGGTTACTGTCAGTTTATTCTTACAGAGGTTTAAATTTCTTAACTCCCAGTCCTACATTTTAAAATTTACTGTTACATAAATTGTTGGTTAAAGACAGCAAGCACAAAGAAACTTTTGGTGACATATAATTAATGAGAAGCACAAAAATCCTATGAAGCCTATCATTTTGTATTCAGATGACCACCATCAAGTCTATTAAATTGCATTAGCCTAATCAAGAAGAGCCCCTAGAAGTCTCAAATACTACTTTAAAACTCAGAATTAAAGAGAATATGATTAAATCCAAAATTTTCTTGAGTAAAATTATTTCCTATTTAGAAATTAAATCCAGCTGATTTCAAAAGCATAAAATATAAAGACCTCCAAAGCATGAGATCACAAAAGCAGTTGTAAACCTACTTTTGATGCTGTAACTTATTTTCAATATACATTTAAATACTCATTAGGATTCAAAGTCAAGTATTAATTAAAATATTGTTAAATTTTTATATTTACTGTTCTCAAATCAGCACCCCTTACCAACACACATACACACTCTAATTTTAAGTTAAACAGCAGGTCACTTATTAAAAGTAAAAAAAGTTTAAATGTCTATTATGCATAATAGATATTGATTTATATTTAAAATAAATTTCATAGTTCATCTTTATCCTTTTGTAACTGAACCATCCTTTCAAGGAGGTTTAAAAATGTGTGTGTAAATACACATTTCCATTTATTCTCTATAACATGGCTGCTCTGAAACAAGCTACTTTGCCATTTGGAAGCCAAAGTCTACCTTTGATCAGAAAAAAAAATTAATATTGTCTTTTACTAATTTTTCTGTTTTGACTTTTTTTCATTTATCCCTTAGGAATATGTCTAAACCTCATATAGGAACTTCATTGTTTATTCCCACATCTTTCGTCTTCTCCTGCATCACTTTAATTGTTTTGACTTTTCTCTGAATTCTGAGAAAATTTCTAATATTTTTTTCTCCGCATCTGTAGGCTGATTTCCTGGAGGTCAAATCTGTTTTTACTGACAAGATTGAGAATGTTAATTTATTTCTGCAATTTTAATTTTCTCCAGTCATTTTTAACCTCAATTATCATGTCTCTACATTTATCCTAGTGTTTTTAAATTATACTAGTTCTCCCCTGTGGACATCTGCTTCTATTTCAAATAGCCATATCCTCTTGTGGTCACAAGCAGTTTTCTAAATATTCATACTTTTGCTAAGTTATTTATCTGTATGTTCACTACAGAAGTCTGATTATCTTTAATTTGCAATCTTCCTTCATAAACTTTGCCTTGTGATTCAATTTTTTAACAACAGTTTTTGTAACTCAAAAACAATGACATGCTTTTGAAAACTTTCAATTTTACTTATTTTGAAAATGATGAAAAATGGTATAACAAGTAAAAAATCAGTGATAATATTTATTCATTGTTCGTTCTTCATTATTTCTTCAGCAAACAGATGAGTACAAACTCTGCTACTGCAGAAAAAGCCACGAGACACCTGGCAGCTCTTACTTTCAATGAGCTTACTACAGGCCAATGGCTGGAAAAAGATAAGATTCAGATTGTTAAAATACCATTTGATAGCTTCTCCAATAGATGTAGACTAAGCTGCACAGAGATGTAAAGAAACTGCTACATTATAATCTGGAACAAAAATGAATTCATCTTGCTAGTAAGAAAGTGAAGAATGAGAATTATTAATGGTAGAATCCACTGGGCATACTGACCAATTTGATGAGGGAAGTAAGAGAAATACATAAAATTTAGAGATATAGGGAGAAGTTTGGCAGGGTCTAGAGATGTACATAACTGATTTATTTTTAATGTCATTCTATTTATTAAAGTAATTCATGATCATGGTAAAATTCAAAGAGTACAGAAGAATGAAAAAGTGAGAAATAAAAGCCCTATCTTTTCTATTCACAAACACCATCAATAGTTTCTTGCATGTCTCATTCCATAAATTTTATACACCTGCATTAGAAACTCTTGAGGACAAATACATTTGTAATTTGGGGTTGTTCAGATTTAGGAAGGGAATTTGGTGCATTTACGGCAGCTTGTCTAATACCAGCCAGTGGTGTCTAAGCAGCAGCTAATTATGAAATACATTAATTTTTCTTTAATGACTAGTCACACTTTGATTTAAACATAGATTATAAATAGTTTCATATATTCATAATAGCTATTATTTTTTCCTCAGAGGATGTCCTTTTTTCCCTACCTTTACTGCAATATATTTGACATATAATATTGGTAAATTTAACGTGTACAATGTGACAATTTGATATGTGTTTATACTGCAGAGTGTTGTAGTAAGGTTAGTTAACACATCTGTCACCTCACCTAATTCCAGTTTGTGTGGTGAAAACATATAGCATTGTTAACTGTAGACAGCATGCTGAACACCAGATTTGAAGAACTTACTCATTTTATAACTGAAAGTTTGTACCCTTTGACCAAAATCTCTCCATTTCCTCTACTTCCCAGCCTCTGATAACCATCATTCTAATTCTGTTTCTATTACTTGGGCTTCTTCTTCTTTTTTTTTTTTTTAAGATTCCATATGTAAGTGAGATCACGCAGGATCTGTCTTCCTCTGTATGACATTTCACTAAGCTCCATGCCCTCAAGGTCCACACATGTCACAAATGACAGGATGGCCTTTTTATGGCTGATTAATATTCATATATGTGTATATATGTTTACATATGATTTCTATGCAATATGTATACATTTTGGCATATATGTATATCATATTTTCTTTATTTATTGATCTACTGATGAACACGGAGATTGTTTCCATATCACAGCTATAGTGAATAATGTGACGAGCATGGAAGTGCAGGTATCTCTTTGAAACAGTGATTCTATTTCTTTCTGATATATAAACAGAGATGGGATATACATGCAGATGTGGGACCATATAGTAAGTATTTTTAATTTTTTGAGGAGACTACATAATACTCTTTCCAATAGTGGCTGTACCAATTTACAGCTCCGCTGATTGGGTGCAAATGGTCTCTTTTCTCCACATCCTCACCAGCACTTCTCTCTTTTTTTGACGACATCCAGTCTCTCAGGTAGGAGTTGCTCCTTTGTGGTTTTGATTGGCGTTTTCCTGAGGATTAGTGATGCTGGGCACCTTTTCCTGTACTGGCTGGCCACCTGTATATGTCTTCTTTGGAAAAATGTCTATTCAGGTCCTCCGCCCATTTTATTATTCAGCCTGTTTTTTTTTTGGGGGGGGGTGGGTATTTAGTTAATTCAGTTCTTTATATATTTTGGATGTCAATCCCTTATCTGATGTGGTCATAAATAGCTTTTAAATTCATGACAAAATTAAGTGGGCCCTTAATGTTTCTACATAAGTTTGGTTTTACTGCCAAAATGTATTGAACAAAAAAGAAACTTTGGACTTAAGAGCCATTTGCCATCTTTCAGAACTGCAATTACTGACCTGTACTAATTCTGCCCATGGAAACATAATATATTACCATATACTCATAGTGAAAAATTATATTCATTTATTTATTCATATACTTCATTATTAATGAAACATAACCTTGTTCTCCTCTGTTCAATGACTAAAATCTTTAGAGGACATTACATATTTACTAAATAAAGGTGGTAATTTAGTACCCATTAGTAAAGTTTCATCACTGAGTTTTTTTCTGGGTTTGCGTGTATTTCTTAGAAGCATCTTTACAGAGAACTCAGAGAGTGGGTTGAGTGAAGATGCTCCATTAGGTAGCACGTGGTGTATCCATTTAATGTCCCCAACATCAAGCCTTGCATTGCTCGCAGATGTTTCCCATGGTCTCTCTTTGCTTTTGACTATGGGTTATTAATTATTCATATATTTTATATATTTGATTCATCCTTTGATATTTCTCTTTTGTCACTTGCAATTTTTTTTTTATGTTTCCTTAACAGCTCTGTTCACTAGATGTTCAATCTGGCTGATAATCCAATCTAACTCTTCTGATAGTTCATAAGCATTTGCCTCATGATTTCATAAAGTTCTTATACACTAAACCTATTAAGCATTTTAAGTAAACAAATGCTCAGAAACCATACGATTCACACAAACAATTTTATATATACTGTATTAAGTTCAAAATAAGCTCCATGTTTATTTTTCAAGCTGCAAAACCTGAACTAAATTTTAAAAACATTAGATAAGCACTGTGAACTGCATGCCATCTTTAAAATGTTCAGTACCTGCCTGTCACCTCTATTTTATAATTGAGATCTATCTCTTTTCTTGCCATCTGGTATACAGCATAAATAACAGGTGTGGTTTACTTAGGATCATTTGATGTGCATTTGTTGTCTATGATCCTATAAAATCTATGTTCAGCTAAAACTTGGGGAAATATACCTAAGCTTTGTATTAATATAAATAGAAAAAAGCATACATGTATCTCCTTTTAAAAAAAATCATTCAAATGAGAATATTTTTTTCACGTATAATGTCCTTTTACAAAGGCATCTTTTCATAGTACTACAGAGATCTATTTCTTTAGATCAGATGAGGCCTACCTACATCATGCAGCTCAATATAGCTGGAGAAAACCCATAACCATACTGACTGGTCTCATTTTGAAATTCATCAAGAACTCAAGTGGGCTCTTCATGTTCCCAGGAACTCACAGTACATCTCCCTAGTCCATTCGTTCTCCTATTTTTCTAGATAACGTTTTCACACTTCCTCTTCCTTATGTTCTTTCCCTCACATTCCACATCCAGGCTCTCTGTCATGCAGTTGATTTAATTTCAAACTACATCACTACTTTCACTGTGAGTCCTTTGGTCAAAGGCACCATTATCTCGCAGCTTGTGCCCTTACTCCCTATCAACCTGTTTGTAGTAACATCAATCAGAGTAAGCTTTTAAAAATTTGTCAGATAATTGCCACTCCTGTGCTAAGATAAACAAACTCCAATGGATATCATTATCTTTCTGACCCCATCTCCTACAGCTCTTGCTCTGCTCAACACTGGCCTCTAACTCTTGTTTAAAATATCTGACATGTTACACTGGTATTCTCTCTACTGAGGGACATTCTTTCCTCAGATAGCCACAAGACTAAATCTCTCAATTCCTTCAAGTCTTTGCTTGAATTTGCTCTGTGCTGATGAGACCTACCTTGCTAATCCTACTTAATATTGCAACACCTCCTTCTAATCCCAATACCACTACCTATTCAATTTACCCTGTTTTATGTGTTTTTCTTTACATAAGTTTTATCTTCTGACATACTACATTAAGTATTTATTATGATTAATTTTTGTCTGTCTCCAACTACTAGACTATAAGCTCCATAAGGGCTGGGATGTGTGTCACTCATCCCAATACTGAAACAGTACCTGGTACAAAGCAGGCCCTCAATAAATACATACTGAGAAATAAATGGACAAAAATTTATTCATTTACTCTAATAAGTTAATATACATACTTACTTTAAGATTTTTAAAGCTTAGAATATTTCATAGTAAAATTTCCCTCTCACACCTGTTCTCCATCTGTCCAGTTTCTATTCCTACCCGTAAGATAATAACATTACTTTTATTTCCTTGTATTTACTTACAGTGATATTTTTGCATAAGTAAGCAAACATAAATGAACATGTTTTTTGCTCACTATCCTTGAACCCCAAAGATAGCATTCTGTACATACTCTCCTGCATTTGTAAACTGTAATTTTAATTTAGTTGTAATTTTAAAAAGTACCAGACCTTGAATACTTTATTAGAAATAACAAGGCTCCTTGTTATTTTTCACAGCAGTTTAGTTTTCCATTCTGGATATCACATAGTTTAATTTGTTCCAAATAGATGAACAGTCAGGTTTCTCCATTTGCTATTAAATGTTGTAAATAACTCTGCACATTATCTCATTTCATAAAACAACATATTGGTTGAATAAATTCTAAAAAGTAACTAAGTCAATGGAAAAGTTTCCCCCCCCTAACTTTGACAGATATTGCCAATCATAGTTTCGCCAAAACTATTATATCCAATTTTGGGATATTTAGAAATTGTGATAGTGACAAACAATATTTCATTGTGACTTAAATCTGCTTTTCCTTTATTAGAAGTGAGGTTGGAATTTTCAGATTCTTAATGGCCATTTGTATCCCTTTTCCCATAAATAGTCTGTTCATGTCCTTTGTCATTTTCCCAACCTGGTAAGTAAGTACTTTAACTTATCACTTTGTAGTTTTTAGTTATATTTTAGGAAATGTAACCACTCCTCTTAAATAAAAATAGCAGAGATTTTTTTCTTCAATATTTAGTTTGCCTTTTTTGCTTTTGTGTTTTTTAATAATGTGGTCAAGTTTATTCAACTTTTTTTATGGCTTCTAGGTTTTATTTTTTATTTTTACTGTTAATGTTTTTATCCTTATGTGAGGACATTTATTTTCATTGTTTTTGAAGAGGAAGAGAGAGACAGAGAGAGATAAACACCAATATGGAAGAGAAACATCAACTGGTTGCCCTCTCATACATGCCTGCAGCGGGGACTGAATCCGCAACCTGGGTACATACCCTCACTGGAATCGAACCTGCAACTGTGTGGTCCACGGGATGATACTCCAACCAACCAAGCCACATCAGCCAGGTTTTTTTCTTTTTAATTACATCTATTGAGGTGACATTGGTTAATTACATAGGTTTCCAGTGTACAATTCTATGACACATCATTTGTACATTGCATTGTGTGCCTACCACCATCAAATCTTTTTACCTCACCATATATCTGACCCCCTTTATCCTTTACTACTATTCCACAATGCTTCCCTCTGCTAAATACTGCTGTCTGTGTCTATGAGTTTTTATTGTTCACTGTTTTGCTTTCAGTTTTATATCCCACATATGAGTGAGATCATATGGTCCTTGACTTTTTCTGACTCATTTCATATAGCATAACATTCTCAAGGTCCATCCATGTTGTAAAGGCAGTGTTTCATCTTTTCTTATGGCTGAGTAGTATTCCATTGTACATATGTACCACATCTTCTTTATCCAATTACCCTTCAGTTGTTTTCATGTCTTGGCCTCCATGAAGAATGCTGCAACAAATAGAGGGGTGCATATATCTTTGCAAATAGGTGCTTTTAGTTTTGGGGGTGCAGATACCTACAGGAGAGGTTGCTGGGTCATCTGGTAACTCTGTTCTTAATTTTTTGAGGAAACTTCACACTGTATTCCATAGTGGCTTTACCAGTTTACATTCTTACCAGCAGTGAATGAGGGTCCTTTTTTCTCCACATCCTCTCCAACACTTGTTATTACTTGTCTTGTTGATAACAGCCATTCTAATAGGTGTGAGGTGGTATCTCATTGTAGTTTCGATTATCATTTCTTTAATAGCTAGTGAAACTGGGCATCTTTTCACATATCTGTTGGCCATTTGTATGTCTTCTTGGGAGAAGTGTCTGTTCAGGTCCTCTGCCCATTTTTAAAATGGATGATTTGTTTGGTGTTGAGTTGTGTGAGCTCTTATATATTTTGGATATTAATCCCTTGTCAGAGGTATTGTTTGCAAATATCTTCTCCCATTCTTGGTTGCCTTTCTGTTTTGTTGTAGGTTTCTTTTACTGTGCAGAGCTTTTTAGTTTGATATAGTCCCATTCATTTGTTTTTGCCTTACTTCCCTTGCCTTTGGGGTCCAATTCATAAAATCCTAAGACTATGGTCCATAATTTAGTTATCTATGTTTTTTTCTATGTATTGGTATGGTCAAAAAGTTCATTTTTTTCCTCCATAAAATGGCTCTAGTAGCACTTAGTTGTCTTTAACTTAATTTGAAACAATTTTGTTAGATTGTATTGTGACAGCTGTCATATCAGCGTGCATTTAAAAAAACTTATTTTTAAAATACGTGAATTTTTGAGTAGCCATTTTAATATTGAAGACAAAAGAAAATATGTGACATTTTCAGCACATTATGCTTCATTATTTCAAGAAAGGTAAAAATGCAGCTGAAATGCAAAAAATCCCCCCAAATTTGTGCAATGTATGGAGAAGGAGCTGTGACTGATTGAATGCATCTAGTAGTTATGTGTGAAGTTTCATGCTGGAGATTTCTCGCTGGACAATGCTCCATGATTGGGTAGGTCAATTGAAGTTGATAACAATCAAATTGAGACATTAATTGAGAATGATCAATGTTATACCCTGCCGGCTATAGCTGACAAACTCAAAGTATCCAAATATATAAAGTTATTGGTAAAAATGAAAAATGTGTCTTTTGTTTTATAGAAAAAACTAAATGAACTTTTTGGCCAACACAATAATTTATTGTTTCAGGTCTTATATTTAGGTCTTTGATCCGATTTGAGTTAATTTTTGTTTGGGGGACAAACTGTAGTCTAGTTTCATCTTTAGCATGTGGCTTTCCAGTTGTCCTAGCACTTTTTATTAAAGAGGCTTTCTTTTCTCCATTGTATATTTTTGGCTCTTTTGTTAAAAATTATGTACCTATAACTAGATTTTGTTTTGAAGGTCCTTTTCTATTCCAAAGGCATAAGAAAAAAAAATTCTTGTGTTTTCTGACTACCTCTATGGGTTCATATTTTACATTCAAATTTCTGGTCCATTTAGAATATATCTTGGTGTATAATGCGAGGTGAGGATTCAACTTCTCTTTGCAGACGGCTAAGCAGCTGTCCCAACAACATGCATTAAATAGTACAGCTTTTCCCACTAATATGAGATGCCATCCTTATCATTTTTGACATTCTTGCGTTTATGAAGTCTATGTTGGAGTTTATAATCTTGTCGATTCTGTCATTTCATGCCCCAAGACAGTCTTTTTCATCTAGGGTTCTGTGAGAGAATTAAACACTACAAAAATGATATGTGACTATTTTCTTAAATATCTCAAGGGTGGTACTTGATTTATTCTCTCAGGGATAGTACATAGCCAGTACCATTTTAGATGTACAGGAAGTTAATTCATTACATACAAAGAAAACTCAACTCTAAAAAATTTATATGTGACTATTCTTTAATCCTAAGGATAGTACATAGCTGGTACCATTGTAGAGGTACAGGAAGCCAATTCATTACATTCATAAATAATTAAACCCTATAAAAATAATATGTATTTTCCTAATTATTCCAAGGGTAGTACTTTCCTGATTCTCCCAAGGATGGTACAGAGCTAGTACCATTCTAGATGTACAGACAGTTAATTTGTTACATAATACATTATATCACATGGAATGGCCACCCAAAGATACCATATCCCAATCCCTGGAACCTATAAACGTTACCTTGTAAGGAAAATGGGTCTTCCCAGATATGATTAAGTATTTTTAATTGGGAAGATAATACTAAACTATGCCAGTGAGCCCTAAATGCAATTACAAGAGTCCTTATAAGAAAAAGCAGACACACACAAGGGGAGGAGGCAATGTGGCTACTCAGCCATGGAGACTGAAGTGCTATGGTGACATGCCAAGGAATGCTGGTAGCCATCAGAAGCTGGAAGAGGAGAGGAAAACACTTGCCCTGAGCCCCCAGAGCATGCAGCAGGAGACTGGCCTTGCCAATACATTGATTTTGGCCCACTGATGCTGATTTCATATTGTGGCATCTGGAACTGCGAGAGAATAAATATCTGTTGCATTAAGTCACCAAGTTTGTGGTAATTTGATACAGCAGCCACAGGAAATTAACGCACAAAAAAATACAACTAGGCTTACAGCACACACCCAAACAATATGCCTACGCACAGTATGGCACTAGGGCTTAATTCACAGTTATTTTGGTGTATATGAAAGTTACCTACATGGATACATTAATCTTGTGCCACATCTAAGTGAATTCTCTTACTATTCTTAGTACTTATTCGATTTTATTTTTGGTGGTAATTCTGGGTGTATGATAATGTATTATGCATGCAGGGGTTTTAATTTCACCTTTTTGATGTTTTAAGAAACTTCTAGTAATTTTCTCTTGTCTGGTTCCCTTCACCATTTTTAAATGATAAGTCATGTCAGTGGGCAGCCATCTTTGCAATATTCCTGACTTTTGAGCAAATGCTTTCAGGGTTTTCTCATTCCTCCCTAACCCCCAGCTCTGCTTGATCTGCTTGGAAATAACAGGAGAATAAACTTCCCAAGTCTGGTGTGTTTTTAACTATTTTCCTTGTACCTGCATTGTTTTAGTTTTATAAGTGTGCCATATTATTTGGTCTGTTGATATTTGAAATTGCTACATCTTCATTGTGATTCACTCTTTGCGTTAAACAAGTGACTTTGTGCATCTCATTTGATGTTTATTTGGACTGATCGCTCAGGTCTGATGTGAGTAATTTTTGCTTGTGTTTATCTGGCTTAATTTTTACCCTTTAGTTTTTAACATTTCTATAACATTTTAGTTCTGTTATTTTTGCATGTATCAGAGAATAGAAGTTCGCTCTGTGATTTAATAGGAAATTTACTTAAGAAAACAAACATGAGTTAAGCTCATTAACATTAACTTTTCAGTTGGCTGATTCCTTTCAGAACAATGTTAAATGATAATTTTGATAGTGAGTATCTGATAAATAGAATTGGTCTTCATTCTATTATTATTTTAACTTGTTTTCTACATTTTTTAAGAAAATATTTTATCAATAGCTGTTATCTCATATTTCTCCATGAATAGTTTTGCTGTGTGCATGTTTGTTCCAGTAGTTGTGTTTATAACTTCATGAAACTTGGTACACACAATCAAATGATCTAATTTCAATAATTTTATTTTATTTCTGTACTCAAGATATATTAGTTTACTTCTATAAGCAATTATGATATTAGCATATTTTCTATTACTCTATTCTGCTCATTCCTTCATCATATTTCAGTTAATAATTTTCAGCATTTTTTCTATGTTCTGTTAAATTGTTATTTTTATTATTTGCAGTGTTAACTGACATTTTTTAATTTGCAAGTATTAAAGAGAAGGAAGTCAACAAATTTAAAAATACAAAAACCTGGGGAAAAGGAGAGAAAATAAAGTCGTGGTAGTGCATCATTTCTATTTTTAGGGAATATAGTACTTACATTTTATTCTTTAACTTGAATTCCCTTTGTTTTCATCTTGTTTTACAATTAAACCCCTTCAATGCTCACTGCTCATCCTTCTGTGAGTTTTCTAGTTATTTTCACCTGAATGGCAGTAGTTAATTTCCTGGATTTTTTTCAAGAAGGACACACATGAAATAATACTCTGAGTTCAAAACTGTCTGTAGTCTTTATACCAGAAGACAGTTTGACTGAATTTAAAATACAAAACACATTCTTTTTTACAAGATCCTGCAGGTGTTAACTCCATTGTCAGCTGATTCTCTATGGTAATGTGGATAGATTAGAGACAAACCTGAATCTTTTTCCCTCTTATCAGTGACTAATCATTCTCTCTTCATGTTTAAAATCCAGTAACTTCATGAGGGTGTGTCTCAGTATTGACAGTTCAAGGTTAATTTTCCCTAGCCCATGGAGTACCCTTTCAACATGTGGATTAAAACTGTCTCCTACTTTATGAGTTATTAAATTTTATCTTTAAATATTTATTCTTCTCTATTGTTTTGTGTTCTTTTAGTGCCTCTCTCAATTTATCTATCTTACACATGCATACAAAACTTTCTGTCTAATCATTTTATTATTTCTTTAGTTTTTTATTCATTCCTCTTGTTTTTTTATCTTTTATATTGCTTATCCTTCCATAATTTTCAGTCTCCCTTGAGCTTTGTCTAGTTTCATCTTTGAAATAAATACTTTTCTCTGAAGTTTGGTCCACTCAAAATTTATCTTCTCGATTGTTTTATGTCTTACCCAGAGTTCTTTCTGAATCATCAATTTTTCTCCTAGAATTGATTGCTTCATTTTTTTCTCTTCTCTTTCTGCCTCTCTGTCCTTCCATCTGACTGTCTGTTCTTTCCCCCCAAGAAAGAAATGCATACAACACAGAAATATCAGGATTCCAATATAACCCCTAAACTCTAAAATAGGTCAAAGCAGTTGAAAACTGGCAGGATCTATCTGCATGAGCGGGAGTAAAGAGCAGCAGTCTTGGAGAAATGCAGTGGTAAAAGAGCCCACAGTGTGAATCCCAGAAAATGGGGGCAAAAAATATGCCCTAAAGTTATACAGCACATCCTGAATGCTATAGGCCATTTTTAAAGTCACAGGTATGGAAACCGAGGTGAGCTGAGTTGTCAACAGAATCTATGAATCTACTAGACTCAGATTTAGAGAAGCAGAGAAGGTAGAGGGAACTCAAAACACAAACCAGCCATATCTATAAGATGTATTCTGTGTCTGTGGCAGCAGAGGAACTTCTTTGTGAAGACTGGCAAATCTGGAATGATATTCTGGACTCTCCTTTACCTTCACCCTCTCCACACACACACCCACACCCACACATACACCCACACACACACACACACACATTCTCTCTCCTTAAAAACTGCTAGCCAGTTAAGACTGTTACATTCAGTCATGAGTAATAAAAATGAGGAACTAGCACAGCACTGATAACAAAGAGACTCTATGAAAGGGTGGTGAAGATAATAGCAAAATACAGTAACAGGCAGCAATTGATCACTAGAAATATGTTACCATAGTACAAGGGAAAGGTAGGGAAATGAAAGGAAACATTCTCATATATGTACTTGTTAGCCATTAACATTTCTTTTTTGATAAAATGCATTTTTATCTTTTATATAAATGTGTTTTTTTCCATATTGAATTGTTAACACTCTGCCTATTAAGAAAATCAGCATCTTCCTTGATTTAGCTACTAAATATTAATTCTTAGGTTTTTAAGTGCCTTTTAATTTGTGGATTTCTAATTATTTAAAAATTCAGAGAAAGAAATTATCTATCTATTATTATATGGTTTTTAAAGTGAAAAATCAATGTGAGAGAAACACTGATTGGTTGCCTCCTGCACACGCTCTGATTGATGGCTGATGGAGATCGCAAGCCAGGCATGGGCCTTGACCAGAACTGAACCTGGGACCTGTAGGTTTATGGGACAACGCTCCAACCAACTGAGCCACACTGGCCAGGGAAAGAGTTGTGTTTTTAAATAAAACACCGCAATTTTTATTCAACATGTTTTCCGAAGATGTTTTAAATTTCATAAATCACATCAATCCTATGTTCAAAATCCACCAATGGCTTCTTGTCAGTTAAAATAAAACCTAAATTTTAAATTTCTTAATATGACTTCTACGGCCCTACATGCCTGGCTCTGCTATCTCTTCAGCCTTATTTCAAACAGTCTTTCCCTCACCCTCTCCATGCCCACTCAGTTGCTGGCTGTGCCTCCAGCACATAGTTCTTGCAGATCCAACAGCCTTTTCACTTGCTGTTTCATTTTGCTTCCTGGCCACTCTTCCTCCACACACAGCTCCTGCTTACATTATTCAGGAGGTTTCTGCTTAAATATCATTTCCTCAGATAAGTCTTCACTAACCACCTTATCTAAAATAACACTTTCAGCTCTCCATTACCCTCACCTACTTACCACATATCATTTTTCTTTTTAGACAATGTAACTTTTTGAAATTATACTATTTAATTGTTTATATGCTTACTGCTTGCCTCCAGCCACAGGTAGTGAACACCATAGGGGCAGGGACTTTGTCGCCTTCACTCTTTACGACAGCTCCTAGAACTTTTCCTAACAAGTGGTTGGATCACATGTGTGTTCTAAATGAATGAATGAATGAGTGCATGAATAAATAGTATTTCTTATAATTTAAAAATGTTTTAAAGCAGGTTTAAAAATGGCCTCTAAGCCCTGGCTGGTGTAGCTCAGTGGATTGAGCACGGGCTGGGAACCAAAGTGTCCCAGGTTCGATTCCCAGCCAGAGTACATGCCTGTGTTGCAGGCCATAACCCCCAGCAACCGCACACTGATGTTTCTCTCTCTCTGTCTATCTCCCTCCCTTCCCTCTCTAAAAAAATAAATAAATAAAATATTTAAAAAAATGGCCTCTATTAGTAAAAAGAAAGCACATGAAGTCAAACTATTTAGATCAAAAGGCTTCTTTCAATGTTCGTGCTTTTAAACATTTCCTTTATGATGTGCTAAGTATTTTCAGAGCTCATCAGTACATGAAGAATGTGTTATTTCTTCTGTGGTGAAATGATCATATTTCTGTTCGAAAATATTTAAATTTAATTTACACTTGCCTTACATGTTACATTTTTATAAAAACTGAGACTTAATGTACAAGCCCTTTGAGAAAGCATACATATTAATGCAAAATCCCTGCCTTAGTGGCCTAGCTTCCAGAGCAGTTACATGATAAATATGTACGTTACATTATGCATTAGAAAATCTAATGTTATGGAAAATAAACAAAGCAAGGTAAGGTAGAAGAATTTTGCCACTTAGAATGGTCATACAGGCCTTACTGAGGAGGTGACACTTAAGCAAATGTTTAAAGAAAGTGGGAAAATTATCAGTGCAGTCACAAGAAGGCATCTTAGTCTCAGATGGCAACTCTAGAAGAGGTTCAAAACATTCAGGGACATCAGAATCACAGGATAAACATACCATCTCACAAGATGTTGGAGGATTTAAAACTCATTTAGATGGCATGATATTTGTTTAATAGTCAAATCACCAGTCATACTTTGTCTACTGTGTATGGCATCTTTTTTGCTATATTAGATACTCATAAGAAATATTATAGAAGAAGGTATCAGGAAGAAATCCATAGAATCTATGCTAATAGCAAACCTTTCCCCTTTTAACATATTCATCCATTTATTTTATTTGTTTTTTCTTAAATGTCACAATTAAAGGTATGCATTATGCATTAATACTGAAATGTGGAAATGTATTGATATTAAAATCATCATCAAAAGCCTGTCACATTATTTGTCTTTGTAATGGTCATATTTTTCTGCATCACCTTAGGCTATATCACAGTGCTTCATTTAAACACTAATTGAGGAGATGCAGTGATGGTATTTAATTGAATTTTTAACCACTGTTAACATCTATAATCTGTTGACTTTAAATAAAAGAGATTATATTCCATAATCTGGATGAGCCTCATCCAATCAGATGAAAAGCCTCAAGAGGAAAGCTGAGATTTTCCCGAAGAAGAAATTCTGCCTCAGGACTGAAGCCTCAACTCCTGCCTGAGAGCTTTCCGTCTGCCAGCCTGCTCTACAAATTTCGTACTTGAAAGACTATCTCCTTGAAATGAATGTCTTTACATACAAGCATATACATATGCACACACACAGACACATTGATATGCATGTATGTCCTTTACTCGTTTTGTCTGTCTGCAGACCTGTGACGCATACAGTTCTTCTCTAATTAGAAACTACTTAAGAATAGGCACCATGTCTTACTGTGATTCCTGCATCTAATATTGCTGATAGCACTGTGCTTTCTTGAAAGAAAAAATAAAATCATAGAAAAGCATTTTAATTGCACAGGTAGTTGGAAGGTAATTTTATTATTAAACAGTAGAAAAAAATTATAAACACTTAAAAACTTTATATAACAAAATCAAAAGATTAAAAAGGAAAATGACTATGAGATAAATATAACAAAGTTCTTATACCAAATACATATGATGAAATTACAAAAATATATAATATCATTACAACTTTCTCTATGAGAAAATCTCAACTTAGTCAGCATTCTTTGAGTGTTTAAAATAATATAATATAAAAAACCAAGTCAAATGCTTTATGTGTAGTATTTTTTTTACTCCTTACAACAACCTGAGATAGGTAATACTGATACCCTCATTTTATGGAGGAGAAAGCCAAAGCACAGAGATGCTGAGAAACCAAACTAGGTGTCTAGGGCTGGAGCTGTCAGGAGACCATGAGGACTCATGAGGGAATTGCAGTGCTGTACCAGGGGGTCACTTAAAAAGATTCAGCCTTGTTCAATCTTGGTATAAATGAAAGAAATTCAAACAACTGGGTAGTTCAACTTGACAATTTAGCAATAAAAAAAGAAAAGGAAAAATGTTAAATCTTACCAAGAGGTTTGAAAAAAAGATACAATCTATATTGATGATGGTAATGTGAAATATTTTAATTTCTTTGAAGTTAATGTAGGCAGTCATTAGACATTTTAGATGCGATAGCAAAGTAATTCTACTCCAAAGAATAGAGTCTGTGGAAATAACTAAAAGAGAAAGCAAGTTTTTACCAAAAAACATGTAACAGCAAAAAGTTATAAATAACCTACATCTTCACACGCAGAAGAATGAAGATGAGCATGATGGTTTATTAGTAGAATACAGCCGTTACAATGATGACTATGGAGATGCATTCTCAAATGATACATGAGATGCTCTATGCAAGTACATACTCCATGATCTTCTTGGAGAGCATCACTCATATTAGCACACTAAAGGCTTTGCTGTAGCAAAGAAACTTCCTTTGCTGTTCAATAAGATTTTCCAAACTTATTAAAAAACAGAACCCTTTTTGTACCAGTTACTTATAACTGCATAACATACACCAGTTACACTGTTTACAAGTTCAGGCAGAGTTCAGTAGAGATAGCTAGTCTGCTCTACCAGGTGCCAGATGAGGCAGCTCCAGTGCCCGGGACTGAACTTATCTGACACTTGCTCAGCTGCGTGCCTGGTGTGGTGGTAGCCTCTCGTCTGGCCTAGGCTTCCTCACAACATGGGGGTTTGGGTTCTAAGGGTGAGCATCCTGAGAGAGAGAGGGAACCAGGCAGAGCCTTAGTATTTTTTATGATTAAGTTTCTGAAGTTACCCAGTGTCCACTGCATTTATTCACCAATGCAGGCAAATTTCAGAGAGAGGGGAGAGACTCCACCTTTTGTTGACAGAGTAGAAAGGTTCTGAAGATCATGTGGGATTAGAAATACCTCTGTGGCCAGTTTTGGCAAATATAATCTGCCACACATTTTTTCATGTATTAACTACTAATTCCCAAAGTTTGGTAAATGTTAATGGAGGTATACTTCAAAAGCTATACCTCCATTATATATATGTAATGTATATATTATATATAAAATATAAAATATATACATATATATATTTTTCATACACACACCACTTGGCCTAGAAAAAAAATCCCCTTTGTTTGACACCATATAAAAGTCCCAATCACTGCCGATGAATGAGGCAACACCACTCACATCTGTGTGAAACAACAAGAACCAGCGCCAACTCCAGCTCACAGATTCCCTCTGACCACTTGGGTTGACAGATTGTCTGCCTCCTTGCATTTCACAAGAAATACCATGCCTTGCTAATATTAATGATAAAAAATGTTAATGTGATTTATAAGTAATCTACATAAATAAATACATTTTTTTCTGCTAAACACAATTCTGGGTAATAAAGCTCATCTGAGGGGATTAATTCTTTCTATAGCAACATCTTCTTGAGTTTCCTTTTTTATGAAAGACTTTTTCAGAATGTTCCCTTGGTGTAGATAAAAAGACTAAATAAAAAGTATTTTTTAATAGTGGTGGAAAAACATATTTACATAACTATTCCTAATTACCTTTACAAAATAGAACAGGTTAAGGCAACATAAATGAAACCAAAGTAAAAAGATCTAACATCTATAGAAATTTAAAGCTTAGTGAAAATGAAAAATTATTTCCTGTACATCCTTTCTCATGATACTCCTAGAGGACTGGCTCCACAAAAACGAGAGAGCAGACCTTAAAAAAGGGTTTAAGCTCCTTGACCGGTGAGGCTCAGTGGATTGGGGATCACCTGGCTAACTGAAAGGTCACCAGGTTGATTCCTGGTCAGGGCACATGCCTGGGTTGAGGGCCTGGCCCTGGTATGGGAACGTGCAACAGGTAACCGATTGATGTTTCTCTTGCACATCTGTATTTCTCCCCCTTTCTCCTTCCCTTCCCTTTTCTCTAAATATATATATTTTAAAGTTTTAAGCAAAGGAGTTTCAACACAGGAGGGAGTAAAAGGGAATACCATGAAATAGGAAGAGAGATCCCAGAATGATACCTCGGCCACCAGGGCGGAAGGATGAGGAAGAGCAGCCAGGCCATGTGCACCAGTGTGACTCAAGAAGAGAAAGGCTGCCATCACCTAGACTCCCCACTGGCGATTTTAATGGGCTCTCTCTTTCTCTCTCTTTGATCAGTCTAGTAAGAAATTTATCAATTTTATCAATTTTACCTTCTGCTTTCACTGGTTTTCTCTAATTATTTTTGTATTTCCTAAATAGTTATTTCTGCTTTTATAGTATTTCCTTGTTTCTAGTTAGTAATGGATTTAATTTGCTTTTCCTTGTCTTAAAGTGATATATTTCTAACAACTGCTTAAGGTACATTCCACAAATTTCGATAAGCTGTGTTTTATCATTCAGTTCAAAATATTTTCTTTTTTTGTTTTTTTAAAGATTTTATTTATTTATTTTTAGAGAGGGGAAGGAGGGAGATAGAGAGAGAGAGAGAGAGAAACATCAATGTGCGGTTGCTGGGGTTTATGGCCTGCAACCCAGGCATGTACCCTGGCTGGGAATCGAACCTGAGACACTTTGGTTCCCAGCCCGCACTCAATCCACTGAGCTATGCCAGCCAGGGCTTAAAATATTTTCTAATGTCCCTTATGGTTTCTCCTTGGCACACAGGTTACTCAGGAAGTGTGATACTTAATTACCAAATATTTGGGAATTTTATACACTTTTTAGTTATTAGTAACTTAATTCTAGTTTTTACAGACAACAGATTCTGGATGATTTCAATCTTTTAAAATTTACTGAGACCTGTTAATGGCCCAGCTCATGGTCTGTCATGGAGCATGTTCCACACATGGTGGTAGCGAATGTGTGTTCTGCTGTTACTGACTGTGCTCTGTAAATGTCAATTACATTGGTCAGGTTCAATTTTACAGTTGTTCAAGGTCTGTTTACTTACTAATTTCTGTCTATACTTTTTAACAATTGTTGAGAAAGGAAAGTTGAAATGCCTAATTTTAACTGTGGATTTGTCTGTTTCTTCTTTCAACTCTATTCATTTTTTGCTTCGTATATTTTTAAGATCTTAGATGCATACACAAATAGGGCAGTGTGTCCTCTTAATAAACTGTCTTTTTTATCATTATAAATCTCCTCTTTACTTTTAGTAAAAATATCTTTCTTCCTGTCAAGATATTTCTCTAATATTTAGCCTTGCACCCAAACCACAGAGCAATCAACTCCAAAATCCAGCTGAATGTGAGTGAAAGTGAGTGTGAGTAGGCATGTGCATAGATGAGTGTGCAAGTGACTGCCTGCCCGAGTGGGCACTCAGGGATGGGCAGCCCAAGCTTGCTTGGCAGAGCTGCTGCTGCCACTGCCGCCCAGCTTGGCCCGTCTGGCTGTGCAGATTTGGAATGGGAGCCATTTTGAGGAAAATACAACATCCTCCTCAGAAGAAGCTGCCAAAGCAGCCATGCCTCAGTGCTGGGACTTGTCTCTGTGCCCTCCACCCTACCCAGGGCCGCACACCCGGCCATCACTGGGGGCTGTGGTACTTGGCACGGAGGAGGGTGTGGCCTCCCCAGCACTGGGCGCTGCTGGAACTGTGCCCAGAACAGAGTCTGATTGAGGAGGCTGTGGTCTGGCCAAGGAGCAGGGAGCACCAGGGGTAGAGAGAGGTGGCCAGAACAGGATTGGCTGCAGAGAATGTGGAGGGAGCACAGTGGCAAGGGCTAGAGGCTGAGACTCAGTGCAGAGAGCAGCAGGAGTTACCATCCAGTGTTATAGTTTTGCCTCCAGACTCTCCCCTTCCCCTACCGCAGCAGGATGCTATGAGACTTAAAAGAAGGTGATACATACAGGGTATAATCTATTGAATAGGGAGGGGGGGGGAGGTGTCAACAGGAGGCCTCTTCTATGTGCCCTAACCTGGGATCCAACCTATCTGTAGAAGCCCTCAAGGCAGAGGTGGTTGCGTAGGGGTCGAGCCCCTCAGTCAGCAGGATGGGGGAAAGGTACCACCAATGAATGGAGGCCAATAAAAATCAGGACCCAAATACAACAGAAGAGTCCACATAACCCACAGAAAGGACATTCCTAGAGCATCCGGATCAGGAGATCAAGGAGTCTGCACCATGAGGATTCTCTGCTCTGGGGAGAGAGGAAAACTGCTGGAGACAAACCCACCATCTTTTTTTTTCCTGAAAGGGGCAAAGCACAGGTTTTGTGTCTGTGGCTACCCACTTTGGGCCCCAGTGAAGGGAGGGTGACGTGGACTAAAGTCCTGCAAGGAGAGTGTGGAGTGGTAGGCAGTGGGGGAGTGGTTATGAGATTCTCGGGGTCTGGATATACCTGGGATCCACAGCAGCCATCTTTCTTGAGAAGAGCTAGCCTCTTCAAGAGGCAAATCAATTACCTCACCCTGTGGGATACCACTCCTCTCTCCCTCTAGAAATCCCCTTGCCACAACCTCTGAAACCTTATTTACTTCACTCAGCAACTTCATTTGTTCTTTTTTCAGTATTGCTTTGTTTTTGAGTTCTGTATTGTTTGGATTTTTTTCCTTTCTTTTCTCCCATGCTGCATCTTAACCCTTGCCAAAGAGAGAGCAACATAAACAGACTCCGGTGGTGTCAGAGACTGCCAGTAGGATCGGCCAATCCATACACTATGCTGGGAAACAGAATGGTGCTTCACCCTCATGGGAGAGCCACAGAAACACCCTCCTGGCATCAGCACACCTAAAATCTGGGCTCTGAAAGCCTGCTAGGGCCCCTGCTCTGCTGAGTACAGGAAAATAATTCCTGGACAGATCCTGACTAGTGGCTCAGGGGAGGGGGAACACACCCACAATCTTTTTGAAGTCTGACAGGCACCTGCTATGGGAGATCCAGAAACCACAGCCCCATTTCTGCTAGAATCCCTCTCAGAAATAGGTCTGCAGCTAGCCTAACACTGACAGCAGGCCAGCAGGCAGAGACAGGCAGAGGCAGACCCTGTGGTGACTTGGGACATTTGCTGACAAACAGGATCTAGGGCTGATGAAAGCCTGCTTTGTGCTAATAAAAGCCAGCTTTGCAGAGCAGCTTGCCCCAACCTAGGAGCTGCCAAGCCCAGAGGAATCAGCCACAAACTGTGGATCACCTGCAGCTTCTAAAATGCAGCCAAGGGCCAGACATGGACAGCACCTGACACTGGCCTACACCAGACTCAGACATCAGAGCAGCATCCAAAGGGAGAAACTGGAAGACAAGATATAAACTGTGCTGACACAAATCCACTTGGATCTTTTTTCATTATCTTAGCTACCTTTTCTTTTTCATAGCCTTTTAATTTATCTTTTAATCTACTTCTTCTTTTATTTTTGGTGCTCTAATTTTCTTTTGTATCTCCTAATCTTATCTTTGATTATTCTACTGTTCCCCATCCCCTCTTCTTTTAATATTTTTGTTACCTGTTCTGTGTTCCTTTTCCCTGTTTTCCTCTTTCAATTCACTATGAATGGTAGTTCTCTTCCTGTTTCTCCTCTCATAATCACTTTTCTCTCCTTTGGTTTTCTCATAGTCTTTTTCCTTTTCCCTTTTCTTTACTATTACATTTTGCTTTCCTCTGTTATTATTCTTTGCTCTCTTGTAGTTGATATTGCTGTGGTGGTAAGGTGTAGTTGCTTGTTTTGGTATTGCTTTTGTGTTGTTTTGCTTTGTTCTAACAGCAGCTACACAGCAGCATGTAGTACATGGCAGGGGTTGAGTCTCTTAGACAGATGCAGAGGAGTTCCCACCAACAAATAGGCCAATGATAATCGGACACAAATACAACAGGAGAGTCCACATAGCCCACAGAAAGGTCATATGTAGAGCAATCAGACCAGGTCAAGGAGTCTGCACCACTGGGTCCCATGGGACTCCTGACACACAAGGCCACTCCACAGACAGAGGGTCAAAGCAAGTCAATCTAATACAAAGAAACAAACACAAAGAGACAACTAAAATGGAAAGACACAGTAACAAGTCATAAATGAAACGAAGAATCTCCAGAAAAAACCTAAGTGAAATTGAGGAAAGAAATGTAACAGAGTTCAAAGTAGTGGTTATAACAATGCTCAAGAAACTTAGGGAAAACTACAAAGAACTTAGTAGGAACTATATCAACTTGAAAAAGGACATAGAAATCTTGACTAAGAACCAGTTAGAAATGAAGAACACAGTATCTGAAATGAAGAACACATTAGAAGGAATAAAAAGCAGACTAGAAGAAACAGATGATTGAATTACTGAGATGGAAGGCAAGGTAAGAAAAAAACCAAACACCCAGTCAGAGCAACAAAATGAAAAAAGACTCAGAAAGGATGAGGATAGCTTAAGGGAGCTTTGCGACAACATGAAATGTTACCATATTTGCATCACAGGGATACCAGAGAGAGTAGAAAAGGAGAAGAGGATAGAGAACTCATTTGAAGAAATAATGACAGAAAAATTCCAGGATTTGGTGAGGGAAACAGTCATGCATGTCCAGGAGGCAGAGAAGGTACCAATCAAGATGAACACAAAGAAGCCCACACCAACTCACATTACAATCAAAATGGCAAAATTTAAAGACAAAGAAAGAATCTTAAAAGCAGCAAGGGGGTAACAGCTAATAACATACAAGGGCGTTCAGTCCCATAAGGCTATCAGCTGATTTCTAAACAGAAACACTACAAGCCACAAGGGATTGGCATGAAATATTCCAAGTAATGAAAAGCAAGGACCTGCGACCAAGACTACTCTATTCAGCAAGGCTCTTATTTAAAATAAAAGAAAAAAAAGGGGTTCCCAGACAAAAGAATGCTAAAAGAGTACCTCTCCACCAAGCTGGCACTGTATGACTTGCTAAAAGATAGGCTTTAAGAAGAAGAAATAGAGAGGTGGGGGACACAGGTACAAAGGGGAAAAATGGCATTGAAAAAGTACCTATCATGACCTTAATGTAAATGGATTAAATTCTCCAGAAGACATAGGGTAGCTGAAGGGATAAGAAAATATGACCTACATATATGCTTTCTACAAGAGACCTGCCTCAGAACAAAAAATATACAGAGGCTGAAAGTGAAAGGATGGAAAAAAATATTCCATGCAAATAGATGTGAAAAAAACCAACAACCTGGGTTAGCAATGCTTGTATCAGACAAAAGGTTTCAAAACAAAGTCATAACAAGGTTACTACATAATACTTCAGGGAGAACTCTAATAGGAGGACATAACTCTGGTAAACATATATGTACCCAATATAGGTGTACCTAAGGGACACCTAAGTATGCACAGAAAATACAGTGTACCTAATATTAGGTACTATACTTAGTACCTAAGTACATACAGAAAATGTTGAAGGACTTTAAGGGACAGATAGCAATACAGTCATTGTAGGGGATTTTAACACCCCACTGTCAACCATAGATGGAAGCCCCCAACAAAAAATCAACAAATATATTGCAGAATTGAATGACACTAGATAAAATGGACTTAAATAATCTTTATAGAACATATCACTCCAAGGAAGCAAAATACACATTCTTCTCAAACTCACGTGGATCATTCTCAGAGGTGAACCACATGGTAGCACATAAAACAAGCCTTAACAAATTCAAGAAAACTGAAATCATATCAAGCATCTTCTCAGATCACAATGGCTTATAACTAGAAACCAACCTCAAGAAAAATACTCAAAAACATTGAAATACATGGAAGCTGAGTAACATGCAATTAAATAATGAATGGGTTAACAATGAGATCATGGAAGAAATCAGAAAGTATCTGGAAACAAATGAAAATGAACACAGAACAACCCAAAACCTATGGGACACAGTGAAGGCTGTCCTGAGAGGAAAGTTCTGCCTTCGTAAAGAAGTAGAAAAAATCTCAAATAAACAACCTAACCCTACATCCTCAAGAACTAGAGGAACAACAACAAACAAAGCCCAGAGCAAGCAAAAAGAGGGAAATAATCAAGATCAGAGCACAATTAAATGACATAGAGACTAAAAAGAGTATTCAAGGATCAGTGAATCCAGCAGCTGGTTCTTTGAAAAGATAAACAAGACTGTTGACAAACTGTTTACCAGACTCATCAGGAAAAAAAGGGATCTCAAGTAAATAAAATCAGAAATGAGAGAAGACAAATAACGATTGATACCTCAGAAATACAAAGGATTATAAGAAATTACCACGAACAACTATATGCCAAAAAACTGGACAACCTGGATGAAATGAATAATTTCTACAAACATATAAGCTTCTGTAAGTTAATCAGGAAGAAGCAGAAAACCTGAATAGACCAATAACAACTAGCAAAAATGAAGCAGTAATGAAAAAACTACCAACACGAGAAAGTCCTGGATCAGAGGCTTTTCAGGAGAATTTTATCAAACATTGAAAGAACTAACACCTATCCTTCTCAAACTATTCCCAAAAATTTAAGAAGAGGGAAGACTTCCAAACTCTTTTTACAGGGTCAGTATTATCCTAATCCCAAAACCAGGTAAAGACACAACAAAGAAAGAAAATACAGGCAAATATCTCTGATGAACATAGATGCTAAAATCCTCAGCAAAATACTTGCAAACTGGATCCAACATACATTAAGAAGAAATTCACAAATCAATAGATGTGATACATTATATAAACAAAATGAAAGATAAAAATCACATGATCAAATCAATAGATCAGAAAAAGCATTTGATATAATCTAGCATCTATTTATGATAAAAAAACTTAGCAAAGTGGGAAAAGGGAGCATATCTCAATATAATAAAGGCTGTATATGAAAAACCTACTGCCAACATCATACTCAGTGGGCAAAAACTAAAAGCGTTTTTCTTGAGATTAAGAACAACACAAGGGTGTCCCCTTTCACCATTCTTATTCAATGTAGTACTGGAAGTCTTAGCCACAGCAATCATACAAAAATAAGAAATAAAAGGCATCCAAATTGGAAAGGAGGAAGTAAAACTGTCATTATTTGCAGATGGCATGATGGTGTACATAGAGAACCCTATAGGCTCCACAAAAAAACTACTCTAAGTAGCAGGATACAAAGTCAATATTCAGAAATTGATTGCATTTTTGTATACCAACAATGAACTGTCAGAAAGAGAAACTAATACAAAATCACATTTACTGTAGCAACAACAACAAAAAATAAAGTACCCAGAAATAAATTTAACCAAGGAGGTAAAAGACCTGTATTTGGAAAACTATAGAACACTGAAGGAAGAAATTGAAGAAGACAGAAATAAATGGAAGCATATAACCTGTTCACAGACTGGAAGAATTTACATCATTAAAATGTCCATACTACCCAAAGCAATCTATAGATTCCAAGCAATTCCTATTAAAATACCAATGGCATATTTCACAGATCTAGAACAAATACTTCAAAAAATTATATGGAACCAAAAACACCCTGAATAGCCACAGTAATCTTGAGAAAGAAGAAAGTTGGAGGGATCACAATACCTCATATTAAACTATACTACAAGGCCAATGTAATCAAAACAGTCTGGTACTGGCATAAGAACAAACATAGAGACCAATGGAACAGAATAGAGAGCCCAGAAATAAACCCATGTCAATGCAGTCAGTTAATATTTGACAAAGAGGGCATGAGCATACGATGGAGTAAAAATAACGTCTTTAATAAATGGTGTTGGGAGAACTGGACTGGTACATGCAAAAAAAAATGAAACTAGATCAAGTTACACCATGTATGAGAATACAATCAAAATGGATAAAAGACTTCAACATAAGTTATGACACTATAAAAGTCTTAGTGGAAAATATAGGCAGTAAAATTTCAGATATTCCATGTAGCAATATTTTTGCCGATATATCTCCTAAGGCAAGGGAAATAAAGGAAAAAATAAACAAATGGGACTACACCATATTAAAAGCTTCTGCATGGCTAAAGAAACTATCATCAAAATGAAAAGGGAATCTTCTGTATGGGAGAACATATTTGCCAATGATACCTCAGACACAGGTTTGATCTCCAAAATATGTAAAGAACTCATGACTCAACACCAGGAAGACAAGCAATTTATTTAAAAAATGGGCAAAGGACCTAAATGGACACTTCTCCAAAGAGGACTTAAGGATGGCCTATAGATATGTGAAAAGATGCTCATCATCACTAGCCATCAGAGAGATGCAAATTAAAATGGCAATGAGATATCACCTCACACTTGTCAGAATGGCTATCATTGATAAATCAACAAATAACAAGTGCTGACGAGGATGTGGGAATCCTCGTGAAAAGGGACCCTAGTGCAATGTTGGTGGAAATGCAGACTAGTGCAGCCACTGTGGAAAACAGTATGGAGTTTCCTCAAAAAATTAAAAATGAAACTGCCTTATGACCCACCAATTCCACTTCTGGGAATATACCCTAAGAATCCTGAAATATCAATTGAAAAGAACCTATGCACACCAATGTTCATAGCAGCTCTATTTACAACAGCTGAGTGTTGGAAATCGACTAAGCACCTATCAGTAGATGAAAAGATTAAAAGACTATGGTACATTTACAATGGAATACTATGCAGGACAACGAAACCAGAAGGAATTCCTACCCTTTGAAACAGCATGAATGAAACGAGAGACTATAATTATGCTAAGTGAAATAAGTCAGTTGGTAAAAGACAAATAGCATACAATCTCACTTACATGAGGAATCTAAAGAAGAAAATAAACTAATGAGGAAAATGGAGCCAGAGACTCGGAAACAGGGAACTCACTGACAGCTGCCAGAGGTAAGGGGGGTGTGGGAGGGCGAGGAGAATGGTGGGAAGAAGGGGAAGGAATCAAAGAACATATATGAATGACTCATGGACATGGACAATGGTGTGGGGATGGACTGTGGGAGGGGGGTGGGCTGGATAGAGGATGACAAAGGGGGGAAATTGGGAAAACTGTAATAGAATAAACAAGAATTTAAAAAATGAAATGTAGTAATAACCTATGAAGAGCTACACACTCTGTAAAGGATTACACACACCCCACTGCCCAAAAAAGAAAAAAAAAAGAAAGAAAAGAAAGCTACCAGCAAAGGAAAAAAAATTGACTACCATAGCTTAGAATTTAAAGTAGATAATAGCAACATGATGGAGACAGAGAAGGTGAGGGAGAAAACGGATGTCAGGGCGTACAAGAATCATTTTAGAGAGGATATAAATATCACATTTTTCAAAAAGACATAAAGATACACTGTCAAAGTGTGTGAGAAAAACTGAATTAAAATGGTGAAAGCACATTCAAATGTATTAAAATTACATTAACTATTATATTTTCATTGACAATATATTTTTGTTAGTAGGTCTAAGAACTTCCAGTTTTTGTTAGGTGGCGATACCTTTAATTTTTTTTGATAATACATGCTTATTATAATGTTTCAAACTCTAGAGGGAATGTAACAACCTTCCAGAGTTAATTATAATTTGGTTTATACTGTGAAGAATGTTAGAACAGATGACTGCCTCATTTTTCCCCAACACTTATCTTCCCTGAACATAATACCTTATTTATTCCTTTGTCAAAATATTTTTCAGAAGTATAACAACAGTTTTAAGAGATATAAAGAAGTCAATACAGGGCATTATTAACCAAAGGTTTTGGTTATAGGAAAGTCAAAAACTGTTGGAGTACAGGATTAATTTAGGTATGTGGTAGTGGGAGTTTGAGTGAAGCAAGATTGGGAAGATGAGAGTGCTCTGGTCAGGGCTAGGACATTGAATCCCTGGTCAGTCCTAAAGGAGATGACCATTGCTTGGCTAAGTTGGAAAGTGGACATCAGGATTGTCTGGGTATTTTCTGACTCAAAGGACACTGGGTAATACTTGCAGATGGGGAGAACATCAGGTGTCAAGGGAAGGGTACTGGGAAGAACCTGAGAAAAAAAACCTAATGAATAGACCAAAGCGCATTAAAGGCGTAAGTAGCTTTCTAATAAATCTCTCAAAAATCCTCAGAACCAGACAGTTTTACATGAATTTTAACACACATTTAAGAAACAATAAATTCACATATCATAAAATTGTTCCAGATAATAGAAAAAGAGTAAAATCTGCCTGCCTCATTTTATAAGGCTAGTGTAATCTTAAATGTGAAACAAGATGAGGAAGATGAAGAAAATTATAGCATATTTCACTTAAGAATGTATATACTAAAATCCTAAATAAAATATTTGTTAATCAAATGCAATAATGTATTAAAAATGATACAACACAATCAAGTAGTGTGTAAATTAGGAAAGCCGGGATGGTTTAACAGTAAAAATTCTATCCATATAATTCATAACACTAATATACCACAGGATAAATACCATATGATTATTTTCACAGATGCATAAAAATCATTTTATGGGGTTCAATAGCTATTTATGATAATGCACAGTAAGCTAGAAATAGAAGAAGCTTTCTTAACTTGTTTAACATTACATGTTAAAAACTTTTAGCAAACATTATACTTAAATTAAGAAATTAGATGCATCCTCTTTAAGTTGAGCATAAGAGGAAGATGCCTACTGTCACTACAACTATTTAACATAGTTCCCAAGAAACTGACCGAAGATGTAGGAAAGAAGTAAAAATGTACAGACAGAAAGTACAGAAATGAAACTGTTGTTATTTGTAATCGATATAAGATACTCTATCTAGAAAAAACAATAACCTATCAATAACAAGAGTTCAGAAACATTGCCAGAACCAAGATCAAATTTTAAAAGAGTGGCGTTTTTGTATATCAACAATATAGATCAAGAAAATGTTTTTAATTGAATATTTAAAATATTAATGTCTACTTAAGGAACATCATGCACAAAATCAAAATGTTGAAAGAGAAGCAGAAATGTTTTAATATCTCAAACTGACAAATGAATATCTGATATATACAACAAACTCTTAAAAAACATTAATTGAGAGATAAGAATGAATATGAAAAAATGTTAACAGCCAATTTCAGAAGTGGGAAGCCAAAAGGGGAACAACAAAATAAAGAGATGCTCAAACTCATTAGTGATGAGGGAAATTCAAATTAAAACACTGAGCTATAAAATTATACACATTAGACTGAAAATATGAGAAAGCTAGACAATGCAGGGGTAGGTGGCAATGAAGGGTTACTGCTGGGGAAAGTGTGGACCGAAGTATTTATCTGGTAGAGCAGCTAGCAGCACTTGGTTATATTAAGTATAAACATATATCCTATTATCCAGCAATTCTGATCTTTGGTATACATCCTAAAGAAATCCTCACAAAATTCGATAAAAGGACAAGTGTGAGGATGTTCAACAGACATTGCTTGTTGTAATAAGAAATTGGAAGCAACCAGAATGGCTGTCACTGGTAAATATGGATAGTTAAAACATTGTAGCTACAAATCATGGAATGTTATGCAGCAGTCAGAAGCAATGTAAACACAACTACATATATAAATAATAAAATCTAAGGTTAGGTAATATAAAACTGTAGGAACCAGAATGAGATACGGAACACAATACTATCTATACATATTAAAATCTGATGTATACAAACGGAGGAGGGGCAGGGTACAGACATAGTTATGACAAGCTCATCCATGACATAACTGCTGAGGGTGAGAGATGGGCACATGGAGGTTCAAAATATTATTTTCCCTTTTCTTTTATATTTATTTGAACATTTCCATTAAAAAATTAAAATACATGTATATAATACAATACCCATATTAAGAAAATATTAACATGCAAACCAAAGAGAACAGTGAAGTAGATATTATTTTAGACCATCACATGAGAATGGCTGTCTATGGGTTGAGGTCAGGAGCACGGGAGTGAAAATGAGAATAAATGAAAATACATAAATAAATAAAATAAGTGCTTTGCATGGACCAGTGATGACAATGTGCCATGCACTGAGGAGTGTGATTTACTCTGTTCTCTCTACAAAAGGTCCAATAAATAGAAATGATTCCTTTTTCTTTTCCTTAGTCACAAGGCTCTGTTTTAGACTGTGGAGATGAAGAAACTATAAAAATAACTGTCTAATTATTATAATTCAGGAAACAATTGAATAGCTGTTCCAAGTAACCAACTCACCATACATAACTGTACAAATGAATTAAAAATAAGTAGTATTTATATAATTTATATTTTCAAGAGAAGTCATTTCTGACAATAATGGTCATCACAGAAAACTAGCAAAATCACTATGCTGCTAACTACAAATTAAAAAGAACAAACAGATTCTTAGTTTTTGCATTCCAAAAGAATAAAGAAACAGAACAAAAGAAATTCCCCTACCAGAGGCTCTACAAACTGTTTTATTTAGCTCACACAGTAGCAAAAGTAGATTTTTTCACTGGCAAAATTTTATGCTGATATTGAAAAATTAGGACTTCTCAAAAATCTGTATCTCTGGTTTCTTCTGAAATAAATCATAAGAAATGATTTTTACTGGTCTTTTATTTCCAAGTAGAAAAGGATTCTAGAGCTGAATAGAAGTGGCCCATTTAAAGGTCACATTTACAGGTTCCATTACACCCACCTGACACGCAACATTATTTATAATTTGTAACCGTCATAATCTCAGAATTTTACCAAAATGTATTAAAAAATTTGGTTAGTAATGTAAGCACATAATCAGAGGAATAAACAGAACATGCTAAGTGAAAGGATATGGTAGGTCAAAACAAATTCTGGAGGACTCAAGAAATAATGAAGAGAGGTTTGGCATTCAGAGGTAACACTGTGAGTATCTGAAACTATGACAGGGTTCTTGGAGCTGTTAAAGGACAAGTGCTTATCATGGTTAAAGAACAGATTAATGAATACATTAAAAAGGAAGTGTGGTGGATGGTAGTTTTTATTTAATTATTTTTGCAAGTTAAACGCTACAGACTGAGTTGGGCTCACAGAGTTGATGGAAGCTACTTCTCCACTCTTCTTAACTGATTTGCTCTCTTCCACAATAATACATCAATTTTATCAACAGCCTGTGGTAAATACAATCCGATACTTTCTGTCAAGATGGTATTATGGCATAAAAATTTGTGTCTGAATATGAATGAATGTGGTTGGGAGACCCCTTAGACAGGGCCACTGATAAAAAGTAAGCAAGTTCAGCAAGTCGAATTACAATCTGGCAACCTTAACCATTTAAATGAGATTATTTATGAGGCTATAGTTACTACTTACCTTCAGTGTCTGTCTTTTAAAGATATTGTCTGTAAACCATATAACTTTCAATATCTACTTCCCATATGCAGAAACTGGTATTCTCAAAAAGCATCTAAAAGAGAAATATAAGAAAATATCATAAATTTAAGGTTAAAAATATGGTTTCATTTACTTAAATGTAAAAGCAGATCTTGAAATTCTTTATGACTTTGTTTAATAAGTCTGGGCAAAGGGATGTGTGTATCAAAGGATGTGTTTTATGTAACTAAACTATAAAAATGATGAGATTTTCACATTAGAAGAATCAGAAAGTTCTGTGGAACACATATTTTGATCCATGTCATAAACTTCAGCACTTTCTACAGTACTAATTTTATGGGGTAGCCTTGGCCCTATGAACATTTTTTAAAATAAAATTTTATAAGCATATTGATGCTGATATCCTATATGCACATAGCCACACTCTAGAAAATATTTTGCTGGTTTAAAATAGATAATTAAAAAGAATTCTCGATTATATTTGAGTTGCCTATAAAAATAAACTAGTTAAATATATCTGTTCCCATGAAAAGGTCAAAATTTTATTTCCCTTATCAATCAAACTGCCCAATCAGTACTTTATACCAACCTAGTGAAGCTTAGTAGAGATCTTCGAAGAGAAATTGCCTCTAAAAGAGAACTGAAATTACCCAGAGAAAATATTCTTTGCTGAAAGAACTTGATTTTAATTTTCTTTGATTATTTTTTAAATGAGTCACAGAAAAGTAGGTAGGGAAAACAGGATTTGGATGCTATAGAGTCATACCTTTAGTATGTGTTTTGAATACTATGGATTCCCAAGCTAAATATTAGTAGTTTTGGATTAGCAACATCATTGTTCTTTTTGGTCATTTGTGTAGTTCCCTCTTTCCCAGTTTCAGCTGCACATCAAAACCACTTGAAACTGTTTAATATACATTTATAAAGACTCAGCCTATTCCTTTGATGTTTTGATTTAATTGTTATAATGTGGGGCCTAGGCCCAGGTATTTTTAAAAAGTATTAAGGAATATTTGTTTTTCAGGTAAGAAATAATCTCACTGCAACTATTTGCCTTAGACTATACAGATTAACTAATAAGGCACTAACTTAAAAAAATACTGTCTATAGAGTTCTATGAAAATTATTGAGATAATTGCTGATCTGACTATTAAATATTTAAAATGACTTTAACTCATGTCACACACACACACACACCCATCTCTACAACTGTGTACTATCTTAGATGACACAAATCCACACACGACATAAATGGTAGTAGCAGTGAATTCCAAACTATAGTGCACTTACAGACCAAAGGTTTTACTTTGAAATGTAAATTCCTAGGTAACATTACCAGAGCTTATGATTCGGAGAACGAGGCTAAGGCCACAGACTCTCTATTTTTAAATCATCTCTGCTGATTACAATGCAAAGGTCTACAGTTCCTGTAGAACAGTGCTCTAAGTGTTTATGAACACTGACTACCAACTGACCTTCATTATTAACATTTATAGAAATACTTCTTGAGTTTTATTTCTAAAATTATATTTCTAATATTAAAAGAAAATCCTGAGACTCACTCAGTAAGAAATAACTTTAAACATAGAGTAAACAGAAGTTTGGCAATAAATCAATGTAGATAAGCTAAAATAATGTTTATGGATTATATGTTTTGTAAGTTTTGGCATCCTCCTAAGTAAACTGTCCAGGTAATCAATAAAATACTTGTGACAAAACAAAACAGAACAAAACAAAAACAACCAATTATATTTCACAATAAAAATTTAACCTAGAACCTCATACATAACTAGTACCATTCATTCAATGGCTCAGAATTAAAATTTTTTGTCCCTAACTTAGTGGGAGGGAAAAAGCTCTGTAGCATCATTTTCTGTTTAAATACAAAGCCAACATTTTTTAAAAGAGAAAGTGTCAAATCATTTCCCTCAAGAACACACACATATAAACTTACTAAAAATAACATTAAATAGGCTGTTAGCATTTTAGTTTTGAAAATTCTTATGAACAGGTCCAGGAATACTTTACAGTAAAAATAATATACTCAGATACACATACTCTTTAGATTCTTTATAAAAAAGAAAATTCTAATAAACAGAAGTAAATATCTGAGTCTTTGCTATATGTAATAAGAATGTTGATCTTAATAACTACCAAACCTTTAAAGACACCTGTACTTATTTTCTTTTACCTACCTAGTTTAACCAGGTAGTTTAAAGTCAACCTTCGGTTCATGACTACAGCTGATTCTTTCCCCAGGCCTAGTACTGCTTAGTAGCTGGTAAACAGTCCTGGGATTCCCAAATGTCTTCACAAACAGGGAGCTATGCACCTCTGAAATCTATAAGATGGGGTGAATATCTGCCTCTGTGGTGTGCAGCTATGAAGTGAATTCCCAATGTCTTTCGGCAAAACTCTTGATCTACTATCTGATCCCAACTGCATTGTTGTTTATCTCTCATCTCTTGCTCAGCCCAAACTGCTTCCTCCTAAAAGGAAATTTCCATCAATGTGACACTAAAAGCTCTCTTTCTCTCCTGATTTTCTACACTAATTATTGTAAATTACTTAGCTAATTAATCAGGCACTTGCTTATGGTCCTGTATTTCTATCTTTTGTCATTATTTAAAATTTGGCATGTTTGTTTCATTCCCTATATTAAATATACTACATTATAATTTTCCAGCAATTCCTAGCCTAAAAGCATGTGATTTGACTTATTGGTATTTCTAGTGACTGAGTATAGTGTTTTACAGTGATTGGGCGAGCGACCCAGCTTTTTCTCTTTTAGTATACTCTATTTTTATGAATGATTTAAAAATTGTAATCTTCATGAACATTCCCATCTCTTCTGAGGACTACCACAGCTAACTCTTTTCATGTCTCATAATCCAGCTACATAATTTGGGATAACAGAGTAATGGTGTATTAGTTACCATTATTAATGACAGCTAACCTAACAAGAATGCACTTTTTCTCCCAATAAATTGGGCTCTTTAAATACATTTAACACAAAGTTGCAGAAAACATGGTTTAGTGTTTCCTTAGGAAAACTACATATTTTAGTAAGAACCAATAATTGTAAACCACACAATATTCCACATCCCAAGAGAATTCACTCTATGTTATTTTTTAAAGATTTTTATTTATTTATTTTTAGAGAGATAGGAAGGGAGGGGGAGAGAGAGGGAGAGAAACATCGATATGCCAGAGAAATATCAACTGGTAGTCTCCCGCACTCTCCCAACCAGGGACCTAGACCACTTGCAAGGCATATGCCCTGACTGGGAATCCAACCAATGACCCTTTCGTTTGCCATATAATGCCCATCCCACTGTGCCACACCAGTTAGGGCTATGTCTATTACTTTTAATGATTACACATACAAACCTCTAGATAATAGACATTGCTAAGTATCTTCAACATTTGTTATATTAAGTTGCTAACGCTTCCTCCTTGCTTTTAAATATACAAATATGAACTAGCATTTACTGAATGTTAAATTCTAAGTAGCATTAATTTCATTCTCACAATCCTAAGAAGTGCTATTTTCATCTGCATTTTACAGATGAGGAAGTTGAGGAACAGAGTGATTAACCTGCCCAAGGTTTTACAGACTTGGGTTTCAAATTCATGCAGTCTACAATTAACTATAGTAATTCAAGAATGCCCCATCCATTAAAATAAAATCTCCAGTACCCTGGAAGCCTTACCTAATGTATCTTCACATACATTTCTGCCTTAAACCCTCCACCCTTTTGGAAGGTTTATCAGGTTTTCCACTGAAAGGAGAATGCCAGGGTGGGCCACTTCCAATTCTCAACATCACAAAAAGATGATTTGTAAGCCCTCATTTAGCTCTCTATATTTCATTATTTCTATACATTTCTGTGCATAATAGGGCGTCTGAGAGACTAAAGGTTTACCTTACAAATAAACCTCAGTCCTGTTTCTGAGTAGAATGTTCTATAAGCCTATTCTAATAAAGATCTTTTAAGGTGGTTCAATATTGGGATACAAAATTTATGATTTCACCTTTTTTCATTTTTTTTAAAAATGAAAGACTATGCTTTCTTATAAATATTACTGCACTCCTAATTTTAAAATATGGCAGTTTTTATAGGAAGAAAACATATTTTCTACTTTCCTGACCTATAGAGAGTATATCCAAACCTAAACGTTTACAGGTGATTGTTTTCATAGCATTAACAGTGTGCAATTTCCCTCCTTCCCTCTTCTTCCTTCTTTCTTTCCCCCTCCTTTTCTTCCTCCCTCCCTCCCTTCCTTTTTGAGCAAAGCAATACAAATCCTTATTACTCCCTCAGTTACCTCAGGCTCTGTCAGAAGGAAGGCATGAGTCCTTGGCTTAGCCATACCCCAGGCTTGCTATGCAAAGAGCTGGGAGGTAGTGAGATGAGAAGAAATTATCTGAACAACCATGAGTCCCCTAGGAGCAATGACTTTGCCTTGTTGAGCAGTATGCAACTTCATAGCCCTCAAGAGCTCATTCGTTCTGATGTGATAGGTGACTTTAAAAAAAATTTAATTCACAGCTCTGACTGGTGTGGCTCAGTGGTCTGGGCATTGTCCTGCAAACCAAAAGGTCACTGGTTCGATCGCCAGTTAGGGCACATGGCTGGGTTGTGAGCCAGGTCTCTGGTTGGGGGACTGCGAGGGGCAACTGATCGGTATTGCTCTGGCACACTGATGTTTCTCTCTCTCTCTAAAAATAAATAAAATCATAAAAAATTCTAATTTACAAATTTCATATATGGTTGAATGCAAACAGATCATAGTGAGAAAATACAGAATAAAAATAAAACCTCATAAAGTATTTTATTTCAACAGATAACAAATACTCAAAGAATTAAAAATATTTTCAGCCTTTGCTTGCTTCTCTATTTTATTTTTTAAAATACAATTCTTTTAAAAAAGTATTTAAAAATATTTTATTTATTTATTTTAGACAGAGGGGAATGGAGGAAGAATGAGTGGGAGAGAAACATCAATGTGTGGTTTCCTCTTGCACGCCCCCAACTGGGACGTGACCTGGCCTGCAACCCAGATGTGTGCCCCGAGTGCAAAATGAACTGGCAACTCTTGGTTTGCAGGCTGGCACTCAATCCACTGAGCCACACCAGCCAGGGCCTATGATTGCTTTTTTAAAGATTCCAAGTTTCTCCAGAATACTAAGAGGTCCAATTATGGAATCCATTGAAGATTTGTCTTCTCAACTGTTTTATTACAGAAAATAATGTTAACCTGAAGTTATTTAAGCCAGTGCTTAGTACCAGTTAGGGCCATTATTAGTTTTATTCCAGATGACTCCTTTAGTGGACCTTGTATAACTTTTATTTATGGTTTTAGTGCAATTATTCTGTTTATTTATTAGTTTCTCTTTTTCTTCTTAAAGCAAGCCTTATTTGTTGCAACACTGGTTTGGTGTTAACAAACATCTTCAGCTTTTTCTTGTCTGAGAAGATCCTTATTTCTCCTTTGATCTTAAATGACAGCCTTTCTGGGTAAAGTAGTCTTGGTTGTACATCCTTGCTTTTCACCACCTTGAATATTTCATGCCACTCCCTTTCGGCCTGAAATGTTTCCATTGAGAAATCAATGGAAATGACATCAATGACAGTCTAATTGGTGCTCCACTTTATGTAACTACCTGCTTTCTCTTGAAGTGTTTAGAATTCTCTCCTTGTTTCTAAGCCCTGCTGTTTTAATTATGATGTTTCTTGGTGTAGTCCTCTTTGTGTCCAGTTTGTTTGGGACTCTGACTTTCCTGGACTTGTGTGTCCTCTTCCTTCGTTAGGTTAGGAAAGTTTTCAGTCAAATTTCTTCAAATAGGTTCTTCAAATTTCTTCAAATTTCAGCCTATTTCTTCAAATAGGTTCTTGATCCCTTGTTCACTATCTTTTCCTTGTGGTATTCCCATGATGCGGACGTTGTTACGCTTTATGTTCCCAAGGTTTCTTCACTCTCTTCATTTTTTAAAGTTTTTTCTTTTTGCTGCTCTGCTTCAGTGTTTTTTTCCTACCTTGTCTTCCAAACTATTGATTCAATCCTCTGCTTCTTCTAACCTACTGTTTATTCCTTCCAGTGTATTATTTATTTCAGATATTGCATTCTGTATTTCTGGTCATTTTTTATGGTTTCTATGTCTTTTTTCATCTGTTGAGTATCCTTATAATCATTATGTTGAACTCTGTATCTAATAGATAGCTTGCCTCCATTTCATCTAGTTTTTCTGGAAAATTCTTTTGTTCTTTTATTTGAAGCCTGTTTCTTTGTTTTCCCATTTTGCTTGAACCTTCGTGTTTGTTTCTATGTATTAGGTTGAGCTGCAAAGACTCTGGTACGGGCTTATGACAAACCCTATTTGTGACTGGCACTGAGCAACCTGTTTGGAGTTATCAGTGATCCACAGCATGTGGTTCCCTCTGCTGGACCTGACTATATACAGAAAGAACCAGGCTGTGCACCAAGGCTGGCTATAACCAACACTGGGCCCAGGGGAGGGTCAACTATAGTCTCTGAGCTCCCAGAGACCTGCCTCTGTAGCAGGCTTTCTCTTAGGCTAAAGAGTGAAAGTCTTCCAGCTGCACTCCTCAGCAGTAGGGCTTAAGCTCCACAGGGTGGGGCAGAGTAATTCCTGCAGGTGGGGCTATTGCCTCCCCTAAAGCTGTTGCCACTTGGAGACGGTGCTTTGACTGAGAAAGATGGACTCTGCAGTATGGGGAATGACTCAGCACAGGGATACTGGTGGCTGACAGTTCAGTTTTCTCCCCAGAGCCACCACCTCCACTCTTCTCAAGCATCTCTAGTCCACTCTACCCTTTCTCTGTTGGAGCCCAGGGTAAATGGCCACAAATGGAATTTTTTGGGTGGGCCCTTTGAGAGAGAGGCTCTCATAAGTCTCCAGCCATCTCTCCCTGGCAGATAGAAACCCCACTGCTTTTCACAGATATATGTTATTTGGGTTCCTTTCCTGGTTCTGGTGCTATAGGCTGGGGAGCCCAGATTGGGGTTTAGACACCACACTTCCCAGGAGGAATACCCCGCAGGCACTGAAATATCCCTCCAGGACTTCAGCTGCCACTTGGGAGAACCAACAAGCCCTCTCGGATCTTCTCTGCATTTCCAACCAGTCTCACTGATGTGGGTATCTTCCATCTGTCTGTGGTTATAAGGCTTCTCTCCAGCAGCTGGTTATTCAGGATGATTTTTCTACAATTTAGTTGTAATTCCAGATTGGTGCTGGGAATTGGTTCATGTAGCTTTACTTAATCCTCTGCCATCTTGTTTATAAGTGGCTTATTTATTTATTTATTTATTTCAGTAAACAGCATAAGAGTCCTTTACTGTGTATGCCTAAGTTGATTTCAAATACAAAACATCAGTGGCAATTCTAAATCTGTCACACATTAAGTTTTGTCTTTAGACCTCTTGAAATTTGTTCAGATGATCTAGTTCAGTAAAAAACTATTTTTAAAGTCCAAAGCACCTGAAGTTCTCTCTATGAAAGTTGAAAATTACCAAGCTGTTCAAGTTATTAATAGTAAATGATGTATTTTCATCAGAGAAAGAAAAAGAAGTGATCCTTTCTTTCTTACTTTTTTCTCTACCAGTATTCTCTAAAAATGTCCATCTGACATGGATGAGGTATCTCTTCAACTGGAATAAGTAATCCATTTGGTTCTGATAGACCACCTTAATTATATCTGTTATTTGGAGAATACCAGTGAGTGATTTTGGGTACACTAATTAACAAACACCTTAAGAGCTGACCTTTTTGGAAACAAAGAATTAAGTACAATATTTTGCCAAACATAGTACAAAAATGTTATTGACATTCTGGCAATAATAAATTCTACCTTACTCTTCTTATTCAATATAGGTCTTATTGATACAGAATTAATGAGCTATTTGGGTTGGAACACAGTAAATGGACTGGCAATTAATTTATTATTTTAATTCTATATAGTCTCTACCAACATCAAAAATAAGGTTCTTGAAAAACAACTATGGATTGAGAACTCAAGGAAAAATGAATATACTGTAGAGAAAAAAACAGGACTGGATGACTGAAATCATGTGAATATGAAGGTTTATATTAATAGGTTTATATTCAATAAAACAATTTTTTAAAATAAAAATTTCCATTTATCCTTCCATGAAAACTAGAATCTTTCAAGGACTTTCTCTAGGCACTGTATAGAAATACACTGTAAAACTATTTTATACAGTTTTATTATATTTTATAAAGCTATTTTACCTTTGAAAATAATAAATATTTGAACGACCTTGCTTGCTACCTCACTTCAAATGCTGGCATTGTTAGAAGTTTATGATTAGGGTGATGTAGATGTTACCTTTCTCTTATTTCCTCAGGTTCTGCCTCTTGCATTTCTGAAGTTTGACTTGGTAGTCTCTTACACATTTCTAGTGGTGTATTCTCTCCTTCATCTTTTTTCATGGCTTTATTTAAAAAAAATCACTACCATTGACATCACCTCCATTTTCTTTTTTGAAACATCATATTCCTCTTTTGCTCATTACTCTCAACAACATGAATTGCCTACATTTCCAAAATGCTAAAAATAAACTATTTTTCAATGCTAGAAAGTTCCGAGGAGGAAACAGAAGGGAAGAGAAGCAAAGTAACAGTGACAAGTAATGTTGATTTTACTGTTCAGGATTATGCGAGAAGCATAGATGGAATTCCTGGAAAAAAGAGGGGATTCAACGAAGTAAGTGCAACATCAGAGGATATGCTTACCTTCCCTCTGAAACATGGTAACCTTAAAAGTCCCTTCCAAGTCCATGATTCTATAACTTTATAATTAGGAATCAAAAGAAATTTTATGAGCAAGCAAGAGAAGAATGCTTTGAAAAAAAAGCATTCACAAGTCAAACACCAAAGTTGTATTGCCTTACTTTGGAGGCAGACAACAGAAATTCACAAACATTAAATAGGATATTATTAATTTTAAAAAGAATTCTAAACCAATATGGCAAAATACAGATATTAGATATACCAGGAATTTATTATACAACACATTTAAATAACCCCCAGGTTAAAACAAACAAAACACTATAAGTTGATAGTGGGCCAACATAAAGAATACAACAAAAACCTTGGGACTGATGATGAAATTCATGCCACCAAATAAGAAATTGCAAAAGAAATGGAATTTAGTCCAACAAAAAAAAAGTTTCTGCTGTTGATGAGCCAGAAAATAGGTCAAGGATCCTGTGTGCTCGTGTGTGTGTGTGTGTGTGTGTGTGTGTGTGTGAGAGAGAGAGAGAGAGAGAGAGAGAAAGAGAGAGAGAGACTACTGTTTTTGTGCACAAAAATTAGGAGGTCTTAAAGAAGTTTCATATATTTTGAAGCATTTTAATGATGCTATGATACAGTTTTTGGGCATTTGATATGTAAGACACTGGTATCCCAAAGAAACACCCTATGATAAAGACAGACTTCATGAAGTGATCATGAATCTGCATCAATGCTTACAAAAAAATCCAGGTCTGGAATATGAACCATAATGCTTCACTTACACGGTAGTAACAAAGATAATAGGTCTAAAAGTGATTTCATTGTATTGAGCTGAACAAATTACTAGATGTTGTAGGAGCTTAAACAAGAAAATACAAAATCAGAACTCAGAAAAAGTCATTTTAAAAGATGTTCTCGATATAAAAACAAAAGAAAATCACATAGCTTAAAAATTAATAAGCTATGGTAGACTCATTAATCATTATTAAAACTAATTTTAGAAAAAACATAAAAATATACTTAAATTAACTTATAGAAAATGTTTAAATAAATACAATTGTAAAGGATGTATATACAGACTAAACATGGATTTTTGGAAGATATTTTAAAAATAAACAGGTTCAAAATACAGCTATGTATTATTAAAATCAACATATAAACTACTTATAGGGAAATATCAAATTTATGCTATAAAATTTTAAGATGTTCTATGATATGTAAACACCTTCTTTCCAATGTTTATGGCATTAATGATGTAAAGCTTTTCTTTTTTATACAATGTATACTTTAGTCAAAATGACTTTTCAAATGATCAAACAAAAAAGATAAAAATAAAACAAACCCCCCAAAATGAAGAGTCCTTCTTAATGAAAATAAATCCTCAAAGTTTATCCTAAGGTAAGGGAAAAGATGATTGACAATAAAGCAACAAGGACTTGCATCTTAGGACAATATGAAAAAGTTATAAAGGGAAAAAATGGAGACAAAACAGAAAAATGAACGTTTTCTACATAACCAAACTAAATTCTACCATAATGTCTAATAAAAACAAAAAGATAGCAGGGAGAGGTATCAGAAGTTTGTGCAAGGGGGTGGAGAAAACCCCGTATGTCCACATATTTAAAGAATAAAAAGACAAGCAGAGAAGATGCAAATAAGCACACAGAAGAATAGGAATATTCTCTTTAGTGATGTCCAAAAAGGATATTAATGTGCTCAAAGTATCAAGCTCCAGCATTTGAGGAAAACACAAGGCTCAGACTTTCTGTTGATTTTCAGTGCAGGCACTCACAACAGTAAAAGAAACTATTTTACATGAGGAAGTCTGTGAGCCAGCAGTAATGCCTGACTTTGTGACGTCTGGAAATTGCTATCTTCTACCAAAAGCAAACAGTATTTCAAATCCTACCAAAAACAGCTCAATACTACGCTAACCTCCCAAATAATGCAGTTTTGTTAGAGAAAGTAGCACATTGATAGAAGACTAAAATCCTTATAAACAGAAAAAGATGTCTGAATTATACAAACTACTTCCAGGAGAAAACCAAGATGGGGTCATTACTGACTCGGTGAAACAGAGTGAAGAGATGAAAAAGTGAAATCCGAACATGAGCAAGTGCAACCAAGGAGTTTTTGAGTCATTCTTGTTTGTTAGAAATTTTTCAGGTTTAGATGACTGTCCTGTCAAATTTCATTTTAGAAAAATAAATGGGGTATCATTTTATATCTTTCAAAGGTGACAAATCTAAAGCTATCATACAAAATGTACAGTATTTCCAGAAACTTGCTCCATCTTCTGTTTATAATGAACTGAAATGACTATGCAGAAAATTACTGAAATGTTTAAACCAAAACGTTATAGGATATTTTGCTCTATACGAGTCATATAAGTCTTAATACCACATATCACATATAGGTTCAAATACTACTTAATATTAATAAAATAGTAAATGTTTTCTATATTGCTGGCATTTATAATGCTACATTTTTCTGACTGTTCCTCAGCACTGAGAATATAGCTGCACATACCACTGCGGATACAGATAAAATAAAAAGTACCTTATGTAAATATATATAACACAAACTTTAACTCAATAGAAACTGCAAATCAATACATGAAAGTAAAACTTAGTATGGTGGGTTCATGGTCAGCAAAAATGAAATATAAAATATTGTAAAATACATATGGATTGGATGGTTGCAACACAAAGCAACTGAAGCAAAAAATAAAATGAAATATTCTGTTTATTCATATAGAAAATAATAAAAATTACCTCAAAGCAATCAATATGCTGGCAATAAATGCCTCTCCACCAAGAATTACATATAGTTTGAACTAAAAGCATTATAGAATTAACATATTCATTTAATTCCATGAAATAGTGCAATAGAATACCCCCAAACAATGTATTCAATGCTTAAAACCTGTATTTCAAATAAAATTTCTACCACACAGAAAAGGTGAAAGTAAAATGAGTACTACCAGTGATTTCTGTTGCTCCCAGATTAAGAGAAATGATGAAAAGATTAAGATTAAAATGAAATTAAGAGATTAGGTTTTCAGCAAATTTGAACATATATTATGTAGATTATTAGGTAAAACTCAGCAATGTTTTATTCCTCTATGCATAGAGAAGTTGTAACAAGATGAATGTTATAAATGACAGAAAATTCACATTTAGAATAAAGGCAAACCAACAGAGTCCTTTATGGTATTTACAACAACTTAATATTTTTGGCCAAAGAATGTATGGTGCAAGATTCCCCCACCAAATTATTGTAAGATTATAAGATTTAAAAAATAATTTACTGCAAATAAAGGCAGTTTATATTAACTGGAAATGGATCAGTTCATCAACCAGTGTAAATGGAAAAGGACAAGATATTTATGTAATAATTGTTTGGCAGAAATCTCAAGGAAGGAAGTGTCAATTATGCCTGACCCTAAAATGTGTCAAAAACCACCCCCCAAACAAAAATTAACACACTATTTAATATTCTATATACCTAACTATAACATCAGTACATCATAATGACCTGTTTTGATGTATCTAATCTTTGGTCAGAATGAACACTGTGGCTACACCAGCTGTAAAGTATTAAAGAGCAGAAGTCTTCCATACTTGTTGGAAAATGGCCACTGCTCCAACCTCTCCAAATGACCCCTTCTCTAGGGCCCTTCTCCCCAGTGAGAATTCTCCAGGTTCTAACCCCTAATGAGATAACATCTGGCAGTACAAGGGGCCTCTCAGACTCTGGCATCCACTCTGATTGGTTGGTACCTGTGCTATACCAATTATTACACATTTTGAACCTCTCCTCTGGAAGACAGGGAGAATAGCATAAGCTTTGAGTCAGACTACATTACAGCAACAATACTAGCTGGATAAATCACCGGATATTGCTGAAATTACAACTTTTAAAAAATGGAGCTTTTTTTTTTTTTTTTTACATTTAGCCTTTTAACATTTAACATTTACTTATTATAAAGTCAATCAAAGAACACACTTGATAAACATTTGAAACTGGGATTAACAGATAACATCTGCAGTGTTAATAACAATATGAATGTTAAGAAATTTGAATCTGAGGTGCATGGACTTTCTAAAATACTCCTACAGAATTCTGGGGTTCTATGAAACACAATTTGACAAACACTGTTTCAGCATGAAGCTCTTCTCACAAAGCAGGCTTTTCTTAGTGTTAACTATCCAAAGGCTGCTAAAGATGTCACATTCCCTATGTCTGTTGTATAGATGATATCATGCTTTTTGAGAAGGTTTAGATCTCCCTGAGGGGTTTTATATCCACATCTACTTGATGAAAATTTTTCCCTCTAGGACCATCAAATTCTTCTTTGCCAACTCTTTCTCTTCTAGGTCGTGTTGCCTCACTGCCCAGGGACATGCACTGTTAATATAAACGGAGTTATTGATAGCTACCTGTAGGGCTGATTGTGGATTACTCAAAATGGCAGAAAGTGTTTATTAGCAGAGGGAAACAGTTAATACTACATGGAAAACTAAGCAAAAACTACAATCCCTTTACTCACAAATGGGGCATGTTTCTAGCATTTCATTTTTGAAGTAGACTGGTAATTAGAATGCATTTTCCCCCAAATAATCATTATACAAAGACAGCTGTATATGTCAATAATTTATATTTTCCCATTTTATCTATTGCATAATGTTTCCCTGCATGAAAAAAAAAATTAAGCACTCATATATGCTGGCACTATTTTAAGAATTTTATATTTAAGTTACTTAGTCCTCAAACAACCTTATTGGATAGTATCGCCTATCATGCCCACTTAAAAAAATGAGGCGTTCAGGGCCGAAGAGGTGAAGTCACACACTCTAGATAGGTGGTATTAGCTAGAAGTGGCATAGCCAGCCTCAGACCTAGGTATTTTGGCTCAAGGGCCTTTATTCCTAATTACTATGCTATATTGTCTTTGGAGTTATTTGAAATCATAAAACATATAAAGGTTTATAGAAATCAAAACACTGAGAAAAAAAATATATAGTAGTTCCTCAACTTGTGATATAAACAAAGCTGTTCAAACTGAGGAAAAGTAGAAAACAGTATACTGAATTTATTTTGCATGCTGGTGGCTGAAGGAAATGCAGGCTGATACAGATCAGATACAAAGTGGACAGTCTACTGTCAAAGGCTTTATATCCTGTTATCATTGCTTCTTCATCACAACAGTCCCTGAATTACTTTTTGTTTCCTTATTTACATATCTATTATCAGCTTTTTTTTTTAAGATTTTATTTATTTTTTAGAGAGGGAAGGGAGGGAGATAGAGAGAGAGAGAGCGAGAGAGCGAGAGAGAAACATCAATGTGCGGTTGCTGGGGGTTATGGCCTGCAACCCAGGAATGTACCCTGGCTGGGAATCGAACCTGGGACACTTTGGTTCCCAGCCCGCGCTCAATCCACTGAGCTACACCAGCCAGGGCTTTCAGTCTGTCTTTTTTTAAAGACAGTTTGCAAGCAGGTCTTAGGCCACCAGGCACTGGCCTGGGCTCTTACCTTCACATTTTTTTACCTTCACAGTAATCAGGTTCTTACCTTCACTTTTCCTACAGATCAAGAGAACAGGCATATTTGTTCTAAGGAGCTTAAACTGTCTGACCTCCACTTTATTCAGATTAGACCTAGGTCTTTATACCCTTGGGCTTCTTTGAATGCACTGTAACCATTTGCGGCTTGAAAGATCATTTTTAAATTCAGTTTTTTGGCGTGTTAAAATGGTTTCTGTCTAATGCTCTTAGTATTTTTTAATTGTTTTGTATCTATTTCTTAAAATAATTTTTTAAAAAGATTTTATTGATTTAGTTTTAGAGAGGGGAAGGGAAGGAGAAAAAGGGAAACATCAAAGTGTGGTTGCCTTTCACACACAGGCCTGCACTCAATATGCTGAGCCACACCTGCCAGGGCTATTTTTTTTTATTCTAGGGCTATTTTTTATTCTATTTTTCCCTTTACTATTTATCCCTGTTACACCTCCCTCCTGCTGTAATCACCACAATGCTGTCCATGTCCATGAGTCCTTTTTCCATTTTTGCTCAATCCTTCCAACCCCCAAACCTCCAGTGCTGTCTACTTGCTCTCCATCTGTGAGTCTGTCCCCATTTTCCTTGTTAGTTCAGTTTGTTCATTAGACTCCGCATATGAGGGAGATCATATGGTATTTGTCTTTCTCTGGCTGGCTTACTTCACTTAGCATAATGTATTCTGGGTCCATCCAAGCTGTAGTAATGGGTAAATTTCTTTCCTTTTTTTTTTTTTTTTAAGATTTTATTTATTTATTTTTAGAGAGGGAAGGAGGGAGAAAGAGAGAGAGAGAGAGAGAGAGAGACATCAATGTGCGGTTGCTGGGGGCTGTGGCCTGCAACCTAGACATGTGCCCTGACTGGGAATCGAACTTGCGACACTTTCATTCGCAGCCCGCGCTCAATCCACTGAGCTATGCCAGCCAGGGCCCTGTTTTTTAAAGTATAGTTTATTGATTATGCTATTATAGTTGTCTCTTTTTCTTTCCTTTATTCCCCTCCACTCTGCACCACCCCTCCCACCAGCATCCCTCCTGCCCCTTACTGTATGTCCATGGGTCGTACATGTAAGTTCTTTAGCTTCTCCATTTCCCACACTATTCTTAACCTCCTACTGTCTATTTTGTACCTACCATTTATGCTTCTTATTCCTGGTACCTTGCCCCCCATTCTCCCCGCTCCCTATCCCCAATGATAACCATCCACATGATCTCCATTTCTCTGGTTCTGTCCCTATTCTAGTTGTTTTGTTTTGTTTTTGCTTTTGGGATCAGTTGCTGGTAGTTGTGAGTTTGTTGTCATTTTACTGTTTGTAATTTTGATCATCTTCTTTTTCTTAGAAAAGTCCCTTTAACATTTCATATAATAAGGGCTTGGTGATGATGAATTTCTTTAACTGGACCCTATCTGGGAAGCACCTTATCTGCCCATCCATTCTAAATTACAGTTTTGCTGGATAGAGTAATCTTGGATGCAGGTCCTTGCCTTTCAAGAATTTGAATAATTCTTTCCAGCTCCTTCTGGCTTGCAAATTTCTTGTGAAAAATCAGCTGATAGTCTTGTAGGGTCTCCTTTGTAGGTAACTGTCTGCTTTTCTCTTACTGCTTTTAAGATTCTCTGTTTATCTTTAAATGTTGGCATTTTAATTATGATGGGTCTTGGTGTGCTCCTCTTTGGGTCCAACTTGTTTGGGTGTTTCTGTACTTCCAGGAAGTGCATGTCTATTTTCTTTACCAAGTTAATGAAGTTTTCTTTCAATATTTTTTTCAAAAAAGTTTTCAATTTCTTGGTCTTTCTTGAAACCCTATGATTCAAATGTTCATACATTTGAAATTGTCCCAGAGACTCCTTAGCCTATCTTTGTTTTTCTTGGATTTTTTCTTCTTGCTGTGCTGATTGAATTTTTTTTCCTCCTTATGTTTCATATCATTGATTTGATTCTTGGTTTCATTCACTCCACTCTTGATTCCCTGTAATTTTTTTCTTTATTTCACTTAGTGTAAACTTCGTTTCTGCCTGGGACATTTTTACACTGTTGAAGTACCCAATCAGTTCCTTGAGCATCCTAATAACCAGTATTTTGAACCTTGCATTTGATAAATTGCTTATCTCCATTTTGTTTAGTTCTTTTTCTGGAGTTTTGTTCTTTTTTTTTCATTGGACCATGTTTCTTTGTCTCCTAATTTTGGCAGCCTCTGTGTTTCTTTCTATGTATTACATAGAGCTTCTTGTGGCCTATTGTAGAAAAGTGCACCAGCAAGTTGGATGGGGTGGGGCCTTAGGTAATTGCCAGGTCAGGGCAATCTATGTGAGTCAGGTAGATGAAGTCTCCAATACGGTGGCACTGCTCTGTGGCTCGGTGTGTGGGAGGGAGCAGAAAGATGGCAATGGTACTGCCTGGCTTCTGGAATTTTGTCTAGGACTAAGCTGTTCCCTGGCACTTACCCTGATGCCAGACACTTAAATTTCTACCTGTATGCTACTGCTGCCCTTCTAGCCACGGCTCTGAAGCCCAGATGAAACAAGTCTGTATAAGTCCTGAGTCTGTTGCAGGTCCTTTAAGAGGAAACTCCTGAGAATCCCATAGTTTCTTCCATCACCCCAACACCCCCTGGTTTTTACAGCTAAAAGCTATGGGGACTTATTTTCTTGGCAGTGTGACTGTGGGCTGGGTGGTCTGGTGTAGGGCTGGGATCCCTCACTCCTGAGGTGCCCTTCCTGATTTTTATCTACCACATGTCCATGTGGGACCACCCATCCACACCTCTGCCCCTCCTACTCATCTGGATGAATGTGACTTCTTTAATTCCTTGGTTGTCAGACTTCCATACAGCTCGTTTTTCTAACAATTCTGGGTGATACTGGTTTTGTACTCTAGTTGTAATTTTTGCTGTGGTTGTGTGAGGAGGTGTGTCATGTTTACCCACTCTTCCATCTTGCTCAAGTATACGATAAGGCCAAAGTAATCAAAACAACATGCAACTGGCATAAAAACGGACACATGCTCTCAGTATTTTTAGACTGCTCTTAATATTTTAATTTGAGAATTTTATTACATTTTACTTTTAGTATCAAGGTGGCTGTTAAATATTTTGTTTGCTTGAGTGCTCTGAATACTAGTTTCTAGTATCTTAGGATAATATTACTTTACTATTTGTTTTCTACACTTCCAGTGTTAGGACTTTACTATTTATATTGATTTTGGTATGAATGTTATGGTTGGAATTTTAATAAAAGTTTGACCATGTAAGTTAGATTTGTTTAATTACATAACTTTGTTAATTTTTACTAGTACTTTATGGTTAGTAATTTCAAGTTTGGGGACACAAAAAAGGAGAGTGATCTATAATACTTAATATTTTCAATCCTCCTAAAGTTCATATATACTACCTTTATATGTGTCTATTTACTCTAAGCAATTTATCGTAACAGTATAAAATAGAAATGATCATGATCTTTGTTTTTTTTTTTAGTAGCTCTTGGTGGGGTTTCCAAAGAAACAGACTCTGAGTGAGGTGTACATAATTCATTTAGGAGTAACTGGAGGTTTAGAGTGATCAGAGAAGGGCAGGCTGCTAATATAGGGTAGATGAGTAAGCTAAAGATCACAGAAGCCAACTGAAATTTAATCCCATGGGTACACTGGCAAATAGTGTAAGATACGTGTCTCGGCATTGTGTTAAGTGAGGGCCAAGGAAGCTGAAACCTGTCAGTTATTGGTTAAGGTCTTCCTTAGTGCTTCCAATACCTCAAAGGCAGTCCTATGGCACAGATGCAATTGCTGGCCTTTGGAAGGCTGATGTGCACAAATGGTAAGGGGATACAAGAGCAGAGAGATGGAGTACCACATTACCTGTTACAATAGCAAAAACATTAGGCACTCCCCAACCAAAATAGTGATCATTCTGGCAAAGTAAATTTAGCCCTGAATGTTGGTAAAATTTTGGCAAATGAGTTTTACCTGGCAGCTGAAAGTATGCTAATAATATCTAAGTATTACTACTAATAAGGTTGTTTCTAACTTCTCAATTCAAAATACTCATAAAAATAGGAGCTTGGTACTAAGACACTAGGAAATATACATAAACTTAAGAAATGTATCAGACTACATTTAACTCTTTCAAGAAATAATCCTATTCCTATAATGTCCCAAACTATACAGCAAGGACAGCCACCAGAGCAAGAGATGTGAAACATCATTCCAAACCACAGGGCTGTCTGTTCACCTAGCAAATGGCTACAATCCTATTGTAACTTGAAGTCATGTGCTACAAAACAAAACAAAACAAAACAAAACAAAACAAAACTATGGATTAAAGTCATTTGGAGAGTCCACAAATACTTTCTCCAAGAAGACCATATTTCACTGACCTAAGTAAAATTTCTTATTTAGTTCTGAATTCTTCCTCAGTTTTAAAGTCTTTTTTGGTTCCTCTTAGTGTCAGTTTGACTTGAATCTCAGAGCCACCTCCTTCTCGAGTGTTCCATACAGCATTTTTGTTTCTTGGGGCCAGGTGGCAGGTACCCATCAGGGGAGTACACATGTAGGTACTGGCCTTACCACAATACCAGAGCTGCTTTGGTCAATGAGATGCCAAGTCTGATGAATCATTATTTCTGGATCTTCATTCTACTCAATGTCTCATTCTGGATTACAACTTACAGACAACTGGACAGCTAAATCAGATTGAGTCCTATGGGACAGATGGGGGTATCTTTGGTCACATACTGTTCCCAATGTGGGTTTATTAAAGAGTAATGACCTCTTGAAAGCTAAGCATATCAGTAAAAAAGCTACTGTATATAAAGTATATATCTGTACCAAGACCAGTATTTATAGCTGTGAAACTAATTTGTAGTTGCAATTATTTTCTGCAGAGAATAGAGAAAAAGGGTGCAAAGCAAATGTGTGTATAAAAGAAATGACAATTCCCCTTAAATTGTGCCATATAACGAAATACACCCATATTTACTCCCTCTGAATTATGTTTTCAAAACATAATTTATAGTACTGGTCTATTTCTACTGCAGAAAGAAGTGCCTCAAAATTCGTCAGGGTGCCTCTGCTATCACTCTGTGGTTCTCTGGTTGTGAGACTTACTTTTAAAGTGTGTATGCACACTTTAAAAGGAGGGTATTTGGGGGTTGAAAGGTGGAGAAAAGGTGGCAGGAAATGAAAAGGGTAGGATATTCACCTAAGAAAAATATTTTCTTTCTCCAAATGAAGGAGACTGGTTAAAAAAAAAAAAATATATATATATATATATCACATAAAGTAGAAAACACTTAGAAACAAAGAATAAAATTGTATTTTTAAATATTTTTAAAAGACCACTTGCTATATAAAAATATACTATTAATAACTCTTACTAAAACATTTATTTTACATATAGTATGATTAATTTCTTTTCATCTCAAATTTTAATAACAAGAATAGAAACATACAGCTGGGAGGATTAGCAATCCTTCACACCTTTGTGGGGAAGGCTCTGCCCACAGGGTTCCCCGGCCGCCACGAATGACAGTAAGTCTACCGATCTGCTTGGGGAGGAAAGGTGGCTGGTCTCTCAAAGGAGAAGGCCAAGACCCTTTTCCTCAATGGGTTTTTATTGGGATCATTTTTCACAGGAATACAGGTAAAGCTCATTAATCATTGTCAGGTAGTAAGGATCAAATAACAGATAACATACAAAGAACTACGAGGGCTTATTCTGAGTCAGGGTCTGTTAGCTAAAGGGCTACAAAACTTTGGGAAACAAACTCACTTCCTGCTTGGATCCTTATCATTTAATTGAGGACATTCTTAGCAAAGCAGGTTTCATAGGATTTTATGTATTCTTTCTTAGACCTGATTGCCCGAGGAATCTGCTTTTTCCAGCACAGGCTGCACCACCCTCTGTCATTGTTTCAGGCTTAAGTCAGGCAGGGAAGTAAGGCAGCCAAAAGATTAGGAGACTTCTTGCAGACAGAATGAAGACTTGGGCTATGTCAAAGCTGAGGGGCGAGAGTCCATCACCCCCTTTTGCTATAGGCCCCCAAGTCCTTCCCTGGGAGCCCCCCATGATTGTGCCTGTCTTAGGCCGTCCCTCCCTTGAGGAATCTTACCCATCATTGACTAACCTGTCATGCACTGGGGGCCAGGCTGGGTGAAATAAAAGGGGCAGAAGCACTGCCCTCTTTTGATAAGAAGAGACAAAGATAAGCTTTGTCTCCTTAGTGGCTTCCAGTACCAAGGTTGCTCACTCAGCCTTAGCCATGGGGGGAATACAGCTTCTGAAACCAGGCAGAGCAGTAACCAACACACCTTGTTTTCATTTCCAAGAATAGAAGACACAGCTAAAAGTTTGACTTGCCAAAGGTATAGTCAGTGGTAAAAGGGCTAGAATCCAGATCTCCTCATTTCCTTTCAGATGTTCTTTTTACAAATAATTGAAAATATTAATAACATAGTCATTTTGCAATTTACAGAGCTTTTCATTTGAGTCCCACAACACAATACCTCCACAGAAATAACACTTGTAGAAAGAATTATCAGCATTGCACTGCCTTCCAACATGAACATATTTCAAATCTACCTTTTTTAATTTGTATATTTTTCTAATAGTTGAGAAAAGATGCTTGTATATGGCTATTAAGAATGATGTCTTGATCATTTTTAACAATTCTATTAACATGATGTACATCTCAATTAACGTAATTATTTTTAAATTTACAACAAGTCACCAGTCTCAAAGATAATAGAGATATTTTCTTGAAGTCATACCTTCTGAAATTAAGCATATTGTGGAAAGGGGGGAAAGTGGACATGACATATCTTTAAAAAAATAAACCTAGCACAGTAACCCAATGTCTTTTTTTCCTCTACTGTTTTTGTTGTTTTACACTCCTCTCCAACATTACATATAAATAGTATCAGAAAAGTGTTTCTATAACTGCTCATCAATACATAAACTGATTTTAAGCAACAAAATAATATTACTTTATAGCAAGTCCTGTTGGTATAGTTTTTTGGCTTGGATATGACACAGTTTTAAGGAAGTTTCAATCTTCAAAAGTCTTGCAGTCTTGCTCAGAATGAAAGCTAACATGGAGATGACTGGTCTTTATAAACTAAGTCTAGATTCAGACTGAGGTAAAGGCTTATTTGAAATAAGAAATATGGTAACTACAATTACATGTTTATGGATGCACAACTGTTTAATTATATTAAAAATGAAATAGCTTTTGGGGGAAACTAAGACAAAGTAATCCTATATATAGCACAGCTTCTTTAAGAATATGTATTTTAGGTTCCTGCTTTGGAGGCTGGGAGAACGTCTTCCTTTTGCCCCGTCTACTGGCATGGAGGTAACATGGAAGCCCAAGAAATAAGCCTCCCTCTCTCTCCACAGGAATCTCTATGGGCACAGCACAAATATGGCATTCTTTAGGGCTTCACAAATTTGATGCTCAGAATCTAGGGTGCTTATAGCTTCATTCCTAGTGAATGTGATCATCTATAACATTTTAATCATAGGAATTACAGGCTGTAAAGGGACACAAATAAAAATATTTTTTTCCAGTCTGTGAAAATCCAACCTGGATTCAAGTAACATTTTATTAATTTTGTAGCTTATGCCATATATTTTTTCAAATAAATTGTGATTTGATCATCATTAAAACCTTAGGGTATAGGTGTTAGCATCCTCATTTAGCAGATAAGAATGCTGACAGACTAAGAGAAGCTAAAGCTCTGACCCTGGATTGGAAAGTTGCAGAGCTAGATAGTTGTGTCAGAATTAAGATCCATCACATTTAAGATTTATTTATTTATACATTTCTGTTTTATTGCCAAGTGACTGAGGCAGCCTATAAAATAACAATATCACACAGGGTGGAACAAAATAAGTTTACAGTTGTAAGTACACAAAACAGTTTATTCTCATATTCTTAATTATTAGTTATTATATTATTTTCTATATGAACAACTATAAACCTACTTTTGGCTCACCCTGTATATTACAATGGAAATAAGTTAGGAAATTAGAACAAAGGAAAATTATAAGAAAGAAAACTTTAAGAAAGAGTTGTAGGAAATACATGTTTACATATCATTGTGAAGTTGGTACAATAACAGATCAATATATAACATTTGCTTTAGCAACATAGTACTGTTTTCAAAATATCGTTACAGAACAGAAACTCCATGGAAGGACCAGCAATGCTGAAAGATGTAAATTCCCTCTGGAATTCTTTTTTCTAGGGTCTGTTTCATTCCCAGTGATGTAGTTATCAATGGCAATCCACAATCAGGCAAACCCTCCCTTTCCACAGGACAGTAGGATGACGTGATGTCTAGGAACACTGCTCTACAATTCCAGTTCCATGTAATATATAGTTTTTGAAGAGGGAAATGTCTTCCAAATTCCAAAACAGTAAATTACTAAAAAAATACAAGGATAACTTCTGGTTTTGGGGGTTTCAGTTATTTCCCATTTACTGGAGTAATGCAGAAAGTCTATGGCATAACTAGTGTGATGACCAAGAACATTTACAAAGATGTTTCTAGGTCCTAACATAGCCATTTCCAAAGAGCCTTTAATTCAAATCAGATCAAGCTCACTTCAATAAATTACATTACCAAGTTTGATCGTATTATATACTATAGAACTGAAAGGTACATTACATATTATACACAGAAAATGGAGGGAAGAAATCATAAGGTCAAACTTAAGTGTTGGATTTTTCAAAATACACCTGTAAAATCCATTTTAAACACTCCTTTTTAATTAAATGTTTATGAATTAGAAATCAAACCACAGACTTCCAGTCAAGATGGAGGCATACGTAAACAAGCTTCACCTCCTTGCACAACTACAGAAAAATTAAAACTAGACCTCAAAACAAATAACACCCAGAGTAGTCAGGAAATCTAGTTGTATGGAAGGCCAATTACGAAGGATTTAAAGAAGCCACATTCATCCAGACAGATAAGAGGGGTGGAGATGTGGAGGCAGGCAGAGGTGCAGAGACATGGTGTGGTACAGAAAGGTGGTAGAACAGTGGTCCCACATTCCTGTGTGTATAAAAATCGGGAAGGATACCTCAGGAGTGAGGGATCACAGCCCCAGGCCAGATCACACAACCCAGGGTTCCAGCACCAGAAGATAAATTCCTATAACTTCCAGCTGTAAAAACCAGTGGGAGTTGGGCAGTGCAAGAAACTGTCAGAGTTTCAGGAGACTATGCTTAAAGGGCCTGCACAGACTTAAAACTTAGGCAGACCTACCTGCTTTGTGACTCAGCATCAGGGCAACAGCTGAAGGGCACAAGGCACATATGGGGAGTAAGTGAAGTGACTGGAAACAGGGGGACTGCCAGACAAACCTCCAGGAGCCAGGCAGCAGCACTGTCCACTCTCCGAGCTCTTTCCCCACACAGAGCCACAAAGTAATGAAGAGGGTTGCCCAGCCCTGATGATTACCTATGGCTCCACCCCACACTATATACAGATACCTCTTCCACAACAGGCCATGCTAGTAGGACAGTGAGTCAAAATAGTTCTACCTAGTATAGAGAAACAAACACAGGGAGGTTACAAAGTTGAGGAGACAAAGAAATATGGCCCATGTGAAATAACAGAACAAAACTCCAGAAAAAGAACTAAATGAAATGGAGTAAGCTATCTATCTGATGCAGATTGATTATCAGGATGCTCAAACAACTCTTGGGAGTACAGCAACAGCGTTAAAAAACCCATGATGAAATGAAGGTCACATTAAGTGAAATAAAGAAAAATTTACAGGGGACTAACAGTGGTGGGGATGAAACCAAGATTCAAATCAATGATTTGGAACATAAAGAATAAATAAACATTCAACAAGAACAGGAAGACAAAAAAAAAGAATTAAAAATAAAACAAAAAAGAGTATTGGCTTAGGAACCTCTGGGACATCTTCAAACGTACCAACATTCTAATCAGAGAGGTGTCAGAAGGAGAAGGGAAGAACAAGAAATTGAAAAAATAATGAAAGAAAACTTCCCTAATTTGGTGAAGGAAAGATACATACAAGTCCAGGAAGCACAGAGAGGCCCAAACAAGTTGGACCCAGTGGACCACACCAATTCATTATAATTAAAATACCAAAGTTAAAAGATAAAGAGAAAAACTTAAAAGCAGCAAGAAGAAAGGAGAGAGTTACCTACGAAGTAGTTCCCATTAAGACTGTCAACTGATTTCTCAAAGGATACTACAGGCAAGAAGAGGCTGGAAAGAAGTATTCCAAGTTACAAAGGCAAGGACCTACACCCAAGATTACTCCACCCAGCAAGGCTATCACTTAAAATGGAAGGGCAGACAAAGTGCCTCCCAGATAAGGTCAAGTTAAAGGAGTTTATCATCACTATGCTTTTATTAGATGAATGTTAAAGGGATCTATTTAAGAAAAAGAAGATCAAAACTATGAACAGTTAAATGGCAATAAATAAACATATCTTTCGACAACTGGATCTAAAAAACAAACTAACAAGCAGAATAGAAACAGAGTCACAGATATGGAGATCATTTGGAGGGTTATCAGCTGGGAGAGGGAAGGTAGAGAATTGGGAAAAGGTACAGGGAATAAGAAGCACAAATTGGTAGGTACAAAATAGACAAGGGGATGTTAAGAATAGTATAGGAAATGGAGAAGCCAAATAACTTACATGTATGACCCATGGACATGAACTAAGGGGGGATTGCCAGAGGGAAAGGGGGTACCAGCTCCAGGCAGACAAAGAAGAAAAAATTGTGACAACTGTAATAGCATAATCAATAAAATATATTAAAAGGAAGAAATCAAAAAAGTTTCCTCCTTTGAAAGAGCAGAGTGTACCCATTTAATACAGTACAAAAATAGTGTACAGTATAATAACATTTACAAATCTGGCTTTTACCCTATAAATGTTTTTGGATCTTGTGATATAACAAATTCCTCATTAGTGTGAAAAAAAAGCTAACACACCCCTCAACTGGGCTAGAGGGTAAAGTGTCAACTGAGTATGTTAATACTTAAATTTATGCATCTCTGAAATAACTGATACAGTAGAAGAAATGCAAAAGGAAAGAAGTTTAAATATGCTCCAACTCAGTCCTACTTAATAGTATTATCCTGAGCAGCAGAGAATTTGGCTTTCTGAGTGTGGTGATAGTGGATTGCAGAGAAGCTGACATTTTGTCACTGTAAGATCCTTTGAGGCGATAAAATTACACCTGATACAGATTTTGAATTCTCTCTGTTTCACCCTCTTTACCTATTTTCCTTTCTTTCTTCCCTCTCTTTCTTGCTTCAAAGAAAGAGGCACATTATTCTTTACTTCCCCAAACAAATTAGAAAATAGGTATCAAATTTAACATTAAAATTTATATACTGTCTTTTGCCATGTATAATGTGCTCCTGTGTATAATGTGCACCAATGTTTTTGGTCCAAAATTTCAGGGAAAAAATCTTTTTGTTTTAATTTTTAAATTCAATTATTTATTTATTTATATTTAGCAACAAAACCATTTATTGTATTTCAGGAAATTATTTTGCATATGGATATTGTTATTGCTTTCTGGAATTATACTTTTAATGCATAAGCATAAATAAAAAATTAAAAACATTTATATAGATATGGAATTAGTACTACCTATGTATAATGCTCATTCTTCGTTTTCTCTCCAAAATTTGGGCAGAAAACTGTGCATTCATACACAGCAAAATATGCTATTTGTTTTTAAAGTTACATAATATTTTATTGCCTATTTCCCTGCACATTTTCTTAGCATTTTTTTTTCTGTTTTCAGCTTCATACATTTATTTTCATTTTTTTAATTTAAATCATTTTTTATTTTTCAATTACAGTCGACACACAATGTTATATTACTTTCAGGTGTACAACCCAATAACTAGATATTACAGAACTTACTAAGTAATCATCCCAATAAGCCTGGTACCTGTCTGATACAATACATGGTTATTACAATATTATTGACTATGTTCCCTACGCTGTTCCTTACATCCCCTTGACTATTTTGTAACAATCAATGTGTACTTCTACTACAAATCTCTTCATCTTTTTCACCCTTCCCCCTAACCCTCTGTCCTTCTGCAACCGTCAAAATGGTCTCTGTATCCTCTTTAACATTTCATGTAATACTCTTGTTGGTGTTAAACTCCTTTAGCTTTTTCTTGTCTGGGAAGCTCTTTATATGTCCTTTAAATTCTAGATGATGGTTTTGCTGAGTAGAATAATTGTGGTTATAGTCTTTGCTTTTCATCACTTTGAATCTCTCTGGCCCATCCCTTCTGGCCTGCAAAGCTTCTGCAGAGAAATCAGCTGACAGTCCCATAGGCACTCCTTTGTAGGCAACTAACTGCTTTTCTCTTGATGCTTTTAAGGTTTTATCTTTGCCTTTAACCTTTTGCATTTTAACTATGATGTGTCTTGGTGTTGGCCTTTTGGGTTCATTTTGTTTTGAACTCTTTGAGCTTCCTGAACTCGTATGTTATTTTTTTTGGTAATTCTTTCTTTTAAAAAATTTTAAAATACAGTTTATATTGAGTATTATTTTGTATTAGTTTCAGGTGTACAGCATAGTGATATAAAGCAAACTGAATTACGGTGGACAGAGATTCAAACTCCAGTACTAATTAAGGAGCTTACATGTAAGTCCATCACTATGACAACTTTCAACAACAACAACAAAAAAAACCTCATAAACTCCTTCTACTTATCCTTCTCGCAGATATCTCCTACAATACTTCCTATGTCTTGGAGTGATCCTACTCAACAGTTCCCTGTCATATTTCATATAACTTCTGAAAATCCATCACTCCTAGAAAGCCTAGTTACCTGATCCCAAGATGGGAAGTGGTTCTCTACAATATGTAATCCTTCACTATTCACATTATTTACTGTAATGTCAGTGTATATTTACATAGCTATGTTAAACTCTGGGGAGTTAATATGTGTCAGGCACTGTGCTGAATTATTTATTTGCATCTATTCTATTGATCCTCACCACATAAGCTATTTAACAAAATTTACCCTATTTTATGCATCAAGAAACTGAGTTTTAGACAAATTAAGTCACATGCTCAAAGTAACAAAGTTAATAAACTGTTATTAGAAAGTAGAAAGTGTAGCTCAGGAGTCCACACTAACAATCAATAAGCAATACTACCTTGTTTAATGTTTTAATTAAGACATATTAAAAATTTTTGGATACAAGAGCCTGAGATATCATGACAATACCATTTGCTTCACATATACAGGGGACAACTATACACCAAAATCATCTATAGGGCATCATAACACAGATATCCATAACCTACCTTGGAAGATGGTGATTCATTTTGTCCACAGTTAGATTGGACCCTGTATATATATAAACCACACAGGCATTTTTGATGTGCAGACAGTGTTGAGAGCTATTGTGTATTATATACTTTCAGAGCACAGAGAGATTTCAAATAGAAAACAAGTTTTTTCTTAAGCATCAATTTGGATTACTCAGTGGCTACCTGAAAAACCATGTTTAAAAGAAAACTAAAGCTCAGACTGCCTGGATTCAAACCTGGCTTTGCACTAATTATCATGAACTTATGCTTTAGCTTCTTTGTGAAAATATGTATAATACTGTTTTTTTTTTTTTGTAGGGGTATGAGATGACTGAAAAGATTACTATGCAAAGAATTTATAATGGTGCCTGGCACATGGAAAATTTAAATGAATATTAGCAGTTGTCATGGGTGTGGTATTATAAGTACAGAGTATGTGTCTATTCAGACCTGAAAAACACTTTTGAGGGTTGAATCTTAATGAATTTAATGCTATACCTATGAGAAAAGTGATATGTACAAGACTAGTGTAGAAACACATTTAGAACACAACTTATAGGCAAACTGAGGACTGTTTACATTGAGGCTTTGTGGTGGTGATGTCCAGCATAGCACAGAAAAAAAATTTATGTTGTGTAATAGAAGCAGCACAGATTTGGAAGTGGGGTACTAGTGTTTGAGCCTCAATTTATACCTGTGCAAGCTGGAGCAGTCACTGAATGTTTTATTTTCCTGTCTGTAAAATGGGTGTACAAAAAGTTATTACTCTGCAATGTTCTTGTGAAGATTATATGAGATGATGAATGTAAATGTACCTAGTATATATATCATTGAACACAAGGTAAATATATTCAATAAATATAGTGTTCCAAGTCCTATTTAACCCATTTACAGTATAAAGGCAATATAAACCACCAAGTATAACCTCCCAGTTTAGTATGTTAACATTTTCTCCTTTCCTGGTTCTTTGCACCATGATGGAACAGACCACTGACAAAATCAGAACCCCCATGGTTGAAAGTCTTAACTTAGAGACAACTGTATGAGACTCTAATGTAAAAATTGCCATTTAAACCTCTGGCATAAAGGATTCATCTGCTTAAAGGCACTCAAGAAACAGTGACAATTTTCTTTCATTTTTTTTGTATGTATGCTTGTTTTACAAAACTTTTCAACTATTTAATTTTGTACTCAATATTCTTCATGTGACATGTGCTCATGAGAATTTCCCCATTTCATTAAAAATCTTTTACACATATTATTGCAATAGCTACACAGTGGTCTATCAGATAGATATATCATATATAATTGCTTCCTTTCTATTAAACATTGCTGTTGCATATATTTTTTTATTATAAATAATGCTGAACTGAACATCCCTATTCGTTAACATTTGTATATTATTTCCTAAGGATAAACATTGAGAAAATAATCTAACAGAGGTAGAATTCATATAATACAAAATTAAACATTTTAAAGTAAACAAGTCAGTGACATTTAATAAATTTATAAAGTTATGCAACCATTCCCTCCATTTCTAAAACTTTTCCATCAGGATGATTATTTTTAGGTATTAATGAACATAGACATTAATACCACTTTGTAAGAAGCTTCTTAAAATTATTTTTAGACAGAGGGGAAGGGAGGGAGAAAGAGCAGGAGAGAAACATCAATGTGTGGTTACCTCTCATGTGTGTTCTACTGGGGACCTGGCCTGCAACCCAGGCATGTGTCCTGACTTGGAATCAAACTGGCGACCCTTTGGTTTAAAGAGCGGCACTCAATCCACTGAGCCACACCAGCCAGGGCTAGTATCACTTTTTAAAAAAGGTTATACCAATTTATACTTTCATTAGCAGTATTTGAGAGAATACATTTCTTAGCACGCTTATTTCCAAGTACATTATTACTATTTTTTAAACTCTCATCCAAGTATTTGTTTATTAATTTTAGAAAGAGAGAAAAGGGTGTGTGAGTGGAGGGAGGGAGGCAGCAAAGGTGAGAGGGAGAGAGAAAGAGAGCAACAAGACAGACTGACATTGACGTGAGAGGGAAATATCAATGTGAAAGAGAAATATCGGTCGGTTGCATCCTGTACATGCCTGGGGTGGGGAACAAAACTGCAATGTAGATATGTGCCCTGACTGAGGATCAAACCCACAAACTTTTGGTGTACAGGACAACACTACAACCACATTAGCCACCTCGTTAGGGCATTTCCAAGTATACTATTCTTTTTTACTATTAAAAAAGAAAAATATGTATTCTTGGGAGAGATGTGTGTTCAGTTCCTGTGCCCATCAGAAGACATACAAATTTGTTAATTTGTTTATATCACTACTGTATTCTCAGGATAGTAGGCACTCAATAAATGTTTAATTAATTAATGGTTGAATGAAGGAATATACAGTGTTGTCCATACAGGCATAGAGGAAGGAAAAAAATGTATGTACAAAATGATTACAAGTTCATTTTTAGGTATGTTTAAATACAAGATGTCTCTGGAACATCTAAATAGTGCTCAAAAAAAAAAAAAAAGGTTTCAGCTGATACCATGAAGCATATTATACCCAGTGACAATGTGTAGAAAAAAATAAGAAAAAAAATTGAAAACTTATTGGGAAATAGCAATATTTAAGGAATGGGCAAACAAAGGAGAACAATTAAAGAAGTCTGAAAAGGAATAACCAAAGGAGTAAAAACAGTAGAAAAGGAGAAAAAGGAAGGTAGGATTAAGGGTGGGAGGTGGGGGTGGGTGAGGCAGAAGAAAGTGGTGGCGGGAAAATGGAGACAACTGTACTTGAACAACAACAATAAAAAAATAAAATAAAAAATAAAAAGATAAGAAAAGATAATTTCAAGATACTAAATAGTATCAAATGTAATAGAAACTAAAATAAAGACAGAGAAGGACCCACAGAATTTCATAATTAGGTAAGTGTTGGCTTTATGCAATATAGTTTTATTTTTATTTTTAAGTTCTTATTTATTTTTAGAGACAGAAAGGAAGGGAGAAAGAGAGTGAGAAAAACACTGATAAGCAAGGCATACATTGTTAGGTTACCTCTCATACACCCCTAACTGGAGACCTGGACCACAACCCAAGCATATGCCCTGACTGGGAATTGAACCAGTGACCTTTCTGTTCACAGGCTAGACCCAATCTACTGAGCCACACCAACCAGGGAGTGATGTAGTTGTAGAGGACCACAATATAATCATAACTATCACTTACTGAGCACCTAATTACATGCTATGCAAGGTGTTTGGTGATTAAAATATAATGGCGCTAATCCTCTCAACCACACTGCCAAGTAGTGATTCTATTACCTAAATACTATGACAGAAATTTAGGCTCAGAGAGGGTAAGTGTCTTATGGATGCATAGATGAATAGCAAGTGAAGAAACTAAGGTTTGAGTCATAATAAAAATATACTTTCAAAATATTTCATTCATTTGATACTCTTGATATAAATTATTTTTTCCAGGAACAAAAAACTTGCCACTTTAAATACCAATACTCACATATTTTAAATACTTTTAAAGAAATTTTTAAAAAATCTTATATTTGATAACTCAAGAATGTCATTATGAATATCAGTTGCTGTATTTATGCCTTTGGGAACTTCTGAGTTGTCTAGAGTTTATGTTTTTATGATGAAAGACACAATAATAATTTTTTTGTATCTGCTTAATCCCCCTTTACCAGGTAAGGTAATGTATTCACAGGTTCTAGAGATCAGAAATTGGACATCTTTGGAGAGCCATTATTCTCATACCGTGGTAACCAAAATAGCATTATGAACCTACAAGAATGGGTATGGAGACATGTGTTTTCCATTTCTTTTTCTTTATTTCTTTTTTACTGATAGAAGGAAAAGGAAAGAGATACTAGGCTAATTGGGAAATACTAAATTGGATTACACAATCTTACAGAAAAATGTAGACTATAATTTAAAAATTTATCTTGCAGAGGGGAAGGGGGAGGGAATAATGGGGGGAAGGGTTTTCAGGAACTACTATAAAGGACACATGGACAAAACCAAGAAGGAGGGTGGAAGTAAGGGAGGGAGGTGGGTTTGCCTGGGGTGGGGGAAGTGGTGGTGGGGAAAATGCAGACAACTGTCATTGAACAATAAAATTATTTTAAAAATTTTATCTTGCAGATCTTAAAAATAATCTTCAGATACCATCAGACTAAGCCATGATATTTATCAGATAACTGCTATGGTCCTAAAAGGCACTTACTTTCTGTAAGAGTTAATTAATCTTTTAATTTTTAGTTAAACTTTTATTAAGTTTTTTTATTACTGTTTAATTACAGTTGTCCCCATTTCCTCCCACCACTCTCCCCTGCCCTAACCACTCCCTGCCTTCCACTTTCAGTCCTCACCCCTTTGTATATCTTTTTGTTTGTCTTCGTGTACTGCTTCCTTCATCCTATGTCCTTGGAATTTACAAACACTTTTGCTCAGCCTGGGCATACCATCTGGCCTTGAAATATACATATACAATAAAAATTTAAGCTACCTGAATGAAAAGCATCAAAATATCAGTAATTCTCCTTAAATATTGAGTAAGGCTTACACTGTTCAGAAATTTTACTGTATTTTAGAAGAGGTAATTATCCTGATTAATTTACCAGGAGTAGAAATACGTGAGGGAAACATTTTTAAGCCATGAGTGTGGTGAAAGCTTTAGTATCATCTACTAATCACAGATCACCTCCTCTCTTTCCTCCAATTTCTCAGAGGGAACTTCTTGAAACTTCCAATGCAAGAAGTTTAACAAGGAGAAATGCTAACCATAAACTTTTAAAGCAATAATTCACGAATTACCAAATAAAGGTGGTCTCTGATATTAAGCAATAATTATAAACTAACCTTTATTATAATAGCAACAAAAAGATAATCTGGATAGGAATAAACTTAAAACACAAGTAGTATCAATATAAAGAAAACTTTGGAATTCTATTGAGAAAATAGGACGTAAATGGAATAACATACCTTGTTGTTCGAGTAACATCTTGTTGTTAGAATAATGTTAATACTGAAAGGGTAGCAATTATCCCAAAATTAAGACATAAATATGCTTACTGCAGTGGTTCTCAGAGTTTGGTGCCCCAGACCAGCAGAATCAACATCACCATTGGAATGAACACATTAGAAATAAAAACTCCCAGGCCACAACCTTGACTTAGTGAATGAGAAACTTGGAAGGTGAGGACCAGCATATTATGTACTAAAAAGTTTTTCACTTAATTCTGATTGAGGCAAAAACTGGAATCATTATTTTAATGTAATCTCACCAAGATAACATAGTATTTTTCCTTAAAAGGAAAAGAGAACTAGACAAGCTTACTCTAAAGGTCATATGGAAAAATAAACACTAAAAGTTTGGCACTAGATAATCATATTTTAATAACTAAGTTTCAATCACTATGCTGTGTACCCGAAACTAATATAATATTGAAAACAACTATAACTGAAAATTTTTAAAAATTTAAAAAGTGGCAAGAGAGAAAGGGCAATTTGTCAAAGAAATCAATGGAAAAGAATAAAGAGTCCAGAAATGTTCTCTACACATAAAGGAATTCAGTACCTAATAAGAGTGGCATTTTAAGTCAGCAATGATGCAGAAACAACTGCTTAGCACTCACAAACAACAAACCAATTAAGTAAACACATAAATGAAACAATAAGTTTCTGGAAGAAATTATGGATAAATCTTTATAAATTGAGAAGCAAATGCTTTCTAAGGAAGTCAAAAAGCCAGAGGAAGACTGGAAAATTTGACTATTTGAAAAAAATTAACATAGAAAAATACTGTCAATTATGCCAAATAATCAACTAGAAAAAGCTATATTTGTAATATATAGAACAGACCAACAGTCTAAGTCCCTTAACTCATGAAGAGCTATTACAAATGAAAAATTCCATAAAAAAATGAGTAAAGAATATTTTAAAAAGTCATTCTAGGAGTGGTATGTGTGCTGGGTGGAAGATTTATAAATACACAAAAAGGTATTGTAATAGAAGTAAATTAAAACAAAAAAGAGATTTTTTTAATCTTTAAAATGGCAAAATGTTTGATAATACAATGTGTCAAGGGTGAGGAGAAACAGCATTCTCCTTTACTACAGACAGAAGTATAAACTGATGACACAGAAGAGAGGCAATTCAGCAACATTTATCAAAATTTAAAAACAAATACATTTCACATTTCATAGGCAGATATGCATCCTACGTATCGGCATACGTGGTCAGAGAGAAGCAAATACAATAATGTTCTATTGTTTGAAATAACAATATAGTAAATGAAATCAAATACTTGTTTCTAGCAAGTGTGCAAATAATAGGACTATCCATCCATGGAATATCAAACAATGACAGATAGTTACATGTATCAATATGGATCCATATTGATCCTTAGATCAATATTGAACAATGGATCAATATTTATTCACTTGGTAAGGTAAACTGCCAAGTAAATAAAATGGTGAAAAATATACAGTATATTTCTTTATGTCTAAAAGAAAATATAGATCTTATCTCTATACACATACGTGCTTCTCTAGGCATGTATTTATGGAGGATGCATAGTAACTGTTATTACTAGTTAATATTCTGGTTGGAACTGGGAGACTAGGTTTTAGGGAAATAACTTTGTTTACAATAATCTTTTGTTCTATTTATACTATCTGAATTTTTATAAAACCACAGCTCAATATATGGAATGGTGGAATAAAGATCTCTAAAAACAGTCTCTGCATAAAAATAACAACAACACTGGCAAAAACTGCCAAAAATCACCTTTTTCAAAACTCTGAAAATTAAAGGCTCACAACAACCCAAAGATTGTTTATTAAAGAAAAATGGATAAATCTTGGTAAGAAGATAAAATCTTGTGGCATTTCAATGTGTTCTAATCCCATTACACTCTCAGGTTCTGGGGAGTAGCAATGAAAACTAAGAGCCTCCCAACTCTGGCAGCTGTAAAAACTAGCAGCCTATCAGCCATTTAAGAGACTAGGATAGTCTCTTCAGTTCCCCAAAGCATCCACCCACAGAGAACTGTCACTACTAACTTACCCAGCAGCTCACTAAATGGCTCCATCTCATTTCATCTGACTCAGAACAGGGCATTTGTTGAAAACAAGCAGTGGCAATTGCTAAACAGTGATGCTATTGGGGGCGGATTTAACAGTTGAGGCTAACAGGAGGCTGATCAAAAATAACAGGGAAAACTGGGGAATGAGATGACCACATGGGGCTAGAAAAATTTCCAATGTATTTTGGGGACACTAGAGGGACATGCACATGCATGGGCTTTGTGAAAGACCTGAGAAGGCTCTAAGCTCTCACCTATGGCTGACTTGGAGGCTCTGTGCAAGGAGAAAGTGACGGCTAAGGCTAAGGCAGAGATGTAAACTGCCTGGTGGACACTGAGGTCATGCCCAACACATAATGAAGCCCCCAGACAAAGGCTGAGAGACTCACTAGTTCAACCTTCCATCAATCATTAGCTGACTACCAAAGTGACAAAGCAGAGGCTTTAGTTGCACAGACAACAAATCGCATAGACTTTATAGAAAACTCACTTTAAAAACAAAGAGCAACAACAACAAAAAACAAATATCAACAATAACAAATCCTGAGGAAGAAGGTATCTTATTTATAGAGTTGACAAATTATTTAAAATTTCCAATTTCAACAAAAAGTATGAGATATGCAAAAAGTATGACCCATAAGCATAAAATATAGCAGTCAGTAGATACTTACCCGAGGAAGGCCAAAAGTTGGAATTATTAGACAAAGATTTTTTAAAAATCACCTGTAATAAATAAGGTTAAAAAACTAATAGAAACTGTGTCTAATAAAGAAAGAAAAGTATGCAAAGGATGTCTCACCAGATAAAAATAACAGTAAAGATATAAATTAAAAAAAACATAGAAATTCTGGCATTGAAAAATACAACTGAAATGAAAATGTTCACTAGTCTCAAAAGCATATTTGAATTGGCAGAAGAAGGAATTAGTTAACGTGAAGACAATGGAATGAAGACAGGTCATTGAGATTATCCAGTATGAAAAGCAAAAAGTATTTTGAAAAATCAACAGAGCCTCAGAAATCTGTGGGATACCACACAACATCCCATGCATAATGGGAATCCCAGGAAGAGAGAACAGAAAGAAAGAAGCAGAAAAACACCCTTAAGGAAATAATGACTGAAAACTCCCCAAATAATAATCACACACACAAAATGCATCTTAATATCCAAGCTCAACAAACTCACATATAATAAACTCAAAGATATCTGTACTCACACACATCATAGTTAAAATGGCAATGACAAAAGACAAGAGATAATCTTGAAAATAGCAATGGGGAATATACCCATGATGTACAGAGTATCCTCAATGAGATTAAAGGCTGACTTCTCATTAGAAACCAGAGATCAAATGGTTTTGGATGATATATCCAAAATTCTGAAAGAAAAAGATGGTTAACAGAGAATCTGACAACCACCAAAACTATTATTTGAAAATGAAAGAGAAATAACAGTGCTTCCAAGAAAGAAAATTGAGAGAATATATTGTTAGCAATTCTGCCCAAGAGATAAAGAAGAGAATCCTTCCAGGCAACACTAGACAATAACTGTAATCTAAATTAAGAAACAAAGAGCACCAGTAAATGTAACTACATAGGTAAACATAAAATTCATTGTAACCTGCTGCTTTCTACATTATTTAAAAGACAGCTGCATAATTTTAAAACTGTGTTGATGGATTTATTATGTGTAAAAATGTAATTCATATGATAATAGTACAAGGTGAAGAGGAGGGAATGGAGCAAATTTTGGTAACAAAATTAAGGTGGTATTAATCTAAGCTAGATTGTTCTAGGTTAAGATGCTAATTATAATCACCAGGGAAACCATTAAGAAAATAACCCTAAACCATATAGTAAACGAAACAAAGACATTAAAGTGGTATAGTAAAAAAATGTATCTATTAAACACAAAAGAAGGCAATAATGAAGGAATGGAGGGGAAAAAACACGCAGGAAATACAGACAACAAATAGCCAAATGGCAGATGTAATTCTCACCTTATCAGTAGTAACATTATACATAAATGGAATAAATCAAAAGTTAGACAATGGAAGAATATGAAAATGTAATGGAACTATACAGTGTCTATAAGAGGTATGATTTAGATCCAGATAAGTTAAAAATAAAAAGATGAAACAATATGCCTTATAAACTGTAACCACAAGAGAACTGGAGGACATATAAAAATATCAAACAAAAGAAACCTTAAGATAATATTTTTTTTTACTAGGGACAAAGAAAACATTTTATTGTATTTAAAAAAATAGTTAATCCACCAGAAAGACATAACTACTATAAACCAAAATAAAAATAAATTTGAAGGAAAAGTAGACAACTGAACAATACTAGTTAGAGATGTCATTATTCCATCTTCAATAATATAACAGATGGAAGGAATAACCAGGCATGATCAACATGGAAATAGAGACTTGAATTATACTAAAAAGGAACTAGGCCTAACAGGTCTGCAGAACAGTCCACCCAACAAGAGTAGAATATCATTCTTCTTGAGTGCATATTGAAATTCACAAATATCTAAAAAGGAAATGACACATTTCTAAATAGTCAATGATTCAAACAAAATATCACAGGCAAAATTAGAAAAATGTAAAACTACACCAAAACTATAGGATACAACCAAAATTAAGAGTATAAAGGGAAATTTAATGTAAATGTGTGTATTTTAAAAAATAAAAAGATGTCAAATCAGGCATAAAAAAGATTATAAGGAAAGAAATACTATAAATGATTGCACATAAAGGAATGAGATAACCTACATATAAAATGGGTATTCATTAAAAAACCTTTAGTGGATGTTCTTAAGTGTTTCTGTATATAAGTTCTTCAAAATGTCAAATCAACATACAATTAACTAACTCTTGCTTTCATAAAAGGTAAGATATTGTATTTTTAAATTGATTTTATTTTTATTAAGGTAATACCTTTATGCAGGTTTTACATAATGTAAAATATTACAAGGCTTATATCGAAAACAAACAAACAAACCAACCATTCTTCTGTGGCATCCCTCTCTATACCCTAGAGGCAATTATCCTCCACTTCTGTTTTTTCCCTCTGGATGTTTCTAAATGATGTTCTTATACCTCTTATTTCTTCATTTACCAATTTTAAACACTATTGGTAGACTCCCAATCATATATGAAGATTTAACTCTTTGGTATCCTATCCCACATTTCTACTCAACTCTAAATACTAAAACAATGTTTAATTTTGGGTTATAGACAATATTACATTATCATAACTTGCAAATACTGTAGGCAAAGTAGTAAAGTAGGATCTTGTTTATATTTCTTCTGGAAATAATAAAAGAGTCTACCCCATTTTTTCACTTTCCTAGTTTTCCTATGTATTTAATACAATTATTATGTACTCCTCAAACCTCAGTCTCATGTGTGTGCATATATGAGATTATATTTACATATATGTGTATATATGCATATAAAGTTATGTTTTTCTAAATGCACAAATGGATCAATTTCTTTTGTTCCCTGGGGATACTCTTCCTAAAGTCTCTCTTTTTAAGAAAACAATCTGAAACTAGTTCTTGGAAAACAATCTGAATCTTGGTTTGCTAAACAGAAGCCCTGCTGACGCATGGAATACCATTTTCAGTTGTTTGTCTTTCTCTTGATTTACTTAATTATCTACATAAATCACATTCTCCAGTAATTTCCTAGGAATCATTCCATGGAAAATATTTTATGGGGTCAGGCAGAAGAATATTCTTTTTATTCTACTACTACACTTGATTTGGCTGGGTATAAATTCTAAGTAATAAAATTGTTTCCCTTACGATTTTAAAGAAATTGTTCCACAGTGTAAGTTGTGGAGAAGTCCAATGCCAGTTCTACTCCCGTGATTGTGAACTATCCCCACCCTTTGCTCTTGGGAAGCCCTTTATAATCTCTTCTCTACTCTTGGTATGCTGAAATTTTGTGGTGATTTCTGTGGTGTGGGTATTTTTCATTTGCTGTGTTAGATATGCAGTGGGCTTTTTCAGCGTAGAGATTCATATCCTTCAGTTCTGAGAAACGTAAAAACGTTATCTCTTAGTTAATTTCTTGTCCAATCTGCTTTTCTCTTCTTCCTTTATGGGACTCCTGTTTTTGGTATGATGGTTTTCCAGTATTAAACCTTGAATCTCATGTTTTTTTCTATCTTTTGTTTTTTGTTTGCTCATTCCTTCTTGTTCTATTTTCTAGGAGCTCTCTATAACTTTCTCTTCCAGCCTATTTAAGTTTATGATTAAATTTTGTCTTACTATATTTTAAATTTCAAAGCTCTGCCTTTTTTGATCTTTAAAATTTAAATAGCCCATTATCCTTGTGTAATGGATTCAATATTTACTCTTAACTTTTGAGGACATAGTTTGTTTTATAGGGTCTTTTTTTCCTTATTTGTTTCTTTTTGCTTTCTTTTTTGCTTTTGAATTTTAATCTGGCTACCTTCATTGTCAGTGTCCTCTGGATCCACTGTACTGTCTGTTTAAGGTTTATTATAGTTTTCATGTTGGAAACTTTCCTTAAATTATTGGACAATTGTTGAAGCCAACTGTTGGACATTCAACCTCAAGAATGAAGCACCAAAAGGAAGCGTGGTATATCAGTAGAACTTGTCAACTCCTGTGTTTCATTGAGAGTTAATCAGGCTGATCAGCTAAGATGTCCCATCTATAGGAGAATCTCCAAGTGTCAGGTTCTGAGGATCTCTTGCTCTGGGGATATTCAATTCCTCAATAGTAAAGTGCTACTTCCTTACTCTGTTTTACTATACAGGTTGACACTCTTTCTGCATGATTTCCAAAACCTACAGCAATCTCAAGGATAATTCATAAATACACTCACCTAACCTAACATTATAAAATATTTATAATTAATTTTGATTATAATTTTAAAAGATTTGTCAATTTAAGATGTTTTAGCCAAAATAAAGTTCAAACTATTTAAGACATTTTCACAATATATGTTAGACATGTTTTATACATACCTCTTACCTCTAAATGCATTAGGAAAATAGTACTTTGGACAACACAGTATTTTAAAATTCAAGTTTAGATAAGTTCAGTTAAGATAAATATAGAAATAGACAGGATTTAAGCTATCATGCCAAATCAGCTCTCATATTTTATAAAATAGGGAACTGAATCATTCCTTCAGATGAACTAAATGAGAGAATTGTGACTAACTACATGGAATGCCAAAATGGAATTAGACTTAAAAAGTGGTAAAATATATAAAGCTATGCACAATGCAACATTCTTTTTTGTGCTTTTGCCTAAAACAACCTACATTCTTACAGTATCTAACCAATACTAAAATAATCAGTGGTGTTTGGTGCTTTTGATTTAGTTATGTAGAAAACGGATTATTTTTCTAAAATTCAAAGCAAAATTTCATTGTTATTACACATGAACAAATGAAATGCCTTTGGGATAACACTTAAATCAAAGTCCAGTATGATCTGGTAAAAAGAACTCTGAAATGGAAATAAAGGGGTCTGGGTTACCACTTGTTACTAATATTTTGAACCTGGGCAAACCATTTAAAACCTCTTCTGGCCTCAGCTCCCTCCATTATAAAACAGAGGCATCAGACTAGATCATCTCTCAGGGTCTCTCTAGTGGTGAGAGTTGCATTACTTTAATGTAATTATTCTCACAGCAAAAATATTACTTACTAATTGATAATTTGAGAGATGGACTTAGTTTTACAATGCTGATGCTTAGGCTCTGTCACAATTACTCATTCTGCCATTACCATGGAGTGGCAGCTTTACCTCACAGGCTGCTACTCCATGGCCTGTTGGGACCCACCGAGCCCGGGCAGGGCAGAAGCTGAAGATCACTGGTGAATAAGTCCGTGCACATCCAGTGAACAAACTGAGAGACAATGGGAGAGAGGGGTTATGAGAGTCTAATATTGAAAAGTCATTCTGAGAGAAAGGGAACAAGAATGACTGGGCCTGAACTTCAGGTTGACTGGGGAGAGGAGACATAAAAAACACACAATTTATGACTGCTTTCTCTGCATATACTAAGGCCTAGCTTTTTAATGTTTTTGGATCAGAGACTGAATAAGTAAGATATCTCTACATTGCCTTTAACAAGTTTACAGAAAACATTATGGGACAATATGCTCAGGAAGTCAACTATATCACTTGCATCAACTCATCTCCCAAGCACAGTCTCTACTTTTATGATTTATAGGTTATCTATAGCGTGTAAAGATAGTTTTAAAATTTGCTAAAATTCATAACTCAAAAATGCAAAAGTTCTTCTAAAGTGACATATTAAGTGTTTTTCAAGTAACATATTAATGAAGTTACAGTATGAATTAAGCTTTTAAAAAGAAACAAAATATAACACTAAAGATTTCTGAGCTTTGCATCCCTTGAGAAGCAAGGACTATATTTAAATGGTTGCCTCAAACTGAAGCCCCTATCAGTTAATAATTCTTTCAAAGTAAATAATTTCTGAAATTTCAAAATATCATGTTTTAGTAGTTATTTCTAAAAGGGTTTATCTTGGAAGTTAAACAAAAAGAAAATTTGGGGATTTGAATTACGTACTTTCTCTCCCTTGTTCTCCATATCCATGCAAATGGTAGGTCATATATGTTTACCCTTTATATCTTAAGCATTCGAATTCTCCTTTGCATTCTTACTGCCTCAACTAGTTTCAAGTCATCATTTCTTGATTAGTTTAGTGCAACAGCTTCCTAACCACCTACTTCATACAACTCTCCCCATTATTCTCCTTAGGCAACAGCCTTCTCTATAGGTGTAAGTCACGTCATGTAGCTACATGCTACATTCTAAAAAGTTAAATGGCCATGACATTTTAAAGACTAAGATTTATTCCTAGTAAATTAAAGAAAATTACTTGATACAAAAATTTTCTATATTCTGAAGTTTAAGCCTGAACTCTGTGACAGACCGCCTAGATTTACTGTAAATGTGACTGTGGGCAAGTGTCTTTCCTTTCAAGTACCTTACTTTTGCAATGTGTAAAACTGACAGAGGCTGGAGGTGGTGTTGTTGACAGGACAGAGGGTATCACCAAAACCCCTAGGGTCTGGGGATATCTCGGCCTTTGCTAAAGTAAGTTCATGCCCATGTGTGCAGTCTGGCTGATGTCTGTGGAAGACATTCCAAACAGGCATAACGATGGTCAAAGTTGCCCTCTATTCCTTAGTAGAACTTTAACCCAAATCCTGCTGCCTTAAGAAATGGTGAGTAGGTTTGCCAGTTGAAATATTTAAAGTTTACAGAGCATTTGCCTGGCCTCTTACCACTCAAAAGCTGCACAGAAACATTATTAGACGATGGAAAAGAATAATGCACTTCAAGGGCCCCAATAATCAGAGAGAAAAAACAAAACAGCCCTGAGAACTGGGAAGAACCTAGTGTAATGGAATTGTTGGAGCAAGAGAAAAAAACATTAATAACAGTAATACAGAATAATGATCAGCTTTACAACATATTCTGGAATTTTAGAAATCTGATTTTTGAATTTAAAAATAGTAGAAATGAAATTAAGTACCTGTTGAGCTCAGAATTACTGCTTTGTAAGACTGAATGGAAGAAATACTTCAAAATATGAAGCAAATATACAAAGAGATAAACCTCTGGGAAAACAGACTTGGAAAATAACTCCAAGAGAAATTTCAGGTCAGGAAGATAATAATTACAAGGAAAAATATGGAGGTTAGGAATAAATAAATAACACAAGTGAAGTTCCTTGATTTGAAGAAGAATTGAGCTTGTGAATGAAAGGACTCACTAAATTCTAGGTAGATTAATCCAAGTAAGCCATGTAATTAGACATAGTTTGGTAATATTCTCATATTAAACTGATTAAATATTATAAATTTCCAGAAAGAAAGAACAAGCTACTTGGCAAAAAAAAAAAGTCAGACGGAGATCTTTCTCAACTACCACACTTGAAGCTGAAAGATAATGGAAAACTGAGATAGAGAAAGAGACCATCAACAAACAATTCTATGCCTAATTAACTTATCACTGCATTTTGCAGGCCAGGAGAAAGAATTGGCTATTCAAAGATGAGTGGCTATGCAAAGATGAGAGACAATGACACTCCTCTAGACCCTATCTGATGTAAATTCTCAAGAAAATACCTGGACCAAACAACATAGGAATCAGAATAGAAATCTCAAGATACATGATGAATGGAAAATAGTACAATTAGCCCTGCAATATACATGTTAAAACTAAATGGCTAATAATTGTTTGACCGGGAGATGGTAATAAAACTGTGAGGTAAGGATTCATAAAACAGAAGAGACATGGCAAGGGAAAAATCTATTAAGACTGGAACCCAAAGTATTGAGCTATGTCAGCAAAATGAAAGAACTAGAAAGGGGCTCAAGGAAAGTAAAAACACCCCAAAGGCCTCATTTAGGAAGACAAATAGATTGGAAATTATATCATTCTTAAGATTTCATTTAGGAAACGAGGATAGAGTGGGTTGTGGACAGTTTATTTGGTTTCTGGTTTTCATATATTGTGGAGAAATATGTTAGTTAATGAGTATCAGAATTTAGAAAGCACACTATTTACAGATTAACAGGCACTAAGGAAAATAAAGCACTAAAAATGAAATTAATAGTAAACTGAACAAGTCAGTAAAAAGAAAGGGGAAAAGGGCAAATAACAATATTAAGCAAATAATAAACATAAAGTAACAGGGAAAAACAACATAGAATCAGTTGTCACTTTAGGTAGTGGTAAGACGATTTCTCTCAAAATAGAGGGGATTTCAGAATGGGTTAAAAAGCAAAACCCAACCACATGATATTTTATAAAAACTTAAAAATTACTAAGTATTTTTCTTGTTTTACTGCCAAGAATTTTAAAATATAAACATTTATATGTATATCTCTTTATTTATCATTAACATAAATAAGAGCAGGGAATAAATAAAGTAAAATCAAATTTAGTTCAAAGATTGGATGGACGATACATGGCCATTTAGCAAAAAAATTTTTTCATAGCCCAGAATCTTCACAGAAAATATTTCCTTTATGACATTCATGGCAATTTGGACACCTATTCAGACTACCTTTAGTTGGCAAAAAAGTTTTCCTACTGTAATGTGAATTTTGGGACAATTATTTTCTTTTTAAAATAAGTTAAAATAGTATGTTTAGCTTGCTTTTTTGGAAATAGTTTGGTTTTATTTAAACATACTATTTTCTATATTTGACAACCAAAATGACAGGAAAAACAAAGAAGAAAAAGTGAAGGCAGAAATGTCAGACTAGGAAAGCTTATCCAAACAGAAATAACAACTTGGAAATAAACAAGGGCAAATTCATACCTCAATATTCTACTTAGAATAATTTATTTGGAATGTTATAATTTGGAAATGTAAGGTTTAAAGGTAAACTGCAATTCCAAATCTCTTAAAATATGAAAAAAAGAAAGTGTACTCTACCCTATATGACATTCCCCCAAGAAAAATTTATACAAACTCTGTTCTAAAAATATAATATACATGCTCTTTTAAGAGATGAACACCTGGTTGACGTAGCTCAGTGGATTGAGCATGGGCTGCGAACCAAAGCATTGCAGGTTCAATTCCCAGTCAGGGCACATGCCTGGGTTGCAGGCTATGGCCCCCAGCAACCACACATTGATGTTTCTCTCTCTCTTTCTCCCTCCCTTCCCTCTCTAAAAAGAAATAAATAAAATCTTAAAAAAAGAGATGAACAAATAGAAATTAAACTACTATTGAACCTCAGGAATAGTAGACGAAAATTTTTTGGTTTCTTTTATAAATGATTGCATAATCCCTCCAAATTATGTATTGCGACAGAGACACTAACTGTGAACTTTTTTTTTTTTAAGTAACATTCTGGTATAGTACTATCAATACCCCCACTTTCCAATAAAAAACTATGTTGTTAATCATGAACCATCCTATCATTTTTAAATTGTTATCTGAGGATATGCTCATTGATTTCAGAGAGAGGAAAAGGGAGGGAGAGAGACCGGGAGAGGAACATCCATGTGAGAGAGAAATACTGATTGGTTGCCTCTAGCAAGCACCTGACTGGGGACTGAACCCATAACTTAGGTACGTGCCCTGATCTGGCACTGAACCTGAGACCTTTTGGTTTATAAGATGATGCTCCAACCTACCTACAGGCCAGGACTCACCAATTGCTTTTTAAGTAGCAAACATAGTATACGAATACATAGGTGTAAGTTATACTATTAAATCATCCTTCAGTTAAGGTTTCAACATTTCATGCATTTCATGTAAATGAATAAGTATTCTTATGTAAATACGTGCATGTGCCTATAAAAGATGGAAGTACAGAATAACTATAGCCTACAACACCTGGTTCTGGTTAAAAAGAAATCATATTAGATTATTCCAGCAAAAATCCAAAATGTCTTGAAAAATGATGTATGACTAATTGATGATTTAAAATATTTACTAGTCTATCCTCACTGAACCTGGATGAAGATACTGATAACAGTTGAAATGTTACTTTCACTTCTGCATAACTTCTCAAAGCTTTGTTTGGGAACTGTCTCATGCTTAGTCACCCTCCAAATATCATTTTATGAGCAAAAGCAGTTAGCTATTTTTGTGTTATGCAAGATGGGAAAAGATGTATGAGTATTCATTTTTAGGCAACATAATTTGATTTTTATGCTTATTCAATATCAAAAAAGCAGTTCATTTTTACATTTTATAACTGCCATATGGACTTCACTGAGGATCCATTCCTGTTGAAAGCCTTGAGAACTTTTGTTTACAATAAGAGATAAAAGCAAGAATATAATTTATGCATTGCCTGTGTATATTTTATTTTCATTCCAGTTTTTGAACAGTAGATTCTAACAGCAGACTAAGGAGTCTCAGCCTCTAAAAACATGAAGGAGCAGATCCTAAAAAAACCACAACACTGCATTTATTATTCTGTTTTGCAATCCTCTAATAGTTTTTGACAACAATTTATTGAGCACTTCCAACGTACGGAGCATATTGCTCAGTGCATTATCTCATTTAATCCCCATAACAGATCTATGCGGCAAGCATACTTCTTCCCATTTTACCACTAAGGAAAGAAAGTTGAAGGCCCATGGAAAGAATCTTAGCTCAAGTCTGACATCAAAGCTCTTCCTCTAAAATAATGTGAAGGCCATTTAACAAAAAACATTTAACACTAAGACAATGATATGCAAATTGTGCAGTAGTGAATAGTACCCAAAAAGAACACACACACATCCCCCTCCCCTTACCCCTTTGCTGAAGAGCTCCTCATGCTGAAAAGAAACAATAATATCTCTCTCATCTGGAACAATCAAGGAATTACAAACCTTAGGTAAAGATTTTTCAAGATATTTAAAATGTACAATAATTTCACATTAGTACAACTTAAAATAGTACAACTATTCACCATTTAAAATATTAAAGGGACTTTTAAAAATACAATGAATTCTAATTTAACATGTCAATAGGTTCTTGGACCATAAACAAATTATGTTAAGTTCCTAATGGCATCTCATCAACATTATCACAAAACATTAAAAGAAATGACTGACGTTATCAGAGGATCTGCTGTACACATAATGCATCTTCCTATATTCTTAACAGTATGAACATTAAAGAATAATAAAACTTTTCTTGATAATGCAGGTTTATTCTTATAAAAATTAGAACTTTTTCTGGTAAACAAATTCAGAGAACATACTACAACTACAGTGGTGACATCAGCTGCCAATGAGTGTAGAGTTCCTTGCCTTACTGCAATAGGACCTGAGGACCATGCTTTTTGATTTCTTAAATCTTTTCTATTTCCTCTTATTAGTTGCCTACTGTAAGCATGCCACCTCTTCCTGGTATGCCCCTCAACCCATTAAAAGATAATGCCTAAACAACTGCAGATTGGGAAATAAAAAACCAGTGGATTTTTCAACCCTTCTAACATCCTTCCTCTCTTGTGTCTATTCATTCAAGTATCATGCAGCTACTTTGGGTGCCAGGCACTGTCCTAAATGCTGGATGGAATTAAGATTTTATGTTATACAATCTATGAAAGTGACTGAAAAACAATTTCTCTAAAATATTAGCTCTTTTGTCATTGGGATATATAGCTTAGTAACAGAAATTACAATGAGATAGCAGCTACCATATAGGATGAGCTTACAAAGTCTTCACTTTGGCATTAAACTTCTTGAGTGTAAAATAGATGGTATCTCTTTTCAGGTAGAAATAATGACATTGTGATAAACATAAAAGGTGCACAAGCAGAGGAATCCCAAAAAGAGTGTGAATATAGATGAAGGCATCTAAATAAACAAGAGCAGAGAGGGAAAAAAGAAACCCTTGAAACCTCCGATTATGATGATATCATAATATAATCACACAATCCTAATATAATCTATAGGTTAGTCAAAAGCCACTTGCATTGGGCTACAGAGATCCTTCCCCACAGTCTTCCTTACATCTTAGGTTCTTCTTGGCAATGCTTTATTAAATGACATAGCTGATGATGATGCTGGTGGTCCAGGATCCACATTTTGTTAAATACATTCATTCCTACTGGTCTGCAGTTTTGCTTTCTGCAATTTCAGTTACCACTGGTCAACCATGGTCCAAAAATATTAAATAGAAAATCACAGAAACAAACAATTCATAAATTTTGAACTCTGAGTTCTAAATGGCATGATGTAATCTTTCTCGGATGTTAATCAACCCTTGGACCAGCATACACACCTCACTTCATCTCATCACACAGGCACTGAATCATCTCACAACATCACAGGGGTGAGTACAGTACAATGAGATAGTCTAAGAAAGAGAAGGAGACCACATTCACATAATTTCTACTATAACATATTATTATAATTGTTCCATTTTTGTTTTTAATCTTTTACTATGCTTAATTTATAAGTTAAATTTTGCCATAGGTATGTATGCATGGGGAAAAAACATAGTATATATAGGATTTAGTATTTTCCTTGGTTTCAGGCATCCACTTGGGGTCTCTCCCACAGATAAGGGGGGTCTACTGTACAATATTATAGGAGACCAGGATAAAAATATCAATGTTGTACTTGAAAAAGGAACATGAGGTTTTGTACATATTGGAAAAAGAGAATGGTTGTGTCAGTCAGGTACGACCTGAGTATGTGGGTTTCGGTTTTGCAATATAGTTCACTTACTACTTGTAAAGTAATCATCCATAGTCCTCATTAGTAAAACATGGATTCCTCAACCTTATTCCAGATCTACTGAATTAGAAAATCTAGGGCTAAAGTCAAAGAATCTTCATTTCTAAAAAACTCACTTTTGGACACTTAAAATAGATTTTCTATCTTACTTTCATACAAAGGCCATTTACTCATTCAGGATTTATGGAACCCTCATTACATGTCACACAGTGTTGGTAGTATAAAGATGACTAAGAGAGAGTAGCTGGACTCAAAAGGCTGAGTCTAATGTTTGTAAAGCCACTAAAATCAACAGTGTTTTCACTTAATAAGCTCTAATTTTTATTTTAGAACATGGACAAGTGATTATTGTAATTAGTTGATAAAATAATTTTACCCATAAACCCTCTTTTAAAAAAAGCATCAAAGTAGCCCTTTTGAATGACCTCTACATTGCATTTTATGACAAAGAACTTCTCATTCATCTCTTATTATGAGGAAATGAAATGTTCTGGATGAACAGTTTTCAGGTAAGTGAAGCTTCAGTTATTAAGTGCCCAACTATTTTGATTCAAGTTACCTTTGGTGAACTTTCTAAAGTATATTACACATTAGCTGGTCTCCCCAACCATGCCTAGGAGAATCATTCATCATTAAGTGAGTAAATCCTTGCTGCTCACCCTGGAGCATGCTACATGAGAAAGAGCTGGATAGCAAATCCAGGTCTGCAATTTGGCAGGTCCATCCTTGGAATTTTTTATTGGAAAGTCATATTTAATACCACTGTTTTCTCCAGGGGTGTCTTAATACACATCCCTGTCTCTCCTGACCAGGCATCGTAAGCCTCTCTTTGGTATGTATGGTAATTTAACTGATCTATGAGACAGGTCCCTTTAGCTCCCAGAGTGAATTTTGTTTATATCATATAGCTTCTATTTTAGGTTATATATTCTAAAGTTTCAAATTTGTTGAAACGTTTCTACATGCTTGCTTTTAGATGTTCATACGGTAACGAACAGAAATATCCCTGTCATAGTAGGCAATATATTAGATATAATTTTGTATGATTTCATTGACCTAGTTCATTACTTACTGCACTGTTCTATTAAATAATGACACCTAGAGGTGTTCAGGGTCACTGCTATACTGTGCCAGTCTCTAGAAGTACAGTGCTTCTAATGAACTATGTAGGAAGAACTGAGAGGTGTCAGAAGAAATCAGAAGATGAAGTTTATTTAACTAAATTAACTAAAACTTATATTAACATTTTCTCCAAATAGTGTATTAACTTTTTTCAAAATAGTAATAATGGTTATAGTCCTCTTTCTCTCTTTTATAAATCCTCACCCCAGGATATTTTTCCATTGATATATCTATATCTATATATCTATCTATAGATAGATACATATATCTATATGTACATATAGATATATGTACATATAGAATATAGAAAAAGAGAGAGAGAGAAACATAAATGTGAGAGAAACACTGATTGGTTGCCTTCTTGTAGGTGTCCCAACCAAAGATCAAACTTGCACCTGGGTATGTATCCTGACTGGGAATCAAACCCAAAATCTTTTGGAGTATGGGATGATGTTCCAACCAACTGAGCAACACCAGCCTGGGCTATAGTCATCTCTTTTAGGACAAAATTTATGGACTTTTAAATTATTTCCCTAAATGTTCAGACTTAGTTTCTAGATCAATGGTTCTATAATGGAGTTATTTCAAAGTCTACAAAAGCCATCAAAATGTCTACAATGTCACAAAATTACTTCAACTTGAAAACTGAATCACAAACATGTTAAACAGTGGAAAAATCTTACTAATACAAACATTTTTGAAAGGTCAATTAGGGAGGTAGTCTCAATTTCAGAATGTTATTAAATTATGTTTAAGTATTTTATAGATGTAAATTAGTACAGAATGTAAAAAATACTTGAAGTTGCATATAATTTAATCATAAATTTAAAATAAATACCAAATTCTGCATTTGCCTATTCAATTATTCAGTACAACATTTGTTTGAATTATCAATTTTTATAGTATACAGCCACAAAAAAGGTAAATAAAAGCAGAATGAATTCTTTCCCCAAATTCCAACATTTTCATCAATTACCATGTTTTTAAAACTTATTACCAACAAAATTTCCTTTTTCCTTAATACTCAGTGATATTTTCGATACACCTTCTTTGTACCATGTATCAGTAGTACATGCCTTTTTAGTACAGGCCGCTGAACCTGCCTTTTTAGACATTAATACTATGATCTGGTCACTCTTTTGGTTAAAAAGTTCCTTCAGCCACAGTTTGTGCTCCACTTTCTTGTTCAGGACTGCTAGTGGTTCTTTGCTGCTTATAATTCTCCTGGAGTGTGAGATCTTATAACTAGGGTTGGTTGGTAAAGGCATTCTAGAGATCATTTTAAAAACAACAAAAAGCGACTTGAAATTGCTAGCCTAAAATAAATACATTTAATGCCTTTTTTAAGATTTTATTTACTTATTTTTAGAGAGGGAAGGGAGGAAGAATAGGAGAGAGAGAGAGAGAAACATCAATGTGCAGTTGCTGGGGGCCGTGGCCTACAACCCAGGCATGTGCCCTGACTGGGAATCGAACCTGTGATGCTTTGGTTCGCAGCCCGAGCTCAATCCACTGAGCTACGCCAGCAAGGGCATACATTTAATGTCTTAAAATGTTATGAGATAAAACTTTGTGCTGTATCTTACTTGCATTGATAGGAATATTCAGATGCCAGATTTTCCCCTTAAAGAAACAGGAATTGTGCTAGTATACTAAATAAGTGCAAACATTATGCAAAAGAAACCTATTAATTTAATTAATCTTGTCCTAAGACAGAGATGGAAATGAAGCTTTAGATATTTGCTGCTGGGAGAACAGTTTTCAGACATTTAGGGAGTAACTCATTGGCAATGTGTGTAATATATATGTGTGCGTATAAAAATTTATACATTATGTTTCTCGTGATGATTGTCATTTTTGGTCCTTTACATGGCAATGTGGTTTAAAGGGAAAAGAATAAGCCCATAAAGCAAGAAACTTTGGACTTCGTTTCTGTTCTTGCTCTAATTAATGTGTGGCCTTGGACAACTCTTTGTCATTGGCCTTCAGGACCTTTTCTATTAAAAATACAGGGCTATTGTAAAATTCAATAACATATGTATTGTATGTATTGTATATATGTAAAGTAATAGAATTATTTTTAAAGTACAGTTTCTCTATTAAGGTGCAAGAGTAATTTATTACTAACAATTAAGTACCAAAGTTTGCGAAAACATTTTATTTTAAATTTCAGGAGTATTCAACATTACCTTTACACTGTAAATTATATTCTCTCTTTCTTTCAATGAAGTCATTCTGATATGCTTTTTGAATGTGTTGTGTGTTGGAGTGTGTTGTACATGTGGCTACTATCCACCATGTAGTCATACTGGATGAGAGACTGCCAATGCTGTTTATGCACAGACAGCTGGGAGGGAAAGATGGTATTATCCCTGTTTCTATTATTAAAATAGCCCAGGTTAGAAGCCACCTCCTAATGTAATACCTCATTTTGAGAAACGTATTAGAAGGATTATTTTTTGTTTTGTTTTTCCTTTTGGTGTGTGTGGAATATGGGAAGAAAGCACTTGGCAGAAAGCACTCACTATAAATATGAAAAATAAAGTGAATACTCTGGTTTCACATATGGAAGGTTATATTTAGCTAACTAATGACTACAATTATATTTTCCATCTAAAACCTTTAGTAACTTTTCCTTTATAAAGGTACCGACTTCTTAACCTAGAATTCTCAATGCCATGGATGGGTAGATGGAAGATCTGTTGAACACATTTTTATTGTAGTTGCTGCTTCCTCTTAAGATGGCTAAAAACAGAAAAAAGCATGTACTTGTAATACCAACATATTTTTCATGTCCCTAGTCTAATAGCTCTGTAAAATTCTCTTATGATTTTCCTTTTCAGCACAGCAAAAAACTTTTTTTGTGAATCTTTAAGAAATATTTGGAAATATTTTCAAAACACTTAACAGCATTATTTATTTCAATATTTACTGACTCATTACCTGGTAGCTACTCATTGTGTTGGCTACAAAGTCCTGCACTTTAAAAAGTCTACTGCAAGAGATAGAAAAATAAATAAGGCATCTGCAGTACACTATGACAAATGCTGAAAAATGTTAAGCAAAGGGGGCTATTGGGCTATGTTGGAGATATATTTGACATTGAAAATAGTCTTCTACAATGACACCAAAGCTAGGTTCTTAGGTCTGAATGGGAAAGCAAAACACCAAGGATAGTATTTCAAGCTAAGGGAATATTGTAAGAATTTATATACTACATTACATTTGTCAGGATCACATTTACCTGTTAGAGAGCTGATCACAATTGCAATATGGAGAATAGATCAGAACAAGGAAAAACAGGATGTTAACCACTACTGTATTTTCATAATGTATGCAAATTAGCAATATAGCTTATAAGCACTTAGTATAACATGAAATAAACACAACATTTACATAGGAAAAGAATGTTAATGAAGCCATTTTGGGTAATAGCAAAAAGCTTAAAAACCAAAAATCATATTGGACAACAACAAAAAACCTTTAACCAATAAACAAAACACCAGTTTAAAAAATTGGGAAAGACTCATACCAGGGAATAATATACAGCCAAGAGAAAAAAAAATTATCACTGCATTTTTATCAAGTCTATATGCTAGAAATGGTAAAATATAACCAGGATTCAGGGATGGTAAAATAAAAAAACGTACCTCTTAGAACTGATGAAATATGGTAATTTAATACATATAAATTTCTATATTTCAAAAAATCTTAAATTTGAAAACCTATACACACATACACACATTACTAATCCTACCTTTATATAAAATAGGGACAATATACATTGATATATATTTGATTTGTGTACATACCACATATTTAATTCTAGTATTTTGATAACTATATTTTCTAGATTTTATATATTATAAATATGTATGTAATTTTCATTTTTTTAAAGGAGAACAACTTTTTTTCTAAGATTTTATTTATTTCTTTTTAGAGAGGGAAGGGAGGAAGAAAGAGAGAGAGAGAGAAACATCAATGTGCGGTTGCTGGGGGCCATGGCCTGCAACCCAGGCATGTGCCCTGACTGGGAATCGAACCTGCTATGCTTTGGTTCGCAGCCCATGCTCAATCCACTGAGCTGTGCCAGCCAGGGCAATTTTCATTTTATTAATTTATATATAATATTTACCTATTCCTTGATTTTCATATGGTATTCATTTAATACCAGTCTTTCCGGAGAAAATCCATTAATTTTAACATACACATCAATCATAAGACACAGCCTAATTTCAGAAATATTAAAATGTGAAAAATTTTCTACTTGAAATAGTGGGAATACAGCAATGCTTATATAGGCAAGAAAAATAATTCAAAAGATGCAGAAGGAATTTAACAATTAACATTTCAGGGAAGAACACAGTGGGAAAGGGGCACTTAATTTTCACTTTCTACCTTTTACATTTATTTCAATATTTTTAAAAAATAACATACTACTTTTGAAATTAAAGTTTCTTTAAAAAAGATCACTATGGACATTTGTGTTAACTGCCATTATTCAAGTGATTTGTTTTTTGTCTTGCTGGCTTCACTCTTTTAAGTTCCTACTTTCCCAAGTGTTTTATCCAATCTCCTCCACTAGATCCCCTTCTACTGTCCAATTTTAAATACTTCCCTCTACATTTAAGTTCTCAGAAGTGTTCTTTCTGGACGGATGTCTCTCTTGGAAACACTATCTATTTAATGCAGTAAGCTCATTTCTACATGTTTCTTAGGCCTCACCTCTCATATTTGAAGAGTAGAAATAGTAAAATTGAAAACAGTCTACTCCTAGTTGTCTGGTGGGCATTTCTAAATGGGTATCACATAATGAACATGATCAAAACACAATTCATCTTATTCATTGTCAATCCTACTTTGACAATTGTTCTACATCTTAGTTAATGAATCATCAACATTCCTGCTCAAAACCTCAGAATCACCTTTGAGTCCTATCCAGTTTACAAGTCCCCCAATTTAGGCTGTTGCCAGTCACCAAACAATGTTGAATTTATATCTACATTGTTTTCGACATTCTCTCCCTTTCAAAGTTCCATAACTTGTATATATCTCTCATTTGAATTATACTAGCTTTCTAAGTTCTGTTTCTAATTTCCCCAAGCCAATTCATATTCAAGTCATTTTCCTAAAACACAATGATACTATTCAGTTGATTCTCCTAACTTAAGAATTTGAAAAGCTTACCACACTATAAATTTCCACCAATATGTAATAAGTACTTATTATGTACCTGTACATTAGATAAACAGGAGAAAGACTTCAAAAAATCAATAGAATTAAAGGTAAAAGCCAAGGAGAAGAACATTTGATGAGACCACAAAGTTATATATTCTTAGGTATTAGTACATCACACACAACTGTCCACTGACCACCCTGTCTGTTTATCCTTAGTTTTCACTGCCTTTGGCAAAGTCATTTGGCTCATTTATAGCCGCTCACATTCACCTATCTTCTTTAAGAAATACAGAATATTAAAACACAGTCTTAAATGTGATGAAAATGACCAAGAATGAACTCCATACAACACTTTACAATTTACAAAGACTACTTTAACATCCACCCACTGCATTTAACATAATTATTGACCATTGCCTCACATTTTGAGTCTAACATAGTATAGTTGACTGATTATAGGCAAAAGGTTGCCAACCTAACAAGTAGGTAAAGAAATATGTTACTTTCCTCAAGCCAATTTGAGGAAAAATTAAAAACATAAAATACCTCATTTATGCAAGTTTTAGGAAACAAAGTATTTGGCATAACTCATTTTTCTAAGTAACTGACATTTATTTCTTCAAATATTAAACTTAAGAATAAATTTACCTTTATTTGATAATTTCAGTCCATCCTTTATGATATACAATCATAGTATCATTTTGTAGCTTTCATTTTTTAAAGGCCCCTCTTTAAATGGAGGTTATCTCTTTTCTATCCAAATACTTTCCAAATCTCTATGTTCAGATATTGCTTCAAAGCCTTTTGTACTGGACAACTAGAAACCTATGTTTAGAGGCAATAAAGTTAGTGATGGTCTACAGAGAGAACAAATTGCTCTAATATAAGACCTTTGTGATAACTATTTTCAGTGCTCTGGTATTCATATCACTTTACCTCTGTAATAGGAGTTGTACTCAAATGCTTCCTTGTATTGAAATTTATGTCCTATCAAAAGTGAGGAGCTCAGTTAATTCTAGAGTTTTTCTAGATACCTAAAGAACAATTTCAAAATGGTATTCAAATTTCATTAGGATGAGAGTAAATCATATGAAATAGTGGTTCATAGGTAAGGAAATTAACATTCTGAAAGATGCTCTCATAGTTGACTCCAAAGAAATACAAAGAATTTCATTTTGAAACTCCTTCTCATCTATATGTTTAGCTCATAACAACAGGTAATAAGGAAACATTTTATCTGTCTCCTTTCTTTCAATTTATGCCCAAAGGAATTCTCAGGATACAAAATAATTGTTTTACTCTGACATAAAAAGCCTAGAAACTGAGTTCTTTAAACTTTAGGGTGTCCTTAATGAATCTAGTCCCTCATAGCAAGACATGTTGCTTTTCATAGCTACTCATTCATGTTCTCTAAGGACATAGCCTAGCTAACTAAATATTGAAACCAGGAAGATATCTCTCAAGCTTTTTCACAGACATGGTACATGGCTTCTTAAAAGAAACATGATCTAAAGAACTGAATTCATCTGTAGGAACAGGCAAGGCATAGATACAAACCAAATGAACTTTAAAACTTCCCAAAAATTGGACAAGGGTTTCTGAGTCTTACATTACCCGATTTTGTAGGTGGTAGATATGAATGTAGCCTTAGACAAGTTTACGCGAATATTTTTCTACTAAGAGTAATGCTCATCATTTAAAAAACAAACAAACCCAAAAGACTTAAATAAAGTTTTAAATAAAATACATTATTTCCTTAAAGAAATATCTTCTAAAAAGCCTGTATACATAAACAAATGTATTGGGATTAATTCATGCATAAATTATGCACATTCTTAATAATTAAGATATAATAGTGGTTATGAGGCCAACTGCTATTCTAAATGCTTTATATGTCTTTAAAAGACCCCATAAGGTAGGTACTAAAAAATCAATCAAAACCAGTTCTGCACAGGAGGAAACTCAGGTATACAGAGTTAAAGTTGCGCAAGTTCACACATCTAGAAAGTAGAAGCACTGTTTAACAGAAAGTAGAAGAGCTGTTAATATAACTGAAGAATATTTTAGTTACTTTTGTCTCTGTATGATGTGGATTCTGAAATACAAAATGCTGAATCCAGTGTAAAAATAGAGCAATGACTTTTTTTGGCCTCTCCCAGGGACATGCTTATTGACTTTAGAGAGGGAGGGAGGGAGAGACAGAGGGAGAAAAACATTGATGTGAAAAACACTGATCGGTTGCCTCTTGTACGCACCCTAACCAGGACTGAACTCAGCCTAGGCATATAACCTGACTGGGAATGAAACCCACATACTCCAACCAACTGGCCACATTGGCCAGGGCATGACTATTTTCAATTCAATAATTTAAACATTGCACTATACAAACTAGAAATAGAAGGGAATTTCCTCAACTTGACAAAGGGCACTTATGAGAAAACCACAGCTGTTATTATACTTAATGGTGACAAAAAGCATCATTTTCCCCCTAAGATCACGAACCAGACTTTTGTCACTTGTATTGAGTATTATACTGGAGTTTCTAGTCTGGGCATGTAGGAAAGAAAAAGAAAGAGAGACAGCTAGATTTGAAAGAAAAACTAAAGTTGATTTTTTTATTCACAGAGGACATGATCTTCTTTATAGGAAGTCCTAAGGAATCCAGTAGAAAATATTAGAATTAATAAACTCCATAAGATAGTAGGATAAAAGCCCAACACAGAAGTCAATTGTATGTCAATACACTAGCAATGAACAATCTGAAAGTGAAATTGAGAATGCAACTCCAACTACAATAGTGAAAAGAGAATACTTAGGAATAAACTGTAAATAATGTAAACTTAAGCTTTGGAAACTGTAAAACACTGTTTTAAGGTATTAAAGAAAATCTAAATAAACTGAGAGACATGCCACATTTATCAATCAGAAGACTGCATATTGTTAAGACAGTAATATTCCTAAAATTGATTTACAGAGTCAATGTAACCTCTATCAAAATTCCTGCTGGCAATTTTGTAGAGCTGACAAGCTGATTAAGATTTCATATGGAAATGCAAGGATAACCAAAACAATCTTCAAAAAGTTAAGGAACACTCACTTTAAGTAATCAAAATGTAGCACTGGCATACAGACATGTAGATTAATGAGACAGAACTAAGAATTAAGAAATAAACCTTTATATTATGGTCGGCTGGTTTTTGACAAGGACACTAGGCCATTCAATGGGGGAAAGAATAGTCTTTTCAACAAATGGTGCTGCATTCAGTTGGATATCTACATGCAAGAGAATGAAAGTGGAGCCCTTCCTTTCATCATACACAAACAATAACTTTAAATGAATCATGGCTTTTAATGTAAGAGGTAAAACCATGAAACTCTTAAGAAAAAAAATAGGAATAAATCTTTGTGACCTTGGGTGTGGCAAAGCCTCCCTTAGATATGACACTAAAGCACAGGTAATAAAAATAAATGAGATTCCAAAATTAGGAACTTTTGTTTTGCAAAGAATACCATCAAGAAAGTGAAAGGATAACCCACAGAATAGGGAAAAAAATTATTTGTAAATCTTGTGTCTGATAAGGAACAACACAAATACCCATCAACTAATGGATGGATAAAGAAAATGTGATGTATTAACATATTAAAATATTATTCATCAATAAAAAGTAATGAAGTCAGGATATGTACAACATGGGCAAATATTAAAAACATGCTAAATGAAAGAAGGCAGTCACAAAAAACCACATACTGCATGACTCCATTTGTATAAAATGTCCAGGATAGGCAAATCTATAAAGACAGTAAATTAGCAATTTCTTAGAGCTGGGTGGGGAGAGGTAGGTGATGGTGGGAGAGAATAATCACTATGGGCACATGTTTTTGGGGTACATTTTTTGAGGGGTAATTAACTCAATCTAAAACTGTGCTGATTGTTATACAACTCTGAATATATTAAAAAATCAATGAATTAGCCCTGGCTGGCATAGCTCAGTGGATTGAGCACGGGCTGCAAACCAAAGTGTCGCAGGTTTGATTCCCAGTCAGGGTACATACCTGGCTGGGTTGCAGGCTGTCACCCTCAGCAACCACACATTGATGTCTCTCTCTCTCTCCCTCTCTCCCTCTCTCTCTCTCTCTCTCACACACACATTCTCTCTCTCTCATCTCCCTCCCTTCCCTCTCTAAAAATAAATAAATAAAATCTTTAAAAAATCAATGAATTATAAACTTTAAATGGGTGAATTACATCATATAAGTTGTATAAGTTATATCTTAATAAAACTGTTAAAGTAATTTAACACCATCTTCACCTTATATAAACTATCATGAATGAAATCAGTATTAAGTGACCTGGGAAATGCTACCTTTATGAAAGAGAACAAAAAGTTAAATTCCTTTTTGTCATGTGCTTCCAAGTTTGACCAAGACTAACCAAGAACAGGTCTAGTACTAAACTATTGTTAGATATAATAGCTTAATTAATCACTGGAAAGCTACAACAGTGAACTTTTAACAGTTTTTCTTGAAAATAAATTGACATACCAATAATCTAATATGGCAAATTAATTCATTTTTATAACCTATGGGCATATTTTGAAAGTAATTTATTTGTTACAATGACTATATCATGTACTTTTTAAGTCCATGAGACTATTATTACAGAGGTCTGCTCATTCTCTGTGATTATTTACTGCGTGCGTACTATGAGCTTGGCAGTGTGGTAAGTGCTGGGTATTCAGTGGTGACCATTCTTTCAGGGCTATAGTGAAATACTGGCAATGCCTAATCTAGTAATAAGCAGAACAAGATCCTTTGTGGTGTTTTATGCTTTATGGCGATGACTTCCCAAGATTCAGTCAACAAGTTTTCCTATGTACTGGAGCAGATACAAAACTCTCTCTCTTTTCTTTTTTAATTGAAGGTGCAGTGTGCTTTTAAGCATGATTTTTAATTCATTTAGCATGGGCTTTCCCCCCCTAGGTATGACGCTATTAGCTAGTTTCTTAGATTCTCAGTGCCTTAATTTCTAAATCCACAAAATGGAGGTAATAGTATCTACCTTATTGGGTTCTTACGAGAATTAAGTGAGATGATCCATTTAAAGCCCAGACTATTGCCTATGTGCTTGAGTAAAGACTAAATAAACAATGATGAGGATGGCAACAGTGGTAATGGTGATGGTTTACATACAGGTGTTCTTTTATGTAAACAGGTGAATTCTTTTTCCACCCAGGTCTGTGGGTTGGTTAGGCTCTTTATAAACACATGTAACTTTATAGCCTTTGTCCATCTGGCTTTCAAAAATGTATGGATATATATCCTGAGCTGGCAAGTATGTACAACTAGTTTCTATCTAGCTCCGTCTATGTAATGTCTAGCTGTAAGAAGTAATATGCAGAAAATTACTTGAAGGTGATGTGGTTTTTCCATTTTAAGTATTTAATTCTATAGTTAGATAAAACAGCTCCCAAAAGGCCAAGAACTTGGACTATGTATCTTCTGGCTGTTTGGAGAAACTCCATTTTTAACTAAAAAAGTAAAGAATAAACAACCATAAGAAATCTATTTATGCATTTGTTATTGAACTTCTGTAGAAGCTACAGTCATGCACCACATAATGATGTTTTGGTCAACGTTGCATTGCATATAAGACAGCTGTCCCATAAGATTATCATAGAGCAGAAAAATGCCTATGATCTAGTAACACCCTTGCCATCGAAACACTGTAGCACAGTGCATTACTTATGGGTTTGTGGTGATGCTGGTGTAAGCAGACCTAGCACACACACTTAGGTACAGCATACAATACTTGATAATGATAATTAATTATTATGTTACTGGTTTATGTATCACTATACTATACTTTGTATCATTATTTTATAGGGGACTCTATATTTATAAAAAAAAAGTATGCTGTAAAACAGTATGCTATGTAATGCTGGCAGCTGCCTCACAGAAATCATGTTTAGTTTGTCTCCTGATTGCCTCATTTTCTCATGTGCTTGATTTAATCCTGTGTTGTTTTGTGCAGTAGCAAGCTGTACAGGCTTGAAGCCTAGAAGGAAAGGCTATTCCATCTAGCTTTGGTGGGTAGTAGGCTATACCACCGAGGTTTAAGTGTACTCTATGGTGTTTGTACAACCACAAAACCGACTAACAACTCATTTCTCATAACTATTTGGTCATTATTGGCATGTGACTGTATACTTATGTACCTTTTCACCATAATCTCCAAAGATGCTTTCACATTCTAGAAGTGTCTTTTTTAGACTTCACTAGTAGATAATTACTTTAAAAAACACTGAGAAATTATATTTATGGAGAATTATTTGTAAACTATATGTTTCCAACTCTTTTAGGTCCTATTCTTAAAAAAATTTTCACCACAGAAGGCTATAAACTCAAACTATGTTATCTTCCATATTTATATAAAATAACAGAGAACAACTTATCTGACCATTGCTATGTATAGAATGCTGAACTTCTGTTCTACAAGTTTACCATATTCAGTAAGAAAAATTCACTTTTTCCCAGCCTGCTCCTGTCAGGGAACTCCTGCAGCCACGCCTGCCTACCTGTGTGCTGAAGTCGCTGAAGAGTGGCAACAGTACTATTAATGGAGACCTATATAAATAAGGATTACTGGATATTAAAGGAGAATCAGTAGTTCAAAAGAGAAGACCAAGGTGAATAAACTGTGCAAATGGCATCCAACGAAGAGAAATAATGCAAGAAACAGGAGAGCTGATTGAAATTTTCTGAAATGTTGTTTTCAATTACATTTGAGAGGTACTGTGTCAATAAAATAAGAATATACTACCATGAAAATGAAGCAGTCAATAACAAAAAAGAACTGTACTAATCTACATATTCCTTCCTGGTACATAAAATTTAGAATTTCTCCAAATGCTCAGGTGCTATTTTTATACTCAGTAAATCTGAAAAGCAATGGATTAAATCTATTGTCATTTTTATTTATACTTTTTGATGTTAACTTTCCGATTGTTGTTGGCAGAAAGCAACGGTAAGATAGAGAGATCTGGTAGGGCACTTCAAAGTCAAGTAGAACTCAGGAACTCTTTGTTGAGGCAAGTTCTGTGTAGCAGAAGGGTCTGGCAGACATTTCTGGCTCCTGACTACTGAATACCGGTAGTGCTTTCTCAATCTTGGTGATAACCTAAAAAGGATCCTAGTATTTCCAATACGTCCCTTGAGGAAGTAGAGAAGGAGCAGTAGTAGCTACATTTGTAAAGAATGGTTGTAAATGTAGAAAACAAAAATGATGAAATCTCTAAAACAGAATACAGAAAGATAATTTTATAATATTGTATCATGTGAAGAAAATTTTTCCTTAGTATGACACTAAGATCAAAAAAGAAAGGACTGGCACACTTGACTAAACAAAAGTGTAAAACTTAATGCAGGAAAAGATATAAAACAAAGTAAAAGAAATAATTTTTAAAAATTGTTATAATTTACAAAAAAGAGAAGTAAACATTCTTAAAATAAAAATTCTCCTACAAGTCAATACAAAATAAACTATCCAAGAAAAAAACTGAACAAAGAAACAAGTAAAAATTCACTAAAGAAAAATATTTATAACAATAGAGATATTTTAGTACTTTCTATATGTCAGGTGTAATTGGTACATAGTAACTGACATAATTTTCCTCATTAAGAGAGAAAGATAGAATTCTTAACAACTCTATAAAGTGGCTTCTGGAGTCACATCAATTTTATACAAAGGTCAATTAGCTTACTAAAGGTACACAGTGTGTCAGTGGTGGAGGCTGAAATTCAAGCTCTAATACCAGAGCTCAGAGTCTTATCATTACCATCTATCAATCACAAACAATTCCACTGTTGCAGGTCTATCTATTTTATGAAAATAATAATAAAGCACATAGATGTCTGTATAAGGTAATAAGTGCACTCACAATCTATAATTGTTTAGAAAAATAATCTAAATAATTATCAATAAAGAATTTATTTACTAAAATATAGTATGTCCATTCCAGGTAATATCATGCAGAAATTAAAAACAGTAAGGCAAACCTGTATGCAATAATATGGTAAGAAATTAGTAATATGCTGATAGATTTTTAAAATATCAGTTGCACAACAGGATTAGTATGATGATGTATACATTTAAAAATTAAATATAATTTCATATATTTATGTGTATATATAAACCTAACAGATATTGCTAAGTAATATGACTATAGATAGTAATTTTTACTTTCTATTGTTTTATATTTGTATACTATTAGATTTTAAGTAACATACATTATTATTTTATAATTTAGAATAAGCAATAAAAATATCCCCATTTTTGGGAAAAAAGAGAAAACTACATTAATCAAATCATTTCCTATTGAAGATCAAAGCTTTTATACATTGCTAAAATGTCCTCTACTGCTACTTATTAATACTTTTAATTTATATTGGAAATTCCTAATATAAATTAGGAACATTCCTAATGATAACAGGTAGTAACTAACTTACTCTCACTTCCAGATCATTAACCAAATATTCACAGCTTGCTAAGAGGTTATCTAGAGTTCTCAGATAACTTTTTTGGTTTTCTTTAAAAATTATATTAAGCAATCTTTTTTGGTACAGAGTACTTTTAAAAAGAAGTTGAATAATATGTATCAAATTTTAAAATTTCAATCCTCTTTGATCTAGCTATATTTTTTATTCAAAAGAAATTGTGCCCAAATTGTTATTTCTTACAAGTCATCAGAACATTAGTGTAATAAAAAATTTAAATTAACAAGAGGAAGCTGTTTGAATAATACATGAAGCAACTACATATTTTACGGCCATATGAAATAATAGTGCAGAAGGAAATGAAATAACTTGAAACAATGTCCACAATATATTGTTAATGAAAAGATTTGAAGTAACAAGTTGGCATATACAATAGATCTAGTTTAAAAAATGGAAATCCCCAAAGAAAAAGATCTGGAGGATATGAACCAAAATAATTATCTCTGTATAGTGTAACTATATGCTATTTTCATTTTCTTCTATATTTTCTAAAAGAAAAAGTATTACTTTGTAGTGACAAAATTAGTTTAAAAATAGAAAAGAATAAAAATTGTGCATTGTGTTATACTTCCCATGTGCCACACAGTCATTTATAGATTATTTATAGAGAGAGGAAAAATGGGGTAAAAAAGCAAAGAGATGGGCACATCATTTACTAACTCAGATCCACCATCCTGTCTTACTTTTTCCTAGCAGCCTCCTCTACACTGAAAAGTGGCTGCTCATAACAGAGTAGGTGAATTGAGGCTACTCACATTCTTCTGAAAGGTTCTTCTATTGCATGTCATTTTAAGTTCCTTTATCCCCTAATAAAAACTGGGGATGTCAACAACTTTTTAACTAGAGATTAAAAGCTGTTAAGAGTAAATGCCAAAAATATTAATAGTACAAGTCTGAGAGTAGGTACTATAAATAAGAAAGTTTTCCACAGGTAAGTTTCCCAGCAGATGAAATACAATGTACCTGCCATTATCTAAGAATTCAACTTAATGTGTAAAAGGGAAGCATCAATCATAAGATTATTGAATGAATTATTATTATAAGAAAGATGAATCTGTAAGTCATACCACTTAATCTCAACCCCAACCTCATTTCAAATATTAAAGAGAATTTGTGTGCTAAAATGAGCAAGATTTTTAGCTGTAGTTTGAAAGCGAACAGCTGCAGATGTCACACAATTAAGGGAGCAAAGCCAACTCTATGCTAGAGTAGACTGTTACAGTCAGTGGTCGTTACCTACCTATCTGGTCTAATGAAAATTTTAGATTACCAAACAGACCCAGACACTGACGTGACCAAACAGATGCCTGAGTTTTGGAGCTAGTCAGTAACTGAACTGGGCCTCCTAGGATTTCTGAATCTGATTGGAAGATTTTTTTTTCCAAGTTCAGCACTACACAAGACCAAATGAGACTGACAAATCATAAACAGATGGAAATTAGACTCAATAATAAACATTAAAAAACTGTAATTTGTTAAGAGAAGAAATTGTACAGTAGATTCTATTTTTATTAGGTATTGGAAATATGAACTGCAAAGAGGCTCATGTGATAATTCCTCATGCTTACTTTATAATGTGTGAAAAATTCATAAAGACATTCATTTAGCACCATCTAGAAAGTAACTAGTACATAGGTTAGGCCAATTTAGGATAATATTACAAGAAAAGCTAATAAATGGTATAGTTTTTTAAAGAAGAAAAGCACATTTTAGTTTAGGATATTTATGACAGAACAGAACTTTCAATAAAAAATACACATGCTGAGGAGATTCCTTGGGGAACAGCATTTCAGTAGAGATGCTAAAGGTTCTAAAAAATGTGTATGTGTACACATATACACTCACATACAACACACACAAAATTTCTTTGGCTGAAATAGGCTGAAAAACATCATGAACAAAAAGAAATTGTTAGAGAATTACTACAAAGGAGATATAGTTGTAGGCATAGAATGGCTAAATATAAATTTTATGTTACAGATCAAAGTTAGATAATGTATTTTACTTTTCCATCTTTTTTTGAAAAATTTTAAACTTAAAGGAAATTCCAATAGTAACACCCCACATAACACATTATTTTTCACCTAGTCCCCTAGGTATGCACTTGTGTGTATATACACACATATACACACAGTTATGTATATGCACATACATATACACAGTTTTTGTTGAACCATTTGAAAGTTGCATACAATGATATTCTTTATACAACTGTGGTAAGTAACACATTCAAGACATTATACATTGATATTAAATGTGATATAATTTTCAGTCTATATTGGCATTTTACTATTTGTCCCCAAAGCAACCTTAACCACTTTTTTTTTTTTAATGAGGATCCAATCAACCTTCATTCTCCTTTCAGCTAGAGCAATTCTCTGGTCTTGTTTAGTTTTTCACATCACTGTTTTAAAAAAGACTAGGTCAGTTGTTTCTCAGACTGCTCCACAATTCAAATGTATCTGGTGAATTCCTCATGATTAGATTTAGGTTAAACATTATTGGTAGGGCTGTAGCAAGAGTGGCATCTTTTCCTTCTGATGTGCATCGCATTAGGAGGTACAGAATGCCAGATTGTCCTTTATTAGTGTTGTGAAGTTTAATCATTTGGTTAAGATGATATCTGCCAGATATCTCCAACTTAAAGGTACTTTTCCTTTCTAATTAATAAGTAATCTGTGAGGTGATACTTTGAGACCATGTGAATAACCTTCTCCCAAACAGTCTTTTTTTACACAATAATTTTAGCGTTAATTGGTGACTGTTGCCTGCATCAGTTACTACTATTGTTGTAAATACAGATGACTTTCTAGTTTTATTCTTTCTACATTTATTAGCTTTTGTTCTTCTGTAAAGAAGTACTTTCCCTTTGCCCTTTCTTCTAATTTCTTTTATATATCAGTGAGGACTTATTATTTTTAATTCGCTATGTTAGAATTCATTTCTATCATTATTTATTTTGATAGTCTAATTGTTTCAAATTTGTCCAGAGGGACATCTGTATCCTTTGGATATGTCTCCTTAGTTTTTGAGTCTTTTCTAAAATACATTTTAAAAATAATGACCTATTTCCTCAACAACAATAGAACCCTAGTAGAAGTATTCTCTCCAAACTCAGGGATAAAATAAAGGTATTAGTTATTGTCAATAATATTTAAAGTGATTTCAAATATTTTTTATAAATGCAGAACAGGGAAAAATTTTTTACAGCATATGAAGAGCCAAATATTATTTTGACAAAATGGTTGTATGCTATGAAATGTGAAAGAATCAGTACAGAAATAATAAAACTAATGAGTTTAATAAATTTTGCATGTATAAGTTAAATATACTAAAGTAATATCACCAAGTAATAACTAGCTAGAAAATATAACGAAGGAAGAAATTTCATTTCAAATAACAAGGAAAAACTGCATATTTTGGAATGTAATTTAATGAGAGATGCATTTAATCTTTATGAAGACAACAATTGAACTTAATTAGGACATTTAGATTATGACTTAAATAAATGGAGAAAACGTCATATTCTTTTTTTTTTTATTTTATTTTAATCATTGTTCAAGTAAAAAACGTCATATTCTTAAGTGGATGACCAAAATATTATAAAATGAATTTTTTAGTTAAGCATAGTGGGTAAAACACGGGTTCATTTCTAATCTTTACTGAAATACCATGTAAATTATATATAATATATTTTTTACATAATTAAAAACTATAACACTACAATAAAAAGAAGACAGCAGGTAAAATATGTCAATACAATATTTGAAACTGGAAATTGGATTGATTAAAGATAACATAAGGATAGGAAAGGCAAGCATGGGAAAAAGGAAGGGGAGAGAGCACCATGAAGAGAGAGAGAGAAAAAGCAATTCTAGTGCAGAACCTCAGAAAAGCTTAGGAACTTCTGGATACAAGGGTGTATTTGGGCAGGGCTTTAAATGGAAGGCTTTTTACACAATTTTTTAAAGAAGATGCCAAATTAAACAGATCTCCTTCCCTACTCTGGAGCCAGGTGACAACCCAAATAGATGACTAGAGTTTTATTCTCCAGAACAGTGATTTTCAACCTTTTTCATCTCATGGCACACATAAACTAATTACTAAAATTCTATGGCACACCAAAAATATTTTTTTTGCCAATGAGACAAAAAAATAGGTGTCATTTGCTTCATTCATACTTGACAGCTATAGTTGTGTTGGCTGCTGTCATTTTTTTATTTGATAATCTGAGGAAAAAGAGGTCTGTGCCCCTGACTAAATAGTCAGGTATTGTTTGTTTTTAACAATTATTGAGGCACGGCAGTTGAAAATTACTGCTCCAAAAGCTTGCACAAGAGAGGCCTTGTATTATGAGCTACCAAGAAGAGTGGAGAGTGGAATGAGGTACCTTGTTTATTTAACAAGGGCAATTAAATAAAGGTTTATTATACAACCACTCCCACTACTGTGATTGTCTCCCAGAATGCTGGCTGGAATCCAGGTTTTTCTTTTTTTAAGATTTTATTTATTTATTTTTAGAGAGGGAAGGGAGGGAGAAAGAGAGAGAAAGAGAAACATCAATGTGCAGTTATTGGGGGCTGTGGCCTACAACCCAGGCATGTGCCCTGACTGGGAATCAAACCTGTGATGCTTTGGTTCACAACCCACGCTCAATCCACTGTGCTACGCCAGCCAGGGCTTGGAATCCAGGTTTTTACTTTAGAGTCAAAAGACTAAAAAATTCCTCTTGGTATAATCTGAACTGCCTAAGAATAGATATCTTGAGATACTGACATTCGGTGATCTCCCAACAAAGTTATCAGTTCATTGCTCATTTGACTCTCAGAGAAACTCTCTAGTTAAGAAGCTCTGTTCACAGCACACAGAGACAGGACTCACACCATAGAAACAGAAAAACAGTAAACTTGGAGAAACTGATACAATTCAGGGAAGTGAAGAAACTTCAAAAAATATATTCAAAAACTTCACAGTAATAAGAAACTATATTGTATGCAGTAAACACACTGAGAAGTTAAAGAAGCTCTCAAAAGATGAAGAAAGATCAGAACTGAAAAAAAAAAGCATACATTTGTGTAAAGAAGGTTCAAAGATAAAGCTGAAGAACTCTTCTACAAGGTAGAACAAAATAAAGACATGAACAATAGAAAACGGAAGATAAAATGATTAGAGTCTAGGAAGTCCAATATCCAAATAATAGGAGTTCCAAAAGGATACAAAAACAATAACATCATCATCCACAACAGCAAAATTAGAATACAAGAAACTATCAAAGAAACAGAACATAACAAATTTCTGAATGGAGTATATAAGTTAAAGAAACAGGACAAATAACAAGGTGAATCATTAAGAAAATTATAAAATACTGAGGGAACAAAGGAAGATCTTAAAAATTTCTAGAGATTGGGCAGGGGGAGCAGCTATGCAGAAGATGGGAATCTGAAAGTTATTGGTCTTTTTTTTTTTATTGTTTACACTATGCACTATAGATGTTTCCATACCCTGCCTCTCTGCCCACCTCACCGCCACATCATACTCATTCCCTCTGCCATCACTGCACTGTTGTCTGTGTCTATGAGTTATGCATATATGTTCTTTGACCCAATCCTTTCCACCTTCCTTCATCCTGTCTCCCCCTCCTCCCTCCTTTCAAAATAATGGTCTTAAACATTCTGGAACAGATATGGGACTCAGGACACAGAATTAATACAAACTAATTTTCATTCCTGTTAACAACTACAGAAAACAAATTTTATAAACTACCATATTTTTAGGACTATAAGACGAACCAGACCATAAGAAGCACCTAGGTTTTAGAGGAAGAAATTAGGAAAAAAATTTTGAAGCAAAAAATGTGGTAAAACATTTAATAACCTGTGACACCGCTCCCCCCCCCCCCCCGCCCCCCAGTGAGTCAGGTAAGCTACATTCAGACTATAAGATGCACTCCCTTTCCTCCCAAATTTGGGGTTGGGGAAGAAGTGCGTCTTATAGTCTGAAAAACACAGTAACAAAAAAAGCTCAAATGAGAAAAACAATCAGACAAACCTGTATTGTAACAAACTATAGCTCAGCTCCTTATTAGCTTTATAATCATTGAGTTACTTAACTTCTTTAAACCTGTTTCATCTTTAATAACAAGATAATAATACCTAACTCGTAGAGTTGGTCTAGAATTAAAAATAACTTCTATGAAACAACTAAGAGGTATGTAATAAATTATAGCTGTTATAACTACCTTCAGAATTTTAATTTTATTATTTAATTGATGTTAGTCATAATAGATAAATGTTAAAAGCAAATATTTAAACAACTGATAATATATTTTAATAATTAAACAAATAGAACACAATTATCATCAAATTGATCATCTAAAAGCCATGTAGAAACATGAAAAAATAGTTAGAAAATGCCAAAGATATGTACAAAATAATTTTAACTACATAAAAATACAAGTGCCTAAGCATTAAAATGGAAAAGTTAATATGCAAAAACATAAATAGTATTAAAATATTGGCATTGTGACTTAAGATTCTTACTTAAAAATTTATTTAATGGCATGTTATCTATTTTTAGTAATGTTGATATCATTTTAGAAAACACAAATAAGAGTGTTAAAGATCATCGAAAACCTCATTTCCAAGAGCTTCACTTTTAACCTTTTGAGATTGATTATGGTTATATATAACCATACAGTGTATATATACACTGTTTTAAAAAAATTAGATTGTTTGTGTGTTTCAGCTTGCAATCACTTGTTCCCCCATAACAGATTATCATGAGCTTTATTCAATGGCATTAATATACTTCAAAGGCATCTTTTAAAATTGCTATTCAGCATTTTGGTATATGAGATTTTCATACTCAACTCAACCCATTCTTTTACTGTGAGGCAATTAGTTGTTTTCCAATATTTTAATTTTCTATAAAGTGATAAAATAATAACTTTTGTAGCTAAATTTCTGTACATACCTTTAAGTCTTTTTACAAAAATTTAGAAGTATAATTTAAGAGTCGCAAATATAAATATTTTAATAACCTGAATAGATACTGCCAAATTGCTTTTCATAGGAAATATAACAATTATCTTTCTTACCAGTAAGAGATATAAAGGTATTTGGATTCTTGAATACTTGTAATTTTGGGGTTGCAAATTTCCTTTCCTTCCTTTCTCCCTTTTCTAATTTGATATAAAAAAATGGTATTGCATGGATATTTCCATTAGTACTTTCTGGATTACTAATTATTTTTAAATATTTATGTTTCAAATACTTAAACATTATGTCTTTCATGTAGTTATTTCCTAAAGCACATGCTCAGAGTCAACTTTTTATTTTAGTCTTGGCTTTATTATTTACAGTGATTATAATGATAATGACTCTCTATTTTCTTTAACATGAGTACCACTTGAAAACAACTAAATTGAGTAAAATGAATACATAAAAAATATTTCTTAAATGTTCCTATGAGCTAATATAAAAGCAGTGAATTCTGAAGACAAGATTAAGTGAAGACTTGTTTTCACAATGGTAAGGCAAGCACGTAAGCTGTCTTTTACCTTGAGAACACTCGCTGATCATCTGAACTTCAGTATTAATTTTGTGGCCCTAAAAAGTGGGACATCTAACAGCAAAACCCTCCATAATACTGGAACCACAAAATACTATTCAACTTATATAGTAGACAAGAAAAGGATGATCAGATTAGTAAAAAATTATAGAGCTTACTGGGCTCTAAGTGCCTCAAAGATATTAACTTATTTAATCTTCACAAAATTAAAAAACCCCTATTATCAAAATCCCAATTACATTTTTTAAAGAAATAGAACAAAAAACCATCAGATTTTGTAGAACCACAAAAGACCCCAAATAGCCAAAAGCAATCCTGAGAAAAAAGAACAAATCTGGAGCTACCACATTCTCTCACTTCAAATTATACTACAAAGTGACAATGATCAAAACAGCAATGGTATTGGCAGAAAAATAGACACAGGACCAAAGGAACAAAATTGAGAGCCCAGAAATAAACACACATACATATGAACAAATGATTTCCGACAAAGGAACTAAAAATGTACAATAGAGAGAAGAAAGCCACCTCAATAAATGGTGCTGAAAAAATTCGAAAGCCACATGCAAAAGATTGACAAAATTTTCAAAATGGACCATATACAAAATTTTGTATATGGGCCATATACAAAATTTTACTCAAAATGGATCAAAGACCTAAATATAAGACCTAAACAATAAATTATACAGAAGAAAATATAGGTACTAAATGTATGGACCATGTAGGAGAAAACATTTTATAAATTTGACCCCAAAGGCAAGGGAAGTAAATGCAAAAATAAATGAATGGGACTGTATCAAACCTAAAAGCTTCTGCACAGCAAAAGAAACCACCAATGAAAGAAACCAACCAAATGGGAGATGATTTTGAAAACAACAGCTCTGATGGGGGTTACTATCTAAAAAGAACTCTTAAAACTTCACACCTAACAAACAATCCAATTAAAAAATTAGCAGAGGATCTGAGTAGACACCTCTCCCAAGAAGACAGACAAATGGCCAACAGATATATGAAAAAATGCTCAACTTCATGAGTTATCAGGGAAATGAAAATCGAAACTACAATGAGATAGCACCTCACATCTGTAAGAATGGCTATTGTTAGCAAGACAAGTAATAACAAATGCTGGCGAGGTTGTGGAGGAAAAGAAACCCTTATTCACTGACAGTAGGAATGTAAACTGGTACAGCCACTATGGAAAACAGTATGGAGGTTCCTCACAATATTAAGAATAGATCTGCCATATGACACAGCAAATTTTCTTTTGGGTATCTACTCCAAAAATCTGAAAATGTTTATTTGCAAAGATATACGCAGCCCTGTGTTCACTGCAACATTATTCCTGGTGACCAAGACATGGAAACAACTGATGTATCCTTTCATAGATAATTGAATAACATAAGTACAATGGAATAGTACTCTGCCATAATAAAAGATGAAATAGTGCCATTTGTGACAACATGGATGGACCTTGAGAATATCATGCTAAGTGAAGTAAGACAATAAAGTTAAGAACCCTATGATTTTACTCATATGTGGGAAATAAAATTAAAAGCAACAAATGAATAAACAAGAAAAACAAACAAAAACTCACAACCACAGACAACAGTATGGTGGTTACTAAAGGGAAGTGGGGGATGGGGTTTCTTTAGTGAAGGGTAGAAGAGGTGAAATTTATGGTGACAGAGATGATTTGACTTTGGGTGGTGGGCACCCAATGCAATATATAGATCATACCACTGAAATGCATACACCTGAAATCTGTATTATCCTATTAACCAGTGTTACTCCAATAAATTTAATTTAAAAGGCAGCATTATAATCTTTATCTTAGAGATCAAGACAGTGAAGCTTGGAGTGGTTATGTAACTTGTTTAAGGTTAATAGTAGAGCCAAAATGTAAATTAAGACAGTCCGAGTCTAGGGACAATGCTCTGCAACACTGTGCCACACTGTCCCCACCTTCTTCCTCTAAGGGAAATGCAAGGAAAATTGCCGGATCAGAACTTTGGCACTAGGTTGATGTGGAAATAAGGGATACAGATCCTCCCTGAGAATCTGTAACCAGAAACTAATCCTCACTGAAGTCCACATTCTGAAACCTCAAAACTCTTTTGCTCTACAAAGCTTCTAAGCCAAAATGGAAAGTGGTCATGTAATAATGGTACCATAATAATAAGTGTTCTCAGGCACCTGAGAAATACAAATGTAAACCTTGAAAATCCCCTTTCATCACAGGTATCAAAATATTTTCACATGTAAAATTCAAAGAAAAATGAGTAGCACAAAAATTTTAAAAATCATTTAAGTACTTACAGAAACAAGGCATATATGAAAAACAAAAATATATGGCAGAATCACTCCTAAGTAGTTGCCAGGGATTAGAGTTATTACCGACACAATAAAAATATATTTAATGTGTTTTAAATAATTAAAAGTTTAAGTATGTAAGAACATGAATTGTAAAAAAAATACAAGAAAATTTTTAAGTGCAAAGTATGATAATCAATGCAAAAATAAATCAACCAATAGGTTAAATAGTAACTTCAATATAGCTGAAATGAGAACTGGAGAAGTCAAACAGAGAAGTGAATAATGACATGTGGAAAATATTATGAAAATATCTAACATAAACCTGAATTAGCACTACAGTGGAGAGAAACAGAAGGAATACAAGAAGAACAAAACTGCAAAAAATTCAAGGGAAAAGAAGATCTCAAAAACAAAAAGAAAAAAGTTAAATTACATTTAATGGGTTGAGAGATTAATACTTAAATTTTTGAAAGAAACAGTAGAAGCCAGAAGACAGTAAAATAATATCTTTAACAGGCTAGAAGAAATTCACTAGTAACCTAGAATTTTATAATTAATAAAATTCTTGTAACAATGACAGTGGTATAAGGTCATTTAGAGATAACAACTGAGTAGGTTTATTACATTCACATCCTCACTGAACATACTTTCAGGCAAAAGGACAAACCAGATGCAAGATATGAAATGTCAGAAAGGATAGGGTGAAAAGAGGTAAATATAAGTAATATTAACATTATAAAACAATGATATTTGTTTCTTACAGAATTAAAAATGACAGAAATACAAAAAAGAAAAACAGGTAGCCCTGGGCAATGTGGTTCAGTTGGCTGGGTGTTATCCCACAGACCGAAGGGTCATGGGTTTGATTCCCAGTCAGGGCACATGCGTAGGTTGTGGGTTCAGTTCCCAGTTAGGGTGTGTACAAAAGACAACCCATAGATGTTTCTCTTTCACATTTATGTTTCTCTTCCTCTCTTCCTCCCTCATTTGCCCTCTAAAAATAAAAATAAAAAATATATAAGTTGGGAAAAGGTGAATGGAGTTACAATGTTATTTTTTAAAAAAGATTTTATTTATTCATTTTTAGAAACAGGGGAAGGAGACAGGGAGAGAAACATCAATGTGAGGTTGCCCCTCTAGCAAACCCTACAGGGAACCCGGCCCACAACCCAGGCGTGTGCTCTAGAGTGGGTACCAAACTGGCAACCCTTTGGTTTACAGGTGGGCACTCAATCCACTGAGCCACACCAGCCAGTGTGAGTTAAAATGCTCTGTCCTAAGGTCTTTTTTTGTTTGGGTGGTTAGTATAAATATGTGCATAATTTAAAAAGTAAACATGATAACATATCTATGTTAACAACTAACAACAGTATGACTTCCAAACTAGTAGGACAACAAAAACAAGAAAAAAAAATAATGGAGAATACAAAAAGGCAATAAAGGAAAGAAAAAGAAACAAAAATTGTGGAAAAATAAAAACACAAAATACAATGGTAGATATAAACCCAAATATATTATTAATTATAATAGAAGTAAATAAAATATAATTTCCAATTAAAAGATAAAATTGTCAGGTTGGATTCAAAATGTTTTATTGATGGCTGTATTGTTTTCTTTTCAAAAGATGTCTGCATAACATAAAAGTACAAAATGAAAAATATATTAACAGCAAATATCAAAAATTATATAAATATTAGCCAAAATATATCAAAGGAAAAAGCATTACTAGAAATAAAAGGAATCATTTTTAAATTAAAAAAGTAAATTAAAAATTACTTCTCTAGGGCATAGTAATATCCAATTTGTATGCAATTAATAACATGATCTCAAAATATATAAAGTAAAACTTGACAAGTGGAACTAAACATACCACAAAAAAAGAAATTTTTAATAAAGCTTAGTAATTGAAAGCTCAAGAAGAAAATGTCATAAGAACCTAGAAGATCTGAACACATATATAAAATGGCACCAATAGTTGTAGAATACACATTATTTTCAACTGCATTTCCAAAAGGGAGTAAAACCCGGATCACACACTAGACCACAAATGCAGGTTTAGCAACCTTTGAATAATTGATTTGATATAAACCACATTTTTAACAACAATAGATTAATATAGACTTTAATAACAAAAATAACTAGAAATAATGAAATTGCTTTGAAAATAAGCATACTTCTAAGTAATTTTTTAAAAGATTTTATTTATTTATTTTTAGAGAGGGAAGGGAGGGAGATAGAGAGAGAGAGAGAGAAAAACATCAATGTGCGGTTGCTGGGAGTTTTGGCCTGCAACCCAGGCATGTACCCTGGCTGGGAATCGAACCTGCGACACTTTGGTTCACAGCCCGTGCTTAATCCACTGAGCTATGCCAGCCAGGGCTACTTCTAAATAATTTAAAATGGGAATCCAAACTAAATATTCAGAATTAAACAACCACCAAAATATAACATGAAAAACTTGTGGTATATAGCAAAATCAATAATTGAGTATTTGGTAGCCTTAAATTCCTACAGGATAAGAAATAAGAACAGAAATTAAGAAACAGAAAAATATAATTACAATAAAGATGACAGCAGAGATAAAAGTTAACTCTCTGAAAAGCCCAATAAAGCTGCAAGCCTTTGGAGAGATTTAGCAAAATGTAGTAAGGAAGGAAGGAAGAAAAAAAGGGAGAGATGAAAAAAAGACAGAAAGACAAGTATATAGAAATAGTTAATATCAAAAACTATATAATTATAGATGCTGCACTAAAATAAGAGAATATTAAAATAGCTTCATGTGAATATAGTTGAAAACAGATAAAATGGACAAATTCCTAGAAAAATATAGTTTACTGACACAAATTCACAATTAAATAAAAAAGTCTCATTTAGATCAAGAAGCCTATAATTTTAAAAACACATTACAAAGAATCCACCAGAGGAGTCACATTTTTACCACAAGGCAAATAAATCTTATTTTGTTGTGGCCTCCACTAAAGAACTAAGGACACATTCTCTAGAGGAAAATTTGCCACAAAAAGATACAATTGCAAATTCAGAATGGTAAAAATATTTTTATTATTTTAATAAAGTCAACAATAAAGTAAAAATCTTACTGACAAAGTTATAAATATAATTTAAATTAACAACTATATTTTGTTTAGGGCAACAGGTTGAAAATCCAAAGGAACAAAACAACACTGCAGAATGGGACAAAGAAGCCTAACAAAGACATGCGTTTAATGTTTTATGGGTAAAAAGTTAATGCTGGTTTCCTCCTGAAACACAATACATGTATGTTTCATAAAATACCTATAAATCTACTCATATCATTTTTTCATGTGTGCTTTCATTCAACAAAGATATTAGTGCCTACCAAGTATCAGGCACAGGATTAGCTGCTGAAGACACAAAGATGAGAAAACAGTGGAGGTTACAATTTTACAGTCCAGCAAGGAAAGAAAAATAAAGAGAAGCACCTGAGTGTGCAGAGGGTGCTACAGATGACCTAATGCAATAGGTCAGAGAATGTTTTCAGAAGGGATGACTTCTGACCTGTATATTAAAGAAGAAATCAGTTAGCTAGGAGAAAGGGAGGAGTTGGATGGCCATTCCAGGAGGAAGAAACTCAATTCTTCATACTCCCCACAACTTCATCATACACACGTATGTATGTTATCCTGTATAGGTCATGCATGGTGCTAGCCATAAACATTATTTCATAAGGAGTATGATTTTAAATTTACTGTTGAATAACACTAAAGATGAGCATTAATATGAATTCATATATTTATTCTCATAACTGGCAAGACACCTTGAATTTATTTTCAAATCAAATTTCAGAGATCCATGTTTGACTAAAATACAATGAAATTTCAAAATCATGACTGTCACTATGTTGCGTGTTAGTTTGATCTGTTCATTAGATTCCACGTGAGTGAAATCATATGGTACTTTTCTTTTTCTGACTGGCTTATTTCACTTTAGCATAATGTTCTCCAGGTCAGTTCATGCTATCACAGAGGGTAAAATTTTCTTCTTTTTTATGGCAGAGGAGTATTCCTCAGTGGTACATTGTGCAAATGTACCACTGGTCTGGGGATGGGGATTTTGGGGGAGATGGAGGGATCAAGCAAAAAAGAAAGAGAACTCATGGACACAGACAACAGTGTGGTAATTGTGCGGGGGAGGGGTGGGTGGAAGTGGAAGAAGATATTGGAGGATAAATGGTAATGGAGAAAGCATAATAAAAATAATCTATTAAAAATAAAAACCTTGACTATCCAGTTTGTTTTCCATGCACTGGCATAGCTAGAAATTGTAAGAAAGAAACAGGGGATCTGTAACAGGATGGGCAAGTTGGGTAAATCTCTGGTCCAAACAAAGAAAGTACACTTCACTCTGTCTTATTTTCTGAAGTATTTCATGTACTAACTTGCCATCTTGCAAGTTAGAACATCAGAACACCATGGGTGTGTGGCTTCTTGAAAAGGTTCCTTAAACTAAGACTATTATCCTGGCTCTTCTTCCAGTAGTGATTAGCTTTTGGGAGTGTTTTTTATAACACTACTTCTATCTTGACTTTTCTATGACTCCGGAAATATTTACCCATGAGCAACTATATTAATGTTAAACTATTTTCAGGGTTGCAAGGTTTTCAATTACATTAATTTTGATCTCTGTAAAAAAATGCAACCCCTCTGTTAAGGAAATATATTACTCTAAAGAGGAAAAAGTCACTGATGGAAAGCAAAATAATAGAAAGATCAGAGTAAGTAGCAACAGGGTAGTACTTGGCTTTGGTACAATTAGGAAAAATATAATACAAATAGAAAAATACAATACAAGTAGATATTTTCTTTATGGTGGTTACATGGAATTGTGAGGAATTTAATCTAAGGTAACAATTTGATTTCTCACAGAATACTATGTTTTCTTACAGGTGATTTATATTCTGATTAAATTTTTCCACTTTTCTTGGCGAGTTGGAATGTTCTGGTATTTTACAACATAATAAATTATACTACTCATAGTTTCTTTTGTATACTTTTTTGGTTATAAGAAGGATCTTAAAATTTTTTTGACATGACAGCAAACAGACTGAGCTCTTAGTAGGGTTAATTTCCTCCTAAGTCTTCTTACTGCTCTTGCTCATGCCCTATGCAAATACATCTAGCTGAAGAGAACAGGCCATTTACTCACATGAATATTAAATCAAAATCAAAATAATATTCGACTTTGAAATATTACAGAAAAAACTGCATGTTCTAATACTAAACTGAAAAAGAAATATCTGAAAAAGATCTGGCTTAGAATCTTATTCATTGTCACTATGTCAGACCTGAGTAACAGACAAGCTCCTTCATTTCTTCCAGGCTTTTGCTTTCTTCTTTGTAAAACAGAGAGAATAACGGGTACTCTTCTAAGTTATTGTGAGGATTAAATAAGGTAACAAATGTACAGCACCTGGTAAAAATGGTTGATGCTACCATTTTTCAACTCTACTTTTTATCAAAGTAGACTGGGAAGTCTTTTCTACGTCAGGGACTCTGAGATTAGGCTACAACAGGTGAAAGTGATCTGCTGCTGAACTCGGTGCCTAATTTAACCCTCTTACTACATCATTTGTGGGCAGGATGGGATGGATTAGAACAGCAAACCAGACAGCAAAATAGATACAGACCTTTTTTTACTTATTGATTTCTTAGCAGGGGGAAGGGAAGGGAGGAAGAGGAGAGGGGAGAGGAGGAGAGAGGGAAGAAAGAGAGGGGGGAGAAGAAGAGAGAAGTAGAGGGGTAGAGAGAGGGAGGGGGAGAGAGAAACATTGATTTGTTCTTCCACTTATTTATGCATTCATTGGTTGTTCTTGAATGTGCCCTGACATGAGATGGAACCTGCGACCTTGACTCATTGGGACAATGTTCTAACCAACTGAGCTACTCAGCCTAGATATATTACTTTAAAAAACTTTCATTCCAATTAAATTCAGACCTTCCTGGATTATTTAAAATCAGAGGACTAAGAGGATGGTGAATATATGCAAGTGAAGCAAGGGTCTAATTTTGGGTTTATGGCTATGTATGTATATAGAGATGGTTACATATATTTGTGTATGTATACACACACACCTATGTGTATACGCATACAAATCTCGCACAAGCACATACATAAAATGAATTCTACGCATGAGAAAATCAGCACCAAACAAAGAAAAACAAACAAATGAAATGAGCTGTAGTTTTAACTTTAACATCTGTTTTTACTGTGAGAGCACACTGTTTTTAAAGTTTAATATTCTGTTTATATTATAGCTGAGGCTAGAACACAGTGTAGTGTTATAAAATGAGGTTAAACCCTGCTCCCCCCCCCAAAAAAAAACTGTTCTATCTAGCTAGTAGGCTTGTAAAGGGGATAAGGTAGTAGTAAAGTTCCTTTACTTAAAATCACATTAGGTTCTGAAAGAATGTTCATTTAATTCTATTTATTTATATGTCAAAAGTGATAACATAAAAGCAGTATAGTTTTATCACTTTTAATTAATAATCTCTTGTTGATTTCCAGTAGAATCATATAATTTTTCTTAGTACCACTTCTAGGCTTTTTTTCTGCTTTTGCAAATATTGGATGGGATGGGGCAACTAGCATTTATAAAATACCTCAAAGTAATGTTAAAGGCATCATGAATGAGTAACAGGCAAGCTATAAAGGACAATTAGTGACTGCTACTGGTACAGTGAAACACAGATTGTTCTTATTTGTGAATATTCTTAAGAAGATTACTTTTTTCAAATATACTAATCAATCAATCAATCAATCAATCATTTCCCACATTCTCTTCTTACAATGTGACTAACACTTCTCCGAAAGGTACATTCTATGTTCCCTTCCCTTCAATATGGACAAAGGCCATAACTGCTTCAACAAATAGAGTATGGTAAAGATGGTGCTATGTGATTTCTGAGGCTAGATCATAAAATAATAAAACTACACATAGTTTTGTTCTTGAGGCACTTAATCTAGGATCCTGGTCATGATGCTCTGAGTATGCTCAAACTAGTCCATGAGGAGAGACCATACAGAGAGGCTTTTTTATAAAAGAATTATTGAATTTTGCTGTGTATGATGTGCACTTTTTTGCCCAAATTTTTGAGGGAAAAATAAGGATGCACATTATATACGGGTAGTGCTAATTCTGTATCTATGTAAATGTTTTTATTCTTTTTTAAAAATATGGAATGCTGCACAAATTTGCATGTCATCTTTGCACAGGGGCCATGCTAATCTTCTCTGCATTGTTCCAATTTTAGTATATGTGCCACCAAACCGAGCACTGTGTTTCATTCTTTTATTTATGCTTATGCATTAAAAGTATAACTCTAGAAAGCAATTAACAATGTCCATACACAAAATACTACCTTGGAATAAGATAATCAGTTTTGTTTCTAAATATAAACAAAAATTGAATTAAAAAATTAAAATGAAAGATTTTTTTCCCCCAAAGTTTAGGCCAAACACTTGGGTGTGCATTATACATGGGAGCACATTATACATGTCAAAATATGGTAAGCCCCCCAGCTAATAGCCAGAATCAACTGCTAGGTAGATAAATAACAATGCTGCAGATAATTTTAGCCCCTCCAGTCCTCAAGTTGACATCCCAAACATCATGGAACTGAGACACATCACTTCTGTTGTGACCAATCTGAAATCCTGACCCACAAGCTGCGGGTATAATAAACGGTTACTCTATTCCACTAATTTTGAGTAATTTGTTATGCAGCATTAGATAACTGGGACAAGCTACTTCTACTATACATGCAAGCTTGAGACCCGGCACTTAAGATGTCTATGTAGGGGTTTGTACTTCTAGGAAAATCCAAGCATATCTCTGACAGTGGAGTTGAGGAAAACAATAGGAGGTTAAAAAAATCTATTCTAATTTTCCCCATCTATATATGGCTTTTTGCTTTCTCTTGCCTTAAGAACATTCTACTCTATTCTCTCAGCCTTAATATGCATCTTCCCCAGTGACTCAATACTCCAATCTTCACTTGGCAAATTCCTACTCTCCTTAAAGGTCTTAGGTCTCACACAAAATGTCACATTCTCCCAGAAGACTCTTTTAACTGCTAATGAATGAGTTTGGGTACTCTCTCTATCAGATTATAGTACATTTGTCACACTATATTCTAGTTGTTTAGTTAACTAACTGTCCACCCCACTAGTCTATAAGCTATTTGCAGGCACAAACTTTCTTATTTACTAATGCATGCCCAGCATCAAATAGTGCTGATGACTGCTAAATGCCACTTGATGAATGAGTGTACTGTATGAGTGCACGTATGATCCTTTACATCCCAACCCTGCTATAAAGCACATGAGTTAAAGGAAAGACCTTTAAAGAGTGTAAGAAGTAAATACTCAGAAGTTTCATATTAGGCAGGAATGAACTAAGAATACACTTAACTTAGCAGATTTCCAAATGAGACTTCCCTAATTCAGAACACCCAAAATACAACAAAAGATCAGGATTGACAAATTTCAGACGTAAATTCTCCATTCTAGTTCCAGAGAATTTGGCAAATCAGATGCATTTCTCCCTCAGTTTGTTTTACTTTTATCTCCTGACACTCTATTACTTCCTCAAATTATCCTAGTCTGTAGATCCTCATGATAACCTCCTGATATCCCCAATCTCCTAATTTGTCCAGACTTGCCATTACAGTGCCTCCTACTTAGGATCACACAGCTTTTGAAATGGTGAAAGAGTATGTGACAGAGTGGTGACATCAACTGTCTCCTTTTCTCTACCTTTCACTTACTTCTCACATTACAACAACTAGACTTCCATGACAATTAATTCAGGTCATAATTCATATTCATATTGGCAAATCCAAAGACACTTTTTGACCATTATTTTTTATACTCTCAGCAGCTTTTTACTCAGCTCATTTCATGATTTTTTTCTTTCTTTGGCTTGGAGACACCAGAAGGTTTCCCTCCTGTGTCACTGATTATTAGCCTCCTTTGTATTCATTTTCTGGGTAACCCTACATTAATGGCTCTTAACCCTGGCTATACATTAGAATCACCAGGGAAGCTTTTGAAATATGGGATATCTTAGGACATACTGAGACCAATTTAAGTGTGGAGCCCAGGTAACATATTTTTAAAAAGCTCAGATGACAACTCATGCACTGTGGAAGTTTTAAGAACCTTTGCCTTAGATGTTGTCTGCAGGGCTCTGACACAGGCTTTCTTCCCTTTCACAGTATGCATTTCCCCAGTACAAACTGACTCTTGTGGCTTCAGTTATGATCTATGTGCTGATAAATCTCTTTCCAAGTTAAGATCTCTCTTCTCATCTCAGACCTATGTATTCAACTTTTGTTTGGCTATAAACACTTTGTATGTCCCAAACTTAGCCAATCACATCCCCCATATATCATACTCCTATTACTGACCACTCACAGACCACAAATTCCAACAACTATACCTCTTACATATCTCCCCATTCTATTTTTTTCCATTCCCATTCCTGCAGGTCCCCATCATTGCTTAGCTACACTGATGCTAGTGGTTCTTAACTGGCCACCTGTTTGCAATCTTGGTCTCCTCCAATCCATACTGTTCACTTCAACCAAAATGATTTTTCTAAAATGCAAATTTTATTACATCACTCATACTAAGCAAAATTTATCATGCTTTATCCTTCCAGGGGCTTCTTACTGACTTCAGAATAATTTCTAAATACATATACACAGCTTATAAAACCTTTCAGAACTGTACCCCTACCTGCCTTACCCCCACATTCACTGTTCAAGTACTATAGTTCCAGTTCTTAGATCCTTCTCTTTCCTCTAGGCACTGGCACGAGATATTTCTACCTGAAATAATCTTCCTATATCTTTCCTGGTCAATTTAACTAATTCTTATTTTTCAGGTCTCAATTTAAATGCCTCAGCTTCTGGAGCTTTTCCTGAATTGTTCAATCTGTGGTAAAGACTAGTGGTGGAATTGGTGCTCAATAGACAAATGTAGCTCCTCTGCATTTTCTAGCTTGCCTTCCAGTTAGGTTGGAGGAATGAGGCTGATTTCTGGACACTAAAATGTGAGGGGAAAAAGATGTAATCAACTTACAGGACTGTTCCTTACATGTTTCTGCAAGATGGCAGAGGGTTGCCTGGTACAAACTGGACATTACTTGAGAGAAAAACAAATTCCTTGTTTGATAAATTATGGAGATTTCTTTTTTTCTTTTCTCTTTAAAAAATATTTTATTTATTTATTTTTAGATAGAGGGAGAGGGAAGGAGAAAGAGAGGGAGAGAAACATCAATGTCTGGTTGCTCTCACGTGCCCCCAGCTGGGGACCTGGCCCACAACCCAGGCATGTGCCCTGGCTGGGAATCGAACCAGCAACCCTTTGTTTTACAGGCCTGTGCTCAATCCACTGAGGTACACCAGCCAAAGTGAGATTTCTAGGTTAATTTGCTACCAAGCTAGCCTAGCCTACCTTACTAATAACAACGCAGGACTTCAGCCATAAACTCCCACAGGACCCTTTTATTACTTAAAACAATTTTTATTGACTATCTTCCATGACGGGACTATTAACATTTTAAGGAAAAGTTTTGTCTGTCTCTTGCTCACTGTCTTGTCCCTAGGATGTAGCATAGTGCCTGAAACACCCAAGGCATTGAGAAAATTTCTGCTACATGAATGAATCAGTATTATCTACTTTCTTTAGTAGAACACTGTAACACCACTTTGAATTTATAAATACTATAACACTATACACCAGATACTTTGTCAGTATGTTTTTAAATTTTTAGTTAAAAGCAGAAGATTAAATTTTATATCATTTTATTTTTTGCTTAATATAAGGATGTACCTTTGTTATGGTGAATTCATTATAAACATCATTTATAATGAATACATAATATTCCTTTATATATAAATACTGTGATATACCCAAACATTTCCTGATCTTGAACACTTAGATGGTTCCCTGCAAACAATTTTGGGTGCAAGGTGGTTTTTTTCAACTTACCTTTTGAGTAATTTCTCTCACATTTCATTTTCTTTTATATTGTATTTTCCCAAAAACTATACTTTTGTTTTAAAATTCTTATACCCCTACAGTATGCCTTGCAAGACGCTCTGAACTAAATAAACATTGATAATATGTATTAAGTTTTAAACAAAGAAACAAATTGAAGCTACCAATTCCAAAACAAATGGTACTTCTAGATATTGTATAAATTAAACAAACAAATAAACAAAATTTAAACCTAATTATGCTACAATTGAGGGGCGGATAAAAATAGAGATATAGCACTGACTTTGATCATTCCTTTGCTTCCCCCTTTACCCACTTCTCCAAAGATAAGTGACAACTATTTTTTGTTTTTGTAGTTTTTAACCCTTACACAAGGACATATTCACTGATTTTAGAGGGAAGGGGCGGGGGGAAGACAGAGAAAGAGAGACAGAGAGAGAAAGAGAGAATGAGTAAGAAACATCAGTGTGAGAGAGCAACACTAATTGGTTGCCTCTCGTAGTAGTCCCAAGCAGGTACCAATCAGGCACCTAGGTATGTGCCCCAACTGGGAATTGAACCTGCAACCTTCCAGTTTACAGGACAATGCTCCAACTAACTGAGCCATACCAGCCAGAGCAGACAACTCAAGTTTTGATTCTAAGAACAATGAGAATCAAGAAAAACAAGTGTCTTGGGGTCAGGAGATCCAAATTCAAGTTATGGCCACTTCATTTAGTAGCTATAGGGCCTTAAGCAAATGAGAGATGGTGTCTCTTTTCAAGGCAGGGTTTCTCCGTCTAACACTGTTGACATTTTGGACTGGATACTTACTTGCTTTTAGTAGCTATCCTATGTTCTGTAAATGTTCAGCAGCATCCCTGACCACTATGGAACCTGATCCCCTCAAGTAAGGACAATCAAAAGTATTTCCAAACATTCCCAAATGTGCCAGAGGGGCTAAATCACCCCCAGCTGAGAATCACTGCTCTAAGATAAGTATAATACTTTATAACTCTATAGCTTTGTCTTTTCAGCAACTTATCCCCCCAGTTTTTCCAAAACTTATTCATAGTCTGCAGCATTTCCTTTTTCTTCTCTGTAATTTCCTTTTCTTTTTCTGTTTTCTGTACAGTAGTCCCACTGTTATCGGTGGTTTTATTTTCCAAGGTTTCAATTACCTACAATGGACCACAGTTCAAAAATATTAAATGATAACTTTCAGTAATAAACAATTCATAAGTTTTAAATTGTGCAAAAATCTAAGTAGTGTAATAGAATCTTGTGTTGTACTGCTTTGTCTTGCCCAGACCTGAATCAGCTCTTTACCCAGCATACCCAGGCTGTGCACACTACCCACCTGTTAGGCAGTTAGTAGCCCTCTTGGTTATCAGACCCCCCGTCATGTTACTAACTGTGCTTGTGTTCAAGTGATCCTTATTTTACTTAATAATGGCATGAAAGCACAAGAATAGTGATACTGGAAATTTGGATATGCCAAAGAGAAGCTGAAAAGTGCTTCCTTTAATTGAAACGGTTAAAGTACTTATCTTAAAGGAAAGAAAAACAATATGTTGAGTTTGCTAAGATCTATAGTAAAAACAAATTTGTGAGATTGCCTAATTTTAAATTAAAGTTTATCATAGGTATGTATGTGTAGGAAAAAAACAGTACACATAAGGTTGGGTACTATCGATGGTTTCAACCATCCACTGGGGTCTTAGAATGTATCCTCTATGGATAAGGGAGAACTAGTGTAACTTCCTTTTAAATAGTCAAGAGCATGTCAAAGAAAAGAGAAAACAGAAAAGTGTCAATGTTAAACTGATTATATAATTTGTCCTGGAATATTAAAAATTGGTAATATTTCTATTTTAACTCTTAACAGTATGTCAATTACTTTTTTTATATTCTCTTTTAAGAAGAAAATGGAACCTCAATTTCCCTTCTCTCACACATAACACCATTTTAAATGGTTTGATAGCTCAGGGATCCCAATTAACATTTAACATTGCAAGTGCTTAACATCTGACACTGTTTATTCACTCAGAACATTTTGTTTAAATTCCACTGACGATATCAAGAAGACTCCAAAAAGCTATCAAAAAGTCTCCAAAACTCATTGTAATGAAATTAATTTAAAAACGTATGCATGTTTTTAAATTAGAGTATGAGAGTATGCATGTAGACATGTACTGCTCACAGTAAGTAATCTGTATTTACAGTATACCACATACTCTCAAAATACCGTGATTGCTAAATCTATAATAAAATGTTACCACCTTTTATAAGAAATTAACTTTAGGCATCTGAAATGAAGTCTTCAAAGAAAAATATCTCCTTAAAATATACCCTTATATTACTTTAGCACTTTAACACTAAGTAAATTAAGAATACATTTTACTTAAGTGCAGATTGTATGTATATTAAAAGGATTAAATAATACGACTGATAAAATATCATAGATGGTCAAGTATAAATGATTTCCCAGCAAACAGTATTAATTTTGTATTTTGTTCAAGAGTTAATATAGAAATGACATAAGAAAGTAGTTTCAATTTCTAAAGCAACAAAATAAGGGAAAATCTGTTCATATTCAAATACTTATTAAAATAGTATCAATATTTTTTAGGATTTTGAAAATAAATATTTCTATCACATTTTCCCAACCATTAAGAAGAATTGCTTAATTTGAAGTCGTAATTGTGACCCAACATTTTTAAGTGATTAGGTGTATGCTGGGAGTATGACACCAGCCTTTTAGCTAGATTTAGTGAGAAAAGAGCAACCTCTTGCCAAATTTTATTTATTCATTTATTATTTGCACCTGCTAGCTTTCACTAATGATTTACGATGATTCACCTGGTCTTTAATTGCATACACAGGAGCTATGAGGCAGTACTGAACAGCTAACAATCACTGGTTTTGGATTCAGACACCCCTGGGTTTGAATCCTGTCTCTGTGGCATAGTACCCACGGGACACTGGTCAAGTCACTTATTTCACTCTCCAAATGGCAGCTTCTATATCTATTAGCTCTAATACCTATATTTATCTGGCTTGTGGCAGGTATTTCATAAGTTATTTTTCTTCCACTTCAAAAATGTTTAGATTTTTAGAAAATTTTCACAGTATTCTGTTCTAGATCAAGAAAGATAAAGCTTTGGCATTGTGCATAATAGGAAAAATATTAATATCTCAAGATATCAATGCCAATGCAATTCTAGACTCTTTTTTAAAAAACTACTTTATATTATGTACTCTACTACTAAATATAGTTAATTCTACTTAAAGGATACATAAAAGTGACAGTGGAAATTAATATTTGAAGACAAATACAATATTAGTGGCATTTTTAAAATATTTTAAAGTCCCTGAGTAAACCTTCACTTTAGAACAGTAGGCTTCAAATACAGAGCTCTACTGAATTTTCCTTCTAAAGGTCTGTAAGAGATACTAGGCTATTCTAATCATTAGAATGCTTATATACTTCGATGAAGTTTTGTTTTCAACTTATGAAAACTTTAATTACTCTTTGAAGCTGGTTTAAGACAATTCCAAACAAACAAGTTTCTTTTGAAATTAGAAAGCAGACAAAATTTTGTCCCTAGTTCACTGAATTAGCTATACTGACTCTTGATTAGAGCTATACATTTTTGAAATTTTTGGTATGTGAAAATTTAAAGAATATCCTGCTAACAGCCCTGGCTGATGTGGCTCAGTGGATTGATCACTGGCCTGAAATCAAAGGATCACCAGTTCAATTCCCAGTCAGGGCGTATGCCTGGGTTGAGGGCCAGGTCCCCAGTAGGGGGCATGCAAGAGGAAACCACAAATTGATGTTTCTCTCCCTCCCTTCCCCTCTCTCTAAAAATAAATAAATAAAATCTTAAAAATAAATATCCAGTTAACAAAACCACGCACAGAAAAAAAATACATTTTGAATTAGCAATCTGGCTTATAAACAAACAAAACAAAACTAATACTTCTCACAACTGGTGCAAAGAAATGTCTAAATTAGTGGTTATATATCAAAATCATGACTTGGGATACTTATTAAAACAGAGTGCAGTGCCTCACCACCAGAATTTCTGGTTCAACAGGTCCTTGGAATTTGCATTCTAACAAAATCCCAGGTGTTGCTAATGCTGCTGGCCCAGGTTAGTTTAGCAGGTTGTGAGAACCACTGGTCCAAATACCCTTAAATCCTTATTTCTCCTAGTCTTTTTAAATCAGGATCATGTTATGTTTTCTAGATTCAATTCATACATTTTTTTCCTACAGGTATTTCTTGGCCAGTTTAAAAAGGTTCTGGTGATAAAGCAGTGAACATAATAGGTAAGAGTCCTGGCTCTAATGAAGCTTACTTATATTTTATTAAGAGAAACAATCAACATGTGAACAAACACATAAAGAAACAGGAAAATACTGGATGGAAGTAGGTATCATAAGCAATTAAAACGTGATGATGTGACGAGTGATTTCTTTACATTGGTGGTAGTTGAAGACTTCTCTGAGGAGTTAACATTTAAACTCAGACCTGACTAAGGAGAGCCAGACTAAAGTAGGAACCAGAAATGGCCTAGTTTGGATTACAAAAGAGGGTGGAGAGATAGCAAGGAGCCAAACCAATCATGTATGGTCATTTGTTATGAAGATTAAATAATATAATGAATATACCAACAGCCAGTAACTGCCTGATATTTTGTGGGTACTATAAAATAATACTTATAAAAATGTCATTCCAGATCAGTCTCTTCTGGTTTTCCAGATGTATATACATCAGTTCACAACTAGGAAAGGATTGAAACATGCTTGGTGTTTGAGAAAACTCTTTTGTATCTGAATCCCCAGTTTTCAACTTTTGTATCTTCAACTTTCCAATGATCCCACTGCATATATATGTCTATATCTAATGTTTAAATACACCCATATAATATTAAACCTAAAAATGAGTATGTATTTTAAATCAACATACGAAAACTTATACACCAAATAAATATTGCTCCATTCAAAGCATAGGATTACAAGGCTACAATTATTTCAAATAGCTTTGAACCTCTTCTAGAAATACTGTAAACTCATTTAAAAGCCCCCCCAAATCTACTGCTTATTAACTTTCACTGGTTTTTAACACTATATTGGGCCAACCCAATACATAATGATTGATTAAAAGGACATAATATTACCTAGGGACATAATACTATCACAGCATTGCTATGATAAACAGATTCTGAATTAAAAAAATAATATGCAAATTAAAAACTGCCTGTATTAGTCTCTTCAGGGTGATAAAGCCTACCACTGTTAACAGTTATTAAATAGGTTACTCCAAGGACACACGACTAAAACTACTAAAGACTGAAACACTTCACTCTCAAAACCCTTGTGGCCAGTAGCATTTCAGAATTCATACATACCTAATGTCAAGCCTATAATTAGCTTCACATAAATTCGGCTCTGGATTTGCCACCACACCAGTTAAGTTCAAGTCAGATTTTGCTACCTAAACTAAGTATATTTTTACTTAATTTTTTTATTAAAAAAAGTGTGGGTTCCCCACCTCCCCGTTCTTTGAAGTTCAGAATTACAGATAATGGACTATGTACACTTTTATCAGTATTTGTAAATGTCATTTTCTCAACATCCTTGCATGGATGCAAGATTTCAAAAGGCTTAAGGTACTGGGAGAAGAAAGTTTCTCTAGGGCTGGATGTTAGAAAATGCTATTATTTAAAATTAGATTTAAAGTAGTTTCTCTGCCACAATCAATAATTACAATAAAAATAATAATGATGTGTGAAACTGCTTTACACCTGCTGCCAATAAAACCTGCCATTCCTTGTCTCCTCCTGTCCTGGCAGAACTCCATGAACCCAGGTTGCTCAACCCTGCTCTTGTTTCAGTGGTCATGACCTGCTGTGTCTCTTACATGGACCAAATACATTTATGTGGCACAGAGGATGTTATTACTGCGTCAGTCTGCCTACTATTTCCTTCTTGCTCCTTCCTACTGACCACTTTTGTGCTAGCTTCTATCTCAGTAGCTGAAATCTATTTAAGTTTGCTTTCAGGGGCTTCTCTGACTTCAAATTAGACTCTACCTACTATGGTTAAGAAGTTATATTCTCCTCCCTAGAGTAGCTAATTTTCTGCCTGAAGCTCAGTGTTTGATGAGACCCTCATTATGTTAGCTCTCACAGACCTAAATCAACTTTGGTCTTTGGTTTCTCATTCTGCCTCATCCTATGCCATTAGTAATGACAGACGCACAGTTAATCTTCTGAAAGTATTGGTTTACAGTATGTCTTCTTTCTATATTTTTCTTCTTCATAAATGTCCCCATCAGCTTCCTAAACAAATAAAATGGAAGCCACTGGCTAAATATTATGAAAAAAAGATAAAAATGTAGTATTACAAAATAAGGTAACAAATTTAAAGATAACAAAAAATACTTCATATGACCCTTTAAAAACCTGCTGTCACTACAAGTTTCAATTTTCAACCAAATAAATAAAGAAAATGATGGCAATGAGGAAATATTTTTAGTTGGGGATGGGGACTAGGGAAGCAGATTGCTTAGGAATGGAAGAAAAATGCCTCAGGGGGGAAAAACAGCTGCCATTAAAAGAAATAGCAAAAATATTTTATAAATAGTAACAAGATACCCTATATTTATAATATGGCTTTCTTCCAAGGAATTCATGGTAATGTATTTTTTAAAGTGAAGATAATTTTTTTTTAAAGAAGATGAACCAATATAGGGTAAGCTCGAATCACTGTTTTAAAAAAAACTATATGATATTCTGACATTGAAGATTAATTACTTGGTCCTAAAAAAAAGAGAGAATCTTTTAAAGATATTTTAAAACCTCAGATAAAGGTTTTTACCTGAAAAAAAAAAAGGATCTTACTAGGCCCAAGTTTCTATTGAATGAACAAAGTAATAACAATGATGAAACATTTATACTGAAATACTAACTTGAAACTCAACAAACATTGCACTGAAATATTTAAATACTTTAAAAGCTATATTTTAAGAGGCATAAAATAAGAGCAGACACTACTTTAGATATGACAAACTTACTTTATTTTTTCAATGGCTATTATAATGCAATACCTTTTGTTTTTATGTCCTTGTTTTTGAAATATTTTAAATTCTAGTTAGGTAGAATTTGGTAATCCTGATGTAAAGGAGCAGCTTCTAGTTAGGCTCATCACAGGGAGTTGGTAGTATTTGTGGTATGAGCACAGAAGCATGAAAAAAGTTAATTTGCACAATATTAATGATGAACTACGGCAGAGATCTTATTTGACTTCAAGTCCAATACTTTTAAGTACTGCATGGATCTGTATTCTACCAGGTTAAATTGCAAACTATTAAACTGCAAACAGAGAAGAGACTTTATACAGTATTTCTATGCTAGGTTTTTAATTTTTGTGTGCTATATTTAGGAAAAAATTGTCTCCTGGTAGTAAAAATTGTTGAAGGACACAAAAGTAGGTCTTAGAAACAATATAAACAATGGAAAAAAGGGGAAGCTATTTCAATACAGGCAGGGTAGAACATAAGCCCTTGACTGGGATGGTTCTCTTTATTTTTGTATGATATATGTTAAGTGAATATTACAAAACGAAAAAATACATACTTAGGAGGCACTATGTATGGTGTTTTTTCACCTTATTTTAAAAAATTCATTTTTAAAGAATGCTGACTCCCAATTATTTATAATTTAAAATCATAAATAATACTAACATGCAATCAATCCTTTCACAAAAATATTTTCTATTTGATAGTAAATATTCCCCATTGTTTTAAAAGTCACTCTTTCTTTCATAATCAAAACAAACCAATCAAAAAGAGGCTTTGTACATATGGTTGTATCTTCATTTTTGAAACTAAGATTCTCTAACATTTTATAGAGCAGAAATTTTAGTTTATAAGATCAAAGAGAGAACACAATTTCACACATTTGGCTTCTGAGTACTTTCACTGGGATGGGAACCGCCAAACATGAGAGACAACACAGCTCATGTCTGGGACAGAACAGACTTGGATATGAATCCCTACTCTCTCAATGTAGCACCTAAATGACTCTGAGCAAGTGACTTGACTTCTCTGTGTCTCTTTCCTCCTAAGTTTGTTGTAAGGATCACAGGAAATCATGCCCATAATGAGCAAGAAACAGGGTCTAATAAATATTGGTTATAATTATTAATAAGAGTTTTACAGAAAATAACCTATTCATTTTGTTGGAACCATGCCAAATGGTCTTGCTATTGTGCAAAAGCTACCAGCAAACAGGTAAAATTATTTTGTTCCTTTTTAGGTTCAAATGTGTACTAGAGTTGTGTGAGAAAAACCCTTTCCCTGAAGCCAGATGCAGTTAAGTAATGGAAGTAGACGTGTGAGGTTAAGGTTAGGGTTTTATGCTTCAACTGGACAGAAAATGCAACAGAAGTGTGGACCATGTTTGTTTCTTTTACCACTATCCTAACACCTCGCACAGCTCTGGTACATGGTAGTGTACCAAATATGTGTAGAATGACTAAACAATTAAGTGAATGGACGAGCTAATGTGAATGAGAGAAGAAACAAAAGGGCCAAAAGATGAATAATGGGAAATATGACCAGTGGAGATGAAAAACAATCCGAATAACATGCTGGTGGTCCTGGGCAAATGACCAAGGACTGAGGAGTTTACAGCACCTGTCAGAAACAAAAGAAATAAAGTTGAAGAAGTTAGATGGGGAGATGGATATGTGTTCTAGAAAAGGGGTACCAGAGAAGACAATGAATGAATGACAAGATTCAGAACTTAGGGCTCAGAGTGAGAGATCCTATCATAAAAACATTCAGCAGTTCTGGAGAGAGCAGTTTTAGCTTAAAACTATAAATGTTTGGGGCTAAAGAAAGGAAATTATGTTTTCTCAGAGTCCAAAGGATCTATGAGAAATGCCTCTAGTTTTGCATATGAAGTGTGAAATATTTGTACAAAGTCGAAAGAAGCATAGAGGGAAACAGCAACTAAAAAGAATGAGGCTACAGAATAAATGAAAGTAGATTCAGACGAGTCTAAAAATGATTTACATAGAATCACATTTATGTGAATAAAAGGAAATAATGAGTATATTGGCCATGTTCAAGATTAAATGATTTACTTACCAAGCTGATTCTATCACTTTCAAAATGAGCATTTAATGAAGTTTTATTTACTTTGTGTTCTAAGATATCTGAAATTCCCCCACAAAAGCATGAGTTACAGTGGAGTAGGCACTATGTGGAAGAAACAGGATTAAAACTATGATCCTGGGATACACCCAGAGCAGAGTGCATTGGGTCATCAAGGTATACACAAAGCAATATGAAAAACTTTCTGAGCAGGTGCCATCTTGGGTTCTGCTGCAATCTAGGGTCCATTTATGGTAAGCAGACCAGGACTTATCGGATATTCCTAGCACCTCTCCACTCTATTTACTGTACTTATTCACATTACTCCTTAGAGTAAGAGTGTTTACTAAGGGTGTTGGGGATGTAACTCCTTGTCTAGGTTGTTGCTGCTTGGCTCCAGGTTGCTACATTCTCTGAATATCAAGACATCTTCAACCCTTGTGACAAATTTCACCTTCCTCTGGTTTTACAACTTAACCAAGTTATAAGGACAGGGTATAGGGAACTGAGTAATTTACACTGGAACTATCTGCACATAATTCATTAGGACTTAATTAGGACTTAGAGAGGACATCTCTCTCACATGTTACTTATTTGCTCAATCAACATATACTTATTAAGCTCCTACCATGTCCCAGAAACTATTTTAAATGCTAGGGACACCACAATTTTAAAAGACAGATAAGAATCCTGCCCTTGTCGAGTTTTTATTCAAGGCATTTGGGGGAATGAGGAAGTTTAGGGGAGACAATAAAACAAGTTAACATTTACTTAATCCCTTTACATTTCAACTTATTTAATAATAATTTTGAAAACTGGACAGCACTCTGACACTATGAGCTTTGAGCTGCTTTGTACACTGAAACATACTCTAAAAAAAAAAACAGTATTTTTGGTACATAAATTGTTCTTAGAGTTAATATAAGTGCCTCTGAATTTGCTATAATTAGAAGCAGCAAATACCTTTCTATATTTAATCTTTATTACATTTTGTAAAAACATATTTATTTTATTCTTCCCATCATAAAAGTAACAACTACGGTACAAAAATATTGGAATCTAGAAGAATAAAGGTCTTAATCTTAGCACCTTAATATAACCATTAAGTGTTTTCATACATCACATTCTAATATCTTTAATGTTTAAATAGTTGTGTTTTTACATAGTTGTAATCATAATTTGTAATATTTTTGAACATGTCTTATTTTAAACATTTTTCATTACTTCTTAATTCTTATTTACTTTTAAATTCAGTAGATCCACAAATTAGCAAAGGAGTCACATATGTATTTATCTTTCTCAAAGATCATTTAAAAACTTTAAGAATGTGAATAGTAACACTATTTTAAGCCTATCTTTTAAACTGAGGATCAATACTAAATGTTTTAAGCCTGAACAATGCTAGGTTCAATATCTGATGCTAGTTTTTTTAAACATTATTATATATGGCAAAATGTTATATTTACATTACCACAAATTTCTACTTTAGATTTGCTGTTGAATAAAAATGGGAAAATTAATTAGGTCATTTTTTCAATAATAAACATTATGTACAACTAGTAAAATATCAGGTTCTAAACATGTAAAAGTTCATCAAACTAAAGAATCACACTTTTTAAAGAAAACAATCCCAATGAAACTTCTGCTTCTCTCATGACCCAATATTCCTGAATCATTTTTTCAAGTTATTTGAAACTTGCTTTTTGTAGAGATATGTCCAAAACTAAACAGAGGATATAATGAATTTCCATATACACTGATTTTATTGAAGGTTTACAATTCTAATACCTCTCTCACATTACAAGATATAACTGCCCCAGCTAACTATAACTTACTCATAAATGTAGTACAGGGATACCCTGTCTGCTATAACTGAGGGAAGATTAATCACGTGCTCCTAGTTTTATGCCTCCAGATTCCAACTTCACCTTGATTCCAAACTTCCTTTATACATTAAGTTTTTCGTTTTGATTTTGTTTTAATAATTCCAAAGACTTGTTAAAGATAAAGTAGTATTTATTAACATGACAACATGGTTTATTAAATTAATTAGCTCCAGGGGTCTGGACACTAATGAAAATGGGCAAAGGCAAGTTTTAATAGGAAGGAGAGTGATCACAACTGTTACTGTGATGGGGCTACAGTGAATGGGTTGGGACCATCTCTCCAACTTGAGAATTTCAGGCACACAGAAAAGGGTGTATTTTTGTAACCACCCACTAATCAAGAGGAGTCTTTGAAACTTCACTTTCACTAGTTTGTATTATCAAAACTGATTTTGCTTCTCCAAGTACAACAATATCCTCAGTGGCTGTTACTGCTGCCAACACTACTCTCACCCCTAAACCACTTGAAAATCACTGATCTAAGATAGGGTGAATGAGGCTAGGCAAAGCCCAGTACCCAAAATACAAAGGCAGTGGTTTTGAGACTGGAAGATAGAGCTAACCTATTCAGAATTCTGCTAAGATTCCAGGTCAACATTTTATAAATTAGAACTGGTATAGTAGCAGTAACTAATTTCAATTACTTTATCATTTAGTTTTGTTTAAAAACTTTAATTATGTTGACCTAGACATATAATTCAGTGGATTACTGAAAATGACAGAAAAGCTGTATGTCAAGAATAGATGAGAGAGACAAGCTGACAATATTAAATATTATTTTTCCATAAACATGTCTTAGAAGATTAAGTATGGAACTTAACTGTCCTACTCTATATAGCATTCATCTTCATGCATGGGATTTTTTGATGATAAAAAATTTTAATAGCTAATAAAATATTTTGATAAAATAATTAACACTTATTCTTTTATATTAAATTTTCCAACAAAACAAAGGGATTTTTGGATAATTCCAAATTGTAGCTATGATACCCAGTTTTGTGCAATTAGCAGTGACCAAAAGAAGCTCACAATTACTAACAAAAAGGTCTAATTAGTAATGTAGAAATTAGCAATTTGAAAGGGTCCAGGAAGGTGTTTTAAAAGAAGTATCAGTGGATAATATATACTTACACTGGACTATTTTAGGTGTCAAAGAAAGGGCAGTCAGTCATGTGACATTATATGTTGGTACATTTGCAGTAACTACATAAGAAAAAGGCAATTTTAAATAATAATCTCAGAATTACATAGAGCACCAGTCAATAGACATGAGAATGAATCATACATAATTGATAGTAAACACTGGCACATTCAGTGTATTTAGAGCAATCTGCTAGTCCTCAAACAAACAGAAGGCTGGTGAAAGTCAAAGCCAACTGGGTATACATGTAAACAAGCACCCACTGGACACGCAGACTACTCAGCATACTAGTTCAGAATCTGATTGGAGTTACTGGAATCAGAGACCTGAGCCCCCTCTGTCTTCCAGTCATAATCAGTCATAAAACTAGAAAGAATCTTAAGAATCACTTGGAAAAATATGCTTAAACAAGGTTAAGAAAGCTAACTCCAGTCACTTATAAAACAGTTAACAGTTATGTTTAAGGGTGTAAGCTCTGAAGCACCCGATCTGAAAATGTATATTCCCCAAATTTATAAAAATTTGGTTCCTATAAACAACTCAATAGGGTAGAAGCTGACCTTGAAACAAGACTAGAATTCTACCAACTGTTGTTAAACAGGTATTTTTGGCACTGACATTCCACATTCCACATATTAGAGTACCTTAGTTAGATCCTAAAACTAGTGTGGAGTCTGGCAGAGCTCTATGACCTAACGGGCAAATAAAAGTGGAGATATAACTCAGCTGAGTTCTGATGGTCAATATAAGACTGTATGAAGCATAAGCTCGAGGCATTTTTTCTCTTCTGATGCTTTCAAGTTACATATTTTGGATGCTTTTCAACCAAACAATCCTGTTCCTCTCAACCTGAATCAGAATACCCTCTTCATTTTGAACTTGAGTGCAAGGAGTGATTCTCATTTGTCCTTATGTCTCAAGTGCCTCATTCATATCAGGGATTTGACATATATTCTTTGAACCCCATGTACTTTGAACCACAGCCTCTCACTAAGTTTAAGAAATATCTAAAATTATAACCCTTAACAGCATAGCCCAATCCATAGTCCAGAAATTAAAAAAAAAACAAAAAACAAAAAACTTTTATGTGTACTCCATTCCCTGACTTTGATTTCTAAAGTCTGGAAAGTTTAGGTCTTATTTCTCTAAGGAAGTAGACACCCTCATCGTCACTTTACTTGCTTTTCCCAAATAATTACTTAATATCTGCATATACACATTATAGGAGTCTGATCATCTTGTGGCTACCTAAATATGCATCAAATTGAACAGGGACCCATATCTCCAATGTCCAGTAACAAGAGCACTCAAGATGCCAATAAAATCACCATTCCAATAACACAGGGAAAAAATACATATATTTCCAGAGAAAGGTATTATCAGGTAAAACAAAGGCATATTATTAAGTGACGTCCACAGCTTATAAGGTAACTGTGTGCCATTTTCTGACAATCCAGGGGTGTCTAACCTTTTGGTGAATCTTGATGTCTCTGGGACACACTAGAAGAAGAGTTGTCTTGGGCCACACATTAAATACACAAACACTAATGAAAACTGGTGAGCCAAAAAAATAAAAAGGTTTTAAGTAAATGTATGGTTTTGTGTTGGACTGCATTCACAGCCGTCATGGGCTGCATGTGGACTGCAGGTTGGACACCCCTGTAAGACGGTGACTCATTTCAGGAGCTTCAAATTTAAAGACAGATGTTACAGATCAGAGGTTAGCAAAGATTCTTACTACAAAGGGCCAGATAGTAATATTTCAGGCTGCACAGGCCACTTACAGTCTCTGTTATGTATATTCCTCCTTTGTTCACTTGCCTTTGCAACCCTTTGAAAATATAAGGCATTTTTAGTTTAAGGTTCCTATAAAAACAGGCTGCAAGCCAGATATGACTTATGGGTGATATTTTTGAGCCCTAATATAGAATTACTTGCCTCTTGTCTCTACTGGACTCTGAGAACCTAGAGAGAAGGAATGGAACATGTTTTATACACTTTAGTATTTTCACTCTCTAGTAAAATAACTTGTACATGGCAGCCATTCAATAAGTATTAGATGAATAAATGAGTGAGTGAATAAATAAATGAACAGATCTGTTAGCAGTCCAGTAACAGACTCATTACATAAAGTGTAATACAAATACATTAGTTATTTATTTGTACTGCTCACCAATAGCTCGTTCCTCTAAGGCACATAGAAGACTACCTTCACAGCTCCTTGTGATTGGATGTATGACTTCTGAGCTAGAAGATTTCACTGCAGATGTAATACATTCCAGGGCTCCCCCCCTCCCCCAGCAAAATCAGCAATGATTGAAATGGTGACGGCTCTGTAAGTTCCCTAAGTGTCTATTAAGAGCAGAGGTACCTCCAACCATGAAGGACATGCAAGAAGAACAAGGAATAAACATTTGGTGTTTTAAACAACTGAGGTTTTGTGGTTGTTTCTCACTACCTAATAATACAGCCTATCCTGACCTATACCAATCATATTTTCATCTTCAGGTGACTTGTAATCTATTTGAAAACTCACACGGGGCTGTAGTACAAAGAAAGACAGAAATATCTTTATTGCTCTGATAAAAAAATTTAAATGCTCTGAATTTTCAACTAGTTCCTAAGGGTGATCTATGGTAAATTACCAATCATTTCATTTTTGTGACCTGTTTTCCTAACCAAGATAGATTAACCAGGATAATATTTACTTTCTAAGACTATACGTGCAGGGCAAATTAAGAAAACAACTATACAGATGTTATTTACAATTGAGCAAATTGACTGATTACTATTGCAAACCAGTTATTTAGATCATTCATACATTTGTGTGGGGGACTAAAAAAAAAAACTAGATAAGTACTTTCTCATATATTTAATTCTTATATATGGCTACTTTCTGAAATCTCTAAAGTTAAATTGTACATATAAAAGTAAGTCTAATCAATTATTAATCCCAAAAGTGAAAATTCTGAGATTCAGAAAACCTTAAGAGATACATCAGCCAAATGCAATGTATGGACTGATTTAGATCCTGATTAAAACAGACAACTGTAAAATAAACAAAAGAAAAATACCACAGAAAGCTAAACATGCCCTGGCCAGTGTGGCTCAGTTAGTTGAGAGTAGTCTCACAAAGCAAAGTGTTGCCACCTTGGTTCCTGGTCAGGATACATGCCAGGGCTATGGGCCTGGTTCCTGGCTTGGGGTGTGTGGGAGAGGCAACCAATTGATGTTTCTATCCCTTTCTCTCTCACCCTCTACCTTCCCCTCCCTGTAAAATAAATAAATACAATCTTAAAAAATACAAAGCCCCTGGCTGGTGTGGCTCAGTGGATTGAGAGCCAGACTAGAAGGCAAAGGGTTGCCTGTTCAATTCCTAGTCAGGGCACATGCCTGGATTGCGGGCCAGGTGCCCAGTAGGGGGCACACAAGGGGCAACCACACATTGATGATTCTCTTCCTCTCTCCCTTCCCCTCTCTTTAAAAATAAATAAAATCTTTAAAATGAAAAGCCAAACAAAATAAATTGGAAAAATCTGAAAACTGTATGATAATAATTAAGGACTATTTCTAACTTTTTAAAGTATGATCATAGTATTTTTAAATTGAGTTCTTGGTTTTTAGATATACAGAAATAATTGCAGATGAGAAAAAAGTTCTAGTAAATAATGTTATAACCCTTTCAGGACAATTATTTACATTTCTCTTATCCTAGTCATCTGCTTTAGAAAAGAAGGGTAACAGGATAGAGGTCAGATTAAAAAAAAAAAAAGAAAGAAAGATGTAATGGACAGATTTCTAAGCTGCTATTCTGGTTTCCGATAAAGTAAATCAGTTTCTACCTTTACCTGTAATTACAAAGTGAAATAAAACAAAACAAAACAAAATAAAATAAAATCCATTATCACCAAGAACAAAAACAAAACAAACCCCAAAGAAACAAATCTGACTAAATCCAGTTTATGCCAGTATGCCCTATAGCCCTCACATGTTTGGCCGCTTCTTGACATATAAACCCCTGTGCTAGAGCCCTTTATAGACTACATTCATTGCCACCTTTCACTCTGGGCTGCTTCTTCCCTGAGCATCTTTCCAATAATCCCTTCACAGTACACATTTCTACTGCATCTCTATTACTGCTACTATAATTACTAATTAACAATTGACAATCCCCTATGTCACATCATCTTCACAAAATGCTCTCTCTAGAGGTCTATCTGCCTTAACAGAAACCCAGAGGACACCATTCTCTGGTCTCCCTCTCCAGAGAAGGAAATCTTTATTCTCCCAACACCCTTGTATAATTATAAGAATCTGGGGGAAGTAGGAAGTCAGCATTCCTCTAGCCATTTATGATAATTTCCAAGTCATTACTACCATATCCTCATGTAAAAAATTCTGTTCTGTTGAGATTTATTATTTACCGGTTATATCCACTACTCTTTTTAAATGCAAATAGTATACCTATGAAACTATTTAACCAGAAAGCTCATATTTGAGTTTGCTTTTGTCTTCTTCATCAATACTTACTGGAAGTCCAACAAATACCAAGCTAACTACTACAGAGGTTTACAAAGAAAAGAGGAACCATCAAAAGAAAACAAAAAGATACACATAAATTACAAATATAAAAAGTCTTTCTAACACTGAGAGACTTGATGAAGGTCAGCAGACTAAGCAATGTTATTGCTGCTTTGTAGAAGTTAAAGCACCAAGATTGAAGGGGGAAGAAAGAAACAAACCGAAAGAAGTGGAGGAGAGACTATTCTGGGCGGTGGTTTATTTATTGTTTCCAAAATAGAAAAGCTTTATTTACTTTTTCTGATGAGACAAATCATAAATATTCACTGTAAAATATTCACAGAAAGAAAAAAAATTACCTGATATCTTGAATACCAAAAATAACCAGAGTCAACAAGTTTATGCAGATAGAATCATACTATATATTGCATGCTATTTTACCTGTTGGCTTATAAATATTACATATTTCCCTATCAGCAACATACATCCTTATAACAGTAGTTAGTAGCACTGGCTCTAGAATCAAACTTGTGGGTACATATCTAGCTGTTTTTTTTTTTTTTTAGAGAGAGGGAAGGAAGGAAGCAAGAGAGGGAGAGAAACATTGATGTGAGAAACACTGACTGGTTGCCTCTCACATGCGCCCTGACCAGGAACCAAACTTACAACCTAGGCATGTTCCCTGTCCTGGAATCAAACTGGTGACCTTCCACTTTCCAGGACAATGCCCAGCTAACTGAGCCACACAGGTCAGGGCCATAACCTAGCTTTTCTTCTTAATAGCTATGTGATCTTGAATAAATTTTTTTAAGGTAAATCATCTTTAAAGTGGTGATAAAACCGTACCAATCTGATGCGGTTGTTATAAGGACACCATGACATACATTCCTTCCTAACTGCTTAGAATAGTACTTCAAACATTAAGTTCAAATGTTGCATAACTATTAATAAATTATTGTTTCTATACATTATTTGATATACGCATGTTGCAAAATAGCTACTACAATAAGTTTAGTTAACATTAATCACTGTGTAGAGTTATTATTTTCTTATGAGAACTTCTAAGATTTACTCTCTTAACAATACCCACATATACAATGCAGTATTAACTATAGTCACTATGCTGCATTTTATGTCCCCAAAAGGTATTTATCTTATACCTGAATTTTGTACCTTTTCACCACCTTCACCCATTTTACCTTCCCACTCCCACCTTTCACTGCTTCTGGCAACCACCAATCTGTTCTCTGTACCTATGAGTCTGTTTTTTATAGTACACATATGAGATCATACAGTATTTCTTTCTCTGACTTAGCATATTATTGTAAATGGCAAGATTTCTTTCTTTTTAATGGCTGAATAATACTTCATTATATGTAAATGTACACAGACCACATTTTCTTTATCTACCCATCCATTTAGGTGGTCTCAATATCTTCAGTGTCTTGGTTACTGTAATATTACCCACATGTGTTATTTTTAATGGCTATACAGTATGCCATTTTAAGAATCTGCTGTAGGTTTTCAATTATTCTATACTAATGGACATTTGTTTACATGAGGTAATATTTTTAAATTTAAGAGCAAGAAAAGAGGAATTCAAAAATCATTTACATAGTTTTTATGATCCGTGAAAAATAATTACAACATTGAATTTTAACATTAACTTCAAAACCACCAATACTAGCAATATGCCTTCCCACTTGCTCAAAGAGTTTTATTTGTATACCAGGAGAAAAAGCCAATCTACTTTACCTATTTCTCACCCCCAACAACAACAAAAAAAACCCCATTCCTCACCCCCAATAAAAAAACCCAGGAGACCTAAAATTAAGATAAGTAACCTTTTTCTCTTCTAAACTGACTTCATTATCATAGTAGGTGTGTTGATTTGGTCTATCATCTTGTCGCATAGTAATGAAAATCATCATAATGGGAATCTCACATTTCTAAGGAGTGCAGGCTATTTCGATTAATCAAATACTAAGAGACTAAAATAGTTGTGAGGATTCTTGGACAGCTCTATGGGAAGGGCCTAATGTCAGGTTTTCAGAAACCTGGATGGAGTATTCACCCACCTATCACTTCATTTCCTATGTCATTTTTGTTAAAAAGATTAACTCTAGAACTACATATGTGTAATCCAGAACATTAATAAAATAGAAATTTATATTTTTCAGTCCAATCACTATAGTTTAAAAAGCTTACAGAAAACAAACATAAACATTTACTACTAGTGAAAGGAGTTACTACCACCATTCAGATCCAACTGATTCAGCTTTTGTCGGAGATGAGGATTTGGAATGATAAAACTTCTGAGTTAATAAATACATCAGATACTTTTATAATACAAGAGCCTATCATGGAAAGTAATGATCTATTTTCAGGGGCAATTGAGTGCCATTTTATTCAGTTTTAATACAACTAAATCATGTGCCCCCTAAAGAGCCAAAGTGATATGTGATCTGTTAAATCTAAAATAATTTAACTTAATCACTGAATCAGTCCCTTGGGATGGTATATAGGTTAAGACCCCAGGAAAAAGTAATGTCAATCCTAAATAAATAACAATAAAAGGAAGTAGTATATGTCTTTATGCTGTATAATATATAGACTTTGAGATGTATTTTTGAATACAAAGCAAAACATGATGATCATTTCTAAAACAGATGTTTTACCCACAAACAATAAAATCTTCATTTTAGCCAATTTAAAAATGCAGATTCCTGATAAAATAGGAATCTGTTTTGCATCTAAAACTATATTATCCTGAGGGTTGACACTGTGAGAAAGTGTAATTTAGTAAACTTATTTTTTAAAAGGATAACTCATTTTCACTATGCAGGTTTCAGGTAACTAGGTTCATGTAGTCCCATTACCTAAAGCTATTTGTTCCTTGAATTACAGTTGGTCTGAAGACAGAAATCTATTACAATAAATACTATTATCATATTAGTCTGAGCAGGGCTGAATCTATCTTTGAGTTAGCATACTGAATTCTCTAGATGAATGAACATTGGTGTATAATGAATAAAACAAGGAGCATAGATATATACATGTAGCTATGATATCCTCCAGAAAATAAGAATACCTGATCATATAGGATTGCGTAAAAATGTCCATTCCAATGAACTTTAAAATTTTTCTTCATATATTCCTTCAAATTTAGTAACAGAACTCATTATGAACAATATTCAAAATCTGAACTTAATGATTACATAACTAAGAGTATGTTAAATTTTTATTCCATTTTCAACTAAAGAGAGAGTTATCCAATCTAACACCTATGAAAAATCTGTAGACTAAAAACAAGGGTTGTTCATTAGAAGTTTTTAAAACAGAATGCATTTTAAAGACAAGGGGAAGCATTAGAGGACTCAAGAAATGGGTAATGCTGAATTTTATCAGAGAGAAAATTATTTCAGATAACCTTTAATGAACAGATTTTCCAGCAGATAGAAACATTAGACATATATTTTAGCTACAAGATAGTGACAGACACCAGTTTGAGTAACAAGGTCTATTATTTAATGACTGTGCAACTTTGAACATGTTGCTTCTCCTCTCTAAATGTCAGTCTCATTATCTAAATAAAAGGAGGTAAGAGTAGTACTTATTTCTTGGATTATTAGGAGTATCAAGTGAGAATATAAAGTAACTTAGCACAATGTCTGCCTCAATAATTGTGGCTCTAATAACTATTCACATGCCTATATACTAAACTCATATCTATATACATATAGAGATATAATACATAATAATAAATATATATGTATATAGGGTTGAGCAAAACTAGGTTTCCAGTTGTGAGTACAGGAAACATTTTATTCTTGTATTATTATTTATTATTATATTATTTTCCATATGAAATATAAACCTTCTTTTGCCCCACCCTGTATTCACATATATCAGAAAGATGGAGAGAATATCATAATCTAATGTTAGTGATTTTAACTTTAAATGAAGTGGTTCTCAGTATTTTAATGTCTTTTATTTTGTTAAATTAATATTTCCTGAAATCATTATCAATTTATGATAATATTAAAGATTTTTCTTTAATCCTCACTGGAAGGTACATTTATTGATTTTTAGAGAGAGAGGGAAAGGGAGGAGGGGGAAGAGGGCAGGGAGCGAAGGAGAGAGGAAGACAGGGGGGAGAGAGAGAAGGGGGAAGTGGAGTAAAGAAACATTGATGTGAAAATCATCTATCAATTGCCTCCCACACATGCTCCAACCTGGGGATCAAACATGCAACATAGATATGTGCCCTAACGGGGGATCAAACCCACAACCTTTTCGGTGTATGGGACGATGCTCCAACCAACTGAGCCACTCAGCCAGGGCTACAATTAAGTTTTACACTTACATTTTAAAAGAAGTATTCAGCTATTAAGAGACCCCTGTCATTAAAGAAAAACTATGAATAACAATAGTGGATTGATCAAATGTGGTTCTTCAATTTAGTAGAACTCCATTCTGTATTTAAAAATTATGTTAATATGTATGCATTGACATAAAAATATATTCATGATGTAGTAAATCAAAACAGGTTATGTAATAGCATGTATATTTTGATCCCATTAAAAAATAAAATAGAAATAAATACATCTGTTTTACTTCTTCCTTTCCTCTACCTTCTCTTTGTCTATATACACAAGGTAACAAAAGTTCTGAAATATCGAACATTTGATAATAGTGGACATATCTGAACAAGTAAATTATACATGTTGAATCCTTTCTCTCATTGATTCACATATTATAATTTTCCTAAAGAGACTATACATTATTTCTGCAATATTAAAAAATTCAATGAGAAAAGTCCTTCAATAGTTGAAAAAATTGGGTTCAAGTTGAAAGTGTTATTCAATTCTCAAAAATGTCTGTAATATTTTCCTTTAATTACTGGTAACAACACATTACTTAAAATTATAGCCAGGGACCAAAAAACTTCCTTATAAATAACCACAAAGATCAAATTTTATCTTTTAAAATATTTTATTTGCCCTAGCTGGTATAGCTCAGTGGATTGAGCATGGGCCTGAGAACCAAAGGTTTGCTGGTTCAGTTCCCAGTCAGGACACATGCCTACATTGTGGGCCAGGTCCCCAGAGATGCAACCACACACTGATGTTTCTATCTCTCTCCTTCTCATTCTCTTCCCCTCTCTCTAAAAATAAACCAATAAATAAAATCTTTAAAAGAAAGGATTTTATTTATTTGTTTTTTAGAGAGAGGGGAAGGGAGGGAGAAAGAGAGGGAGAGAAACATTAGCATGAGAAACATCAGTATGTTGCTTCTTGCACATCCCCAACTGGGGATCTGGCCAACAATCCAAGCATGTACTCTGATGGGGAAATCGAACCAGGGACCTTTCAGTTTGGGGAATGATGTCCAACCAATGGAGGCACACCAATCAGGGCACAAAGATCAAATTTTAAATAAAAAAATTAAATAATCCTATTAGTAAAACTGGATGAACAAATTAACAACATGGTACACAGAGCAATGATATACTGAAAAGTTATATAAGGTACACACAAAGCACTAGTTACAATTACCACCCATCATCTCCTACTTCTTGAGATGGTCCCTAAAGCATAAAAACAAGAAAAAAAATAACCTATTAATGCATTATCAATGGGAACTTTTGAGGAATGACCATATATGGAAATGTAAAACCCCATCATACATTTTCCAATGGAAGTTACTTGTTAGCAGTATTCTTTAACAGCATACTTCTGACAGGTATGACTCAGTTACTTGGATGTATTCCTGCCAAGTGAAAGGTCACTGGTTAATTCCCAGCTTTGCTGGATGAAGCAGACTTGGCTGTAGGTCTTTGAGTTAGGTCATTTTGAATATTTCATGCCAATGTCTTCTGGTCTGAATGCTTTTGTGGAGAATGAGCTGACAGTCCTATGGGACCTCCCTTGTAGGTAAATTATTTTTTCTCTTGCAGCTTTTAAGATTCTCTCCTTATCTTTAAATGCTGATATTCTAATTACTATGTGTCTTCTTGTGGGACTCTTTGGGTCCATCTTGTTTGGGACCCTTTGTGCTTCTTGGACTTTTATGTCTTTTTAGTTCACCAGGTTAGGAAAGTTTTCATAATTATTTCTTCAAATAAGTTCTTGATCCCTTGCTCTCTCTTCTCCTTCTGGCATCCCCATGATATGGATAGCTATATCCATGTTATACTATATGTTTTCCCAAATGTCCCATAAACTATCCTCATTAATTTTAATTCTTTTTTTCTTTTTGCTGCTCTGTTTGGGTGTTTTTTTCTAGCTTATGTTCCAAATCACTGGTTTGATCCTCTTCCTCATCCAACCTATCTTATATTCCTGCAGGTGTATTTTTCATGTCAGATATATTCTTCATTTCCAATTGGTAGTTTTCCATGGTTTCTATACCCTTTCTCCTGCTGTTGTAGTTCTCACAAAGTTCCTCAAGCATCCTTGTGATCATTATTTTGAACTCTGTATCTGATAAATTGCATGCCTCCATTTCATTTAGCTCTTTTTCAGGAGAGTTCTCCTGTTTTTTTTATTTGGTGCCTGTCTCTTTGTCTCCCCATTTTGTCTTCATATTTGTGTCTCTTTTGATATACTGGGTTGGCCAAAAATGTTTGTTTTTTTCCCATAACAGTTCTAGTAGTGCTTAGTTGTCTTTAACATCATTTGAAACAATTTTGTTAGATTGTATTGTAATAGCTATCATATCAGTATGCCTTAAGGCATACTTAAAAAAAACTTATCAAAATTGGTGAATTTTTGTGTAGCCATTTTAATATTGAAGATGGAAAAAAATAGGCAACATTTTTGGCATATTTTGCTTTTTTATTTCAAGAAAGGTAAAAATGCAACAGAAACATAATAAAAGATTTGAGAAACAATTTTGTCAGATTGTATTATAGCAGCTGTCATATCAGTGTGCCTTAAAAAAAGACTTATCAAAATTGGTGAATTTTTGGGTAGCCATTTTAATATTGAAGATGGAAAAAAATAGGTGACATTTTTGGCATATTATGTTTTTTTATTTCAAGAAAGGTAAAAATGCAATGGAAACACATTAAAAGATTCGAGCACTGTATGGAAAAGATGCTGTGACTGATCAAATGTGTCAAAAGTGGTTTACGACGTTTCATGCTGGAGATTTCTCACTGGATGATGCTCCATGGTTGGGTTGACAGCGATCCAATCGAGACATTAATTGAGAGCAATCAACATTATACCATGAAGGAAATATCCAACACACTCAAAATATCCAAATCAATAAAGTTACTGGTGAAAAATGTGACCTTTATTTTATGGAAAAAACCACACCAACTTTTTGACCAACCCTGTATTAGAAAGATTTGCTTTGATTCCCAGTCTTTGTGTGTCTTATGTAGTAGGGGTTCTGTAGGACCCAGTGGCACAGTCTCCTTGATCACTTGATATGGGTGCTCTAGAAATGTCCCATGTTTAGTTTATGTGGGTCCTCCTGTCGTAATTATCTTTCCTTTTTTAACCTCACCTGAGGACGTTTTTTGCATTACTTTTAGAGAGAGAGGAAGGGCAAGAAGAAGAGATGGAATTATCGAAGTAAGAAACATCAATCAGTTGGCTCCCGTATACAGACAGACTGGGGATCATATGCACTAGACTAGGCATTGAACTCTCAACCCAGGCATATGCCCTGATTGTGAATCGAACCCACAAACTGTTGGTTACAAGACAATGCTCCAACCAAGTAAGCCAAACGGGGCAGTGCTATAATTGAGTCTGGATTGATACTGGCCCATCTGTGCATGGGGTCAATCCTCAGGCTGGCTGGCTGTGAGGCTCTGCAATGACTACTGCACGTGAGCTGCTGTGCAGGAAGTGACAACAGAAAGCAGAATTCACCTCACAAGGGTGTGGTGCCTGCTGAGCTCTCCCTTTGGATATGCTGTTTGTGAAGCTTATTGGATCCTGCTCTGATGTTGTCTGAAGCTGGCCACTGTTTGTGTTGGTCTGGAGCCTTTTGGGAAGGACTCTGGCGCAAGCCAAAGAAAGATGCTGTGCGCACCTGGCCCTAGGCAACCTGTTTGGAGCTATACATGATCCACGGTGTGAGGCTGCCTTCACTGGGGTTGGGTGAGTGCAATAAGGATCAAGCTGTGTAACAAGACAGGCTTTTACAAGCATGACGTCCAGTGGCTGGTCAGCAAAAAGTACCGAGGCACCCTAGCTTTGCCTTTGCCTGCCTCTACCTGCTGACTGCCTGTTAGGCTTAGTCTCTGAAAGAGCCTCTGGCAAAGTTGGGAGGATGGGGTACACACTAAAAAGTAAAGGGATGGAAAGAGATATTTGGGTCAAGTAAAAAATGAAATAAAAGCTATGATAACAAGCTTGTATCTGACAAAACAGACTTTAAAACAAAGGCTATAGTAAGAGAACAAGGAAAGTACATAATGATAAAGGATCGACCTAACAAGAGAATATAACCCTTGTAAATATTTATGTACTTATAGAGGTATAGAAGTACCTATGTATGTAAAGCAAATCTTGATGGATATAAAGGGAGAGAGAGACAACAATGCAATCACAGAAGGGGATTTTAATATCCCATTGACATCAATGGATATATCTTCCAGACAAAAATTCAACACCGAAAAAAAAACAGTAGCCTTACATGACACACTATATCAGATGGATTTAATTGATATCTTCAGAGCATTTCACCCCAGCAACAGAATATACATTCTTTTCAAGTGCACATGGAAAATTTTCTAGGATCAACTGGGTAAGGACACAAAACAAGTCTCAATAATTTAAGAAGACTGAAATCATTATCAAGCATCTTCTCTGACCAAAACGGTATAAAACTAGAAATTAATCATACACACACAAACTGAGTAACACACAAAGACAAGGAGACTACATAACACATTACTAGATAATAAATTGGTTACCAAAGAGATAAAGAAAGAAATCAAAAGACCTTGAAACAAATGAAAATGAGAACACAACAAACACAAATCTATGGAATACAGCAATCACAGTGCTAAGAAGGAAATTCATAGCAGTACAGGCTTACCTCAAGAAATAACAATAATCTCAAATAAACAATCTATCTTTACCCTTAAAGGAACTTGAAAAAGAACAAAAAAAAGCCTAAAGTGAGTAGAAGAGAGACAGTAACGATAAGTGAAAAAACAAATGATACAGAGTTAAAAAAAAAAACAATACAAAGATCAATGAAACCAAGAGCTGGTTCTCTGAAAAGATAAAGACTGACAAACCTTTAACCAGATTCATCCAAAAAAAAAAAAAAAAGATGATGACGACCCTGGCTGGTGTGGCTAAATTGGTTGAACATCATCCCATGACTGAAAGGTTAAGCTGGATTCTGGCTCAGGGCATATACCTAGGTTGTGCGTTCAATACCTTGTCCTGGTGCATATGAACCCCGTTCCAGACACGTTAAGATCCCTGGGATGGGTGCCAATCCATGGTTGAAATGTGTGCAGGAGGCAGCCAATCAATGCATCATGCTTGCATCAATGTTTTTCTCTCTCTCCCTTCCTCTTTCCCTTCCTCTTTTTCTAAATGCAATGAAAAATAAGTGTTCTCTGGTAAGAATAAAAAAAAGAGAGAAAATAAAAGATGATCCAAATAAATAAAAGCAGAACTGAAAAAGGAGAATAACGGACAAAACAGAAATACAAAAGACTGTTAAGAAAATATTGCAAACTATATGTGTCAACCAATTGGATAATCTGGACAAAATGGATAAATTCCTAGAAACATACAATCTTCCAAAACTGATTTAGGAAGAATCAGAGAATCTGAATAGAAAGATCACAATTAGTAAAATTAAAGCAGTAATCAAAAACCTCCCAACAAATAAAGCCCTGGACTAAATAGCTTCACAGGTGAATTTTACCAAATATTCGAAGAATAACTAACACCAATCCTTCTCAAACCATTCCAAATAAATCAAGAGAGGGGAAGACTCCTAAACTCATCTTATGAGACCACCATTATCCTAATTCCAAAACCAGATAAAGATACAACAAAGAAAAGTAAATGTCAGTATTCCTGACACAAGATGCTAAAACCCTCAATAAAATATTAGTGAACCAGATGCAGCAAAACATTAGGAAGGTCATACACCAAGATCAAGTGGGATTTATTCTGGGGATGCAACATTGGTATAATGCCACAAATCCATAAATGTGATATACTACGTAAACAAAATGAAGGACAAAAACATGGTCCTATCAATAGAGTCAGAAAAAGCATTTGATAAAATTCAGCACCATTTATGATAAAAACTCTCAGCAAAGTGGGAATAGTGGGAACATACCTAATATAATAAAGGCCATATATAGACAAAACCACAGCCAACATCATACTCAATGGGCAAAAACTACAAGCAGTTTTCTTAAGATTGGGAAAAAGACAGGGATGCCCACTTTTGCCTCTTTTATTAAACATAGTACTGAAAGTCTAGCCAAAATAACAAGAGAAGAAGAAATAAAAAGCATTCAAATTGTAAAGGAAGAAGTACAATTGTCATTATTTGCAGATGACATGATAGTATATATAGAGAACCTGAAAGATTCCTCCAAAAAACTATCAGAACTGATAAATGAATTCAGTAAAGTAGGAGGATAAAAAAATAATATCCAGAAATCAGTTGCATTTATATCAATAATAAACTATCAAAAAGGGAAACTAAGAAAATAGTCCCATTTACAACTGCAGCAAAAACAGTAAAATACCTAGGAATAGCCTTGGCTGATGTGGTTCAGTGGATTGAGTTCCAGCCTGTGAACCAAAGGGCTGCTGGTTAGATTCCCAATCAGGGCACATGCCTGGATTGCAGGACAGATCCCCAGTAGGGGGACCACAAGAGGCAACCACTCACTGATGTTTCTCTCCTTCTCTTTCCTCCTTTTCCTTCTCTCTCTAAAAATAAATAAAATTAAATATTTAAAAAATCATTTTAAAAAAGAATAAAATACCTAGGAATAAATTTAACCAGGAATATAAAGACCTGTACTTGAAAATGTGTAAGAAACTAAAGAAGGAAATTGAAGAAGATACAAATAAGTGGAAGCATATACTGTGTTCATGTATAGGAAAAATTAACATCATTAAAATGTCCATACTACCCAAAGTAATCTATGGATTTAATATAATTCCTATTAAAAATCCAATGGCATATTTCACAGATCTAGAATATTTCAAAAATTTATGTAGAACCCCCAAAAATCATGAATAGCAACAGTAATCTTGGGAAAGAAGATAGAAAAAAGATAAAAGTTGGAGGAATCACGCCTAATATCAGAGTATACTACAAAACCACAGTAATGAAAATGGTTTGGTACTGGCATAAACGAAGACATGTAGATCAATGGAAAAGGGGCCTAAAAGAGCCCTGATAAAGAGGCCTGAAATCCATGACTTACTGTCAATTAATACTTTACCAAAGGAGGCAAAAACATATAATGAGGTAAAGACAGTCTAGTCAATGGATAGTTTTGGAAATGCTGAACAGGTACATACAAAAAAAAATTAAACCACGCTACCTTCTTACACCATAAACAAGAATAAACTCAAAATGGATTAAAGACTTAAATGTGAGACTCAAGGCCATAAAAATCTTAGAAGAGAATATAGGGAGTACAATTCTAAGACATTTCTTGTAGCAGTCTTTTTTTGTGACAGAGCCCCTTGGGCAAGGGAAACAAAAGAAAAAATAAATGAAATAAACAAAAGAAAAAAATAGGACTACTTCAAATTAAGAAGTTTTTACACAGCAAAGGAAACCATCAACAAAATGAAAAGACGATCCAATGAATGGGAGAACATGCTCACCAAGGATATGGATTAATATCTCAAAATTTTAAAGAACTTATTTAACTCAATGCCAAAAAAAACAAAGAATCCAATTTAAAACACAGACAAAGGACCTGAATAGATACTTCTCCGAGAGGACATTTAGATGGCCAACAGACATTTGAAAAGATGCCCAATGTCACTAATCATCAGAGAAATGCAAAATAAAACTACAAAGAGGTATCACCTCACACCTGTCAGAATGTCTATCATCAAAAAATCAAAAACAACAAACAAGTGTTTGTGAGGTTGTGGAGAAAAGGGAACCCTAGTGCATTGTTGGTGGGAATGCAGATTAGTACAGCCACTGTGGAAAGCAGTAAGTAGTTTTCTCAAAAAATTAAAAATGGAACTCTCTTATGACCTAGCAATTCTACTTTTGGGAATATATCCAAAGAAATCTGAAACACTAATTCAAAGGAATATATGCACCACTATGTTCACTGCAGTGTTATTTACAGTAGCCAAGATTTAGAAGCAGCCCAAGTGTCCATAAGTAGATAAAAAAACTATGGGATATTTACATAGTGCAATACTACTCTCCATTTTTTAAAAAATAAAAATTTACCTTTTGTGACAGCAAGGATGTACCTAGAGAGTATTATGCTAAGTGAAGTAAAACAATCTGAGGAAGACAGGTACCATATGATTTTACTTATATGTGGAATGCAATGAACAAAATAAAGTAAAGAGAGACTCACAGATGATTGAGAACAGAGTGACAACTGTCAGAAAGGATTGGGTTGGGGGCTGGTTGAGAAGGGTGAAGGGATGAAAGACAGAACAAACAGAAGAACTCATGGATACGGATAACAGTATAGTGATTGCCAGAGAGAAGGTGGGGGGTAAAGGAGGAGGTAGAAGAGGGTGAAGGTGGGATAAATGGTGTTGAAAGGAGACTTGCCTTGAGGTGGTAAACACAATACAATTTACAGATGATGTAATCCAGAACTGTATACCTGAAACTTATATAATTCTGTTAACCAATGTCACCCAAATAAATTCAATAAAAGGGCAGAGGACATGAAGAGACATTTCTCCGAAGAAGTCATACAGATGGCCAAAAGACATGTAAAGTTACTCAACATCAATAATTATCAGGAAAATGCAAGTCAAAATCACTTTGAGATGTCACCTCACACCTGTCAGAATGGCTATTATCAATCAGTCAAAAATTAACAAGCGTTGGGGAGCATGTGAAGAAAAGAGAACCCTGGAGTACTGTTGGTGTGATTGTAAATTGGTGTAGCCATTATGGAAAACAGTAGGGAGGTTCCACAAAGAATGAAAATAGAACTGCCAAATGATCTAGCAATTCTACTTCTGTGGTATTGATCCAAACAAAATGAAAACACTAATTCAAAAAGAGATATGCACTTCTATGTTCACTGCAATATTACATACTTATAATAGCCAACATATGGAAGCAATCTAGGTATTCATCAACAGAACAAAGGATAAGAATATATGGTATATATGTACAATGTAATGTTACTCAGCAATAAAATAGAATGAACTCTTAAAAAACAACAGAAACAAAGACAGCATCAGTATGAAATAACTAATCCAAGATCTTTGTTGCTATTCTTTTAAGACATTCTCTCTTCAGTACAATTCCGGAAACAGAGTGTAGCCATATTCTCAATAACCATTAAGGAATCTTTTTGGATTCAACTGAATATGCAGATTTACCGACAATCATAGTCTACCACAGGCACCAGTTTACTCAGAATGATATAGAACAAGCACAGATGCTTGCCAGTAGAGCAGTGTTACTGATTCCTCTTCTGCAGGAGTCCTTCCTTGCAGCAGCCCATGTAGTAGTTCACACAGCCATCTGGGAGTTTTCTTTCCAGGCCTCCTAGATGATGGCTTCCATACAAGATGAGACTCACAACAAGCAGGTGAGGGAGCTTTGTGACTTGGAGGCCTCATGCCCCACCTGGAGTCAACATTTCTTGCAACAACTCTATAGGCACAGCTTCCAGGATTCCTTAAAGCACAGCTGGCAAACATAAGGCCCGCGAGTCAATCCGGGTCTCCACCTTGTTTTATCTGGTCCGGCACCTTGTTTTATCCAGTCCGGCACCTTGTTTCTACCCAGAGGCAGCACCAAGCTCTCGCTTAACAGTTAAGGAGCAGTTACATTTATACAGCCCTAAAATTACATTTGGTACTTTGAAGGCAACTGTGAGGCTGATGTGGCCCCTGGTGAAAATGAGTTTGACACTGCTGCCTCAAAGGGACATATTCATTTATAACAGTCACTACATTCAGAGAAATCCAAAGATATGGCTTCCTGACAGATACTTATAGTGCTATATCAGTACACACAAAGTTTATTAGGGGTAATTTTTACCACAAGCAACGTTACCTGGTGACACAGCTGATACACTACCCTTATCAGATCACTAAGAAAGCAGACTAGAGAGTTAATAGAAGGTCAAACTCCCTTGTTGAAGGAGAACAGGTTCTGTTAAACCTTTGCCAATACAAGGCAAGGAGCTTTTCCACAGCATGGGTGAGAAAGAGTAAGAACCATCACTCAGTTACCATGAGATTTTAAAGGCCAGCTCTGGAGGTCAGAGGGGGGAGCTGGAAGAAGGGGATAGTGTAAAAGAAAGGAAGTGAATAAAATTATTTTGTAACCTGAGCTGCATCCTCTTTCTTTTCAATTCCAGTTAACAGTTGAATAAAAATAGAATCTAATTTTAATGTTTGTATTTTGTAGGCATGTCAAGAGAGTGACATTTTAAACTATATTTACATAAGTAACAAGTCATCTGGAATGAATCTATAGAATAAAGACTCATCTCTTAAGTGTTGGAGGTTTCAGCACTTAAGAAATATTTATGTCTTGGCAAGAGAAATAAGATGTTACTGAATTCTTGAATTTTTTTAAAAATCTTGATCTATGTCTAATGATAATGTATAAAGATGATCAAATATAACAAAAATACCTAACAATTACTGAGTGGCTCTTAACTGAAGTTCAAAATACTTCTTTGATGAGATACAATTAAAGCTCATGAACATTTCCATGTCTAGCATAGTGTCTGGTTCACTGTGAGTGCTTAATAAATGTACTGAATGAATGAATATTCATCGTATACCTTTTACAAACTGTATTTACATAAGTAACAAGTCATCTGGAATGAATCTATAGAATAGAGATTCTTATCTTAAGTCTTGGAGGGTTTGGCACTTAAGAAATATTTATTTATGTCTTGGCAAGTGAAAGAAGATGTTACTGAATTCTTGAAGGTTTTTGTTTAGTTTTGTTTTGATTTTGTTCTATGTCTAATGATAATGCTTAAAAATCAAATATAACAAAAATACCTAACAATTACTGAGTGGCTCTTAACTGAAATCCAAAATACTTCTTTGATGAAATACAATTAAAGCTCACAAACATTTCAATGTTTAGCATAGTGTCTGGTTCAAAGTGAGTGCTTAATAAATGTACTGAATGAATGAATGTTCTTCATATACCTTTTACATTCTGTTTTCGCAGTTATTGTGAATGGAGTCTAAACTTCTATCCACATTAACTACTGTTTCTTACCATTAACCAGAATAGGTATAGCTGTTCTTAAACCTATATGCAGTTACACAGATACTTATTGAGCACCTCTGTATGCCACAATCCATACTAGGCCCTAGGAACACCATCTTTGTTCTTTGGGCATTTCCAGATAATTCTAATATGAGAGAGAGTACAAAATTAGATAGTACCATTAGTGCACTGAAGGGCAAAAGAAGTCTGATAGAAGGTCTAAACCAAATGTTAATTGATAAATAAGAATGAAACAAAATAGACAAGTGAAATTCACTCTCCATTGAAGGCATAGCTTAAATAAAGATCTGAAGTTGAGAAAACATATATGTTGGTAGGACTAAAATAAAGTATTGCTAAAAGCAATACTAAATACTAAAGGTAGTGTGAGATGAGGCTTCATCATGAGATGAGCATAAAATATTTACCCATTAATATATAACATTTAAAATTAGTAATGTCTATAAATCTACCCAATAAAAATAATGCCACAAAAGTCTCTTGGCCCCTCCCTACCCCAAAGCTTTAACAACAGCATTTACTTAATTCTGGAACATACAAACTACAGATATGTTTTATTAATCACACACCAGTTAAATACCAAATTCATTTTTTTTAGGGTTGCTTCCTATATATTCCAGGCAATGGTAATTAATAATCTTCCTACTTTCAGGAAAACTCACACAGGCTCAGAGTCACACTGTTTTTTACTGAAAAGTATTTAATACACAGTATTCAAATTTAGCATTTTATTTTGTGATATTCCTATTCCCTAATCCCCACATTATCTGTCATCTCTGGTTTAACTAACAGGCAGTTAACTTTTACATATTCAACTCTGAAGAAATTCAGATTTTATTACATTCTACTGTGATATTTGTATTATTAATCTTCTTTCTGAGATTGTTTTTTCCTACATGTTTTACTGAATGATGATTTCAAATACTCATGACACTGCTTCTGAGTTATTACTTTTTAAGAAAACAGTCTGGCTTCAACCATGGGACAGAGAATGCCCCTGGGCTAGGAAAACAAAACCTCACAAACTCACAAGTTTGCTGTTCTCAACTGATAGCTAGAACCTCTGGTTCACACATCCTACTGGTCCAGCTCTCTGCAATCTTGAAGCTATTCTCTCTCAGCCTGCTCCCTCTCCTACCTTAACAACGCTGGGAAGCACCAGACTATCTGAAGACAAGAAACCCTTATCACAAGAGCCTACTTATATGGCTGGAAAGAGACCTGCTAGTACTTCTTGGTGCATGTTCCAGAAAAGAGTAAAGAGGTTTTACCCTTCCTCTATTCCTGATTTGAGCAGGTGGGGCTTATATGTGTAAAAGCTGGGTATGAAGTTGGGAGCTATCTAACCCCAAACCTTCCTTTTGTAAAGTAGGGATGCCTAAATTCATTTTCGCTGCTATTGGCAGTGCAACTGCATCTGTCAGACTTCAAAGCAGTGACTGCCTCCTGGACTGAAAGGCCTGAAGAAGGTAAGAAAAGCAGGAACCACGAATTTAGCTATCGAGAAGTGAAACCTAGTAAGTGAGCCCCTGTACACACAAGGCCGTGTCATCCAAAATAGGCACTAGCACAGGAGTCAGCAAACTAAGCCTATCATCTGTTTCTGTAATAAAAAAACAAAAGGTGTAATGGAACACAGGCATGTCCATTCACTTATGTATTGTCAGTGGCTGGTGTGTTGCTACAAAAGCAAAGCTGAATCTGGCTTGTAAAGCATAAAAGGTCTTGACCCTTTATAGAAAACTTGTGCTGACCCCTCCATCATGGTAACACAATCTACAGAGCATCCTAAGGATCCCTAACTTCCATCCTTTACATTTGCTTTACTTCCATTCCTCAGGTAAATTAAAACCTGGATGTTTTTCAAAGGAAAGATTTATACTAAAATGGAGTAAAAAAATGTATAAAGGGCCTATAGTTTCAATAAAAACACAAATTCAAAACACTTGAAGAATAACAAATTCAGTAGATATCAAAGCAACATTGGTGCTCAATCCATTCATAATCGCTAAAACATTCTAATAGTATGTACCTCAGATTTCTTTAAAAACACATATGTGGTTTTTCTCCTTGTTAGTGATCAGAGTAATTATTTTCAAAAGTTTCTTCAGTGTACTGGAACAAATAAAAGCTAAGTGAACAGCTTCTCAAACTGGGTCACAGATCCCAAATATGCAAATATGTTCCAGAAATACTCGTGTTCTCCCAATTTGTAATTTTTTGATTGTTCTTTATTTTGTTAATATGGAGCTGTAGTTATAGCTATGTAACAGATATAAGAACTGAGTTCATACCTTGTTTATACTGATATATATTTAAGAAATCTTCTAGAAAAGTCTGTAATATTTGTTTAGAGTTGTATATGTAATAATAAAATTTGAAAAATTCTTATCAGATTATGTCAGTGGAGGAAAGAAAACATACATCCCAAAATCCTAACAACATAATTAAAACTCAGGAGTGATTTTGTGATTCAAATCTCATTATTTATTTAAAAATCCCTAAGCCAACATTCTTCAAACTAGATAATTCACTTGCCTGTAACATCAATCATACATCTTAAAAAAGAAAACATTGCTTACATAAATTAAACCAAAAAAGTTTAACAAAAGTTTATATATTACTCTGAGCTCACAGAATATACAGACTTAAATATTTAAATTACTAAATACAGCATAAAATATGTTTTGAAAGCATGTTAAAGGATTCATACCTTTTATGATGTTTAAACTCCAAAGAATAGAGTTTAGAAAGTTTACAATATTTGAAAGAAGACTGCTTTAAGAACAGGAACCATAGATTTTATTACATCTTTTCATCACAAGGTTAATGCCAACAGAGAAAGAATTTATAGAACAATTTTATGATGATTCTTATTTCAATCTAATATACAAACTGGAAAATTTTCAGCCAATGTGACAAAATGTTAATATTTGTACTATATAATACTCTTACATATTCATAAATAAAAAATTAATTCTTCAACTAATGAAAAAACAAAGCAAATATCAGGAATACTAAAACCAAAGGAAGAATCAAACATAATAAATACATGAGAAATATTTAATATCATAAGGACACAGAAAGATAAAAGTTAAAAATTTTAAAGAGGAAAATACCCAAAGACTTTCAATGTTACACTAAGACATTCTGATATTCTGTTGGCTGGGAATATGAAAATCAGTTTCATCTTTCTTAAGAAGTAAAATGGCAATATGAATTAATAGCTTTAAAATCTTCATAGACCTTGATTCAGCATTTTATTTTCAAGAATTCTAGTCCCTAAAAATTGAGATGTTAAAAAAGTCTTATGTAAAATAGTAATCACTACTGTGGTAGAGCAAAGAAATATTAGCAACAATCTGAGGTATAACATTAAGGAAATGGCTAAGCGAATTGTAGTATATACATACAAAGAATGTTTTGAACACTATGGAAATATATTTATGATAGCCTAGATTTCCCCTTTCATCTGAGTAAGAAACACCAGATGCACAATATCTCAAATATGAAGGGGGAAAGGATAGAGAAATGACAAAGAAACATGACTAAGTCTTAACAGCAGTTTTGTTTAATTTTATATACTACTGAGATTTACCAGTATAAGCATTAAGCAGACTCAAAAACTGAAAAGAGAAACAGAAAAAGAAAAAAAAATTACCCACAGTGCCATTGATCATTTAAATACCATTACAAGCTACTTATTATTGTAATAATCTTATAATTACAGATTAGTCAGACAGCATCTGTAATAAGAAAGGAGGGTTATTTGTTATAAAAGGAGAACATTTTGTGAAGGACTGATGTTTTAAACAGAAATTCTACAGGACTGTAAATATGTTCAAAATGAAAAAAGTAGAAATCATTTATATTGATATTTGACTTATAAAAAAATTGATTCTCACCCAAGGCCACTTTCTTTTAGAGAGGAAGGGAGAGAGAGAAACATCTATGGGACGAGAAACACAGATCAGTCGCCTCCCATAGGCACCCAGATGGGGGATGGTACATGCCCCAACCCAGGATAGACCCTGCAACCCAGGCATGTGCTCCGACTGGGGATGGAACCCACAATCCTTTACGGATGGAATGATACCCCAATCAACTGGGCCATACCAGCCAAGGCATTTATATTTTAAACACCTTAACAAAATTAAACCGCAAAACTTTTTCAAAAATGGAGTCATCCAGAGATCAGGAAACTTTTACAATGGGGAAGAAAATGTGTAAAACACATACAAACAAAAGGTGTAAAACACAAAAAAGGTACAAAACACAAAAAATAAAAAGAGCATCAGAAATTAGTCTTATAAACCTTTTTATGATCTTGGTGGAAAAATGTAAAAGCCTCTGTGGTTAGCTCACGAACATAGATTAAAATGGCAAGGTGACAGGACAAACAGTAGAACCAGACAGAAGTCCATTAATGGTACTCAAAAAGGTGCCTCTGATTTGACTGAGATAGTATCATCTATCAGAAATATCAAAAATATACTTATAGAACAAATAATCATACACTTTCAGTCATTGTAAGAAAACGATACAGAGGTCATTTTTTTTTCAAGTTCCTCTGTGAAGTTTGTTTAACACTCTAACGAAATTCTGGGCATTATTAAGAAAGATACTAACAATAAAATAAATACTTCTTCCCTCATAAAATTTCAAGGAATTTTGAAAAAGTTGGGAGTATGACAGACCTCAGTGAGGTCCTAAAATAATCAGTTTACAAATGCATGCAATATAAAAGCGGACTTGTACAATTAATTCTCGCTACTGAGTAAAGAATACATAAGGTGAAAATGATCAAGTACAGGCACCATAAGACTGAATGACAAAAACTGGTATTGTACAACCCGTATAATAACAGATTTATGAAGTGTGCCTCTCCAGTGGGACATTCTTAAGGCATCCGTCCATGCCTTTGAGGCCTCCAAACAACTGAAAGCATCTCACCAGTCACCAAGAACCAAGATTCCTTCTAGCTCTGTGCTAGATAATCTTTTAAAGAACTGGATGAATTTCCTTTGGCTATTTATTAATTGAAAAATAACTATTTAAATCCAGACTATTAAAAACCTTTTAATTATACTAGTATGTTTTTATAGTTTACAATATTGATTAAGTTTCTACCAGCCTATGTATTAAGATAAAACTGCTTTACTGCATTCAAACGTAAAAGTATAGTGATAAAACCCTGGCTGGTGTGGCTCAGTGGATTGAGTGCCAGCATGTGAACAAAAGGGTTGCTGGGTTCAATTCCCAGTCTAGGACACATGTCTGGGGTTGCGGGCCAGGTTCCCAGTAGAGGGGGTGCAAGAGGAACTGCACATTAATGTTTCTCTCCCTCTCTTTCTTCCTCCCTTCCTCTCTCTAAAAATAAATAAACTCTTAAAAAAAAAAAAGTATAGTGATAGATGTAATGTAGAACATGGTGACTACAGCTGATCAGCTGATAACACTATTTTATTGTTGATATTTGCTAAGAGGATAGAACTTAAATGTTGAAAGAAAGAAATACAAAGAAAGAAAGAAAGAAAGGAAAAAGAAAGAAAGGAAGGAAGGAAGGAAGGAAGGAAGAAAGGAAAGAAAAAAGGAAAGAAGGAAAGAAAGAAAGAAAGGGTAAATAATACGAGGTGAGAAATACATTAGCTCAATGGAGGAAACTCACAATGTATATCAAATCATTATATTGTATATTTTAAATATCTTACAATTTTGTCAATTATACATCAATAAAGCTGAAAAAATGCACAGCGATGACACTGGTAGATGAGTTGATTTCTGGGCACTCCACTACTAAATGTGTAAATGCTGCAGCTTACTACATATAAGGAACACAAAGAGTAAACTATACTCTTCTTCAAGTGTCCAATCCAGCTTTAATGTGTGTACAAATATTTTTACATTAAAAAAGTCACTGACAACTCTTAAGTTAAATATGCATTTATAAATGGTGCTAAAATGAATACATGCACACTACACAAATAGATACATAGCTTTTTATACAAGCAAATAATATCACAATGAAGGACCTATAGGAAGTTCTTGCCAGGGTTCTTCATCCAGAAGTCTTCCTTCTGTTATGTCTATAACATTAGCAACATTACAAAGGTAGACATACATGAGACTATATATTGTAAAAACATATATAAAAATTTTCTATTTACTCATCCATCCATCAATCGATTCATCAATTGATCCATCCATTTATCCAACATACTTCATGAAACACTTTTATTGTGTTCCAATGACTTTAAATTTAAAGACTGAAATAGCCAAAAGTTCTGACCAAGCTCATGAGAGGCCACAGTGTACTTCTGGAAATCCATGTTTAATACACACATACAAAAAAAAAATGCATCCTGGCAGTAAGTTTGTAAACTAATAATTGAAGCATATTTTTGTCTACCATGCATTCTTTGAGTAATTCTTTCAAAGTCAAGACAGAAATAGCCCTGACTGGTGTGGCTCAGTGGATTGAGTGCTGGCCTGTGAATCACAGGGTAGCTGGTTCAATTCCTAGTCACGGCACATGCCTGGGTTGTGGGCCAGGTCTCCAGTTTGGGGTGTATGAGAGGCAACCACACATTCATGTTTCTCTCCCTCTCTTTCTCCCTTCCCATCTCTCTAAAAATAAATAAAATCTTAAGACAAATAAACTCAGACAGAAATAATGAAATATACTTGCAGAAAAAACATCAAGAACAATGTCTATCCAATACAGAAGTCAGAGATAAATGAAAAAGTATATGGGAAGCCAGATTCAAACTTTATAATTATACTCTGCTCATTTTTAACAAAGTGATTAAACTAAAGAAAATGACAGTGGGGAACATTTACTAGTAAGTACCTCTGGAAACCTGTTCTTTTTAAGCATTTGCAATGAAAATAAAATAAGAGCAATACAGAAAATAAAATTCATATACAGGGTCTGGCACAAATAATGCCCTTTTTATTACATAAAATCTTTTATTACAAAATCATAAGCATATAATTCTGTAACAAACAATATCACATTCAAGCATACCATATGGTATTTTAGGTGAAATGTTCAAATTGCTGTCCATCTCATGCAAGACGTTCACATACCATACCAACCACATTCAATGGTGTTACTTCTGCTAGACCCTGTATTAGAACATGTTAAGCCATTCATGGTTCAATGACCTCACAAAAATACTACTAAAGCTCTACAGAACAAAACTTACAAACTTAGAAGTAGAGGTTAGATGGGATTGAACTCTGACTTGTCTCACTTGGTGGCTAAGGCACACTGAACAATTAAATTTAGCATCTCAGTCTTGGCTTCACTACTGGGAAAATATAGACACTACCTAATTTGTAGGGTATCTGTGAGTATACAAGAAATAGTGTCAGGAAAACAGTTCATGGCATTATTAAATGATACATCAGAGTTCAATGCTACATTAATATAATAATACATATTATACTGAAAAATCTAAAAGAAATGTTGACCCAACCTCAGTGGTAAAGGGTGGGAACGTGAGTTACTCCTATTTCCTTTAAAACAGCACTCTAAGAACAATATGCATCATGGACTTTAAAGGATTTAAAAGTACAGGATGAAGATCACCTTCATTGATATAACATCTTTGGGAATAAACTATGAATCATATTGAAGATTTTAATGTCTGTTCTTTATGATTAATGAATCTGATCCAGATTTACAATACTGCTTACTTCATGGCCCAGGAAACAAAACAAATTAAAACAATAAAATAAATTATGAATATAAAGCAACAATAACTCAATAATTGAGATTTTAGAATCTAATTTTTTTAAAGTATGGGAATAATTTTGTAGACAGTCTCTTCACACTGCTGCTAATATATGGAATCTAAGATTCAAGGGGAGAAAACAAATTAATGACAATACTGCAAATGCATGTGTCTAGAATTACAGCCCTAAAGCACCCTGGACATATTTTTAGCATACTGAATTTAACATTGGAAAAATGGATCCCACTAGTACAGTATGGGATTCTAAGAATTAAAATCCTTCTACTAAGTAAGTAATGAGGTCTTCATACTGTTTACATCCATGCCCACAATGCCTTTAAATGTAGAAATCAGTAAGAGAAAAAAAGATATTCTTACAGGCTTGTAAGATAAAAACAAACAAAACACTTTTAAAGAACTCTTAAGTCATAGAAGAAATCACAACAGAATCAGAAAATATTTACCAGAAAACAATAACAAAAACACTACATATAAAAACTTCTGGGATATAGCTAAAGTAGTACTTAGTGGATATTTAATGGCCTTAAATGCTTGCATTAAAGAGCTAAGAAACTAAAAATTAATAAAAAAGTACCCTTAATGTTTAAAAAGTCAGAATATATAATTAATGAAGCAATATAAAAAGTGGAAAAATAATATAATTATAGAAATAAATTAAATAGGAAGCATACTGTAGAAGTATCAGTACTACCAAAGGTAGGACTTCAAAAAGATGAGAAAAATTGATAGTGCCATTATACATTAATCAAAAAAATAAGAAGCATAAATAAAAAAGTTATAAAAATTCAATATAATAAATAATATATATTAAAGAGAAAAGATTAGAAAGGTTATACCAATGGAAAAATATAGATGATATAGATGAATCCCTAGAAAAATCCAATGCATTATATAAAGAATTAATTGAGACCCTAAATATTCTTTAACTCCTAAAGAAATTATATCAAAAGTTGAAAACCTCAGAAGAAAACATGGCTTTGATGGGTTACAAGTAAATTTCACTATACATTAAAGAAACAAAATTCTGGTTTTACAAAAACACTTGCAGGGAATTGAAAAAAAAAAGGAAACTCATCAACTATTTTTACAAAAACAATAACAGAACAGTTTCTCTTCATAAAAAAAGATGCAAAATGCCCAAACCATTTAAAAATCTAATGCAGTGTCATAAAAGAAGATACCACAACATGATTAAGTTTGTTAAATTTATAAAATTGCATAAATGAAATTTAATGTTTGCATTTACACAGTGATTTTGAACCTTTTCCATCTCGTGACACAGAAAAATTACTAAAATTCTGCAGTACACTAGGACTTCTAGTCAAGATGGGGACATAGGTAAACACGGCCCACCTCCTCACCCAACCACATCAAAATTACAGCTAAACTACAGAGCACCCATCACTCAGAACTGTCAGAAATCAGAGTGAATAGAAGTCCAACAACTATGGAATTAAAGAAATCACATCCATCCAGACTAGTAGCAGGGTGGAGACAGGGAGACATGGATGTGGAACAGGCTGGTCCCATACCTACTTGCCCTGGACAAAAATTTGGGAAGGTTATCTCAGAAGCAAGGGGTCCCAGCCCCACACAAGGGTTCCTGGTCCAGGGTTCCAGTGCTAGGATGGTAATTCCTTATAACTTCTGGCTGTAAAGGTAAGCAGGGAATGAGGTGGTAGAAGAAACTGCTGGATCTCCATACATCTTGCTAAGTGGCCCCTGGCCTGACACTAGCTGTAGCCAGGATAGATCACAGCTTGACTTTGCCTGGAAACCTCCAAGACCAGCACAAGTAGTAGCCATATGAAGATTGCTTTATAGTTCATGCTGGGTGGCCCTGAGCAGAACACAGGTAGGGGCTGAACTTGGCCTGCACTAGGTGGGAAACCCCAGGGCCAGTGCACCCAGTGGACTGCTAGAGACAACTTCGAAGCACCACCACTCTGCCCCTGCATAGCTGGTCCTCCATGGAGGGTGGAGGTTGGTGATCAGTGGTCACAGCCAGCCCTTGCAATTGACTGGCCTAGGTAAATCTCTCCCATTGATCTGCCAACAACAGTTAAGGCTCAACTACAAGTGGAGGGTATACTCAGCCCACACAGAGGGTGCACCATAAGTACCCAGCTTCAGTGATAGGGGAGGCTGTGCCACTGTTATACTAAAGGACACCTACTACATTAAGCCACACTACCAAGACAGGATGTCATAGCAGCTCTACCTAATACATAGAAACAAACACAGGGAGGCTGCCAAAATGAGCAAAGAAACATGACACAAATGAAAGAATAGACAATAGATCAACACCACAAAAAAAGAACTAAACAAATGGGAGATAAGCAATTTATTGTTTGCAGAGTTCAAAACACTGGTCATAAGGATGCTCAAATAACATAGTGAAGACCTCAACAACATAAAAAGCATCCAGTCAGAAAAGAAGGATACACTAATTGAAATAAATAACAATGTACATGGAATCAACAGTAGCGTGGATGAAGCCAATGGCAACAAATACATATCTATCAACAATTCAATCTAAATAACATACTAAGCAAACAAGAAAAACAGAGAATCATGGATATGGAGTACTTAATGGTTGTTAGATGGGAGTGGGGTTTGGTGGAATGGATGAATAGGTGAGGGGATTGAGAAGTACATATCGGTGGTCAGAGAACAGCCATGGAAATGCAAAGTACAGTACTGGAAATTGAGTAGCTAAAGAACTTATATGTATGACCCATGGTCATGGACTAAGGGATGTGTGTGGGGATTGCCTGCGGGAGGGAAGGGTGTGCTGGATGGAGGGATACAAAAGAGGAAAAATTGGGAGAGCTGTAACAGCATAATCAATAAAATAAAATTTAAAAAACAAAATTCTGCTGCACACCAAAAATATATTTTTTGCTGATCTGGTTAAAAAAATACGTATAATTTTGATTTATTTACCCTGGATGGCTATAGTTTTGTTGGCTGTTGTCATTTATTTAATCTAACAATCTAAGGGAAAAGCGGTTAGTGCCCCTGAATAAATATTCAAATACTGCATGTTCCAAAAATTCTCGCATCACACCAATTGAAAGCTGCTACATTAACACATTAAAAAAGAAAAATCACATGATTATCTCAATAAAGACATTTAATGTAACTCAGTATTTGTGTGTGATGGTAAGTTTCAATACTAGGAACAGAAGAGGATGTTAAAAATTGAATAAAAGGCATCCACAATAAGAAATGTCATCTTAAAGGTGTCATCTTAAAGGAAAGTATTTTTTTAGATCTGCAATATTACAAGGATGTCCATTATCATGAGCAATCAAGATTCTACCTCCCATATAAAGGCAAAGAAAAGAAAATAGTAGGTATAAGGTTTAAAAAGGAGGAAACAAAAATCTTATTTGTTCAGAGTCACTGTATTTTAAAAACTCATGAGTTTATACAAATACATTATTAGAATGATAAAGAGTGTTTAGTGAGCTCTTTGTATAAATAACAAGTGTACAAAAGATAAATGTGTTTCTGTACAAAAATACTGGTAAGGTAGTTTATTTTTTAATGCACATAAGTATATATTTTTTGTTGTTGTTTAATCAATTATAGTCACCCAGTTAATACTCATGGGTAATGTATTTTAAAGCACCAAAACTACACAGAAAAAAATACATAGGGAAAATTTTAAAACTTTGTCAGACATTAACAAAAAAAATATCTTTGTGATATTAAAGGGTAAATATAAGAAGCATCCAAGTCTTAGACAGTGAGACTCATTATGAATATGAGGTCAGTTGTAATCAAAATCACCATGAGGTTTCTTACAGATTATGACAAACTGGTAATGAACTACATGACAAGACTTATGCTACTGGCCATCAAGATTTATTTTAAAGATGTAGCAATTAAAACAAAGGTTTGGCCAATGGAATTGACTAATGGAGCACAATATTGAGTCCAGAAGCTGACCTATACATATAGTAAAATATAATTTAAAATCAATTGGGCACTGAAAGTCAATGGTAAAGGAGAACCTATTCATCAAACAATACTGGGAATTTTAACCACAAAGGAAAAAATATACTTAGATCCTTATCAAAAACGCTACACATAAATCAAATTCAGGTGCAAATACGTTTAACACTTAAGTATAAAATACAAAATTTTAAAACTTACAAAGTAGTTATAAATTTCCATTTACTAAACGTGACACAAAAAGAAATAAGAACTTTTATTTATCAAAGCATCATAAAAACAAATTAGAAACTAGAAGATATTTGTAACAAACATAACCAATAGAGGATCAATACCCAGACTCAAAAATAATTTCTAAGATATCACAATGGAATGGAATGTTTATATATATATATATATATATATATATACACACATATGTATATGTGTTTAATATATACAGCATATATATGAAAATATACTTAAACTCTTTAGTAATTTGGAAAGTGCAAATTAAAATTATAAGGTGCCATTTCACACCTATCAGATGGCAAAATTTTAAAAGAAAAGAAAAAAGAAAAGAAAGGAAAGAAAAAAAAAAAGAAAAGGAGTTGGTAGGGGAAACACCAAGAGTCAGAAAACAGTACAGCAATGGAAACTCTTATACTCTTATGGAGTAAGTATACATTAATGCAACGATTTTGGAAAATAGATTGAATTTATCTTATAAAGATTAATACATTCATGGATTGTGATCCTGCAACTTTATACCTTAGAGTAAGTAGTGCTTATCTTACTGTGTACTGTAAACAACCAGTTGTATTTTTCAATTTACAATCTGTCACAAATCTACACTAATATAAAATATAATTAACACAGACTTCCAGCAAAGATGGAGGCGTAGGTAGATACACTTTGCCTCCATGAACAACCAAAAGGCCAACAACAAATTTAAAAACAGAAAATAACTAAAACTGCCAGAAAATCAAACTGTTTATAAGGCTAACAATCAAGGAGTTAAACATTCATCCAGACCTGTAGGAGGGATAAAGATGGGCAGCCGGGCAGAGAGGAGTCATGGCAAACCTCGGCTAGAGGACCTGGCAAGGTGGGGGCTGGCAGAGTGGCCAGTCTCACATTTGCGTGTGGACAAACCAGAAGGAATAACTAGGGACCAAAATAGACACAACCCGGGGCTCCAGTGTGGGGAAATAAAGCATCAAAACATGTAGCTGCAAAAATCTGTAGAGGTTGCAATGGTGGTAGAAGCTCGCACCCTCACAGGAGTTTGCTGAAGAGATCCACAGGGTCCTAGAACTCAAAACAAAACCACTCCCTCCTCCTACCCTCCAGGAATCAGTACCAGAGGGGCTAAATTTGCTTCAGGGTTGTGGAGGAAGTGACTGAAAGCTAGCCAAGAGCCTACCAAGCAGCATTGTTCCCTCTCAGACCTTTCTCCTACATACAGTGCCACAACACAGTGAGGCAGGTGGCCTTGTCCTGGTGAGTACCTAAGGCTCCATCCCTTACTATGTAAAAGGTACGCAAAGACAGAAAATATGGCCCAAATGAAAGAACAGATCAAAGCTCCAGAAAAATACACCTAAGCAATGAAGAGATAGCCAACCTATCAGATGCAGAGTTCAAAACACTTGTAATCAGGATGCTCACAGAAATGGTTGAGTATAGTCACAAAATAGAGGGATACCTAAAGGCTATGAAAAGTGAAATAAAGGAAAATGTACAGGGAACCAACAGTGACAGGAAGGAAAGTGGGATTCAAATTGACAGTTGGACCAGAAGGACAAAATAGAATGAACAGAACAAAACAGAATGAAGAAATAAGAATTCAAAAAAATGAGGAGAGGTTTAGAAATCTCCAGGAGAACTTTAAACATTCCAAAATCCGAATTATAGGGAGCTAGAAGGAGATGAGGATGAGCAACAAATTGAAAACTTATTTGAAAACAAACTGAAGGAGAACTTCCCTAATCTGGCAAAAGAAATAGACTTTCAGGAGGTCCAGGAAACTCAGCCAGTCCCAAAAAAGTTGGACCCAAGGAGGAACCCACCAAGGCACATCATAATTACCTTAGCCAAGATTAAAGATAAGGAGAGAATCTTAAAAGCATCAAGAGAAAAGGAGACAGCTACAAAGGACTTCCAGTTAGACTATCAGCTGATTTCTCAAAAGAAACCTTGCAGGCAAGAAGGGACTGGAAAGGAGTATTCCAAGTCATGAAAGGCAAGGACCTACATCCCAGATTGCTCTATCCCACAAAGCTATCATTTAGAACGGAAGAGCAGATAAAGTGCTTCCCAGATAAGGTCAAGTTAAAGGACTTCATCACCACCAAGCCGGTATTATATGAAGTGTTACAGGGAGTTACCATTTAGTCCTTTTGAAGAAAAAAAAAAAAAAGATAAAAGATACGAACAGTAAAATGACAACAAATTTACAACTATCAACAACTGAACCTAAATAAACAAAAAGATAAATGAACTAAGCAAACAACTAGAATAGGAACAGAATTACAGAAATGGAGATCACATGGAGGGTTATCAATGGGGAGGTGGAGAGGGGTGAATGGGGGAAAGATACAGGGAATAAGAAGCATAAATGGTAGGTACAAAACAGGCAGGGATGTTAAAAATTGTATGGGTAAAGGAGAAGCCAAAGAACTTTTATGTATGGCCCATGGACATGAACTAAGGTGGGGGTATGATGGTGGTATGGGGGTGCAGGGTGGAGAGGAATAAAGGGGTAGGAAAAAATGGGACAACTGTAACAGCATAATCAATAAAATATTTAAAAAAGAAAAAGTATGTAATTAACATGAATTACTAGACAATAGTGTACGTGCTTGGCTGTTGCACCTATGAACATTTCTAAATATTTTCAACTTTTACACTTATTTTAGCACAGACCAGGGATAGTGTAAACATCAGTACTAGTCCACGGACAACGTTTTAAATAGCACTGTGTAACAGCAGTCCATTTTAAGAGAGTTTTCTATAACGATAGAAATGCTGTATATCTGGGCTTGAAAGATTGAAACCAAGTGTATTTATTTTCTGATCTCAACGACATGAAATTAGAAACTATTGGAAGAAAATTTGAAAAATTCACAAATACATGGACATTAAAAACCAGACTTCTAAAATTCACAAATACATGGACATTAAAAACCAGACTTCTAAACATGTCAAAAAAGAAATCACAAGAAAAATTAGAAAATACTTTAAGACAAATGAAAATGAAAACACAACACACAAAAACTTACAGTATACAATGAAAACAATGTTAGAATAGAAACATCTCAAATCAATACCATAATCATCCACCTTAATAAACTAGAAAAAGAATAAACTAAACCCAAAGCAAGAAGATAGAGCAGAGATAAAAAGGGAAAAGAAAAATCAACAACACCAAAAGGTGACTGTCTAAAACAAAATTAACAAATCTTTAGCTATTAAAAAAGGGAGAACAGCTACTGAAATCAGAAATAAAAAACAAAGATATTACTACTGATTTTATATAAAGAGAAATGATCATAAAGCAATACAGTGAATAATTGTATGCCAATCTATTAGATAGCAAAGATGACATGAATAAATTCCTAGAAACAAATACACTGCCAAAACTGACTAAAGAAATAGAAAATCTAAATATACCTATAACAAATAAAAGGATAAAATCAATAATAAAATTGTCTAAATATAATGGTCTAGGATCAGATGGCTTCACTGGTGAATTCTACCAAATGTTTAAAAAAGAACACCAATTTCTCTTAAGCTCTTCCAAGAAACAGAAGAGGAAAGAACAATCCATAACTCATTTCTGAGACCATTATACCCTGACACCAAAATATATAAAAAAATTATAGGCCAATATATCTTATGAATATGAATGCAACAACCATCATCAAAATATTAGAAAATCAAATTGAGCATTTAAATGGGTTACACATGACAGCCAGTAGGATTTAACATAGGAATGCATGATTTAAAAATAAATCAGTGAAATACATCATAGTAATAGAACAAAGAAAAAACCATAATATCAACAGATACAAAAAAAAATGATGAAGCAGTATCACAATAAATGTTAAAAGGTCTTCTAGAAGAAGAGGAAAAAAGAAGGAAGAAGAAGAAAGAAAGGAGAAAGAAGAAGAAGGACACAGTGAAAAGAATAAATGTAAATAAATATGTACCTATCAATAATCACTTTACATGTAAATGGCAGAAATGCTCCACTAAAAAGATAAAGGGTAGCCCTGGCTGGTGTGGCTTGATGGATTGAGCACAGGCCTGTGAACCAGAGGGTCACTGGTTCGATTCCCAGTCAGGGTACATGCCTGGGCTGCAGGCCAGGTCCCCAGTAGGGGATGCATGAGAGGCAACCATGCACTGATGTTTCCCTCCCCCTCTTTTACCCTCCCTTCCCCTCTGTTTCAAAGTAAATAAATAAAAAATCTTAAAAAAAAGATAAAGGGTAGCTGAATAAATAAGAATACAAGATCCACATATATACTGTCTACAAAAGACCCACCTCAGAACAAAAGACATACACAGATTAAAAATAAAAATATGGAAAAACATTTCATGTAAATTGCAATTTAAAAAAGACTGGTATAGCAATATTCGTATCTGAGAAAAAGAGATTTTAAAACAAAGGGTATAATAAGGACAAAGAACAAGTGTATAATGATAAAAGGGGCAATCCAACAAGAGGATATAACCCTTGTACACATTTATGTACCCAGCATAGGAGCACCTAAATATCAACAGATATTTAAGGAGGACATCAAAGGAGAGACATCAAAGGAGAGACTGACATTATTACATAGATAGTAGGAGATCTTAACAACTACTGGCATCAATGAATAGATCTTCCAGACAAAAATCAACAAGGAAAACAGCAGCCTTAAATGACACGCTAGGTCAGATGGATTTAATTGATCTTTTCAGAGCATTTCACTTCAAAGCAGTACAATATAGCTTCTTTGCAAGTATATGTGACACATTTTCTAGGAGAAACCACATGTTAAGACACAAACAAGTCTCAGTAAACTTTTCTTGATTGAAATCATTTCAAACATCTTCTCTGATCATAATACTATGAAACTAGAAATCAATCACAAGAAAAAAACCTGAAAAACACACAAAGACAGGGAGGCTAAATAATATATTACTAAATAATAAATGGGCTAACAATGCTATTAAGGAAGAAATCAAAAGATACCTTGAAACAAATGAAAAGGAGAATACAACGAGCCAAAAACTGTGGAACATAGCAGCAGCAGCAGTCCTAAGAGGGAAATTCATACCAGTAAAGGCCTACCTCAAGAAACAAGAAAAATCTCAAATAAACAATTTAACTTTACACTTAAAAGAACTGAAAAAAAAGGACAAGCAAAGCCCAAACTGAGTAGAAGACAGGAAATGATAGGGATCATGCAGAAATAAACAAAATGGAGTCTAAAAAAAATATAAAAGATTAATGAAACCAAGAGCTGTTTCTGTGAAAATATGACCAAGATTGAACCTTTAACCAGACTCATCAAAAGGGAGAAGGTGGCAAGGAGGAGAGACAGAGGACCTAAATAGATAAAATGAAAAATGAAAGACAAGTAATAACTGACGCCACAGAAATACAAAGGATTGTAAGAAAATATTATGAACAACTATATGCCAACAGATTGGACAATCTGGACAAAATCATCAGATAAATTCCTAGAAAAATACAACCTTCCAAAACTGAATCATAAGATTCAGAATCTCTAAACAGATTACAACAGAAAAAACTGAAGCAGTAATCATAAACTCCCAACAAACAAAGTCCTGGACCAGATGTCTTCACAGGTGAAATTTATCAAGCATTCAAGGAACTAACACCTATCCTTCTGAAACTATTCCAAAAGAATTCAAGAGAAGACTCAAGCTCATTTTATGAGGACATTGTTATCCTAGTTCCAAGACCACAAAAAGACACCACAAAGAAAGAAAATTATAGGCCAATATCCATGAGAAACACAGATGCTAAAATCCTCAACAAAATATTAAGAAACTTGATCCAGAAATACTGCAAAAAGATCACAGACCATGACCAAGTGGGAATTATTCTAGGCATGCAACGTGATAAAAAATCCATAAATCAATAAATGTGGTACACCACATAAACAAAATGAAGGATAAAAAAACTCACATGATCATATCAATAGATGCAGAAAAGGCATTTGATAAATACCCAGAACCATTTACGGTAAAAATTCCCACTCTCATTAAAGTAGGAATACAGGGAACATACCTCAATGTAAAAAAGACTATATAGGACAAACCCTCAGCCAACATCATATTCAATGGGCAAAAACTACAAGTACTTCCCTTATCATTGGGAACAAGGTAGGGATGTTCACTTTCACCACTCTTATTCAACATAGTATTAGAAATCCTAGTCATAGCAATCAGACAAGAAGAAGAAATGAAAGGCAAACAAATTGGAAAGGCAGAAGTAAAATTGTTTTATTTGCATGATACTGTACATAGTAAACACAAAAGATCCCATGAAAAACCAGCTAGAACTAATACATTAATTCAGCAAAGTAGCAGGATACAAATAAACAGCCATAAATTAGTAGCACTTTTATATACTAATAATGAACTATGAGAAAAGGAAACATAGAAACTATTCCTATTTATAATTGCCTCAAAAAAATAAAATAACTTAGGAATAAATTTAATGATGTAAAAGACCAGTAGTCAGAAAATTAGAAGACAATAAAGAAAGAAATTGAAGAAATACAAATAAGTGGAAACACAGACTGGGTTCATGGATAGCAAGAATTAGTATCATTAAAAATATCCCAAAGCAAACTATAGAGTCAAAGCAATTCCTATCAAGATACCAATAGTGTATTTTACTGAAATAGAAAAAATAGGACAAATATTTATATGGAACCACAAAAACCCTTTGATAGTAACAGCAATCTTGAGGAAAAAAGAACAAAATTGGAGAAATCATGCTATCTGATATCAAACTATACTATAAGGCTACAGTAATCAAAACAGCATGGTACTCACTTAAAAAAGAGAGAGCCCAGATATGAACCCATGCCTGTATGCTCATTAACATTTTAAAAAGGATGGAAGAATATACAATGGGGTAGAGACAGTCTACTCAATAAATGGTGTTGAGAATATCTGACAGAAAACATGCAAGAAAATAAAACTCTACCACCTCCACACATCATACACCACAATAAACTCAAAATTGATTGTAGACTCTAATATCAGACTTAAAACCATGAAAATCCTAAAAGAAAACACATGCATTGAAATCTCAAACATTTATTATAGCAATATGGTTTTCTGATATATCATGCTGGGCAAGGGAAACAAAAGAAAAAATAAACAAATGGAAGTACGTCAAACTAAAAAGTTTTTTTAGAGCAAAGGAAAGCCACCAACAAAATAAAAAGACGCATGGAATGGAGAACATATTCACCATTTATACATCTGATAAGGAGTTAATATCCAAAATTTAAAGAGAACTTAAACAAAAACCAACACCCAAAAAACCAAACAATCCAATTAAAAAATGGGCAAAGGACCTGAAGAGACAGTTCTCCTATGAGGACAAACAGGTGGCCAGCAGACATATGAAAAGATGCTCAATGTCTTTCATCACCAGAGAAATGCAAATTACAACCATGATGAGATACCATCTCCCACCTGTCAGAATGGCCGCCATCAATAAATCAACAAACAAGTGTTTGAGACGATGTAGAGAACAGGGAATATCCATGCCTTGTAGGTGGTAATGATGATTGGTACAGACACTGTGGAAATCAGTATGTAGTTTCCTCAATAAATTAAAAATGGATTTGCCTTATGACTTAGCAATTTCATTTCTGGGAATATATGGAAACATATCTGCATTGGTTGCATGGCTCTGTTGCTTGGAGTGTCATTCCATACACCAAAAGGTTATGGAATTGGTTCCTGGTCAGGGCACACACGTTAGGTTGTGGGTTTGATCCTGTATACTCTTTTTTCAGACAGCAAGCAGGGTACATATTGTAGACAACTGATGGATGTTTCTCTCTCACATCAATGTTTTTTCTAACATAAATGGTTTCTCTCCCCACCCTTACCTCCCTGCTCAAACCACTAAACATATCCTTGGCATTGGATTAAAAAAAAAGAAAAAGAAACCTGAAACTGGAAAGAGCATTCACCCCTATGTTCACTGAAGCCTTATTTACAATAGCCAAGATCTGGAAGCAGACCATGTGCCTATGAGCAGATGAGTGGATAAAAAAGCTGTAGTAATTTACACAGTGAAATACTACTCGGCCATAAATAAAAAGAAGACGAAATCTTAACTTTAGCAAAAGCATGGATAAACTTGGAGAGTATAATTCTAAGTGAAATAAGCCAGTCAGAGAAAGACAAGTACCATATGATTTCACTTATATGTGGAATCTAATGAACAAAATAAACAGACAAAATAGAAACAGACTTATAGATACAAAGAGACTGACAGTGTCCCTGGGGGGAAGGGGTTTGGGGACCGGGTAAAAAATGTGAGGGGCTAAGCAAAAAATAAACAAACAAACCAAAAAGCCTCACAGACACAGACAACAGTATGGTGATTACCAGAGGGAAAAGGTGGTAGGTAGGGGGAGGTCAGCAGAGGGTATAAAGGAGATGAATGGTGAGAGAAAGAGACTTGAATTGGGGTGGTGAACACAAAATACAATATACAGATGATATATTATAGAATTGTACACCTGAAAACTATGTCATTTTATTAACCAATGTCCCTCCAATAAATTGTATTACAAAAACAAATCTGAAATTCTCTAGGAAAAAAGTATTAGAGATAATGAGTTTAGCAGGATCAATATACAAAAAGCAACTGTATGTCTAAATACTAGCAATAAACAAAGCAAAGAGGAAAGTTTTTACAAAATATATCATTTACAGTATCTTCAAAAAGATAAAATACTTAGAAATAAATTTACCTAAGAAATTCAGGAGAAACTTGAACTTGCACTATGAAAAATACAAAATGCTGTTTAAAAGAATTGAAGACCTAAAGAGGAAAATGTCCCATGTTCATGAGTTGGAAAGTTAACATTAAAACAGCAATAATCCTCAAATTGATCTTCAGATTCAATGCCATCTCTGTGAAAATTCAAACACAGCCTTTTTTCTTCTTACAGAAATTGAGAATCTGATTCCAAAAATATGGAAATGTAAAAGATCCTGAATAACCTTAGAAGTAAAAAAGATGGGAACTCATACTGAGATGTCACCTCAGACATGTTAAGAGTGGCTATCATCAATAAATCAACATAACAAATAATACTGGCAAGAATGTGGAGAAAAGGGAAACCTGATACACTGTTGGTAGGATTATAAATTAGTGTGCCTACTATGGAAAACATAGCAATTCCTCAAAAATTAAAATTAGAGCTGCCATATGATCTCACATGCCACATGATTTCTAGCTTCTCAAGAGCTAAGATGCTGTCCAATTTGGGGATACAAAGCACTGCACTGCTGAGAACCAGTGAATATACCACTGTCCCATGAATCCACATTCTAGTCAGTTAATCTATCACATTTCTTACCAGAAACATTCAGCAATCAAAGGAAAATGCTTTTTTCTTGTCACCTCCCCACAACATGGTCAATTTTACTTTTGCTGCTGGTACCACCTCTCGGATCCTAACATCATTAATGAAATCTTGTTCCTGTGATCCTCCTGCTTCTCCTCTTGACCCACTGCTGAGAACACTGGCAGTGTTTTCTTAGACTAGGTAAGACTTCATGCCTAATGACTGTACCACCCCAGCATCCCACACTAAGACAGACAGGGCAGTTTTTCAGAGGTTTCCCTCATACCCACCCTGGCTGAGTTATCACTCCTCTCACAGGGGAATCAAATTGTATATTCAGGCTCTCTGGGGGGATTTGTTAACTACAGAGAGTGCCGTATGAAAGGATTCACTAACTCTACATTTTTTCTACTTCTATCCTTTTCTCTTTCAAAGGTTTATGTATCCCTTGTCTTTCTCTGAAAAGTTACAGCACCTTAACCTTACTTTTGAATGTGATCTTCCTTTTCCCAGGATGACCTCACTCCTCTCCATCCTCTAACACTAAACCAGCAAACTGTTCTTCGTTCTTCACATCAGCCTTCCTACACAGACTTTCGTATAATGCCCCAAGTAGGTCTGGGTGTTTTTTTCTCAGTTCCTACTTTCTTAACTACCCTCTCCCCTACTAAAACATCTGCTAGGTTATAACTGTTGATTTTCAACATGTAGTAGGATATAGTACACATCCTAACTAAATTCTAAATTATTCAAGGGCCGAGGTTTTGCCTTACTTTGTAATTTCAACACCAAATATATAGTAAGCACTCAATAAATCAATACTTAAATAAGTTAAAGAAGAAAACAAGAAGGCCTATGAGGAGCCGCAACATAGGTAAAATTTATTGAGTCCTATGGAGACCTTCATATGGACCAGGCACTGTGCCAACAGCTTTGAATGCATTTGCTCTCTGAATCTTCCTAAAAACCCCTAGAGGTCTGTAGAGTTAATATCCTCTCTCTTTGAGTGGGTAAAATGATGTGTGGTGAAATTGAGCATATCAGAATTTGAACTCAAATTCTGATCTCCAAAATTCATGTTCCTACCCATTTTATGTTTCAAAGGGAAAAGATAAATTGGTATGAGGATTATTTCAAGAGAGCATATTTAAAAATTTAAGTTGGGAGTTATCTATAGTGTCTTAGTGGAGGCTGCTTTGTGAGGCTTCCTAAAATAAATAACTACATATATGAGATCTTATAAGCAATGGTTTCTCTAGTCATGCTGCTTTGTACCTCAGACCATAGGACCTGTCATTCTCGTAGATTAGGGTGTCAAACTCATTTTCACCAGGGGCATCATCAGCCTTGCGGTTGCCTTCAAAGGGCTGAAATAATTTTAGGACTGTATAAATGTAACTACTCCTTAACAGTTAAGTGAGAGCTTGGTGCTGCCGCCAGGTAGAAACAAGGTGTCGGACAGGGTAAAACAAAGTAGAGGGCTGGATTTGGCCCGTGGGCCTTGTGTTTGTCACCTACGTCTTGGATACCAAGCGTTTACCATCTTATCCACCCACAGAATTCTACTCCATACTTTAAAATGTTGCTAGGGCATCACTATGGACTTGAGGGTTCTTTGCCAAAAATATTCTCATTATAAGAAGTTTCTGTTTCTCACAATTAGTTTATTAACATACATTTCAAGGTGATATTATATTTATTTATTTGCATTTCTATTTCCCTATTCACTCTGAGGTTTTTCAAAGACAGAGTTCCTTTCTTGCTTATCTTCGCACCCCTATTACTTGTATAGCACAAACCCACACAAATATCAGGTGTTTATTAAAAATACTGGCTAACTGAAATTCTATGTTTTCCAGTTTGGCCTCTGGCAGGTTTGAAGTACATGCTACCTGCCCCTAACCTAGCCAAGAAGGACGTGAAAAATCCGTATTTGCCATTGCCCACATTCCTTCCTTTTTAAAACTTCCCTTTTCTCCACACAAAATGTATTCCATTCCTTTTGGCTACACAGTCCTTACTTCAATCCAGGTATCTCTGACTTTTGCAAAGCCCATAGTCTTAATGACTACAATATACCTAGGGTATGCGCCTTTTACGGTTTAGGTTAGATCTGAAAGTACATATAAAAACAAAGCCAGCACTTCATAATCTTAGAGGTAGACAGACACTACAAGTAAAGAAGTACCTACCTTATATGACGATGGAAGATAAATGTGTGTGCCACTAACTAAGAAGAAGCAAACTAATTCTGTTGAGAAGGGTTAGGATGATATGATATGAAGTGACATGTGAGTTGGGACTTGTAGTAAAACTATGTTAGGCCTGATGGGTAGGGGAGGGGGGCAGATAAGACAAGAGGCATAGAAGACAAAACATATGTAAAAGCAAGGAGATCTGAAGTACATCATAATCTTGATGAAGAAGTAGTTTGGTGAGCTGCAAGAAAAAGCATAAGAAGAACTGGAGGTCTAAGTTGAGGTAAAATAGTAAAATAAAGGGTGTATATGCCAAAAATGAAAGTAAGACTTTATGTATGCCAAGATGCAGGGACACCCCTAAAAGTTTTTAATCAGGGTAGTAAGAAACATAAACTATATTTATGTTTGAGAACAACTAACTTCAGCAAAAGATGGAATACAAACTAGAGAAAAGAAAGCCAGAGGCAGATAAATTAAGGAGACTATTTACTGTCATTGCCTAGCCAAAGAATGAGCTAAGGAGGCATGGGCAGGCATAACAGGAAGATAAAACAAGAGACTTAGGTGTTACAAGATTATGAAAGAGACAAATTTTATAGGATTTGATGACTTGCTGCCTATGGTGGTAAAGAAAGGTATGGCAGAGTCTGCAATACTTCTAACCTGGGTAACTGGGGTGAACAGAAATAATACCATCCCTGAGAGTAAATATAAGCAGAAGAAAGGTTTGTGGAAGATGTTAATGAGTTTATTTATATAAATGCTGATTTTGAAGGACCTCTGGGACGTACTCAGTCTCGGACCTGATCATGCATTGTTGAATTAATTTGATGTGTTTATGTAGACTTCTCAATGAGAAAATCTTTGAAGATCTTTTATTTCCTTCACAACGTCACTAGCACAAAGAAAAGCCCTCATTGTAAAAACAGTAACAACATACCTTTGGTGAACTGATCTGATTCATATGGAATTTGATTGTATACATATGTCAAGACACAATTTTATTATCTATTCTAGAATTAAGGAACAGAAGTCTTCAAAATTTCTAGATTTTTATGTACAAAGAATCCTAATATACTTAATAGCATGAGGACAGCAGTGAAAAAAATAACACTTCTTCTTTACATTTACTAGTATCTAGAGACTATTTTCCCTTCTATTTTAGTTCATTTACTTTTTATCCTAGAATAATTAGTCTCCAGGCTACTTGAGAAAGTGACCCAACCCAAGTTCAGTGTTTTTACTCAGCAATCAGAGTACTACAGTGTCAGACAGTGTCACATAATGTATGACCTTAAGCAAGTTACAAAAGTAGACCCTCAGTTTAAATCTGTAGAAAAGGAAAACAAGGCCTATCTTACAAATAAGGACTAAATACAAGATATACAAGTGTCTATAATTATGCCTGGCATATAATAAGCAGGCAAGTTAGTGTCTTCAAGTGTTCTCAATGAGTGGAGAGAGGAATCTACCATACACTGTTTTTTAAAAAATATTTTTTAATATAAAGACTTTGGATATTATAATTTAAAGTCATCAAAATTAGTAAAGCATAGTGGTTAAGAAGTCAAGTATTGATGTTAATCCCAGCTTAAGTTTTACTACTTAGGTGACCTTGGTTGAGTTAGTTCACCTTAGTATGTTTTCTCATCTATAAAATGGGGATAAAAATTGTGCTTACTTTAAAGGTGACTGTGTAGATTAAATGACACGATGCACATAAAGTATGTATTTATTATGTATCAGTTAGTGCGCTAATCAAAAAGTTAGCTGCAATTATATCCATTATAATCTATTTAAAACAGTTTGTGTGTGTATGCATTTACATACATTTGTATGACCTTGAGGGACACACGAGGAGGAAGTCAAAGAGAACCAAGAAATTAAATTCAATATACTGAAAAATATATCATAAAAAGTGGTATGTTCTGGTAGAAAAAAAATAATTTTTAGTCAAAAATAAGACAGTGAGAAAGTCACCAATTAAATTTTGATCTTTGTAGGAATAATTATCTAAACTTATTTCATGCAAATGTGGATTACCACAGGATACATAAAAACACCTTATAGGGTATTTTCATGTATTTTCCAGAAATAAGGACCTTAGAAAAAACAGATTTTATATAATACTATTTATTAAATTTGCTTTTAGGAAAGAAATATAGATGAATATTAACAGGTCCTTTTATTTTAGTAAGTAATATAACAATAGCACAAGTATTTTTCCCCATACAAAAATGGTATTTCTGACTTACTCACTTATAACCTTGTAATTATTTTTTTCTCTTAGCAAAAAAGATTCTTTCCTGAGCAATTTATATTATTTTACCTGGTCTTCCTTAACTCCCAACAACATCTTTGATGAGAAAGTTGATTAAAATACAGTGATCTCTCACCTATCACAGGAGTTACGTTCCAGAGACCCCCGTGATAGGTGAAAATCTGCGAAGTAGCAGTGTTACATTTACTTTATTATTTTTATATATTTTAAGGCTTTATAAACCCTTCCCACACTCCTATAAACTTTCCCACTCTCTTATTAACCTTTCCCACACTCTTATAAACACTTCATATGCTCTTCAACACTTTCTACACTCTAAAATCTACGTAATTTTAACAACATATAAAATTCTATATGGGTACCACCAGTGAAGTAACAGTTGTCCCTCACTATATCGAGGTTCACTTATTGTGGTTTCACTGTATCGCGGTTTTTTTAAAGATACAGTGAAGCCACAATAAGTGAACTGTGATATAGCGAGGGATGACCGTACAATTTCTACAATGAAGACTACATTGGACGGAATTAAAAGCTGATTAGGTAAAACAGGACTGAATCAGTGATTTGGAATAAAAGGTAGCAGAAACATCCAGTCATAACAACAAAGAAAAAAAAAGAAACCAAAAAATGAAGGCAGTTTAAGGGACCTCTGGTACAATATCAAGCATACCAATATTTGCATCACAGGGACACCAGAACGAGAAGAAAGGGCAAGGATTGAAAGGCTATTTGAAGAAATGACTGAAAACATTAATAACATAGTAAAGAAAGGAAACATACAAGTTCAAAAAATGAAGGTCATAAACAAGATAAAACCAAAGAGGCCCACACCAAAACACATTGTAATTAAAATGCCTAGGGTTAAATACAAAGAGAATCTTAAAAGCAGCAGGAGAAAACCAGTTAGTTACCTACAAAGGAGCTTCCATAAGACTATCAGCTGATTTCTCAACAGAAACTTTGCAGGCAAGAAGGCACAAAATATTCAAAATGATGAAAAGGTCCTATGACCAAGATTAATATATCCAGCAAGGCTATCATTTAAAATCAAAGGAGAGATAAAGACCTATTCAGGTAAGAAAAAGCTGAAGGGGTTTTACATCACCAAACCAGTATTACAAGAAATGTTGAAGGGACTTCTTTAAGAAGGTTTAACCCGTGATACAGTGAAGCTGCAAGTGAACCTCGATATAGCGAGGGACAACTGTATATGGTATAATTTTTGCTGGTTAAGTTTTTCTTCTGCATTTAAACAAAGTCCTAAGAGTACTGAACTTATAATCTGTCTTCTAGTGCCATAGTACAAAAGTGTGTATGCACTAATACTGAATAGTTCAGCTACATGGGCTTACTAGCTATTAATTCAAATTCAATAATTTGAAATGAGATAATGGCATGGCCTTTTAGTAAAAGTTCAACCCTGAATTTGTCTATGAAGGAAACCAGCAAAAGTAAATTAAGGTCATAAGTATATTTGGAAGGAATGCTGGTCAGATTTTATATACTGTTTTCTAGCAGTCTTTAAACTGTTTTAGCAACACTGATTTACATACCACCACTTAATATGTAAATTATAAATAAGGCTGATTCATTCAGATATAGACACTACTCTTCTTAAAGGCAGTGCATATCTCATTTGAAGTAAAGCTGCATATATCTTAAAACAATTCCCTAAGTCATGCTTTTCCAAAATTCACACTGAATCCAATTTCAGTTATTTTGAGTTGGCAGTACTTTCAACTAGCTATCACTGGAAATACCGGTATGATATCCATTAAACACGTAACTGTAGATACATTCTTAGAACAAATAAATATATTTTACTAAGACAAAAATATGTTAAATTTGTCTTAATTTGTATGTCATATATACCCAAGGACCCAGGGTCTGAAATGTTTATTTTTCATGACATCTGTTTTCAGTAAAATGATGCTCAACACAGTAAAAATAACTATTTCTTTATGACTCTGTTGCTTATTAATATTAATAGCCCCTAACTGATTATTTAGTAGGTAACCAGCATATGGTTAAGTATCATTAAATATCTTGTTTCTAGGCCACGGGTAGAATTGGTGTAATACGTAACATTCTAGTGCAGTGATTCTCCAACTTCAGTAGTAAACGGAAGAATCACGTGGAAATGCTTGTTAAAATGCAAATTCCAAAACTCGGTTCACTAGATATTCTAATATGGAGGTTTGAGGTATACAGAGTCCATCCAATATTCTGCATTTTAACGTCACCTCAGGTGATTCTGATGCTGGTGGTCTAGGAATTAATTATTAGCCTTCACATGGTTCATCAATCCCGATATGTAAAAAAGGTCATACAGAATTTTTCATAGACATACTCCCTCAAGAGTCCAGTGATTTTATCAAGTTCTTAACGGAAGCCAAGACCCAAAAGAGGGCACATTAAAAGTCACACTGCCTTCAGAAACCCTGAAGCCCCAGTATAAAAACTCCTGACCACGAACGGGATTCCCATGACTTAGAGTATTTGTTTTAGCACTACTAGTCCCGTCCCATCCCGTCCCCAACCCTAACCCTCCCCTCCTCCCCTTTTTCTCTCTTCTCTTCTCTTCTCTTCTCTTCTCTTCTCTTCTCTTCTCTTCTCTTCTCTTCTTTAAAGCTTTAGAAGCAGTCACCTTGCAGTTTTTATAAAAACTACCAAATGCTAGTTTGGAAACTTGATATCAATTTCACTGTTTTCTTTCCAAGAGATTTTGAGATCTGCAACTTTTCTTCTTTACTTGTAGACATTTTGTTGTTATTCTTTCATCTTCCCAAATTTGTTAAAAGAAATTGTATTTCACTCTTTATTTAATGTAGATTTTGGGAGAACTGCACAGCCAATTTTTATAAATAGTATAATTGCCCTTCATAATGTAAAATTTAAAAAATTGTCCTTGTGCTTGAAAGGCTGGTCTAAATATCTTTAGGTGTCCAAGGGCATTAAAAATTAAAAGGCTCTTGGCCCTTCACTTGAAGCTCCCTATAGCTTACTCATAGCTATGAGAAATGTTTTATCTCTTAAGTCCTAATCCCCTTTCTTCCTCAAAGGAGTATATACTTCTCATCAATCATGTAAAGGAAGAGGTAACTTTAAAATGTTACACATGCACTGACAAAAACTGCCAAGAAAGGGTAGAGACATATAACCACTGAACTTTTAATGCAGCAGTCTTGTTCACCAGTTTATTTAGTCACTCTAATCACTATTATGTAGAAAAGAAAGAAAAGGGTGCTTTCTAAACCACAGTAACATCCACCTAATTCCATTTATCATAATAGTGTTTACTATTTTTACCCACATAAAAATCTTATAAAAAGGAAATTTGACATCTTTTTAAAATAAGAATACTATCTGCTAATCACTTGTCTTCAACTACACTGCTCACCAGAGTTTAGCAGGCTAACAGTACTTCTGTACATATTTTTACGTATCTGTTCACAATAAAAGGTAACCAGCAAACCAGGAAGTGAGCTATGGCTCACTTCTATCCTTGTTACTCTCCACTCACTGTGAAATACGGGAAAGGATAAAGACACATTTAACTAGGTAAAAGACTACACTACCCTGTGAGGTTTCAATGTGTACATTTGCATGTTAAGTCCTTAAACTCTAACTAAGGGGAAAGTCAAATCTTCTTAAGAAAGTTCACATGTAAGCCAACAGGTATTACATTTTTTGTTCATTCTTTTGGGAAGATGATAGGTAGAAAGAAACAAGAAAAGCAGTGGAGACAAGGTGAAATCTTCTTTTGCCCCAGTAATCAATTTCTGTATCAAAACGTGTGTAGCCTTTTAAGAACAGCAGGGTGGCAGTGAGTATGATGTGCACAGGTTGTATGTGCATGCTGAGACAAGGGGGCGAGCTGTTAAACAGGGATTTGTTAATACCCGGTTCTCATCTCTGTCCCTAAGAAAGACTACCATGATAGCAGAGTAGGAGCTCTTCTGGAGGTCCATTTCAAAGCACTTCGGGATGTGAATAGCTACATAATCTGCTATTTTTAATATTACTTTCCTGAAACTTCTAAGCTCACTTCAATTTCCCCTGGTCAGTCAGAACACCCTTCTTCTAATTCTCCCCTGGGCTGAGCCAGGATGAGTGCTCTCAGCTACCTGCTCTAGTCTTAGTAAGTAGAGCTGAGGATCCAGGAGCCAAACTCACAGGAATTTCTCATCACACTCTAGCGTCACTCCCCAAACAAGTCAGGGTCCATGTTTTGCAGTGACATCAGCCCTCCAGCACCCTCAAATTTTTACACAGATCTTAGCCCTAGAACATTACTTCTCAATACAGGCTGAACTTTAGCATCATGTAAGGAACTTTTTCTTTTAAAAAGATTTTATTTATTTATTTATTTTTAGGGGGGGGGGGGAGGAAGGGTAAAAGAGAGGGAGAATGCCTCTGACATGCCCCCACTGGGGACCTGGCCTGCAACCCAGGCATGTCCCCTGACTGGGAATCGAACCTGCGACCTTCCCTATTGCAGGACAATGCCCAACCTACTTACTCAGCTGCATTGATCAGGGCATCTGAGGAACTTTTAAAAATATCAGTATAAGGATCCAGGCGCAGTGGCTCAGTTGGTGGGAATGTTGTCCTATACACCATAAGGCTGCAGGTTCAATCCCCTGTCAAGGCACATACCTTAGGTTGTGGATTAGATCTCAGTTTGGGCATGCATGGGTAGCAAATGATCAATGTTTCTCTCCCACATAGATGTGTCTCGTCTCTCTTGTCTCTCCCCCCCCCCCCCCCCCCACCGTCTCATTCTAAAAATCAGTCAACATACCCTCAGGTGACGATGAAAGAAAACAACCTTATAAAACATACCAATACAGGAAGCCTTAAGCTCAAAGTTTCAGATTTAAATATGCATTCAGTAGAACCATATCTAAGACCTAGGAGAAAGAAATGTTTTACAAAAACAAAAAGTAACGCTTTAACCTGTAAAATTGTTCAGGATGGAGTAAGCAATTAATAAATTAATGGATATATATGTATATGTTAAAGAATAAATTGTATGTTATTAAAACTAATACTGCAGTTTGAACAAATAAAACAGTATCACTACATTTGTCATTTGTAGCAATTATATACTATAGATATAGAGGCTCTTAGGGCTGGATACTGAACTCTGTCCATATGCTATATGTTCAGGTTTAATGGACATGAATTTATTCAAACTGGACAACAGCCAGTATTACAGACCACTGGATTCCCTTTTACTAAATGAGGAACAATAACCTTTGCTCCAACTAGTATCAAGTATTTTGAAATGTAACTGACAGGCCAGTATTCTTGTGCTTAATTGATACTTATATAATATTATCATTTTTACATATAAAATTCCTTACTCTACATATTATTTTCATATAGACTCTATAAACTAATTTCAAAGATAATAAAATTAAAGAATGTGCACTAGTAACTCAATAAAATATATTCAGAACTTAGATGCAAATGGAGTTTCTATGTGCAAAATACTTTTAAATTAAGTTTATGATTAAAATTTCAGAAATGCTTTCTTATAAATTAAAATATGTTCATATCATATTATATCTGGAAAAAGATACAGTATCACTATTTCTGAGAAGACAGATCTAAGGTCATAAAGCAGAATAGGTGTTTTCAACTCCTCGCTATTATTTTTTCTTTGTATTCTGTATTCTTTGTACCATCTCTCTCCTTTGCCATATGCATTGTAGGCGGGATGTTTTCTGATGTTACTATGTCTAGCTTTACAGACTCTACTTTCAAACAGTTTATTTACTTATGTGCTTCACTGTCCCTGAGTAAAACTAAGTTCTAGGATGTATATCTAGTTTTACTAATACCCTTTAAAAAAATAAAAATTCAAATTTCCTGTTACCCTAAAGGAATTTAAACAGTAACACCACATATCAATTACAAAAATTATAATGGAAACCAATGTATCATGTAACTTTCTTACAGATCTGTATGTCTATCATTTTATTCAAAACCTCATATGTGATTGGAATATACTTTATAAGTTATAATGGTCTTTTATCACAGTTATATCAAGGATTAATCTATAATAATAGGATTTCAAACCCATGTTAGATCAAAACAATCCAGGAAAAATTGCCTTTTAATGTTCCATCATCCTGTTTTTCTTTTTTTCCTGCAATGAATACACTGTAGCTTAGTCAAGATAATTAAAGGAAACAACTTTCTTTAATGAGGAAAAAAAAAGCCCTGAAAAGTGAAGAGCTTCAAAAACATGGCACCAATGTACATGACTTCCAGTGGCATGGAACTAACTTTAAAAATTTTCTGTGTGAATATGGATTTGGCAAAACCCTAAAAGACTACTTAGTAACTGATAAAGGAGAATCAAAGAAAAGTTTAAAGAAATTCAAATAAAATAAAACAATCATGAACAAATAAGTTTCAAAAGTATAATTTTTCATGTTTTATTAACTACTGTAATTCAAATCCAAAGTGTCTAGTCCAACTTCTAGGCCCCTTGACTTACTTTCTCTTCTTTCAGCTTCCTGCTTTAACCAAGTAGCAAATGTAAGTAGAGGAGGCAGGGGACCTGGGTCCTAGATATACCACTTGCTATATGACCTTGGGTAAACAATTTACATTTTCTGGGTCTCTAGTCACTCATCAATAAAATTGAAAGGTTGAAAATTACATGAATTTACTATTATCACCTAGAAATATCTGACTTACAACTGGACTTAAATCTCCATTCTCTAAGTCCCAGAAAAAACTGTTTATTCTTTGTAATGTCTACCACTCTTTAAGCTCTATGTTCCCTGCCCATCTTAATTATTGCTGAATATCTGGCTCACAGCAAATAGTTACTATTTGTAGAGTGAATAAGGGAACTAATAAATACTTATGCTTCTCTATACCACTAGGAAAAACCTGAGACTGTTTCTTGAGGCTTAGGATTCTTTTGACCTAAATGCATACATAATATGAATATATACACACAATGAATGTTTTTTCCTCTTTGAAAAAAATTCCTGCTTATGAAAATATTAGTATTCTCTTGAGTCAGGATTTGATGTTATCTTAGCAGTTGAAGTGTGCTTTATATTAGATAATTTGTTATAATCTTAATAATAGTTTAAAATGTCTATAACAGTGGACATTAAGGAGAATAACTGTTTTCATAAGCTATAAGTTTAAAAAATACTACTTATATAACGTGATATTTTTTAGAAAACTTTAAAATGGTTTAATCACATCAGGATTTACAAAATAATTTAAGTTTCAAACTGGGTTATTAGGTGATTAGGTTCCCTGAGTCTATGCCTCTAATCAACACAATGAATATATGAAAACAACAAATAAAAAAAGAGAGAAACAAAAGTGGGGTAGAAACATTTTGTAGAACATGTTTACAAAATTTAAATATTATTTCATGTGGAAAATACCAAGAGTACTGTGTCTTTGAGTCAAAAGCTTGCTATTTTAAACACCTATAGAATTATCTTTTAGTTTTGTAAAATAAAAATGGCATTTATGGGAAAATCCCCATAAATATTTACAAATTTTTAGACTGGAATACTAAATTTTAAGCTCTGTTATTTTTTAAAACAAAAATTCATAAAAATTATTTTTCATAATAATCCTACTTCCTAAGCAACTATGAACAATTACAAATTAGAAATTAGATACTCTTATCAATTATTTAAGAAACCATTTACAATTCTCTTACAGAAATGATTCTCTGAGTCTTTTAGTTACCATCATATATTTTCTAGATCCCAACCAAATTATTCATCATATTCTTAAACTGATGAATTATAGACACTATGCAATATTTGTAACAAAAATAAATGTCTATTTTAATTCTTTCTCTGTCTCTATAAAAATAGATACTGTTCTTAGAATCCTATGCTTTTCAAAAGTTCACTGTATAATACTTTATTCTTTGAAATATGCAATCACTTTTCACTGAAACCAAATATTAAGAATGATGGTTAAACTTCTAGGGTGACTCTGAAAATTACCCATATTCACCTGTTCACCTATTATATTCACTCATATTTACTTACTACATATAAAATGAACCCATGTTCTATATAATATAGGGAAGGAGGTTTTATGTCTAGTTCATCAAATGTGGAGAGAAGCCAGCTGATAACTAAAAACCATATACTTAACCCTAAAATGTCCTAAGGGATAGTAGGCCAATACCTAGCTTTAATTAATCTAATCCTATTTAAAATAATTTTTTCATATAATCTTTCAATGAATCAACTGGAACTAAGAGGATGCATCTAAAGGAGACAGCCAATGGAAGTTAACATTTATTTTGCCAACTAGTAAGTTTGTTGTTTGAATACTTAATAAGAATTTGAGATAGCTTGGCTCAATATACTGGCATATGAAATATTTCAAATTCAATTTTAGTCTTTCCACTGACTTTTCTACTGTCATACTTTAAAAGGTCCTGAACTTTCTGTATGTCTCAATTTCTTTATGGAAAACAATAGAAATGTTTTTCCCACTGTCTCTGAACAGTAAGATTAAAAAGTAAAAAAAAAAGTAAAGAAGTTGGCAAATATAAAATGCTACATAAAAGCCTGACATATTTTTCAAGAAATAATAAACTAAATTTGTATTTTTCCAAATAAAAAATTACCAAGTTTGATACTTACAAAATATATTAAACACTATTTTTTTTATATTACAACTAATATAGAGATAATACATATACTATAACAGCTAACACTTTTATGGCATTTGGTATGTTGCAGGAATTTTTAAAAGATATATACATATATATACACACACACACACACACACACATATTTAATAACCCAAGGTGAATTCAATTGTTATACCCATTTCACTAATGAGCAAATTAAAGCACAGAATGTCACATAGCTAGTGAGTGTAGAAATTTAAATCCAGAGTCCATGTCATAGAATTTTACACTTGAAACCTAGATAATCTTATTAACCATTGTCAGCCCCAATAAAATTAATTTTAAAAAAGATAACCATATTAAAAATATAAATAAATCCAAACAGCCTGGTTCTGGAGTGCAGGCTCTTAACTTTTTTGTAAAACCACTCATTTAATGTTGGGAAACTAAGAAAAAGGAAAAAAAACTATTTACATATTATTTTACTTAACAGGGATTATGAAAAGCACTAAGTTTTAAGTAGACTATTTACATTAACCAATAAGTATGACCATTTCTTCAAATTTCTCTAATACAAGAATTCATACGTTACAGGTGCCCATTTTATTAGGAATGTGGAGCAAAGCAAAAAGATGAAGCAAATCAGGTCCTCATCTGCAGAATTTCAAGAAAGTTTTAAAATAGTTTTAGGAGTAATGGATAATTTTAAAAAGAGAAAAAGTTAAAATATTAGTGCATATATAATTTCACAAAGACTCTAAAAAGTTTGTTTCCTAATAACAGAAACAGAGAAAGAAAACAAAATTTTAGCGAATGTTCACAACATGCTAGAACTTTATATGCACTCTATCATTTAATAGTCAAAACTCTGTGAGAAATATATCACTATACTAATCTTGCAAATAAACTAAAGCTCAAAACCTTGATAGCTCACCAAAGGCTGTATGCTATAATTTTCAGTACAGTAAATGAAGTCAGTGTTTAAACCCAGAAATGTCTCTAAAGCTCTAAAGATTATTCCCTATTGATTAAAAGAGTGTAATAGTTATTGTCGATCATCTGTGAATACTATGGTTACAACAGTATAGAAACATACTATTATATTCAGTATTTAATTTTAAGAATTCATTTCATAACCTTACTTTCCCAAAGCTGTAGGGTTGTAACAACAAAAATGTATTTGTCTCACTTTTACATTCTTAACAGAAGCTTTTGCATAGATGCTTATAAGGAGTCTAATAACATGAAGAAAAACTTCCGAAGTGTGTGTTCCTCAAATATTTTTTTCTGCTTCAGAGGACTAAAAATGCTTAGCACATTGAGTGACACAAAGCAAGCACACAATAAATGTTAGTGATTACTACTGTAGTAAAAAATCCTTTTAGTATTCTTTAATCACAATTATTTTTCCTAAGCTTTATTTGATAAAGAAACTTTATGGCGGGGGATGGAAATCATACCTCTTAACTTACCACAGTACTAGGGATCTTTGGAATACACTTCCATAGAAAGACAAGTAGTAATCTATAAAACAGAGGGAAAACATCAATCCCTGAACAATTCCCAAGTGAATCTTCCTTTCTATTCAGAAGGTACACTGACCCCTTAGAGTCATTAGATAAATTGCATAAACTGTCTTTTCAAACACTAATAAGCTTCCAAAACACTTACAGCCTATGAATCATCAGTGGTCTACAAGACACTGCGTGAAAAATAAATCAATGCTAGTGATAGTGTCTCATTTAGAATGTTTTGTAAATAAATAAAAAAGCAAGTAAGTGAATAATCACTAAACACATTCCATCATTTTTAATTTTAGATATGAATCTGCTTTAAAAGCACAGTCTGCCATACCTAAATATGCCAGAAAACTAAGTTCAATAGCAGGTGATTTAGATGTAGTGACAGAATTCAACCAACTGCAATGTGATGCACCTTCTCCGGCTAATGCATATATTTAACTTCTCCCTTACAATTTAACAAACCTTCATGATATTTTTGTCTTAATAAAATTTAATTTATAATACATTTTTATAGTGTTAATATTTGTTGCATTTCTTAAAACTTATTAGATTATTATCTAATATGAACAAAAACTGGATTCAAAGAGGTTTAAGACTTAAAAATCAAAATGAAATAGAGATATTTTATTGGTAATGTTATGCTGAATTAAAAACTAAATTTCTTCAATGGTCTTGTGAGATCCATCAGTATTTTCAAGGCTAATGATACTTAACGTAACTTAGTAATTTATAGTTACTTCTGAGTGTATGATTCACTGTAAAATTTGGCATTGTATTGCTATCATTTTGCAATTCCATTCTTCTTAAAAGAATATTAAATTTTTTTCTAATAACACTAACAATAATATACCCTAGATTCAGAACATTCAATTTGTGAATGTTAAATTCACCACTTTCCATAGTTATCAGTATTAAAGGAGTTTTATGAGATCTGATCACCATAATGATGATTCTATGGGAAAAAACTTATGAATTTTATTTTATTTGTGCTAAATTTATTTATTTAGTTACTTTTTCCTTGTTGTTGACTTTATTGGGGTGACACTGGTTAACAAAATTATACAGATATCAAGTGCACATTTCTACATCATTTGTTGTACAAGGTATTGTATGTTTACCAACCCTAGTCAGTTTTCCAAATTTTAAACTGAAATAAAAATGAACTATTGAAACTTTTATTAGTAGAAAGCATTTGTGTTGAGCATTAAGAACATCAGCCTAAGTTTAAATATTAACCTAAAGATAAAAACAATCTTGGCCTATAAACATTCTACAGTTTAGCTCCTACATAACTCCCTATCACCTTTACCATGTATCTATAGTTTCTAACTTCTGCCACTTTGACCTTAATTTAGTGTTAAGTACTACACTCTCTCTCCACTCATGATCTTTGTATCCTGTTTCTTCCTTCCAGATAACTGTTTTCTCCTTCTTGATCAAATTAACTGTAATTCATCAAGATTTCAGCTAACCAAACATTGCTTCCAAAAAAAAAAGAAAAGAAAAGAAATAGGGAAGAGAAGAGAAAAAGGGAAGGGAAGGGGGAAGTGGAAGGGGAGGGAAGGGAAAAAAGAAAAGAGGAAGCTGCCCATGATCCCAGTGATTGGTCAAATTATCCTAAAACCCCTCATATTGAATACCATGTACCTCTCTACAGCAATTGGAACAATTCCAACTTTGTGATTCATTTACATGATTACTTCATTAGTATCCTTCTTTAGCTCTACGATATAAGTTCAGAAGATCAACAAGACCTATATCTATTTCTGCTTACTATTCCATTTAGAACACAATATGCATCAACATACATTTGTTGAAAATAAGACACTGGCAAACCACTAGAGAAGGGGCAAGGGGAGAGAGAGAACAGAGTCAATGACCCCTATATAGTTTTTTTTAATCACTATAACTTTTCAGATAATAACAAAATATAAAGCCATTTGACAGAAATCTATAAACTTGCTATTTTTCAGGGAAAAACATTCAATTCATGATGGTAGAGGTAGATTGGATAATTTACACGACAAGGTCAGCTGGAAATAAATTAGATGCAATTAAGACATAAATAAAGAAAACATAAGCTATATCTCCTTGTAATTTTTAGAATTTATTTACATATAAGATTTATAGTTTTAATTATGTACTATTTTCTACTAATCCTAGGGACCAATCTAGGTATGAATTTTAATTAGAAAAGGAAAAAGAACCTCAGTATCCTTGGATAAAAGTTTCCAATTTTAACTATAATATTTCCATCTCATATTCAGAATATCCTTGTTTGAGACTCCCAACAGATTTTTCCAGTCGTTATGGCAAAGAATTATTCCCTTTCTTATTATATGCAAGTGTTCTTTTCTTCCTATTTCTTTTCTGACCTGCTCCCTGGAAAATAAAGTTTTGAAAACACAAAGGCTAGGTATATTATTTCTAAGTACTTTAACAGGTTATGCTGAATTCTATTCCTAGCTTTTAAACTAGTGAAAATAAATATATACTCATCCCATCATTCTACTGGAAGGTTTGGCCTTACTTGAATTAGTCTCATCTGTGCTAACCTAGGATTTCTCCTCAACCTAAACTCTGATTAATTCAAGTCCTCTCAGGAAGCCCACTGAGATTAACTCTACAGAATTCTAATTGTTTCTTTACTCTGCATATTTACCTACTCAGTTTGATGTTATTTTATAAAGTGTTTTTCACGTACATGTTCCAGTTACTTTTTATTTTAAAGGACCTTAAAATTTGTTTTATTTTTATCCTCCATTCAAACCAATAACCTGGATATAGAAAACATAATAAAAATGGTATGTGACTATGCCATCTATATTCTGAGTTAAGCATACAATAATTTGGATCAATGATTAAAATAATACAAGTCCAGCTTAGGCTATATATTATATCTTCTCTCAGACTGAAACCGACTTACTGTCCACCACTTCATGTTTGACATTCTACAACACTACTGCACTAGTCTACACTTTCCCAGGATAGTGAGAAATGTATTTTGCAATAAGAAGCAAAATATTTAAAAACCAGGATATCCAGTATTCCTCCCTCAATTGACTAGTAGGTTTTTCACTCTGTTGGTTAAGATTAGATCAGCCTAACAGTCTTTATTCTGTATCAAGCTCTGATGATTACTAGCCAATACTCAATTCTCTTCAGGGTATTCAAGAGATATATTCACGTAACAATTAGGGGCTAGGTCTATAATTTCCCTGGGTCATTCTACTTCTCGTTCTTTATTATGGAAATATATTTTTCCATTACACCATTATATGAATATAAACTTGTTAAAAATAAATCCAAGTAACGCTGAAGTATACAAAATAATAAAAGTTCTTCAATCTTCAAGTATGCCATATACATACTATCTACAACCCAATGACATAATTTGATACATATTTTCCAGAACTTTTTAAACTATATTTACACAAATATAAGGTGTATATAAACTTTTTTTAAAGTTTTTTTATTTATTTATAGGCATAGGGGAAGGGAGGAAGAAAGGAAGAGAAACATCAATGTGTGGTTGCCTCTTAGTCGTCCCCTATTGGGGACCTGGCCTACAACCCAGGCATGTACAAGGTATACATTTCAAACATTTTTTTATTTTATAAATAAATATGTATACAGCATAAAATGTTATATACAATATAAATACATTACATGCATGTTATCTGTGTATTCTTTACAAAAATGCAACCATACTATGCATATTATTTTGTTTTCAACTTAGCTTGTTTTAGAGGTCTTTCCATGTTTTTTAGCCTACAAATCCAAATTTTGCATGGTTGTTGTCAATTTCTATCTTCAGATTCTATAGATAGTATGTCTTAATTTTCTGTCTTACAAGATTCCAAAGTAAACAGATAATTTAAGTGCCCAAGAAAATCAGTAATATTAATTTTTCTATTGTAATATTTCTTAATTAAAATTAAAAGGGTTTTAGCAAATATTCAATTTAATGATTGATCTTTCCTAAAATGCTTCAACCTCCTATAAATTCATATTTCAATTAAAAATGTTTATAAAGAATGCATACATTTAATAAATCAAAGTATAAAATTAAGAAAAACTAAATTTTCATAAAAAGAAAAAGCAATATAGTAAATTTGCCTACTAATTAGAAAATTTAAACTATTCATATTCTGACTCACTGAGGTAACTTGTACAAAAACAGAGCTGATGAAATGTATTTAAAGAATTTTTAACAGTTTTAAAAAGAAAAAAGCTTTTTAAACTTCACAGAAACATTTACAATATAGAAACCACAAACAATAGGAGCAGCAAACTAAAAAAGCCACATAAAAGTAAAGTATGGCCCTGACTAGTGTGGCTCAGGGGACTGGGCACTGGACTGAGAACCGAAGGGTCACTGGTTTGATTCCTAGTCAGGGCATATGCCTGGGTTGCAGGCCAGGTCTCCAGTAGGGGGTGTGCAAGAGGCAACCACACATTGATGTTTCTCTCTCCCTTCCCCTCTCTAAAAATAAATAAATAAAATCTTGTTTTTAAAAGATTAAATTAAATGTGTCTAGTTTCCTCTCATACATAGAGGAACATTGGAGCAATGTCACAGTTTTGTTTTCTAATATGAGACATACTGCTTTGTTCTTCAAACTAGAAATAGAAGTTACATTAATTGGATAACAAACTAACACCTACTATAAAATTTACTAATCTTACAAAAACTAATCTGAGACCATTTAAATAAAATATGCATTAATATAAACTGTTAAGGTTTTATTATCAAATGAAATTGTTAAAGGAAATGCTTTACTATTTCTAGTAGAAGATAAGTTTAATTTTTAGAATTCCATGAAACAATTAAATGTCAATACTTCCTAGATGGGGAAAAATGTATTCATAGAGTGGCATGATATGAAAGCCTATGGCTGCACAAAATCACTGCCATCATTACTGACAATATTTGCAGCTAGCCTGAACTTTCTGAGATATAGTGAACTGAACACTGTAGCTTTAATTGAAGTTTGAATGTTATAAACAGTTAGATGTCTGGCTCTGGCCTGCATTCTAATATCATCAGCAGAACAGAGATGGGAAGCATAAACAAACCTTTTAACTAGATTACAGTCTCTAAAATGGCCAAGAAATCCTTCAGCACAAACTCCTGTGTGATGAATGTGGAAGAAGGGAAAAGATTTTGGAACAATGGTAAAAAATAGGCTCTAAATTTCTGTCATTGCTGGAACATGTATTCAACTTTCTAAATATTTTGATATTGCTTAATATTAACTGATGATCAACTTTACATTTGACTTTCCAACTAAATAAAAACCCTTTTTATCTTACATGGCAGGGGCTATTCAGATCAGTATACCCCAAGGAAGCAATTTAAAAATCAATACTTTCTTTTGTTAAATGCAAAATACTTCTCTCCCCCAGCATCAGTGAGTGTACGTATATACAGCCTAGATTATTATTTTTAGGTACTAATAATGTTAAAAGTGTATGGATTAAGTTCATTAATGGTCAACAGATTAAGTCAACTTCTGGATTTAAGTTGTATGTAGAAAACAATAGCTTTGAATACAAGATTAAATCTAAATATAATTTTATACTTGGTCAACCTTAAGAAACAATGTAGGCAAACTTTTAACTTCTGAGATGTAGACATTAAATTAGAAAAAAAGAAAAGGCAGCACAAGAATGTAACACTAACGCTATACATAAATGTTTCCTGTCATTGATGGAATTCTGGTTGGTAGGCAAAGAACTCAGTGAAACATGGATGAACAAAGACTTTTCTCCATTGCACGCTTGATAATTAATTTATATCTCATTTTAGTCCTTTAAAATAATACATCCTAACAAATACTCAATGACACAATTTAATTACAAGTTCTCTAAGAAAAGGTCATACAGGTCAGCTAAAATGAGGACTCAAATCAGAGTTAGTCACAACTAACTCTTGAATGAAGTGTATGCTTTTCACCAGGTATGATATCATTAGTTATTTTCTTTTCCATTATGTCCAGCTATATTAGAAGATAAACCTTAATTCATGTTAAGTCTGGTTCTCATTTTGTTTATTTAAAGAGTTATACTCAGTCATTCTAATTTCTGAAATCTTACATAATATAGAAATACCTCAAAAAGAAAACGCTGATGAGTTACAATCTTTACTTTTAACTGAATTACCTTCAGATTAAGGAAATTATTTGGGACCATAAACTAATTATATCTCATCAACTATTCAGATTGTTTTTAAAAGCAAGAAACTACATTTCTTATAAACTTTCTTTTATGAAGTCTAGTAGATGACACAGAAAAGTTCTTCACTGTTCAAAAATATTTCCAAACTCTATCAGTCCTAATGCCTTGGAATCACACTTATAGTATTATAGAGTCATTATAAACATATAGGATGATTGTGTATTTATTTAGGATGGATATGCAAATTACTTGATTAATAAAATAAAAAATTTTTAAAGATTTTATTTATTTATTTTTTTAGAGAGGGAAGGGAGGGAGAAAGAGAGAGAAACGTCAATGTGCGGTTGCTGGGGGTCATGGCCTGCAACCCAGGCATGTACCCCGACTGGGAATCGAACCTACGACACTTTGGTTCGCAGCCTGCATTCAATCTACTGAGCTACGCCGGCCAGGGCTAATAAAATAAAATTTTAAAAACTTATTCTTTTCTCCTAAAGGCAAAGGATGTAAAAGTCAACTCTGGTTGGTTGGGTCAAAAAAATATTCAATAGCTGCTTTGAAGAACCATATAATAATGGCATCTTAAGAATCCAACAAGTTGTACATTCTAATACTAAAAATATTTCAGACTTTAAGTGGTACTAAAGAAAAAAGTACATTGAGCTTAATCCTATTATAAAATATTGCAAGAAAGAGCACTGAAAAGGAATGTTTATACACACCAAAGCACTAGGCAATGTAAACTCCCCTTTGTTTACAGGTTTTCCACCTACCGACAGAGGTATATAAAAATTTTTACAGTAAATATTCACTGCATCACAAATTGTTGGAACCTCCACATTTCATATAGTAAAATGCTAAATGTAACTCCATGCAGGATAAAGGAAGTTTAATATGTAAAAGGCTTAAGTATCATTTTGCCATACAAAGAGAAGCCTGGCTTTATGTATATTTTATTTCAAGTTGCACACTGGTCTGCATCTATGTTCCTTACAAAGAATTGTTTTTTTTGTCCTTGAAAACTTTTAGAAATTTTCCATTCCTTAATCAATAAGCTACTGGGGCCATGAGGCTTTACTAATGTTTTCCAGAGTACTTACTGACTGACAGTAACTCTTTACTGTGACTCTGTTTTGATTCAGAAAATGCCAGGGGGCCTGCCTGGTGTGGCTCTGTGGATTGAGTGCTGGCCTGAGAACCACAGGGTGGCCTGTTGGATTCCCAGTCAGGGCATATGCCCAGTGGGAGGCATGCAAGAGGCAACCACACATTGATGTTTCTCTCCCTCTCTTTCCCCCTCCCTTCCCCGCTGTCTAAAAATAAAATTAAAAAAATTTTTTTTAAATGTTAAAGAAGTGTCAGGGAGTAGTTTGCTGCTATATAATAAAATGCTGAATACTGTGCTGTCAGGAGTAGGTTTCCTCATTTGTAACATAAGGACATTACCAAGTTCATCAAGGCCACTGTAATGACTGACTGGGATTGATACATTTATCACAGTACTAGGCACTAATAATAAATGATAACTACGATTATTACTAAAATAGAAAATTAAAACCAATATGAAAGAGGTAAGAACAGATTCTCAAAAGTCTATTTACCTTCCCAAGATACCGTACAAGCAGGGGATCTCCTCCTCCTTTTAAATTGTGAAGTATTATTCTAAAAGGTGTACTTAAGAGGGCAAAGAAAATCCAGGAAATCTCTTTCTCTCTAATACTTTAAAATTACATAGGAAAGCCATGACAGGAAACAAGACAGTATTCGTTGTTTTTGAAACAACCATCAACTAAGAAAGTTCCAACTCATTTTACTAAAGTTACAGAAACAGTATCACAAAATAAAGATTAAAAATTGCAACTAACTTAGCACTAGAACTGGGAAATTTCTTATGAAAACCTTGGAGGAATATATCTAGTACCCATTAAAAGTTCCAAAACTTCTAAATAGTGCATACTACAATTACTCCATTATAATTCAATCATTCTGTCAGCTTAAACTATGATATGATAGAAAATAACTAAGTGCTCAAAATGATAATGTCATCCAATAAATCATGAAAAATAACCTGTTATATGAGATATAAAAAGAAAAAAGTTACTTTTGAGGAAAAAAGTTTAAGTTGGGAAAGTTTGGGTTTTGGGGGGATATAATAATTTAATAAGAGATACTTAAATGAACAGTTCTGGACATTTTTGAAGAAAAATATATAACAATAAAATACTATAGCAGTGACAGTCACATAGACCATTTTCATGGTCTAAATTAGTGAATTATATACAGAATAGAAATCCCCAGAATACAGTATTAAGTGGAAAATTTTACTTTATATTTTTCTGCTTTAATAAAATACAGCAATCCTTTTTTTAAACATGCACTTTTCTACCTAACAGTATCTGTTTAGTTATATAAAATTCATTTAAGTAGAAACATCAAAATAAAAATACGATGAATACACTTCTGGAATACAATTATGCTATCTCTTCACATTAATTGTAGGAATCACCCTTATTTGTCAGGTGCCTAGTACAGTGCCTGAGAGACAGTAGATATTCAAACGATGCATAATGATTAATAGCTAAGTACAGTATGTTTTGCATATATACATTCAAAATCCAGACAAGTTTGCAAAGATACATAAGTTGGACATAGGCTTTCTGGCTGACTTCATTGGGTCCCACTGATGACTAGGAGTAAATCTTCATATCCATAGAAAACTGGAAAGTTGATAATTGTCTGGGTAAGGACCAAAAAAACAAAGTCAGGGACACATGTCACCTAAGTAACAGTTGCCTTATAGAGCTGGTAAAAGCTGCCTAATCATTCTGACAACCTACTGCACCTGTCACTCAGTGAAATGAAATTTAAGTGTATCCTGAACATTCGCTAGTATATTTTTCATTGGAATTTTTTTATCCTCTTCTTTAAAATAAGTCACTCTTGTCGAATTGCATCCTGTACCAGGATTAGGAGGATCATATTTTTACTTTTTTTTGAGTACTACATTGTTCACAGGATTTAATTTGGCCATTAGAAAAAGTGAAAGCCACAGTAAAATTAAAAAATAAAATTCATGGCACTGAAGAAATTGTAGCAAGGAGGAAAGAAAAAATGAAGAAAGGGAAGGAATTCTACAAATGGGAATAAAGAAATTCAAATATGCCAATTCAAATATGCCTAACTCTAATATCAATTATGACAACCAACCAGTAAGGCCTACTGTGCACCAGACGCTGTGTTGTAAGTGCTATAAATGCTAGGATATAAATGCTAACAAGACAAAATTCTTTGGTCTGTGTCCTCCCTGGTGTGGCTCAGTGGATTGAGAATCAGCCTGCAAACCAAAAGGTTGCTGGTTCAATTCCAGGTCGGGGCACATGCGTGGGATGCAGGCCAGGTCCCTACTGGGGACCGTGTGAGAGGCAACCACATACTGATGTTTCTCTTCCTTTCTTTTTCCTTCCCTTCCTCTTCCCTTCCCTATTTATTAATATAAATAAATAAAAGCTTAAAAAAAATCTTTGGTCCAAAGCAATTCATAAAGCAAGACTCACAAGTAAACATTATAATACAATATGCATTTTCCTTATATATATGGGTCCTTAATACAAGAGTAAGAGTAGTATTTACTGATTAATTGGAGATGCAAGGAGAAATATAAGCATTAGGAGAAGCTGAAATAATTCCCAAAATAGTAATAATCCACCTCTTTAAAAGTAACTAACAACAAATTATTCTATTATAAATGGACAAAATTATGGCTTTGAAGCTATTTTACCTTAATATTCTTACAAGAATGTGCCTCCATATAAAATCCTTAATAAAGGAAAGTGATATAGTGTAGCAGAGTGAATGTCAAGAGACCTGAGTTCTCTGGTCCATGTTCCACCCACATTTAGGCCTTGGAACCCTGGGCAAGTTCCTCAAGCTCTTGAACTTCAGCAATATGGAAAATGAAGAGTTGGATAAAGTGACCTTCATGATATCACCTTGCTAAAAATTACAATTCTAAAATATCTCTGTATATTTAAAAAATAAGGCATAATAAAAATGAAAGGTTTTCTAAATGTAAATAATTACTCAACCTACAGGAAGTCTGGAATCTTCAAACCACATAAGGGAACCCTGAGGGTGGTAGGATAAGAAATGTTTTCAAAGGAAAACAGAAAGTAAGTAAAGGTATTATGCTCAAGAGTGTATATTTTCACTCAGTTGGGCAACCACCACCCCAATTATTCACACAATTTGCTTTCCTTAAAATTGATTTCTTCACTAAGTTCTACTTTCTATCTCTTAAGGTTGCTGAAGTATTAAGGGAAGAAGATGTAGGTAGACCTGAAATAGTATTGATATTGGAAGAAAAACTTGAACTTGGCACATATTTCTGCTTAAGTGCACCATTTATACCTCAGAGAAATGCAAGGAACTATTCAAATTTGTAACAGAAAGGAGAGAAATAAGATCATATTGTTTACTGCTACACAGCTTTTTTTTCCCTGTGTGCAAATGTCTGCTTTTGCAGAGTTGATAATTAAAATTTTACAGGACAAATTTCTACATATGCAATGCTTTTCTACCATTAAAATATAAGTGTATAATGTTTTGGCTTTATTTTCAAGATAATAAAAAATTAAAAGTATTATCATGTCTTTATCATATTTATGTCAAACATCCTTCTAGATTTTTCTTCAATCCTTTCTAGTTGATCAAATTGCTGTTTTCATATTGCCAGTCTGATCACAAAATTGCTGCTTTACAGAAAAATATTTTTTGATGACATAAATTATGGGATCAGAGATACCAGTGTAGTAACAAAAAAGGGTGTGAGATACACACACAGAAAGAGAGAGAGAGAGAGAGAGAATGTGCATGTATATGTGTTGCATCCATCTTCAAGGAAAGCATAAAGAAATGTATGTACGAAACAAAATACTACTCGCTCATGTAAGACCTAATGAAAGGCCTACTCAGAAATACACTTTCTAGCTTTTGTGAAATAAAATGCAGCACTGAATTTGAAAGCCATTTCACTAAGAACATGTCATGTAAAAAGAAAGAATAGTGATTTTTATCAAGATTGTTACTCTATAAGCCTAAACCTGGATTCATCTTTCAATTTATATATAATTACCATGAATATACCAAGTACTTCATTATTTTTTTGTGTCAGGAAAACACATTTTAGAAATATGCCCCCCTTCATGTATAGTGAGCAATTTGGTTCAGTACCCCAAGAGATGAAAAACTCCTCTCAATTTACAACAGTAAATAAATAATTCAGTTAAAACTGAAAGTGGTACCAATCCAGCAAACTATTGATGGAGAGGTTTGGCCTTCCATGAAGCCTGAACAACATAAAGTTTTCAATGGGGATTACTTGTTCAGGCAAGTTACAAAGATTAGAAAAATACCCAGATTAATTATGAAATAGCTAACATTCTTATCTTATGGAAAATATTAGGAACGTATGTGGGTAGAGACAATACCAGTGGTATTTAAACTTTAAGCAGTATAAGCTTTGAACTTTATACGGTGATATAGCAATCAAATATTTAACAAAAAAAGCAGTAATACAAGTGAAAACCTAACGTATGGCCTCTATCAACTAAAATTTTGAAAATTTCTATACAGGTCAGACAAAACGAAAAAAGAAAAATTTACCCAGAGAGCAAAAACCAAACAAGTCTGTTCCAACACTTAAGTCCATATCCAAATCACATACAGAACCAAAAAGGGGAAAACACTCAGGTCTACAAATGGGTAAGCAGTTTCAATACAATCCCAATCCCGACATTTTCCCACTCAGAAACAAATGCAGTGGAGCTTTTCTTGGGGAAATAGGTAAATAGCTCTTCAACTGAAATTTTTTAAGTGACATCTAAAAAGTGTGCCTCTTTCTGTCTCTTTCCCTGGCGCCTTATTGGAGGAAGGAGGGGGTTGTTTTTGTATTCTCTCCCACTGGAGCAAGACACAATCAATGTTAGCTAAAGAAGAGAAACCACTTTTGACAACAGCAAATAAAAACAAAAGTGCCCTTCCACCTCTGACAGGATGGGCACACACCTCACACACCCCTCCCCACTGCAACCCCTCCTTCACCCGGCCCCCCTCCAGTACCACCCCCTCCTCACCCCGGAGCTACACTGCGTATAAGGTTTGGTGCTGCTGTTGCCCCGGAGTTAAAGTCAGAGCCAGAGGAAGGCAATAAAGCCCCCACAGACACACTTACCTTTCCTGCCCCCCACTTTGGAGTGCCTTCCCTGGAGCTGTGGAGGATGACACAAAGGGTAATAAAGGGGGGGAGTGGAGGAGGAGGGAAGGAGGAGGAGAGTGGGGAAGTGGCTGCTCCTGGGTGTAGTGAGATGTCTCCAGCCAGGGCCAAGCAGCAGTAACAGCAGCAGCAGCAGCAACAGCAACAGCAGCAGCAGCAAAGAAGGGTCTGTGTTGCTAAGAGGCTTTAGGTCTCTTTCTCTCCTCTCACGGCCTAAGAGGAGGAGGGTGGAGGGGGCTCGGGAGGGAGGCTACTGGAGGGGTGAAGGGGTAGGAGTCGTGGACGAGGGTTTTCGAAGAAGAAGAAACTCCTTCTCCTTCTCTCTCAGGCTCAATCCCCCTCTCAGGTCTCGGGGCTGGAGGGTGGGGGAAGGAACTCAGCCGCCTTCCCCCCACCCCCCTGAATTCAAGGTTGAAGTGGGGTAAAATTAGTGTCCTGTCCCTTTAAAAATAGAAATAAAAGGTGCCCCCCCTCTGCCACTGCCTCTCTCTTCATCATCAGCTGCTGCTGCTGCTGGGGTCTCTCTGCTTGGGGGGGAGGGGGGATTCGGGTAGAAGAGACGGGAGGTACTCACTGCGCATGTGCCTCTCTGACGGGAGGCTGGTTGGTCGAAAGCAAGGGAAGGGGGAGGGGAGAAAATGAGATGATTTCCCAGAAGGCTTCGAGGCGCTCGCGACCCGGAAGACATTGTAGCAGGGGGTAGAGAGGCGGGGGCGAGGAGTAGGAGGAAGTCGCTACTCTTTACACCCTCAATCCCCTCCTCCCTCCTAAGAGAAAGTGGAGGAACGGAAGTGGGCGTGGATGGAGGCAAGAGAAGGTCACGTGTTGGGGCGGGAAAGAGGCGGGGTGGGAGAGTGGCTAAGCAAGCGCGGGGCTTGCCGGGAGTAGTGGTGTACCCTTGGCGGCATCAGGTGAAGCTAGTCGGCGTACACGCGAGGCGAGCTTGTGGAACCTTCCCGCGATCCCTACATCTGCACGCTGCCCTCGTAAGGGCAGACTTTTCTGTGAGAGGTAACATAGGTTAGGTTGGCGTCAGGACAATTACCGGGGGCACCAGTGGCGAAGGGCGAAATGAAAAGGGGAGAATGCAAGGCTTTGGAGGCTGGTAACGCGGGAAAGGGGGGGGGGGGGGGGGGGGGGGGACAGGCTTGTCTAGGCCGGGCAGGCCAGAAAACAGGCGGGATTCTTCTGTCTTGTGACACCCGTGCCGGCCCTTAGACGAATCCCGGACGAGCTCAGGGAGACCTAATGACACTAGATTTGTAGCGGTGTGGCGACTACCCTCGGTTGCTGAGAGCTCCTGGTGTAAAGAGAAACGAGATCTGGAGGCTCTGCAGGTGACTGGTGACTGCTTCAGCTCACAGCAGGGAACCTATCCAGGGAGACCGAAGCTCCCTGTGTGAATTTTGAAAACTTCTAGGAATACACACCATACTCGTATTGGAAATTTACCCTCCCTGAAATGCCGAAGTGAGTTTGAGCCTGGAGCACGCTGGAAAGGCTTGGTGGAATTTCCCTCCTTGTCTTGGTGGTGTTCCTGCAACAACGCCTATGCCTGTTGTCAGAAAGTGGTGGGGGTTTCTGTAGTTCTTGATAATTGTGTTACTGCTGATAAAAAAGGGGCATATCAAAGTTTTTCCTTTCTGTGGTACAGGTGAGAGATTTTTAAGTGGGTCTTTTAAGACTTTCTGGCTACTAGTTTCTAATTTAGAGCCTTTGGTTTCTCAAATGCTACCTGTTTTTGTTGGAAATAATGTTTCCCTCATAACATCAGAATCAATTCAAAATATTTAAGAAAAGATTCATGAATTTGGATGGGTAAAGCTTTTTTTTAGTAAAATAGCACTTTTTTCACATTCTGTTTATACACGTTAAAATCATTTCAGTATTTCAGCCATCGTCTTGCAAAGGTTCTGTGAAAGATTGCCATCCATGTGTGGTATCTATTAAGACCAAGAATCTACAATTTCTCTTATTTACTTGCGTTGGTAATCAATTAAAGATACTACTTACTGTGTTCGTTTTGTTTTAGCAGTGGAGCCTATTTATACACATTGCCTAGCGTTTTGTATCCTCTGTGTGTGGGGTACTCTTGTCAAATGAAGTAAAAACTAGAGTCTTGTACCTTAAAATTTTGCGTGTAGTGAAACCAGATGTTCATTACTTTCTGACAGAAAAAATATATAGTAAAGCAAATAAACTGCCTTAGATAACATTTTAAAAATATTTTTTTGTATAGGAAAATACTATACAAACTGTGGTATGGTTTTTTATGACTAGGCCCCAATCAACTAGTCTATTAATGGACATTTGGATTGTGTCTAGTTTTTAGCAGTTATTGATAATGCTACTGAGTGTTTTTAAACATGTGTATTTATGCACTTAGCCTGCAATTTTGTAGAGTAGATTATGCCCAACTTTTCCAAAGTGATGATTTATACTGCCATTAGCAGTGTACGATAGATCTTTTTTCTATAATCTCACCTATAGTGAGATTTGTGTTTACCAAACTGATGAATGGAGCTATATGTTACTGTTTTAATTTGGAGTTTCGTGGTTATTAAGGAGGCTAAATTTTTTTTAATTTATTGGTTATGTGGATTGCCTTTTCTTTGAATAGTCTTAAGTTTTTTGCATAGTTTTTCTATTAGGTTTGAGGAGTGTAACAAATACCTCTGGCGTACTTGGAGCATTTCTCACTTCCTGGATAACTTTATCTCCATTTCGTTCCTTAATGTATGCTATTATTGTTGATATTTGACTTTTATTAGTAATTTTATCTCCAGGAAAAACTTTCTATACTTGTGCTGTCTAATACAGTAGCCCTGACTGCATGTGTCTGTTGAACACTTAAAATGTGGATAATGGTCGAGGAACTAAATTTTTGGTTTTATGTTGTGTTAATTTAAATATCAGAATTGATACTTGATTCAGTTGTTGGAAAACCCTTAACTATGTTTATAACTACTTAGATATGTATACTTTTTCAACTGTAAATTTTATAAAAATAATGATCAAATGCTAATGTTGACAATTCACCATCTGAATTGTCATGTTCAGTAAATTTCAAACACCAGATTTTTAAAACTAAGAAAAAAACAGTATAAATTCATCTTCTTTCTATGATTGCATAAATCCTAAAATTAATTTCACTCTGTTTTTTTTTTTTTTTGTAATGTGGCCACTAGAAAATTGTAAATTACACGTATAGGTGGTATAGTATTACCATTTGGACAGCATGGTCTCTACCCTCATTGTTGAGTTACATATCCCTGTATATTTACACTTTCAGTGTTCTTCATTTCTACTTAGGGATGTAAGTTTTCTTAGGAGATCCTTTTCCTTCTGCCTAGTACATTATTTAGATGTAGATGTGCTAATGCCTAATGCTATTAATTTTTTGTTTGCTGTACAGTGTCTTTGTTTCATTTTCATGCTTGAAGAGTGGGTTGGGGTATTACATTGTAGAATTATGGTTGGTTTTTAACCACCTTGAAGACATTATGCCAATGTTGTTTGCCTTCCATTATTGATTTTGGAAGTCAGCTGTCTGTCTAAAATCTTGCTACTTTGAAACAAATCTGCTTTTAAAAATGTTTCTTTTAGATTTTCTGTGATTTCTTCATTATGTTTTCATGTGGAATTCTTTTTCCTGTTTTAGGTTCACTGGAATTCAAAATTCTGTGGGTCAGAATACAAAGGTATATATCAGCTGTATTCATTCCTACAGTTTCTAACTACTTGTTAAAAATTACAGTTGTGATTTTATTAGCATAGCATTCATAGTTAAATTTTTTGTCTATGGCTGATAATTACTACAGTTTCTGAATTTCCTATGCAAATTATAGGTTCTGAATTTTGTTTCTGCTGTTTTATGTTTTTTGTGTGTCTGCTTATGTGTTGTTTTTTAGGTTTAGAAAATTATAGGAAGAGTGTATATGTTTTAGAGTAATGATACCTTTCTCAAGAAGGCATGTTTTCCTAGGAAAGATGATTAGGGAGTGTTAATAGTCCCAAATCAGTTTTTGTTCAAGATTTTGGATTTCTTCTATTATACAAGTCATATGAGTTCTCTTTACTTCCAGTTCTCCCTATACTGGTGATGTTTCCCTTAAAATCTCAGCTTAAATGGGGTGATGGTTTATTTGAGTCCCCACATTTGGTGGGTCTAGTGCTTTGGCTTTTTTACCCCCATGGCAAAGCCACCAGTAGCTCAGTCTTTCTTTTTGTTTCTCCACTTTTTCTTCAGGATAGGTAAAAGGCCTCAGGAAAATGATAGTTGTGTGGTGTATTTCTCTGATTTATCTTCTAGATTTTGGTATGAATTTCTAGCTGCCTTATGTCTTTGATTTTTATTTTGAAAGGTTTTTTTTGGTTGATTTTAGCAGGAGGGTTAATCTGATCTGCCTTTACCATAAACAAAATCCTTATCCTCTTCCTTTTGTTTTTAAATTTTGAAATTGATTTCAAGATCTTTCTGCTTCTAGCCAGAATTCTGTGTTTTAAGTCATATATCAGTTTTAAAAAAATTAATTGAATTGGCTTCTACAGCATAAAAAGCCAAGTTAATTAAAATTTAGAAAATGTTCTCACACTATTTATTCCTTTTGTTTTTAACAGTTTCAAAAGTAAAAGAACACATGCTTGAAGAATCAACTACTTCTATATGGCTTATTATTAAAAACAACTCACATCTGCTTATTACAAGTTTTGTGCTCAAGAATACTGCCTATCAGAGTTAGTGCTATGGTGGACCAAAACAGGAGAGCCTTTATCCCCTCACCTTGCGTAGGCCCAGGAAGGGTGTAATGTTGGACAAGGTAGCTGTTTCCCCTCTCTAGGGGAAAACACTGAAAAATTTGGGGGGCAGATTCTTTTGCTATTTACTTCCATATTTCTAAATAACATATTGTTACCTCTTGATTTTTTTTTCATTTTAGACATTATCTATTGACTTCTTACTATGGATGGTGTAGATTTATTTAACTTTTACTCCACAGCTACCCCAACCGCTCCCCCATCATTACACTGATACTTTAGTTTTTGGTAGGTAACCACCAGTGTATAGTTTCTCAATATTTTTCATTAACTCATTTTCAAGCTACCTGCTAGTTGTCAGCATGTCCTCTCCATTGGTTCAGAAGTATCCCTTATTTTTATCAGTTTAACCCTGTTTGAGAAATTCTCCTAGAACATTCTGCTCTTCGGGTTAGACCAGTTGCTTAAAGTTGGGTTCCATGCAAGTTCTATCCCATGACTGATCCTCTGTTTTTTGTATCCCATGTCATTCTTGGTCTTATATACTCCTTCATCTTGTTTGGTCACAGATTCCAGTAGCTATCTGAAGGCAAATATTTAGAGGCATCATGTTCCTGTAAATGACTGCACTTTACTCTGATTGTAGTTTGGGAATTTGAAGGAATTCTTAGTATATGATGTAAAATGAAGCTGTTTTAATTTTCAGCACTTTACATTTCACTTTTCTTTCTCCAGGAAAGCTTCTCTATGTAGTCTTTCTGTTTGAAGCTTACAGAGTCTTATCTTTGTTGTACCCAGTATTCTGAAGTGTCATAATGATGTGAAATGACTTCCTATAAGTCTGTAGGCACCCATTTTGTGCATTCCATGGGATCTTTCATTTTGGTAACTTGTGTACTTCAGCTTTGAGAAAGTTTCTGATAACTTTTTGTGTAGTTTCCTTGCCTCTGTTTTTTGTTCTGCAAGTGCAATTAGATATTGATCTCCTGAACCTATTCTCTTTCTACTGTTTTTAATGTTTTTCTAGTCTTACACTTTAAACTTTCTGGGAAATTTACTTGATTAAAAAAATGTTTAAGATTTTCATTTCTGCTCTCATATTTTTTATTTACAATAGCTTTTTTGATCAGATTTTTTTTCACAGCATCATGTTATTTTGTTTATGAATTTCATTGAAATTCATAAGTTTCAAGTTTTTATTTGAAATTTTTCTCTGCTTACTCTGTTTTCATTACAGTATTTTTTTCTGTTAGTATGTTTTGGTTTCTTTCATTTTAGAGCTTTTCCTTAGCTATCATGATGTCCTTAATTGTGTGTTTAAACTTATATAAGGGGGAGTAGAAAGCTATTTCAGGTCTTTGTAAACCTGACTAGGGCTTGGTAGCTATTGATGATTCTCACTGAAGAAAGATTTCGCTGGGGCACTTGGAGTTAAAAACCCTTATGTGCTTTTTCTTTAAGTATTTGGAAGCCTTTTCTATTCTGTTAATAAGAGTCCAGTGAAAAGGATTTTTCAACCTCTTGCCTCTAAGTCACTGGTTATAGGATGTGACAATATGACACCCCAGGTGATACATAGTTGTATCTAGAAACCTACTTGATTGTCAAAAGTGGGTTGCTACCAAAAACTAAAAACTGAAAGATAGAAGCAGGTGCCGTTAAACATTCTACAATGCACAGGACAGCCACCCTCAACACAGAATTGTCCAATTCAAAAATATCAGCAGATATACTGCTCCAAGATGTAAGCCTGATTGCCAAGTGAAAGCAGAGAGCTCAGGAATCTAACTATTCAGTTTTTTTCATCTGTGATACCCTCACCTTCTACTGTACCTGGTATCCCCTAGTGTAGAGTTCTTTTGTATTACCTTTTATAAAACCTTTTGTCTTTTCGTGGAGTGGAATAAAGGCTTTCATTTAATTTTAATTATTTTAGTACTGCAGGTCTTTTGGAAATGGCTTTTTTAATGAATTCTAGCCCAAATTAAAGCACTGGTTATTAAGTGACCATGATATTATATATTTATCCTTTTTGGGCAGAATTGGCTGATGGGACTGAATAGCTTTGTACATTTTACTAAATGCTTAAATTGAAAGATAATGTGAGTTAAAATTATAGACCTAGGAGGTAGGTGAAATCTGGAAGTGAAAGGTGATCCCCAGCCTTTTATTTTAGTTCCCTCCCTCACTTTTCATTCCAAATTATGCCATCCATGCCTCTATTCAAACAAGGATGTGTTGGGGGTTGCTAGTTGCTCCTAATTTCTTTCCCCCTTGATCTTATGTTATTCTCCCAATCTCCTTCCTCACCTCCAATGAAAACAACAAAATTCCAGCCTTTTGCTGCTTCCTTAATGGACATGGGATTTGAGATTAATTAGTATGAAGTTTTGACCCAAAGGTTGGGGGCAGTCTTGGCAAGATTAAAGTTCTAAGATGGTGAGAGCTTTTCTTTTGAAACATACATATACATTTTAACTTTTTCCCATGTGCTTTCATTGTTCTACCATTTATAAAAACATACATTTTTAAAAATATTTATTTTCAGAGAAAGAGAAAGGAAAGGAGAGAGAAACAATCAGTCGGCTGTCCCTTGCACACCCCCTACTGGGGACCTGATCTGCAACCCAGGCTTGTGCCCCAGGACCAGGAATCCAACTGGTGACCTTTGGGTTCACAGGCCAGCACTTAGTCCACTGAGCCATACCAGCCCGGGCTACATTTTTAATATTGGTGACTCAGGAATGTCAACTTATGTTGCTCTCTTAAAATAATCACTTCTAGGTTTGTATGTCTCAGTCAACTTACATTATAACAAGTAAATACCAAAAAGATTTCTTTTACCCTTCAGACTGAGTTGTTTGTATTTTGTTTGATGTGTTATAGCACCACTATGATGCAATTATCTTGTGGGTATCATAGTGTTACATTAGCACTGACAGCTATATAGACAAAATATACATCATTTTATTTAAATGTGCAAGATAATTACTTTTTAAAGTCTCAAAAGAAGACAATATACATTCAGTGTAAAAGTGGTAAACATGGTGATCATTCGTGTGTGTGTGTGTGTATTTCTTGCACCTGGAAATGACTCTCTTAAGATGTTGATGTATATAACTTTATTAAATTTTAGTATTTTTAATCTGTTTTTCCATTTATTAAAAGCTGGATCATAGAGTTTTGTCATAATAAAATAAACAATTTGTAGCTAATATCTTTACATTATATCAAATACTCTTACGAAATAATACTATGTTTATTTGCTTTATATTAGAGAAATTTTCTCCCAACTTCTGGGAGTTATTTTCTTGAATAGTGCCATGATCAGTGTTGAAAACATAAAATATGAATAATTTCCTTTACACGATGTATAAATGTTTTAGGAGTATCTGATTTCTTTAAAATAAAAAAGAAACAGATGAATTAGTTTAAAAAATTTTTGAAGTAGCTAACATTCCCTTTAAAATTACTATCCATTGTTTTGCAAGCATTCCTGTAGGGTCATAATCAGCTAAAGCAGATTTTTGCCCATACATTTTATTTTATAGAGATTTTTACTTCACTTTATAGGTTGTCTATCTTACTGATTTAAAACTGACTATATTTGCACTTACATTTCATTTTCACAAATCTTTCATAAGCTTGTGTTCTCATCTGGTTTTTTCTACAAATTAATTTTTAAAGTGTAGAGTGCTTGGATTTAGATTTTTGCATGTATGTCAGGATCACCAGAGTTGACTGCAGGGAAAAGCAAAAATTGTGGCTTGGATTCTTCCTTCCTTTTTTTTTTTTGTTATTGTTAGTTTTTTATTCATAGACATTTCAGAGAAGTTTCAGGTTTATATGAAAATTGAAGAGTAAAGAAATACGGTATTTGTTTTATATGTCTCGGCTGTGCCAGGTCCCTTACTATTACCCCAGTTTCCCTTATTATTGACATCTTGCCTTAGTGTGGTACATTTATTATAGTTGATGAACCCAATATTCATAAATTGTTATTAATGAAAGTCCATACTTCGCAGTAAGTTTTACTCTTTGAGCTGTGCATTGTGGGATTTGTAAAAATGTGTAAATGACATATTCACCATGAGACTGTCATAACAGAATAGTTTAGTTGTCCTACAAGTTCCCTATGCTCTATCCTTTCGTTCCCTTAAACTCTTGGCAATCACTGATCTTTTGACTATTTCTGTTGTTTTGACTTCTGCAAACTCAGTTGAAATCATACAGTGTTTACCATTTTTCACATTGGCTTTTTTTCCTTATCAATATACATCTAAGGTTTCTTGTCTTCTCATGGTTTGATAGTTCTTTCTTTTTAGCACTCAATAATTGATGTTATGTGTATACCACAGTTTATCCATTTACCTATTGAAGAACATATTGGTTGTTTCCAAATTTTGGAAACACTGAATAAAATTGTTATTTGTTATAACTATTTGGGTGGAGCTCTTTGCATATATGTAAGTATCGAACTCATTTAGGTAAATGACAAGGTGTGTAATTGTTATGTTGTGTAATAAGAATGTGTATAGGTTTGTAAGTAACTGCCAAGCTGTCTTCCAAAGTGGGTGCCCATCTTGCATTTAATCGGTAGAGAATCAGTTCTTATTCCATGTCCTCACCAGCATTTGTTGTTGTCATTATTTTGGATTTAGCCATTATGGTAAGTATGGAGTGATACATAATTGTTGTTTCAATATACAATTTCCTAGCAACATATGCTAATGAGAATCTTTTCATATATTTATTTGTCATCCATATTTCTCACTCGGTGAGATATCTGTTTAGATCTTTTGCCTAGTTTTACTGGGTTGCTTATTGCCTTATTCATTGAGTTTTAAGAATTCTTCTGTATATTTTGGATACCGGTCATTTTTATCAGATATGTGTTCTCCAAGTATTTTTTCCTAGGCTGTGGTTTGTCTTCATTCTCTTAACAATATCTTTTATAGAACAGAACTGATTAAATAAAGCCCAGTTTATCAATTTTTTTTTCTTTCACGGATCTTACTTATGATGTGGTATTGTTACAGAACAGCCAGTGAGGTTCTACTGCTTGATGCCAACAGGCAAACTCTGGAGTCAGAGGTTTGGTAAAAAAAAAAAAAAAAAAAAAAGGGGGGGGGGAGGGTTGTTTGTTTAAAGGCTATACAGTTTTGGAATAATGGTAGGTCTCTGCCTCAGCACCCCACTCCCCAAAATGCCCAAGGACAAAAAACCCTGCCACCCTTTGCTAGGACAGACCAGTTCAAAGATGAGCCTGGAATCCTTTGTCTCCCATGTAAAAAGTACCATCCTTTGGGAAATGCAGATGGCTGTAGCATGCTCATCTAGGTGACTTGACAGATTCACAGTCAGTTTCCACCTCAGGTGTCATTTGGATTCTGTGCAGGCAGGCTGGAGTACTACCGGTGGCATGCTACTCCTTCCCTGCAGCCCTCAGGTCTCATCTTAGGCAGGCTCACAGCACCAGTGCTGCTGCTGCATTTCACTCAGGAGGGGCGCCAGGGAGCTCCCAGACCATGGGTCCTCCAGTGCCCACCAGACCCATTAACTTGGGTCCCTGCAGCCAACCCAGTTAACAAAGGGAGGGGAAAGAGCACGTTTCCCCTCGGCATTCTGTTTTTAAAGTCTCAGCCAAGAGACCCATGCGTGACAGGTCATCCCGCTTTTCAGCCAGTGTGAGCTAATGTCTACCATGTTTGTCAGCTGCATGCAGTGTCTTTGTCCTTCTTCTGGCCATCATTTTCCAAAAGAGCAGGAGCTTCCCAGCCTTGTATAGGGGCACAATCGTCTGACCCTCTGTGGGGCAGGCTCTGTGCAGAGGTTCTGTATGGCCCGTGTCATGAGCTGCTCAGCTGTTGAGGCTACGCAGGCGGGTTTTCTGACTTTGTTACAGGGGTATACAGCCCAACACAAAATTGTGAATTTACTGAAAAACTTTTCTTGCTCATCAGTTTTCGTTAGTATTTGTGTATTTCATGTGTGGCTCAAGACAACCTTTCTTCTTCCAGTGTTGCCCAGAGACGCCAAAGGGTTGGACAGGACACCCCTGGCAGTTCTTCTGCAAGCCTGTCAAACCTCAGTTCCAGTTTCAACCCCTGCGCTGCCCTTAGGCTTCCTGAAACACCTTCCCTTCTTGGGGAGATGCTCCCTCTCCTATGCCTTCTGGGGTCCCCACCCTGTTACAGTCTCTAAAAATTCACTGCCAAACCCAAAGTCACCTACATTTTTTTCTGTGTTCCTTTTTAGAACTCTTACAGTTTTGCATTTTACGTATATGTCTGTGATCCATTTTTTTATCCTGTTGATGTTACAAATTAATTCAGTTGCTTTAGAAACCTTGAATGAGCCTTACATCCTGGAATAAATCCCAGTTGCTCTTTGTGTATAATTCTTATATATTGTGCAATTCAGTTTGCTAATATTGTTGAGAATTTTTGTTTTTGCATTCATGGGAAATATTGATACATACTTTTCTTGTAACGTTTGGCCTGGTTTTTGTAAGGGTAATGTAGTCTCAGAATGACTTAGAATGTATTCCTTTAGTTTTTATTTTCTGGATGAATAGAAACCTTTTTGAATTATTTCTTCTTGCAGAAGTTTTATTAGCGTGTATCTTTCAGAGAATTGCTCTATATCATCTACATATCAAATTTATGGGCATAGAGTTCATTATTTTCCTTTATTATTGTTTTAATGTCCATGGGAGCAGTAGCAATAGTCCTGCTTTCATTTCTGATATTAATTATTTTTGGTATTAGTTATTTGTGCCTTCTCGATTTTAATGTTTTGTTCTTAGTTAGCGTGGCCTGAGGTTTATCAATTTTAAATTTAGGCTGAACCAGTTTTTCATGATTGATTTTTATTATTGATTTATTGTTTTCAGTTTCATTGATCTCTAATTTTTTTTTCTTACTTTGGGTTTAATTTGGGTTTTTTTTCTAGTTACCTAAGGTAGGAACTTAGACTTTTAATTTTATGTCTTTTTTCTGTTCTAATATGTACATTTAATGCATATAAATTTTCTTTTAAAGACTGCTTTTGTTGTATTTCATACATTTGGTAAATTCTATATTCATTTTTATTTTACTTACAATTATTTTTCTTGATTTTTCTTCTTTGATCTATGTGTTACTTAGAACGGTGTTGTTTGAGCTGTGTAGTGTCGAATTTTCTAGCTTTTTTTTCTCTCCTTTTTTTTTTTTTTTTTTTTATTCCTCACCCAAGGACATACTTACTGATATTAGAGCGAAGGGAGGGGAGGGAGAGAGATAGTGGGAGAAACATCCATGTGAGAGAGAAACATTAGTTGGTTGCCTCTCTCACCAGCCCTGACAAGAGGACAAAGCCATCAACTTGGACATGTGCCCTGACCAGGAATCAAATCTCTGACCTTTTGGTATATGGAATGCTGCACCAACTAACTGAGCCATACCAGCCAGGGCTATTTTTCTGTTTATTTCTACTTTAATTCCATCTTGGTGTTCGAGCATACTTTATATAATTTCTGTGTTTTCCCATTGAAGTTATGTGTTGTGGCCCAGACTGTGGTCTCTCTTGGTGAATGTGCCATGTGAGCTTGAGAAGAATGAGTATTTTGCTCTTCTTTGATACAGTATTCTGTAAATGTCCATTGGATTCTATTGACTGGTGGTCCTATCCAATTCAAGTATGCCCTTAACTGATTTTCTCTCAATTGCTGTTAGAGAGATATTGATGCCTTCCAAGTGTAAAGTGAAATCATCAATTTCTTCTTGTAGTTCTATCAGTTTTTCTCTTTTGTATTTTGATCTGTTGTTAGGCACTCACACATTAAGAATTGTTATATCTTATTGGAGAGCACACTCCTTTTTCATTATGTAATACCCTCTTTATTCCTAATACTTCTTGCCCTGAAATGTGTTCTATCTAAAATTAAATATCATTCGTTCAGCTTTCTTTTGATTAGTATATAACTCCCTCCATCCCTGTACTTTAATCTGTGTTTTTATATTTAAAGTGGGTATCTCATAGACAACATATACTGGAGTCTTGCATTTTACGTACTCTGACAGGCTCTGTTTATTAGTTGATGTATTTAGACCATTGACATTTAAAGACTGACATAACTAGATTAGTATGTGCCACATTTATTGCAGTTTTCTCTTTTGTTTCCTTTGTTCTTTTTGGTCTTTTCTTGTTTTCTATTCTCCTGCCTTCTCTGGCTTTAATCAGCCATGTTCTATTCATTTTTTTTCCTCCCTCAGTCCATAATTACAGTTCTTTAAAAACAAAACAAAACTTTGTTTAGTGGTTGCTATAGTTTGCAACAATCCAGGTCTACTTTTCAAATAGCACTATCCAATTTAACAGGTAGTACAAGTATCATGTAACAGAATATTGCCAATTGTAGTAATGTATCTGTACCACTATTGTATGTTAAGGTTGTGTACAACCTTACCAACCATGACTATTGTCATCACTAAAACAAAACATTTTACTTGTGTTGCCATAGTGGTATCTCACTTCATTTTTTTTTTAAATTTAGTTTTGATAACAAAGATCTGCATTTTAAAGAGATTTATTTTGTTACTTTCTTAGGTTACTTTGTATTAACACCAGAGTATCACTTAATAATTTTGCTACTTATCAGTCATAGTGAATAGGACAATAGAACATTAAACAGTAGAGCTTTTCAGGTTACTATATTCCTGTAGTAGAGCTTCAACTGTAAAGGTTTTTGTTGCCCTTTTTCAGTTTTATTAATAAAAGTTATATTAGATGCATAAAATAAAGTCAGATGGCCTGCATCTTTTATCTGCATATTGGAACTGTGTAAATCCTTTTAACATTTTGTTTTTAATGTTTGGTTAAAATATAAATTCCCAACCTACTCAGGGCTATAGCTATTTTGGTGCAGTTTTGAGTACCCTTTCTAGTTCTTTTGTGATGACCTCAGTGTTTTCTGACTGTCCTCACTATATGACAGTTGGCTTCCTTCAGAACCTTCCTCCAGAAAGTCCAAAGGAAGTCAAGGCCTATTCTCAGAAGTTAAATGCCACAATTTCCACAGTATCATGTTGGTTAGCTCTGTAAGATGATGGAGGATTATTCAAAGACATGAATACTAGAAGATGAGAATCATCTAGGGCCACTTTGGAGGCTAGTTAAAATAAAGTGGAAATATAAGTTTTCTTAGGGTGTAAGGCAAATCTTATAATTGATTATGATACCCCCTCTTTTATGACAGCCAGAAAGCTATCTAGGGCACCACCTCCTTATTCCAGACCTCATTGCCTGCAGGCTCTAGGTATCTTCTGAAACAGCTCACTTTAGTTAGAGAACTATAATTGTGGCCTTCAGGTGGGATAAAAGGAGCTGCTGAGTATTCAGAATTAGAGATTGGTAAACTCTTGTACCATTCATTTTCCTCATTCACATTTTTAATGACCGTTCCACTACTTTAGATTTCATGGTTATTCTGGAGTTCTGCTGACAATACTTATTTTTCATAGAAGTGTTTTGTAAATATTGGGTTGTAATCCTTGCATTCTAGTTGATTTTTAGCCTATATGCTTTATATCCTTCAGAAATTCTTCATTCTGTTCATCTCAGCTTTTTTAGTTTTACGGTTGGCATAGGTTTATCCTTATTATTGTTGCTTCTTTTGTAATCGTTGATATTGTGAAAGCAATCAAGGTAAACTGGTGTGCTCAGCCTTCTTAAACAGAAAGCCTCTTTGCTTCTGAGCCAACCCTCTGTCTAGTTTAACTTACTGTTATTTAGTCTCTCTTCATCTAAATGGAGAAAAGACTATTCCCCCATGTGCTCTCTTGTGTGTTTACTTAGAAAAGACCATATTGATTAACAAGTAAATTGCACCACAGATTCTGTGTTGGTGATCCTAAGTTTGTTTACCTGCTGCCTTTCTTTTCAGGGGAATAATCAGTATATTATGAGCTCCCTCATATTTAAGGACTAGGAAATTGATCAGGCTGTATTTGAATTTTTTTTTTCTGGCCAGTGGACTAAGTTTTCCATGTAGCCAGTTAACAATACTCATACTTTTGTTTATTGTTTTGGGGGAGATTTGTTTCATTGAGAGTGGATTTTATTGTCATTTTTCTTCCCTTAATGGTTAAGGAATAGCCATTCCTTCTCAGGACAGAGAATAGTGTTTATGTAAGAAAAGGTGAATAAAGAATGACATTAGTATAGAAAACAGTGTGTTTGAACCTATCTGTTCACAACTGTTCAAAAGTTATTTCTAGACTGCTTTTTAACTTTGTGGAGTAAAAAAGATGGGACGAAAAGGATGGATATGTGGCACCTGAATTCTTAACCTGGATCTGCCTGCAGTAGTTGGCATAAACTTGCTTCTCAATTTTTTACATATGTGAAAATGAAGGAGTTGTGTTTCATGATCTTACTGGAAGTAAAGAAGTGAATCTATAACTTTTATGAAGATACTTTGAATATTTTATTGCCTTAAAGTCACCATGATGAACAGTTATTTTAACATACAAGGAGTAAATTAAGCTTTTTTAGTATTCTCCCGGTTTGGAACTGGGAAAGGATAAACTTTTCCTCTGCATTATATAATGTTATATATGAAAAATTGTAAGCTGTCTTTTTAAAGCAAAACAAACAAACACTTTCTTCCCTAAAATATATCTAAGTATTTTAAGATCTTACTACAGTATAAATGTTTAAACTCAAATGGCTGTCATGGTAGAGTTACCTAAGCATGCTGATGGAGAAGGGTGTGTCTATTCAGTGGTAAACACAACTGGAGAACATAATTTCTTTGGCCTTAGTGTTCAGATTGTAGGAATTTGGCCTCTTTACGTTTTCCACACAAGCTGAAGAGTCTCATTAGAAATAATGTACTATTAAGGTTTTTAGGGAAAATTCTAAGATTTTGCATTCACATGGATAATTTCTAGAAATTCTTAAGTTTCTAAGGCAATGCTATTTTCAGTTTTTCCCCCAAATATTTAAATTTAACATCTGCTAATTAATTCACTGGGGTTGTAGGATATCATATTTACATTTACATAAATTCACCTGTAAGCATGTCAAACAAAAAATTATTTAAATAGTGGTAAGGATTCCGTTCTTTATTCTGAAATGAACATATGCTCTTGTAATTGCCCTTGCAAGAAAATGCAATACTTTGAGTTCAGGGCTTTTCAAAGAAAATGTGTCTACATGTTCCTTCACCTTACTCATTGACTATAGTTCTCAGGTCTTAACTTGTGGGTCCCATGTATGATACCCTCCTCCTTCCACAAAAAACAATGTTATTTGTTGATTCAAGTCTTTGTTGCCTTTATACTATATATAAATCCATGTAAACACATTAGCTCTGATTCACAAAGTTAATTCCTCCTATTTAGCATGTGCTTAGAGAAAGTAGACTATTGTTGGCCAGTATAATTTTTAAGATGTAGTTATAAAATGAATCAGTGCTAATAAAATGATGTAGTGCATTTCAAAAGCAGAAAGGAATTCTGGATTATTTGCTAATTGTGTGTTTTCTTTCAGTAGCCTATATAATTCATAAGTGAATGTATATTTTTAGACATGTGTTTTAAAGAATCCCTCCCAATATTATTTCCTTTTTTAAAAAAAATTAATTAATTTATTTTTAGAGAGAGGGTAAGGGACAGAGAAAGAGAAAGAAACAACGATATGTGGTCGCCTCTCGCATGCCCACCAAAGGGGACCTGGCCTGCAACCCAGGCATGTGCCCTAACTGGAACTTGAGCCAGTGATGCTTTGGTTCACAGGCCCATGCTCAATCCACTGAGCTATACCAGCCAGGGCCCATTATTTCTTTTTATTTTTTATATTACACTAATAACAAAATTGATAAGTTCTCAGTTACATGGGATATATTCCATGATTAATAATCATAAAATACTGTAGTAACTTATAAATGTCTTTTCCCCTGATGATTTCATGTTATAAACAGGATTTTTCTCACTGAGCATGTTTACTTATTTTGTGACTGACGAAACATATTCTTAAAAACAGCTCTGGGCATATTCATTATTCATTATTGTCAAGATTCTAATTGGTACAAAGTACAGTCATGTGCTGTATAATATTTCAGTCAACAACAGACCACATATATTACAGAGGTCACATAAGATTGTATAGGATCCAGAAAATTCACATCACCTAGCAACATCCTTGCCATCGTGATGTCAAAGTATAACACATTATTCAGGTCTTAGCGGTGATGCTTACATAAGCAAACCTACTTGCATTGTCACTTCTATAAGAGGATAGCACATACAATTATTACAGTACATAATACTTGATAATGATAATGAATAATTATGTTACTGGTTTATTTACTGTACTATATTTTAAGTATTATTTCAGAATGTACTCTTCCTACTTAATTAAAAATAGTTTGCTATAAAATGGTATGTTGCATTACTCCCGCAGCAGCCCATACATATATCTCCTATTTACTACTTCTTTTTACTGCATCATTTTCTCTTTTCCTTGAATTAATTCGTATTTTGTTGCTCATGGCCCCCAGCATGCAAACACTGCTAATGCCAGTAAGAGGCAATTTTGAGTGATTGACCTGGAAACAACATTAAAAGTGATAAAGGACTACAAAAGTGGAAAATGAGGTACGGTTAATGCTCGCCAGTCTGATATGTCCCATTCCATCATAGCTACCATCTTGAAGAACAAGAACAAAGCTATGGAAGCTAGTAAAGTGTCTCCTTCATTGGAGGCAACAAGACCAACATAAATTCATGAAGGACCTCCATCACACATGGAGAAACTTTAAGACCAGACTTAGAAAAGTATCCGTCTTAGCCCCAAAACAATTATGGCCAAAGAAAAAAGTTTGTTTTAGTGTTGAAAGAAAAGACTGAACCCCACTCAATGTTGAATTTACTGCTAACTCTGGATAGTTTAAATAAGTCAAGAATTGTTATTCATTAGATAACGTGAAAGTGAGTGGTGAGCACTGATGTGAAGACAGCTAAAGAATTTTTATAAACTCTGCATAAATTGATTGTGGAAGAAAATTAGTTACCAGAGCAAATGTTCAATATGGATGTTACATCTCTATTCTGGAAAGAGATGCCTTAAAGGACTTCTATGTTTAAGGAGGCCAAGTCACTTCTGGCAAGATGGAGGCATAGGTGATGCACTGTACCTCCACGCACATCCAAGATTGGAACAACAACAATTTAGAGGTAGGATAGCACCCAGAACTGACAGAGAATTTATCTGAATGGAAGTCAGACAGCCAAGAAGTTGAAATAGACCCCTTTATCCAGACTAGTAGGAGGGGCGGAGACAAACAGCCGGGCTCAGGGTGCGTTGCAGCTCGGAGAACAGGGAGAATTGGGTGCATTAGGCAACTGGGAGCACATAAGGCATCTGGGGTGCACAAGATCGCATTGGGTGGACCCTGAGTACGCAAGCGGCAGCTGGCAGCCCCAATGAGGCGGCGATTGTGGACCAGGGCAGAGCGAGCAACCAAGGATCCCAGGGAAGGGACTGAGGTCCCATGGAGAACAGAGCTACCACCGTTGCTCCTTCTCAACCCTGCCTTCACATACAATGTCACAATCTAGCAACTGGGGTGCCCAACCCTGGTGAACACCTAAGGCTCCGCCCCTCACCGTAGCAGGAGCGACCAGACCAAAAGGGGGGGGGGGGCTCAAACAGAAAAACAAATCAGTGCCCCAGAACTCATCCTTTTGAGCAGCCAAGAGATAGCTAACCTATCAGATGCCCAGTTCAAAACACTGGTGATCAGGAAGCTCACAGAATTGGTAGGTTTTGGTCACAAATTGGATGAAAAATGCAGGTTACCATAAAAGAAATGAGGGAAAATGCACAGGGAACTAATAGTGGTGGGAAGGAAACTGGGACTCAAAACAATAAAGTGGACCACAAGGAAGAAAGAAACAACCAAACAGGAAAGAAGGGAGAAATAAGAATTCAAAAAAACGAGGAGAATCTTAGTAACCTCCAGGACATCTTTAAACATTCCAACATCCGAATTATAGGGGTACCAGAAGAGGAAGAGGTAGAGCAACAGATTGAAAAATGTATTTGAACAAAGAATAAAGGAGAACTTCTCCATTCTGGCAAAGGAAATAGACTTCCAGGAAGTCCAGGAAACTCAGAGTGCCAAAGAAGTTGGACCCAAGGAGGAACACACCAAGGCACATCATAATTACATTAGCCAAAGTAAAAATGGAGAGAATCCTAGAAGCAGCAAAAGATAAGGGGACAGTCACCTACAAAGGAGTTCCCATCAGACTGTCAGCTGATTTCTCAAAAGAGACCTTACAGGCAAGAAGGGGCTGGGGAGAAGTATTCCAAGTCATGAAAGACAAGGACCTATATCCCAGACTACTCTGTCCAGCAAAGCTTTCATTTAGAATGGAAGGGCAGATCAAGTGCTTCTCAGATAAGGTCAAGTTAAAGGAGTTCATCATCACCAAGCCCTTATTCTATGAAATGTTAAAGGGACTTATCTAAGAAAAGAAGACTAAAAATACAAACAAACATGTATAGTAAAATGACAGCAAACTCACAAGTATTAACAACCATACCTAAAGCAAAACCAAAAGAAACTAAGCAAACAACTAGAACAGGAACAGAACCACAGAAATGGAGATCACATGGAGGGTTAGCAACTGGGGAGTGGGAGGAGGAGAGAGGGGGGAAAAGATGCAGAGAATAAGTAGCCTAGATTGTAGGTAGGAAATAGACAGGGAGAGGGTAAGAATAGTATGAGAAATGTAGAAACTGAAGAACTTATAAGTATGACACATGGACATGAACTAAAGTGGGGGGGGGAGTGGGTGGCAGAGGGTGTACAGGGTGGAGGGGAGTGAAAGGGGGAAGTGGGACAACTGTAATAGCATAATCAATAAAATATATTAAAAAGGCCAAGTCAATGCCAGGTTTCAAGACTTTTAAAAGGACAGAGTAACAGTATTGCAGGGTGCCAGTGTTACAGGCTGCAGATTCAAACCATCCCCACTTTTTATTATTATTATTATTATTATGCTTAATTTTTTTATTTAGCTGAGGTACTTGGTACTTTTTCTCAAACACTTTAACCCACTAATTCCATTTTTGGTTTTTTGCTTTAAAGTAGTAATAGGAAAAATAAAAACATATATGTATAAATATATTGTGTGTGAGTATATGTGTAATGATATATGTACATCTGTGTATGTATAAATATACCTAGATTTTCCTGCTTTTTTTAACTGACAACTACTGTGAAGCAGTTTGTAGAGGATCCATTTTGCAAAATCTGTGTGCGCATTCATATTAGTAGTTAATTGTTTGCATCCTGTTTCGGAATTTCACCAAATAAAAGTTGTAGGAATTGCTGAACTTTGAATATTAAGATTATTTTTATAAAATATCCTAATCTGCCCTGGCTGGCGTAGCTCAGTGGATTGAGCGCGGGCTGTGAACCAAAGCATCACAGGTTCGATTCCCAGTCAGGGCACATGCCTGGGTTGCAGGCCAAGGCCCCCAGCAACTGCACATTGATGTTTCTTTCTCTTTCTCCCTCCCTTCCCTCTCTAAAAATAAATAAATAAAGTCTTTTTTAAAAAGTCACTTAAAAAACAAAATATCCTAATTTGCCCTGGCTGGTGTGACTCAGTGGATTGAGTGCTGGCCTGTGAATCACAGGGTCGCTGGTTTGATTCCCAGTCAGGGCACACACCTGGGTTGTGGGCCAAGTCCCCAGTTGGTGCAAGAGAGGCAACCACACATTGATGTTTCTCTCCCTCTCTCTCTCCCTCCCTTTCTCTAAAAATAAAGGGAGGGAGGGAGGGAAGAAATTTACGGGGAACAAAAGATCTTTGTCTCTTCGTATGGCTTTGAGTTACTGACTATAGCCTTTTTAGTTCACCTGCAGAACTCCCTTAAGCTTTTCTTGTATGGCAGGTCTCTAGTGGTAATGAACCCATTCAGATTCTGTTAATCTGGGAGTGTCTGTAATATCTCCCTTGCTGTGGAAGGACAGTTTTGTTGGATATACACTCCTTGGTTGACAGTGGTTTTTTTTTCCTTTTGACACTTGAAAAATATTTGCCTACTTATTTCTTCAAAATTTTTTGATGAGGTATCTGATGACAGCCTTATTGAGGATCCTCTATATGTTTAGAGTTGTTTCTTTTCTGTATCTTTAAAGTTTCCATGTTTGGCTTTTAAAAGTTTGATTGTAATATGTCTTTGTGTAGGTCTCTTTGAGTTCGTCTTGTAGTTCATTAAGCTTCTTGGATGTTTATATTTATGGCTTAGATCAAGTTTGGGAAGTTTTCAGCTACTGTTTCTTTAGATATTTTATCTGCCCTTTTCTCTCTTTTTCTGAGACTCCCAACCATACATATATATTGATCTATTTTATGGTGTCATACAGTTTTCTAGGCTCTATTCACTTTTCATTTTTCTTTCTGTTCCTCAGACTTGATAATTTCCATTTTCCTGTGTCTTCATGTTGGCTGATTCTTCTGCTTGCTCAAATCTGCCTTTTAATTATTCTAGTAAATTTTTCACTTCAGTTGTATTTTTCAACTCCAAAGTTACTTTTTTGTTTCTTAAGGTTTCAATTTCTTTAATGATACATTCATTTTGTCCAAATTTTTACTTTTGGCACATTTTCCTTTAGTTCTTGGGCATCTTTAAGACAGTTGGTTTAGTCTCTGTCAGGTAAACCTGCCATCAGGTCTTTTTAAAGGACAGCTTCTGTTCATTTATATATTTCCTTTGAGCTCAACATTCCTGTTCTTTGTATGACTTGATACATTTATTTGAAACCTCGATATTGAATCTAATAATTTGATATCTCTGAAAAGCCGATTTCCCTGTTCCATGGGGCTTTGCCGTTTCTTTGTTATTTTGCAAGCTTCTAATATAGTCTAGAATTCCAATACATTGGACAGATTCTGCCGTTAAAGTTGCTTCTTAGGTGTACAGACAGATTTTTGGTGCTATTATTCTGCCATTTTCCCATACCTGTATAGGACACCAGTTTTTAAGTACTTTTGCTTGTTTTAATTAGATATTGCAAGGACAGAGATTCACTTAATTTTGCTCCATGATCCTCATTCACATGACTCTTTAATGGCTTTGCAAATTTTTGTGATACGAGAACACAGAACAAAGTAGGAGGGATCTCAATAGCTGATATCAAACTGTACTACAAGGCCACTGTAATCAAAACAGGCTAGTACTGGCATAAGAACAAACACAAAGATCAATGGAACAGAATAGAGTGCCCGTTCTGAAATAAAACCGATGATAATAGAAATAACTGATGTCTCAATGGTCAATTAATACTCGACAAAGTGGGTAGGAACATAAAATGGAATAAAAATAGCCTCTTCAACTGATGGTGTTAGAAGAACTGGATAGGTACATGCAAAAAATTGAAACTATGCCACTGACTTATACCATAACACCAGAATAAATTCAAAATGGATAAAAGACTTAAACATAAGTTGTGACACAATAAAAGGTCTAGAGGAGAAAATAGACAGTAAAATTTCAGATATCCCCCATAGCAGTATTTTCACTGATACATCCTTGAGAGCAAGGAAAATAAAGGAAAGAATAAACAGCTGGACTACTTCAGATTAAAAAATCTTTTGTTCAGCTAAAGAAAACATCATTAAAGTGAAAAGGAAAACATATTTGCCAACCATACCTAGGACAAGGTCTTGATCCCCCAAATATTTGAAGAACTCAAAGGACTCAACACCAGGAAGAAAGACCGTCTAATCTAAAAATGGGCAAAGGCTACGAACAGACACTTCTCCAAGGAGAACACACAGAGAGCCCAGAGACATATGAAAGGAGGCTCAGCATCACTAACCATCACAGAGGTGCAAATTGAAACCACAATGAGATACCACCTCACACCAGTCAGAATGGCCATTATTAATAAATCAACAAACAAGTGCTGGGGAGGATGTGGAAAAAAGGGAACACTAATGCACTGTTGGTGAGAACACAGACTGGTACAGCCACTGTGAAAAACAGTATGGGATTTCCTCAAAAAACTAAAGATGGAACTGCCTTTTGACCCAGTGATACCACTGCTGGGATTATAGCCTAAGAATCCTGAAACACCAATTCAAAAGAACCTGTGCAGCCCTGTGTTCATAGCAGGGTTATTTACAATAGTCACGTGCTGGAAATAGCTTAAATGCCCATCAGTAAATGATTGAATCAAAAAACTGGTATTTTTCACAGTAGAATACTAGGCAGCAGAAAGAAAGTAGGACTCCTACCTTTCATGACAGCATGGATGGAACTGGAGAGCATTATGCTAAGTGAAATAATCCAGGTGGTGAAAGACAAATACAATATGATCTCACCTATAAAAGGAACCTAAAGAACAAAAACCTAATGAGCAAAATAGAACCAGAGGCATGGAAATAAGGAACAGAGTGACAGCGACCAGAGGAGAGGTGTAGGGAGCTAAGGGGGGAAAGAAGGGGAAGAATGTAGTCAAGGAACTGGTATAAGTGACCCATGGACCTGGACAACAGAGTGAGGATTGATTGAGGGAGGTGGTGGGGGGAGGGGGAGAGGCAGGGAAGAGCAATGTGGGAAAATTCAACTGTAATAGAACCACAATAAAAATAAAAGTTATGTGATAAACATGTATTTCTGATGAGAAAAAATATTTATGATCTTAAAAATACAGCTGTCTATAAAAAGCAGAAATTACACCAATACATATTTGAAAAAAAGTAGATTGTCAGCCTTGAACATCTGGGATAATAATAGTTTTCTTTCAAAAGGCATCCATATATTCTTTTTATCCCCTAAACAAAAGCCCAGTGATAATTGAGATTTTTTTTTTATGATGTTTGCAGGTGTTTTTCCATGCCATTTGCAACAAAACGAACATTGCAGAAGTGGTGTCACTAATAGCTGCTGCTTATAAGTAAGTTATGTGATCTTGGGCAAGTTATTTAAAATCTTTGTGCCTATTTTCCATTCTTAATAGAAAGTGTTGTCTAGGGTCCTTTTCTTTCCTAAAACCATGAGTTTATCCTTTGTTTTGTACTCATATAGCCTTTTCTGCTTTTATATTCAGCTGTCTTGTTCCAGTCAGATTTTAAGCTTCTTGAGAGACCAACTTTTATATTTCATCTTTTGCATGGTGCTTGGTATTGGGTCTTGTAATAAATGCTTGCCAAATACTTTTAGATTGGGTTGATTGAGAATCTTTGCCATCAACTTGGAGCTACTTAATTTTCTCACTAACTATAATACAGGGAGGCATTTATGCAGAATATTTATTTAATCCTTTTCATATTGCTTTCATTTTTTTGTCAGTTGAAATGTCATTTTCAGTAACAATTTGTGTTTTCATGTAGGAAAAATGTTTCTTTAAGCAGTGTTTGAAACTGAAGCCATAAACTTCTTTATCTGTGTGTCACCCATGTACATATAGAAATGCACACCTACATATGGATATGGAAAAATGTGCCAAATATGTATTTGTAGCATCTTGTTAATTTATTGCACCAGAAGAACTTACTGTGAAGTGTTATCACCGCACAACTTACAGTCTTACCAAAGAATTTATATAACACAGTAATATTCAAAATTAGGTTTAGTTTTTGTCATGATATAGATGTTGTGTGCTATTGCTAGTCAGTAAGCTGAGAGCTAAATTTTGTTAATAGGCTAGATATAAAAAAAACAAAAACAAAACTCTAACTTGAGGGACTGTCCCAGGCATCCATCCCCAATGGTTTTGCCTTCATGGTTTAGTGTTCTGTTACTCTGAAAGACAGTATCAGAACCAGCCTAAGATGTAGGCATTAAGGTGGCTGTGCATACTGAGTAGATTTTTGTTTATCATCCCTAGGGTGGGAAAATACTTGACTTCTGGCTGGATATCAAGCTGTATGTGGGAATGAGTTACTAGTTCACTTCTTTTCTCAAAGTTGTTTTAGAAGTTAAGAGACTTCCCTATGTAATAATTTTTATTGTTATTCAAACAGAGTTAATCTAAAATATACTATGTAGAGACAGTGAAGTAGAGGAAGGGGCTGTGAGGGAGGGTTTGTAACTGAAGAAGGCATCATGAGAAAGAAGAGTTATGACTGCTCATGAAATCTCAGGAACATTAAAGGATGTGCTTCATAATTCTTAGGAATTTTCCACATGTAGTTTTGAAAAGCATAGCAGGGGGTGATTATATGATAAATAAGCCATCTCAGTTGATAAGTACAAAGTGCAAATATACACGATTGAGTCTTGAACTTATTCATTTAGTCATTCTGTTTTGATTAACATGTTTTTAAAACTTTAACATCCCAAATACAGTTCATGGTATGTAGTCAATGAATATGTTTCCATATTTCACCTTTTAACATTTCTTCCATTATAAAGGTGTAAATTCTAGGGATTAGAATTTACACCTTTATAATGTGTTAGAGGAAATGAAGACCAGCTGTTCTGAGCAGGTGACATATATATTTATAATTCTGTCATTTCTGTCCTTTGTCAGTGGAAGAACAAGTTTTATATGGCTAGTACCTTTTTGATTTATATTATAGATGTACTCTGGAATTGGTGCAGTGAGAATCTTCTCTACCATATATATGTAGCCACTTTTATTTATGTGTCAGAACTGAAAACAATGACCTAAGACAGTAGAAAAGTAAGAGCTACATTGCCACTCACTTATTTGAGCCAATAATGTAGACAGTGGTTCCTAGATCTGGTGGTACAGTAGAGTCAGTTAGGAAGCATTGTCAAGATTCCCAGATTTATGACTGAGACCCAGAAATCATGTTTTAAAAGTTTTACGAAGTTATTATGATATTTGGAAAACTGATATAAAGTAAATATTTAATTGATTCTTTGTGTATGGTTCTAGTTATATGTTAATGGTACCCTTTGTCCAAAATTTCATGAGTGCACGTATATTTTCCTTTGCCTTTTAAAAGTAAAAAGTGATAATTTGTGAGTTTGTACTCTTGTTTTATGGAGAAGAATGCTTTCATTGGACATTCCACATTAAAGGTATCTTGCTAGGTGTACTGAGATGTAAGAAATTTTAAATAGTGTAATCCCCTGGCTGGCGTAGCTCAGTGGATTGAGTGCGGGCTGCGAACCAAAGCATCGCAGGTTCAATTCCCAGTCAGAGCACATGCCTGGGTTGTAGGCCACAGCCCCCAACAACTGCACATTGATGTTTCTCTCTCTCTCTTTTCCTCTCTCTCTCTCTTTCTCTCCCTTCCTTCTCTAGAAATAAATAAATAAAATCTTAAAAAAAAATAGTGTAATCCCATGTAGATGAATTGGCCATAAACTAACTGCTTACAAGTTGACTCTACTACACTACATAGGCCCTAAGAATGTTGTATTATAATTAGAGAGGTGAGAAGAATTACTAGAATTCAGAGAAATTTTAAAATCCTGATCAGGTGGCTCAGTTAGTTGGAACGTTGTCTCATACAACAAGAGGTTGTGGGTTCGATCCCCAGTCATGGCACATAACATAGGTTGGGGGTTTCGTCCTGAGTGGGAACACGTGCATGGGAATTGGGTTGGGGGCACAGTTGATATTTCTCACATCAATGTTTCTCCCCTTCTCTCCCTTTCCTCACCCCCAGTCCTGTTCTCTCTAAAAAGCAATAAGCATATACTTGGGTGAAGTTTAAAAAAAAATAAAGTTGCCAGTAGCTTTGACTTTTTCTCTATTGATAGCTTCTAGATGAAAATAAAATGTCTGGGTAGCTTAAGTAGGAAGTTTTGGGTGTAGTGCTTTAGGTATGGACATTTAAGAACATCTAGAGGAAAGACCATTAATGAAAAACAAATCCATTGTTTTGTGAATGGTGTATTTTACTTGCATGTTGTATGAATGAATATACTGGCTTGGATAGTTTTATGTGAGTATATTTACATATGGGTAGAATTCCCTTGTTTATTTTTAGTTATCTGGTTAAGAGTTTTTAGTGTCTTCACATTTCAAGTAATTTTTTAAAAGAAAATAAACTAGTCACTGCCTTATTTGTGTTCTGAACTATTTGGTTTGCTGGTAATATATAGAGAAAAGGTCATATAATTCAGTCAACTTTAACTCGTTCATAAGTACATTAAATAAATGAAGGTAGTAATTTAGTTGGTTAAATGTGTATTCACCAAGACCAGCACATAGAAACAATGAATGGTGTGTTTCTTGTTTTGTTAATTAATTTATTTTTAATGCTCTTAACAGAATATCTGCAGTGATTTACCTGGATTTTCAGTGCAGTCATCTCATTCAGAGCAGTGTTTGAAGCAACTAGCCTTTGCCAAAGGAAAGTACCTTCCTTTTGTGGATCTTAGCAGTAATTTTCTCCATTCTGTTTTTTCACTGCAGCTGTAAGGGTCTCATATGTGACACTGACTGCTCAAGAGATCAGTGTCTAGAGGAAGTGGGCAAATTAATGCCAACCTAAGTTGCTCAGGTTTTGTTTGTTTGCTTATCCTCACCTGAGGACATGCTCTCACTGATTTTAGACAGATGGGAAGAGAGGGAGAGAAACATCAATCAGGCAACCACACATGCCCTGACCAGGGACCAAGTCCACCACCTAGGCATGTGCCCTGAGTGGGGATCAAAGTCACTACCTTTCACTTTACAAGAGGACATTTCAACCTACTGAGCCACACCAGCCAGGGCACAATTGCTCAGGTTTTATAAAAAGGATCCCATTGGCATTTACCAAGCACTCTACATGCATGCTCTGTGACACTAATCCAGTTTTCTTCCAGCTCTGAAATTCATCAGAATAATAACTTATAGTGATGATTTTTTTTTAAGGAGGTTTCTAACCTTAAAGATTCAGGTATGTTGCCTTGGGATTTTTTGTTCTTTAATGAGCATTCCTACTTTTTGCTCGTGTCTTCTGATATAGTGCTTGTAGTATTGCCCACTTGTTTGGCATCACAGTAACTGAAATAGTCTGTCCAACAGTGCTACAGCATTAGTGCTTAGTCAATTCCTCCTTCATCTTGTAGTTGAGACTGTGAAACTGTAAACTTCAGTTAGCTTCATTAATTAGTTGGCTTCATCAGAGGAAATTATCTATCCTCATCTCTTGAATCAAGCACATCTTTTTGGCTTTCTTACATTAGAAGCCTTTTTTGATACCAGTCTTACACTGGTATTCACTTGATAACTTTTTTAAAGTTTTTTTTTGGTACTAATTTATACTTTTAATATTTTTACTCTAAGCATTTTAATTTTTCCCAAGGAATATTGATGAATCAAACACTATTATAAAAACATTGTCTTCTATGTTCAAATATACATATAGAAACAATTTAAAAATTCACTGCACGAAATAAAGCATTTTTCAAAAAAAAAACTTTTTTTAGTTAGGGGATAACATATAAAACATCCAGGTAAATCTTTATTTCTGTAATTTTACTCTTTTGTTTAAAGAATTTAACGAATATCTAGGCAATCAGAAAACAAATCTGAGCAGATTTGAGAGCTATATATTTTTTAGCATAGCCTCAGAAGGCTCTCTGAATTATGATGATGGGACAAAAACTTTTGTTATGGGTTGCCCAGAAAGTTTGTTTAGTTTTTTCCATAAGATGGCTCTAATAGCACTTACTTGTCTTTAACTTCATTTGAAACAATTTTGTTAGATTGTATTGTGACAGCTGTCATATCAGTGTGCATTAAAAAAGATCAAAATTGGTGAATTTTTCTTTAACCATTTTCATATTGGAAAATGAAGAAAATAGGTGACTTTTCAGCATATTTGCTTTATTATTTCAAGAATGCTAAAAACAGAGAAAGATTTGTCAGTGTACAGAGAAGGTGCTGTGACTAATCAAAAATGTCAGAAGTGGTTCGTGAAGTTTCATGCTAGGGATTTCTTGGTGGATGATCCTCCATGGTCGGGTAGACCAGTTGAAGTTTATAGCAATCAAATGGAGACATTAATTGGGAACAATCAATGATATCCCATGTGGAAGATAGCTGATGTACCCAAAATATCCAAATCAATAAAGTTGGTGAAAATGAAAAGTATGTCTTTTATTTCACAGATGAAACCATATGGACTTTTAAGCAACTCACTACTTTTGCCAGTAATGGGGAAAGAGAAGCTCTTCTGCCATATTTTCCCCCTTGTGGTTTATGATCCGTAATTTTCTGTTGATGTATGATTTTGTTATGATCTGTTATTTTTCTAATAATAGGAAGGCTTCTAGGGCTTCCAAGCTTATTTGCTCATATGCCACAAAGGGTCTTAGCCTCCTGATCTTTCTCCTGTGCCAAATTCTCCTGTTTTCCCCTCATGATCCTTGGGCACTTTTTACCTTGGTAAAGCTTAGCTCCATTTGAAGAGACATGGTCTGTACTCATGGATTTCTTTATTGTCTATGATCTCTTACCGGTTTTATCAGCTTTGATGTGGAATGCACAATAATCAAGTCAGTTTTCTCAGTAGCTCACAAAGGGTAGTTCTGTGACTAGCATCTGGAGCATCATCTGGGAGCTTATCAGAAATGTAAATTCTTAAGCTCTACCCCAGACTTACTAAATCAGAAACTTTTGGAATGGGCCAAGCAATCATAATCACTTCCAGTTGTTGAACGCCTTCTTGCCATTAGTGATTTGAGGTCTTCTGGATCCATGTAACTCTATACAGATTGGTGTACCCATAATTTCTTTTTATTATTATTTTAAAAACTTTTATTGTTTGTACAAATAACCCAATTAAAAAATGGGCAAAGGACCTGAATACAGGCTTCTCTAAGGAGGAGATACAGATAGACCGTAGATATGAAAAAATGTTCAACATTACTAGCCATCAGAGAGATGTAAATTAAAACCACAATGAGATACCACCTCATCAGAATGTCTATCATTAATAAATCAACAAACAAGTGGTGGCAAGGATGTAGAGAAAAGGGAATCCTATTGAACTGTTGGTGAGAATGAAGACTGGTACAACCACTGTGGAAAACAGTATGGAATTTCCTCAAAAAACTGAAAATAGGACTACTTTTTGACCCAGTGATTCCACTGCTGGGAATATATCTTGAGAATTCTGAAACACCAAATTCAAAAAAACGTATGCTATCTATGTTCATAGCTGTGCTATTTACAATAGCCAAGTGTTAGAAACAGCCTAGTGCCCATAAGTAAATAAGTGGATTAAAAAAAAGTGGTACATTTACATAATGGAATACTATGAAGCAGGAAAAAGGAATTCCTACCTTTTATGACAGCATAGATGGAACTGGAGGCTATTATGGTAAGCCAGTTGGGAAAGACAAACACTGTATAATCACATTTATAAGTGAAATCTAATGAACAAAATAAAATAACAAGCAAAATAGAGCCGGAGACATGGAAACATGGAGCAGACTGACAGCTGTAAGAGAAGGAGGGTAGAGGGTATAATGGTGGAGGGAAGGGGAAGGGATTAGTCAAAGAACATGTGCATGAATGACTCATGAACATGGATAATGTAACAGGGATTGACTAAGGGAGTGAGAAGTGGGCTGAGCAGAGGGGGGCAAAGGGGAAAAATTGGGACAACTGTAATAGAATAAACAATAAAAACTATTATTTTATTTTGAGGGAAACTCAGAATGTATACTATTGAAGTCCACCCTCATAGCTTTGCAGGGAAGTTGAAGGTGCACTTGATACTTAATTGCACTATCAAGGAAGTACTGTCAAATTTTTTAGAACTGAAGTCTCATTCTGTGCTTTGCCCCTCATCCTCAACCTCCCCACCTCAGTCTCAAAATGTCCCTCTTCATTCTTCTCTCCAGTGTAATATGATAATTTATAAACAGTAGTTTGTATCACAGTGCTTGGCATTTGACAGCATGGCTTATCAGGTAAACCATTTAATCCCCACAACTACTCTATTAATTATATAATACTTTTGTCTCAGATTTTAGTGAGGAGAAAACAAGGGTTTAGGAAAGTTAATTTTCAAAGGTCACACCACAGAACCAAGAACTCAAGTGTCGGCCCAGCTGAAGACAAAACTCTTTTGGACACTTGATAATATTACCATCAGTCTTACATTTCTAGTTCTGCTTCTTGGTTTTGTCTGAATTTGTATTTATATTGAATTTGATATACAAGTTGACTTTTTCTGGACATCTCCTTGTTTATAATTCTGATTTGAATACTGTTCTGAAATAGCTATCTTTTTCATCACTTGTGACTTTCTAAGAAAAAATATAAATTTCTAGAAAATTCAGGTGTCTTCATTTTTACTTTCTTTGCCTTTTCTTTTTCTGACTTAATTTCAAAAGTGTTCAAACCTTTGAACCTTATGTTTTCATATATTTAGTCATAAATTTAAAATCTCTGTTGCCAGATCTGTCAGACATGCTAAAACTGGCATCTAGTAATTGCAACTTTGGAACAAATAGGGAGAGCAATCCAAAACCCTGCAGAATTACTGTATAATCCAAGAAACGGAGAATTACTGGAGTATTTGTGTGTAAATAAGTAAAAGTACAGATTTTTAACTAGTTTTAATCTTCATTAGAATATTTCTCTTAATCACCTGTCTTAATTGAAGGCTGTATAAATAAAATACAGTATATGCTAGCTTAATTCCAGAAAGGAGAATATATTTATTAGTCTTTTTAAAATGCTACTAGTGAGCTATCAGTCTAGGATTATCAAAAGATAGAAACGGTGTTCTTTTTCTAAAAATAGTTGTGACTTTACCTTATTTTGAATTACCAGACTTGCAGCTATATAAGGTTTGAAACTTGATTTAAAAGTTATTCATAAAAATCTTTGTGTACTTTATCTTTTGTTAATCTTGTGACTTCTCAAATAAATTTCTTAAACAAATTACCTATATTTTAACCATTTTGAAATTCTGTTGCTGTGACACTACCATGATCATATTATGCTGCATGTATTTTATTTGAATTATAAAATAAATTATTCTGTATTTCTGTAACTCACTGTTCTTCTGTACCTGACTTTTTTGGGGGTGATGGCATGTAATCATTTGAAAATTTAAAATTTAGCTAGGCACTTGATTTAACCTAGCCTTTCTCCTTTTTTTCCCCAGCTAGTTTACCTCTCTGGGTGGGCGTGCTCCACTGCCTAGCATTTATTCATTTATCAAATAATGTTTTGAAAACCAACTGTGCCAACATTCACTTAGTTGATTTAAATGCAGTGATAGCATAATTTCTTTTCAGAGTATGTGGTCCAGCGGAGCAAACAGGTAAGTTAACACAGATAGTTATGTTACTTTGTGCTAATTAAGTCCTGTGAAAGAAAGGAATATTGCATATATCCTGAAAGTACTTTAGGGACACATAACCCTCAGACTTTTGCCAGAGTTGGATTGTATAGGACTGTCACAGAACATATTCCAGAGGAAATAATGTCTCAGCTTAAGGTCTGAGGTTGGAGTAAAGCAAGTACAGGGAATGGTTAATTGTTTCAGGGAGAGAGAGTATCAAGAGGAGGAGATAGTGTGTTAATTAGGGAAAATAGTCATTCCCTTTAAATGAATTTGGAATTTAGAATTTGGGGGGTCAGGGAAGAAGATGTCATGGATTTCCAGTCAAGAAATGATCTAGAAGTGGAATAGAGGCAACAAGTTGCAGAAGTAGTTTGGGTTGGAGCTTTTAAGGCATTATGATAGACTTATTGTTACTTGAGACGCTGAGATTGATTATTAGGTTTATTCACTGTAGCAGAACATAATTTAGAGAGAAGGATCTATTGGAAATTGATATAGCAAGTATAGAAGCTAAAGAAGTAATATCAGAGTTAATAATTCCTTGGGATTAACTATTTCACTGCTCCTTGTAATAGTATGAATAAGTAATAGTAGCTTCTACCAAATTTTTTACAATGAAATAATGGTAATCACTTAGATTTATATTTGATATCAACATGAATAATCACTTGGTCATGCATAGACATTCAGCTAGTTAAGACTTATGACTAAAGACTAGACACTTTATGTCTAGTCCTACTATTAGAGTAGTAAGCAAAATCATAATATAGAAAGCACAGTAGGAAGGAGTCCCAGGACTCCTGGGACTTATCTGCTGGTATAATTTGAGGAAAAATTCAACCAAGCTTACTCAAATTACCTGTATGCAGATGATAGAGGTTTAGTTGTACTACTAATCACTTTTTTGGTCATTAAGCAGTTTTTTAAAACTGTAATGTTAGAATTGTCTTTTTCTTAAACTGTTTATTTTGAAGTCATCATAATCTCACAGAGGTTGCAAAAATAATATATGGGATCCAGTTAACCTTCACCTAGCTTCTCTTAAGAGTGAGATCTCATACAACTGTAGTGTTGTATTTAAACCAGGAAATTTACATTGGTACACCATTGTTAACTAGACCAGGGGTCCCCAACTCCTAGGTCTCTGACTGGAAGGTCCACAGCTGGCAGCTTGTTAGGCCTGTTAGGAACTGGGCCATGAGCAAAGCTCACCTGAGTTCCTCCTCCTGTCTCCCCACCTCCCCATCCACAGTGACCTAAAGAGCAAAGCTCATCTGAGCACCCACTCCTGTACACCAATCCCCAGCCCCAGGTCTGCCTGTCCCTGGTGCCAAAATGGTTGGAGACTGCTGAACTAGACCACAAACCTTATTCAATTTTTAGTAGTTTTTACTTACATTCATTTTTGTCTTTGTGATTTGACCCTGTGTATAGATTTATATGACTACTACCACAATAAAAATGCAGAATGATCCCATCATTACAAAGAAAAGCCCTCATGCAACCCCTTTATAGACATATGCCCACCCTTCAACCCTGTCCCTGTCTCCTAGTTGCTACAATTCTGTTCATTTCTAAATGTTTTGTTTTAAGAATATGCTATAAATGCAATCATATACAATGTAAGTTTTTGAGATTGGCCCTTTTTTTTGTCTTACTAAGCATAATGCCCTTGAGTTACTGCATATATCAAGTTACTGCACTTTTTTTGTGGGGGGGCCCTCAGTTATGTTCCTCTGTTGTGTGGATGTTTCAGAGTTTCTTTAACCCCACTGGATTAATTGTTTCCAGTTTCTTGGCTATTACAAGATAACTTCTTAGAAACATTTGTATTATAGGCTTTTGTTGGAACACAAGTTTTACTGTGTATGTTGCATGTAGACTGTGTATTTGTTTTTTGTTGTTGTCTTTTTTTTTAAAGAAACTCCTAGAAAAAAATTCCCTGTTTGGTGAAAAGTTTATTTATGTCTTAGTTTTCTAATTAAATTGTTTCTTTATTGTTGAGTTTTGAAGGTTTTTTTAACATGTAAGTTCTTTGTCAAATATGTGGTTTGCAAATATTTTCTCTAAATCTGAAGCTTGTCTTTTCATTTATAAAATTAGAATTGCCTTTTAAATTACTATTTGTTATAGAGATTTGACTGTTAACTTGGAGAGATAAGATGTATTTAAATTAACCATTTGACTAAGACTTAATTTACAGTAAAAATTTATGAAGGTTAGGAACTAAAGGAGTCCATATGTTTCTTTCATGGATGATCCCAAATGAAGAAAAATGCCTGTATTTAATGTCTTACCTAATTTACATTGATGCAAGGAGACAGTTAAGTACCTACCCTATAACCTCAGACATTTTACTTTTCTGAGTAATATTTTCTGAATCCATGAAGTGGGGGTAAGTGGTTTTTAATTCCAGTAATACTGTGAAATAGCTAATATAGCTCAAAATAAATAAGGTATATTGCAAAAGCTATCCCCCACTTTTTAAATATTTAGTCCTCCATCTCATTTAGGAGACAGTTGTTCAAGGATTTGAACCCAGTCTTCTGTAATTTCAGGTGTCAACTTGTAGAGCTTTTTTGAAGTAAAGAGTATTTTAAACCAGAGAATATTACTTCATGTTATTAAAAGGGTTTTTCCCCCACACCAACACTCATTTAAGGTAAAAAAAAAAATTAAAATAAAAGAATAAAATAGAAAGGTAATGTAAAGATTCTCAAGCAAACTGCCCTGTATAGACATAAAAGACTCCTAGAAGGTCTCCTAGGGCAGCTGAGAAAAATACTTTCCTCTTAAGAGAGAAAATTCTTAAGGGACAGACATAATTGAGTACTCTTTTCTGGAGTTTCCAGTTCGGGAGTCTGAAGCTAGATGCCCTCTGGGGTTTTAGGCCGTGGCTACATGTCTCATACATTAAGGGGAAGACAAATTTGCTTGCTGTCTATCTATCAATGGCTTGTTCAGCTGCTAGCATTTCCAAAGAAAGAAAACTGCATTCCAAGGCTGGCGTCTAGCTGTCAGTATGTGAAATTAATAGATACAAATATAAAATACAGGGTTAGGCACAAATAACACCCCTTTTTATTACATAAACATCTTTTATTACAAAATCATAAGCATGTAATTCTGTAACATAACAATATTACACTCAATCGCACCATTTGACATTTTAGGTGAAAAGTTCAAATTGCTGTCCATCTCATACGAGACATTCACGTACCATACCAGCCACACTTGTTGCCATTACTTCTGCCGGACCCTGTATGATATTGTCACTATGGCTGATCTTCCTTTACATTATTGAAATTTGTACCTTTTAAAACAGTTGTGTAAATAAATAACAGTTATATATAACTAAGTACATAACTATATAATAATTATATATAACCAATTATAACTTTAGGTTAAAATCCTGGTCGTAGGACTCAAATGCTGTTGCATTTTGGTCAAGTTACTTAACTTTTTACGTCTTTTAATGTTAAAGAAGCATTGTAATAGTTACTTACTCCATAGGGTTATTTTGAGGATTAAATTATTTAATAAATGCAAAATGCTTGTAACAATTCATGTTATATAAGTAAATACTACTTAAACCATTATTACTTGACTAGTAAAGTACTCAATAGAAAATCAGCACCAAGAAAATTAGATCTTTCAGCCACAGGTGTTTATTAGTGAGTATGTTACCCTGAAGGGGAATTTTAAGTTACTTTTTTATTAGTATATATATTTCTTTCATTTCAGTTATCATTGCCAACTTTGTTTTGGACATTGTGCTAAAAAAATATTTGGAATCTGGCCCTGGCTGGCATAGCTCAGTGGATTGAGCGTGGGCTGTGAACCAAAGCATTGTAGGTTCAATTCCTAGTCAGGGCACATGCCTGGGTTGCAGGCCACGGCCCCCTGCAACCACATATTGATGTTTCTCTCTCTCTATCTCCCTCTCTAAAAATAAATAAATAAAATCTTTAAAAAGTAAAAAAAAATATGTGGAATGTTTAAATATCTTCAGTATGGTAACTCTGATAATTAAATAGACAATATTGTTTAATGTAGCTTGATTATGAATAAAGAGAAATACAGGTAGTTATGGATGTTTACAGAAGAGGCATTTTATTTACCTACTGTAATGACTGTGATTGATCAAGAAAGCAAAGACTTTTGGGATGGGCTGATTCTGTGGAATGGATGTGGAGAAACATTCTGTATTAAGTAAGCACATAGTTTTTGTTTTATTTTGTTTTTTTTTTTTTTTAAGACTTTATTTGTTTATTTTTAGAGGGGCAGGGAGGGAGACAGAGAGAGAGAGAGAGAGAGAGAGAGAGAAACATCAATGTGCAGTTGCTGGGGGTTATGGCCTGCAACCCAGGCATGTACCCTGGCTGGGAATCTTATTTCGTTTTTTAAATGTAAGGAAAGGAGGGTGAATAATAGATTGAAGAGAAAAGTAGTAGGAGTAGTTGTCTGAAAGAGCCATATATAAAGTGTGTCATGTAAGTGTTGAATAGCCTTTATTTAGACAAAGAGGAGCCACGGAGACTTTTTCCTTTCAGTTTTATGGAAAAAATTGACATGCATCACTGTTTAAATTTAAGGCATACAACATGATGGTTTGATTACATATATTGTGAAATGAATACAGTAGGTTCAGCTGATAATTTAAAGTTTGAAAAATTTGCACATTTTTCATGTTTTAAAATGTGTGTTTAACTTGATTCTATAATGGTGAATTCTTAAATAATTTTCTTAAGGCAATAGTTTTGTATTCATGCTAAAAATTTTTTTTAATTTTTTAAGGATTTCAGTTTGTTGAAATGAGCAGTCGTAAATCGAAGAGTAACAGTTTAATACATGCAGAGTACATTTCACAGGTTAGTATATATTTTCATTAATCTCAAGGTTTGTTACCATGCAAAGGTCCTCAGAGAAACAGTCATCTTTTTAAACCCTCATTAGAGTATGTGTTTATTAATTTTAGAGAGAGAGGAGGTGGAAGGGGGAGAGAGAGAAAATGTGAGAAATATCTGTCAGTTGCCTCCAGTTCACACTCTGACCTGGGGTCAAACCCACAACCTTTTGGTGTTGGGAATGGAGTTTCAGCCAATTATGCCACTCAGCCAGTGCCATCTTCTTCCCTAGCACCATTCTAAGGGCAGAATGTCTTATGTTTCTTCTTAATTTCATTCTTTGTAACTCTTTGGATAGTTGGAATCCTAACTTTACTCATGTCTTCCTAAGTGTTCTGATGGTACTTCTTTGGTTAAATTTATCCCTGTTTTTTAATCCTTTTGATGCTGTAATAAATGAAATTGTTTTATTTTTATTTGTTCATTGTATCTAATAAAGATACATTTGTTCATGTATCTTTATTTGCTAATGTATTTAAATGCAATTGCTTTTTGTATATTGTATTGTACAACCTTGCTGAACTCATTTATTAGTTTTAACAGTTTTTTAGTTTATTCCTTAGGATTTTCTATATATAAGGTCAGGTAGAATAGTTTCATATCTTTCTCTTCAATCTGGGTGCTCTGGCTAGAACCTTTAGTGCTGTATTGAATTAAGATGGCAAGAGCAGACATTTTTGTTTTGTTTTTAATACTGGGGAAATCCATTCAGCCTTTAACCATGGAATATTATATTAGCTGTAGGTTTTTATAGATGCTCTTAGTCACAATGAGGAGATTCCCTTATATTGCTAGAATGTTAAGTGTTTTTATAACAAACATTTTAAAAAAATTTAATTTATTGATTGATTTTGAGAGAGAGACAGAGATTGATTTTTTTGTTCCACTTATTTATGCATTCATTGGTTGATTCTTATATGTGCCCTGACTAGGGATTGAACTGCAACCTTGGAGTATCAGGACAATGTTCTAACCAACTGAGCTACCTGGCCAGGGCTATCATGAACATTTAATACAACTACATACTATATTGCAAATACTAAGCATATATCTATTATATCTCTGTTAAGGAGTCTAGTAGGTAATGGGCATAGTATTTCAATCCTAGCTTTTCTATTTATTTGGCTCGATCAGAACTATTATCTTTAAATTAAAAGTAAATGGTGTTAGCATCCCTTTTTTAAGACCTTTCTTTATTTTTGATGGAAAATGTTTAGCTCTCTTCCAAAAAAATTTTTTAACAAGTGTAATTTTCATATCCTCAAAGTGCACAAAGTTATGTATAGTTTCATTAATTTCTATACATGTATACACTTGTGTAACCTCTACCTCATAACTTTGGGATTTTTGCATCTCTGACTATTTACTGCAGCTTCATTTCACTTTATCTTGTTTTATATTTTATACGTAGTTGTTCCCTCTCTAATTGAATTTATTGATGAAAGAAAAGGATTGAGGTTTCTCTTTTGATTTCTAGCAATCTTATATAGGTAGAGAAATAAACATTATAATTAGTTGAGTCTCCATATATGCCCATTTAAGTGTTTCTACAGGTTCCAGCTACTATTTATCCAATATCTATATTGTGTTAGAGATAGCTGCCTTGCTTAATCTGAAAAACAGGCCACTCAGAAAAATGTTAGTGTCTTCATTTTATATATTTTAATATTTAGAAAAAGCTAACTTTAAAATGCCTTTCTGGCACCAATCCTCTTTTTCTTTTCACTTCCTTTGTGATAATAACTATAGATTATTTTATCCCCAGTGAATAATTTGCTTTGCTTATACTGTAGTGCATGCAAAGAGAACTCATTTATCTCTTCTTTGGTATATGAAGAATCAGTCCTGTGCTCACAGTCTGGGAAAAATAATTTTGAAGCCTTCTTGTTTCTGTTCATTGGGCCTCCTAAGGTTTGTGTCCCTGGAGGACCTCTGCATTAGCAGTAGATGCTGGAAGGAAATGTCTTTAATGGTCCATCTTTTTAAAGAATGTGCTATATTTTCTGACATAAATTTTACAATTATGTATAAGCCCTTCATTCTATGATGACTTCAGATTTCAGTTATTTACAAGACTTTTTTTTATAATTCCAGTGATTTTTTTATTTTATAGCCTAGATGAATGTGATATCTTTCATATAATTGAGCATTTCTTATATGCTGTTACTACTTTTTGACAATTGTTTCTTAAATGTTCATTTCTGTCCAATATATTTGCTATGCTTTTTTTTTTTTAAGGCATGGATCATGCTGTTTTAGTAGCATGGTACTCTGTGTCTAATAGGTCCTCAATAACTATGTGGACTTTTAAACTTCTTTTATTTCCTCAGAATTTTAACCTCTATGGCAGGTACAGATTGGTAGGGTTTGAGCTAAGCTAATTTGGATGTGTCACTATCTAGAGATTGAGGTGTGGTGCATAAGCATTGTAATATTAGATTACATTATTAGATTACCTCCTGCCTTTGTTCCTTGGCTGATGTGTCATACAGTGAAGTATTCAATCATTCACATACATTAAAAATGCCCTCAAATTGCTGATGTAGCCACAGTAAGTAATTCTATCTCTTGTTGAAACCTTCACAACTACATTTTCATCTTTTCTCTGGAACTTAAAATAGGTAAAAAGAAATAATTTTATAACTCGTGAAAATGGTGGCAGAACTCGAAGAAAAGTTATTTAGGGAGGATTGAATTGATTCATTAATTCCTAATTCTGACTGCAATAAATATATATTCTAGTTCCTTTTTTATTGCATGAATTTTTATTTATAATTATCCTCTTTATTTTCATCAGGTACAGAGAATTTTACGTGAAAGATTTTGTCATCAGAGTTCACATAGCAACCTGTTTGGAGTACAAGTACAATATAAGTAAGTTTAGCTATTCCTTTGCTTGTTATGAACATACTTTACAGGTGCACTTTAGATTTTGCAGAAATTATACACAAATTATATCTTAAACAATGCTAATGAACTAAAAATTTGGCTTTGGTTATGGAAGCATTGAATATCATGACACAAGAGAGATATAAATTATTTTCATAATGAGAAAGCCTTTTAACTTTTAGTATTATGTTGTTTCTATTATCTAGTATTATGGAGATAATTTTAATCTTCTTGTACCTAATACTTGGCAGCCAGCTGTGGATTGAAAGGTCCTAAGAATTGTCACTGTTTCTTACAGTCTCATAAAGACATAGATAATTCAAACTTATTTCCTCTTGAGGTTTCTAGAGAATCAGTATTAGCCAACATTCTCTCCTGTGTTGTGTGTAGGACAATTTAGAGCGTAAGGCAGGTGCCCAAAGGGGAGGAAGAAAGGAATGCCTGTCTTCTATGGATACTCAGATTTAGCTTTTAAAAAAGTAATACCCAGAAATTATTCCAGCTTTTTAAATTTTGGCCTTTTTATGTCATTTTAGACACCTAATCGAGCTGCTGAAGAGAACTGCTTTCCATGGAGAAAGTAACTCTGTTCTTATTATTGGACCCCGTGGATCAGGAAAGACTATGGTAAAGCTGTTTATTTCTGGTATTTCTTTATTTTGATAGTCTTGTGATGATTCCTGTAGACAGCACTAAAATGTGTTTCATTACTTTTATTATTTTGTTATTAACATTTTGCTTTTTATCCTTAAATCATTGAAGACATGCAAAGCCTTACAAAGTTAGGCCAATACATTTGAATTGAGCGTATCTTTTTTACCTTATTTTTCCCCACAGTAACAAACTTTTAATTGTTGTTTGTTTTATCATGGTCTTTTGTCCTTGAAGAATTAGTGATTGCCAGTGGAAAAAGAAAATTTGCATTTATCGAACATGTACCTTGTGCCTTTTATTTATCTTCTCTAATTTATTGTTTACTTACCCAATAAAGTAGGTATTGTCTTACAAATTGTTTATAAGATTATAGATTATAAACTGGGCACCCTATTTATAGATTAGGAAACTATCACACTATGCATTCTTTTTTCTCTGATCATTTGTTGTGTGTTGTTTAACCCTAACTCAAACAGTTTTTTCATATGTCTATTCACATCTACCAGATTTATCCTCTACTTTCCCTCATTATCATATTGACTTAGTTACCTCAAAAATACACTCTTTCTTTTTTCCCCTCATCTTCTCTTTTCACATTCTTTATTTAGTAATATATGAGACAAATATATGAGACTTTCAACATGTCATATTGAAAGTATTACTGTGCTATTCTGTTTTAAATAGTTGGGCTGTGTAAAATCTGATTTCTGTTATATTCCATACAATAAATTTAGATTTCTTACTAACATACATTTTTATTCTGTAAAAGTAAAATTATAATTATGTATTAAGTAAAATTAGGTAAAGCAAGTAAAATTATGTTTTTATTTTTTAGCAATGTGTGTTGACTCTGTTAAGATGAGGAAATTAAAACTTTAAGATTTTGCTGTTATCATCCATTTATTTCTAATATTGTTTGAAGTACATAAATTGGGAATATAGACCTATGCATGGAAGTACTTTCTTCTTAGATGCCTAGAAGGGGAGGTTAATCAGAAGTATTTGGTTAATGTCACTGAAGACCACCACAGCTAACTTGTTTTGAGTTCATATATGATTTTTCTGGATCTGGATGCTTGTAGAGTTTCTTCATCTTAGCAATGTGAAAATTTCACAGGTTATATAAATGTTGATCATAAAAACTGATACTCTGCAAATCTTCGTAGTATGGAATTTAGTTCTTTTTTTTCAGTAAAGGATAATTTTTATCCCCCCCCCCCCCACACACACACACACTTTACATTACTATATCTGGAAAACGCATCATCATGCTAGTGCTTGAAGAACATTTTTAGATAATACTTTAATTCTTCAAGAAGTTTCATAGTGATGCTATTGTATCAATAGTACAGAAGAAAAAGTTATAGGAAATTAGCACATTAGATCTATTAAACTGTGCATCTTGAAATAAAATGACATTACGACAGGAAAGTTGAATCTCAGTAATTTGAACCTCAAAGTGTCAAGCCCATGAGTATAACTTGAGTAGCTGACTGAATTTATTCTGAACTTTACCTTGGAAGTTTCTCACTAAAGATATGGAAAAAGTTCAGGAAAAAAACAAAATAGATCCGGTAAAGAAAACTTACAACAATGAGTAACTAAATAAAAATTATAATCATACTCCATTTCATTAGAAAATTGGTGCCCTGGCTGGCATAGCTCAGTGGATTGAGCGGGGGCTGGGAACCAAAGTGTCCCAGGTTCGATTCCCAGCCAGGGTACATTCCTGGGTTGCAGGCCATGACCCCCAGCAACTGCACATTGATGTTTCTCTCTCTCTCTCCCCCTCCCTGCCTCCATGCCTCCATTCCCTCTCTGAAAATAAAATAAAATAAAATCTTTAAAAAAAAAAAAGAAAATTGGCTAAAACAGATTTTCTTACAAAAAAAATAAAGTGGACAGTACAGAGTTACTATATTGACTCCCTGCCCCAGCCCCCCCCCCCCCGCCCCCGCCCAGGCACACACATTTTCCCTTATTATTAGCACCTTGCCTTAGCATGGTATGTTTGTTACATCAATGAATTGCTATTGATACATTGTCATTACATTAAGGCTCACTCTTTGTGTTACACAATTTTATGGTTGTTAAAACCCATAACATACATAATGTCATATATCCACCATTTCGGTGTCACACAAAGTTCAACATTCAAAAAAATCTCCTGTGGTTTTAACCTGTGCTCCCACCCTAACCCCTGGCAACCACTGATTTTTTTTTTTACTGTCTCCATACTTTTGCCTTTTTCAGAATGTCATATAGTTGGAATCATACAGTATGTAGCTTTTTCCTATTGTCTTCTTCCATTTAGCAATACACATTTAAAGTTCCTCCATGTCATTTCATGGCTTGACAGGTCATTTTTTTAAATTGCTGAATAACATTACATTGTATGAGTGTACCACTGTATCCTTTCACCTATTGAAGGACATCTTGATTGTTTCTGATTTTGGAAAATTTGAATAAAACTACTCAAAACACTTGCATGCAAGATTTTATGTGGATGTAAGCCTTCAGTTTAATTGAGTAATTACATAGGAGTGCCAGTTGTTATATCATATAGTAATACTGTGTTTTTAGCTTTGTAAGAACTTGCCAAACTGTCTGAAAAACTGGTTATACCATTTTGCTTCTTACCAGCATTGAATGAGAGTTTCTATCACTGTGTATCATCACCAACATTTGACATTGTCATTTTTTAAATTTTAGCCATTCTTGTAGCGGTACCTCATTGCTTTTCCATTAATTAATTTTTATTGTATTTTTTCTATTATAATTTATCCCGCAAATACCTCCTCCCCCCTGAAATCACCACTTTGTTGTGCATGGCTATGAGTCCTTTTTCCTTTTTGCTCAAAAACTTTATCCTCTAAGTCCTCCACCCCCTCTAATAGCTGTCATCCTACTCTATCTGTGAGACTACCTCTGTTTTGCTTGTTAGTTCAGATTGTTCATTAGATTCCACATATGAGTGAAAGCATATGTATGGTATTTGTCTTTCTCTGACTGGCTTATTTCACCTAACATGATAATCACCAGGTCCATCCATGCTGTCACAAAGTGACATAAAAGTGACATAAAAGTTCCTTTTTATGGTCAAGTAGAATTCCATTGTATAAATGTCCCATAGTTGTTTTATCCACTCATCTACTCATGGACTCTTGAGCTGCTTCTATATGTTGGTGATTATAAATAACACTGCAATGAATATAGCAGTGCTTATGTTCTTTCAAATTAGTGCTTTGGTTTCCTTCAGATATATTCCAAGAAGTGGGATTGCTGGGTCAAAAGGCACATCCATTTTTTAATTTTTTTGAGGTATCTCTATACTGCTTTCCACGGTGGCTGCACCACTCTGCATTCAAACCAACAGTGCAGAAGGGTTCCTCTTTTGCCACATCCTCACTGGGACTTGTTGATTTATTAATGATAGCCATTCTGATCGGTGTGAGATGGCATCACACTGTGATTTCAATTTGCTCTTCTCTGATAATTAGTGAGGTTGAGCATCTTTTCATATGTTTATTGGCCACTTATATGTCTTCATTGGAGAAGCATCTATTCAAGTTGTTTGCCCAGTTTTTAATTGGATTGTTTGCTTTTTTGGTGTTTTGTAAGTTTGGTGTTCACTTTTTTGGAGTTTTGTAAGTTCTTTATAATTTTTGGATATTCATCCTTCATCAGATATATCAGCGTATATGTTATCCCATTCCAAAAGGTTTCTTTTTGTTTTATTGATGATTTCCTTTGTTCTGCAAAAACTTTTTAGTTTGATGTAGTCCCATTTGTTTATTATTTCTTTTCTTTTTTTTGCCTTAGGAGATATATCAGTAAAAATACTACTTCAAGCAGTATTCCTTTTTCTGCACCATCTGTCCAATTTTCCCAGTACCGTTTATTGAATAAACTGTCTTTAACCCATTGTATGTACATGCTTCCCCTGTCAAATAATAAATTGACTATAAAGGTGTGGTTTTATTTCTGGACTCTATTCTTTTCCGTTTGTTCATGTGTCTGTTTTTGTGCAGGTGCCATGCTGTTTAGATTACTGTGGCCTTATAGTATAGTTTGATATTAGGTAGCATGATTACTGTAATTGTTGTTCTTTCTGAAGATTGCTGTTGCTGTGTAAGGCCTTTTGTGGTTCCATATAAATTTTTGAAATATTTGTTCTCTTACTGTGAAATATGTCATTGGAATCTTGATAGGAATTGTGTTGAATCTATAGATTGCTTTAGTAGCATGGACATTTTAATGATTTCATTCTTCATATCCATAAATATTGTATGTGCTTCCACTTATTTGTATCTTCAGTTTCTTTCTTCAGTGTCTTATAATTCTTTGAGTACAGGTCTTTTACATCCTTGGTTTAGATTTATTCCTAGCTATTTTATTATTTTGGAAGCAATTATTATTGTTTCTCAATTTCCATCTCTTATATTAGTTTATGAAAATAAACTGATTTCTGGATATTAATATTGTGTCCTGAATGCTGACTTCATTCATCAGTTCTAGTTCTTTCTTGATGGAGTCTTTAGGGTTCATTACGTACAATGTCATGTTATCTGCAAATAATGACAGTTTTACTTCTTCCTTGAGCCTTTAGGGTTCATTATGTACAATATCATATCATCTACAAATAATGACAGTTTTACTTCTTCTTTTCCCATTTGGATACCTTTTATTCTTGTCTGAGTGCTATGGCTAGGACTTACAATAGTATGTTGAATAAGAGAGGTGAAAGCAACCATCCCTGTTTCGTTCCTGATCTTAAGGGGGACGCTTGTAGTTTTTGCCTGTTGAGTATGATGCTTGAAGTGGGTTTATCATATAATGACTTTTATTATGTTTAGGTATGTTCCCTCTATTCCCACTTTGCTGAGAGTTTTTATCATAAGTGGGTGCTAGATTTTTTCAGATGCTTTTTCTGCATCTATTGATAAGGTCATGTGGTTTTTATCCTTCATTTTGTTTATGTGGTGTATCATATTTCACTAGGTGTAATCTATCTATTCAGATTCTCTGATTCTTCCTTATTTAGTTTTTGAAAATTGTATGTTTCTAGGAGTTTATCCATTTCATCCAGGTTGTCCCAATTTGTGGGCACATAGTTGTTCATAATATTTTCTTACAATTCTTTGTATTTCTCTGGTGTCGGTTGTCATTTCTTCACTTTCATTTCTCATTTTATTTATTTGGGTCCTCCCTTGATGAGTCTGGTTAAAGTTTTGTCCATTTTGTTTATCTTTTTAAAGAACCAGCCCTTGGATTCATTGATCTCTTGTAACTTTTTTTTTTTAAGACTCGATTTTATTTATTTCTATTCTGATCTTTCTTTCCTTCTACTCACTTTGGGCTTTGTTTTCCTTTTTCCCCCCAGTTCCTTTAACTGTAAAGTTAGATTGTTTATTTCAGCTTTTTCTAGTTTCTTGAAATAGGCCTATAATACTATGAATTTCCCTCTTAGGATTGCTTTCCCAGTGTCCCACAGATAGCGGATTGTTGTGTTCTCATTTTCATTTGTTTCAAGGTATCTTATGGTTTCTTCCATGATCTCATTGTTGATTTCATTCATTGTTTAATACCATGTTATTTAGTTCCATGCCTTTGTGTATTTTTTAGTTTTCTTTTTTGTAATTAATTTCTAGTTTCATACCATTGTGGTCAGAGCAAATGTGTGATATGATTTGAATCTTAAATTTATTGAGACTTGTTCTGTATTCTAACGTATAGCCTATTCTTGAAAAAATTCAGTGTGCTCTTGAAAAGTATGTATATTCTGCTGCTTTGGAGTGAAATGCTCTGAAGATATCAATTTAATTCATTTGACCTAGTGTGTCATTTAAGGCCACTGTCTCCTTGTTGCTTTTCTGCCTAGAAGATCTATCCATTGAAGTCAACGGGGTGTTAAAATCCCAGACTATGACTGTATTTCGGTCGATCTCTCCCTTTATGTCCATCAAGATTTGCCTCACATATTTAGGAGCTCCTGTGTTCGGTGTGTAAATGTTTACTAGGGTTATACTTTGAAGTCATTTATTTAGTGTGACTTCACTGTAATATGGAAGAATCCCCTACTTGGTATTTCATTTTGGTCCAATGTAATTTATTTCTGCTGCACTCCAATATTGAGAGGTCAGAAAGCTGAGGAGCTTGTTTAATTGTGTCACTTTTGTAATTTGCTTTGTGTGGGAGTATCCTAAAATATAAAATACGTTACTCTTAGATAGGAATGGTCATTGATATAGTTATGTAAATTCAGATTAAAAAATTAGATTACAGAGTATTTAAGACATTGTTCTTGGCCTGTCTGAAACACAAAAATTCAAAATCTACAGTTGACTGAGAAAGTTTGCAGATAGTGTGGTTTGTTGTATTTCAAACATTTTATTTGAAAAATAAAATTTCCAAATGACAGATTGGACCCTGGAAAATAACTCTTATTTATATATAGAAATTCCTGTAGACAAAGAAACTTGCTAGATGGTTAAGCAGATGTTTCTTCTAATTGATGTTATTTCTATTTGTGTATTGCTAAATGTTATGTTCATTAAAGTATTTGGAAATTGTAATAGTAGGTAAGCATAAAAATCCCTAGATACTGGGAGATTTAAGCAAACTGTGCTTGTATATTTGTAAAATTAAGTTTTAGCTACAAAGAATATGGAAATTGGGTAGTCAAATTCATTGTGCTGGCTGGTATAACATTAGTAACTAACTTTTTTGTATATAATATAGTTTAAAATATTTGAAAAGATGAAATTGTATCCATGTAAAAATTGACTTAAATTATATGATTGATTACCTACCTAATTACACAGTAAATTTTAGCAATATTCAAATTGGAACAAAAATTTGAAGACAAACTTGCTAATACCTTTAAATTTAAATGTATTATGGTTTCAGACCACACCCCTCCACCACCCCCACTCCCCATAAAAAAGCTGTGAGTTGATCTGGGTAAATCATAACTTGATGCTTGAGGTAAATTCAGTGGAAAGAGTGCTCAGTAAACCTGTTAAGACTCTCTTTATGCATATGAAAAATTAAAGTACTATTATTAACCTCGTTTCTTTCTGCAAAGCATTTGAAATGGTTTTTAATTCATCAAACTTCAAATAATATAGTACATAAAATCAGCCAGGGATATATAAATGTTATATAAAGAAAACATCGAGATGGGGGCAATAACATAGCAGATTACTAAGAAAATACTATAGAGGCCATATTTTGAGAGCCCAAGTTTGTATCATCTGGTGACTAACTCTTGTAATAAGGTCCGATTTGACCCAAAGGCAGAGAAGCTCCATCTTGTCTTCTGATGGTTCTTTATATTAGAATGTCACATCTCAGCTGGGTCTCTGTACATAGTATAACAGTTGATATTTTGAGCTTGTTCTTTTAAAGAGGACCTGGACTACCTATTCTGTGTTTTAAGGTAGAATTCCATATGCTTAAAAACTGTACAGGTAAACAAAGAATAGCTATTATGTTTGATGTCCTATTGTGAAACCTAATAATTTAAAATAAGGTTATTTGTTTCTTCCTATTGCACAAAGATCTTACAGTAACTGATAGAGGATAGACTGTTGAAAGTACAAATTAGTATTTTGTCTACCAGTTGTCCTAGTTTGTTTCTTAAATAATTCCTTTTGTTCTCACTAAATTTTGATGCCATCTTAAAAAAAATGTTTTTTTTCCATTAATGGAGCCTGTTTTCTTACATTTATTTTGTGATAGTGCCTTTATGTTTTAATATTAGAAGGAATAGTTCTTCATTACCTTAACTTTTAAAAAACTTTTTTGTCTTTTCTTAATTTTATTCATTTTTAAATTTTAAAAAATGTATGCAGAATTAATATAAAGAGATGTATGTTTTAATGAGTAGTAAGATGTCACAGTTCAAAAATATAAAGAATATAAGTATGTTGAATAGCAACCTTTATAAAAATGTAAAGCTTTATAATTGAACAGTTTAAGGTGGTTTAATGCTGAGCATATTTTTAGTAGTAATTATTATTACAGATATATTTTTCATAGTAACAATGTTTTCATTGCAAACACTAAGTTTCTGTACTAAGAACTTCCTCTTTTATACCTAGCAACTTACATAGATGAAACTAAAGAATATGCAGATTTATTTGTTTATTTAAAATGACAATCTGTTTATATTCTTTTTGCATTAGAGTTTAAAAATATGGGCATATCATCTTTACCTATTATTAAATATTTCATAAACTTTTTAATATTATTTAGCTAATAAACCATGCTCTGAAAGAACTAATGGAGATAGAAGATATGAGCGAAAATGTATTACAAGTTCACCTAAATGGTAAGTATGCCATTTTTTGCAATTGGAAATGATAACAAATCATGAGCTTTTCATACTACGAAACTAAATTCACTTGTATGTTTTAAATTTAGATTAATATATCTTAAAATGTAGATCTGTGTCTAACAAGTTTTAGTTTTGTATACTATATACAATATTTTTAGAAACTAAAACAAAAATAAATGAGACACATAAAACCTTTTGTTTTTTCTTTTTTTATATAACACTGACTCCAAAATTTGTTCTTTGTATCTACCAAATATCTTTACTGCTCAGTTGTAAAAAGAAATACAAACTCACAGTCTTTCATTTTTTTTTTCTAGTTCAATTCAAAAACCAGTAGAAAATGTTTTTGACCAGGAAATAATCTGTACTGTGTCAAATGCATAGTTTATTTTAGTTAAATAATTTTAAGTGGGCTTTATTTCAGGACTGCTGCAGACCAACGATAAAATAGCCCTAAAGGAAATCACAAGGCAGTTAAATCTGGAAAACGTAGTTGGAGATAGAGTTTTTGTAAGTATCATTTCTGTTCTTTTATTAAATAGGCATAAAAGTAAAATCTATGATGTTACATCTTTGTACTTTTGGAAAGCTCTAGGGAGGGTTCAGAGATTCTAAATTGAAATATGCAAGGTTTTTGTCAAAATATATACTGTGCTAGGATGTATTTATTCATCAAAACCTAGTTCATGTAGATTTTATCTGAATTTGTTCCTTTATTTGTAAGATAAATACTCCAATTCTGTGTATTTTTTTGGAGATAGATTAACATTTTTAAAAATACTTTAGTGGTCTATTTCTAGTCTTCTGAGTCTTGGGTAGCATGGGATTGATAGAAAATGTACTGTATTTGAAGTTACGAAAAGGTGGGTTTAGTTTTTGCTTTATAGCCTGGTGACCATGATTAATGAATACCTCTGCATTTCAGATCCCTCATCTGTTAAATGGGCATTATCTTAAACTTACTTCATGACAAAAGAAATTATTAAACATTTTTTATGTTTTAAGAAAAGACACTTGATGGTAATAACATACTATACAAATATCAGTTACCTCTTACTGTTAAATTGTTTTCAGAAACTTACCAATAACTCATTATGATAATACCTTGGAATCTAGGACAGTGAACATCAGTAACTTTAAAAAAAATTATTACAAATGTTTTTGAACTTCTAAAACCTTTTTACCTATCACTTGATTTATAGGGCTCAATGGAAGAATATAATTTTTAGCTGCCTTAATTTTTGTGATGGAACAACTGATTTTCATACTGTTAATGCATTTGAAGTGGGTTTTATATAAGTGGGGATACCCTAAAAACAGAATTTATTTTTTTAAAAAATTGTGTGTTTAACTTCAGTCACCTTCAAAATACTTTCCATTTGATGCAGCACACCTTTGAGACATTTTTCCACCGCTCAAAACAGTTTTTGAACCCATCATTTTGATGCCTTTTAGTGCTCTTGCTGTTTTTGTTTCACCTCTTCCACACCTGCAAAATGTTTCCCTTTGAGGACTTTTTCATCAGGAAAACATAAGTCACTTGGGTGATACCAGGTTAATGGGGAAGGTGGGGCACAGGGATCATGGCATTTTTTGATCAAAAATTGCTGAACACTAAAGTACAGTGTGGGCAGGTGTGCTCATAAATCACCCATCATGAAATGGGCAAACCTGTTGAAAGACTTAAGAAAAAAAATCTACCGAAGCAAATGCTACTCTCACAGTACCACCAGCTGGCACACTGATACAGATGAGTTCCTAGAACACTCACCTAGTTGGGGAAGCCTGAACTACAAGGGGCCTAACCTCCAAAAGATAATTCTGGGGTGTTTTGGGGGTCCCCCTCATACCTTCCCAGTTCATTTTCTGGTCACTAGCAATCATGCAGTGCTGTCACTCTAATTTCTAAACTATGTATTCTCTAAGACAGTGACACAGCCATAGTTTTGAAAACCTACTCACATTTAGTAATTCATTCTTTTGTGATTATCTATAAAAACTTGAGCCAGTCTTGTATTACTCTTTCATTGTCTGCAGGTCTCTGAAGTACAAGTTCAAAATGCTCCTTTTAGAACTCCAGTGTTCTACTTTCTATTAGATTTTAATGTTGAAAGTAGTTGCCTACTTGGTCTAGGAGAGTTACTGTTACAGAGGCTCAGTTTGGCATTTGGGCTTCCAATTGAAGTTTCTGACTTTCTTAAATAGACCTCTGACATTGGATTCACAGTTGTTTGTCATCCTGGTCATCAGCATTGTTACCATAGTTGTCACATGTTATGGTAAATACCTGTAGTCTGCCTATCTTGGAAAAAGTATTCACTTGACTGAATGTCATGATTACAAAATATGTGGAAGTTCTGAAAAACTTATGCTGTTTAATTTAGTTCTCTAGATCACAAAACAAATAAGTGTGTGGTGTTTTTTTCCTTTACATTTTCTCAAATTTAAAGTTGACTATTTTGTTAAATTAAAAAATCTGAAGTAAATTGACTTTAATGAAAAAATATTTAACAGGGCCTTTATCCACAAGCCGGAACATCTGGATAATACATCTGCTTCTCTGTTGTTTAATTTCCATCTAGAATATTTAAGTTGTATCCAAAAATGTTTTGCCTGTGCTCCAAGTATTCATAGCCAAATTTGATATGCTATATACAAATTCTGTAATATGCTCTTGAATAGAGATGCACTATTATAGTTTCTAATATTTGAGGCAAATTTCTTCTCCCTTTTTCTTCTGGATCTCGTTTAAATTCATGGTCATTTTTTAGTGGTGGAGATTAATTTGAGACTTGCAAGAGCCTGATGTGTTTAAAGATACAAAGTGCAATGGGTTTCTAGTTCTCTGACTATATTTATAATATATCAACTCTTAAAAACTACTTTTACAAAATTAACATTTTTATGGGTTTTATCCAGAAAACATAAAATTTTGAACATGATTTACTAATGCCATTTTCAGTGCTATTTCATTCTGCTTTTATATATTTAAGTTTTAGATTATAAGCATGGTGAAAATCTGAATCTGAGATTCAGCTGAAAATCTGGTCAGTGGCTCTAGTTTACTATAATAAATAGATAGAGTGTCTTTGTAGTGTTTAAGGGTCAGATACAGAGTGTGTCTGTATAATGTCTAAGGGCCAGATTGCCCTTCTGTTCTTTATTTCGCTAAACTAAGTTATAGTATGGTTTTTTTTGTTGTTGTTATTCAGGGAAGCTTTGCTGAAAACCTTTCATTCATACTGGAAGCTCTAAAAAAAGGTAAATAATAACTTATTTAACAGTATTAAGGATATTTAACTTTGTTTCCCTGATTATAAAAATAACATGTTTTTACAAAAAATTAACAATATATAAAAAAGAATAAAGTAATCATCACTGTATTCTCACCCCTGGAATAGTGATTATCCCAACTAACTTGGTTTCGTATCTTTATTCACCTGTAGTATATCATTGATGTAGATAGATAAATAATTCTTATAAGAATAAACTCATTTTTGATATTGTATAGTCTACATCTTTTCATTTACTAATAGCATGTTGTGAGCATGTCATATCTTTCCATGTCAGTAAATATTGAGCTGCACCATTTTTATAATTCTCATACATTTCATTTTATAAATATATATTAACTGTAGTTAAAAATATAAATTATATCTTAATAACAACCAGTTATGGGCTTTTATTTCTAATTTTATATAATTAAGGAGATTGTCTTAGATAATTATATAACCAAAAACAGGTCCGTAGAGGTTACCTGCCTCTACGAAAACCACTACTGGAGAGGCAGGTGCTGCTATAAAGGAAAAGGATTTATTTGCAGGTGCCAGCCATCTGGAAGATGGGGACTCATGTCTCAAAGCCTATCTCTACCTCTCAGTGGAGGCAGAGGTTTTTTTATAAGGAGAGAGAGGACAACAGAACATAGAGATCAAGAAGGGGGTTGACAGTTCCATATGCACAGATGAGCACAGTCCATTTTGATGAGGCAAGTGATGGTGCAGTGCATTTCATCTTGGTTTAGTCATCCTGGCTCCATGGATAAAGGTCAGCAAATCTCCTGGAGCTGGGATGCCTGGAGGTTGGAGTCTGTATCTTTTGAAGCTGGTTCCTAGGGTTCCTATACAAACATGTTCATCTACAAGCCACATATTAGTCAGAGTCAGCACTTACAGAAACAATGTCAAAAGGATGGTAGGGTGGTTTATAATTTTCTACTGTTACAGTCATGCAGATATTTCCTGAGATAAATTTCAGTTAGTAGCATTCTGGATTAAAATGTACAACATTTAAAAACAATAAATGCTACCAAACTGCCCTAGAAGGTCAGTTTTCTAAGCATATTTCATAGTGCTATTTTCTTTATAATTTCAAAAACAATTTTTATGTTTGTCTTTTATATTTCAATAGAAAAATAATTTCCTGGCTGGCGTAGCTCAGTGGATTGAGTGTGGGCTGCGAACCAAAGTGTCGCAGGTTCGATTCCCAGTCAGGGTACATGCCTGGGTTGCAGGCCATGACCCCCAGCAACCCCACATTGATGTTTCTCTCTCTCTTTCTATCTCCCTCCCTTCCCTCTCTAAAAATAAATAAATAAAATCTAAAAAAAGAAGAAGAAAAGAAAAATAATTTTCAGTTACCATTTTGGCAGTTACCATTTTCTATTTTTATTGGCCACTTGTATTTCCTGCTTCATGCATTTCCTGTTGCTTCTTTGCCTTATTTTGGTGTTTAGTTTGCATTTATTTATGGGAATTCTTTTTATTTTATTTTGTTGATTGATTTTAGAGAGAGAGGTAGGAGAGGAGAGGGGAGAGAGAAAAAGAAATAATGATTTGTCGTTCCACTTGTTTATGCATTCATTGGTTGATTTTTGCATGTGCCCTGACTAACCATCGAACCTGTAACTTTGGTGAATCAGGACAACACTCTAACCAACTGAACTACCTGCTCAGGGCCTCCTTATGGATATTCTTGCACTTAATATTTTTCTTCTCTTGAATTTGGTTTTTATTTTCTACTGAACAGAATTTTAAAATTTTTACATAGTCAAAGTTTTTTCTCTGCAAATTTTAAAGATAATTGTTTTCATCTAATACATATACTTGTAATTAATAATTTGGCTGAAGTTTATTTTGGTAAGGTATAAAGTGGATCTCAAACCTTGGATAAGCACTTTGCCTCATCGATAAGTAATGCTGTATTTTACCAGTACTAAATTTCTAATTATGTAGATCTATTTCTAAACTTTTTAGCAGTCCCTCTGAAATTCATGCCATTTAGGTAAAGTGTTTTATTGTCTGTTGGAGTAAGTGTTCGCTTACCAGATTTTCTTTCCACTTGTTTATGCAAATAAAAAGCCTTAAACCTAAAGGTAATAGTGATTCTTTTGCTAAGGTAGGTTCCATTATGATGAGAAAAATGAGTCCACAGGGTCATGTTGAACTTCTCCCTGTTGTTGCAGTCTTAAAATTGTGGTTAGAAGGCATTATAGTAGTTTTGATTGAACTTCAATCTAACCATTATTTATTAAAAAATAATTTCTGTGGGATTTCTACTAACCAAACAAGTCTCTTTTGAAGTAATAGTTTTGTGCATAAAGTAGTGACCATTTATATTTAATCTCAAAGTGATTTGGTCTGTTCAGGTATTAAGAGATTTAGGTATTAAGAGAACTTCGTAAGTTTTCTGATGATAGAAGAACTATGTTTACACAATTTGAAAAACAATAGTCTTCAGTATTTAAATGATTTTCTTAATTTTTTCGTCAGTAAACTGCTAGAGTCTAGTAGTTAGACTGAAATACTTAAGGCTGTCTTATCCTGTGAATAATTTATTTTTGTTGAGTAAATGTACTTGCATTGGTAAGTGCCCTATCCTGAGCAGGTTATCAATATTTGTTTGTTGAATTAAATTTTAAAAAGTGTAATGTAGTAAATAGCTTGGAAATTAACAAAGGTCGACATAACTGCTTGTTAATATCGAACTCTTATTTTAAACCTTAGGTGACCGATCGAGTAGTTGTCCAGTGATCTTCATATTAGATGAGTTTGATCTTTTTGCTCATCATAGAAACCAAACACTCCTCTATAATCTTTTTGACATTTCTCAGTCTGCACAAACTCCAGTAGCAGTTATTGGTCTTACATGTAGATTGGTAAGTCTTTCTATTAAAAATTAATTATATTTATAAAATTAAAGCTTAATTACCAACATAGATACCTATGTAGGTCATCATATTCATATTAGGCATTTTCAAACATGTTTCACCAATGCCTGGTGTATCAAGTTGAAGAAAATAAGAAAACAGGTATCACACATGCTCATAAATTAACACCTCCATCCCTCCAGTGGAATCACTAAATTTAAAAATGTGAAGCCAGATTATGCAAATAAATACAGTTTCTACATTAGCATGTAAATAGAAAGTTGAAATAATCTTATCACCATTTGATAAAAGTCACTAATAGTTTGTGTTTACATTTATGATTCCATATTTTGAAAATGGGATCAACTCAGAATGATACTATTTTAACTTCTTAAGTACACACCTTTGGAATAAGGCTCATTTTTCTTTTTTATATAGTTCTTTGTGTTTTTTAGAAAAGTGTAGTTTTTTACAAAGTCACCTTTCAGCACTGCTTTTTCTAGTGCTGTTTCTTCTATGGAGCGGCTTTCTCTGTCCTCCTTCCCCAGTGCTCCAGAGCTTATGATGTCTGCCTTTATAGTTAGCCCCCCTGTAGATGTTTCTCCTCATATCTTATTCCTCCTTGCCAAAAGCAGCATCCTGTCATAGGGGTTAAAGCACCTTTCTTCTTGCTATAAAAATCTTCCTTTGTGCCCTGGCTGGTGTAGGTCAGTGGATTGAGCGTGGTCTGCGAACCAAAGTGTCACAGGTTCGATTCCCAGTCAGGGCATATGCCTGGGTTGCAGGCCATGACCCCCAGCAACCGCACATTGATGTTTCTCTCTCTCTCTCTCTCTCTCTCTCTCTCTCTCTCTCTCTCTCTCTCTCTCCCTTCCCTCTCTAAAAATAAATAAATAAAATATTTAAGAAAAAAATGTTCCTCTCACACATCAATGTTTCTCTCTCACTCTAGCTCCATCCACTTTCTAAAAAATTGAATAAATAAAATGTTAAAAAAAAATCTTCCTTTGCCCTGGTTGTTATGTAGCTCAGTGGATTGAGTGCTGGCCTGTGAACCAAAGGGTCTGCAGTTCAATTCTCAGTCTGGGGCACATGCCTGGGTTGCCGGCCAGGTCCCCAGTAGGGGGCGTGTGAGAGGCAACCATACATTGATGTTTCTTTTCCTCTCTTTCTCCCTCCCTCTCTCTAAAAATAAATAAATAAAACGATTGTTTAAAAAAATCTTCCTTTGGTTGGAAGTGGCAGTGACAAATGTTGACCCAGGGAAGGAACAAATAAGGGGTCAGTAGCTCCTTAGCAATGTTATCAGAGTCTCTTTTTTTTTATTTTGATGTGTCATTTTCAAACAAGTACATAAGTGTCTATGTTTATAGGGGAAAAGCAAAAAGACAGATGGAGTGGTGTCTTTGCCAGCAAATAACCTCTTCCCTGTGGAAGAAATGCCTTTTTTTTTGTTTGTTTTACTGACCTTTTTATTCCTCCATTACCAATTTCTGTCATTACTGTCCATCACTAAAATACTTTTTATATTCATCTTTCTTCCCCAAATCTGGGTTCTTAGTTATTGCTTGCATAGTATGTTTGCCTACACAGCCTTTCAGCCACTTACCTGTATGAGTGATGTAGAACTGCTCCTTAAGAGAAAGTAAATAAGCCCTGGCTGGCGTAGCTCAGTGGATTGAGCGCGGGCTGGGAACCAAAGTGTCCCAGGTTCGATTCCCAGCCAGGGTACATGCCTGGGTTGTGGGCCATGACCCCCCAGCAACCGCACATTGATGTTTCTCTTTTTCTCTCCCCCTCCCTTCCCTCCCTAAAAATGGATGAATAAAATCTTAAAAAATAAAATAAAATTAAAAAAAATAAAATAAAATAAAAAAGAGAAAGTAAATATATAATATTCCTTTCTCTAAATTTAACTTCCTTTTTTAAGCTATAAAATTATTCCAGGTTTTTCATTCACCCTCTTCCTTCCAACCCCAATCTATTAATCTTTCCTGTTTTCCTCCCCAAACTGACCATGATCCCATTTTGAGCCCTTGAATTCTTTCTTCTATATAGTTGATTTCCTAACCTAGTTATTAAATGAAAATCACCTGAGTAGATTTAAAAATTCATGTTTTTGGGCCTCACCACAGCTTATTTTTTTAGCTTTTTAATTTTAGAAAATTGACAGTAAACTTGATTTCTAACTTTATAAGGAAAAATAGCACAAATATAAGTAGTTTCTAAAATATCACTATGAAAAGCCAGAGGACAGTCCGTTACCACTGTCATGCTCTGTTCTGCCAGTTTCCTCTTATGCAATTTGTTCCTTTAGTCTAGCGTGGCTTCAGCTTAAATTGTGGGTGTTTCAGTGAATGGAACTTTTCTCCATTACACATGCTGCTACTTGAGTCTTTGTTACATAAAACAATAAAGATGATATTTACATTTTTATGAATGTACTAAGTATTTTTATTATCTTAATTTTTATTTGAATTCTTTGTAGATGTACAGAATTCCTTATTGACACACTTAATGTTACTATGACATAACTAATAATAGTAAATATTTTTAGCAATTATTGTAGGTCTTGGAATGTTAAAAATTATCTGAAAATAGCATGGCAGGTAAATGACATCACTAGGCCTACAACTGCTTACAAGTGGATTAAAGTAGTATGCATAACAGAATTTTTTAGAGGTTTGGTTAATTTCCAAGCCATACTCTCTTAGTTTTACTGCCTTGTAACCATAAAGAGATCAAGGGAATAATTTGAGTTTTTAGAAGCTTTCATAAATTTTTTTATGCTTGTATATTATAGGATATGCATGGCTAATTACAGGTGATAGTTTAAATACTTATAACTAACATTGATATTTTTTGTAACATGCATCTTACTGGAATTTCTGTTTGTTTTTAAGGATATTTTGGAACTCTTAGAAAAAAGAGTGAAGTCACGATTTTCTCACCGGCAGATACACTTAATGAATTCATTTGGTTTTCCACAGTATCTTAAAATATTTAAAGAACAATTATCTCTGCCTGCAGAATTTCCAGATAAGCTTTTTGCTGACAAGTGGAATGAGAATGTTCAGGTAACCTATAACAAAAGCAATAATATTTAATGTAATTTTTGTGTCTTGCTATACCATTTGAAAGCAATTAAAACTTACTAATATTTAGAATGTCTAAATTAGCACAAAGCTTCTAATGTACTGTGTGCATATATTTTCATCTCAAAAGACTGTTGAAACATCATATCTTTTGAATTTTTTCTCTCAAAAGAGCTTCAGTGAGATTTTTGTTTTATTTATACCTGATTTATACTTTATTTTCTTAATGGATTTCCATCATAAAATTTAATTTTTTTATTTAATAAATTTAGCAGTGTATTAGCCCAGTGATTTATACCTGCCTATCCATTGCATTTCTTTTCCTTCCAGTTCTCATAAAGAACTTGAGCTTTTGTCTGATTGTGTTTATTAAGAGGCAGTCTAGAGTATGGCACTTGTGGTTCTGTTACGTACATTGGTGAATTCCGTGTTGGAGTCCTGAGGTTCTTAGCTACAGAGGCACCTTCACATGTTGTTTTGAAGTTTTACTAAACCTGGGAAGTCCGTAAGTTTACCTACATTTAAATTGAACAGACTAACCTGTGCAGACCATTATTATATGAACTTAACAAATTAGCATCAGTTTATCTTAGGCTGACAAAAAATTTCAGTTAGGAAGGAGAGGAGGTTTAATAACATAATTGAACAATGTTGTTAGATAAATCTCACATAGTAAAATCTTTCAAAAATATGGGTCCTGTGAAAGTGAAAAGATTGTTTTATATTAAAGTAATATTGATTTTATTCTTAAATAACAATACCAAATTAAAAGTGAGAATTTTGTATTTATATTTCTCTTAAATCTATCTTCTCGTTTTTGTTGAAGAATAATTGACAAGTTGAAAACAGTATATGGTGTACCACTTGATATTTTGATATACATGCATTGTGAAATACCCCAATCAAGCTATTAAACATATCCATCATCTTGCGTAGGTATAATTTCTTTTGCATGTGAGAAAACTTAAGATCTATCCTCTAAGCAAATTTCAAGTGTACAGTACTGTATTGTTAACCATAGTCACATCGCTGTACTTCTTCATCTCCGGAACTTACTCATCTTTCATTACTGAAACTCCACTCTTGTTTTAATAATAAAATATAGTTCGATCATGTAAGTATTATAATTAACACGTTTTATTTTTTAATTTAAAAGTTCATTGAACAAATTTAATCAGTGGTAAGAATACAAGATAAAAGATAGCTCAAATGACAGCTTATTCTTTTTTTTTTTTTGCTACAGAGTAGTTACTTGGTTTATAGCCATTTCAGACTTTATGTACATACTAAGCTTGTTTTTACATAAAATGTTCAAGCTCTTATTTTTTCTAAGTATATGGAATTATATGTAAAAGTGGCTAATACTATCTTAAAATTTAGATATTATGCCATGGTATAAGTAGGTGTGGGTCCTCCCTTCTGCCCTCTTCCTGAAATTAGACTTGCCTGGGACTCAGATATTTGTTAGCTCAGGCAAGTTTTCTTTGACACTTTAACTATAAGATTCCATTTTTTAGGAACACTGTACAATTGGTGTTCCCATATTGTCCCTTCTTTTACCAAGGTCTGGAGTGGATCAGAGCTCCGGCCTCCTGGTCTTTGAATCCACTTCTGAGTGAGTCAGAGACTTTCACCTTCTACAGCTCTTTAACTGATATCTTGTTACAATAGTGTGTTTTCTGACTGCGTTAAAGATTCAACTGCAGTCTTTCATAATGTTTAAATTTGTGCTATCCCAGGGCTTTTACTACTTCTTTCCTCAGATGACTACATAGCCCAGGTTGTACTATGCCATCATCCATCTTTCTGTGCTTCCCAGACATGTTGCATTCTGATCATCTCAGTGGGTATATAAAGGAAGTAGATGATGGGCGTTATCGGTGAAGCATAACTCGGGATGACTCAGAAAGTTGGGAATGATGTGGTAGTAGAGTGGCTGGCTAACCCTTAGGTTTGTGGTCCATTTTTTTGCTGGTCCTATATCACTGAATTTAGGGGCAGGTGGTAGGAATGAATGTTTCAGTACTATTCTATTATTTTTTTTTTGACAACCTTGTAGTTTTTTTTATAAGGTAATACGAGTGACACTGGAGTGTGTCTCTCTTAGTTCTAATACTTTTTTTAAAAATTCAAATCATTTTCCACCTCCTTTTAGTATTAAAATGAACTTCACTTGAAAAATATGTCAGCACCATGGCCAGAGGCCCTGTCCTGTGGTAGGAGTCAGGTAGGGACTGCATTGAGGGAGCTGTCGTTTCTAGCTTTTCTAGCTGTCAGCTAGAAAAGCTGACTGTCCAGCAAGCTTTTCTAATTCCAAAGTTAAACCAAAAACAGTGGTTTAGATAACAGGTCACCTTTGGCATCTCATTCAGGAATATCTTTAGGATAGTGTTGATCCTGGAACTCTGAATATTTTAACCCTGCTCCAGATGAGTCAAGCAGAGTGAACACTATCTCAGCACGGCAGTGTAAGAGAAGTAGATCCCTGTATAAAAGAGCATCTGAAAGAACCATAGCTAATGTTCCTCTAACAAAATTTTCTCAAAGTACTATTGCTAAGGGCAAAGAAGATTCAGAAGATTTACCTATTGTCTTAAACCTTTCCTATTTAGTTAATAAAAGGTGAGAGGTTTCCACAGGAAATGACTAGGAGATTTAGCACATGCACTGCTGCTAATAAGTTATCCCTAGAGCAGCCTGAGTCCTGAGATGCGAGTGTAATCCTGTAACATTCTGCTCAGAATCTACCTGAAGAAGGCACTGGCCAAACCCTGTGCAGTCAGCACAGTAAGAACTTCTGTGGCAGCTTTGCATGAGTTCATCAAGGAAAAGAAATATATCAGTTTCTGTGAACAACGCAAGGTCTGCTTTATTTCTGGGAATTTCTCCCATGTTCCTGTAAGTGGTGATGTGAGTCCCTGTCTTATTCCCTTTACATCATTTCTGGAGACAAATATAAGAAATTCAGTCACGTTTCAAAACCTAAGATGTACTATCTTCAATAATTATCATAATTAGTTAAATATAATAGGCATTCAGTAAGTGGTTATTGATAATAGCCTTATTCTCAGGTAGTTTATGTTTGAATTAAGGTGAAATTAAAAATGTGATGAGGTTGTGTTTTTTAATGTCTCAAACGTAGATCCTGTAAACTTTTTAAAAATCAGATTAATTATGGAAGCAAGGAAGTGATAGCCTTCAGAAGGAAAGGGAGTTGGATTCAGACCTGAAAAAATAAAGAGATGAGCAAAAAGGCAGAATATAGAAGACTAGCCCTTTGACACATGTTATTTTTTAAAAAGCAAATACTTTAAAAAAAAAACAATTGAATTCTGGTAGGAAAAACTCTTTCATCAATATTTTTGTCCCAGGGGATTTTCTTTAGTTTCCCTAAGTGCTTTGATTGTAATACATCAACTTTATATGTGACTTGGTTAAGAGTCAGAAATTTTAGAAGCCAGGACCACAGTTAATTTCCAGAAGTCTTTGATTTTAATTACTTTGCTTTATTTTATGTTCATCTTTTGTATGTCCAAAGGATATTTGACCCTGTTTATAATAAAAAGGAAAAAGGTATGTACAGTAGTAGCAAGTCCTTTAAAATAGAAGACCTAAAACCATAGTGTAAGGGTAATGGGAACTAGAACTAGGATAATAAATTTACTAAAAATGGAAAACTTTATTTCATGAGACTAGAACTTCTTCCTAGATTCATATCTTCTTAACAGTGGGAAAAGTAGAAAAAGCAGTTTTAGCTCTAGAAAATATAGAAGTACATAGTATTTAGTTTTCTGGATTTGGGGCTTTTTTTTGCTTTTTTTTTAAGAAAAAAATTCTTACTCTTTGCAGAGGATTTTTAAAAAATTAATGTCAGTCTTCCATAAACCTTTCTTGATTCTGCCAACTTTGACTTTATTTTTCTTTCATTAACCTTTCTTCTATGCCAAGTGTACCTTTCGTTACTCGTAATCCACTGCAGTCAGTTGACTCTTCTCCAAGTTTCCAAAGCTATTAGTTTCTTCTCAAAATATATCTTAATTATACAAAGTATGTTATACATTGTTGATCACCAGTGCCTCTTGAAGTTTTCTTCCCTTGGTTTTATTGCTCTTGGTTTACTGTCTTCTAGTGTTCAGTATCTTTCTGAATCTTTTAACTTTGCTTTTCTTTTTCCATCTGCTTCCTAAATATTGATAATCTGTTTCACTTCTTGACCACATCTCTCTTCATTTCTGGGGCATTCTGTATGCTGTGATTTCATCTCTGATTTTTTTCTTGTCCCTCTCAAACTCTTTCTTCTCCACTTGTCGTCTGTTGTATCTCCATTGAACATGTCTTTTATGTCTTAATTCTCTCCCGTCTTCACACCACTTTAATTCAGACCCTCTTTGTCTCTTGTATGAATAGTTAAAGTTACCTCCAATTAGGTTGTCCTGCCATTTCTTTCTCTAGAGATTGTTTTGCCAATAACTGAAACTCAGGGTTACATGACTACTTCTCTTCTGTCACTGTGCCACAATCTTCCAACGTTACTCATGCTGTTCCTTATGACTGATACATCCTTTCATCTATTTAACCTATTGGCTCATACAGTTTAAGCATTATGTATATAGCCTTGTTTTCCCAAGTATAGCAGCTGATTTAGCTCTGATTTTATGTTGTGTTTTGTGCTGCATTTTGAACATCCCACTAGTATCACTGTGTAGATTCCCTTTTCAGACTAGAAATTTGTGGGTAGCAAGGATTATGCTTTATCTTTGTGTCAATTAAATAAAGGGATGAGAAGAAAATCAGTAGACTGAAAATTTGATTTTGACTTTTGTATTCTGAGTAAGAGAAGCACCTATTTGATGATGAATAGAATTAACAAGGTAAAAAAAGGAAAGAATTAACAAGGTATACCAACTAGTGAGGCACAAGGTTATATTTAGGTTTTAAATTACATTATTCCTTAATTCTCTTTTGCACCCCCCCCCCCCAGTGTCTCTCTGAAGATACAAGTGTGCGAGAAGTACTACAGAAGCATTTCAACGTCAGTAAAAACTTGCGGTCATTACACATGCTATTGGTTTGTATAAGTTTTGTTTTTATCACTTATTTTATTTCACCAAGTAATTATGTTCCAATGGGAATTGATTAAACCTATAGGTGGGTTTGAGGAGAAATTATAAGTGTACTACATGGAGTCTGTCAATCCCTGACTGTGATGCATCTCTCCTTTTATTAAGTTCTGATTTCTTTCATCATTATTTTATAATTTTTATTACTCTGGTCCTGTTTGTCCATGTTTAAAGTGTATTCCTGAATATTTAATATTTTAGAGCATTTGTAAACGATATTTGATTTTTAACTTTGTTTTCAGCATGCTCATTGTTAATATACAAAAATGCGATTGCTTTTTTTATGTTGATATTGTACTCTACAACCTTGCTGAATTCCTTCCAGGAGTTTTTTAGATTTCTTGAGACAGCCATATCATCTGCAAATAGATTTTTTTCCATTTCAATCTAATACATTTTTTTTCCTTTTCTCACTACGATGTTTAAAACCTCTCATACTGTGTTGAGTAAGTGTAGTGAGGATGGACATCCTTGCCTTGTTTTCAGTTTTAGAGGGAAAGAATTGAATTCTTTAGCATAAGTATGATGTAAGCTGTAGGTTTTTTATATACGCTTGTTATCAAGTTACAGTAATTACCATCTATTTCTAACTTGATGATAGTTTATTGTGAACGGATGTTGAATTTGTCAAATGCTTTCTCTGTGTAAATGGATATGATCTGTGATTTTTCTTCTTTAGCTTGTGATATGTTGGATTACTTTGCTTGATTTTTTTTTAATGTCAAAATACCTTTGTATACCTGGAATCAGTTCCACCTAGTTATGGCCTTTGACAAAGTAATTATATCTCATGCTTAAACAGTGTCAATGAACAGATACTTTATTCTGAAAATTAAAATTCTCCCTTCATTAAGAGTATTTGATGTTAGCCCAGTGTTTTCTAGAAAATTATCTGTGGAGAATACCCTTCAAGGAAAAACACTTTTTGTTTCATGAATTTCTTCATACTCCCATTTATCAAAATAATAGGTATCTTTTACTAAACAGCACTTGAGTCAGGTAATCCAGTTATTTTACCAACATTATGTCTTTCTTTTTTATTTGGGGGTATTTTTGTCCTTATTTTTGAAGAATCTGAGGCTTCTTGTGGTTAAATAACTTACCCCAGGTCACATAGGTAGTAGATGACAAACCCAACTCAGATCCAAGGTTCTTTGGCTTCAAGCATATATCTACTTCACCAAGTGGCTCTGCTGTGTTTACTTACAGATTCTCCTTCCCCTTTTCTGTTTTTACTGAGGAAATTTAAGGGGATTTTTTTTAATATACTATCTCTCTCCTTAGCAGTCCCCTTCCATTCATCTAAATCATACTGCCATTTTCATTAACAGCTGTCTTGATTATAAAGTAATTTCAGGATAAAGAATTTTTAAAGTAAGGTTTTTAGTCATTTATATACCAAAGTTAGATGTTATTTACTAATTTATGGAATATAGAAGATGCACACATACACCACATATACATGGATATTCATATACAAACACACTGCTCATTTTGAGAAAGTATCTCCCTCTCAGAATTGTCAACATGAAAAGTCATTATTTTGTGAATCTATTACATTTCTAATTTGAGGTAATGGCTTGAGTTTGTCTTGACTTTTCTTGTTTAAGAAAAGTTCTGGTATTGGCGGAAATTATAAAAAGAGAAAATCTTAACAGAGATTAACTATAGTTTGGATAATTTTTCAACAAAAAAAATCAGGAGTTAGCTGGTGGGGCCCAGTGGATTGAGTGCTGGCTTATGAACCAAAGGGTCACTGGTTCAATTCCCAGTCAAGGCACATACTTGGGTTATCAGCCATGTCCCCAGTAGGTGATGCGTGAGAGGCAACCACACGTTGATGTTTCTTTCCCTCTTTCTCCCTCCCTTCCCTTCTTTCTAAAAATAAATAAAATCTTTTTTTTAAAAAAATCAGGAGTTATGCATATAGGAAAAAAACACTTATCATTGTACATCTGAAAATGAATTCCTGTTTACCTAAAATGTGTGTGCAAAAAAAAAAAACTTTAAAAATTTTAGAAAAAAATCTAAGTGAATAAATACATTTATGATCTTGAGGTAGGGAAAGATTTCTTAGAGAAAATGCACAAATCCCAAGCTATAAAAAAAAAAGATGGATAAAGTTAACTACACTTATTTTTTAAAGGTCTGGACAAAAGATGATAGCACAGAATAAATGAAGTTGGGAGAGGATGGATGCAGTGCATGTGATCATCGGTACCATTTGTAATATTAAAGAGCTTCTACAATAATCAGTAAAGGAACGACCTAAGAATATGAGCAAACTAGCAAAGTAGCATCTCACATAACCTATAATATACAAAGATGTTTGACCTCTCCAGTAACAAGGGAAATGGGACAGTTTAAACTCTACATACTTAAACACTACAATTAAACCTTTTTTTTTCCTGCCAGTCTGGTGGGTGTCAAAGTTTATGTGTAATGGAAATGTGTCTGTGACTATTAAAAATTATTGCTGCTGATAGTATAAAAATGTGTAGGTATTTTGGAGAACAATTTGGCAAATTAGGTATCTAGAGTAACTCAGATGCATAAGAACACATGTACAAGATTGTTTATTTGCAGCCTTACTTAACAATTCTGAAAAAAGGAAATGGAAGGTGTCCATCAATAAGAAAAGAATAATTAAATTGCAAAGCAAGACAACAGGAAAAAATGAAGAAACTAGAATTGACACCTTGAGGGTGACTTTATTATCTTTTTCGTTTTTTAACAATTAAACATAAGGTAGCTAACTTCTGTCTGTCACTTCACCCTGCTCTGGACTGGATGATTGGGTAGTTAGCAAGTTTGTACACGTTACAGATCTGCCTGTGTGGTTTGGTCTGGGGCTTTAAATAGCATTCTTATTTTTTATCTCTTCTGCTTGCTCTACTCCTTTTTATATGTATTTCTTTTGAGGAGTTATAAATAAACAAGATAAGCAAATGCGAGGGATAGAGAGAACAGCAAAACTTTTATGCTTTACATATATAGTTATATAGCATATGAATCGAAATACTAAATTTTAATAGAGCTAAATATGAGAGAATACTTTACCCAAGCATTAATATTTACTCTTTCATAAGAATAGACTCTCCAAATTAAAAAGTTTTGTTCAGTAATAATCCCACATTGCCAAAGTATATATGTAAATTGTTTATTGTTTTTTGTTCTCCATTTCCCTAGATGCTTGCTTTAAGTCACATAACAACATCACACCCATTTGTGACTGCAGCAGATCTGATGGAGGCACACCAGCTGTGTAGCATGGACTCTAAAGCAAATATTGTACATGGTGAGAAACCTACTTGATTAATACAGGGTCCAGCAGAAGTAACGCCTGCTTGAGTGTTGTTGGTAGGGCAGTAATATGGGTATAATAGTTTACAGTTTTAATTTGAACATTTCACCTAAAGTGTTATGTGGTGTGCTTGAATATTGTCATATTACAGAATTACATGCTTATGATTTTGTGTAAAAGATTTTATAATTAAAAATGGGTGTTATTTTTGCCAGACCCTATAGTATTTTTATAGATTTGAGTTTGTATAAAGGAGTGCTTTTCAAAATTACAGTTAACATTTTGTATAGTGCTTCATACACAGAATACTTTTATACCTACTCTGCCTTTAACTCAGCCTTTTATAAAGTGTTGTCACTCCCATTTAAAGTAAAAGAAAATTGATACTCTGCTTCCCTTGCTGCGTTGGAAATAGACAGTTAAGACTGTATTGCAGGTGTTATTGAACCAAGTGCTACTGAAGATGTTGGCTTTTAGCCATTTGGAGGTTTACTTTCCCTTTTGTGAATCTAATGAACCTTCTTTTTTTTTTTAAGATTTTATTTTACTTTTAAGCAAGGAGGAAAGGAGGGAGACAGACAGGGAGGGAAACATCAATGTGTAGTTGCCTCTCATGCGCCCCCTACTGGGAACCCCTTTGGTTTGCAGGCAGGCACTCAATCTAGTGAGTGGTACCAGCCAGGGCTAATAAACCTTCTATCCAGGAAAAAAAATTTAGATATAATTTCCAGGGATTTAGGGATTCTCTGAATAATCAAGAACCTTGTGTGATTTAAAGTTACATAATGAGTGACTACGCTTCAGTTTTTTTTGTGTGTGTGTGTATTTGTTTTTACCGTGGGCCATATGGTACTTGATATCGTCTATAACGCTTTCTAACATCTCTAAGTTCAGAAAAATCCTTCCTTTGCTGATATGAAAACTAAGCTCAGAGAAGTTGAGTATCTAGCTTAAGATTATATAGATAGTATTAAGTGAAACACATTTGAACCTCGGTGTTCTTGACTTCTCCACCCCTCAAATCTTCGATCTTTCACTTTATCATCCTATTTGGAGATCATTTATTTCAATCTTATGTACCAGTAAGTAAACTACAATTCATAATTTGTTTCCCTTTTGCTGTAGGTCTGTCAGTCTTGGAAATCTGCCTTATAATAGCAATGAAACATTTAAATGACATCTACGAAGAGGAGCCCTTTAATTTTCAAATGGTCTATAATGGTGAGATGAGACTTTGGTAGTTTCTTTCTGACTCTACCCTACCCACCTGCTTATTTGAAGGTACTGACATTGTCATTGCTTTTTGTCCAGAGTTTCAGAAGTTTGTTCAAAGGAAGGCCCATTCTGTTTATAATTTTGAGAAACCTGTTGTCATGAAGGTAAGATACGCTGTTATTTTGTGCAGGCAGGTATATTTTTGTATCCAATTTTATTGCCCAGTTGCCCTTGAACATACACAGTTGTTTGAACTTTGAGGGTCCACTTATATATAGATTTTCTTTCAATAAGTACTATAAATGTATTTCTCTTCCTTCTGATTTCCTTAAAATTTTCTTTATTCTAGCTTACTTCATTGTAACAATGTAGTACATAATACATAAAATACACAAAATGTTTGCCAATCAACTATTAGTAGTAGTAAGTTTTAGATGAGTCGGAAGTCATGTAGTGATTTTTGACTGGGAGTAGGGGGTTATTGGTGCTCCTGACCTCAGTATTGTTCAAGAGTCAATATTACGGTTGCACTTTTATTAATTTTGGAAAATGTTTGAATAATTTTGAAGCAAGCAGCCAGGTGTTTTAGTTTGTGGGGGTTTACTGCCCTCTACTGTCTGTTCCTAACACTTGCATCCTGTAAAGTAACTTCAACAGTCTGTGAAATACATTGCTGTAAGCCTAGGCCCTTCACAACCCAAGGTTTGGCTCTATAAATTTAGCAGTAAAAAGAGACAAAAAATGCTGATATGAACCATTAAGAAACCAACAGACAAAATCCCACTGGCTGGTGGAGGTTTTATTAGGGGTTGGGTGAGGCATGAGTTTTAAAACTTGAGGAATGTTATTCCAGTGTACCATTTGTCCATTAGAAATGAAACATGAACCACATCATGTAACTTCAGATTTTCTAATAGCAACAAAAAAGGGGGGAAAAGGTGAAATTACCTTTAGTAATAAATTTTATTTAACCTAATATAACAAAAACAGTTTAATCTATAATCATTATTATATTACTAGTGAAGTGTTTTCCTTTATTTTGTGTTAAGTCTTTGAAATTCTGTGTGTTTATGCCTATTTAATTCACTAAGTATCCACTGGAAATATGTGCTCTTTAGATTCCATAAAATTTTTAGCTACAGATGTAGATTTACATTCTGAAAGTGTTCTAAACATACTTAAAATTTTGGCTCAACTATCAGTTTTGAAATTAAACTTAATGAAAATTAAATAAAATTTAAAAGAGTTCCACATTTCAAATCATCAGTACTGGTGGTTGGTTACCTTTTTGGACAGCACACAGCACTGGAGGGCTTCATGAGGAGAAACATGTTTTTCAAAGCAGTAGACCCATATATAGCCATTAGCATCCCTTACAGACTGCAGTGGTCAGAGTTTTATTTCTTACAGTAACCAAACAATGCTGAGGTGTTGCTGTTTCTTCACAGCACAGGAAAAGGGTTCAGCACCCTACCAGGTGGTTCTCTCCCCCTTCCTAATGTCCACGTCTGTCTGGTAGGCACAGTGTGTGGGAGTTGTACAAATATAAAGGGTTACCTGAGCATTTAGATTCTGATGAGTTTCTACATTTTTAAATAATGAAATATTTTTGCTGCCTAGAAGTATTTTAAATCTCCTTATTTTATTGGTCCAAGCCTCTTGTATTTTTGTATTTTCTCATTTTCAGAAATGGTGTTTGAGCTATTTCTCTTTTCATCAGAAGAATTTTTAAGATACGTAAAGAATATATTCTAATATTTTTCACAATAAAGCTGTAGGAATAGAAAGCTCAGTTTGTGTCAGTATTTACTGGTTGGTATGGCATGATTTAATGGCGTTTTTTCTCATATCCTAATAAAATACCTAAAACAGTAATCAAGGTTAGAAACGGCATAATACATGAGGTAAGAGGAAGGAAACAGAGAAGAGCCTGTTAAGATGGGGAAGATGGAAGGACAACTTTCTGACAGGCTGTGACAGTCCCCATCTGACTTCTTATGGAAACAGGGACCTGCCCCTTCTCCTTCATTCCGGTAGCAGTCTGCTGAGTCATTTATTATTTGTAGGTAGGATCAGCTGAACAGACTTGGTGCACTCTTAGGGGTCCTTTCTCCTCCCTCATTTTTTGCAGCTGTATTAAAGTTACACAGCCAAGTCTTAGAAATCTGCTAACAAAATATTAGTGTGAATGTGAGTTAACCAAGAATAACTCAAACAGTACTGGTCTTATCAGATCTTAGGTTTTTTATAGAGAACTGGAAACCCTTAACTTCAGCACAAGGAGGAAATATGATACAGAATGAGATTGGGAGAAAATCACATTGTACAGGCTGGATTAAAATTTCCTCTGTTCACATGCAGCAATGCACGGTGAGATAACTATATTGAAACTGCTTCATCTGATACATTAGTTTTTATGAAGTTGATGAAGAGTTGTTTTTGAACCTTACTGATTTCTGTTAAGGCTGTTTTGTTTTATTTTGGCATTCTGTTACTCAACTGACTAAAACCGTTAACAGTCCCCTGGGTGAACATTGTTCCTTTACTTCCCTTACTGAACTTAAACTATTTCTTTCATCTTTCAGGCTTTTGAACACTTACAACAATTAGAATTAATAAGGCCCATGGAAAGAACGTCAGTAAATGCACAGAGAGAGTACCAGCTGATGAAACTACTTTTGGATAACACTCAGATTATGAATGCTTTGCAGAAATACCCCAACTGTCCCACAGACGTTAGGCAGTGGGCAACGTCCTCGCTAAGCTGGTTGTGAATATGACCACTGGCCTCAGTTACGGAGTTCCAGGCAAACTTCTCTAAAGAACTAGAAGCTGTTGTCCTTTAATGACACATGTCATGGCATTTTCTTATATTTATAGACAATTACTTTTGTATTTATGGGGGAGTATTACACATGTAGTATATTCTTAAAGGCAAGGCTGTGCCATGCCTTTAAATTGTGAGCAGTTACATGCTTTATAATCCCAGTAATTTAGACTATGTTGTAAGAAGTTCAAAAAAATAAATGTGACTGTTTTATAGGAATTGAACCATATACTTATTAACAGTTGTGAAGCATTTGTGTATTACATTTGAAATATCCATCTGACCCAGCAGTTTTTATAAACCTTAAACAAAGCAGTAAAGAAACAAAGGTAGGAGTTGAGGTGTAAGAAGTAATCTTTCGGCACACTGGGAAGTGCTGTATTTTTTTCCTGTACCCTGCAAGGAATTTTGGATTCCCTGCCAGACCCAGGTCTTCTAGTTCAGAAGACTGGCCAGTTTGGCTAAAGATGGTTTACATGGAAGAAAAGACGAAAAGTTTGGACATTTTTTCCCAGACTTCTCAAAATGTGGCACTTGTACTATCTACAGAAGAATCCCTTGACAGACTTTTAAAAAATGCAGGTTCTTGGGCATATTCTATCCAAAGGCATCAGAATTTGTCCATTTTTTTAACAGGTACTTTAGGAAATTCCTGGAAAACCACTCCCACAATTGAGGGGAAATGTTTGTCAGTGTTAACTTAAACAATTTATATCTAAAAGTAGATCCCTAAGAGAAATGTGGAAACAGCCAAAGGATCAGCTTATAAATTCAGGAATCTGTAAACTAATACAGCTATATGTTTAAAGTGAAACTTAGTATAAGCATTCGTTAAGTGTCAGTGACTTCATTTATTCGTTTGATCACCTATTGTTTTCAGGGGAGATTTACAGAAGGCAGTGTCCCCGATGTCATTCAGTTTATTGTACAGTCATACCTCAGTACTCGTAGGCTTCAGAGCTCATCGAATCTTGTCCTCACATTTTGATGAGAGAAAAATGTTTCAGCACTTCGGCGCTTGCTCAGGACTCATCGCACTTGCTAGAGCTGTAGGAGTCACAGCACCACCCCACAAGAGAAGATGCTTCATCACTCATCACTTGAAAAATTTCGTTTGGTGCTTGTTGGTTTCAGCACGTCACAAGTTCTGGAACAAATGACGACGAGTACCAGGGTATCACTTGTACTGGTGACTGTCAAAGGCCATTATGATTTCCATACTGTTGTTTACAGATGAGACGACTAACACTTCTGGAAGTGTCCGGAATGACACAGGCAGAAAATGACAGAGCATGGTTCAAATCAGGTTTGTGTGACACCAAAGCCCCGCTACTAAGACTTGAAGTTCAGTAATGGTTCCTTATGTTTAAAGAATGCTCCAAGAAATTTATCTGTTTTTTAAGGAGTCTTAGGTGTGGAATAGAAGTCACTGTGCATAAAAGGAGCTCTTCAGTACACAACCTATTGTTTTGAATGCATCGCCACTCCCTGCCCTGAGTCTTCAGATGACTGTCATTTGCTTTCTGCAGTCTCATTAAATCTAAGGCTTGTGTACTTGTTCTATGCAATACTCAAAAGATTTCTAGGAAGTATTCTGCCAAAATATTTAACATGGTAGTATCACTATTAGTAGAAGCAAGGATTTTACTCTTGAGCTAAAGTGTCCCTTGACTGTAGAAGTACCTAAAGAACTGACTTGAGGATTACAAATTTTTGTTAGGTGAAGATGCCACTAAAAGGCTGGGAGCCTTCATCTGCCTCTGTGGTACATAGGAGCTATGTCCAGATCCATCATTATCCAGATATACGATTAAAAACTAAGTAGCAAGGTGGGTTTTCACCTTTAGTGAAACGGAAAGCAAATTAGAAAAAAAAATAAGTTAGCAAAAATTGTACAGAGAAGTGTATGTCTACATTCCAAAGTCATTTTTTGAGGAGAGGAAGTATGTCAGTTTTCCTCTTTGCATACTCCCTAATACAAAGAGGTTAAGGTGTACTTAGAAAACTTTCAGACTACATCTATTAAATTCTTAAACTATCATTAACAAGATAACTGAATCTGAAAAGCCCTAGTAAAAAAAACTTTAATGTAAATAAACATTGTTGAAAGGTATTTCCTTCATTTACAAGAGGAAGAATGTAGCCTTTGAACAGCATGATGAAAAACCAGTGGGAGTATCTGAGGCACTGTGTTCTGGTGTGTCTTCAGTTTGGGTCAGAAGAGCCAGGTGTAGGACAACAGTGTTATAGAATTCAGCGGAATTTTTACTCATCCCTCAGGTGCCCTACCCAAAAACAGGATTTAAAAAAAAAAAAACAAAACACCTTAAACTTTCTAATTCCTGTGCACATGCATGTGCACAATTCTGAGGAATAAACCTGTTGTCCAGACTGACTGCACCATAACACTATATATGTTGAGTGTATACCATATTAACTTCCTGAAGAATCTGTTTTACAGAACAGACTGCAAAAGGACTCCAGTCTTTCTGTGGATTCCATGCAGATTCCACCATAGTTTATATTTTCATCTGATTGAGAAGACAATGCAAATTATTTCAAATCACCATAACCTAACTGTTGTCCCTTCCTTCACCTTTACCCTAAAAAATTAAGAATCCATTGGTGTGAACAGTGACACTCCAGGTGACAATGCAGGGCGTTTCCACTCCTTTCTTCAAAAGCCACCATATAAACAAAACCTCTGTAACATTAAAAATGTGAATGGAAGCTAGCTTTCTTTTATTGTTACCCTATATGAAAATACCAGAATTTTTCCATCTAATTGGTAAACGGGTTGCAAATTGGTAATCCAGTTTGTATCTTTGATGATTAGTTCCCAAGCCACATGCTTCCTATTTTGACGTGAAAAGACAAGACAACTGATGCTGTGTAGCCTCTGGCTCCCTAAAACTGGCAGGACAAATGTAAATACTTTAGTGACAACCTGCTCAGACAACAAAGGAGGAAAATGTCACAACTGACAAGTCTCCCTTTTCACCATTATCCTCGCTGCAAATCTCAAGGTACAAGCCTCACTGCAAATCACAAAGTTACTATTCCCCTTAAAGAACAGATAGCTAAAGAAAAAACTGCATATGCAAATCATACCATATTCATTTTTTTTTATTTAACTTGGGGATGGAATGGGGATAGCATACATTTTATTTGTACAATATTTAACAATCACTTATCCAAGGTGGGGTTTTATGGGACTTATTTTTTTTTTAGCTTTTTGTTAAATACTTGCAGAAAAAATAGCAAGTACAATTTGACAGTAGTACAACAACCTGTGTCCAAAACACTGACAAAAATACAGAGTAAAGCTAAATAATTGCTTCCAATATTTTGAGAGGTAACAAATAGGATATGGGTTGAGACTGCATAAAAATGTACTGCTGTTTGGATATCTGAGGTAAATGATGTTCAATCAAGATGCTACTTGTATCATTTTGCCCATATTATCAATAAGTAATTTTATGCACATTATACCAAATGTTCCTAAAAAGTAATTAGAAAGGTAAAAAAGAGAAACTGGAAAATATTCTGGGTGAAGCAGTTGTTTTAAACAGTAATTAGTTTATTCCACCAAGCTACAATTTCACCTGGCCAGGGTTTTCTCCCCTACCACCTGCATTTTACCTGTGGGGTATGGGTGAGGAAAGGGGGAAGAGATTCTTTTTTAATTTAATGATAGATGATTCTACTTTAAATTCCAAATTTGGTGGTGTTTCCTGATTGTATTTTCAAAAACATCACCATGGAAAAAAAATAGTTCATGGGACCAACAATTGTGAGGCACAGTCTCTGTTCTAGAATTCACAAGGTACCTGTAATAAACATTCAAACAAGAATCACACATCACATGCTAAAAACTTCCTAGCATCTGAAATACACACAAGAGTTGTCAGGGCATAGACTTCGAGTAAAGCCAAACACTGGTTAATCCGTCATTAGTCCTATGGCAGTTGATCATAAAGCATTCCTTAGACGGAGATCTGGGCAAGGTAAAGTGTGAGTTAGAGCAGCAGTTCCAACAGGTATCAGAAAGGCAAAATACAAGACGAATCATAAGAAGCACCATACACATGAGGAAAAAATTATTGGGGTTTCAGTCACCCCAAACAAAGTCATATTTTCTCATTCTTTGATCTTTTTTTTTTTAAGTATTACTAGCTCAAACTTTGTTAACTTGCCCACTCTGCACCTACTGTAAACAACATAAAAATGCCCTGCAAAGAAAGTTTTAACAAGACTGGGTATCAGGACAGGTAGTCACTGGAACATTCTTATTTAACTTCTTAAGAAAGTTTTTTCTGTTAATACAGTTCTCAGAAGGATACAAGTTTTTAAAATTTGTTACTTAAAGTACAATACCCAGATTTTTGAACATTTTTTCTAACATGGAGGAAAATTTATCTTGTGAATAACTGGTCTTATAAAATTTATCTCTAGTGCTCATGGAAGCCAAATAGCCGTAATACTCCTTTGTTTGGATTGGAGTTTTAACCTTTTAAAATGAAGATTAAATGTTTAAAATAGGTATAAATGTCTTCAGATGATAATTTCTATGTGTGAACTATTCTCATTATTTTACTTTCTTGATTAGTTTCAAAGTGGAAGCAAAATAAAATCAAGAAATTGAGAGGCAAAGTACTTTTTGAAATAAAGAAGTGAACTCAACATTGAAATGGAAATTCTTAAAAATAACAGGACAACTTGGGCATCTGATGTGACGGGAGAACGTTCTGCATGGTGTGTGGTGCACAGACAGCAATGCTCTTACTCTTCTTTCCCTCCCTGCTTAGAGTCTGGTGACCAATGTAGTGCTTATTAATAATGTAACTTATTTTTCCCAGAGAGTAAGTGTGTATTATATGTAAAATGTAGTGTGTGGTTAAATAGCCATTTGATAACACTCACAGTGAGCTATCTCTTGATAGTGACATGTAAGAAATTATTTTATAAAATCAATGTATGGATTTTAAAATGACCTGACAAAAACTACATAGCACAATACTGGCTATTTGTTGGTGAGTAATCTAAAATTTCAGGAAATTGGTGTTTTACTTTGGCCTGTATTAATTTGAGAAAATCCAATTATATTCTGACATTATGTTGTTTTGAAAAGCACTTCAGCGCCAACAATTGCATTTTCTTATTAAGGATAAGGCATGAACTACCTTAAAATAATATTAGAGTTAGTTGTGAAAGCAATTTGCAGGAGGAGACTAGGCTGTGTTACCTGTATCAGCATTGGTTACCTCTAAATGTCATTGCATATTTTAAGTTATAAGTTTAACTTGTTATCCCTGATTTGTTTTAAAGCAGTAACATCTGAAATCTGTGCTTAAAATTTACAGTCTCTGTCCTAGGATAATTCTTTACATTTCACAGACATCAAATATTACTCTGACAAGATGGCACCAAGCAGAAATATGGTGATAAAGTTACAAGTCTCAAAGCAGAGAGTGAGGAATTCTGGTAATGAACACTTCCTGAGGTGATCCTAAAACAGTGATAAAGAATATCCCACACACTGATGAAAAAACAAAAACACAATTTTACATATATAAATAGGAAAAAAATCTATTTTAAAAGAATAAAAATGAAGAGCTTTCCAGTGTCACAGCTCACTTAAAAAATTTTAAATCATGCTTTAAATTTTCAATTTCCCCAAACACAGCACACCTAAAAAGATACTTAGGTAAGTATGCAATATTTTGGGAACTAGATATAAGATGAAGCTTTAAAACACGGGAAGAAGTGGAAATGACATTTTTCATTTCAAAACAACAGCACTGTTTTTTCCCCTTAAATTACAAGCTAGCACAAGAAAAGCTAAAACACGCTTTACAAATGGCCATTTACTGTTGGCACTAAGCATAGCTTACCTTTTTTTCTTAAATAACACAGTGAATTTGTAATACCTTGTTACAAAACATGGATCGATTTATTCAAATTTTGTTAGTGTTTTCAATGATATAATTTAGCAACCGTGGAACTGAGGTATACCTTGTTGAGGGAGGTTAAAGTAATGCTTGGAAGCCTCTTTCCTGTGCCCCACTTTGATGACTTTGTTTATGTACACAGAACAGCAGCACACTACACATTCACAAGCTGTGTCATATTGGCATTACAATAGTCATTTATAGAAACACAACAGCAAATGCAGTAAAAACAAGTTACCCTTTTAAAAATCTGAAATGAAAAGTTTTTGATTTAAAAAAAAATAGCAGTAGTTCATTTAAGGAATTAGTGTCTTCTGACAGACATTAAGAAATCTGAAGTCAGTTTTCAAACACTTGATTAGCCAGGTCCAAAGATCCTTGATTTGGAGAGGGCCACATTCTTCATGTACACTTTTTCAAAAGTTTATAGAATTTGCAACATTTCTTAGTCTCACATCCTTCACATCTCTGCTACAGGCAATGCTGTAAGTCTCCCAGAGCCACAGTTTTGAACGAGGGTCTTCTCTTCGACATGTGCAGGAGACATCCTACTCATTTCACACAAAATAAACTGTGAGCAGTTTCATTAGCTTAGCAGCTCCAGTTCAGAGTCCTGTTTCTCAACGTGTACACATGGTGCAACCATCATAGACTAGATTCTTTGGGAGGAAAGTCAACATTTGTCACCATTGTGACCACTGTTACAATGTCCTCTGTGGTAATGATATTTGTTAGTCTTTGCATCTGAGTAATTCTTTCACCTACACATCCTGCTGATAGCCTGGCTTCCGCATCATGATCCCAACATTCTTCTATTGTTTCACAGAGCATCGCCATTCCCTGAAAATGAAAAACATCTTCAAATACCACAGCAATTTTTGTTTTCTATTATGAAATAGAATAAAACTTCCATAAAGGAATTGGTTGTTTTTGTGGGTTAAAGAAAGTATCAAGAATATCAAAGTCTTGTATTTTTTTTATCAATGTTCACTTTTGAGTATTTTATATAGGAAACTTAAGCACTAAAATTTTTTAGCACTGGAGACTATCACAATAGTTGATTAACTTTTATTTCCAAAAATCCCTATACATTGCTCATAAACCAAGACATTTCTGAGCAAACCCCCAAAATGGATTCAAAATAAGGCTAAGTGAGGTCCAATTTTTATTGTTTTCTTAGTTACTGATCAGCATTTCTCTCTTGTAGTTAAATAGAAAAGTTAGAAAGCTATCCTTGAGAATTCTCTACCTAGTTTTATCCATGTTCCTAGTTATACCTAGAGCAAAATAACCAGGGCAGTACTGTTCTATCCTTTGCCTACCTAGTCTCTAGTTTTAGAGCATCCTTAAGAACTTGAAATCTTCCAACCCCAAATCAAAAGACTGAAACAAATTCCCATGGAGAGGGAAAAACTGAGTGTTTCACTTTTTAAAACAGCATCATCATGTAGGAAGGTGGTGATCAGCAAGGTTACCTAACCATCCACAGGCTCCAAGCCAGGAACTCCTTTTCCTGGGAAGCTTTCCCAACAGGAGACAAACTCATCCACACAGGACCAGGGGTGCGAGTCCTGTAAGCCTCTGACTTCACCATCTCATGAGTGTTACACAAACACAGCCCTGGTTCTGTTTCTAGAACAGAATATCCTGTACAAAGATCACCTCCCCAGAAAATCATTCCAGAAGAGAAATGTACGGAGGTATAAATCAGTCCTTCGAAAAACATTTTATTCACATTTCAAGTGAAGCAAAGTGCATGACTTACAGCATGTTTCTGCCAATAATCTCTTAAAACAGGCCTCTTTTTTTTATGAACAACAACCTCCTGCATGTCTTCAAGAGATGGATGCTGGCCAATTTCCTCCTCAAATGGCAACATGTACTCATCTACAGGTCCTAAAATGTAAAAAAAAAAAAAAAAAAAAAAACCAAAAAAAAACCAATCATGTTAATTCATATCTTCCTGACTTCCAAAGTGGAACAAACTTTAAAACACTATCACCTTTTCCCAACTGTTAATGTGCTGTAATGACAGGAGAGCAGCAGACTCAACTGGACTTAACACCAGTGTGACCCAAACTAATTTAAAAGAAATCAGAAAGTCAGATTTGGCATGTAACTCTCTTAAGAACTGTGTAAGGAGCTCTCTTGTCTACTGTATGAGGAAGGGCTATCTCCATTTGTATACAGGACATAGGGAACCACTGGTATTTGCAAGTGGATGTAGTATCCCTTTAAGGTACCCACCATTCTTTCAATTCAGATCAGACTGTAAATAGTGGTGCTGCCATCTCTGAAGAATTTGGGTTCAATCTGCCGTAACCATATTTATTCTATGAAAATGCTCAAATTCCCAATGTGCATGCTCCACATGAGCAATTATGTACTTCAAAGTCATACTACTTATCAGCTCTCAGAAGAGCTGACAAAAATACATTTAGTTGTTTTAAATCATACACTCCAGGGTTCCCAACAAGTCAGAACATGCCTTCACAGACAAGCAGGATTTATTCAACAACATTAATGGTTCCTTTTTTCTAAGACCCACTCAAATAGGAAAATGCAGCTAGGAATGTGTTTACATCTGTTGAGCATTTCTCCTGACCAGAAACTTCATGTATTATTTACTTCCACTGTCTTCACAGACTGAAGGTGGTATTACATCTATTTTACAAATAAGCTTAGAAAAGTCCCATAATTTGCACAAGGGCATAGAGATAAGTGGTAGAGTTGGAATGTGAATCCATGTGAAGGACAAATCTGTGCTTTCCACTGTACTATGTCCCCTTGACAGAAACCTGTCACTGATCACCAATGGCAGTGTACAGATGTGTCTCAATGTAAACATAAACCTCATACAAGCTCTTTGCATGTAATTATGGATAGAATATAAGTTACAACAACCCTGAAGGAGACCCTCTAACTCCACACTCTCCAAATGTTAAGAACCCTGGATGCCCGGAGAGGGCTCTACTGAAGCACTTCCAGTGACAGAGGACTGACTTGCTAGGGCACCTCTCACACCCTGGCTACTTACTCAAAGCCTCTCTGCAGGGCAGGAGCACAGGCACTGACCCCGTAGAGCTTTAAGGTGTCACTGCCAGGCCTCGACCCAGACATACTAGTCAGAATCTGAATTAAGATTCCCAGGGCTTTGGTGTGCAATCCAGTTTGAGAATCACTGAACTGAATCAACAATTAGCTATCAAGAAGTTTTAAAGTACTCACTTTAGCAACATTCACACTGTCTCTGCCCCAGCCTCTAAGAGTCAGAAATGCCTGATCTGCAATTAAGTACTTCACAGCACGTGCCAGGCAGCTGAGAAATGTCAGCATCCATCCTTTTCTCTAAGAACTCCCCTGATAAACTCTCCTCCCCAATAACAAAGCCATTTCTCACTTTACACTCCCATAACATTTCCTTAGATTTATTTCTCAGGTATTACGTTTATACAGAAATATTTACTGAATACCTATGTACCAAGCACTGGGCTGGACAATCCACACTTACCTCACTCAGGAGTTAAACAGCCCAGGAAAAAAAATGATCACCTTAATGAAACAGTACATTACTGAATGGCAGAACCCTGTGTATACTCCATAAAATCATACCCAATGGTTTGTTTTGGAGAGTTCACATTAATGAAGTTCTTATGAAATACATGTTACAATGCCTGCCATTTCATCTCCTCCTGCTTCCATAAAAGCCCATTATAAATGTCCTTCCTCTTGCATTTATAGTCAAAAATACACTGAATACCTTACTCTTCTTCCTGTAGACTTCTAAGCTTAGATTATATCCAAATTGCTTTAAACTTTCTTAGGTTCTGGATCCACTCCTGTGCCAAACCCCCAATCTTGCAAGAATGAATGGCTGTCCAGAATTCCTAAGCACACTAGTAAGTTCCCTTAAAAGCATAGTACCCCTAATCAAATTTCATATACCCTACACCAGCGGTGTCACTCATTTTCCCTGGGGGCCATGTCAGCCTCGCAGTGGCCTTCAAAGGGCTGAAATAATTGTAGGACTGTGTAAATTCCTTAACTGTTAAGGAGTTGAAATTCGGCCCTTTGAAGGCAACCACGAAGTTGACAGGTCCCTGGTGAAAATGAGTTTGACACCCCGCCATACACTAAGACTGTTACCATTACTTCAGTGAGTATTCTTACAAACATAGCTTAAGTTGATTATACCTTTTACAATATTCAACAACATAATTTCTATGGTCTTTCACAATCTGCAGGAAGTTTTTAGGCAATTATAAATTAAAATCTAAAACACCAGATCATGTAAATTTACATTTGGGAGTTCAACAGAAAGTTTGCCTTACATTCTCACATGCAAAAACTATCGCATAACTGAAGGGAGAGAATTTAGGAGGAGCATTAAAGACAGAGTATCCAGAACACCATAAATCCATCACACCAGGAATATTCAGTATGCAATTTTACTATTAATCAATGTAAATATTTATAGGACTTGAACAAGGAGTTCAAAAACAAGAACAAAGAACAGGAATCCTTAGAACCCAGGTGCTGTGCTAGCAAGCACTCAAAATAATTGAAAGTCGTTCAAAGTTTTAGGGAGCCTGAATTTAACCTGTGGTAAATCCCCATGCATTCTCGGTTCTGTGCCATGGAAGACAGACTGTTAGATTCAATCTGGTTAGTTAGGTACATGGGCAGACTCAGCCTGAGTGTCCTAGAAGGCAAAGTCCCCCAACTCTGCCTGCGTCTCTTCAAACCACAACAGCTGGCTTTACAGCCTTGGGGCAGGACCCCCAGGGGCCAACCAAAGCAGCGGCCCTCCCTCTATGTCTGGATCAGAGTTTCAAATCTAGGTTTTACCACCTGCCACTTTGAGGCAAAAACAGGCAAGCTACTTAATTTCTACTTAAAGCTGAACCTCAAATTCCTCTTTTGTAAAACAGATAATTACTACTTCCAAAGTATTTTAGGAAATAATCTAAAGGTATGTGAAGTGCCCAGCAAAACATCTGGCAAATGGTATAAGATCAATGCATCCTGCCTTCCCTCCATTCCCTGCCTCCCTAATTCTCTTTAAGCTACCACCTCTTGGAGTCTGTTTAAAAAAAAAATAAAAATTTGTACTTTAAAATATTACCTTTAACTGTAATCATCCCTCCTCATACATGTGTAATATATATATATATATATATATCTTTTTAAAAAATGTTTTTCCTCTTACCATCTGCAGCAGTACAGCGAGAAGCCAGTTCCCACAGGACTAATCCCATGGCATACATATCTATCCTCAAAAATGCATCCCTTTGGAAGTTTATAGCGCCCTCTAATACCTCTGGAGCCATATACCTCCGGGTACCAACCTGAAAAAGATGTTCAAAGCAAGAAATATTCATTAACTTTATGAAATAACATAATCTTGTAAAAAGAATCAAAACTAAATGTGGTCTAATATCAGATAATGTAACTAGATGAGGACCACCAGACTAGAGAGTCAAGTAGAATTTTATTCCATTTCAAATAATGTCATAGCCAAGACATTCACTGGAAAGAGCAGCGGGGTCCCCCATAGGGACTGACCGAACAAAGGGTACCATGCAGCTCTTAAAAAACATGAGGTAAATCTATAAAGGCTGATAGAGAAAAATTCCCCAAAATACTATAGGATGAAACAAAGCAGTGTGTATATATACATATATATATATATATGTATATATACACACACTAAGATCTTTTCTGGGTACACTTAATAAATATATCAACATTATGCTTAAGAATTTTTTCCTCCTCTTCTAGAAGTAATCACAAGAAACTGAACAATAACTGTGGAGAGAAGGACGGAATAGAGGAAAAAAACAGTTTTAAGTTGTACTTTTGCATAATGTTTGAAATGTATCTTTTAAAAAATAAGGGTTTCTCTTTCTCTGTATTAAGAAAACTAATAAACAATACAAAATGTAGAAAGAATTAACCAAGAAAGGATGGACAAACTTCTTAAAACTCTATTGGTACAAAATCTGTATGCTTATTCATTCATTGTCTTGGAGTTCTCTATTGGTTATTTCATAGTAATGTAACACTGGTTACTAAGCTCATACAGCCAGCTTTGGTTGGAGCCTGATGATACTCGTTCATCTATGGATACCCAGAAAGCTGTGAGCTAGCCAGGTGATCAGAATTTATTTGAGTAGTGGATCTAGAGAGCAGCCCAGATACTGGCATTTCCAAAGAGCTCCACCCTCAGGTGACTGTGATCTCTGGACTAGAATTGTGTGATTGTCAGCTAATGTGCAGATAATAAAAACAAGTTACTAAAATCCTGAAGTTCAAGTTTTTAATTCATTTAATAAGAATACTTTAAAGTAAAAAAATCTTATTTTTTCTACTTTAAATGACTTTTTAATTGTACAATAGTGCAATATATAAAATGTATAAGAACATGAATTTCTGCATTTTTACATTTTCTGCTCCATGAAATCTAAAGTCAAGGAACAACTAATGTAAGTAATTACTTATTTTTACCTCATCATGTAACCCAACTGTGAAAGTATAAAAAGATATGAGTCCCCAAATTTTTCCTTATAAAAATAGGGGTGGAAGGGTACAAGGTACCAAAGGATTAAACTATTCACTGAGTTCAGTCTTACAATATCACACCATGACCACAGAAATTTGTCCCGAGGCTTCCCGCACAACCCCCCTCTCAATGACATTCTCCACGAAGCTGCCTTTGTTTCCAAACACAGTTGGTGTCAACCTTTCTAGAACTCTGACTGCTGACCACTGCTCCAAACTGAATGCTTAAATCATTAGTCGTTATTGCCGAATCTGCTGTTATGATTCTCTGATAACTGTGTTCTTGGAAGTTAATAGGATATGCTAGAGAAAAAAGAAAGCTGAGAATCAGACGACCAAATGATCTGCATGATTTGAAAGGAGAAATGATCATGCCACAGTCTAAGTCATTTGGCTTTGTAAAAAAAAGTCACCTTTCAGGTCAAACTGGTTTTCTGATTAAAAGTCATCTTGTAGGAGTGACAACACCTTTTCTAATCTCACAGTATTTGACAATAAAGTGTACAGATGATGTTCTTTCCCCTTTGGCCTCCTTAAAGGCTCCCCCAACAGAGATCTCTGTGTGCAGACCTGGACTAGAGTTAAGCTCTTCGCTCAGGCTTTACAAGTGTTCTGAACTCTGGAGAGAATTCAGAGAAAAGCTATAAAATTGATTAAAGAGTAAATGAAGCAATAAAGACCAAGAAACAAGATACTATAATTGCTGTCTGGAAAATTGGGCAGTAGATCTTAATACACTGTAGCATGAACGGTGACTGATTATTGTTCCATTCCTCTTAAGATAGTGAAAGGACTAAAACTGAGTTAATCTAAGAACTCCCTAAGAAAGAGGTCTATTAAAATGTCTTGGATTCTTCTTTGATTAGTTTTTAAAATAGAATCCCATGACATCTGTCTTGGTTATTTTATGAACTGTTTGATCTAAACCACTTGAGGTACTAACCAGTCCATCACCACTGTATGAAAATGTCTCCTCAGCAAAATTTAACATATTAATCTTAAGATGGTCATTTTACATTTGAATGCTGATCTAATTTGCCACCACAAATATTTTAAACCAATTCAATTCAGGTATGCCATGCTAAGAAAATACGGGACAAGATATTTTTTCTTACAGGCTATAGTTACCATTCTTACCTGTCCATGAGTATCACCTGCAGACTTGCCAGCCTCAAACTTTAACGCCAACCCAAAGTCAGCAATACAAGCTGTCAGATTGTTTTTCAACAGCACATTTTTACTTTTGATGTCCCTTGCAAAAAGAAAGAGTATTCAAACTAAGTTTAAACAAGGTACATCTTCTAAAAATGTTCATTGAAAGTAGGAAAGGGAGACTATATATGCTATAAAAAATAGTTACTGGGAAGTATGAAATACAGAAAAAATGAGGAGAAAAAGCCTAAGCAAAGTCTCCAATCAACTTGAAGCACAATAAAGAATACAGCGACAAACTCCTATTTATAACATGGGCAATAAGAAGGAATTCTTTCCATAATACAGTTCAATAAATAAGTACCACTTCAAAAACACTATCCAGCCTACATGTTATCTGTGCCATTCCTATCTACCAATCATAAAACTGCTGTTTTCTAAGATAAGAATATAGCAGAGTTTATTGTTAGACACTCCCATTAAAATAGAACTTTAAAAACCAAAATTTAAACCTTTTCAAAATTAGCTAAATCATGGCTTCTCTGGTAGAGGCCTACATTTTAGAACGGTCCCTTATTTTAGTGGTTCTTGTATTCCTCAGCCTCACTGCACAAAAGCATCTCTAGGAATATACAGTGGAAATTTTGCACCAAGAACATACAACTGCTCCAGCTCAATTCTGGTGTTCTGGACAGAATAACTGTTTTAAGGCAACCAGATGTCCTCTGTACACCAGCCTCAACTGGTCCATCCTAGGATTACCATACCTAAGCTAAACACATCTGTGCCATGAGCAGTGGTTAAATTTGTGTGTATGGAAACCAAGAGTGGGATAGAGGCAGCACAGGGAAACACTCACAAATGCTACAAAACCAATCAGTTTTAGACTCAAAATTTTTTAGGGATGGTAATCCTACTAACCTTAAGGGTTCGGTTCACTCTAGGATGGAATGAGGTAAGTAAAAATCCAGGAAGAGGCAGTAAGACTGAATATAGGAAGCTAAGAAGAAAGGGGAGCTATTTCTAAGGTAGAAATTTCTAAAACCAGAATCTATATGAGAGCTGGCTTTAAAGTAATCTTCCCAGTAACCTAAAACACCACCTGGTGCCACTCAAATATTCTTTAAATGAGTAAGTTTACACCTACTTTTAAAGCAACCATCTTTAAATTGAATACTACAAGATGACAAATTGGTCCCATGTTCAAAGAAGTTAAATACACAGTGACAAACTGAATTCCACGCTCAAGGGAACTAATGTTGTCCCTTTTGAAGAAATAACTATTTTGTCCAAGTATTATTTTTTTCCTGAAAAAGGCAATTAAGTAAACCCTCCTGTTCAAATGGTGCCTCCTGCCACCTCAGCTCAGGTAATGATCATATGGTCACTCAAAACATAAGCAAAACAGGTAGTTCTGAATTGTATCACCTTATCCCTGTGTATAACCATCTTTAGAGCTAATCATGTTTTGAGATCAAACACACATAACCCTTTGATTTAGAGAAAATACACTTTTATTCTTAACCGTGGTTTCAAAATTGAGATTAATTAAAACATGAATTGGTAATTAAATTAATAATGGCAAGCTAATGATGTTAATATATACTTTATCCAAATTATTTCCTGGCCAATCTCAAAACTAATTTGAAAAACAAATGAAAATCATTCTACCTCCCCCAGAATGATTAGATAACTAGGGGGGAAATCGATTTTGTTTAGAAATTAAATGTTTAAATAATAAACAAGTACTGGATTATTTGGGAAAATAATATAAATTTAGCTCTACCTGTGAGATATGGCAGGTTTGTGGCCATCTTTTAGACCAGGTATATCCTCATGTAGATATGCCAACCCTCTAGCCATGGTTTCTGCAATATGACACAATTCGTTCCAAGAGACCACATTAGCCTTAAGAAAATCTGACAGTGAGCCCTAAAGAAAGGGGGGAAGAAAAACAGTTTATGCTCTTGACAAAAGTGGTTTGTATATGGAGACTTTCCCCTTTTAAGAGACTATGGAAGACAACATACTTTTCCTTTTGGTAAATAATACACAAAAAAACAGTCTGGAATGGTTCAAGTTTCATATTAATGAACGTTTGACTAGAAAGAAATATCATGAATCTTCAAAGATTTTCTATAGGCACATCTGGTGGGTCAATTTCCCTGTATTTAGAAAGCAAAAGTTAAACAAAAATGACTAGCAGAAAATCTAAAGCTCCAGAAAATATTTTAGAAGTTAAAATATCCTGACTACAGAGATGCTGTATCATAGGTCTAGGAGAGCACAACATTCAGACATATAAACAACTCACACAAAGAATCCTCTAGGAATTACTGCCATCTTTTTGGTCTAGAATTAAGAGAAGTGAAAGAGGCACTTATATCTGACACTGATGGCCCCGACGGCCCAGAAGGACACAGTCTCCTGCCTCATTAATATGTTTTTCATACTGACTCTGAAAGCAGGAAAATGGCCAGTGTGCTTTGGAACTAATTACCCTACAAATGAGTGACAGATCAAAGATCAGATAAATTTCTTGATTCCAGTTTTATCACTAAGCTGTACTTTTTAAAGAGTTTTACAAAACAAAATTCAAACTGAAAAAAAAAATGGTACATTTACTAAGCATTGGTTTTATTAAAATAATGATTTGTAAGAGAGGTGATTGCAGTACAAGAAATGAGGGACAAAAGACTGACGTTATAAACAGAGAGTCAAGGTGAAATAGCCATCTTCGCTCTTTTATTAGAAAAATTATTTTTAAAACAGATTTTTATTTATAAATTCTAACCAAGGAGAATAGCACACTATTCTCAGAAAAATAAGGCAGAGGGATGTGTAACCAATATTAGGTAGTCAAACCAACCTTGACTTGACTGAGTCAAAATAGAAAGGAGTTTTACCTTTTCATGAAATGCTGTGATTAGCCAAAGATCCACATCAACACTGGTGCCTCGTTTTTCTGCACCAATGAACTGTAATATGTTCTCATGCTTCATTCCAGGCAAACTGTACACTTCGTATTCATTTTGCCACGACTGTTTGTCCTATAGTCAAAAAGGAAGAATAGTAAGAATGCAAAGAATAGAGTCAATAAACCACATCCAAAAATTATTCACGTTTTAAGGCAAAAACAAAGTGTTAAAAGATTCTTTAGTTTTGTTTTTTAATAAAACTCTGATAGTAATACCAAATGCCTGCCCTCTCTCATTCCCTCAAAATAATACTTTTCTGTGTTTCCAGTTTGGTTGATCAGAAATGCCGCACCACTGTGTCTAACAATGACAACACACGTTCTGCTGCAAGTTAGCACCACAGGGTAATTTCATCATGGAATGGAGTTGTTTGTGTTACTATTCAGAATAATCTCCCTGACAGATGAAATTCAGGTCCGGCAAAATGACTTCCTCTAATTAGAAAACAATTTTTTAAAAGACATTATATCAAACATTCTTAATAAAACGCTTAAATACCTTGTAAAGTCAACAAGAGCACAATGGAGTGAGTATAAATGCAATATACTAAATTTAAAATACTACACACCATTTGTGCCTGCAATTGATCCATGCCTACTACGTATCAACTTATAAAAGTTTTAGTTTCTTTCCACAATAAGAGAAGAATAGGTAAGGCATGACTGCATCAAGAGTTAGGGACCCTCTGGATCCAAACTAAGAACCTTTGGCAAGTTACATAACCATTCAGTTTTTGCCTCATAAAGCTGTTGTATTATATGAATACTGTATGTTGTATATGGGTAAGATATACACATGTATTAATGAGAACTCACATGTAAGCAACTCTACCTGACACAATGGAAGCATCGAATAAAATGTGAGTTACTATTATTGTCACTAATCTTACATTAGTATCACCCAAATATTTGCAGATCTTGGCACAACAGAACAGACTCTTCCTCTAAAAACTAAACTATACTTTATAGTATCTGAACTAATACCAAAAGAAAAAAATAGGAATAACAAACTTTTTCATAGACTCTTAAGAAACAGGCTTTAGAAGGGACAAGAAGGCTAAAATCTAGGTATATTAAAGCAAAGAAACTGATTTTATGATAACACTCGAATAAGGAAGATCTACTGTCTAGGTGTGGTGATAATGCCAGCATCACCCAGCCTGGTCAGGACCACAATCCCATGTGTGGTATTAGCCGCAGAGGTGTATTAGACCAAGGTTTTATGAGGTCAACCCCCTTTAAAAACAAAAATTCAACAATAAACCAATTATTTGCAGTTTTGATTCACTGCATCTGAAAATTCAACAAACAGAATATGAAATGATTACATAAACACTGAAAGTAGAACAAAAATGAATAGTTTGGTAATATATTTCCAAACAGCAATTCTGAAACAAAGCACACTATTCTTTTACTATTTTGCTTACTTTTTCTGATTGTGTCAATGGAAAAGTAAAAGTTAACCACTCAGACATTGATTACATTTGTACTGGAATACTCATCTTCACTTTGTATTTCTTTAGAATTTTTATTGGCAAAAGATCTATACATTCATTTATTGTAATTCCACCACTGTTAAGAAAACATACTGACTGGTGTACCATTAATTCCGTTTCTCAGAGGAGAGGGCAGACACAACAGGGCTAACCACTTTCCCTAGTATCACAAGAACCACCTTGAAAAACATGGTCTGTGTTTCAGGCTGCTTCTGAATTACAATGACCTAGCCAGTTGCATCTTTTTAAAAATATATGCAGATTAGAAAACTAATCAACATACCTGTATTGGAAATATTTTCACAGCTACATATTCATTGAGCAACTGGGCTTTCCAGACACAACCAAATCTTCCCCTTGCTTTCACTTCTAATAACTGCAGTGGCTTCAAACCTAGTAATGGAGAAGGTGGGGGTGGTCCTGGGTCCTACAGATAAACAACAATAGTAATATCAAAAAGCAGCACTTGATACGTATAACTTTAAATGTGAGGAACAAAGTGAATAATACTGAGGAATCAATTGACAGAAACAGTAAAACATACAAGTGACATTAACTTCAATGTTACCAAAACTGAGTTCTCAAACTTTACTAATTACCTATATGATCACAAGGCAAGCAATTTGAATTAAGAGTTTTCATAACATTCAGCACTACTGCTATATATGTACTGCAGGAGAAAAGATCTAAAGTGTTTTTTATCTAGTATCACTAATTTCCCAACTAAGATCTTCTGTGGCCTCTGGGACACTACTAATAGTATTTCAATAGTGTCATCCAGGGATGACACAGAATGAGGATTTGAAGAGTGCTGGGAACAGCAAATCAAGGCTGTGTCTCAAAGAAAACCTCTCTTCAAAATCCCCTACTTTGTCTAATTTCTATTTTAATCTTTTCTTCATTTACTCTGAAATATCCAGTCATTCTCAAACACATCACAGAGAACTATATCAAATACAAAACATAACAGGAATGTCAGTTAATGCTGCTATAGTCAAACTGTTCCATTCACTTTAATTTTTCAACCTATTAACAATTCATCCCTTGCTTACAATTATTTCCCAAAATTGAATGTGAGATAAAATGTATTAGTGTTCTGGTTCTGATTGGCAAAGAAAGTACAAATAATAATCCAGAAAGTGAGTAGTTATCACAGGAGATAAGGTAGGGTAAAATAAAGAGAAGGGTACTGCTACAGTTAATTTTTTTTAATGGAGCAAATACAGCATACAAATAGGAGTGTGGCATTTACACAGGACAAGGGAATCCTTCCTATACAAAGTAAGTGACAACTCTTCACTGAAAGCATTTTATCAGTTCAATATCTGCAAGGAACAAAAGATAAAGGAAGCCTTTTGGAAATTTTCCAGAGAAAAAAGCAATAAAAATGTTTGAAATGTATAACGAGTATTGCAGGAAGCAACTAAAATTTTGTGGCTACAGCATCAGACACTATGATACTGGTGGAACATAAGACACTTGAAAACAATATGTCTCCCTGTATCAGTGCATCTCTCTTTGCTTTTCTTCTCCTGAAAAAAAATTTCTCCTCTTCTAATGCCTCAAGACTGTTAGTGCACCCTTTAGGCATTATTCAGCCCACTGGTGCCACTCATGATTTAAAAAAGTTAATGTCAACATTAGAAGGACCTTCAAGAATAGAAACACTGCAAGGTACTAAAGAGAAAAAATATATAATTTCTTCTTCTACAGTAAAGTAGACAATCTTTGCAAAATGGTTTCCAAATTCCTATTTTGTTAGAGTAAGATAAACTACAAGACTTTCTGTGACTTATTTCAACTTCAGTATTTATTTTTAATGTCTACAAAAGTTGCTTTTCTATCACACATTCAAAATATGAAAGGTTAGTAGAGCTAAAGGGTGTTTTCGTTTAGCAATGATGAATCAAGGAGGTCAGATACAAATCTTGTAGAAGTATGGCCCCTAAAGTTATGGTCCGCAGTGGGAGGGGGCAGAAGAATCTCTGGAAAGGTTTTATTAAAATCAACCCTCCCTATCTCATTCCTTGACTGATCATTTATACTTGGTAATACAGGATTCTACTGATAGGAGTTTGTTACTTATGTGAATGTGAAATTAAGGAGGAAAAAGTTGAAAACTACTCTTCTAGAGGCAAAGAAAACTCAATGCTTGAAGTCCAAGAATTGCTGGATAACTGCATAAAAGAATAATTGTGCTAACTAACCAAAAAAAGTTTAATTTAAAAAACTTTAAATAACTACAAAGTTAAAGTCAATGATCTCCCCTCCTTTAGAGGTAAATTAGAAAACTTGAGTTTTCAAAGCAGGGATGCCAGAAACTAAAGTATACAGATAAGACCTGAAAGATGAAGGAAAAATAACCAGGTAACAAGTAATATGGCTCTAAATTTAAACACTAAGATTTTTCAACAACTTTTATGTAAATTGACTGATAATGTCTCACTAAATAACATATACTGCCTATTCTCAGTTCTAAAGAGAACCATCCACCTGGATATGATTGTCTATATGATGACTTAATTCACATGTCAAATTAAGACTATGTCAGCAGTTTAAAATGTGATTTAATATAAATTAAGCTTACTTTTAAGAAAACTAGAGTAATTTTCAAATGCTCAGGAAAAAAAATCATTGCGTGTTTGCTAAATATATAATCATCTTCAAAATTTCCATAAGTTCCAAGGCTCTATTCAGCAAGTTTCTAAGTTACCACTATTTTAATAAATCTTTCTTAGATCACTCTCCTAATAATATTGCCAATGTACTAGAGCCTGAAAACAGTGTCGTCAAAACTACTTGTAAGTTAAAAGTTTAAAATAAGGAGAACAACATTGGCCAGTTTTCAAAGGGTGATAAAAAGGTCTATGAAGGTACATTCCTATAGAGTATTAAAACTTTTAGAAATGATATGTGTTTTTAAATAATATCCTATAATACTTAAAAGGTTGAGTTCAAAAACAAGTAACTCTATAACAGATAACTGTCTGAAGAACTCTAACACGAATTAACATACCTTTTGCTTTTTCAATGAAAAATTACTAAAATCTATTTCATTTTTTTCAGCTCTTGATTAAGTTTTAACTGCATCTCTAATATCTTTTACTAATTCTATAAGATTAGAAATTATTTTGAGTTTATTAACATCACTATACTAATTTACCCACAAAAAAACTCAATACTTGATTCTAGAAATAAAGATTTATACTTTTAAAGTATATGAATACTTGGGGAGACAAATTCAGACTTAAACTTCATAACGACAGCAACATTCTAATGTTATTCATAAAACAGGGATTTGCTCTGCCACATAGAAAAACTACTTTGGGGGAGGGGCAACTATGAAGACTGCATAATTCCTGAGAATTACCCCTAAGTCTCCAGTTCTTTTGCAGTATCAATACTACTTTTGCACAGTTAAAAAGATACGCATTAGAACATGGCTCTGATTACATCCCTCCTCTACTCATCTGTATGTAAAAGTTATGACATCGTAAGACATCACGTGATGAAGCAACAATGACTACAGCTGGAAAAATATCCCCCACCCCAACAACACCCAGTAGCATTACTATTAACCGATGCTGGAACAAATTATTAGATGTGAAGAGCTGCAAAGGAGTTTGTCATCATTTTATTCATTCTGAATTCTCCATCTGAAGGGTGAGTTCTGACCTAAATAAGGTCTTAAATTTCCACACAGCAAAAGATCAAGTTATACTTCCCTAGCTAATCTACCTGGCTAAAGATGTCAAAGATGAAACTACCTGGAAATATAGACTTCACATTAAAAGATGATAGATTTGACCAGAAAGGCAGCCCCTGTCAAAAATGAACAAAAACTAACATTTAAGCTGATGATGTAATGTAAAAATTAACTGATACAAGATTTTTAAGGCTAAAAATCTTTTGAGACTAAAATCTAGCCATTAAGTGTTAACTTCTAATCAACTATAAAAGTTGTTTCTACATTCCACCTCAGATAAGTATAAATACGGTTAACAATCCTTTAAAACCAAAAACTATTACTATAACAAATCAATCATATTTTCAATACTAAAAGTAGAAAAAACTTCATAACATAAATGTATAAACTATAAAGGATGCACAGTAAAGCAACGACAAAAAAATCTAAGAACAAAATGTTTAGTATGCATCCACAAAAAGTTCCACAACCATAAAACAAACATCAAGGCATCTTACCTCTATCATTATATGAAAGGCGTGCTTGTGAAGAAAAAACACAGGCAAAGGAAATTACGATTTATATCCAGAATGAGATGAAAAATGACACATCAGTTACAAAAGTGAAGAAAGGAGAATAATGATTTAGCTTTTTAAAAGTTGGCAATGATGCAACGTGTATTTCTAAAATGAGGATTGGGAACACTTTCCTTATAAACAAAAGAAAGTGATACTTAAAAAACAAATGAACTTGGACATTACCTATCAGATAAGGGGTATCATAGATGACTCTTGTAGGACCCCAAGTTACCTGATCCAATGGACTTCAAGCCAGCAAATAAACTAAACCAAGTCTTAAACAACTGTTACTTATTTTTCTAAGATGTTACAGCATCTTAACTATGTGTAAAAATAATAATTTAATTAAGATATATGTTGGAGTTGACTTCTGGACAGCAGAGGGCAGTATTGCCTTTAACAAAAATTGTAGAAGCAGCAATGAAAAAATCTGTATAAAGCTAGTTGCTCAGACCACACTCTGATAGTTACCTTAAGAATCTCTAGAATCTCCCACTACTTCCTCAACTGCTTCACTCCCCTTTCATGGAATACAGTAAAATCATAATAGTGAGAAAAAAAACTTTCCAGTACCTACCTATGTGAGTGTGTGTAATACACTAGGGTAAAACAAACAAGCAAACAAACAAGGCAAGACTGAGAAGATCAGATTAAATGGAAAGAGTGACAGACCAGGCCTATTGCTATTCTGTTTCCCCAGCCACAGCAACAGTTAAGACGTTGGGCAGTGGTGGGTCCTGGGAACGAGTGTCCAAACATACTTTTCAGTCTTGAGTAGACTCTTAGGGAACAAGATTTTCATTTTCCCACTCATCCAAAAAACAAGTAAGGACCCAAATTTAAAATTAATAGAAATACTATCACCAGTGTAAAGGAAGGCTATGAATCTCTCCAACTACTGATTATATTCCCCAGTTTCCACTATCTTTCTATAGCATCTATAGGGAGCAATGGCAACAAAAAAAAATTTGACAAGTCATCCATGCCAGTTGCTTGACTAGTTTTTTTTCCTTCTTAATTTTCACCTGTGAATGATTCAGGATTATTTATAATTCATCTAAAAGGCTTAACTAATCCCACTATCAAAACATCTTATCAGTACCCCAGGGTAAAATTCATCCCTTGAAAGAAATTCATGCCACATGAATAACTAGACTAAGGCTTCCCAAAGCTTAACATCTTTCAGATTTTGTTTTTATACAGGTGGTTTCAGAGATAAAGATGCTACTGTAACAACAATGTGTGCACGTAAGTGCCATTCATGCATCTTACATAAAAGTTTATCTCTGTTCAACACACTTCTCAATAAATAAACATTAGAGTAAACTATAGAATGATCCAAACTAAACAAGAGACACCACCAAGAACAGGCTTCAATGTAAATTATATTAGAAAACAAAAGGGACAAAACAAAATCCAAAAACAATAAATTCACCAAAATACATAAACAGATAAAAGTAACAAAACAGCCTGTATTAACAACATGAAAAATGAAACTTGAATGTTACTAACTATAACTTATAACTGGAGATGACACTGAAAATCAAATCAGCACATCAGTGTCAAGTAATTAGGTTTGCTGAATTAAAAAAAAATAGAAAAGAAAAAAAGACTTTAAGGGGAAAAGAAATGAACTGCCAAACATCAGGAAAAAAAACGAATAATACTTCAATTTATTCAACAGATCTTTACTGAGTGCCCAGTCTGTTCCAGGCACTGACTACCCTCACTCTCATGATGCTCACTGTAATGTAGGGAAGAAAGACTAGTCAAAGATTCCACTAATAAATGCATAATCATAAAATAAGAGCAAGAAAAAATTCACTACCTTAAGCACCTTGACAAAGAATCCTGACTTAAACTGGCAACTTAGTTAAGATCCACCTGCGAAGAGAGTCTTTATACAATCCTTTAAATGAGAAATGGAGTCAGTACTAGAGGGGGAAGATAAAGAACAAAAAAAAGTGTATTTCTGACTTGTGTAACCAAGTGGATACTGGTTCCATTTATTGAGAACCAGGTTTGAGAGAGAAGGTCACTGCTTTTGAATGTTCAAGTGCTTGGAGACATTTAGTAGCCAGTTAGACACAAAACTAGAATACAAAGAAATTCTTTCTAGAAATACATATTTTGGTTCATTTATATACCATAAATAACTATATATGAGATATAACATACATTTCCCCCTATTTAAACTATTCTGATATCACTCAACAACTCCTTAGAACTATCAAGAAGAATTAAGGACACGCGACCAAAGTATTTGAAAACTGACAAATTCTGTATATGTCTTCTCTTATTCATCTATTTATCTTACATTCTAAGAAATTTCACAATTGCTAATTATAAAAAGATTATTGTCAAGCAGATAGAAACAGAATCTATAAAGAAATAACATAGTGTGTGTATCAGGACAGGTGTTTCTGAATTAGGGAAAGCAAGACATTTCTACATTAACAGATTCAATAGTACTGATACTTTCAAATGCACAAACAGGATTCCATCCAATTAGATCTTCAAAATTCCTTTGTGATTTATCAACTCCTATTTCCTACAGTTTCTCTCATCTAATTCCTCCTGACAGCAAAGCAAAGACAGACCAAGGTAGATGAAATCAGGATTCTGAACACATCCCTAAGAAGTTGTTAGCTCCTTAGGGTAGCCAGCGCTGAGGTTAAAGGTCTGAAAGAGATGTTAGGCATGCCCATTGTTCTTCTGTTGCTGCTTAGCAGCATCAGGTTTATTACTGGTACAGAAAAAAATTTTTTTTATTTACTTCAGCACTTGTTTTCTGCAGGTAAGGATGAAAAAAGGAAAAGGACCATGCTATGCATTAATAAATTGTGATGTGGTTTAAGTGGTTATGTTAGCTATCAGTCTATATACACTCACTATAAAAACTATTTTTAAATGTTATTTATGTGCTCTGATCCTCACCCTTATCCTATTTTAGTTTTTTATGGACCCCACATAATTATTTACAGAAATAAGCCATTCCACTAAATTTACTTCAATGAACAGTAAGCCTTGCATGTAATTGCCCAAGTTTTGCCACTCAGTAGGCGGACTCCAGGTGTCTTCACTTTCTTATTCTATAAAATGGACTTAAAACAGTGGACTTAAAACAGAATCTATATGATAGGGCATTGAACAATTAAATGAGTTACTATGTGTACAGTACTCTATATTGTGCCTGATAGAGTCAAAATGAAATCTTTTATTACACTAAATTAATTTCAAAGTGTTGACATATATATCTACAATGGTTTTAATAATGATTCATTTTGAGTACAATTTTGAAGTTGTTACTCAGCAATAACAGCTAATACTTACTGAGCACTTAACATTAACTAAGCACCCCACATGGGGCTCTTCTCCTAACCACTAAAGAACTGGAATCAGGTATTTCTCCTTCTTTCCTCCATCTTTGCCCAAAATTATTGAAGCAACTCCCTTCTTACTCTCTATACTCTTCATCTCCAAGCTGTAAAGTCAACCAACTAACCAACGAAGCAACCTACTTCTAGTCCACCTACATACTAACTGTTGGCTTCAAAAAGGTCCAGCAAGGACCAGACTGGTGCTAGTTACTATGAGACATCCAACTTGGGATCTGGCACACAATGGGCACTCAAGCAGTAGGTGAGTGGTCAAGCAAAAACAAAACAAACAAACTTGAATACCTACTTGCCAGCCTATCTGATACAAGCAGCTTTCACTAACAAATGGGCTTTTTCATTTTTATAATTTTAAATTAATAGAAAAAGGTTAGACAGTAATGAAGTAGTTAAGAATGAAGGAACTGATCTAGGATGAGATCCAGGAAATAAAAGAATAGAGAGAAAAGCAAACCTAATACTATCCTACTACCATACCATCTCCTTACCAGACAAGGAGAAATAATGTACTCCTGGTCTATATGTATCAGTCCCATATATAAATTGGCAGGCTGGGCTCTCCACAGGCCAAAGCATAACGAAACTCTAAATTTTAAAATTTCAATGAAAATTTTAGAAATAAGGTTCTTTGATTCATTTTAATGTGCACTTTAATTTGTTTTAAGCTTTTGGTAAAGCTTTCCCCCCTTTCTTTCCTTCCCTTCCTTTTTGCTTTTGAACACAGGATTTGAGCCAATCTCCAAGTGGGCCTATCTGTGCATTTGTAAGTGAAACAACTTACATCATGCCTAATGAGAGTAATTTTTTTGTCAAGCTGCATTTCTATGGATAATTTATGACACTTCTCCCACAATTAGTCTACAAGTATATATAAAAGTAATTTGTAATTTAGGTTACCAATACAAACCCCCCCCCCACACACAAAAGTGGAACACAGAAAAAAGAGACATTTGTAATAGCCCTGTATTATTTCTTAGGCATATACCCCCCCAAAAAAAAATGCTTAAGCGGAAGACAATAACATTGTATCGCCATACTTTAAACATGCTAAAATAATAAAGTGAAAACATTCGTGGAATGTAGGTTCCAGCTCTCAGTAGAAAACTAAAACAAACTCTAAGAAAATAAAACAACAAATCTTGGTATTTTAAGTGCACAAATTAAAGTTCCACCAAATTTCACTTAAAAACTTATCACAATCAAAATGAGGTCAATTAGAAGTACTGAGCTGAAAAGTTGTCCTCAGTACATATTGTGGACTAACATTTTATAGCTGATAAAAGAAACAAAAAATATATACTGAAATGAGATTAGAAAAAAGTGTCAAAGGATACACCCTGTTAGAATTGGTTATTTCAGAAAAGTGATTAAAAATAAGGGGAAGAGCAAATGATTCTCTCCCCTCTTTGGGTGACATGCTTCTATCTGTATAATGTGTCTTGTTATAACAAGCTAGCACTTATTTTAAATAGAAGAGAACCTTAAAAGAAAAAGTGAACGATACAGAAAAAGCGAGATACGTTCATAAACTCCAAGTATTTAATAAGAAGTCAGCCTATTTCAAGATGTGTTTCTAAGATGTAATATTTATTTTGCAAGTGTAACTTAATATTAGCATATTAAATACTTAATAAAATTTAGTGAATTTCCTCTATATCCTTCCCCCCAAAAAGAACACACTTCCCTAAACCGACTTAGCTGAAGGATAATATGCTGCCCTTTCAATATCTTATTAATTTTAAATGGGCATACGTGTAGATTCATGTTCAACAGGAAAATCCTACAAAGCATTTCACAGGTGGTTTGGTTTCTCAGTGGACGGTAATTTGACATAGCATGAAATGACAACCTATGTTTACATAAAGTTACATAGGTTACATAAAGTAACCTATGATTACTTTAATATTAAAGTCAGCAGGATTATTCTGTATGCCCAACCAGGTACCTGAAACATTTAAAAGCCTTATACCAAAACCTAGACAAAATGTCATGATGTAAGAACTGAAGAGACCGATGTCATTTAAAAAATATTAATGTTGTGATACTATAGTGCTATTTATATAGCCTTTAAAAATTGAACACACTAACTTCATACCTTGTTAAAGGCAGGTAATTTCTAGCCCCTAAAATGCATTTTCTTATCAAGTGGTATTTTTTATTAGCACAAACATAGATCTCATAAGCAGGAAACTTAAGCTCACATATGGTTATGAAAGTGATGCAAATAGTTTTATTGAAACTACATTAATTCTAACCACAATAAGACTTGTTAATAATAGAGTGAATGCATCAATTCCCTCATATTCATGACTCACTGGCACTAGAAAAACCAGTTTGTGTTCAGTTTACTCACTATAGATTGCAAGAACATCTCCCTACATGTGGAAAAACAGTTTCAACACAGGCTAGAGAAAAGTGATCAAAGATGCTTTAACAGGAAAAAATTGAACAATGTCATTATCTTGTAAAAGCCTGCAATACTTCAACTTATTTTACCCCCAAGAAATAAGGTCTCAAGATTCATCTTAAAGCCCTAAAGCACCTAAATCTTTATTAAATGAATCCCTGGGCATACTGCATTGTCACCTTAGTATAACTCTAAATGCAACAAAGTCAATTCAGGAATTCATTATTACAGAACAGTTATTACATGTAAACATTGTGTAAGATACAGTAGTAATTACAAACACACCTTGTCTTCAAAGAGCATACGATCAAATGGGAGAATGAAACATGTACACAAATGACTAGAAACTTTCTCAACGAGGTCACTCATTTGAATCACAGAAGACTGAAAGTGACTTGAACGCTATTTTCTCAATTCTTCGAAGGACAGTACATAACGAATACCATTCTACATGGATATGAAGATGGGTTAAGGCTGTAACAGCAGGAAAGAATGAAAAGGCAAAGTATGGAAGACCTCATGTCATGTTCCAAACTTTGTATATTTTGCTGTTGATCACTTAAGAACTCTCAAATATTTTTTAAGCATAGAAGTAACATAATCAGGCAAATAAAATCCTATTCTACAGCATTAGTACAAATGAAGAGAGAAAACTGGAAGAAGACCAGTTATGAGATTACAGAAGTAATCTTAGTCTCAGATAATCATAATGTCCTGAGCTACAACAGGATCAGAAAGGATGAACAGGTAAATGAACAGGACTTTGTAAATGACAGGGCCAAGAATAGAAGTGTTTGTCTCCAAGACTTTCATTCAGGGTGACTGGGAAGACAGTGATACCATGAAATAATGTTATAAACCTAGTAGATATAGGTTATAAAGAAAAAAGAATCACTTTATTTAAAAAAAAATGCCTTTCACTATGCTAGATTTTTTTAGAACAAATATCTTTATTGGTTAGTAAAAATTATAATTAATGGCCATATTTTAAAGAGCATGTATATCTCTGTATTACTTCCTCAGAATAAAATAATCATAAAACCAGAAGAAATTCTAAACATGTTTATGTTATACAGAAGTCTACCATTTAACTACCAGAACCAGCTCAGTAAGAGACATCAATATGTGGATGTCTCTTAGTCTTCCCATGTGCCCCATTGGACTGATCTTTTTTTCCCTCAAGAAGAATAAACACTGAGATCAGAGCAATGAATGAGCACACTATAAGTAACTTTATCAGCACAGATTCTTGTTCTGGTGAGAATCACTATAAATCTACAAGTATTGCTCTTATTGTAGGACTGACTCATCAACAAGGTATTATCATAAGAAATCACCACTAACATCTATCAATACACCAGTTAATCCACAAACCAGCCTTTAGCCGAAGTTCTAAGGAAAAGTTTCCCTAAGAAAAGGAATGATAAATTTTACATCATTTATCTGAAAGTGTTTAAAGAATTTAGAGAAAGAATGTTCCAGAAATCCTCAAGAATGTTAAGGTATTTTCCTAACTGGTCTTGGAATTAAACTTGGAACATGGAAACATGAATATGGGATGAAATAAAGAAGTTACCTTACAATTTCCAATGCATAGTTTGTCTCCCCTATCTACTTCCATCCCTTAAGAAAGTCTTGAATAACAACTAGACACTAGCACTATCAACTCAGATACACAGGAATCTTCACCTCCAATCCAATCGGAGTTCATAAAACCTATTCTAAAATATACTTTTAAAAAATTTTAATGGAAAACATAAGTATGACCATCCATATACCTAGGACTTATTTATTTTCCTTTTGTCCTATTAGAGACCCATGTGATCCCATTATTGCTCATTTTAATAGTCAAATTATTCAACATCCAAAATTAAGAAAATAACAGCCTGTAGACTGAATTTGAAATGGCAGGGATGTTTACTGAGTTACCTGAAAAATGTGAGGCAACTGCTCTGTAGAAAAAGAGAAGCAGAACAGTGTAAACAGTAAGAGCAAAGCTTTAGCTGTCAGAGTCCTTGGTTTAGATTCCAGTTACTTGTGAGGTATGCTATGCCTCAATTTCTTTATCTATAAAATGGGGATTATACAATACTATATAAACAGTGAGGTAAAACCAAATCAGTGCTTTTCACACCTGGCTGCTCACCTAAATCACCTGGGAAACTTATTAGAAACACAATATCCCAGGCCCTATTCTATACTTTCAGTGATGTGGTCCAGGAATTTGGATTTTTTAACAAATTCTAAAGACTGATCCTCACATAGCAGTCACAATGTGGAAATCATAGGGGGAAATTATTTTATATATATATATATATATATATATATATATATATATATGAAAGTATTTATTTTTAAGAGAGAGGAAGGGAGAGAGAGAAAGAGGGGAAGAAACATTGATGTAAGAGAAACTAATCGGTTTGCCTCTCTTATGTGCCCCAACCAGAAACTAAACTAAACACAACCAGTGACCAAACCTGCAACCCAGGCGTGTGCTCTTACCAAGAATCAAACTGGTGACCTTTCACTTTGTAGGACAACACCCAATCAATGAAGCCACACAGGTCAGGGATATTTAATATATTTTGACATATCTTAATAATTTATAAATGTCTACATACACATAACTTACCAGTATTCTGGTACATTCTAAATGTTCAATAAATGCTTGTTGTAATTCTTCAGTATTTTGAAATAGATAAAACTTAAGTATTTTTTAACAAGGTGGCCCCTAAGTTGTCTTGCAGAACTAGTTTTCATAACCTCTCATCAAAAATGAGACTGAAAGCATGACACTATACTTTTTGAGACACTGTGAAAGCTGACACAAATGAAATTCCACACTGATGACAATGCTCATTTTCCACAACATAGTTGATGACAGAACAAAAGCATAACATCAGGTATGTCTTGTATTTTTAATTACAAAGCTTGACCATTCCAGGTCATTCCATCAAAAAACCTTCAAACTCATTCCTTATTTTTCAGTAATTCATACAATTTATCTGAATTCACCACAGGAACAATGCAAGTACTAAATAAATGTGTACAATAACATTAACCATTGCCAAATATCTAAAAACCACAGAGATAGTTACTACTGAAGAGCCCTAATTCTTAGTTATTAATAACAGTTGCATCTTTTCTTTTTCAAAAGTCTAAACCATTGAATTAATTAGCATTTCTAAATGGAGTACCTTCATATATGATATCCAGCCCTTTATAAACATGTCCAACCATATCTTCATATCAAGATTACATACAAATCAATGCTATCTATAAGATTATATTAGTGTTCTTACAGTTCTACTAAGAAACAAATTTGTTTTTAAATGTAAGTTTCCAGTTTGTTCCTATCATACTACAAATGTAAGATACATTCAGACACCACTATAGTACTAAATATAAATGCTCTCTCTTCTAAATGTAGACATTTACTATTAAAATATTTACTACCAACAGAAGGTACAGTACATCATCCTATGGCCTTTTGGAGTAAACTATACACATTTATTGGACACTAAAATTTTTTATCTTAAAATACTTTTTAGAGATGATTTTATAACATGCATAACTTAGTTACTAAGTTTAAAAGTTAAAATATTTCAGCTGCACAAAATAATATGTTTACCTAATTGAATCAGGTATTCTACTATCAGGTTTATTTCTCCATATACACATCTTACAAAGATTATGGGGATCAATGATGTAATGCTAACAGGTTGCTGCAAGTACTGAGAAAGAAGTATGTTATGTAAATAAAGCTTAAAGGGAAGAAGTTGTTTTGATCATATAATTTGGTCAAATTATAGGACTATACCATTTTCGTCTATCAAGTTTTAACCATTAATCCTATTGGTATTAGAGAAATAAAGTTAAACAAATCCAGAGGCCAAAGTAATCTAATCTTAAGAGTGAAAAGAAACACAGTAAAACCTAGTTTAAAAATGTCTAATTAGACATTTTAGACTAATTTAAGCAAGTATAACAAAAAGTCATCACCTTTCCTCAGCCTGTAGAATATCAACTACTTATATTAAAAGTCCGTGTAAAGCACTGGACCAGAGCCAATGGTCTACGTGACAGAGAATGAGAAAAACTTCATGCACTTAATCTGGCTACCCACCACACCTACATTTTCAGGTATATTCGGGCTTGGGGAAGTGACAATCAAGGGCATTAAAAATGTTTTGCTGCAACTATACACATGCGCACGCGCACGCACACACACACACACCCCAGCACACATGATAAGAAATGCTTCTCTCCTGCTCCTTTTCCTCAAAATAACATTTTTATGGATATATCTTCCTGAAGTCCTTGGGAAACCTCTCTTTTCCACACTTTCTTGGTAACCTTAATATGTGGGTCCCTCCTCACGGTTAAAAAGATATTTTGGCAAGTAGTCTTGAAAAAGGCACAGAAATTTACAAATGGAGAAGAGAATGGAGGGAAAGAGAGGGTAATGTTTTCCATTCTCCGTCATCAATTATTTCTCAAAAAACAAAGCAGGGTATATGTCACATTGTAATAGTACGGCAATGACAGTAAAACTCTCCCAAGAACAGGAATGGAATACTCTTCCATCTAGTTTACTTCAAAACTTAAGAAGTTCAGGACATAGCAAATCAATACATCTGCAAAACTAGCTATAATTTCCATGAAAATAAACATTCAAAAATTAACTACAAAGTAAATTTCAACAACCTGGTGGATTTTACTACAGCAATATTCCTTTAAAATATGCAATTTAAAATAGAAAAAGTACAAGATGGTAACTTACTTGAGTCGGAACAAGTACTGGAGGGTAGGCCATCTTATGATGCCTATATACCCAATATGCACAAATGACAATCCCCGCAATTAGCATAAGTGGCACCAAGGAATAGAGCAAGATGTTGTAGTAGGGTGGCTTAGGTGTAACTGGATTTGAAGTAGCTGTGGAAGAGGGAGAAAGAAACAGTTCAGAGTTGGTCTAGAAACTCTCCAACAAATACGTATTATAGGATCAAATTTTAGGAGAAAAATAAGCAAGAGGCAGGAGTAAATTATTCCATCAACAAGATCACACTTTGTTTTTAATCTATTAAGCAGGCCTATGCATTTTCCTGTGAACTTACGCTGTGTGACTTCCATCTCCGGAAAATAAGAAAACCTTTCGTTACACATATTGCCCTCACAGCAACAAAAATATACTTCAGGGCTATCTTTTTTTTCTATACAATCAGTCCTGCAAACAAACAAAGGAGGAATAATTAAAATCGACATTATTATACTGATCTACAACAGAAGCTTTTCAAAAGTTCCTCTCAGAGAAAAAATAGCAAGTCATTTATTGTCAATGTCAAGATTTTTATTAATATCCAATTATCAATTCTTAAAAACCACAACTGTTCCTGAAATGCTCTTACTAAATCTCATCAGAATAAAATCAACTGATTTTTTAATAGATTTTATTTATTTTTTAGAGAGAGGGGAAGGGAGGGAGAAGGAGAAGGAGAGAAACATCAGTGTGTGGTTGCCTCTCACATGTTCCCCACTAGGGACCTGGCTTGCAACCCAGTCATGTGCCCTGACTGGGAATCCAACCAGCAACCCTTTGGTTCGCAGGCCAGTGCTCAATCCACTGAGCCACACCAGCCAGGGCAACAACTGATTTTATGTAACAATCACATTGGCTGCTTGAGACTGTTGCTTTAACTTGGTTTTTAACGACCAAGGCATCCATCTTTTTTGCATAATTATTAGATAACTTAAAGAGAAACATAAGCCAATGAAGTAATTTGGTCTCGGAGTGTTTTTTCTCACAAGAAATACAGCTTTCCCATTTCAGGAATACAAAAGCTGAACACTACATGTCAAACTGTATGTGTGTACATATAAATACATATACAAGGGGGGACCCCCCCAAAAAACAGAATTATCTTCTGGAGGGCAGGCTGCTTGTAGAATAGGCTTCCCCCACTAGGTAAGTGTTCTAGTGAATTTTTTTTTTTGAAGATTCTTTCAACACACTTGTCCATTTCTCGATGGGTGATTTACAAGTACACCTGCCCACACCATGCTGAGTGTTCAGCAGTTTTTGATCAAAACTGGCATGACCCCCATGTCCTACTCTCCTTATCACCTCATTTCACCCCAGGTGACTTGTTTTTGTTTCCCTGGATGAAAAAAGTCCCAAAGGGGCTTTTTGCGATATGGAAAGGATGAAACAAAAAACAGCAGAAGCACTAAAAGGCATCAATATGGACAACTTCAAAAACTGTTTTGGTCATTGGAAAAAAATGTTTCTCAATAGGTGTACTGCATCAAATGGAGAGTACTTTAAAGATGACTGAAGTTTAAACAATACACAATTCTTATAAATAAATTCCAGGTTTTGGGGGTTTCCCCTGCATATACACATACACACACAATGATGCAAAGTTCCTACCTCAAAGCAGAAAATATCTCAGTATCAGAGACCCAAAATAGGCTTTGGGAATTAAGTGTCATTTTCAGTACCAGTAGATTTAAATCTCCAGAACATAATGGACAGGGTTAAGATAAGCAACAGGAACAATATGTAACTACAGAGAGAACCTAGTTAATTCAAGAAACGATTCAAGTTAGGTCTATCTGGGGAGAAGGGAGAGGCAGCCTTCTACATAGGACCTAAGTTGCTGAAAAAATAGGGATTTAGCCTCTAGAAGTAATCCTAATCAACCACTAAGAAACAGCTATACAGTAGTTCCCCCACCCTTATCCCCAGACGGATAATTTCTAAGATCCCAGTGGATGCCTGAAACCAAAGGATAGTACCAAACCCTATATATACTGTGTTTTTTCCTATATATTCATACCTATGATAAAGTTTAATTTATAAGTTAGGTACTACATGAGATTAACAACAACTAATAACAACATGGAACAAGAATAACAATACTGTAGTTATTATACATGTGGACTCTCCCTCTCTCTGTATCTCTTTCTGATATGTGATCTGATAACCAAGACAACTACTAAATGGCTAATGGGCAGGTGGCATATACAACATGCACAGGCAGGACAAAGGGATGATTCCAGTCCCAAGAAGGACAACACAAGATTCATAACAACATTCAGAACAACGCACAATTTACAACTTGTGAATTATTTCTAGAATCCTCCATTCAATATTTTTGCACTAGAAGAATAACACTCTTAATGCCCCCTGATAACTGAAAACTACAGAAAGCAAAACCGCAGCTGAGGGACTACTGTACCTATTTTTAATTTTTTAAAAATCAAACATTTAAATATTGCTAATAAACATCAGATAGAATTAAAGACATATGTTACAAATAAATTGTGAACTTTAATAATGGTTGTTAAAATAATAAGATTGAATTTAAAATTAAAAGCTCAAGATATCCCTGGCTGGTGTAGCTCAGTGGATTGAGCACGGGCTGGGAACCAAAGTGTCCCAGGTTCGATTCCCAGCCAGGGTACATTCCTGGGTTGCAGGCCATAACCCCCAGCAACCGCACATTGATGTTTCTCTCTCTCTCTCTATCTCCCTCCCTTCCCTCTCTAAAAAATAAATAAAATATTAAAAAAAATTATTTAAAAAAAAAAGCTCAAGATATTTCAGGGAGAATAGTTTTTTTTTAAATCAAAATTTAAAATAAAATTTATACCAGTATCTACTTAGTAGAAAGTAAATGACAAAGCTAAACTTTTAAACACTTTATAAAAATGTATATATAAATTTAAAATTTAATATTTAGAATCATGCCTCAAATTATAGAGGGTTAATTAACCTAGCCTAATTACCTTTTGCAATCCAATTTCATTCTTATTACTCTTTTCCTCTACTCTTTGACATTTCTTGAATCTTTTTTCCTTTCTCCTACTTCCCTTACTATCCTTAGTATCTATTTTTTAATCAAATTCAGACCATATTAATGAAAATTCGCATACTTTTAAATTAGCATTTAATCCCCAGAAACAGAACTGGTGTAGTAAATATTACTGTAAGAACAAGCATTTGCACTGAAAAACCCACACCCCATTACTACACGAAGTTTAACCTCCAGCAATACTGGTTTTAGGTGAGAAGCACATTATCTTTTCACTACAAAAAGAACAAGAATCCCTAATTTCAACTAATTAATGAAAGACAGTTTTGGATAAAAATGATTCCCAAACTTAATTCCCCCCCAACTTCTTTTTACCTAACTTTAAAAAAATTTGTTTTAATCTGTTTATAGAGAGAGAGAAGAAAGAGGATAGAGCAAGAAACACTGACTTGTTGTTTTACTTATTTATGCATTCATTGGTTGACTCTTGCATCCAACTCACAACCTTGCCATATCAGGACAACACTCTAACCAACTGAGCTACCTGGCCAGGGCCTACCTACTTTTATTTTAAAAATTGAGATATAATTGACTTGTAACATTATATATTATTCAGACATACACCATAATAATATGGTATTTGTATATACTGTGAAATGATCACAATTTAAGTATAGCTAGCATCCATCACCACACAGCTAAAATTTTTTTTCCTTGTGATGAGACCAACTTTTAAGATCTAGTCTTTTAGCAACTTTCAAATATGCAATTCAGTATTAACTATAGTCACCATACTGTACATTACATTCCCAGGACTAATTTGTTTTGTAACTGTAAACTTGCACCTTTTCTTCCCTTTCACCTATTCCATGCCCCCGTTACCCTCAGCCTCTGGCAACCACCAGTGTTTGGTTCTCTGTATCTATGAGTTGTTTTTTTTAAACCACATATAAATGACATCATATGGTATTTGTTTTTCTCTGACTTATTTCACTTAGCATAATGCCATCAAGGTCTAGCCACGTGGTTTCAAAGAGCAAGATGTCTTTCATTTTATGGCTGATTTATATACATACAATAGAATATTTTTATATGTTATATATTAATATTAAAATGCATATACATGAATGTGTATTTTAATATGAATATTATATGTACACACATTTTCTTTATCCATTCATCCAGTGATGGACAGTTAGGCTGCTTCCACATCTTGGCTATTGTAAATAATGCTGCAATAAACATGAAGATACATACACAATGTCTAGCACAAATAACACCTTTTTAGTACAAAATCTTTTATTACAAAATCATAAGCATGCAATTCTGTAACATAACAATATCACATTCAAGCACACCATATGACATTTTAGGTAAATGTTCAAATTAAAATGATAAATTATTATATCCATATTATTAACCCTACCAACCACACTCTAAGCAGGCATTACTTCTGCCTGACACTGTATATCTTTTTGAGTTGGTGCTTTCATTTTCAGATAAATACCCAGAAGTGGAATTGCTGGATCACTTGGTGGTTCTATTTTAATTTTTAAGGAATCTCCATACTGTTTCCTTAGTGGCCCAACTTACCCTTCATAATAGCAAATATCACTTAATAATCACTTCTGTTAATAGAGAGGCTAATAATTGAAAAGCATAAATGTATAATTATAAAGAAATAATCCCTGGAAAATTCACAAATTTAGAAGTATACCCTAAATAATAAATATACACCTAACTGACTTCATTTCTCATAAAAAGTGGAGCTAATTCAATTTTTATGGTCTCATTCAATACATTTTTATATTAACCATATATAGCCAACCACCCATAGATTCATGGTAATCAAATGAGGCACCTGAAAGCAGATCAGGAAGTATCTAGTGTTTCATGATTATATGAGTTTTTTGGCTCCAAGAAGTCTGGTTACCTAGGACTTTGCAGCCTATGTCAGTCATCAGCACCTGCCCTCAGTGAAAATCCTGTGGCCCTGGCAGTTTAAGTGATCAGAACAACTATGGGACTCCTTACAGAAAGATCACCTGTCCACTATATTTCACTTCCAGTACAGAGTAAAACAATTTAAGCAAGATCTTTTAAATAAAATGTAGCTTTCTATGAGGACTGTATTAGTTCTGATGTAATTCTGAATGTCAAGTTAAAATGTCTCTTGGGGTAAAGAACAAAGGCCTACTTTGCAAGGAAACAGAGTAAAAAATGTAGTAAGATCAATTTCTTCCAGATACATAAAGAAGAAAACTAAAAGGAAATTAAATACTATGATTAAGCTTAGTCTCCTTGACAGGAGATTTTCAACAGATACACTGTCTTTTAAAGCAATTTTAAAATCCCTTTTCCTTGGAATTGGCATTTTAAAAATGTTTATAATCCTAAGAATACAAAGAAAGAAATATTTCTAGTCTATTGGGTTGCCCAAAATGTCCATATGGTTTTTTCTGTAACATAAAAGACACATTTTTCATTTTCACCAATAACTTTATTGATTTGGATATTTTGAGTATGTTGGCTATCTCCAGCTATAGGCTTCTACTGAGTAGAGGCCAGGGGCACTGCTAAACATTTTCCAATGCATGAGACAGCTCCATAGCAAAGAATTATTTGGCAAAAATGTCAATAGTACCAAGAAACTTTGCAAACCTCTTTTGACACATTCAGTCAGTCACAGTACCTTCTCCATACACTGCGCAAATCTTTTTTTGCATTTCAGTTACGTTTTTATATTTCTTGAAACAATACAGCATAATATGCCAAAAGTTGTGTATTTTCTTTCATCTTGCATGTATTAAAATAGCTACACAAAAATTCACCAATTTTGATAAGTTTTTTTAAATGCACAATAATATGATAGCTGTCACAGTACAATCTAACAAAATTGTTTCGAATGACATTGAAGACAACTAAGTGCTACTAGAGTCATATGATGGAAAAAAACAAATGAACTTTCTGGCCAACCCAATATACTTCTCACTACTTGGTCAATTGTTCAAAGCATATCAAAAATAAAACATAAACATATCATACTTATTTTAGTACTTTAATATATATCTTGTCATTAAAGCATGTTATAATGGTCTTCATACTCTCATGTTTTTAAAAAAGGAGAGAAATAAAATGAAAATCCATGTATTGATCTTTCCCCTTTAAAAAGGGTGGTGGTGGTGAAAAAATATTCAACATTATTATACAAAATGAAATGTTTCCTTACCTGTCATAGCAGTTGATATCATCCAGCCAACAGCCCTGTTTCACTATTTCAATGGAACCAGAAATATTCTTCCAGGTAGCAAAACAATGTCGCCGTTTATCTTTGTCACCATAACAGGGTTCAACACCAGTTCGATTGGTTTTATCTCTTTCCCAATTAGCATTATAGAAAATACACTCCTGAGTTTCAGATCTACCAAGTATAGCACCTATAATATAATAAAACAAAAACTTAATATAACTGCATTAGCTATTAAAATAACATATTTGTCTCTCACTATACTAACTTCAGATGTTCCAAAAATATCAATAATTTACTGTCTTCCTAGTGTTACAACATTGGGGTTAGGTTTCCAGGTCAATCACTGCACTTTAAGGATAATAAAGATAATAATGGAAAGTGAATACATATTATCACAAGATTTCTCTGGAAAAGACCAGTTTCACTTTACTAAAGAATGTCCTTGCTAAAAAACATAGAAGTTGTTAATTTTATTAAATCTTAACCTTTGAGTAGACTTCAATATTCTGTGTGACAAAGTAGGAACTGAACAATAGCACTTCTGCTGCATACTAAAAACAGCTGCCTCAAGACAAAGCCCTCGCATGATGAAGCTACAAAATAAACCAACCACGGTTATTCCCATTTGGGTATCTGGCAGACGTGGTCTCAAAAATGAACCAAGTAAACCTGTTACTTCAAGAAAAACAATGGACAGTATGCATCACCAGTGATAAAATTTGAGTTTTCAAACAAAATTAAAAATTATAGAAAACTTGTATCCACCACCATTAGCACGATGTCTTCCCAATACTTAAACTTTCTGACAAGATCAGTGATATTAACAAATGTTACATTTAAATATTGAATAATAAAATGTGACAATATTCACAAGGTCTATATAATTGAGAGACCTAATACTTTTCAAATGAATTAGGTGTCATGTTACAAAAGTATTCAAAGGGAAAAAAATCTATTCAATGTTCAAGATAGCCCAATACATTTTAATGTTACAGAGGACAAAAAGTTCATTAATGATTTCAGATTCTGCACTGTACCTAATTTTAATTATCTGTTGTCTTATATGGAAAAGTAAGAGAAAAGAAATACCCAAAATAATTCTGAAAAAGAGGTACAGAAGAGAAACCACATTATCTGTTTTTAAGACTTTCTATAAAACTTCAGTAATCAGGACAGTGTGGTTTCAGTGAGCAGACAGACCCATGCACCAATGAGACAGAATAGAGAATCCAGAAATCCACACATATATGGTCAACTGATATATAGCAAAGATGTCAATAAACTCCGAGAGAACACAGTCTTTTCAACACTCATGCTGAATAATTAGACATCTATACATGCAAAACAAAACACTCAACTCACATCTCACGCCATATACAAAAATTAATTCTAAACATATCATAGACCTAAATAAAACCTGAAACTATGAAACTTGTAGGAAAAAAGAGATGGAAAATCTTTGGGACACTAAATTATGAAAGATATAGAAAACAAAACATATGAACTATTAAAAAAGAACTGATAAATTGAACTCCATTAAAACTTCTCTTCAAAAGTTAAGGAAGAAAGTTACAGACTGAGAGAAAATATTTGCAAATTATTACCTAAAATTACCTAGAACTGATATTCAGAATATAGAAAAGCTTCTCATAACTCAGTAAGAATGCACACTACCCAGTTTCTAAAAAATGGTAAAAGGTTCAAATAGATGTTCTGCGAAAGAGATAGGAATGAAAAAAACTACATGAAAAGGTATTCAATATCATTAATGACCAGGAAAATTCAAATCTAGTATCTAAATCTAGTATTAATCAGAGTAACAAAGAAAAACAGAAATCTCAAGTGTTGATAAATATGTAGAACTGGATGGGTCTTTCACACACTGGGTGGGAATGCAAAATGGTCCAGCCATTTTGGAAAAGTTTGACATACACCTACCATACTACCTAGCAATCACATACCTAGGTATTTATTTACTTAAGAGATAAAAACATATGCCCATGAAAAAAATATGCTGTCCATTTGAATCCTCTATATGTTTGAATGCCCTTTTGCAGGCCCTGAGAATGGGTATCTCAAAAGCACACTGGGGGCATATGAATTTATATATATATAAATATATCTTGGTATGTGTGTATTTTGGGAGGGGGGCAGCAAAGATCCACTGGTAATCTTATGTTCCTTCTTAGTTAAATTAAGTGGTACTGGCTTAGTAGACTGTGACCTGAACTTGGAATTTAGTTACCAAACCTTTCTTTTCACATCTGATTCAATTTCCATTGCAATTCCATAATTAATATTATAAATAATACCACAGGTTTGTAATTCACACTCAGCGTAGTTATAGCAAATCAGTAAGTCTAGTCAAAAAACCCAGTATCAGGCTTAAATTAGATATTGTTCTATAGACAAAGTACTGCCCATGCATTAATGAGTAGCACTGACCATTTATTTTCAAAGAGAGAGAAGGGAGGGGAGGGCAGGAGAAGGAGGGAGGGGAGGAGGAAGGGATGGATAAAGGAAAGGTAAAGCAATAAAAAGGATCTGAAATTTGGTCGACCATTTGACCATAAAATAAGCCTGCAAAAGTCATATTCAAATCTAAAATACTCCTCCTATGAGGAAAAAGTGTATTTCATCTAATGTAACTAGATCTCAGGACAATCAAAATTTTGTTCTTTAAAAGCAAAAGGTATTAAAATAATACACCAATACTAATTTTACACAGTCACTTCCAGAAACAGAAGAGGGACTACTTCACAACTAATTTTATGAAGCCAGTTATTACCTTGATACCAAAAACAAAGATTGTACGAAAAAAGAAATACAAACTAACATCCCTCATTAACTTAGATGTAAAAGTCATCAACAGAATTTTAGCAAACAGAATCCAACAATGTATTGTTTTTTAAGTAATACACTATAACCAAGTGGAATTTATGTCAGGTATGCAAGGTTGGTACAATATTCAAAAAACAATAAATGCAAGTTGCTAAATCAATCAGCTAAATTACAAGAGAAAAATCATACAGTCTATAAATAGAGCAGGAATAGAACTGCCTCAAACTCACAAAGAGCACCTACATAAAACCTACAGCTAATATGACTAAACACTTTCCTTCTAAGATCAGAAATAAGCAACAATGCCTACTCCCACTGCTATTATATATAACATAGTACCAAAAGTTCTAGCTATTGCAATAAGGCAAGAAGAAAATTAAGGACATGCTGACTGGAAAAGAAGATATAAAAGGTTTCTATTTGCAGATGGCACGACTGTCTATCTAAAAAGTTCTAAAGAGTCTTAAAACAAAATAATGCTAGAATTAGTGAGTTCAGTAAGGCCACAGGATACAAGATCAACACATAAAACTCAATTGTATTTCTATCTACTGACAGAATGGACAAGTGGAAATGAAATTAAAAATGAAATAACAGTTACAGTTGCTCATAAGAAAATAAAATACTTAAATATAACCTAACGGAACATATATAGGATCTGTATAATGAAGATTATAAAATGTTGATGAAAGAAATCAAAGACAAATACTTGGAGAGACATACTATGTTCATGGATTGAAGATGCAACATAATAAAGATGTCAATTTTTTAAAATTAATGTAAAGGTAAATTCATATCAGAATCTCAGCAATTTCCTCTTAAACATAAATGAGCTTATTCTAATATCATTTTGAGAAAGAACAACAAAGTGGGAGAAATCACTCTTCCTGCTGTTAAGGCTTACCATGTAGCTGCAGTAAGCATGACAGTGTGGTTCTGGCAAAAGGACAGACATAAGGTCAATGAAACAGAGACCCCAGGAATAGATCCACACAAATTTACCCAATTAATTTTTGGCAAATAATCAAAAGCAATTCAATGGAGCAGATAGAGCGCCTTTTCAATAAATGCTGCTAGAGCAATGAAACATGGTTTAAGAAATATTTCATTGCTATCTACCACCATTCCAGCAAGTTCCTAAAAGACCAGCTCCCTACACAAAGCCTCTCAGGTTAAATCTCACATATGACAATTTTCATATTTCCTCAAGGTAACTGTAACAAAATCCTACAAGCCCTTAAATCAGGACTTCTCATTCCCCCAAAATGCACACTACTTGCAATCCAATATAAAATGTTGTATTTTATATTTATTCATTGTTTTTAATCACTTGTCTATACATGTCCTTTTACAAGTCAGAATGCCACTGGGTTTAAGACTATCCATTTACTTGCCCTCCAAACACAAACAGTAGCTGATGAATGAAATGTAAAAACTCAATATAACAACTGAATAAAAATTTAAAAAACCACCAACTACTACTGTTCCCCACTCCTTTGAAAATGGCAGATGGAATTAAAGTGTATTTTACAATTATGAATTGCATTGATTTCTCTTCTAATTAAGACAACATTTTTCATAGTCCCATGACTAGCCTTATGCTCACAATTTTCCTATGTATACAACCAACTTTAAACAGAAAGAACTGTGTGAGACAACTTACAAATGTGAGTCCCATTTCTAAAAAAGTATTCTAATGCTGTATGAGCTATCAACAAGTTATTGAAAATATAGTATGCAGAGGCAACTTAGTCTTCTAAGAAAGGTTTCAAAAATAAGTCCAACTTGAAAAGACATTCTTATTTCCCTTTCACAAGCCATTGCTCTCTTCCACTTAGGGATAGAACACATACATGTCAAAGAGAATTAGCTATGGAAGGAATCAATCTGAATGATACTTTTAATCCAAAACATTGTATACTACAAATAAAAAGTAAAATAGTATATAAAAGAATATAGAAAAGAATGATTTTAGATAAATTAAATAATTGGGAAATTCTGGTATAATACAATCTTTCACGGCACCAAGAAACCCTAAAATAAGTAAATACAAACAGCATTTTATTAGTCAACATGAAGGATCCTCAATTTTCCCCAATGAGATTTTCTAAAAATTTTTGACCAACTTGAAATATACAAACCTTCTATATTTATATGAAACAATCCAGTATGTACTTATTTTAATTCATTAATTTAGTTTTATAAATATTTTAAAATCATAAAGCACAAAAGTTTTACACAAAAATTTTGTTCGAAATTTCACATACTATCATTCTCACTACCTTCCTTTTGAGTCATCTAAAAGTCTCAAAATGTAAATAATTTTTACCTTTGTTTAAGTTCTTTAAGAAATACCTTTTGAAGTCATATAGGCTATTGTAACTGGAAATGTTTCTCCAAGCCACATATATCCAACACATATAGTAAGACAGTGGTTTTTTTCCATTGTTCTATAGGTATATAAAAGTAACTACTTAATAATATTTATTATAAAGGTGAACTTTTAAATTTTTAAAAAACCTTTGTAAATAGTTTACAACAAATTATGCTAGTAAGCCACCACCACCCCCATTAATAGTTTCCTATTTGTTAAACTATCCCTTTCTATCTATTCCCTCCAGAAACCTCCATAAACATTCAAAACTTGCACTGACTGGCATCATTTCAAGGCTATCTATCTTCTTCAAATACTGTATTTTTATTCAAAATAAAATTACTGATAGAGAGCCTCAAATGTGAAAAAATTCTGTAAGGATTAAAATGACTGTTATTCTGAGAAGTAGTCTTTTAGAGAAAACTTCGCTTTATACTGAATATATACACACACAAAAACTGATTATATAGTTGTACTATAAACTAAAACACCAATATAGGGGCTACGGATAAATGCTGTAGGAATTTGAAGATAAAAATCTAGTATCTCCATTAGACTAAGAGCTTCTAGAGCAAACTCTGGTATCATCTCTGTATCACTAGTGCCTGGACATACAACAACTCAATAAATATGCACTAAATCAATTCACAGGAACAAAAAAAGGAGATTTTATAGAGGAAATGGAACTACAGCAGGGCTATTAAAAACAGACAATAAGGTAAACATAGGCAAGGAAGATCACAAATAAACAGGGTTGTGAATAATTAGTGTTTGAGAAGACGGCTATCACTAGACATAAGTGGCTCATATTCTTTAGTATTGGGTATAATCTTGACAGATCTGCAAGACAGCAAAAGTTAGAGGCATCTTTAAGATTAATTGACACAATGAGTAAACTATGTTGAAAATGGAAAGAAACTCAGTAAGCAATACTAACTACCCAATAAAAACCAAGGGTCTATAATATTCATGCTGACCAGATGGTCACAGGTATCAAAAAGGAGTGGCAAATTAGAACACTAGTATCAAGTTTTTGCTTTCCATAGTCCCTAATTTCATCTCTGTGAGTATAAGAGATAAAAATGATTTGGTTTAAAACCCATAAATGAATGGATCAAAAACAATGGTACATTTACACAATGGAATTCTATGCAGCAGAAAGAAAGAAGGAGCCCCTACCCTTTGCAACAGCATGGATGGAATTGGAGAGCATTATGCTAAGTGAAGTAAGCCAGGCAGTGAAAGACAAATACCATATGATCTCACCTTTAACGAATGGGAACCTAATCAACAGAACAAACAAGCAAGGAAAATATAACCACAGGCATTGAAATTAAGAACAAACTGACACTAACTAGAGGGGAGAGGGGAGGGGATGATGGGGGAAGGAGAGAAAGGGGAAGGGTTTACAGAAACAACTATAAAGGACACATGGACAAAAATGTGGGGGGGGGGGCTAGAAATAGGAGAGGGAAGTGGGGATGGCTGGGGTGAGGAGAGGTGGGGATAAAAGACAGAAAACTGTATTTGAACAACAATAAAATTCAAAAGTATTTAATAAAAAAATTGAAAAAAAGAGAGGTACAAATAGGTGTTACAGAATAGCCATGGGGATGTAAAGTACAGTATAGGAAATGGAGTAGCCAAAGAACTTACTCATGACACACAGACATGAACAATGGTGTGGGGATTGCCTGAAGGAGTGGGGAGGTGATGCTGGGACAAAGGGTGAAAAATCAGGACAACTGTAATAGCATAATCAATAAAATATAATTTTAAAAAGAAAAAATAAAACTCTTAGGTACAGGGAACAAATTGCTAATTGCCAGATAAGAGGGGGGTAGGAGGGATTAAGAAGTCTAAACTGCCAATTATAAAAATAGAGGCATGTAAAGTACAGCATAGGGAACATAGTCAATAATATTAATAACTATGTACAGTATCTAAGAGTACTAGACTTACTGAGGTGATCACTTCTAAGTTACATAACTACCTATTCATTATGTTATACATCTGAAACTAATATATTGTACTATTGTACGTTACCTATAATTTTTAAACTTTAAAAATTTTTAAGTGATTGGTTTGTAAAAGTGATTTAGGTTACGCGATGCACTGTTTCTACATGTTTATCTCACTTCATCTGACAAAGCTTGCTTCCATACATATTTACTACCCTTTATTTCTCTTTGTTGCTAACTCTCTTCCTGATATTTAGTATTACTGTCATGAAAAATATGTATTGTCCAGGATAAATATCTTTAAATATAAGGGAAAATAGAAAAATGTTTTGCCTATAGCCTCAAAATGTATGGGATATCTATAAGTCCCCAGGTCTCAGGATTAAAATAGTTCTATGTAATTCTCCAGCATACATTAAAGACACAGACTTCATCAAAACAGGTACAATTACACACACCTATTACTTGGACTGTATTAAACAAGATTTCTGATATTAGACGTTCATCTTTTGGGGGTCGGGAGATCATGGTGACTACAACTAGAAATCAGCATTCCCATCAGAATTAATGGGCTATTTTAAAAATTGTACAAAAGCCAAATTGAGCCTAAATTTATAGGAGTAAAAGACGAAAATTCTCAAAATCAGAACTCCTAAAATATATTAAGAAAACACTACACACACAGCCTACTAAAAACCATCTAAAAGTCTCAATTACACTGAAAAGATACTGTGAACATTAAGGTGTTCTAGTGATTTATTTACTTGGGAAGATGCAGGCCTTCTTTATAACAACTCATCAAACTATGATGCAGAAAAGTGAAAATGGATAACTTCAATTGCTATAATATGAAATGTCCTGGAAGAACCTTAGTAAGTACTAACACTGAAAACCTTTTAAAAAAACACCTGTTAAAAAAAAAACTCATCACAAAAGTTTGCATCAAAATATTATCTGGCAGTTTAAAACTAACAACTTAGGAAAAATAGGAGTATTTATTAGAGTACTAATGCACTTCTATTAAAAGAATGAAAACTGAAAACTCGCTATGACATTAAATAATAACAGAATATAAAATCACTTAAATAGCTTTGTTTTGAAAATCACCAAAGGCCTTTTTCACATTTATAACTGAGATTTCCAAATATTAGGAGAAAGTTTTTAAATTGTTGTTTATTACTTTTGTGTTATGTAATTTTTCCAAACTGAAATACTCATTTTAATAATTTCTATTGCAACGATAAGTACATCATAGGTCTCCTGGTATCCTTTCTTTTCTATATTAAAACACATCATAGAACACAAATCACCTTCCCTATATGGCTGCCCTGGGCTGTTTTTAAGCATTAGCAAGAAAAGTCAAGTCCAGTCCACAATGTCCCAAAAGACTTCTGATAAACAGGTCACAAATATGAGGAAGGAGAATAAATTTTCAAATAAAGTTTCTGCATGGCTATGCAACATGCTGGGTCCTGCCAATCCATTTTTTTTTTTAAATACTAAGCACCTTCCTACTACCAAACAGGCACTTCTAAAGAAAAACACAAACACCCAAACACTTTCTGGCATTCTTCCCAGGAATATTTTTTGCTTTGCCTGGTACATTCTGTACTTAGTACTCACTATCAGTATGACAAAATATTGCAAGATTCTGTCCATCTAGCTCAACTCATACAAACTAAATACACAACTAATACATAATAAAACTAAAAAGATAAACCTAGGTTGTGACACTAGACATAGCGTAAGCATGTGTGTGTGTAAGGAGAGTAAAAGTATTTAGAAGTCAACATTTAACCACCGTTATTTAAGGATCCTAGTGTTAATTCCTAACAAATCACTTAAGATAACCACTTAAAATGTATTTCAACACTGTCAACTCGTAAGTGACTAATTTCCCCATATAGATAGTTCCAAAATAAATATATAACTACTTATACACAGACCAAGATTTGGAAAAAAACAAACAAACCATAAATAGGCTCATTTTTCAAACCTCTTTCTTAAAAGCCTAAACATAAAGTCCCAAAGAAAGCACCAAATTTGTAATGGTAGAATTTTCTCTTATAAAAAAGGCAAAAGCCCCTTTATTGACTTTTATTTATTATTTTATAGAGAGAGGGAGAAAGAAAGGAAGAGAAACATCTATGTCCAAGAGAAACATGGACGGTTGCCTCTCCCATGCCCCAACCAGGGACCAGCCTGTGACCCAAGCATGTGCCCTGACCGGGATGACGCCCAACCCACCGAGCCACACCACTTAGGGCAAGAAGCCCCTTTAAATAAATTCCTTACAATTTGTCTGTTTCTTAATTCACTTCATTGTAAATCCAACTTAATACAAAAAGGTTCATTTCTATATTATCAAAACTTTTAGAAGACTTATTTCTTAAATTCTTCACTAAATACAGAAGGTACTCTCAATATAGGGCTTGTTTGATAAAGGATGCTAGTGAACTAGCACTCAATTACTAAATACTAAATAACAAAAGGCATCCACTGTAATATTTTCTTCCAAAACAAAGAAAAATTTATTTAGAAGTCACAGATATAGACACATTGACATACAGAGAAAATACAGTATGAAGGCATCAGAATCAGAGAGATTTTATCTTTAAAGGTAACCACTCTCAACTTCTTAAGGAATGACTTGCCATCTGTTTCGGCAGAAATATACTTCAAGTTGGTATATATGATTGGTAGGCTAGAACAAAGCATTGATTTTTGTCATCAATTACCAAAGAACTTCACTTTTCTGAATATATAAAGTAGGTATATGTGCATATATACATGAGCCAGCAAAAAGAGCAAATCACAAAACTCCAAATTTCTGATTCAATTAACTAGCACCTGGGACTACATTTAAGACTGTTTTTCTATGACAGTCCAAGAAACCCTGGCAGATTTCCAGACCTCAACCTCCCTGTCCCTTTTTAATTATAAAAAAGAGGGCAGAGGTAATGGTTGTAAGAAAAAAAGGCTTTCACTCATTTTAATCAATATAAGTAGGCTTTCTATAATATTATGGGGAGAGATTTCCAATTAAACAAAAAACAAAAAAGAAAAGCCCAATATTTTCCCCCTCACAAATGGGAAAATTCTACTCTTCTACCCCTTTTACACCAGGAGGACACTTTAATGTCTATTTTGGTGACACATAACAAAAAATCTTATACGACACAAAGCACCATCTACATGCAACAAATATACAGCAAGGTCTATCCAGAAAAAGTCCAGCCATGTTAATATGAGAACAGTTTGCACTAACATTGATGTAACCTAGCAGCCAAGGAGAGTGGACTAGAATGCACATGTGTGACCAATGACGACTTCACTGTACTAGTTAGTGGGGATGGTAGATGCCCTTGAGAGAGCATGTGTACTGTGTGGCCATGGCATTCAAAATCAGTGAGCAAGTAGAACAATGAATCTGTATCAGATTTTGCATTAAGCTTGAACATTCCTCTGCAGAAACTATTCGGATGATTCAGAAGGCCACAGCTATGGGCAACTGGTGATTGGCAGCCTGATCATGACAACACGCCTGCTCGTGCATCACATTGTCCTGCAGAGTTTTTTGGTAAAACATCAAATCACCCAGGTAACTCAGCCACAACAGCCCAGACTTGGTGCCCTGCAGCTTCTGGCTTTTCCCAAAACTAAAATCACCTTTGAAAGGGAAGAGATTAAGATTTAGGAAAATATGATGGGGCGCCTGATGGCAACTGGGAGAACTGCACGAGATCCCAAGGTGCCAACTTTGAAGGGGACTGAGGTGTCATTGTCCTATGTGCAATGTTTCTTATATCTTGTATCTTTTCCAATAAATGTCTCTATTTTTCATACTACAAGGCTGGATACCTTCTTAACAGACCTCATACAGTGTTGGAACACGCTGTATCCAGGTACTATGACATTCAGGTACTAAGCAGAAATAGTGAAAAAGGAAAGTACTTTCAAAATCTGAGAAATCTTTAACCTCAACCTGGAAAGAAGAAAAAAATAAGAGGCTTATTTTCAAAACAAAACACTGAAAATAGAAAGTAAGAGAAACTCACAAATCATTGGATACATCTGAACTTCAATTAAGGTTTATTCTAATTTCTCCTCTAAGGTAAGTGGGGAAGCACAGATAAATAATCAGAAAATCACAAAGACTATGGAATTTTAATTTTTTTTCTATTTTTTTAAATTTTAATCATTGTTCAAGTATAGTTTTCTCTCTTATACTCCCATTCCAGCCCACCCACCCAAGGAATTTTAATCTTTATCAAGTACTTTACATGTACTTTATGTAAAAGAAATAACAAGTTGTGTTAATGCCTCTAGAAAAGTAGACTTTTGTCTTAGACTGAATTTAGAAGATAAAAGGTGAATAAAGAAAAACAAAAATCAAGTGAGTACACTTATAGTATACTAAGTGCTCACTAGTCTGTTCAATATTAAGGGCAGCCACATCAACTCATTCGTAGGTAGTAAGGACAATTTAGAAAGTAAATAAACTCTCCATAAAGGTGTGCTAGCCATAAAGAAATTCATACCAGCACCCATAATGAATAAAATAATGTTAGCTATTTCATCAAATGAAAATTTATCCATAACGAGCCCTGGCTGGCGTAGCTCAGTGGATTGAGCACAGGCTGCAAACCAAAGTGTCGCAGGTTCGATTACCAGTCAGGGCACATGCCTGGGTTGCAGGCCACGGCCCCCAGCAACTGCACACTGATGTTTCTCTCTCTCTATCTATCTCCCTCCCTTCCCTCTCTAAAATAAAATAAATAAAAATCTTTAAAAAAAAAGAAAATTTATCCATAACTGAAACAAAACAAAAGCACCAAAATCAGGTCAGAAATTTAAGTCTTAAGTAACAGAATTAGAAAAACCTAAACCAGTGTTTGGAGGTGAGTGCCAGTAAAGTAAGAAGGTTATTACTGGGAGTCACCAATCTCCCTGAAGAAGAGCAGTAGTCTCCCTGATTTCCCAGGTTCCACTTTTATCCCATCCAATCATTTCTCCATCCAGAAGTCAGAGCCTTTATTAAAGCCAACAAAATCAAGTCACTCCCCTAATTTAAAGCCATCAAATGGCTTTCCACTGTCCTATACCTTAAAATAAAACTTGAACACTTAAATCCTTCCACAGTTTGGCTCCTCTTCAGCTTCAATTCACAGCAGTCAGTGAATTTTCTTTGAACATCAAACTCTCTCAAGCCTTGATATTGTCTTTCTACAACCACCCTCCCTATCTCTAAACCCTTTTAATGGGTGGCATAGCAGAGTATAGTTAAAACACAGACAAAAAGCTTAAAAAAGTTGGAGAAGTTACCAGATCATAAAATGAACAAAGGCAAAATAACTCTAGTTTGGAAACAGTTGCCAAACAACTAAGAACTGTTTGAATAATAAAATCAGGAATAATAAAATCAGATTAACACACATGTTTACTTAATATTACAAAGTATACAATCTTTTGTACATACTTTACAAAGTAATCTAAATCTTTCGCATTTATAATTTTAAAATATTTCCTCCAAATCCAGCTTTAATCTTTACCTTCTAACATGAAAGAAAACCATTTCAATACTTTAAGTCTTGCTATATTGATATTGCCTAAAATCTAACAATTTTGTTCTATATTAATTACAATAGAATTATTAATACTATCTCAATAGATATTCCCCCCACAACTTATTGAAACAAAACATTTATATTGCATGCAATGATTTTTACTGTAAGCATTCATATTTCTTTGTATAACCAGTCAGTAGTTAATAAGTTTTTGAAAAGTAAAAAAAAAAAGTAGCATGATAAATGTTACACTGTTTTAACCAAGATCAAAGTTATAGCAGAAAATAGTCTAGACTAGCCTCCTTCAGAAAGCTTTCATATACATATCTTGTAAAGCATTCTACATTTAGTTCACAATTTTTATCACCTTCACTAATAAAACTTTCACTTGAAATGTCATGTTTACACTGAAAACAAGCCACATTTACCTCAACAATGATCAATAACTGATGTTTTACTATGTGGAGACTTATTTTCTAATATGTTACCACCCATATCCAACTAATAAAACTATGAAAACTCTTGTTTAAGTGAATAGTAAAATAATACTTTTTGTGTTCAGCAGTATGACAGACAACCATGGAAAAGTAGCAAAGAAGAATAGTCAAGCAGGTTAAACTATTTACTTTTTTTAATTAAACATTTTAAGATAATGACAGATTCACATGCAGTTATATGAATATAGAAAGATTCTATGTACCCCTAACTCATTTCCTCAAATGGTAAGATCTTATAAAACCATCGAATAACTATGATATTGACAATGATACAATCCACTAATCTAATTCAGATTTCCCCAGTTTTGTACTTATTTGTGTGTATAGGGGTATATGTGTGTTAATTCTAAGCAATGTTTTTCAAATGTGTAGGTTCGTGTATACACCAACATAATCATAATATGAAACAGTTCCATCACTACATACACCTCCCTGTTTACTTTTAAATCTAATATTGCAAGAGAGACAACACACTGATACATCCTTGCTCATGTTTTAGTAAATTAAATATTTTGAAAAGAATGTTGTTAGGCCACCTTGAATGCAATTCACCATTTTTTCAACATACTCCCACGCAGAAATGTTTATATCCATCATTCTCTTAAAGAACAAAGATCCACAGAACCCTAACAATTATTGAGTTGTTCCTACTCCTTTATTTGTGAAACAATTAAACATGAGACTTTTTTTTTTACTAGTGAGACACTGGAACAGACCAAATAAGATTTAAAGAAGTTCAAATACAGGACACTTTCCTCCAAGTTAAAAGACACTTTCCCAGTGCCACAAACTGAGTGCACAGCTGGCCAATGTTTAAGCCTATCCTCGGAATGGAAGTCTGAGATCAGAACATGTGTAAGCAGAGAGCAAAGGAATTCAGAGACACAGAGACTTCAATAATAATGCTACTATTGTTCCCCCTTTTTATACTCAGTGAGGTATTTGTACACTGAAGAGACAAAGAAGGAACAGGAGTAATGGACAGAAGAAAAGGATGGAGACAAAAAGCAGTTGAAAGGATATGGGTAACAACTGCACCCATCAGAGTTGTCCTCAGTTAAGCAGCTGGCTGGCTGGTGACTCAGGGTTCAACAATTCTAATCTCTGGCTTTCCACTAAGTCTGAAGACCAATTCCTAGTGGAATTCACATACTCTCTTCCCATTTAGCACTTATGCCACCTGACTCAATTTTCAATGAAGCACAATTTTGCTTTCTAAAACAAATTAGGAATGGTGAACAACTTCAATAAAAGTTTGAGCCCCAATAATATTGTTAATAACTATATATTGTGCCAGGTGGATACTGGAAATATCAGGGGAATCACTTTGTAAAATCTATGATTGTCTAACCACTATGCTGGACACATGAAACTAATACAAAATAATATTGAATACATGTTCCTTGACTTGACTCTTCCCCTAGAGGACCCATGGACAAGGATAATGGGGAGGAGGACAGAATGTGGAAGGAGGGCTGGGCAGAGCAGCAGACAGCAATGGGGGGCATAGAAATGGAGACAACTGGACATGAACAATGATAAAAAATGTTAAAATAATAATATTGAATGCAAATTGTAATTGAATAAAGTTCCAGCCCAAAGGGAACTTACATATCTACAGATATTAAAAGCCTCATAAATGTGATGAAAAGAATGATAGTGATAAGCTGATGAAAATTATGTCCTAGGTGCCACACAATGCAAGATCTGTCTCTAATATTAGCATTTTCAAACATAAATAAACACATCATATATCTAACACCTAAGGAGAGGCTTTGAGGTAATGACTAAGAGAAAAGGAAGCAGCACTGGTGTAAAAAAATTGGCTTTATGAAACCAAATTTTATTTTTTTGCTTACTTTTTCAGAATTTTCAGTTTTTTTGTAAGCTATTTCATTCATTTTATAATTACACCACATAGTAAAAAGGGAGAAATCACAGGGAGAGAGACAACGAGGGAGACATATTACAAGAAAAACAGAAATAACAATAAGTGTGCAAACTGTTTAAATGAGAAAAGGGAAAAAGACCAAAACCTGAGGATTATTCATGGGAGTAAAGGCATTTAATCCTTTCAAGAGCTAAATACTAGTGTTGAACACGCTTGCGGAAGCATAGTACCAGGTATACAATAGAGCTCGCTAGTTTTTTTTTATTATTTTTAATATATTTTATTGATTATGCTATTATAGTTGTCCCATTTCCCCCCCTTCACCCTGCACACCTTCTCCCACCCACATTCTCCCCTTTAGTTCATGTCCATGTGTCATTAAGTTCTTTAGCTTCTACATTTCCCATACTATTCTTGCCCTCCTCCTGTCTATTTTCTACCTACCATCTATGCTACTTATTCTCTGTATCTTTTCCCCCTCTCTCCTCCTCCCACTCCCCTGTTGCTAACCTTTCATGTGATCTCCATTTCTGTGGTTCTGTTCCTGTTCTAGTTGTTTGCTTAGTTTGCTTTTGTTTTTGTTTTAGATGTGGCTGTTAATAATTGTGAGTTTGCTGTCATTTTACTGTACATGTTTTTTTATCTTCTTTTTCTTAGATAAGTCCCTTTAACATTTCTAAAATAAGGGCCTGGTAATGATGAACTCCTTTAACTTGACCTTATCTGAGAAGCACTTTATCTACCCTTCCATTCTAAATGAAAGCTTTGCTGGATAGAGCCATCTTGGATGTAGGTCCTTGCCTTTCATGACTTGGAATACTTCTTTTTCCAGCCCCTTCTTGCCTATAAGGTCTCTTTTGAGAAATCGGCTGACAGTCTGATGGGAACTCCTTTGTAAGTTACTGTGCCCTTATCTCTTGCTGCTTCTAGGATTCTCTCCTTCATTTTTACCTTGGCTAATGTAATTATGATGTCCCTTGGTGTGTTCCTCTTTGGATCCAACTTCTTTGGGACTGAGTTTCCTGGACTTCCTGGAAGTCTATTTCCTTCGCCAGAATGGGGAAGTTCTCATTTATTATTTGTTCAAGTAACTTTTCCACTTGTTGGTCTTCCTCTTTCCCTTCTGGTACCCCTATAATTTGGATGTTGGGATGTTTAAAGATGTCCTGGAGGTTCCTAAGCCTCTCCTCATTTTTTTGAATTCTTATTTCTCCCTTCTTTTCTGTTTGGTTGTGTTTTCCTTCCTTCTGGTCCACTCCATTGATTTGAGTCCCAGTTATCTTCCTATCACTATTGGTTCCCTGTGCATTTTCCTTCATTTCACTCAGCGTAGCCTTCATTTTTTCATCTAATTTGGGACCAAAATCAACCAATTCTGTGGGCATCCTGATTACCAGTGCTTTGAACTGTGCATCTGATAGGCTGGCTATCTCTTCATCGCTTAGTTGTATTTGTTCTTGAACTTTGATCTATTCTTCTGTTTGGGCCTTTTTTTTTTTTTGGTCTTGTCGAGCGTGTTTTGTATGAGGGGTGGAGCCTGAGGTGTTCACCAGGGCGGGGCAACCCAGTCACTGGGTTGTGATCATGTATGTGGGGGTGGGGTCTGAGAGGGAACAATGACACTTGCTCTGTTCTTGGATTTCAGTCCTTTCCACCCCTTCCCCCAAGCAAACTAGGCCTTTCTGGTGCTAATTCCTGTGTTGGTGGGCTAGGACCCCGTGGGTCTCTCCAACGCACTCTCCTGTGAGGCTGGGAGTCCCTCCCTGCACCTCAAATCCCACAGGTGTTTTCGATCAGTGCCCCCAAGGCTCTATTTCCCGGCACTGGGACCCTGAGACTGCCTGGTCAACCAGCTGCCTTGCACATAGTGCCTCCCTTCACAATCCCCACCTTCCTGGGTCTGCCAACCGCCTGCGTTCCTGGGATGCCTTACGCACCCAGGATGCCTTACGCGCCCGGTCCCATCACTTTCTGTGCCGTGACCCCTCTCCACTGGCTGTCCGACTCCACCCTTCCTACCAGTCTAGATGAATGTGCATATTTTAACTCCATGGTTGTGCATATTTTAACTCCTTGGTTGTCTGACTTCCATATAGTTCAATTTTCTGTCAGATCTGGTTGTTATCTTGTTTCTAAATTGTTGCTGACCTTATTTTGGTTGTGCGAGGAGGCACAGTGTGTCTACCTATGCCTCTACCTTGGCCAGAAGTTCTCAATAGTTTTTCTTCACAGAAGTACCAGACACTGCCTGCTACCCTATTTTCTGCTTCCCTATTTATTTTGCCACAAAATCTTAAGTTTCCACTAATAAACTGTAATGTTTTTGGATCCCTGACACTAACTTAGAAAGAATAGCCAAGAAGCAGATCCTATATCCTATGATTTTTTAAAGATAATTTTTTAAAAGATTGCATTTATTTATTTTTTAGAGAGGAGAAGGGAAAGAGAAAGAGAGAGAAAGAAACATCAATGTGTGGTTGTCCCTCATGCACCCCCTACTGGGGATCTGGTCCACAACCCAGGCACGTGCCCTAGACCAGGAATTGAACTGCTGACTGTTTGGTTTGCAAGCCAGCACTCAATCTACTTGAGCCACACCAGCCAGGGTTGATTTGTTTTTTAATATAAATGTTTTCTGTGATCCCTGGCCAGGTGGCTCAGTTGGTTGGAGCATAGTCCCAAGCACCAAAAGGTTGAAGGTTCGATTCCTGGTCAGAGCACACACCTAGGTTGCAAGTTGGATCCCTGGTAGGGGCACCTACAAGAAGCAGCCAGTCAATGTTTCTCCCTCACACAGATTTCTCCATCTCTCTCTGTCTCTTTCTGTTTCTCCCCCCACCCCTCCCTTTCTCTCTAAAAATCAATAAACATATCCTCAAATGAGAATTTTAAAGATATGTCTTCTATGATACTAAACAGCTTTAACCTGCAAGTGGTCAGTCTGTCACCTTCATCTGACATCTGTATTAATATCATCTTGAACTCCTGAGGAAAATCACACCCAAACACACGTGATGTGCAACATTTTTATGATCATTTTCAAGCTGGAAGTATTCTATACTGTTCCTAATTTGTGCCATGCAGCCAGTAGCATAAATTATGCCTCTAGAGGCAACAAGAAAATCAGAGTAATATTTCCAGTGTGGGACCTACACAACTTCCATCAAAATCACCAAATGCTGATTCTGGGACCCAATCCAGACCCACTAAATTAAATTCTCTGAAAGTATTTTTTTTGTCTGGATGCTACATTTTTACTAAGTGTTTCTATATATTAAGTTATATGTAAGGATTAAATATGAAAACAAGAATGTTTAAGCATGAAACACTATAACTAGCACAAAGGAGATATTCAATAATAGTCTGTCTTCTCTCAAAATGGAGAAAACAGGGGATTATATTTTATTCCCAGAGAAAATACCCTAGTAGTGGGGGAGGCTTTTTGTTCTGGGTTGGTGTTTTGGTGTGCTGAGAGCACAGGGGTTAATTGGTGCAAAAAGAGTATTAAAGGTATACTACAGATAATCCCTAAACAGGATTTCTACCTTAAGCAATTATGAGTCCCAGAAATTATTAAAATATTATTATTTAGTATTATTATTCCTAATACTAGGAATAGTAATAGGAAATGTTAATTAGGAAATTAACATTTCTAATGTTAATATTCCTAATATAAAATGTTTTAAACCTCTAAATTTAAAAATTAGAAGAGTCCTTATTTCAAATGATATAGTCAACTGGTTTGAAGGTCTATAATCCTGCTTAGCCTCTATGTGACTAAAAAAAGCAAAAAATTAAATGAGATGTAGAAGATAAAAATGAACATATGTTGTGCATAGGAAATCTGGTATCAAATACTTAATAAGACCTGTGATCCACCAAGGTTCACCTCATATATAAATCATTACAGACTTACAGGTAAGAGTCAGTGCTTATATACATGGATATTATAATGTATGTTTGTGTAACATGTATTATATATATTATAATCTATAGGATTCTAAAATTTATTTTTTTTTCACTTAAACCTAGTTTTATAAACTTAAAGGTGTCTTACTTGATGCTCACAACAATCCTACAGGGTAAATAGGAATAGATATCATTATTCTGACCCAACTCCTACTATATTTAACATCCAGTGAGTAGATTCATAATTGAATAAAAACGGATCTTAGGCCCCGGCCAGTGTGGCTCAGTTAGTTGGAGTGTCATCTATCCTCTGACCAAAGGATTGTGAGCTCCATTCCAGGTCACAGCACATACCTAGCTTGCAGGATTGATCTCTAGCCTAACTAAGCATGTACGACCCCAGGATGGGGTGTGCACAGGAGGCAACCAATTAGTGTGTCTCTCTCACATTGATGTTTCTCTAACTCCCTTCCTTTCTCTCAAAAAGCAATGAAAAAAATGTCCTTGAGGATGACAAAAGGAAAAAACAGATCTTGGAATCATCTTTTCTGGTGGTTGGATATGGTGTGAATAAGCTACACTTGAGTGCTAAATAAAACTCTTTAGTTCGAGACTATACTATCGACCTCAAAGATTATTTCAGTGGGTCTAACATGGGGTTACAAGAATTTATTATCCAGTATTCAAGTGGAGTCTAATGCTGGAGGTCCTCGCACCACACTTGAGAGATCACTAATTACTTCACAATTTTAAACTTTGTCCCAGAGAGATGAACTTATTAGGTCATTATATGGTGGAGCGCTACTCAAATCCCACAGACTTCTATTTTCATTTTCACTATCAACACCATTCACACAAACAGACGAGAAAATCGTTCTTCACTTAATTTTAACTATGAGTAAAAAGAAAAATCAATTATCAGACGTTATCACCAAACTGAACTCTCAAACCTGCCATAAGAGGTAATAGCTTAGTAGATACGGTATGAGCATGTATTCCAAGAAAATACTATTGTAACTTTTTCCTTCCTTTAGATATTCCAAACTAAGAGGAATAACAGGAAGATGTGTCATAACTGGTCAAGGTCACTATATGCATAATCTCATTCAATCTACATTACTCTATGAAGCAGATACTATTTCTTCTGCCCAATTTGTGAAGAAACTGAGGCTTGGGGTGGTTGTAATATGCCAAGGAATATAAAGTTAAGTGGTCAGGCCAGGACTGGACCAAAGTTAAAGCATGAGCTCTTAATCTCACTTATATGCTGTAGCCAATGTCCCTATCACTAGGTCTTATTCACGTGACTGAGCAATAAATTTTGATATAATATTCTGCATCTTTCATTTGCTCTTAAGTCACTAAGAACTCTATCCAGTTCTTATTTCATAAAAATCAATCATTTACCTCAGACCCTTCCTCTCTACTATATTAGTGTAAATCATCCTCTACTACCTCCCTACTACCCCTATTATTTCTCTGCAATCAATTTTATCTGCTGATTCAAGGTTTCTCTTGGGTGTCATTATGAGAAATTACTACTCTCCTCCAAATTGTAATGATATAGCCTAGTCTACAAAATGCTTGATCGGGAAAGATGTTTTCCTTAAAATGATAATCAATTACTTTATTCCTCTTATAGAATAGTGGCCACTGTCAATTTCTGCCATTTCCTGTTTTCATTGTCTTTTCAATCTCTGCTGTTCTCATCTTCCAGCTGGTTTCCCTACCATCCACCAAAACTCTGTTCCATACCAGTTTCTTAATCTGACTCTCCTGAAATTTCACACTGTTTTATACAGAATTCCCTATGCTAGGTCCACCTTAGAGATTCATGTGTGCTCCTCTTATACCTCCCCATTTCCTGACTTCACCATAATCTCACTGAACACTATACCTAAGCTGTCTAACACGGTAGCTACTAAGCATGTGTGGTTACTGAGCACTAGAAATGTGGCTAATCAAAATTGAGTTGTGCCAGAAGTGTAAAATATACACTATATTTCAAAGGCTTTGTATAAAAAAAAAACCCTAATAGTTTTCATACTGATTACATGTTGAAATATGTTTAATATACTGAGTGAAATAAATTATTAAAATTAATTTCACCTTTTTACTTTTTAAAATGTGACTACTAGAACAATCTAAAATTACATTCTATGTCTTACATTACAGCTCTTTGTAGCACTGCTTTAGACACTGCAAAAGCCTGAGCTTAAACTGAACTAATACTCTCATTATAACACATGTCATATAAGGCCTTCATAGAACATAACCCACTCTATGTTCCACCATTGCTTCAGAGTTATATCACCCCATACAAACCTATAGCAATACTCCATCATAATAATATATATGTGCATTTCAAGGAACACCATCTGGAAATGAAGACACCATGAACGTCTCCAAAGTGAGAACTACAAATTAGATGTCTAGAAAATGAGCTAATCATAACCATCCTGCCTATTCTAAACATAGTCTTCTCCTATACTTGAAAATTGTTCTCTGGAATGTTTCTTATTGTTCTCTCCTGTGTACTTAAAAGGTGTTTCCAAGAAGGTAAGGCAATGGTTATCCGTAACAAACAAAAAAGAAAATACTAGAAACCATAGAAAGACAAATATAACTGCTATTGCTAAAGTATCTGTATGTAAAACCACATGTATACATAATTCTGGGAGTTAGAAGATACATTATTAAGAAAGAAAATCAATTATAACTTTGAGGAAAAACACACTGAACAGCATCTGCCACAATCCTGCTCAACCAGATGACCTAGAGGCAGTGGTAGATGACTCAGACTCCTACCATGGCTGTCTAGTAGCATTTCTGTCAATGGAAAAAGTCACATCAATACTTCCTTAATTGTCTGAGCCAAGAGATAGAGCAATAGTAACTTTCCTGAATTTGCAGAAGTGGCAGTGACAAACCAGAACATCAATGAAAAACGCTGGCAGTCTGTTGATGTCAGACTGGAAAAGGAACAAAAGAGAGAGGTTTCTGTTGAGAAATACTTTGCAAATATAAAGAACAAAATGAAAATTAACATAATTTAGGTCAACTACTAACATGCTGAATATCCATGGAATCCAATTATCCATTAAGACACAATAAGAAGCTTTTTACATCAAGGTAAATTTTACTTTTAATCGGGGCTTTACATAGTACATTTAACATGGGGAAAAAAAGTATGACTCCTTTTGAGAGATGCAAAACCAGTGAGACACATTTAACAAGTTAGGTATAAATCATTAAAATTTCACTGTGGGAGACTAAATACATACAGATCAAATCATGGGGTCCACGTTTTCAATGCTAATTAAAAGAAGAAAGTGGAAAGTGCATGATCCACTATTTGCCACTATATTGGATAAAAAAAACATGCATCAGAGAACAAGCAATCTTAACCAATAAGAGTCCCAGCACTTGAATAACAGTAGGTACTTGACAAATTGTCTCTCTCCTACTCATGTCAAACATCAACAAACAAAATCGCCCTGGCTGGCACAGCTCAGTGGATTAGCGCAGGCTGCGAACCAAAGTGTCGCAGGTTCGATTCCCAGTCAGGGCACATGCCTGGGTTGCAGGCCATGGCCCCCCGCAACCGCACATTGATGTTTCTCTCTCTCTTTCTCCCTCCCTTCCCTCTCTAAAAATAAATAAATAAAATCTTTTAAAAAAATCACTGGGAAATTAATTAAAAAAAAAACAAAATCAAGTCACAAGGATATAAATGGAGAAAGTAACAAAAGAAGAGAATGAGCAGAAAAGATGAAAGATGTCAACTTGAAGAAGAGAAAGACGGCGATATGAGCAGCAATTTAAGATGATCCCAAAAAGCATGAGGCAAATTTGTCTTTAAAATGAAATCTTAACAGATGGTTAAGCAGCGGACTTAGTCCTCAGAATATTTATAAAATTAGTTTTTGAATACATATCTGCTCAATTCTACTGCCACTAAAAAGGCAGTACAAGGCTTAAGAGCAGCTGTCCCATGATTTTTGCCTGCTAGGACTTCCCTAGAGCAGATAGCACGGCCTTTTACTTATTTTTTTCTTTCACAAAATATTGATGTTACCAGCCGTAAAAATTTATTTATAATAAAATAGATATCAATAAATGCACAGGCACCTAAGCTAGATGTTCTGCAAACTTTCCTGAGGGATAAAACACAAAATTTTTATTTAAATAAAACTCTGATTTAGAAAGTAAAACCAAATTAAATTATTATTTGATGTCCCATGAGGTCCTTAGAATTTAGGTATTAAAGTCAAAGAAAATGATCAGAAGAAAGTAAGTGTGGGAAAAAGCTTATTTAACAATTAATTGAATTAGTAATAATGCATTAACTCACTGGCATTTACGCAACACTGACCAAAAGGAAAGAAAAAAAATGTCTTCTTAACAAATTTTTAGTATCATAAAAATTCACAAGTATAAAACCGAACGTGAGACACAGCAGGAGAAACACCTTTCCATACATGAGCTCTCAGCACAGGAGCACCAGCTATCAGATGGCAACCATATAAGTGCTCAGAGTAAGCAAATGATATGGAAATACACCAAAGGAAATAGAATAAGCTTTTTCTGCCCCTGCAGAATCTGCACTCCATTCTAAATAGTGAACAAGTCAAAATTTAGAAATTATTAAAAGTCTGTGTGCTTATTTGCAAGCCAAGTAAGCACATGAGGAATGTGAAGACTTAAGGAATAAAAAGATTTCATAGTAGTTTATGAAAAGGATTCTAGCTATATTTGGAAAATAAAGATATTTGATTGTCTAAAGAGCATATTCAAGGAAAAGGATGGCATATATACAGAGAGCAGTCTGTAATAAAAAGTAATGAAAAGGAAGTTCATTAAAGGGAGGAAGGAAGAAGTGGGGTCTTCATGAGACAGTGGATTAACTAAACAGAAGAGAAAGAAATGAGAAAAAATCAGGTGTAAAAGACTCGTGATACTTAAGTTCTTGCAACTAAAAGACTTATGATAATACCTATAATATTCAGAGTCACTGAATAGTGACTTACAGGTTAGCAGGGCTGAAGGTATAAAAGGTAAAACTGTCCCAGGCAGTCCACAGAGTGCTAGACAGGTGGATATAAAGTGTGATACCTGCTCTCAAATTACAAATGCTCAAACAAGAAAAATGAGAAGTAGCTTGTTAAATTCAGCATTCTAGTAAGGTATGTTTTACTCAAAGACTATTTTTTTCCCCTAAGCACAGGTACTTATTTGAGATTAACAGTATGTTTTTGATTAAATAAGTAACAGAGATGGCCAAGTACACTGTTAGAAGAAGGAAGAAATAGGCCAACACTTACTCTGATACTATGTTACATGAGTACAACAGGGATTAACATTCATATCTGAATGTCGAAAGTTCCCTTATACTTCAGATGTTTTTCATTTTTTTTTGCTTTGAAAGAGTACACTCACAACTTCCACACACACCCTGCTCTCACACTCACATACTCCCTCACATCTCCACATACCTTCCTCTCTTAACCCTACACATCCTACACATTCCCACCACATACCCCACACAACCCCTCCTCTCACACATCCCACAAGACCCTAACATCTTATCACATACCTTTCTCTTGCACACCTTCACACTCTTATATACCTTCACATCCTTTCCTCTCACATATCCCAACTTTCACACCCCACACAGCTCACTCATCCTCCACACCCGTCCCTTCCTACATTCCTAATAACATTCATAGCCCATTCAATGCAAATAAACCATTCTCATGCCTTCCCTCACCCTTCTTCCCCAACCTCTGAACCCACCACACACTACTGCTTTCCCACCTACATGAATTTTAATTCATCTTTCAAGGTTCACTGATGTCCTACTTTCTTTATGAAGCTTTCCAGACTACTTTGCCTCTTAGTGATTTTTTTTCTTTTTTGGTCCTGGGTTTCTTACTCAGCTGGTGTTTAGCAACAACATTTAAATACAAACTATACCGTAACATTTACTGCATCCAGCCATGTATTATGAAAAATAGAGACATTTACTGAAGAAGATACAAGATACAAGAAACACTGCACATAGACCAATGACACCTCAGTTCCCTTCACAGTAGGCATCTTGGGACCTCACACAAAGTTCTCCCAGTCACCATTAGCTGCCCCATCATACTTTCCTGAATCTCATCAATGGTCTGAAATCTCTTCCCTTTTCAAGGTGATTTTAGTTTGGGGAAAAGCAGAACTCACAGGGCACCAAATCTGGGGTGTACTGGGACTGAATCACCTGGGTAATTTGACATTTTGCCAAAAAAAAAAAACAAAAACAAAAACAAAAACTGCAGGGACATGTGATTCATGAGCAGGCATGTTGTCATAATGAGGCTGCCAATCACCAGTTGCCCATAGCTGCAGCTTTTTGAATCATCCCAATGTTTCCCTAGAGGAATGTTCAAGTTTAACACAAAATCTGATGCAGATTCACTTTCTACTTGCTCAATCATTTTGAATGTGACAGTCACACAGTGCACATGCTCACTCAATGGTATCTACTGCCTCCACTAACTAGTACAGTGAAGTCATCATTGTTCACACATGAGCATTCCACTTCAATCTCTTTGGCTGCCAGGTTACACTGATGCCAATGCAAACCTTTCCAATTATATAAACAATGGTTGGACTTTTTCTAGACTGACCTTGTAAACATAGAATTCTTTTTCAATTAAGGTATAAGCATTCACCATAGCTATTTTCTCTACAGGAACACAGTCAAGTGTCGTCTCCCTTTTAAATGGTTGTTTCCTTACATGGCATTGCCTTCTTTCACCTAATGTGTATAATAGTTCCCCAAATACATCCCTGGATTTCCTTCCACAATTGCACAACATCACATTTAAACACACAACTGAGAGGGTCTTGCTGTCATACACTGGAAACTGGCTTAAGGGAATATAAAAAAGATAAGAATGAATAGTCAATCTCCTTTATGAATAATGCAAAATCAATTTTAATATTTTTACAAATAATCTGCAAAAGCATGTATACAGCAAAACCTCCAGACTTACAGATTTCAAAAAGCAGTTCTAGGAAGCAAGTTACCAAGGCAAAAGAGAGAAACTTTAGAAAGTTCTCTTAAGGGTAGAAAATTGTAATATTACAATTCTTTCTAATATTAAAAGAATAATAAAAGTACCCTTATTAAATGATTATTTCTGAGTGAAAAATGTAGAAGTCATGAAGGATATTTAAAGACGATGACAAAAAATATTGATATATCTACAAAGAATAACATCTTATAATCCATAGGAAAGGAACTAAAAACAAAAACAGAAATTACTAAAACCTTGAACAAAATAGACAGGCTATCCACATCTGATATTTCAAAAAGATACAGATTCTTTCCTAAAAATTCAGAGTTTGTGTCACCGCCCAGTTTAACATTCCATAAGGGTTGTTACGGTGGGGGAGGGAGGATCTTAAAGCATAGCATCCAAGGCTCCATTTCACCTGCACCCAACTTATTGTTCTAAGCCTATCTCTCATTATATTTTCTACTGCTTCTGTCCTGTCTAAAAGAAATACTGAGCATTTCTACAAACATTATCATATTTATTTCCTCAATGCTCTTGCATATGCTGGCCTCTCTGAACAGAATCTTCTTCCCCATAAAAGATCACCTGGTGAAATCCTACCATTCTACCCAGGTTCAGTCAAATGCCACTATCACTACATATATTTCTCTTTGTATCTAATCAATGAACATCAGCTGAGCACCAACTCCACCAGCACAAAGAATTCAGAGATGAGTGTGATAAACCTAATGTGAAGAGAGAAAACCAGAGAAAATGTCAATAATGCAAGAAGTATAACAAGTATAATAAGCTAAGTAAGGTGCTAATGTAAAACAGAAATGAACACCTAACAACTTGCTAGGGAAGAGTGGTCCCCAAGGAATTGCAGGACATACCCAAACAGTGGAGTCTGGAGGCAGAATACAAGTATGTGAGGGAGGGGAGAGATTAGATGTTTTTCAGTGTTACAGGATCCAAGTGGGAGGCAGTTAAGTGGCAGGAAATAAAATTAGAAAGTAACAGTCCTAGAGGGTAATGTATGTCATGTTAAAAAGCCTGGCATCTACCCCTGGCCAGGTGGCTCAGTTGATTGCAGCATGGTCCCATACCCCAAAAGGTTGTGGGTGTGATTCCCAGCCAGGGCACATGCCGAGGGTGTGATCCCAACAGGCCTGAGTACAGAAGGCAACCAATTGATATTTCTCTCTCACATCAATGTCTCAATGTCTCTCCTTTTCTCTTTCTCTAAAATCAATAAACATATCCTTGGGTGAGGATTTAAAAAAAATTTTTAAGCTTAGTCTATCTCTTCCCCCTCCCTCTCTGTAAAATAAAAAACTAAAATTTAATTTTAAAAAACCTTGACCTTCATCCTTTGTAGGTGATCCAAAGTCAGTGCGGGAGTTTTAAGTAGTTGAGCATCAGGGTCAAATCTGTACTTTCACAATACATCCCTTTAGTTTCTGTAATCTCCATGGTTTCTAGCAAGACTGCAGAAGACAAGTGTTCTTTTTCCCAGGTGCTCTTTGGGAGTAGGAGGGGGAAAAGTCCATTTAAGAACCCAGGCAAGGAATGATAAAGGTAGAAACTAGTAGACTGGTGATGGGAATGGGTGAGCATAGAAGAGATTCAAGAAATATGCAGAAGATGAAATTTACAGGGTTTAGTAATTTCTTGGATTTGGCACAACACTAAGAAGTAAGTGTTAAAGATGGCGTCCAAGTTTCTGGCTCCAAAGGTTTAAATTTTAATCTCTCTATCCTGAACCAACTCCCCAAGCACACAAACGTTTCAACTTTAGTTTTCTTCCCATCTCTCTACATCCCTTTTCAGCCAACTTTTCTTAAAAAGTAATAGACCACAGCTGAACCAATTTCCTCATCTACATTTCACTCCTCATCTTCTACAACATGGTTTTTGTCTCCACCATTCCACTGAATGTCTCTTGCTAAAGTTACAATCCCCTATCACTGCTCTATGGCCCATAATATGCCTTATGATCTAAGTCTCATGAACTAATTCCAGCTCCTCAAACACTTAATAATTATTCATGTTCCCACATAAGTTGTTTACTCAGCATTTGTCTGGCTCCAGTAATCGCTTCCTACTCAAAATACAGGGAATGACAGCAATAGCACCACTGGGAGGTTTTAAGACATACAGAATGTCTCAGGTCCCACTCCAGATGTAGCAAATCAAAATCTGCATTTTAACATTATCTCCAAGTGATCCATAATGCATACTACAGCCTGAGAAGCACTGCTTTAAGTTATTATGACCACTACAACAATAGACAACAGGTATTACAGAAAAGGGCAAATACAGCACACACAACTTTCAGAGCTTTAGTCTAAATAATTCCATTGTACACACTGCTTTTGACAGAGTAGTAATGGGTTATGATATTAACTCCCCTGTTCTTACAGTCACCTCTCTTGTCTGGATGTTAATTCTTGATAACATTTTGCCAACCATGACACTGGATCCACTGGAAGATTCTCACTGTCTGTCCCTGAGGCTGTATGTCCTCAGACCTCCAAGAATTCTGTAATGGTCTGTTTTTAGAGGGAGCACAATCCACCAGGCTTAACAGAGACAACATAAAATACTCCTCCCACATTACTCACCTGGTGAACTCTTAATCATCCTTCTCAAGCATCACTGAGGGGAAAAACATTACCTGACTCCCTCCAAACTGAATCAGGCCACCTTTTTCTTTAGTCCCAAGGCACTCTATTATAGATATAATGTGCTGCTTAACTGCTAGTTTACTAATTGTTCTGTTCCAACTAAACTGTCAGTACTCTGGGGTAAACTGTGCCTTATTCATCTCCATATTCCCAGTTCTGACATATACTTAGTGTTTACTGGCTGACAAATAAGTCTGGAGCTCAAGAGAGAGGTCAAAGCCAGATGTATAACTCTGGACATCTACATCCAGTTAAAAATTAAAAACAAGAGATGAGATTACTTCAGCAGGGAAGAGTGTGTGGATTAAGAATTCTGTAACAACTGAACTCTGCAAAACACAAACTAAAAGGATAGACAGACTGAATATGGAGGTGGTAAGGGGCCATAGTCAGAAAAACTGACAGTAAAGCTACAAAAGTATTTCCAGTAGGAACAGAGAGACAATAGTATCAAAGTTACAACAAAGTTAAGCAGTAACAGCATATAGATAACAATAATCTTTAGACAATTAGAAAATCGTTAAGCTTTGAGGTAATTATTTCATTACTTGGGATAGCAATGGGCTGACAAAGAAACAAAAGGTACAAATGTGAAGCCCACATAGGACAGAAACCTTTCAAGAAACTGGATAATGAGAGGAAAAAAAGAGACTTTCACATTAATTTATTCAAAACCTGTTTATTGATCACTGGACACTAGAAATGCAGTCACAAACATGAAGGCCATAATCCCTATTCCCTTGGTGCTCTTATTTTAGTAGCAATAAATTCAGGAAGAAACAAAGCCAACAAAGACTTTAAAAAGACTAGATCAGGGAGAATCTGAAAAGCATTCCTTCCATAGTGAAGTTCTTCTAAAAGATAACCAAAGCCTTAAAAAAAGAAAGAAAAATGCCCCTTTGTGCCTGACACCATTAATTTTAGTAATTAATGTGTCAAATGTTTTTTACATTTTCATTTTCAAAATGTGTATTATGTTTAGAGTACAAGGTTTATTATTCCAAAGTGACTAGGTTCCTAGACAATCAAATACTACATATTCCTTTTGTAACCTCCATAGTACTAGGCATACTGAGAAATCCGAAGTAGGTACCCCTTAGATACTGACTGATTCAATTATAGCTAATATAGACAATATTAGTTTTCTATAAATTCAGTCACTTAACTTCAAACCAAATCCCTATGGATTTATTACTTTCTACTACTCATTAGCCACCATTCACTCATTTTTCCTACTCTAAGAAACACAGAAACACGGGATTTCCTTTTGTTCCTATTCTCTTCAGCATCTTTCAGTTTTCTACAAGCTAATCTAAAATTTAAGTTACAGTAACAGAAAACTGAAGTCCTTGGATTTATAAAAACAAAGTATGTGGTATACCTTTGTACCAATGTCTCTTAATATGAATGTGGGCAAGAGAGCCATAAGTCCAAGTGCCAGAACATTCACATTTATGGAGCATGATCTTCCTGAAAAAAATCAGCATGTGTAATGGGCAAAAAGTGAGCAATAATGACCATTATCATAAAATTATTTTCCAACTATGAGTCAAAAGAACATGGATTTGTTTTCTTCTACATGAGCAAATTTCAATTAATTCAACCTCTCTGAATCAAGGTATAATTATATTAAAAAGATGGATTTACTTTGATTATCTGATTCCCTAATTACTCAAGTATTCATCAGAGCCAATGAATTCTGACCTAGTTCTGATTCTGGCTTACTGTACAACCAAAAGGAACAACTTCTGTTTCTCAGTCTTTGAAAGAGCTATGAACAAACAATTACTTTTATTTAAGGGGTGGAGAAAGTATGATATCAGCTACAGGAACCATGGTAGGCCATCAAAAACTCAATTTGTTAATTCAGCATTTTTCACACACTATTTTTAAGGGGTACCAGCAACAGCAGTTGATATCAGAATGAAGACAGGGGAGGGAACCTTGGCAGAACAGGTTCAAAGAAAGTCACACTGTCCTGCAATTAGTAAAACATATTTTAATATACATGTCAGGATACTTGATTCAACAGAAAGAATAAAGTTAAGCCCTGTAGACCTAGGTTATATACCCTGGCTCTGCTACTTATTTAGTTATATAACCTTAGGCAAGTCACTAAGTCTCGATTTCTTTAGCTATAAGATGGGGATAATATTTATCTTGTAGGGTGAGTCATACACATTATCACTAAAACTTAAAAGCACTTAGCCCAGAGCATGAACTAAGTAGTGGTTGTTAACAATGGCAGTTTTAACAAATAATATCATTAATAACATTATTGTTTTACATATGACTGGGCTGTACATAACTTTCCACCTCCAAATTTGGCCAAAGAAATGTAATAATATAAAATTCTGGCACATGTGTAATGAGATTCATCCAATAAAGCCCATCAAGAAACAATTTTAATGATTCTTCACCAAAAGCAAGAGTACTTTGGAGATGTAAAGTACAGTATAAGGAATACAATCATAATATTGGGTACTAGACTTACCGGCATGATCATTTTTTAAGCTATATAAATGTCTAATCACTATGTTGTACATCTGAACTAGTGTAAGAGTGTGTGTCAACAGTAATTGAAAAATAAATTTTAAAAAAAGCAAAAGTGATTGAGAAAAGCACTTCCGCAGCAGTCAAAGGTAGGATTTACCTACACATTTCTTTCAGCAACAACTAACATGTATAGATTTTGGGTTGCCATTGAGCTATCCAAACAAGGGCACAACAGCTCTGCCCTGGAATTAGAGGTCTCTTTGGTGCTTCCTACTGCAATATTGCTACTTCAGGTTCTCCCCATCTCCCTCCAGGCACGAATTTCACAGAGTGTGATACAAAGATTATCTGTAAAGCAACTATCTCTATAAATGACTGCAAGCATTTCCCCACTAAGAGAGGGAGATGGCAGAGGAGGATGAGAAAGAGTCTGTAAGCATTCTTTACTTCTACAAAAGAACGCTAAACTTAAAAATCAGGATATAAGCTCCAGCCTCACCAATTATGTGGACTTACATGTGTCTTCAAGCAAATTCTGTTTATCTCAGTCGGAGTTAAAACAAAAAAATCATGAAACTCAATTCAAACAGGATCAAATATGTATTAAAATACTGAAACACCGCCCTGGCTGGTGTAGCTCAGTGGATTGAGCTCAGGCTGCGAACCACTGTCGCAGGTTCGATTCCCAGTCAGGGTACATGCCTGGGTTGCAGGCCATGACCCTCAGCAACCGGACAATGATGTTTCTCTCTCTCTCTCTCTCTCTCTCTCTCTCTCTCTCTCTCTCTCTCTCTCTCTCTCTCTCTCCCTCCCTCCCCCCCTCCCCCCCTCCCTCCCCTCCCTTCCCTCTCTAAAAATAAATAAAAAAAATCTTTAAAAAATCAAAATGCATTTATTAAAAAAATAATGAAACAATAAAATATACACTTTTAGAAACTTCAGTTCTTTCCCTAACACCCACTCCCTTTGTATTTATTTCATTTTGGAAAGGTTTTGAGGTGCTTTCATTTTTGAATATACTACTGAATGATGTAGTACTCCATCCTATTTTACAGTGTTCTGAAAAGACTGCCCCCCAAAACCTCTAAAAACAATACTAGAAAATTACATGATTGAAAATGTTAGTATTCTTCCCTGAAAACCAGCTGATGTTCTAGAATCCAAGAAATATTAAAAATAAACAAACACTACTGTATCCTAAACAAAGCAGCAGAGCCATCTGCAAAAGCAGTTTTACACTAAATACAGGGTGAGGCAAAAGTAGGTATACAGTTGTTTGTATGGAAAATAATACAATTAATGATACTACAAGAATGAACTGTTTTGCATATACACAACTGTAAACCTACATTTGCCCCACCATGTATACTGAAATGCCCTCAGCTTGTTTTTTTCTTTCAATTTTATTTTGCATTGGTTTCACATGTACAGCTTGGTGGTTAGACAATCAAATACTTTACATAGTTTTCCCCTTGATATTTCCAGACCCCAACTGGAACTATACATAGTTATTGCAATATTATTGACTATGTTTCCTATGCTTCACTTACTTCCCCATGACTATGCTGTAACTACCAACTTGTGCTTCTTAGTCCCTTCACCTCTTTCATCCAGTCCCCCAGCCATCTACCTTCTAGCAACTACCAGCTTGCTCTCTGTATCTACGAGTCTGTTTCAATTTTTATTTTGTTCATCAGATTCCACATATAAGTGAAATCATATTGTATTTGTCTTCTTCTGACTGGCTTATTTTATTTAGCATAATGCTCTCCAGGTCCATCCATGCAAAGGGTAAGATTTCCTTCTTTTTACAGCCAAGTAGTATTCTATTGTGTAAATGTACCCACAGCTTTTTAAAAAATAGTTTAATGTATTTTAATAGGAAATTTACAGGAACAGCACAGAAGACAGACAACATTAAGAAGATACACTTGCATGTAAAACAACTCAGAAAAATATAGTACAGTAAATGGTGAAAAATGCTACATACACCATTTAGTTGCCATAAGAAATTTACCCACACCTTTACAGTCAATTAATATTCAACAGAGGGAAGAAGCACATACAATAAGCTAAAGAAAGTTTATTCAATAAATGGTGTTGAGAAAATTGGACAGGTACACGCAGAAAAATGAAACTAGACCACCTTCTTATACTACGCACAAGAATAAATTCAAAATGGATTAAGACTTAAATATTAGACTCCAAACCATAAAAATCCTAGAAGAAAACATATGTAAATGTTTCCTAGAAGTAAAATCCCTGACATTACTCGTAGCAATATTTTTATTGATATATCTCATAAGCCAAGGGAAACAAAAAATAAATAAACAAATGGGACTATATCAAACTAAAAAGTTTTGCACAGCAAAGGAAACCAGCAACAAAATAAAAAGACAACAGCCCTGGCTGGTGTGGCTCAGTGGACTGAGCACCAGACTGTGAACCAAAAGGTCACCGGTTGGATTCCCAGTCAGGGCACATGCCTGGGTTGCAGGCCAGGTCCCCAGTAAGGGGCACATGAGTGGCAACCACACATTGATGTTTCTCTCCCTCTCTCCCTCCCTTCCCCTCTCTCTAAAAATAAATAAATAAAATCTTAAAAAAGATAAAAAGACAACATACTAAATGGAAGAACATATTCACCAATACATCTGATAAGGGGTTACTATCCAAAATTTATAAAAAACTTATACAACTCAACACCAAAAAAACCAAACAATCTAATTAAAAATGGGCAAAAGACCTGGATATACCCTTCCCCAAAGAAGATATACAGATGGCCAATAGACATATAAGATGATCAACAGAGAAATGCAAATTAAAACCATAATGCAAACTATCTCACACCTATCAGAATGGCTGTCATCAATAAATCAATAAATAACAAGTGCTGGTGAGGATGTGGAGAAAGGGGAAACTTTTTACACTGTTGGTGGGAATGCTGACTGGTACAGCCACTGTGGAAAGCATAATGGAGATATCTCAAAGAATTAAAAATAGATCTGCCTCTTGACCCAGCAATCCCACTTCTGGGAATATATCCGTGGGAACTCAAAACACATTCAAAATAATGTAAGCACCCTTATGTTCAGTGCAGCATCATTTACAATCACCAAGATGTGGAAGCAGCCCAAGTGTCTATCAATAGATGAATGAATAAAACAATTATGGGACATTTATACAATGGAATACTACTCTGCCGTGAAAAAGAAAAATCCTACCCTTTGTGATACCATTGATGAACCTGGAGAACATTATACTAAATGAAATAAGCCAGTCAGAGAAAGACAAATCCCATGATTTCACTCATATGAAGCATCTAATGAACAAACTGAACTAATAAGCAAAATGCAGACAGACACATATAGAGTAGGATGACAGTTTGGTGGGAGGAGTTTAAGAGGTAGAGGGATCAAATAAGATGGTAGAAGAACTCATGGACATAGATAAGAGTGTGGTGACTGCAGGGGAAAGGGGTATAAGGGGTATAATGGCAATGGAAAAAATACAATTAAAAAAAACATCCAAGGCTGGCGTCATCCAAAAAAGTTTAACAGGTTTATTTATATTGTTATAGAGTTAAACTGCTAAAACTCGTTCACTGAAACATTCTGACTTGCATTAATGCTTTATGTCCCCACATTTACACTAAAAATTTTCACACAAATGAAAAAGGAAAAATTGCCAATACCTCATTTCTGTCCCATTTCCCACTTGCAATCATATCCTTAGGTACCTTTTGACCCAACGGGTTAAAAAAAGTTTAGAACTACCAATAACAGGGAGAAGAGATTTTTTTTAAAGAATGAAATGTTTCCCATGATATGGGATTCTTAAGCATGTTTTCCATGTATGCATCATGCTACCTGTGTATCTTTTGGTGTAATTGTTACATGTTTGGCATAGACAGCACACAGCCTGGTATCTTTAAAAAGGCCAACCAGGCAGGCCTCACTTCCCTCCTGCAAAGCACCAACAGCTGCACTCTGGAAGCACAGATCTATTTTAAAGTCCTGATGTGAGCAATTTCTCACACCAGTTTGTGAATCAGAAATTCAGTGGACTTCTGGTATCCTCCAGTAGAGGGCACACACTTGCAAGTGGCTTTGGAAGCCAGTTGGCTTCCTAGGTGCTTTAACACAGATGGATCTGAAGGCAGTCTGCTTTGTTTGAGCCCAGACACCTTTTTTCTTACCCTCCTTCTCCTTCAGCTGGAGCAACTTGGAGCTACAAATGATGCTGGCATTAGAGAGTGAGGACGCTGGCAAACACTGTGTGCTTTTATATCCACTCATCTACTGACGGGTTTGGGGGCTGCTTCCAAATCTTAGTTATTATAAATGAGATTACAATGAACATAGAGGAGCATTTATTCTTTCAAATTAATGCTTTGGGTTTCTTTGGATATACCCTCAAAAGTGGAATTGCTCATTTTTAATTTTTTGAGGTTACTCCCTACTGTTTTCCATAGTGGCTAAACCAGTCTACATTCCTGCCATCAGTGCACAAGGGTTCCCTTTTCTCCACATCCTTGCCACATACTTGTTATTTGTGGACTTTTTGACGACAGCCATTCTGACAGGTGTGAGGCAGTATCTCATTGTGGTTTTAAATTGCATTTCTTAGTGATGCTGAGCATCTTTTCCTGTCTTTCAGCTTTCTGTATGACCTCCTTAGCAACCTTCTGTATGTCCTCCTTTCAACCTTCTGTATGTCTATTCAGGTCTTCTGACCATTTTTTAATTGGGTTGTTTGTGGTTTCTTTATTTAGTTTTTGTTTTTGTTTTGTTTTGGTGTTGACTAGTACTAGTTCTTTGTAAATTTTGGATATTAACCCCTTATTAGATGTATCATTGGTGTATGCATTCTCCCATTTAGTTGGTTGTCTGTCTTAATAGTTTCCTTTGCTGTGTAAAAACTTTCTAGTTTGATGTAATCCAATTTGTTTATGTTTCTTTTGTTTCCCTTGCCTGAGGAGATATAGCAGAGAAAACAGTGCTAAGATAAATGTCAGGGATTTTACTGCCTATGTTTTTTTCTAGGATTTTTATCAGAAAGGAAAGCTAAGAAGACAATCCCATTTACACCTGCATACACACACACACACACACACACACACCCCAGGGAGGTAAAATACCTGTACTTGAAAAATTATGAGGTACTGAAGAAAGAATCAAAGACACAAATAAATGGAACTATATACCATGTTCATGGATAGGAAGAATTAACATCATTAAATGTCCATACTACTCAAAGCAATCTATGAATTCAATGCAATCCCTGTAAAAATACCAATGGCATGTTTCACAAAACTAGAGCAAATAATCCAAAAATGAAGATGAAATGGCAAAAAGAAAAAGAAAAAACAAACCAAAGAGCCTCAGCAATATTGAAAAAGAATAAGAAAATTGGTGGTGTCATGCTACCTGAATACAAACTATACTACAAGGCCACAGTAATAAAAAAAGAAAATTAAATTAAAAAACAAAACAAAATAGCCCTGGCTGGCGTAGCTCAGTGGATTGAGCGCAGGCTGGGAACCAAAGTGTCCCAGGTTCGATTCCCAGCCAGGGTACATTCCTGGGTTGCAGGCCATGACCCCCAGCAACCGCACATTGATGTCTGTCTGTCTGTCTGTCTGTCTCTCTCTCTCCCCACCCCCCTCCCTTCCCTCTCTAAAACGAATAAATAAAATCTTAAAAACAAACAAAAAAAACCCCATGGTACTGGCATTAAAATACACACACACACACACACACACACACACAACCAATGGAACAGAATAGACAGCCCAGAAATAAATCCACATCTGGATGGTCAATTAATATTTGATAAAGAAGGAAAGAACATACAATAGGGTAAAGACAGTCTATTCAATAAATGGTACTGGAAAAACTGGACACTTGAAAAAATAAAACTAGACCACCTCCTTATACCATATACAAAAATAAACTCAAAATGGATTAAAGGCTTAAATGGAATGCCCTCAGTTTTAGATTCACTACATTGTCCTCATCCCTATTCAATAAATAGTTCAAAGCTAGCAGAGCTGTTAGCTTTGACTTAGCTAGACTCTGCTAGCTTTAACTATTTAAAACAAGCAGCATCAGCAACTTTTTAAAGAGACTTTATTATTTTAGAGCAGTTTTAGGTTCACAACAAAATTAGAGGAACATTCAGATATTTCCCATATACTCCCTGGCAGCACAAATGCATAGCCTCCCCCATGATATATCACTCAACAGAGTGGTATATTTGTTAGCAAGAATAAACCTGCACTGACACATCACAACTACCCAAAATCCATAGTTTACCTTAGGGTTTCCTCTTGGTGCTGTATATTCATTCTATGGGTTTAGACAAATGTATAATGACATATACCCATCACTATCGTATAACACAGAGTAGTGTCACTGCCCTAAAAGTCCTCTATGCTCTGACTACTCATTCCCCACACCCTACTCCACTCCTAGCAACCACTGATCTTTTTATTGTCACAATTTTGCTTTTCCAGATGTCATATAGTTAGAATCATACTGGATGTTGCCATTTCAGACTGGCTTCTTTCACTTAGCAATATGCATTTAAGGTTCCCTTATGTCTTTTTATGATTGACAGCTCATTTCTTTTTAGCACTGAGTAATAGTCCATTGTCTAGATTTATGAATAAAGCTGTTATAAACATCTATGTATAGGTTTTTGTGTGGATATAAGTTTTCAATTCCTTTGGGTAAGTATCCATGAGCATGACTGCTGGATCTCATGGTAAGAGGGTGTTTAGTTTTGTAAGAAGCAACCAAACTATCTCCCAAAGTAGCTATACTATTCTGCATACCCACTATCAATGAATGGCAGTTCCTGTTCTTCTATCTCCTTGTCTCATTTGGTGGTGCCAGTGTTCCAGATTTCAGCCACTGTAACAGGTAGGTAGTGGTATCTCATTGTTTTAATTCTAATCTCCCTAATGACATATAATATGAAGTGTCTTTTCATATACTTATTTGCAGTCTTCTGTTGAAGTTTTGGACTTATTTTTTAATTAGGTTATTCATTTTCTTCTTTGTACTTTGACTACTTTGAATAAAGTCCTTTATTCAGATATTATTAAATATTGCAAATATTTTCCCCCAGTTTGTGGCTTACCTTTCAACTAATGTTTTTTATTGAGTTAATGTAGAATACTTAGAAAAGAATGCTTACTACATACCAGATATCATTCAAAGCACTTTGCATATAGTAACTTTCCTATACTTTATAACTGTACAGAGTAAGTACCACTATTATTTCCATTTTCCAGATGAGACAACTGTGGCACAGAGAATTTAAATGACTTGCCCTAAGTCATAGAGGCAGAAACTCATGGCACTAAGACACAAGATCAGGCAGGCACTCTGGCTCCTATGCTCTTAACCTACATCATATGCTAACTTAGCACTACGCTAAATGAGTCTCAAAGTGCACAGGGTCAGCTGGTAGATGGACACATTAACAATTATAATACTAAATATGGTAAACAGTACCATAGGTGAGTGATACTAAGTCCAGTCTTCAGATATTACTAATTGAAATGAATTATATTTGAATTAGTAATTCCCACAGCTAAATTAAGAATTCTAACTCAGACACAGAAAGAGGAATACATTTTCCTAAGGGTCTGTCATTTTTCCACTCAATTAGCCCGCTATTTGTCCACTACGGTTTTGTTACTTTTCTAGTTAAGAACAATAACTTTCCAATCAAGCTTTATTTACAAAGAAAGTTCCAGATAAGTTAGAAATAAGAAATCAGCATAAATGAGTTTTGGTGAAACTCATACTTGTTAACTCAATACATAAGAAAAGAGATGTCTTGGGTATGTATGAGAGGACCACCCCCCAAAAAATAACAGAACTAACTTCTGCAAGCCAGACCCCTTGTAGTATATATAGGCTTCTGCCACTAGATGAGTCTTCTAGGAACCCATCTGCATCAGTGTACCAGCTGGCGTTGTTGTGAGAGGCTGCATTCACTAGGCTTCAGTGAATTTTTTTTGAAGACTCTTTCAGCATGTTTGCTGACTTTACAACAAGTGTTTTAGGAGTGTATCTGTCCACACCATGCTGAGCGTTCAACACTTTTTGACCAAAACTGGCATGACCCCCATGCTCCACCCTCCCTACTTACCCCACCCTACCCTGAGCAACTTTTTTTGTTTCCCCGGATGAAAAACGTCCTCAAAGGGAAATGTTCTGCCAGTCTGGAAGAGGTGAAACAAAACAGCAGAAGCACTAAAAGACATCAAAATCAATGAGTTCAAAAACTGTTTTGAGCAGTGGAAAAAATGTCTCCATAGCGTATTGCATCAAATGGAGAGTAACTGGAAGGTAACTGAAGTTTAAACATGTAAGAATAAATACATAGTTTTTTTATAAATAAATTCCATTTTGGGGGGAGTCCCCCCTCATATTGACTTTTAAGTATTTAAAATGGGTAACTAAATCTGAACTTGTTGTTTAAGACAGACGTTCCCTTAATAACTAAAAAAGAACTATTTCAATTAGCATATCAAAGCTAACAGTCTTGTGTCAAGACTTCTGCTTGTAACACAATTAATAGCAGGCTCTGTTTTACCTACACTCACTGATAAATTGTCACCTGGGAACAGCCAACCTATCTGGGTGACCAGGTGGCCCTGCTACTTGAGTTTCCCTTCTCATTCTCCTTTCAGCTAAAGACAAGATTATGTTACTCCACCTCAGTAAGCCTCATCCTCAAGCCCTTGCTGTTTCTAGTATGAGTTAAGAACCCATACAGTGGTGAGGTATGAATGAACAGAGGGGGAAGAAGAAAAAGGCAAAATGACAGAGCCCCTTCCTTTCTTATACATTGTTTCATTCTCCATATGTAGTTCGTAACCATTTTCTTCCAGTGACCCTGTCCCAATACTTAAGCCAACTGTCTTTGTCTCAAGCAATCTGGTGCATTACCACCAACTGGGACTATTTTTGTCCTTTGAAACACAATGGAAGACACACAGGGCTTATTTCCTGTTACAGGGAAAACATTGTCATATAATGGACGAAGCCCTATTCTAAAATAAGGCAAGCATCTGTTTGAATCTCAGTTGTGCAGCTTACTGGCTATATGACGCTGTTTTCTCATCTGCAAAACTGGTAACTAAGGTAGTTTAGTACCAGAAATACAATGTAGCAAGTAGTCAAGATGTTTCCTTTATATTTTTCATTTGGCTCTGATAAAGGATCTCAGGACCAGTATCTCAAATCCTTACAACACAAGCTTCCAAACTTGGACTACACACCATGGTAAGAAACACATTTTTCATTGTGACTCAGCACATATGTAGATATAACATATCTCATAACTAAGATTTTACAAAATGATACTAATCTCTACTATGCGTAATTCATTTTGATATTTTCAATTTTCTTTCTTTCTCTCTCCTGCAACACTTCTCTTCCTATGCCCTCTTCCCTAAACACATATATGAGTTTCTTTTTAGTCTGGTCACCATACCACCCCTACTGGACCCCCAGGGAGCAGGATACTTTCAGAATGCAAATTGCAGTGGATGAAAGAGACATCAGAGAAGAAGAAAATTCTCATAGTTCAGGGGAGAAATCCATTTTCCCTCAGACACCATGTTATTCCTGGGGTAAAGTTAGTTGTATTGCTGTAATACAGAATACCAGAAATAAAACAGGCTCATAGATCGGTCTGAGAACTTAACCACACATATATCAATGATCCTAATAAGAAAATGCTTCCTAGGTTCCAAAGTTTTTGGAACATAATATATGGTTGGCCAACAAGGTCGTTCGGTATTTAAGTACAAATAAGAGACACATTTTTCATTTTCACCAAAATTTTATTGAACAATATATTCACCATTTTATTCCACTAGCTTCTGCCATCTTTCAGGCAACTTCATAATTCCATTCTCCAAAACTTTTATCTTTTTGAGCGCAGATCGGTTCCAAGTGCCTTTTGCAGTCTTCCAGGGAATTGAAATTTTTTCCATTAAGAGAATTTTGTAAAGAACAAAATAAATGGAAATCAGGTGCAATGTATGGTGAATACAGCAGATGAATCACAACCTCCCAACTAAGCTATAACAGTTTTTGCCTGGTCATCAAAGAAACATGAGGTCTTGCATTGTTATCCTGATGGAAGATTATGAATTTTCTGTTGACTAATTCTGAAAGCTTTTCATAGAGTGCTGCTGGTCTAATTGGGAGCAGTACCTGTTGGAAGTATTTGTTTGGTTTTCCTGAAGGAGCTCATAATTGAGGACTCCCTACTAATCCCACCAGATGAGGACCAGCCTTTGTTGTGGTTGGTAGTGGTTCATTTTGCTCGCCCCATGATCTCTTCCATTCTACATTGTAAGTATCCACTCTTCATAGCCCTTCACGATTTGCTTTAAAAACAGAATATTTTTGTTATGTTTCAGTAGAGAATCACACGTGGCAAATATGCTCAAGGTTTTTTTTCACTTAACTTATATGGAACCCAAACATCAAAGCAATCAACATAATAAAGCTGGTGCAAATGATTTTCAACACTTGATCTGGATATTTTGAGAACATTGGCTATCTCCTCATGTGGTATAACCTTGATTGTTCCCAATTAATGTTTCAATTTGATTGTTACCAACTTCAACTGGTCTACCCAAACATGGAGCATTGATCAGCGAAATATCTCCAGCATGAAACTTTGTAAACCACTTTTGACACGTTTGATCAGTCAGTCACAGCACCTTCTCCAAACACTGCACAAATCTTTGTTTGCATTTCAGTTGCTTATTTTCTTCCATCTTCAATATTAAAATAGCTATACAAAAATTCACCAACTTTGATTAGCTTTTTTAAACGCATGCTGATATGACAGCAGTCAAAATATAATCTATCAAAATTGTTTAGAATGAAGTTAAAGATAACTAAATGCAGAGCCATTGTACAGGGAAACTGAACGAACTTTTTGGCCAACCCAGTACATTTCTAAGTCGGGGAAGGGGTTCTACTTATATATACAATGTCCTCTATCAGAGAGTAGTAAACTATCTCCTACAAATCAAATTCAGTCTGTGGCCTATGTTTGTGCAGCCCCTAAACAATGGTTTTTACATTTTAATGGTTGAAAAAAATCAAGAGTATTTTGTCACACATGAAAATCAAATTCTAGTATGTATAAATAAGAATAGAGTCACACTCGTTAGTTTACACATTGTTCATGATAAATATTTGTTAAGCACCTATTATGTGTCAGACACCAGAAAAACTACATTGGGTAAGTCAGATATAGCACCCCTCGTAAGTATTAATGAAAAGCAAGTGGGAAAAAAAGCTCAGAGAAATAAAAAGCACTTGGTTTCTTGTAGAAATCATCAGAGGGCCTATATGGCAAAAGATGAGGTTGGAAAAGGTCCTTATCAAACAGTGCCTTTAAGGTCACTGTAATGAATAAACATTCTCTAATATTTTATATTCAGTTGTTCAAGTAATAAGTTGCTCTCTACTCCTTTAATAAATCATCACATTGTTACAAATATTTGCAATATTTTAAAGTTTCATGTATATATGTATATGCAAGTATGATTATGTTCATGTATGTAGCCTTTGATCCTCACTGTAATATTGTGAGGTAGGTTATTACTATTACAAACTTTCTACTTTATAGATGAAGAAACTAAGATTATGTAATTTCCTGAAGTTCACATGGTATATCATCACACCATTGTAAAGAAATGCCAAACACCCAAGTTCTCGCCCTACAGAATGTTTGCTCTTTCTACTATACCAGCTCAAGACCTGCATAATTAATTACTTTCACTGAATTTGAGATGAAGAATGTTCTTACTGCTTTTTGTTTGTTTTAGAAAACCATTCTTTCTAACCAACAGCTACATCTGTACCAACAAAATTAGCTTCTATTTCTATTAACTAGCCCCTATTGGCCAACAACATGTTCTAGTGGTAGAAAACTCTTAATCTGTAACATACTAGGTTTATCTATTCTTCTACTGATTTCTTTCCATATCATGGAAACAAGACTAGTTGTTAATTATAAAAATATTGCTTAATTGAAGCTGCTAAATATATGTTGCAAGACAAACAGGAATTACAATTCTTAGTAGGGGCTATTCTCAGGCTCCTGTAGTGAAAGATAAGATCAAAACTACCCTTCACTAATTCAAAAGAATAAAAACACACTTCTCTTACCCTAATCTTTTAACTTTACTCCATCCTTCAGAACTAAGGACCAACTCAAGTATTCTTCATAAAAAGAATTCCAATAGAGATAGTTACTGCAGAAAATAGTATCTGACAGTTTGTTAGACTCTCTCTTACCAGTTTAAAGCATCCTAATTTAATTGCTTCTATTATTTCTAGCCCTCTCAGATAACAGACAATCTCTATTTACATTTTAATAAACAATATAATTAGCAATCAATTTCCTAATTCAATACCCAAATCAGATTTATGTATCTCTAAAGAACTAAGGAAGAGAACTAAAAAAGGTTACCAGGTAAGGTTTGTTATATAATATTCATATAGAATAAAAAAAAAAGGTCAGTAGCTATTACTATTACCTTGCCCATCTTATACAAGTCAGTATCTCACAAGGACCCTTACTCATAATTTAGCATTCTCTTTTAACTTTGACTTTCCACTTCTAACCATATCATTTTAAAGTGTACTCATACAACTAATTTCAGGTGTTAGCTTAAATGAAAACAATCAGCAAATTCTATTCACTAATCCTGCATCATAAAACTCCACACCAAGTAACACAAAACCTAGCAACCAATTCTTTTTCTATAACTACTTGACTTACGGTAATAAATAAAATGGCTTATCATATTTATAGGATAAAACTATATTTCTTTACAGATGGTAATTTACTAAGGATAGTTAGCTTCACCTACTTCCAAAATGAAAGAAACCAAATGAAAAGAGGCAGCCACCATTATTATTTTTTAATTCAGTAAAGTTTAATGTCTCTTCTGGTTTTATCTCTGTGTAATCATGTAGTTTTCCCTAGTCAAAGATGATGCTACTGAATTTCTGCCAATATAAAGCTGATTTCCCTGAGCCAAGCACCAACTCCCTCTCCTACCAAGAGTAGAAGCTTGAAATCCTTCACAGATAAAAATATTCAAGCTGACTACTTAAAGTCCATAGCACTGAATAAAAATAAATAGCCCATAGTATTAACAATTTAGCCCTTCAGGCTTTATTATAAGACCTTTATAACCTATAAAGATATCAAATTCCTAAGAATTAAGATACAAAATACGCCAAGTTTCTACTTCTGAATCCTCAGCCATAACAATACCTTACATGTTTAAACAGTAAGGGGTGATCTCGTGAAATTAAAAAAAAAAAAAAGGCATCTGGAAACAAGTAAAGCCAAAGTTTCAGAGAAAAATAAGAATGCTTGGTAAGTAAGAATATAAATTAGTAGATATCCAAAACTTCTGTTCTTGTGGCAAGACAGGAATTTGCCACAAGAACTCAATTGCCTCTGGTCTATGTTATTAGCTCCTTTTGAGGTTTGGGTTTTTTTTTTTAACATTGTATTCAAAGTTCTCATATGCACAATATACCCATCCATTTCTTTTTAAATAATAAGTAGGGAAAATGGGGTGACTAAGGAAGATGGTAAATGTAGGCAAGCTTTAAAACACAGAGAATGGTCAAAGCTAGAAGGGTTCTTGGAGAGTTGCTATAGCTCAGGTTGATGAAACAATCACCTCGTAACTGGTCTCACCTCTTCACTCCTATATATACTTTCACTTTATTTTCTAGATAGCTTCCAAAGTGATCTTAACACATAACCCAGATCTAGCTTCTCCTTAAAACTCTTTGCTGCCCCCTGCCCTTTGGATTTCATTCCAACTCCTCCCCATATCAGATCAAAACCCCTGCATGATCTTGTCCCTGACTCTCTCTCCAATCCCATCCCTGCATTCATTTCTTGAGGCAGCCAGTCAAATATTTATTGAGCTTCTACTCTGCCAGAAACTGTGCTATCCCTTGGGGGTATTGCAATGAAGGTGAAAGGTGTCTCGCCCTCTCTTACAGCCTACACTCCAGTGGTGGAAAGGGCAGACAGTAAATAGGTAGATAAATAAACTAAGTAATTAGAGATTGTGACATGTGATGTGAGACAAATAGTCACCCTCTTGGGACCCTGTTTGTTTTTGTCAGAGCACATATGACAATTTATAATTATTTTATTAATTTGATTAACTTATGACTGTTAGCTCAATAAGGACATAATCATGTCTATCTTATTCAGCTTGCAATGCCAACCACTTAGCACAGTGCCTAGCACATAGTTCAATATTCATTAAATTAATGCTTATTTCATCCTCTTTAATTTAGGGATGAATAAAGTGGGGTCTCAGTGGTTGCCAAGGTCAAAGAAAAGCAAAAAAACAAGGAATCTGAATGAGAGACTCCAAAATTTTAGTTCAAAATATTATACCGCATTCAAAATATTTATCTCAAAACTGAAGGACCTTATTTTTAAAGCTTGTAGCTGATACCCTAAAACAAACCTGAGAATCTTTCAAGACTTTATTTTTACATGAAAAATTTTAAACATTGAAGAAAAATATTTTAAATTCCAACAAATAAATAGATACGGAGATTCACTCCAATGCTTCCTTTTAATGCATACTAGAACAATGAAACCTTAAAGAACTTGTAAAAGACCATGATATCTGAATGTTCTACATATTTCCTAACACACTTTATTGCTATTTTGTTTAGCTGAATCACTCAGAATAGTATCTCACATTAACTGATAGTTTACCAACAAATTTGAAAATATCCCCCAAGAACTGAAACTGTATTTTTAAATGTTTTACATACTACACACTACATTTTTAAAAATAAGACTTAAAGATGAGTTAAAAACTAACATATACAGGGGTGGACAAATGTAGGTTTATGGTTGAAATATTTTACACACTACATTTTTAACAATAAGACAAAGATAGGTTAAAAACTAACATATACAGGAGTGGGCAAAAGTAGGCTTACAGTTGTAATATAAATAAACAATACAGTAATTAATAAATAATATTACAAGAATAAATTCTGTTTAGTGTACTCCTAACTAAACAGAATTCTTTTGCCCACCCCATATAGGTAAGATTTATGAACCAGCTATGTATTATGTGGCATATTACTTCATTTAATATATACTGATTTATAAAATTTTTAAAATTCTCAGAGTCTTAGAAACTTTCCAATATCTCATAATTTGCTCATGCCCATTTCTCTTCAAATAATGCCTTGGAACAAGCTTGATTTTTCATATATAAAGATTTGAACACTCTCAGATTTGTTCCTAATAATCAAGGTCTCATTTCTATAAAATATAAATTGCAAATTTAGTAATCCTAACCAGGAAAAAAAATCCAACCTCAAAACTTTAATAGGCTTATTTTTATTAAAATACATAAAGACAATTCATTTTTAAGATCTTTTAAAAGGCAACTCATCCCTACATAGGTCCTTCTAATAATTACCTTATTGCTTTACATTCATTTTCTTCAGCAACATTAGAGAATAAAATTATTCCGAATGTGACTATAGCTACTAAGAAAATGGTCAACCAAAGGGAAAAAAAAAAGAGCTTTTATCTAGTCCAAAAGAATGATATTGAAAAGGTTTAGAATTCAGGCATGAATAGCATTTATCAAGTCAGAAAATTTCTAAATCTATTTCTATGGAACAGTGTAAATTACTGTGAGGAAAATGCTTCATGTAGATTTCAAAGAATATTTAAACACAAACAACATATTGAGCTACTAGTGCTTAAATTCTTTAACTCAACAGCACAATGGTCACATATCCATCATACAGATTCTGCCCTATAAAAGAGTATTTATGCTATCATGGGTTTTATGTACTTTTATTTTTCCAAATCTATGCTGTATTTTCATTCATGCTTATAATCTAAACCCCTACCTGCGTGTAGAATTTCTTTTGTTATGAGAGTGATTCCTCTTTTCTTCTGGCTTGTTATTTCTTTACCAATTTTATTTAGTACTACCATACTACCTCAAACTTCAGGCTGCTTTTGTCCTATATCCATCACACATGTATTTGGGACACCAATCACAATCATAGCATCCACTCCTATCTCCTTTAGGTTTTAATTACTTTACTTTTGGACTTAATCCCCTCAAGTGAGATTGTTCTGCTTCTTCAAACAATTCTAAACATATTTTCATAATATAAATCTCTCCTTCAGATTTAGTCAAAATTCCTTCATTCTAACTTGATCATTCATTCATGATCAAGTTTACTCACACATGCCCTCTGTGTTCCTGATCCTATTGTACTTTTCTCTTCATATTACAATAAATAACCTTCTCACCACCTTGACTGGTGTGCCTCAGTTGGTTGGGTGTCCTCCTACAAAGCAAAAGGTCACCCACCGGTTGGATTCCAGGTCAGGGCACATGCCTGGGTTTCAGGTTTGGTCCCCCACCTCTGCAGTTGGGGCACCTACACAAGGTAACCAATTAAGGTTTTTCCCTCACATCATATTTCTCACCTTCTCTTTCTCCCTCCCTTCCCCTCTCTAAAAATAAAGTCTTGAAAAAAAATAATAATAACCTTCTCAACCTCCTGCCAAGCCATTTTTCCCAATTATTAGGACCTATATTTTCCAGCATATCTTTCCTAAATGAAAAAATCTGAACTCTTCAAAATTACAATCTAATTTTGTTTTGGCACCTTTGTGCGTGCTTAATTCATCCAGCTAATCCAGGAGAGAAAAGAGCTCAGGCAGGGCAGGTCCATGTTCTCCCTTGGGATCAGGTTTTCCTTGATTCTGTAACTAAGACATATTCTCTATTGTAGATTAAATAATGAGCATATTTTTCAGTGCACATTATTTTCTTTTGCAAATATTTACTTATTCATCATCTTCTCTACTCAAGAGTACCAGCTATAAAGAATAAGAGACTACTGAAGTGGGTCAGTATTTTTTAGGAGTTAGTAACCATTATCATTGAATTAACTAATAGATCATAATAAAAAATTCAAATGAAACAGAATATGAAAATAAATAAAAGTACCCTGCATACAGTAAGAGTTAGTTCATGAAACTTTTGATATATATATGAGGGAAGACCCAAAGAAAACTGGAATTATCTTCTGGAGGGCAGGCCCCTTGTGGTACAGGATTCCCCCTCTAGGTGAGTGCTATAGGAACCCATCTGTATCAATGTGCCAGCTGGCATTGTTGTGAGAGGCTGTGTTCGGCTTCAGATAATTTTTTTTGAAGACTCTTTCAACGTGTTAGCCCATTTCATGATGGGTGATTTACAAGCACACCTGCCCACACCATGCTGAGTGTTTATCAGTTTTTGACCAAAAAAAAAAGGCATGACCTGCATGCCCCACCCTCTCTGTTCACCTGCTCTCTACCCCAGCAACAATTTTTGTTTGTTTGTTTCCCCAGATGAAAAAAGTCCTCAAAGGGAAATGTTTTGCCAATCTGCAAGAGGTGAAACAAAAACAACAGAAGCACTAAAAGGCACCAAAACTGACAAGTTCAAAAACTGTTTTGAGCAATGGAAAAACTGTCTTGATTTCACTTCATTCAATAAATGTTTGCTGAGCACCTATTGTGTGCCAGGATCTAGGACTGGGTCTGTGATAAAAGAGATGTCATCGAAGAGCTCATAGTCTAAAATGTATATAGGCAAGTATACATTGGCAATAATTACTGGCATCAAGGTAATTTACAAAGTATAAGAAAACATCAACTAAATCGATCTGGGTTGAATGGCAGAAAAAAATGTTTCTAAAGTGGTGATACTTCTCAATCTTAAAAACAATTAAAAACAAGGAGTTAGCCATGTTATGGAAGAAGAAATAACATGTACAAAAGTACCATACTGATATCCAATAAAAAATGGTACGTTCAAGAACAGCAAATCAAGTTTGTATAGCTGGAATATAGGAGTCATGCTGAGGAAGAGTCACAACAGAATGGGACATTTAATATTCAAACCACTCTCTGAAGTAGGCACTATTAATATCCCCATTCTGTAGATGACAAAACAAGCACACAAAGTGAAGCGATTTGCCCAAGGTTAAGTTGAGAAGCCAGGATGTAAAACGTGTAAATCAATGAAGTCTAACCCCAGAACCTGTACTCTTAGCCACTATCCCAAGAGGTTAGAGAAAACAGGCAGGTACTAAATGATAAAGGACTTTGTATGTCATTCTAAGAGTTTAGATTTTAAACTAAAGGTGACTCACAGTCAGTGAAAGGTTTTAAGCAGGAGTGACATATTCAGATTTATTTTTTAATGAGGTCAAAATAACAGACAGCTATGTAGATGGACTGGAAGAGGTAGTAGTACAAGGAACTAGCTAGTCTTAGCTAGAAATGTACAATAACTCAGGTAAGAAAAATGATACTGGACTAGACATTGGCAGTGCTGGCACCTGAACGCAAGGCTAATGACCACCACATTCCTGTCCAGTATCCATAAGAACCTCCCAATTGCTCCCCTTAAACCACCATTCTAACAGTGTAAGAAATCCAACATCAGAGACAACACGTTCCCTTTAAGTCCCTTTATTAAACAAAACCTGATCATTAGATGCATTAGGTATATATGAAAGTGACTAACAGCTGGAGAATCAACGGAAGTCAATTGCTCTCTCTAGCAGTTTTCTTACCTTCTTGACTTCTCCTTCCTTTATACACTCACTATTCCTGGAAATTTCATGTTCAATAGTCAATTTCAAATCAATGTTCTGTCTAGACATGACTATTATAATCCAACAGAATTAAATTTACCACAGGGGAAGTCTAATGTGGTCACAGCTGTGGCAATAAATATATTCTCTGGTCTGGTCAAATTTTGGTTTAAACACTGACAATGAATGAATATTAACAAGAGGTAGACTTTTTGAAAGCAGCAAAGAGTTAAAGAAAATCAGAACATTAAAAAGGGAATAAGAGCAATCTAAAGTTGGACAAAGCTATTCGATTCCAAGATAGTAACACTACTCCAAAATGTATGTGTGTGGTATTCTAGAAACCAAGAAATGAAAGAACAATGGAAAAGATTACCTGCTCAATTCTCAAGTATTCTAAATTCAACCTGTTTTCATTTAAACCATGGGTGAGACCTCTTGAGCCACCCTTAATGCAAGCAATGAGTGGGTTCCATAAGCAAGTAGCCCACAGTACAGGAAGTACAGAAGGAACAGAGGAGGAAGAAAGTAAACAAAGAAGGGAGGAAAGTGGCAAGGGAAATTAATATAATGGAAGAAATAATGAGTTACAGAATACGGAATAAAAAGTGAAGGAATACTAGTGATCCCAATATCAAGTTCTGCCAACTTTACCTTAATTACTGTGTGAGGGGCAGCCTGACAAATGGCAAAATAGGAGAGCATGAAAAGAAAAATTCAAATCACAGATTTACAAGACACCAAAGATGAGAAATAAGCATATTTACAAAAATAAAAAAGCAACAAAGCAGTTTTAGAGTCAATGGGACAATCTAGAGATTATTAAAATCTCATTTGGTTTAGTTATACTTTTCATTAAACAGTGAATCTGTTAGTATCAAATATATATATGGGAGGTGTGTCACAAAGACATTATGAGGCTTATTTGCATACTTTTTGTGGGAGTGACTTCAGAATCTTTCCTCTCACCATCTTAATGCTACTTATTTTAAGAGTTTCACTGTAATTCTTATTGTGACTGGATGAGTTAACTTCCTTAAAACCAGACTTCAAAACAAAGTAAGCACTTTTTAATTATGGTCAAATTTTAACCTTAAAAAGGACAAGGGTCTACAATAGATCATAGAATATTATTCAGTCCAGCTTAAATAAGCCTAATGGTAACCAAAACTCTGCTAATGATTCTCAAGAAAATTATGTAATTAGAAATCATTTTAAAAGTTTCTTGAATTTAAAGTTAGCTAGACAAAAAAAAAATGCCCTTTTTAAAAAAATGAATTTATACACATATTTCTTCAATATGAAACTTAAAGAACTTTTAGGTACCATGTTAAACACACACATACACACATTGCCCAGGCAGTGATTTCAATAAGGATAAAAGAAAATATCCTTAAAGACGATCATTATGGCAAATAAACTACTGTATCAAAAGCAAATATAAGTAAACTCTATACCTTCCCCAATCATTCATTATATCCATAAATGTATAATCTTCATGAGCATTCCATCATAACAAATGACTGGAGAGAGTGTGTTCATAACAGCAAATTATTTTTAATAAAGTATAATAGGATGAAATAATGTATACATACCTATAGTCTGTTTCTCTAATTTTAAAAGATAGTGAAAAGATGAAAAATCTTATTACAAGGTCACCTGGAGATCACCAATACCATGTACTTATAAAATTTAGATAACTTGGAAGGGAAAGCAGAGCCCCTTTACTAACATACTAATGCTTTTAAAAATTAAAAGTTTAAGACACTGAAATAGAGGGCAGGCTGACAGTGGCCACAGAGGAGAGAAGAGGGAATTTCAGGGGACAATGGGAAGGGTTCATGGGAACAAATTTAAAGGACACATGGACAAAAGCTAGGGGGAGGGTGGTAATGGGAGGGAAGTGGGGAGGGTTGGGAGTGGGGGCTGGATTGGGAGTAAAAGGGAGAAAACTGTACTTGAACAATGATTAAAATTTTTTAAAAATTAAAAGTTTAAAGTAGAGCTTCTCAACCTCAACACTACTGACACTTCGAGCCAGATAATTATTTGTTGTGGAAGGCTGTGTGGTGCATTATAGGATAATTAGCAGCATCCTTCCTCTATACCCACTAGATGCCAGAAGCACACCCTCCCCACCTCCCCTATAGCTGGGACAACCAAAAAAGTCTCCAAATGTGCTCTGGAGCAGAGGTGCTGGGGAGGGATGCAAAGGTCACCCAAGTTCTAAAACTTCTGGCTTCTCATAAATAAACTGTAAAAAAAAATTTTAATGAATGGAGGAGTAGATTATTTTCTTTCCCTTCTGCTCTTTATGTTCTAATATATCATATTTGAATTTGATCACAGACTACATTTAAGAGATTCTGCCTTTCAGAAAACAAAGCATTTAATATCTATCATTTGTTAGCTAAAGTTCTGAAGAGTCCCAGATTTACTGCACTGCCAATTCCCCCTCCAACCACATACACTTATCACAGAAATACACACAGTATTGCCTAGCTGAACTGAAAAAATGCACATATTACTTTATTTCCATTTCTTATCTCATTAAATACATGAATCAGACTGCTCCAGCTCCCACAGAATCCAAAGGAATTCTCAACTTATTCAGTGCAACTCAAATAGTACCACAATAGTTGCATCACTTCAGGTTGGATAAAACTAAGAACCAGAATAAGTATTAAGTTCATCCTCATATTTTAACAAATTGTGGAAAAATGTACTAATTCAATTAACCACAATGCTTTAAAAACAAAAAAAAAGACTAGTTTCTGTGTGAAATAAAAACTGAGGAATATTACAAGAATGAAAAAATCAAAATCAAAGCGAATCTGTAGACATTTCTAGATGAGGGCAAAACACAAGAATATTTCCCCTGGAATGAGAGAAGGAAATTATACACTTGGCCATACCCTGCAGGAATAGTCTGTACATTCAGTCTCCAGTATGCATACCACAGAATGGAAACTGAAAAATAAAAACCCATGTAATACTAAAGAAAACAGTAAACATCTATCCTAAACACCTGAAATGAAACTGTTCTTCACTACTACTCTCCATTTGATTTTAAAAAATTAATTCTCATAAAAATAGCCCTCCTTGTGCCAGATTACAAATTACCCAGAAAAATCAATTAGGAAAATAAACATAATAATCCTTTTTTAGAGTGCATTTGATTCACAACAAAAGTCCTTTAAAAAAGCAGACATTTTAAGTTCTAAAAACCTTGACATATAAATACGGATTAAAGTATGTAAGATTACTTCAATTATTCTCAGTAGAATTATATTTTAGTTCAATTAGAGACATTTGTTTTAAAAACTATGCAAAAATATTTAGTATTAGTTTAATGTAAGTAGAATATCTGTATGCTCTATATCAACAAATTATTTATTTCAAAATTTTAGCTATTAACCTCTTGGCCCAGTGAAAATAATCGTACAACAAACTAACGCTCAAATCTTTTTTACTCCCAAACCAAGCAGAGAAAGCTATAAGATTATAAGATCTGTAGTGGCAGCCTGCTTTTCCATAACTAACACCTTAAGATTGCTCAAGAATAACCTCCTTCACCAATGAGTGTGACTCAGGTGAGCTTGGGAGGGAATATTGTCCACAATTCTTTGGTCAGTGGCCATGATGCCCCTCCTCCTCAAGGGCAGGAGATCAGAAAGAGGGATTTGAACAAGAGGAGTTCACCAACCAGAACATATAGGGGCAGAGGAGAAGGAATACACCGGAAAAATAAAAACCTCATGATTAAGTCATGTCACAAAAGAGGTTTAATGTTATCAAGGTATTCATTCATTTCACAGACACCATTGTTTATCTTCCTTCCCAAATCGTGCACAAAAAGAACTGTCAGCCTGCCTTAAGCATGTACCTTCTTCCATTTAAACAGACATGATTCTTTTAATCTCTGGCAATGATCGCCATTTCACAACACATTCAGCCCACCCAGAACTGATCAATACCACTACAGACATAGGACTAGACTTTATCCATTTATTAACCACAAGGAAACGTACCATTCAGCAAAATTCTTTACATTACAAAGGATTCTATTAAAAAGGGGGGTGGGGAGGACGGACTGATGGACACACACACACACACACACACCACAGAGGTACACAAAGAAAAGACTACCACCCTCTAATTTCCCTGTGGCAAATGAGATAAAGACATAGCCATGAAAACTGTCAATCCCCCCACCCCATTATTCTATCTCACAACCTAGTAACTGAATATTTAATTTTATGATAAATAGATCCACTGCGACTTTAAAATTGTTCATCTTTCAAACTAACTCTCCTGTTATGTACATTTGCACACCTTTGAGCTAGATACTGTATTCATTTACATAATTTCAAATACAAAAGATCAGATAGTTTTCCAACCACTGGTTGCAACCATAGAACGTTTTCACAAAATCAAAATTTCAAATACAAAAGGGCCAGATTATTCTTCCAACCTTGGGCCAAAACCTATTTTATGAATATAATATAGTTGACAGCATGAACAATTTCAAATGGGCTATTCTAACCCCAAAACAATGCTTCAATACGACGCATTTAAAATAGGTATTCCGTAGGTAAGCAAAATCTATGCCAGAAAAGAGCACATAAATGGTGGTGGAAAACCAGTAACATTACCAACACACAGCGGCATACCTCTTCTGCACTGGATTATAGTTAATACTCCAACAGCAACAACTACAACTATTTTTAACATTGCTGGACACTGAAGTTGAAGAAAACGTGAAGGAGACCCAGATGAAATTGCTGATTATGATCCATTGTTTCTCACGGTCAAAATTAAGTAGCAACTGACTTGATCTCTGACGCTACAGTCAGAGTACTGGTGAAGCACTAATTAAAAGACGATTTAAAAAAAAAACACCTTATTTTGGAAAATGCCACACTAGATGACATGTCGAGATACGCCTTTCAGGTCTCAAACCTTTGCATAAATTGTCACTTGTGGTATTTGCGGCTTAATTGTAACCCAACCGGCGCTGTCATCCAGTGTTATGGCCACAAAACCATGACTTTCTCACTTCCATAACAACAGAGCAGGCACTCTTATCAGTTACCAGCCTAACTCAAAACGAGGAAAATCCATGGAGGTTTCCAGATCACAGTCAGACCTTGGGGGCGGCAGCCGAGGGGCTCGGGTTGGGGGGGGCGGGGAACTCCCCAGGCTCCACCGGAGCTCGCCGACCCAACAACAACCGCGGCCGCCAGCAGCGGCACTAGCCGCTGCAGCCCCGCCGCGCCGCGCTCCAGGCACCTACCTGAAGAACAAGAGATAAGAAAGACGGCAAACGCCAACTTCGCAGCAGCTCCCATTTTCCCGAGACGCCGGGGAAGCCGTAGGAAGTTCTCGCTAGATATCCAGTTCCCTGGATCTTCCTCGGAGACAAACCTCCTGGTGTAAAATCAACCGTCATAAAACATATTCGGAAGCCCCGACCAAAATACGTTCACGGGGTTAAAAAAAAAGAAAAAGAAAAAAAGAGAAAAAACAAAAAGCACAACAATAAAAAGAAATGCACCACGGGGGAAAAACCGCCACACACACGCACAACACACTAAACCAAACAACGAAAAGCCAACAACAACAAAAGCAGGCTTAAATCACTGTCAAAATCACTGTCAGCTCCGCTCGCCTCCCGGGTCTCTCAGAACAAAACGCCAAGCTGAGGCGACGAGGAGGCGGCGGCGCCGGCGCCCGCTGCCGCCCGGACAGTCCAGGAACCGAGCTGGGTCCGACGTCCGGACCGACCTTCAGCCCGGACACCCAAAGTCTGCGGACCACTGGTAGCCGAGCTCGCGGCAGCGGCGGCCGAGGAGGCAGCGGCGCGAAGAAGGAGGGACGGGCAGCGGCGACAGCGGCGGAGCAGGAGACAGCCAAGTTCTGGTCCAGGCTCTGGCTCCGGCTCCGGCTCCGGACTCCCAGATCGGCCGCGTTTTCGGTCCCCTGGCCTCCACCGGCCCCGCCCCCTAAACTTCCGGTTCCGGTCCGAGGTTGGAAGGCAGGCACGGTGGAGGAACGCTCCGCGGCGGCGGCTGTAGCGGTGGCGGCAGCGGCGGCGGCGGCGGCGGCTGTGGGTCGCTGCGCGCGTGCCGAGCTCGAAGCTCCTGGAGATTGTCGAGCTTGCGAGGCGGGCGCCGCGGAGGGGTTGAGAGAGAGAGGGCGGGGCCGCCTGGAGAGCGAGGAGGCGGAGCGGATGAAGGCTTGTCAGCGCGAGGCCTCGGCGTCCGGCCTGCTGGGCCTGCTGGGCTACAGGGTTCCAGCGGGCGAGTGGACGTGATCCACGATCCGCAGCACCTGTTTTTTTAATCGCTGCGCTGGCCTCTCTGGAGCTGACGCCCGAATGGCCAGGGGAACCCAAGAAGAAGAGGACCTTAAGGCGGGGTGCATGGCTGGTGACTCCTGTGGGGTGGGGGGGGGGTGTCTGCGGCGCCGTGTATTTCCTCTGGGGGGACGCCTCGTCCGCTCCAAGACTTAGGGCGCCGGGTAGCCGCGGGTGGGAGCTGACCCGCTGCGCCTACGGAGCTGTAGGAGCTCGGGTGCGCGAGCTGGTGTGTCTGTGCCACCACTTAGCGATGCATCCCGCCCCTGTGGCTTCTGCTTCTGTGTTTCGTCTTTCGGCTAGAAAGAAAAGAAAGAGAAAAAAACAAAACCGAGGAGCATGGCTATCCACCCGGTCAGGGTATCCACGTCAGTCTTTACGATGTGCAATTTGAATCCATTCCAACCTTCCTTTTAATACACGAATCATTGTGTTGAGAACTGTTCTGAACGTCATAGGTTCGCACATACCTGCGGATTTTGATCGACATATTTAATGATCAGAAAGTTGTTTACTTTTTAAAATTTTAGGGCCTGTTTTTATCCCTTAATCTTAGTTGATTGCTTAGAAGGTGCTGTTCTAAGTATGGAGTTGGATCCAAATGTAAAAGTAGTATTCCTACTTCAAGGAGATCATAGTATTTGCTGTGCTAGATAGATGTGACTACAGGATACAAACTAAAGACAGTATTAAAGATACTGGCTTTGTCATTTACCACACTTTAGCAAGCTCCGTGAAAATAGGGATCTTATCTGATTAGCATATATAATGACTGCTTAGTAAACAATTGTGTAAATGGCTAGGGGATAACTGCCTTTTTCTTAAATCCAATATTCTCCCTTGTATGCTACCAATTTGTATTGTTTTATTAATAAAAATAATAAAGCAACTATATTGGCTAATTCATGTTTTACTTGTGGCTTACCAATTCCCACATTTTTCCCACAAAGCCAAGCTTTGTCCCTTGTATTTACAGTGTTTTATTTTTCTCTTCCCCCAAATGACTCTATTATATTCATTCTGTAATTATCTGCCCATTTCTACAACTTGTCAGGGTTATTAGCAATCACTGTGGCACTTGAAACTGTCTCCAAGACTTCTAGTTCTCAAGTCGTGGTACTCAGAATGTGACTAGTACTGTGTCACAGTTAAGAAAAATCCAAAGTTGATCTTCAAAGTATTTAAAAGATCTCATGTAGTTCTCTGGGCTTTATGAGCTGTTCAAAGGGATAAATATATATCTTCCATTGGCTGGTTGAATTAAGAGATGCCACTAACATTTCTGGAATGAAAGAGTGTATTTTATTTAGAACTACCTTTGTCTCATCCAGGAATTTGACGTCGGTTATACCCTGGATCAGGCCCCACTGTTGTCTTATCTCTGCATCACTTCAATATTTTTGAATTGTGAAACTAGAGTAAGTGGAATAACTGGAATAACCAGCAATAGAACTAAAACTTGAAAACATTCCTTACCTTACCACCCAAATTACCGAGTATAAGAATGTGAGGGAAGATAAAAATTACTTTTCTATAGTGTGAAAGGAGCAACAAGTCAGTCTTCACTATAATTTTTTTTTCTAATAAGTTAAAATAACCCCATGGGAAATATTACCAGCATCCATTAGCAGTAGTTATTGTGTTCCTAAATTTGTGTTCACCCTGCCCTTGACATTTTTTTAAATCCTCACCTGAGGACATTTTTTCATTTCTGTTAGAGAGAAGGGAAAGGAGAAAGAGAAAGAGACAATGAGGCGAGAGAAAAACGATCAGCTGTTTCCTGTATGTGCCCAGATGGAGGATTGAACCAGCAACCTGGATATGTGCCCTGACCAGGAGTCAAATCCCCAACCTTTGGGTTATGGAAGGAAGCTCCAACCAACTGAGCCACACCTGCCAGGACTGCTCTCTGCATTTTTAAAAAATTCAAAATAATTTAACCTATTCAGACACGAGAGTGCCCTGACTGGTGTAGCATAGTGGGTTGGGCATCATCCCACAAACTAAAGATTGCCAGTTCAGTTCCCAGTCAGGGCACATGCCCAGGGTACAGGCCAGGTCCCCAGTTGGGGTGCATGTGAGAGGCAACCAGTCGATGTTCTCTCACACATCTTGTCCTCCCTTTTCTTCTCTCCAAAAGAAAATCTTTAAGAATAAAAAAGAAGTGAGAGTATGTGACTAATTCCCACAGGAATTCTAAAGCTTCAAAAGAAGACAGGTAGCTGCAGCTGACTCCACTGCCCCTCTTTCCTCCCTATTTTGTAGAACGACTTTTTTTAATCTACAAATCCAAAACCTCCCTAACAGTGCAAGCTGTACAACTGGAACTTAGGAATAACAGTGAGGAAAGAAAAATAAAAGATGAAAGCAATTCTGGTCTGCCAGAGCATTAGACATTATGTGTTAAACAGCTTTAACTAGCACCACTTAATCCCCGAATTTGAGACTTACCCTATAGCCAGCCACTCCAATGATAGAATTTCAAGTCATAGTCCCAGCAAGAAGTTCAATTAAACTTCAAATCATTCCCAGCTGGAAGAGTTTTAAGAAGCCTATTCAACCTAGAGATTCAAGTGTGTGCTGGCTAGATGAGGAAACAGAGGTAAGTGAAGGTCACAGATTGCTCCCAGAATAAAGGATGATTTCTCATATGGTTCAAAAAGGTATGGACAAGCTAAAATCTTCAGGTCTGAAGTGGGCTGGAATTGAACCAGCCATTGAGATTGGGTAGTATGGCATATATTGTGAGGAAATTTACCTGAAGGTGTTTACCAGTCTTTGGATATAACAACAGCTACATATAAACAACACATGCCAATCCTTTCATTACCTTCAGGAAAATGACCAAACCCTGTAGAGCATGAGGAATGAAGGATTTTTAAATATTTCTGCATCTTTCCAGCTAATATAAAAAAAATCTGAGCTCAGATAAAATGGGCATTCCAGAAGTGGCTCAACTAATGAATTTCTTATATATATATGTATACCAATGCTGTAAAGCATCATACATGGGGAACACACTTGGTACCTTGGTAGGTCAAAGGAAGGCAGATAATAATCAGCATACCTTTCATTAATAGCCCCCTCTTACTAAATGTGCAGTAGGAAGAATACTCCCTATGTCCCAGCTTTTGCTACTGTTACTCCTCTGTTTCTACTTAGGATTGTACCGTGCCAATGGGGTAAAAAAGACATACTAAGAATAAGGATGTGGGAGTAGATGGTGGGACAAAACATTAAGGCCAAATAGTCTAGGGCAAAAAAAGTGGGCTAGAAGAGTTATAAGAAGCTATGGTAGAAATAACATATCTACTTTGATAAAAAGGCTACATTAACCCAGCTGGTAGTATAAATCTCAACAAGCGATTGAGTTATCTATTATCTCCCAAAGGTAACATTTGACTTTTTCTTCCATATCACCTCCTTCGAAATTCAGTAAATATGTGGAAAACAAAGAAAACAGGATTTATGGGGGGAAGGTTTTTTTCCCACCATCCAATACATAAATTCATGAGCTCAGGGGTTTAGTTTTCTAACTAATTTTAACTATTTAATTTCTAACAGTTTTATAGCTGTTTTATTTCTAAATTTTATAACTATTTTTATTTCTAATAGTTTTCAACTGCTCTTTCTATAACAAAGAATAGTCAAGGCTTTGAGATATACTACCTCCCAAATGAAAAGATGGTGGAATAAACCCACATTACTCAAAAGTGTGGTTCTCAAGCCAGTGTTGGTTTTCAACTGTATTCAATGAGATTAGTGCAGACATTAACAACAGTTTAAAAAGTTTTGTAGAAACTTAACAAAATAAGTTCACATCTCCTGAAGCTAATAATAATAATAAATATTTTCATTTCATGATTTTAGTAATTAAATTTTATTGTATTTTACAAAAGTGTCATAGATTGTAAATTCACCACGGAGAATTTGAGAGGTACTGAAGCAGGGAATATAGCCGAGACTCTCTCAAAAATAGTGCCTTCTATCCATTTTAACAAATGCTTAAAATCTTGAATAAAGCTTTGATGCTATCATCCTAAAATGTTCTATAATGCAAGGCTGCATAAAAATCAGTCATTTTTATTACATTGTTCATTTTTTTCTGTGTTATTCATTTATTCAACAAGTAGTTACTAGCCATAGGATTTGTGCTGGGTATTCGTTGAATAATGATAAGTGAAATGGATATCGTCTCTGTCCTCATTGAGCTCACAGTGTCATGAGAAAGACCAAAGTAGCAAGTAAAAATGTAATTGTCAAGTGGACAGCATTATTTACAATGGCAGACAGGATGCTGAGATAAAGAATAAGAGTGGTGGGATTAGATAGAAAGAGGGGACCTATTTTCAGAGAATGACTCAGGAAGGATTTACAAAAGCATTTAAACTGCAATCTGTAGGATGAAAAGAAGATAGGAAAGGAGCTAGTTAAGAAGGAATAGTATGTACAAAGCCTATGATATGTTCAAGGAATTGAAAGCATGCCCTTATAGCATTGAGGAGAGTGTATGAATAAGGAGAGAGAGGAGTACAGGCCAGACTATGCAAGATGTCATGGGCCAGACAGAGTAAGGCCCTTTGATTTTATTCAAAGTGAAGCATCAAGCCTTTGGATGGTTTTAAGTAAAGGAGTTAGCTGGTCTGGTTTATGTTTTAAAAATTACTCTTGCTCTCATATGGAGAAGAGGTTGCAGGATATTACCAAAGAAAGCAGAAAGACTAGATAGAAGGATACTACAATAAGTCAGGCAAGAGAATATTGATAACATGAGCTCATTTAGAAAGAAATGACCAGGTGTATAAGATATATTTTCTAAGTACAATCAACATGATTTCCTGCTGAATTGGATGACAGACATGGTGTCATTTGTTGAGATGGAAAATGTTTAGGGGAAAATATATATTATAGAGAAGGGAGTGAATACATGAATAGTGAAAAATTTTGATTTTGCAAATGTTAAGTTTGACTTGCTTGTGAGACAGCCAAATGAAGATGTAATCATTGGATGTAGGTGGCTGGAATTTGAAGGAACATGCAATGCTACAGGTATGAATTTGGGAATGTTCAGCATTTAAATGAAATTTAAGGCCTTGGACATGCATTAGAAAATATAAAAAAAGAGTAAACATAGAGAAGAAATGTATCAAGTGGGACATTAAAAGGAAGAAAAAGGGATGAAAAAGTAGTACCCAGAAAGATGAGATAAGAAAGCAAGAGAAAGAGATGTCATACATGACAGTGTTTTACAAAGGGACATAGAAACAGTACTGACTCTTACAGAGACATCAGTAAATTGAAGAACAAAAAAATAAAGGACCACTAGTTGTGGCCATCAAGGAGAACTGATGTCCTTGACAGTAATTTCAGAAGAAGCCAGGCTGAAATGTTTGAAGGGTAAATGGTAAATAATAACCTGGAGGCCACATAAATAACAGCTCTTTAAAGATATTTGGCTATAAAAAAAATCAAATAAGGCAGTGTCTAGAGGCAAATGCAGAATCGAGAGAGGATTTTATTTTCTTTTTACCTTCAGATGAAAGATTATAAATTATATCTGTAAACTAAGAGGTATGATGCAATAAGGAAGGAAGAAAGGTTGAAAATGCAGAAAAAAGTGAAGAAAACTAAATAAATGGACAAAATACTTGTCAGGGTAAGAAGGAAGAAGCTTTAGAGCATGAGATGGATGGGTTAGCCTTTGAGAGAATCGTGGCTGTTCCTTTTTTCTTTTTCTTTGCTTTTTCTCTCTCCCTTTCTCTTTCCTTCATCTATCTACCTATCTATTATCTATCTATCTATCTATCTATCTATCTATCTATCTATTATCTATTTATCTACCTCTATCTCTAATCTTTGTCTCTATTTCTGTTATCTCTTTCTTTTTTTTCTTCGAGGCAGGCAAGAAGAAGAAAAAAGGGCAAGTACAAGCAAAGGAGTTTGTAGAACTGGACACTGGAGGGTAATGGTATTCCCGGCTGAGAGCTCTAATTTCCCTGAAATATAAAGCAAGATTTTAGCATAAAGTGAAAGGGACACGATGAAATGGCTTGACATAGTCCTAATTGAGATTGGAGAGAAATGCATTATGGTTGAATTGTCAGGGTTGAGCATCCATTTGAGAGGTTAGAGATCATGGTTATCACGACCTCAGTCTGCCCAGCTATGTGTGTGGTTATTTCCTATAACAAAAGTGTTGGCAGGCACAGAGAAGGCAGATTGATTGGGTTCTTCCTTGGTTGGATTTGTTAAGTAAGAGATATGGCGGAAGAGAGGAACAAGGCAGTTATGGGAGTCATTGGGACAATGAATAACAGAATTTCAGTTGGACAAGAAGAAAGTACAGTCTAGAAGAGGCTCTTGTTGGTAGAAAGAAGTGATAGGACCAATGGATAGGACCATTCGGGGGATTCTTGCTTCCTGGAAGATATTTACACAAGTGAGCTAGAAGGATAGGAGCTATGATCTATGAATAATTCAAGATTTTGGAGTGGAGTTGTGTCTGGTGATGACAGTGGCTAGGGAGTTACCATTGGAGTGGTAGAAAAATGGTCACTAACCATGAGAAGATCCAAAAATTGGATTTCAGAGCATCCAGGGAGTTGGATGAGTTATTTGCATGGATGTTGAAACCATCTAGAATGGTGACAAAGATTAGGCTGGTGAATAAAAACATCAACACTTCAATAATAGAGATGTTACTTGGAGGCTGTTAGATGACAGAATTCCTCAATGTTGTTTCTAACAAAATAAATGGTTTTCAAATTGTTTTTATATACATTCTTACTTGATTTTTAAAACTTTTAAAGTTTATTTTATTTACTTCAGTTGAATTTATTCGGGTGACACTGCTTAATAAAATTCTATAGGTTGCACCCCTGGCCAGGTACCTCATTTGGTCATGGAGTCATTCTCTACACCAAAAGGTTGTGAGTTTGACTGCCGGTTAGGGCACATACCTGGCTTGGTGGTTTGATCCCCAGTCAGGCTGCATGCAGAAGAAACCAATCCACGTTTCTTTCCCACATCGATATTTCTCTCTCTCTCTACCTACCCCCCGTTTCCTCTCTCCCTAAGAAATCAATAAACATATTCTCGGGTGAGGATTAATTTTTTAAAAAATAAAATAAAATTCTATAGGCTTCAGGTGTGTTTACTGTCCTAAGTAAAATTGCTTTCTGTGACCATTTATCCCCTCTTCACCCTGTTCTACTTCTTCCCATCCCTTCAATCCCCCCACCCCTCTGGTGATCACCATAGTGTAGTCTGTGTCTATGAGCTCTTTTTAATTTGCTTAATCTCTTCACCTTTTCCACCCAGACCCCCCCCCCCCAACAGTTTGTCAGTCTGTTCTTTGTATCTGTTTCTATTTGTTTGTTTATTTTGTTCATTAGATTCCATACATAAATGAAATCATATGGTATTTGTCTTTCTCCACCTGGCTTATTTCACTTAGCATAATGTTCACCAGGTCTATTCATGCTGTTGCAAGGGTAAAATTTTCTTCTTTTTTACAACTGAGTAGTATTCCATTGTATAAATGTACCATGACATTTTTATTCACTCATCTACTGATGGGCACTTGGGCTGCTACAATTTTGACAGGTAGCTTTGATACTGTTTTTACTATTTCATAAATAAGAAAATAAACTGAGTCTTAGAGAAATTACAAATGCACTAGAAGCAGATATAAAGAGGTGTGGTAAAGAGGGTCAATTTAGCGTTCTCTGTTTCAAATTAAATTCAAACTTGTGAAATAAATTGGATATGGTTTATTAAATATTTAAAAGCATTTTTTAAGGCTTCCTTTCAGTGGCAACTTTCCTGAGTCCAAGTCCTATATTTTAAATCTCTCTATATTCAAATTAATTTTATCTTCATATTTTTTCAGTTTCATGTATTGTGAAAAGGAAGATAAAGTACCAGGCAAAGGAACAATCTGCCTATTCACTCCCTTTTATGACATGGTAGGATCATTAAAAAAAAAAACTGTTCTGAGATAAAATTATAAAATTTGAGAATAATCACTATTTAAACCCCACTTCTAAAGAATTATAAATAAGAATAGGAAAAGAAAAAATGTGAGTTTATTGTTCTTATTGTATAAAAGTAAATTTTTGTGCTTTTCCAAATAAAGAGTAATATACATGTATAATATATATAATACTTTTATAATTTAAAATAATCTGTGGAGGAAAGAAATACTATTTTCTCTCTATTTTTAACCATTTTTTTGTTTTCTCTGGCTTCACTACACTAGATATTCCCACCTGTTTAAGCATGCAAATTGAACAAAACACTTAACTGCACTTTATTGTGCTTCATTTTAACTTAGATCAGAAGAATTTTAATGAAAGCAGTACCAAGGTTTTAGAGGAAACCAAATTTAGGAATGTTTGTAGCAATTTTAACAGGTCAAAATACCTCATATATTATATGCATTTCTTTTTTAAATCTTTTTATTTATTGATTTTACAGAGAGAGAAAGGGGGGTAGAGAGAGAGAGAGAGAGAGAGAGAGAGATCTTTTTCCACTCCTTTATGCATTCACTGGTTGCTCCTTGTATGTGCCCTGACTGGAGATTGAACTCGCAACCTTGGCATATCAAGGATGATGCTCACCCAACCAAGCACCTGACCAGGGCCTATATGCATTTCTTTATGTTCAAAATCAGTTATTACTAGCTACTCTTGCAAATAAATGATAATTTTATCCTATTTTTTTCAGGTGGAAAAATATAAAAGTTAAATAGCTAGCCCAGAGTCACAAATTGAATCAGTAGCAGAAGTAGGATTCAAATCCAAACTACTGACTCAAAGCTCAGTCCAATGAGCCATGCTGTTTCTCAAGTGCTGAGTATATTAATTATCCCTCCAAGCAGGAAACACAGCTCTAAATGGAGCATGTCCCATACAGAATACCTGCACAACATAGTAAAAAGACCTACTTCTTTCACTTAAAAAAATACAAAGCTGATAAACTTGCCTTTTTTAAAAAAAGGAAATATATGTTATAAATTTCAAAAGTAATAGAAAATATATGTTATAAAAAATGCTAACTTTTATACTTGTAAAACCAGTGTTTTGATTTTGTTTTTCAATCCTGACATTAGACCTGGGATATACAGAATGGTGAATCTGTGGTGTTAAACAAACATCTACATAACTCAGACACCATTTTCCCCATGTTGTTTATGTTATTCATAGAAAAAGTAGCAATCAATTGTAAAATTTTATTTAGTATTTCAATAAATGCTTTCTTGATTTATTTTTCTTAAGTCACACAGGTACATAATTTTTCTAATTTAATTTTAACTCTGCTGTTTTAAGGAACCACAAATGAGAAGACTATATTGAAAGTAGACACTAAGGAAAATTGCAAATTAAAAGTAAGGGGTTGAAATGCAGATGTGAAGTACTGCACAGGAAATTGACTAGACAAAGAACCTACACATGACCCATAGGCATGAGCAATGGTGTGGGGATTGCCTGAGGGACTGGAGAGTGCTGGGTGGAGGGGGGCAAAGGAGGAAAAATTGGGACAATTATAATAGCCTAATCAATAAAATATATTTTTAAAAAGTAAATGGTTCAATTCTACTTTGGCTATGATAGATTGACTTGTATTACTTTAGCTTTCCTGTTGAGAACAGCTATTTTAAAATAATATAATCAACTGCTTGAAGTCATTAGAGGAGAACTAAGGGCATCAGTACTAGAGGGACCAAGCTCCCAGAGAGGAGAAAACTGTAATGAATCAAATACCACATTGACCTCAGCTTTTCACATGTGTGTTTGCAAATCATGGCATGGATAATAGAGGCCAAGAAGCAAGTGTTAGCCAGGGCTTACAGCAGTCTCACTGGGTTGAGGAGACAGATGTTGGAGTATGAAACTACCAAAGTGATTACTACTTGGGACACAAATACCTGGGTTAAAAGGAGTGAGCCCAAACTTCTGCATAACATCTCCTGAAGGCATGTGCTAACTCCTAAACAGTGCAAAGTAAAACTCAGAAAAACTAAGTGTGAAGAAGCAGGTTGGATGTTAAAGATCTGAGCAGAGGTTTTGGCAGTCTTGGTGACCTTGGGAGACAGCAATAAAAATTTAGACACCACTAAGATATGAGAGCCCAAGTAAACACCTCAGGATTTTAGAGGAGAACCCAAGGAAGCTATTCTTTAAAAATTAAAGGCTATGTTTTAACAGAAAGAAATGGAAATTGATGAGGATAGCATAGTCTAAAATTTAGCATTGACTGGAGTAGTTTTCCTCCCACATATTATATGACTGGAGCATATTATATCCTTTCTGGAGAAAGCTAACTTCATGTAGAATCTTCGCAGTTTTTCACTCAAGATGTTCAGCATTTCATTAAAAAATAACCAAGTATGTAATAAGCAGAACCAAATTAAAATGCTAGAACTAAAAGTTACAAGAACTAAATAAATTAAAAGACAAGATTGTAATAGATTAGACACATTAGATAAAAGAATTGTGGACTGAGAGAGAAGGCTGTAGAAAATATTCAAATTTAAGTATATAGAGTAAGAAGGATGGAAAGCACAGAAAAGAGAATAAGAGCAATAGAAACCAGAGTTTAAAAGTTGGATATATCTGTAATTCAAGTCCCAGAAGGATGGAAAAGCATGAATTAAACAAAAGCAACATTTCATATAGTATTGGCAACTAATTTTACAAAACTGATGAAAGACAGCAAATCCAGAATTCAAGAAGCTTCACAAATCACATGAAGGATAAATACAAGGAAAATTACAAGGAGTGCATTATATTAAAAATTCTGTAAAACAACTTAAAAAGAAAATATAAAAGTAGTCAAAAGGAAAAAAGTAATTACTTTCAAAGGAGTGAAAATAAGATGGAAGGCTGACTTTTCAATAGAAACTATGGAATCCAAAAAACAATAGAAAGTCACCTTTAAAGTTCTGAAAGGCCATTACTGCCAACCAAGAATTCTATACTCACAAAAAATATCCATCAGAAAGGAATGAAGGACACTTCCTTCATTGGAATAAAAAAATTACATTTTGGACAAACAAAGGCAGAGAGAATTTGTTGCAGGCAGACTTACACTAAAAGAAAGTCTAAATGGATATTTTTAAAGGTTCGTAATATCTTTGTTATTTAGGGATGTGTTATTTAATTTCCACATATTAAATTTCTCAATTTTCTTATTGATTTTTAATTTTATTCCATTTTAGGTAAAATACATATGTTGTGTGATTTAAATTCTTTTAAATTTATTGCAATTTGTTTTTAGGTCTCACATATTGTATATTGAGGACTAATTCTGTAAAATTTGTACTTTTGCCATATGTGGCTACTGAAGTTGACTAACAACTGCAGGAAGATTTCCTTAAATGCCTTCAAACAATATCTGTTCAAGATTTTGCTAAGAGGCTCTACCTGTGTTTGTGTTGGGGCATGTCTTTAATGTTTGTAAGTCTGCCTTAGCCTTCACATCCTGTTTGCAGAAGGCCTCAGGTTGTGCTGCAAGCAAGGGAGTAGGACCTTCCACGGTCATTCTGGGGCACACAGTTCTGCACATGCAGGTGTCCATCTAGATCCCCAGCAATACGTTGGAGCTTTCCAAAGCCCACTATGGGTATCCCATTTTTCAGATTTTCCTGTTCAGTTTTTTGGCAAGCCTTTTACTTGTTTCTCTACGTTAGATAGCTGTGGTTGTAAATGATTGTCATTGAATATTTTTTGACAATGCCTTGTGAATAGAGCTCTCCTCACTGAGTAAATCTGGATGAGGTAAAATAAATGGAAGTCTTATGAATGGGGCCTTTTGAGGGCATTTCCAGATAGATCAAACAGCAATAATTGACTGAGGGTTTTTTGAGAGCTCCAAACTCATTCTTCCCCCTTCAGTGTCTACTAGGGTGTCTTCACAGCTTCTATGTGTAAGGTTGCTGGTTTTCAAGGCTACTATGGATCTGGGGAGAGTGCACTCAAAATAGGCAGCATTAAATGCCACAAAGCTCATATTTTTAAAAGAAGATTCCATTTTTTTAGTGACCTTCAGATTGCTGCTAGTCTTTGGTTTATTTCCAGAGTTCAGAAAAGTTTCTTTTAACAGTTTTTAACAGTGATCTCATTGCTTTTATAAAAGAGGAGATTTTCAGAGTTCCTTACTCTGTCATTCCAGAAGTGCTTCTGTTTTGGTATTTTCTTAAAGTGAAATAGTATACAGCAGTAAAAATAACAAATGATGCAATCACATTGATGAATCTCACAGAAATAATATTGGCAAAAGTAGCAAGACACGGAGTATGCACTGTCTGATTTCATTTTTGTGAACTTCCAAAATAATTTTAAAAAGTCTATAGTGATGAAAGTCAGAATAGTAGTTACCTTTGGGAGAGTTAACTGGGATGGGGCATGAGGGAGTAGTCTAGAATGTTGGTAATGTTCCATATGTTGACCTGGATGACAACTACACAGATGTATTCATTTACTAACATTCTTTGAGCAATACCCTTTGTGAACTTTATTGTATTAATGTACACTCATAAAAAAGCCTAACAAATAAAAGTACATGGTTAACCACAAGTCCATTCTTTAATCTTTGGATACAGAGTCTCTTGCAGAGTTTTATGTAAGGAGTGAAATTTTTCATATTTGTAGTTAAGAGATTTATATATGTGCCACTCAGACATAAGAATGATTTGTTTGTAATATTGTTAGTACTAATAACAGAGGTATATATATCTGCAATGCTCTACAGGTCTTAAACTGCTTTCACATTTATTATCTCATCATCTCCACAACTCTTGAAGATGAAGGTCAAATGTTATATTTTCCAAATGAAAACACTCAGATGTAGAGTCAGAATTTGTGAATAGTAGAGTCAAGATTGATACTTCGTGTTTTACTCTTGGATTATTATGTGTCTTTGCCACACTTAACAGTTTCTGAAAAATATTGCTCGTCACCAACTTATCAAAATTAGATGGGTACCCAAGGTTTTAGATCTTTATTAAATCATCCTTAAAATATGATGTTAATCCTTGATTCTATAGGTAATCACAGGATTCTAGCAATAGACAGAATCTGAAATTCCTCTTTTAAGTTTCTCTGAGAGATGCAACTTACACATTCAACATAAACATCTTTTGATGAGATTTCACAATGCTCACTCATTTCAGTGTCACATACTTTTTATGATATGAAGTCTTCCCATGATTATGCTCTGTCTTTATTTCTGCATCTTTCCCTGCCTTCTATTGAAATGTAAAATGATTGATCACAATCTATGACTCTTTTCTACATGTTTGAGGAATAATAAAATGTATCTCACAATACTGATCTTTTCTCTACTTCATTTAGGCATTTCTTCTGCCATTTACTAGGCATTCTCATATTGGTTGAACTTCTCCCTAGCAGAAAAGATCCTTGTCATTTCATCCATACTAGGTGGTTTTATCCTAGAAAACAGTATACTCTGATTAAGACCTGGTCAGTGATCACTATAAAAACTTTGTTGTTTACTGTTTCTGATATATCATGATTCCTAGATAATATTCTGCAAAGTTTATGTAAATTTCTAACATCTATCTCTTTAAATTAGATGATTTAATCTATGTTTGTCCAAATTAAAGGTCATTAGATTTGTGAAGATGACTTTTAATTCAATCATGTTTTCTTAAGTAATAGGCATGCCAGCTAACCTTGTATCTTTGGCTAGTTTATAAGTTGATTCGCAACATAAATTCTGATATCACAAGTGAGGTAATAAAGTAGGACCCACAAAGCTGTTATGTATTTGTGGATAGCTACTAGGAAGCCTTAATTTGCTTTTCAGGCAAATAAAGAATAGCACATAAGTGAGAAAGTGTTATTTGTAAAGAGAATAAGGGGCTTGGGAAGTGTATTTATGCTTTCGCAATTAAGTTCTAAATGGCTGGTAAAACACCATTCCCAGATCCCAAACAGAAAGCAGCCTAGCCGGATTTTCTCTGTTCCTCATCTTGAGGGAGAAAAATGACCTTCTCAACCATGTAAATATTCAAGGTGTGTGGGGGAGATTTTTCCTCCAAATATCTCCCTGTAGCCTGATACCTTTTCCCCTCTCTGGAACATACCTTTCATATTATGTCTACCAAAGTACAGTATACACAATCTGTTCAGTCCCAAAACTGAAGACATAAAGAGCTTCCCAGACAAGAAAAAGTTAAAGGAGTTTGTAACCAAACCATATTACAAGAAATGTTAATGGGCCTGCTTTAAAAAGAAGAAGAAAAAACAAAAAAAGTTAAAATAATAAAATGGCAATAAATACATACCCATCAATAATCACTTTAAATGTAAATGGCTTAAGTGTTCCAATCAAAAGACATAGGGTAGCTGAATGGACAAGAAAACAAGATCCATATATATGCTGCCCCCAAGAGACCAACCTCAGAATGAATGACACACACAGACTAAAAGTAAAAATATGGAAAAAATATTTCATGTAAATTGAAATGACAAAAAAGCTTAAGTAGCAATATTTGTAACCAACAAAAATAGACCTTAAAGCAAAGGCTAACATAAGATAGAAAGAAGGACACTGCACAATGATAAAGAGAGCAAAAAAGAAGAGGATATGACCCTTGTTAACACTTACACACCCAACATAGGAGCACCTGAATATGTAAAGCAAATCTTGATGGACATAATGGAAGAGACAGTCAGTAATACAGTCATAATGTAGGAGACTTTTACACCCCATTGACATCAATGGAAGGATCTTTTAGAAAGAAAACAAAGAAATGACACACTAGATAAGATAGATTAATAGATAAATTCAAAGTATTCCATCCCAAAGCAGGAAAATAAACATTCTTACAAAGTGTACAGGGAACATTTTCTAGGATAGACCACAAGTTAAGACATAAAACAAGTCTCAGTAAATTTAAGAAGATTGAAATTGTATCAAGCATCCCCTCTGACCATAACTATATGAAACTAGAAATCAATCACAAGAAAAAAACTGAAAAAGACACAGAGACATGAAGGTTAAATAACATGTTACCAAACAATAAATGTGTTAACAATGAGATTGAGGAAGAAATCAAAAGATACCTTAAACAAGTGAAAATGAGAAAATAACAACCCAAAATCTATGGGACACAGTGACAGGAGTGCCAAGAGAGAAATTCATAGCATTACAGGCCTATCTCAAGGAACAAGAAAAATCTCAAATTAAAAAAAATCTAACATTATACTTAAAGAACATGAAATTGAACAACAAAGCCCAAAATGAAAAGAAGAAAGGAAATAAAAAAGATCAGAGAAAAAAATAAACAAAAATAGAGCTTAAAAATAATGCAAAAAGTCAACGAAACCAAGAGTTGGTCCTTTGAAAAGATAAACAACATTGACAAGCATTTAATCAGACTCATCAAGAAAAAAAGAGGACCCAAATAAATACAGTCAGAAATGAAAAAGAAGTAAAAACTGACACTGCCCCCACACAAAGGATTGTAAGACAATATTACAGATAACTATATGCTAACAAATGGGACAATTTGGATGAAATGGATGATTTCCTAGAAACATACAATCTTCCAAAACTGAATCAGGAAAAGTAAGAGAATCTGCATAGATAGATTATAACTAGTGAAATTCAAGCAGTCATCAAAAAACTCCCAACAAACAAAAGTCCTGGATTGAATGGCTTCACAGATGAATTTTACCAAACATTCAAAGAATAACTAACACCTATCCTTCTTAAATTATTCCAAAAAATTCAAGGGAAGGGAAGACTCCCAAGTTCATTTTATGAGGCCAGCATTATCCTAATCCTAAACCAGAGAAAGACACCATAAGAAATAATAAAATTACAGGCCAATATTATGGATACTAAAACCCTCAAAAAAAATTTAGTGAACCAAATACAGAGATACATTCAAAAGATCATAAGGATTTATTCCAGGAATGCAATAAATGTAAAGATAAAATTAAGGATAAAAATCACATGATCATATCAATAAATGCAGAAAAAGCCTTTGATAAAATCCAGCACCATTAATGGTAAAAACTCTCAGCAACATGGAAATAGAGGGGACATACCTCAATACAATAAAAACCTTGTACGGCACACTTAGAACCAAAATCATACTCAATGGGCAAAATCTATAAGCATTTCCCTTAAGATTGGGAATAAGACAAGGATGTCCACTTTCATCAGTCTTATTCAACATAGTACTGGAAGCCCTAGCCAAAGTGATCAGACAACAAGAAGAAATTTAAGGCATCCAAATTGGAAAGGAAGAAGTAAAACTGTCATTATTTGAAGATGACATAATACTGTACATAGAGAACCCCAAAGATTGCACAAAAAACTACTAGAGTTGATAAATGAATTCAGTAAAGTAGTAGGATACAAAATAAATAGCCAGATATCAGTTGTATTTTTATACGCCAATAATGAACTATCAGAAAAAGAAGCGAAGAAAACAACTCCATTCACACTTGCTTCAGAAAATTAAAATACTTAGGGATAAAGTTAACCAAAGGTGTGAAAGACCTGTGCTAGGAAAATTGTAAGATACTGAAGAAAGAAACTGAAAGAGATACAAATAAGTGGAAGTTTATTTTGTGTTCATGGATAGGAAAAATTAACACCATTAAAAATATGTTCATATTACCCAAAGCAATCCATAGATTCAACACAATTTCTATGAAGATACCAATGGTATATTTCATAGAGTTAGAACAAATTTTCTAAGAATTAATATGAAAACAGATATGACCCAAAATAGCCACAGCAATTTTGAGAAAGAAGGACAAATTTGGAGGAATCATGCTACCTGACATCAAACTATACTACAAGGTCCTCATAATCAAAACAGCATGGTACTGGCATAAAAAAAGACATATAGTTCAATGGAACAGAATAGAGAGCCCAGAAATAAAGTCACACCTTTTTGGTCAGTTAATATTTGACAAAAGAAGCAAAAACATAAAATGGGGTAAAGATAGTCTATTCAATAAATGATGTTGGAAAATTGAACATACATATGAAAAAAAAGAAACAAGACTACCTTCTTATACCACACATAAGAATAAAATCAAAATTGATTAAAGATTTAAATATTGGACTAAAATTATAAAAATCCTAGAAGAAAACATAGGCTGTAAAATCTTGGACATTTCTTGTAGCAATATTTTTCTAATATATTGTCTCAGGCAAGAAAAACAAAAGAAAAAAATAAATGGGACTACATCAAACTCAAAAGATTTTGCACAGCAAAGGATACCATCAACAAAATAACAAGGGAAACCCACTGAATGGAAAACATATTCACCAATGATATATCTGATAAGAGGTTAATATCCATAATTTATAAAGAACTTCTAAAACTCAACACCAGAAAGACCCCCAAAAATCCAATTAAGAAATGGACAAAGGACCCGAATAGACACTTCTTCAAAGAGGACATACAGATGGCCAATAAACATGTGAAAAGATGCTCAATGTCACTAATTATCAGAAAAATGCAAGTTAAAACCGTGATGAGATATCATCTCACACCTGTCAGAATGTCTGTTAGCAACAAACCAACAGACAACACTTAGTGTTGGCAAGGGTGTGGAGAAAAGGGAACCCTTGTGCACTACCGCTAGGAATGCAGATTGGTGCAGCCACTGTGGAAAAAGCCAGCATGGAGTTACCACCCCCCGCCAAGTAAAAATAGAAATACCTTATGACCCAGCAATTCTACTTCTGGGAATATATCCAAAGAAACCCAAAACACTAATTCATAAGAATATGTGCACCCCTATGTTCAGTGCAGCGTTATTTACTGAAGCTCAAGTGCCCTTTAGTAGTTATGTGGCTAAAACAACCATGGTACATTTACCCAATGAAATACTACTCAGCCATAAAAAAGAAGAAAATTTTACCCTTTGTGACAGCATGGATGGACCTGGAAAGCATTATGGTATGTGAAGTAAGCCAGTCAGAGAAAAGTACCGTATGATTTCATTCATATGTAGAATATAATGAACAAAGTAAACTTATAAACAAAACTCAAAGAGATTCATAGGTAGAGAACAGACTGACAGCTGTCAGAAGGGTGGGAGGTTGTGGAGCTGGGTGAAAAAGGTGATGGATATAAGCAAAAAAGAAAAGCCCAGAACCGCATAGATTCATATACGCAGACAACAGTATGGTGGTTACAGAGGGAAAAGGGGTAGAAGTAGTAAAGACTACAAGGGGCATAAATGGTGATGCAAGGAGACTTGACTTGGGGCAGTGAACCCACAATCCAATATACAGATGATGTATTATATAACTGTACTCCTGAAACATATATAACTTTATTAACCAATGTTATCCTAATAAGTTCAATAACAATATGCACCACAGTAAAAGAGATTGAGTGTTTACTTCCTTTAATTTTTTGCTATGAAAAATTGTTCAAAATATATAAAAATAGAGGAATATTATATTGAGCTCTCAGATATCCATAACTGAATTTCTACAATTATCACAGTCTGCTTATATTAATTTAGAAAGGAATATGGTTACTATATTATATTAACATTACTTCTCAAGTATTATTACTTCCTAGAACCAATCTGTTTTTTTTTTTCTGAATTCAATCTTGAGATGAAGCTAAAAAACAGAGAGGAAAATGGGGGTAAAAAAAGAAAAACAAACCAAATACAATTTTTAATTATAGGAGTATCACTTTCATATTATCACTACCATATAAGGCAAGTTGCAATACAAGGTGTGTTATAAATTCTTTATTTTGAAAATGGCTGAAGGGAATTCTAGATTTTGGGGGTTAACTATACTTATATATATGTGTACACACACACAAACACACACACACATCTGCCTCTTTCTCTATTATGCAGTTGGTCAATATATACAGCAAAAGCAGAGTGGACTTTTTGGACACCTTTGGCAATCCAATATGGATTGGCACTGTCATGGCACTGTCAGCCATGACAGTTATGTCAAGTGCTATGCTAAGATCAAAGTGATGGGGTGTTATGGGAACACCTTTAAGAGGGACCCAGAATACCCAAACCACAAGCCTGGACACATGGATAAGGACTCCACCTGGACACCAATATAAGTGGCACCTCCACACCTGTGGGCTTCAAGAACTCAGAGCTCTGACCACCCAATGCTGGAGCTTGGCTATACCATGCACGGGTCACACACAGAGCCCTGCCTGACTTCTACTCCACCAGAGTGTGCTGGCACTTCAGCTGCTTGGCTTGAGACCAAGGCACACCTCTCTACCTGCAGACACCACCTTTGTGTCAGATGCTTGCTCTGCTCACTTCTATCGTGTAAGTATCTGGCTCTATTGGCATATTGGGGAGGTCTCCCCTAATAAACCTGGCATTGTGAAAACACACAAAAATATAGAAATGTCTCCTTTTGGTGATGTTCCCTTGCTCACAACAGTCTTTCACTGGCTTCTAGTAGCTCTTCATGTTAAGGAGATTAGTGTTTGTCTATGGTATGAGTTTTTCAGTTTGTCATTTATTTTTTGACTTTGTTTACAGTTTTATATGTTGTTGAATTTCTTTTCTTTATGAATTCTAGATTCTGAGTCATAATGACCTTCTTCACTGCATTGAAAAGGAACTTCCCATGCTATCTTCTATTACTTTTCATATGCTCTCATTATTTTGTATGTACATCTTTGATTCATTTGAAATTTACCCTGGTTTTATACTCATAGTATGAGTTACAAATCCAACATCTTTTTCCTTTGCTATTCCATCACAATTTATTGAAATGTTTATCTTTTCCACATTGATTTGAAATGTTATGTTTTTATATATTAAGTTACAGTATGCATTTTGAAGTATTTCTGGACTTCCTATAATATTTATTGGTCAGTTTGTCTAATGATGAATTAATACCACACTATTTAAGTGTTCAGGTTTTTATGTGTTAATATCTAACAGTACAGCTTCCCCCTTGCTGACCTTTTCTTCCCAAGTCCTTTTAACCTGTTTTTGATTATTTTTTTTCCATACAAACTTTTTGACCACTTTGCCTAGTTTCAAAAGCCCTCTGCCAGTGTTTTTCTTATTGAGCTCATCTTGAAGTTATAAATTAACTTAGAAAGAATTGACATCTTATGTTAACTCTATCAACTAAGTACATCTTCCCTTTGTACAACATTTCTTTTGTGTTTTCCAGTGTGTTTTTTATATTTCTTACTATTCCTTGTGCCTTTAATATTCTTTTTCTATTTAAATTAGTACTTTCTTCCATTATATATTCATACTATTTGTTGTTTGTCTTTTGTATATTAACTTTGTGTTCCACTACTTTGCTAAGTAGCTTTTAAATTGAGTCTCTTGTGTTTTCTAGGTTTATAATTACAATATCTGGCAGGAAGAATCCTAATGGCTGCTGTGGAGAAGAAGAAATTGTGCTTTTCAGTTTAGTGGATGAAAGTTCCTTCTGACAAATCTCAGGAAGTATGTGCATATGACGGACCCTATTGTTCTCTAGACCAGATCAGGTAATACCCAGTGTTCAAAGGCTGTGAAATCATTTTAGGAGGGATATACTGAAATGAGGATTGTTTTAAAATAAATAATTCATTATCATCTTAGTCTCAACCATCATCATTTTTATCACATCCTACATTTATATAGCACTCTGTGTTAAAAAACTGATACAAAAATTTACTACCTACTTATTATTGCCATTATTATTTCTTAAAATATCTCTAGGATTCATGCAAGGTTCAATAAGTTTAACTCTAATACAATGTAGTAAAGAAAAAGTGCAGTTTTGTGAAATTACCCATCAGTCTTGAAGTTGAATTTGTGTTTTTGTGTTTAAGTAGCCTAAATGAGTAGCTTTGTGTTGTGATGAGAACAGCAAATCCTGCTTGCTGAAGTTACTAAACCTTCCTCACCTAACAATGATCTACTTTGTTGATCTTTAGGGCATGGTGTCTCATCTGTTTAGTTTGGCCTTTTATTTGACTTTCATTGACTTTGCGGCCAAGCCTGTTTTCTTTGTTTGATATGTTAGCTCAAATATGTAGGTGAACTCAGCCATTTAGTGATGGGCATGTAACTTTTAAAAATAACACATATTGGATTTGATGAGAGAAAACAATTTTCCCTAGCAAATGTTTGACTTTTGAGTAATACCTTGCTGGCTTAATTAGAGGGATTGTCTAACTGTCTTTTGTTAAGAGACACAAACTTCCAGTTGTTGGATTTCTCCCAGCTTATTCTTCTATACATAGTGCTCAACCTTAGATTAGATAGAGACAAATTTAACTCTTCTTTAAGTGCTTGCATGGATAGTAGCACCATTTAGTGCTAGTTTCTGGAGAACTGCAGCTGTCATTTAGTACTGAGCTAGCCATTATAACAGGAAATTTGGTGTGTTAAAGAATATTCTCATTTGAGGTACATCACAAGTTGTACCATGTTTTTAACTGTTAGAAAAATATAAATATACATATTGGGCAGTATGCCAATGAATATGACAGATGTACAATTGAGAGTCAAAGGATTGGGAATATGTAGATTTATTTAGTACCTATTGGTACTGAAATCCTGATTTGGTCTAGTAAGTTTAATTTTATTGCCTTGTTTCTGGTATGGTTAAATCTGAATATTTCACCTCTCTTCTGCAAAATTCTGTAAAGAAAGCCAAAATATAAAATGCTTTTAAAATCCTAAAGAAGTTTTATATAAATTTTAGTTTTCTCTGAGACATTATTTCTGAAATAAAATCAATGAAACCTCAGATCAAATAACATGAAGATCTGAAAACTTAAGGCACTTATTCTGTGTGTTGAGAGACCCTGACAATTGAAATACTCTCATCAATAGGAGGTTTCTGTTGGCTCCAAATGTGAATTACTTATATAAATGACCCTTTAGAATCTCTTTTTATGTGATAGAGGCCTTAGGCAATCTTAGAAAAGGTGTTATCTTGCTTAATGGGCCTTCTGACTTGCTAACATACTTGAAATATCAATATTCAAAAGTAATTTATGTAACCTCTTTCATTGATGTGGTTTTGAAAACTCTCAGGTACCTATTTGCAAATGCTTCCCAAGAATATTTCCTTGTGTCTAGAAGGTAGTATGACTTCTACCTTCTTTTTTTTCTTGGATTATTTTAAAAACAGTGATTTTCAAACATAGTACATATTTCTGAGAAAAAAAAGATTTGGAGAATAACAGAGGCAGAGCCCAGTTCAGGTTTCTGCACATGGCCAGCAACACAGCAAATGAGAGCCCTCTCCAATTCTTTGTAATTAACCAAATTCAATCTAGAGGACACTTTTTTTCCCCTGTAAACTTGGACTACTTTACCAATTTGCTGACCTTTGTAGTGTCCTCATGTAACCTGAACTTTATCATTCTTTTGGATGAACATGGATCAAATATTGTAGTTCTGTCTTAGCTCTTTGGAAAGAGGAAGAGGTGTAATATTCCTGTGGTTGTGGGAAGGTGCATTGAAATTCCTTTTATGGTTCTTGTTCTGTTCAGAAGTCATAAAGGTGTTGAACTTCATTTTAGCAACTGCTACATCAGTAATAGACATAAAAGAGAGGATGAGGTTTTCAGGGCAGTTCTTCTAACTCATAATCTCCTGGTCTAAGTGTGTGTTTCTACCTTTCTACTCTCTGCTGAGTCTTTTGTTTGGTCTACTCAGTGTTTTATCTTCTAAAAGCTAGAATTTATTGCTCAGTGAAATAAGTCAGTCAGAGAAAAGATCAATACCATATCATTTCATTTATATGTGGACAGTTGTTAGAGGGTAAGGGGTTTGGGGGAGCTGGATGAAAAAGGTGAAAGGATTAAGAAAAAATACTCATTGACAAAGATAATGGTTTGGTGATTACTAGAGGGAAAGAGGGTTGGCTGGAGAAGAGGGTAAGGGGGCGATAAATGGAGATGGAAGGAGACTTGGGGTGGTGAACACAAACATACCATATAGATGATGTTATAGATTGTATACTTGTATACTTGTATAGGTTGTAAACCTGTATAATTTTATTAATTAATATCATCCCCAATAAAATCAATAAAAACTTAAAAATAAATAACAAAAACAACTCCAGGTGGTCAGCAAGGTGCAGAGGCTAGAACTTGATAAGACCTGCAGGTGGCATCACCACATGCACTGGAAGCTGGTGCCAGTTTTGAGACCTTGGGGCTCCCGGCAGAAGCACAACTCCCCAACTTGCCTGTGATTGTAGTGCACTTGATTCTCACACCAACGTTCACATCATGCAGCTGCACCACAGCAAGCACCATGTGGCCTATGTGCACATTCTGAATGTCCCTCAGGACAAGTGCCAGGAGAGGAAAAGTACCAGGTGGTGCTGGAGAAGGGTGACATTAGAACTCAGATAACACTTCAACCTGAAGTTTAATGATGGAGATCACATCAATCATTGAATTTTCTGGAAAAACTTGAGCCCTAATGGTGGTGGAGAACCTAAAGGGCAATTGCTGGAATTCATCAAATGTGACTTTGGTTGCTTCACCAAATTTAAAGAGATGCTGACTGCTATTTCTGCTAGTGTTCAAGGCTCAGGTTGGGCTTGGATTGGTTTCAGTAATGAACAGGGATGCCTATAGATTGTTGCTTCTTCTAACCAGGATCCCCTGCAAGGAACTTAATACCTTCAGTATAAAAATGTCAGAATTGATTACCTAAAAGCTACTTGGAATGTAATCAACTGGGAGAATGTAACCGAAAGATACATGGCTTGCAAATAGTAAAACATCAGCATTACACTGAATACATAAAACTCTTTATAGCTATTTTTGTGGGCATGCAGAGCACTTCAGAATGCTAGTAAGCTGCTCTATTGTAGTGTTTCTGAATGTAGTTTATTTAAGTATTTGCTAAACATAATTTAGTGTTATGAATATTTCTTTTTTAAAATATTATATTATTGGGCATCTGAAAACACTACAAAATGCTTTGTATAATTTAGTATTTTTATTGAACATTTTCTTCAGAGAAAGGAAATACCTAGGAGGTCATAAATGTTAACATAAAGCAATCAAAATAATCACATCCCTATACTATTGGGCCTCTAGGGAAGCCTTTCTGATCCTGTTCTATTGCATTTGTGGAAAACCTAGTCTTTCATCCAAGTTGTTTAACAATAAAATATCAATTTTTCCCCAAGGAAAAAATAATGAAATCTAGGATTTATAATTTTTACATACTTAAAATTCTAGTCAGAAATTTAGTTGTCCTGTTAGGTTTTGGCCAAAATGGAGGCATAGATAGAAATGCTTCGCTTCCTCACACAACCAAAAGAAGGATAACAACCAATCTAAAAACAAACAACAACCAGAACTGCCAGAAAATTAAACTGCATGGAACTCCGACAACCAAGGTATTAAAGAAACATCCATCCAGACTGGTAGGAGGGGCAGAGGTGGGCAGCTGGGTGGAGAGGACATGCAGCAAGGTGGCTGATGGTGGGTGAGGCTGGGTTGGCTGACCAGGAAACTGAAGACTCAGAACCTCTGGCTGCGAAGTCCTATGGGAGTTGTGAAGGCAAGAGAAACTCTCAGTCTCACAGGAGAGTCTGTTGGAGAGGCCTACGGGATCCTAGAACATACACAAATCCACCCACCTGGGAATCAGCACCTGAACAGGCACAATCTGCTGTAGGAACTGAGGGAGCTGACAGAAAGTAGGGTGAGAGCAGAGCGAGCAGCATTGTTCCCTCTCTGACCCCTCCCCCACATACAGCACCACAATGCAGCAAAGAGGGTTGCCCCACCCTGGCAATACCTAAGGCTCTGCCTCTTATGATGTAACAGGTGGGCTGAGACAAAGAAATATGACCCAAATGAAAACAGATCAAAGCTCCAGAAAAAGAACTAAGTGACGAGGAGATAGACAACCTATCAGGTGCAGAGTTCAAAACACTGGTAATCAAGATGTTCACAGAAATGACTGAGTTCAGTATCAAAATGAAGGAAGAAATGAAGGCTATGCAAAGTGAAATAAAGGAAAACATACAGGGAACTAACTGTGAAGGGAAGGAAACTAGGATTCAAATAAACAATTTGGAACAAAAGGAAGAAATAAACATCCAAATGGAACAGAATGAAGAAATAAGAATTCAAAAAATTGAGGAGAGGCTTAGGAACCTCCGGGACAACTTTAAATGTTCCATTTTCAAATCATAGGGGTTCCAGAAGGAGAAGAGGAAGAGCAAGAAATTGAGAACCTATTTGAACAAATAATAAAGGAAAACTTCCCTAATCTGGCAAAGGAAATAGACTTCCAGGAAGTCCAAGAAGCCCAGAGAGTCCCCAAGAAATTGGACCCAAAGAAGAACACACCAAAGCACATCATCATTAAGTTAACCAAGATTAAAGATAAAGAGAGAATCTTAAAAGCAGCAAGAGGAAAGAAGACAGTTACCTACAAAGGAGTTCCCATAAGACTATCAGCTGATTCCTCCAGAGAAACCTTAATAGGCAAGAAGGGGCTGGAAAGACGTATTTGAAGTAATGAAAGGACCTACATCCGAGATTACTCTATCCAGCAAAACTATCATTTAGAATGGAAGGGCAAATACAGTGCTTCTAAGATAAGGTCAATTTAAAGGAATTCATTACCAAATTATTATGAAATGTTAAACAGACTTATCTAAGAAATAGAAGAAGATAAAAAACTATGAACAGTAAAATGACAACAAATTCACAACTATCAACAACTGAACCCAAAAAACAAAAACAGAAACTAAGCAATTAGAACAGGAGCAGAATCACAGAACTGAATATTGCATGGAGGGTTATCAGTGGGGAGGGGAGGAGGAGAATGGGGGGAAAGGTACAGGGAATAAGAAGAATGGTTGGTAGGTACAAAATAGAAAGGGTGAGGTTAAGAATAGTATAGGAAATGGAGACACCAAAGAACTTATATGTATGACCCATGGACATGAACTAAGAGAGGGGGAATGATGGTGGGGGGGGTACAGAGCAGAGGGGGGTAAAGGAGAGAAAAAAATGGGACAACTTTAATAAGCATAATCAATAAAATATACTAAAAAAGAAATTTAGTTGCTCTTTTATTAAAATAAAGACAACATCTTTTTATAACTGTTATTGGTGGTGATTTCTTTTTAAGTTTAAAGAGGCATGCTTTAGTCACATTATAAGGAGAATGAACTCTTGAGTCAGACATATCAGGGCCTGAGCCCATATTCCTCATGTACTGACTTTTCTTGCTTCCTTAAACTTGTTATATAACACCTTGTTTGTAAGTTGGTTATAATAAGACCAATCATATAGACTGTACTATGAAAATTCACAAAGATTGTACTTGTAAAGTGCCACCCAAAGCCTAACGTGTGTTGAGCACTCCATACATATGAGTTTATCTTAAATTTATTTGGGGTATTCTAATGCCTATTTATTTTTGTGAAAGGATTTATGCCTACAAAAAGAAGAGTATCTACTTTTATTCATTCATCAAATATCTGTTGTCCACTTTTTTTATGCCAGGCACAAGTTCAAGAATTGAGACTATATAGTGAATACAACTGAAGATATTAAACCAATGTTAAATTTATACATGATTTTGCATCCTTATGTGGAAAACAGACAATAAAATGAAATAAATATGTGAAATATATATTATGTCAAATAACAACAACTACTGTTGGGGGGGTTGTTTTGAGCAGGTAACACTAAAGCGAGACTTAAAGGAGGTAAGGGAGTGAGCCATGTGGATACCTAGGGGAGGAAGGGGTGGCAGGTACATTAACCTTCAGGCAAGGAGGCCAGTGTGTCCAAAATGGAGTAGGATACACGGCCAAACAGATAGCAGAAGCCATATCATGTGGGGCCTTGAAGGCTATATATAAGGACCTTGGGTGTCACTCAGAGCGAGCGTGCCACCAACAGAAGAATGACATGATCTAAAATTTGAAAAGAATATACTTTGGCCACTCTGTTGAAATAAGAGAATTAGAAGGACCAGGACAGAGGCAGCGGAGATCAGTCAGTAGGCTGTTGCAATGAATTGCAGTGGCCTGGACCAGAGTGGTCAGTAACAGAGGAGGCAGTGAGAAGGGGTTGGAATCTGTATACAGTTTGTATATTGGACTGATATGACTTCCTGAAGGATTTTTTCAGTGTGTCTGTGTGTGGGGCTGGTGCAGGGAGAGCTGAGTAAAGGGTGACTCCAAAGTTTTGGGGCTAAGAAACTAGAATTGCTGGCCACTGAGAGAAGGAGACTGGCACATTAACATATTTGGAGTGGAAGTGAAGAGGAGATCAGACATTTGGATTTGAATATATTAAGTTTCAGATTAAATGCTCATTAGACTTAGAAGTAGAAAAATTCTCTAGGCTTATAAAGTCATGAGACTGGATGAAAACTACCAGGGGAAGAGTATGTATAGTCAAGAGACTTGGTCCTGGGTCCTTTGTAGCATTAAGAAGCGCTAGAGATAAGCAAAAACTCTGATTTTCCAATATGTTGCTCATAGTGAAAGTGTAGTTTGAGGAATATATTTTGAAGAAATTTATCTCTATTCACCTTGCTTCCCTATTCGAACCCTAAGAGAATGAGGTAGTTGCTTCCTGAAAATAACAAATATTGCATATCTATTGCTTAAGAAGCATAAATATCTCAAAGTGTTTAGGGAATTTGTACAGACAGTAGACCAAAAAATTGTCTCCACATGAGAGATGCTAAAACCCCTTTCAAAAAAGCCTGGAGCAAGCACCAATAAACTTATAAATGGCTTCTAAATACATCAAAAGTAGAAAAGTGAGGTGATGTATAGGGTTGGGAAATAATGGCAAGTGTTCTTTGGCTGTAGAACCATGTGACTGATTTAGAAATGGCTTATGAAAGAAACTAATCTTGATCCAAGTTTATGAGAAAGAGAACATGGATTTGTAGGAAAGATAGAATTTAAAAATCAAGAATGGCCTATTAGCCATTGGGCTAATAGAACTAGTTGTTTGGTGAGTGAGCCATTTCTTCATCATTGTACCACTCAGGATCCCAGGAACAGATGACTTGCTCAAAAGGAGCAATTAAGGACAATTTAATGAAGGAACTATTTATAATGGTGTAGGCAGGGTTAAACCACTAAGATGGTCTGGCTAGACCCTCTACCCCAGGGAGCAGGGGAGGCAGCGGTAGCTGTATCTATAGGAAAGAACCAAATAGCAGGAGCTGTGGTGTTCAGTGGAGGAACACAGGCATGGCCAACCTGCAATATGGCGTGGAGGGAAGCAGGGGAATACATACTTAACTCACTGTCCTTCCAGTGTCCAGTATCCCGTTGGAGCTTCTCATTGGTGAGATTTAGCAAGAAACCAGAGAGCAAGCAAGCCTAGTAGCGTGCTCCATACAAGTCAGCCTCTGGGGCACAGATCTGGTGTGGGAAGATGGAGAGTGGATCTGAGGGACACACTGGGACCATCCAGAACACTTGTGTCCATAAAAAAGTTTATAATAACGTTCTCCAAGAAGTCAGAATTGTGAGAAATTCAGCACCAATGAGAACTTTGAACAATCATATATTGAATAACATACTCCCAACTCTCCGATGTTCATTCTTTTTTAAAAAAAAATTGTTCACGGACAATGGGGAAGATTGAATGTGGGAATGGGGGTCAGGGTAAGGGAGAGCAGTGGGGTAAAATGTGGGACAACTGTAACTGAACAACAATAAAAACTTGATAATTTTTTTCCTCTTCCTTTTAAAAATTTTGCATGGTTGTTTAATTTGTTTTGCTTTGGCAAAGTTCTGCTCAAATTTGTTGTTCAGCATTTATAAAGACTTTGCCATGCCTTTTCCCTCTGAGAAGCATCTGCTTTTAAAGCAGGTACTGGGTTTCAGCTACATGAAATCTCACTTGGCTGTGGCACTGTGCATTCTAGTTAGTAAGAGTTCGATGTTGATACCCTAGCTTAACTTTCGTTCCTATTAGTTGTAATGGGATAACTTGTCACCATACGTAAGGAGTTAAAATCCTCATTCTAGCAAAATAGTCACTTGTCAAATTGTAATTTTTTCCCTTCCACATGCTGGTTTCTGTTTACCTCCATGTTTATAACCATTCTCCTTTAAAACCTTCTCACTATAGACATCTTAGTGAGTATTTTTAGGCCAACTATATACATAGACTTAGTAACATGAGGTAGATTTTGAAGAAAACAAATAAAAATAATAGCATTAAATATGTATAAAGTTAATCTTGAAAAATTATAACAAACATAATTTATTAGGAATATACAAATCATTTGCATATATCCACTAATTTCTCTCAAGTGCATGTAGATTTTGTCAAGGATGCTAACTCTTTCCTAATACTGATTTTCTCCTTTCTTTAGTAATAGAACCCTCAACATTTAGTACATGGCAGCTCAGATAAAGACTACATTTCCCAGCTATTCTTGCTGCTATGTTTGGCCATTTGGTTTGGGATCTGGCCAGTGATTTGTGAGCAGAACACAGCCACACTGATAGAGTGACAAAAGCCATCTTACACCAGAGGATGAAAGCCATGTCTTGAGAATGACAGAACAACAAAATAGAAAGTGCTTCGGTCCTCAAGACCATGGAGCTGCCAAGTGGCCCCTGGAATATTGTGCTCCAGCTCTCACATGAAAAAGAAATTAGTGTCTATTTGTGTGACCTATTATTTTTTGGCCCTTGTGACAGCAGCCAGAATTGTATCCCAATTTACTCAGTCCTTCTAATAGAGGCCGATGTGCTCAAGTCCAATAGTAGTTGTAGTTTATAGTCTGTTGGTAGGGAATATACATAACAGCAAAGAGATGTCATAAATGCAGGAAGATGTTAAATGAATTTTTATTTAATTAATCATAGCTACATACATTAAAAAAGTGATTTTGTAGGTGAGATGCATTGCTTATTTACTCTATTGATAATACTTGGACTGGTATGTGGATTGTAGGACTCTTTGCCAGACCCCTCCCCCAAACAAGTTAATGGACTTAGACCTTAGAATTAAAATGAGAGTAGGCAGTATGAAATCTGGCTCAGAAGATGCAAGTAAAATCTGAAATTCCAGTTCAGCTATAAAGCTTTTGACTCCAACCAGGTAAGTGAAGAGAGCAAAGGGCCAGAGGGTTCTACATCTATAGGCGACATTGTGGGAACCCCGCTAACATCACTTTGTACTTTCCCATTGCATAGCAGGCATCTCACTTGGGGGGTTATTCTGGGATAAATAGCATCCCCTCAGATTTATATCCACTCAGAACCTGTGAGTGTGAACTTATGTGGAAATAAGGTCTTTGCAGATATGGTCAAGTTAAGATAAGGTTAGGCTAAGGTGGGTCCTAATCCTGTGACTTATGTTTTTACAAGAAGAGGGACATTTAGACAAAACATATGGTAGATCACCCTGTAAAGACAAATAAAGAGATTGGAGTTATCCTACCACAAACTAAGGCACACCAAGGAATACTGGCAAAAGCTAGAAAAGACCAGGAGAGATTCTTCCCTAGAGTCTTTGGAAGGAGAATGGCTCAGCCAACAACTTTATTTTGGATTTTTAGCCTCTGGAATGAAGAGATAGTAAATTTCTCTTGTTTTAAGCCACCCAGTTTGTGGTAATTTGTTATGGGATTGATGCTGCAGGTTAGAAGATATTCAAAATGTTTATTGACCAGGATATGCCCCACCCAAACAGAAGAGACCCCTACTCTATTGCTGGAGCATGGTGCAAGTGTATCTTCACTTTACAGATGTTAACTTTTTAGTTGCTGGATAATGGGGAAGTCAGGGGGGTTTCAGGTGGGGTTGCTGATACAATGAGGAACACTTGGGGAGACTCAGAGCACTGGCCATGTATGTTTAGAAGTATTTCAATATTTAAGAAACCTATGGAGTTGTATCAGGGTGTGCCAGGCATATGCCTTGGTTGGTCTAAACCAATACAGTGGTCTGCCCTTATCAATGGCTTTGCTTTTCACAGTTTCAGTTACTCAGGGTCAATAGTGGTCTGGAAATACTAAATGGACAATTATAAAAACAAACAATTCATAAATTTAAAATTGCATGCTTTTAGGAGTAGCATGATAAAAATCTTGTACCATCCTGCTCCATTCAATATGGGATGTGGGTCATCCCCTTGTCTAGCATATCCACTCTTGTGTATGTTCCCTTCCCATTAGTCAACTTAGTAGCCATCTTGGTTGTCAGAGTGACTACACAATATTGCTATACTTATGTTCAAGTAATCCTTATTTTACTTAATAATGATCACAAAATATAAGAGAAGTTTAAATTTTATCATAGGTATGCCTATATGTATAGGGAAAAACAGTGAATATAGGGTTTGGTACTAAATAGGGGTGTATATGTAGGTATCTTGGAATGTATTCTCTGAAGAAAAGGGTGGGGGGCTACTGAATATCTTTCCTTCTTGCCACTACAGGTGATTCAAGAGTGGTCACAACTGGGTCAGTCAGAATGAAGTTCAGGGCTTTTATTCTTTGCCTGGGAAAGAACATGCCTTCTCCTAGGAGATGTGAATGAGAAAGAATATGACCCTGGTTCCTTCTAGATGAAATTTTGCAACGTGGAAAGAAGCTAGCCTAAGGGCAGAATCAACAAACAAGAAGGGAAGTACTGAGACAAATGCAGCCAAATTATCTGGAGCTTTGGTCATTTGCACTCTCCCATCCTCTGGACAGTTAGTTACATGAGGCAATGAAATATCTTCATTGGTTATGCAAGTTTATGTTGGCTTTTCTGTTCTTTGTAACTAGAAGCATCCTAACTGATACAGTCCCTGTGACTTACTTAGCAGGTATTTATTAGATCCTTCTCTTTGAAACATTCTGTTTTGATGTCTATGAGTTAATTATTTTGTAATTACCTTTACTTTTGTGTTCTGTTAATAAATGAGACACTATCCAGACTTCAAAGAAATAAGACTTTGCTGAAAGACTAATATCATCAATTTTATATTGAATCCTTACTTTAGAATACAACTTAAAAGCACACACACACACACAACATGAGTACACACACACGCATGCACATACATATCTGTAGTCTCCCCCACTGTGCATCTTACTATACATAATGAAAACTAACTTGTATTATAGATGCAATTGATGGGCAAATTAGTACAAACAAATGGGAGAGGATCTGTAATCTATGAGGATAGTGGAAAACTGCATGAAATTATTAATTCAAAGAAATAAGCCTTTGTGAATAGAATTCTTATCTATAAGAATAATGCCAAAATAAATCAAGTGGTAGTGCAAGAGCCAATTTAAATACAAAGGATAGCAGGGGAATGGAATGGAGAGATGAATAGAGGCAGCTAGGGAAAAATCATGAAGTTTAAACTCCTTTTCCTCTATTGCTGCCTTCAAAATAAATCTTTCTTTTGCAGTTTTGGGAGTCATTTTCAAAACAGGGTTAAGAGGGGACAGGAACAAAGTATCAGTGTTCTCTGTGACCCCCCACAAAACGAAAAATTTGAGTTGACTCATTTTAGGCACCTCAAATACTGTTCATCTATTTGCACACTGGATTGGAGGCTTGTGCTTTACACCCCACACGGAAGTTACTGTCTATACACCTTTAACAATAAATATTAGAAAATGCAATTCCATATTCATCTAACATTTCAGTTACCTTTGATTGATTTTAAAATAAGTATATAAACTCCAAATAATAAGGAAAAGGAATTTTAGAAAGAAAATTGTAAAAATGATAACGTAATTTTTTCCAGTATGCAATTCATGTCAAATCACTGGTGTCTGAATGATAGAGAACTGAGATTTTATCAATACATGTAGTACCACACATTTCTTATTTTAGTTGCTAATTAGTATTCAGGTGTGCAGTGGAGTACATGAAATTAAATGCAAATGTTGTTTCATTTGTGGGTTAACATGTACAGACTCTTACTATAAGCAGTATTTCCCTGTCTGTGTACAATTTTTTTGGTAATAATATATTTTCATGTGTTCATTTGATTCATCCTTCTAATGATATGATATGAATAAATCTTGGTTTCAAAAAATTATCTTCTATAATTTAGAAATAAAAATAAGAGATATCTGAGCTCCAATTGAGAACTTAGTTTAGTTGGCCCACTAGCATAGAAATTTTAGGTTTTCCTTTATTTTGTTTCACTTAATTCACATAAAATTATAAACACCTGATAAAAATAGTTTTATAACAATTACATGCCATTTTATATTCTCAATCTGTACTTCCCTTATCAAGTATTTTTATGTTTAAAATTTCAAAGTTAATGTGTGAGGAAGTAACTAGCTACTTCAGTTAGTTAGATTTCTCTTCTTTGAAGAAAATTACTATAATGGTTACTTTTACTAAAATGCAATTACTGTCACTGTAACAATCAATCATGTTTTTATATAAGAAACTTTAACAACTTTTGAACGCATTAAGAAAAGTAAAGGAAAAAGACTCAGTGTGAAATAAGACTAGACACTGAAAGCTACCACCCTGACATCTGGTGTAAAAAAACTCAACCACTTTTTTTGTAATAATGTTGTAATGCCTTTTCCAAGATCACTGTGCACATTTTATAAAATAGTAGTAAGTGAGTTTGTTAGAACATCATTGAAAATGCTGTGTATATTCAACAATTAATAGCTATTATTGTTTCTGTTGAATAATTTACTTCTAATCCATGAGAACCTGTAGTACTAAATTTTGCAAATTAAACCAAAAGACAGCATTTGAAATAGTTTAACATTGTGATACTCCTATATATGAAAATATCTCTACATGAAAAGTGGAAGTTAGGAAATAATAAACTGTATCAGTTCTTGGTTTTAATGAAGAGATCAGTAGTTGAAGTCAGAAAATTTTTGTCTCAAAATTTTGTGTAGTCACATGGAGATAGTGTCTACTCTCTCCCCAAAGCATCTGTAATATACTCATGAAAGTAGAATGCTAAACATAACATAAGAATACTGCTCCTCAACATATTATGCTCCTCTTATAGTATTGGGAATATACAAATGGGTAACTTGGTCCATACTGTTATATAACATGTATTTTGACATAGTGAATTCATTTAACAGGGACATTGCTCAAATACATCAAAGAATAGTATACTATTGGTAAAACACAGTATTTTATAGAGTCATTATATTACAACACAAAATTAATGTCATTTAGCATAGGTGATCACAGCTCTGTTTTCTCTTTTCATCCATCCCTACCCTGCCTTCTACCCCAATGACTGTTTATTCCATTTTTCCAAATATCTTTAAGGGTATTACATCAATTAGTCTCCTAAATTGTGTACATGAGGTATTTTGATTCCTTCTTTATCTTTAATTCCCTCATTCAATCCATTACTAAAAATTTCTATTTGAACTTTGCAAAGTCTCTGTAGACTTCCAGTCTTTGTTTAGGCCACACGTCAGTCTTTCTTATAAGGTCTAAGGTCTCAGTGAAATCAGTCTCTCTCCTCTGTCACCCATTTTTCCCTTACTTCCAGAGTTACCCCCATTCCATTCTGTCTGGTCTCACCTCCTGTTAGCTCCCTGACATTCCTTCCTGCTGTCTGTCCCCTGCCCTGCCCACAATTTAGGGAATCTACAAAGTCCTATAACAGTGAATGCTGCTTTTTCTTCCTGGCATGTGCTTTCTAGGTCTCTGGTCTAAAAAATTACTATCGCTCCATCCAGGCCTTCATCTAAAAGGCTTTCTCTGACAGACCCCTGGCAAAACTGTTTGCTGCTTTGTGCTGATGTAGCTGTCCGGACATGAGTGGTCTATAGTGCTGTCCATGCTTTTGAGATTTCCTCTGCTATGTTGTGAGCTTCTCTAGGACAAGGTCATGTCCTGTTCCTTTTTGTATCCTTAGTGCTTAGCTCAGTGCATGATACTATAGTAGGCTCTCAATACAAAGTGAAGGAACGAGGGAATGAATAAATCCTTAGCACTTTTAGTTGTGAACCAATTTCAATGTTATCACTTATGGGTTCACATTTGTCTAGAAACAAAGCCATTAAGAAAAAATAATAATTTTGTCATACTATAAAAATTAGCTTTTACCACTTTCCCTAAAAGTAAAATCCAGTGCAATTAGAGGATATTCTTCATTATTAGGAGGCCTCTCCATTCTTATGGATTCTTTTTTTTTGTATTAAAAAATATGAGCTGTGAAGGACCAGTAGGTAACAATTACATGCATAATTGTTTGTTAATAAAAAATCTCAGGCAAAGACAAACCATTACAGGATATATGTTGGATCAAATTTCTTTTATTTCCCTCAAAACTAAAGCTGGCCATAAAGTTCATCTGTTGGCACGTATTTCTTTATTTTTTTCAATTTTACAGAGAAATAATCGACATATATCACTGTAAAAGTTTAAGGAGAACAGCATGATTGTTTAATGAACATATATTATGTGTTCAGCTAATATCCATCTTCTCATATAGATACAAAAAAAGAAAAAAAGGAAAAATAAAACCAAATTCTCCTGGTGATGAGAACTCTCAGGATTTACTCTCTTAGTACTTTCCCTATATGTCATACAGCAGTATTAGCTACAATCATTCCTAGTACCTATTCATCTTTTATAACTAGAAGTTACCTTTGACCATCTTTTTCCAACTCTCCCTTCCCAACCCTCCACCTCTGGTACCCACCAGTCTGATCTTTTTCTATGAATTTTTGTTTGGTTTTGTTTTGTTTTTTTAGATTTGGTGGCAATTTTTAAAATATATTTTAAATCGAGACAACAGCAGGCTGGTGCTATCTATAGAAAACTGCATTTGGTTCTATTGCCAATATGTGCTGCTTTAAAAAAAAATTCTATACTCCGTCTGTTATCAGAGAATTAATAAAGGTGCTTCTTTATGTCACTGTCATGCTTTCTAGAAAAAGGAAAAGAATAATAGCATAAACTTCAACATCTCTCTTTCCACTAACAGAGACCTTGCAGTTCTTTGACTTAAAGCACATTTGCTCCCTGGCTGGTGTAGCTCTGTGGATTGAGCATCAGCTTGTGAACCAAAAGGTTGCCGGTTCCATTCCCGACTGGGGCACATGCCTGAGTTGTAGGTCAGAACCCCAGTTGGGGGCTTGTGAGAGGCAACCATTTGATTTTTCTTTCCCTCTCTTTCTACCTTCCTCCCTTCCCCTTGCTCAAAAATAAAATAAAATCATTTTTAAATATATTTTCTTGATTATGCTATTACAGTTGTCCCCTTTCCCCCCTTCACTCCCCTCCATCCTGTATACTCTCTCCTACCCACGTCCCCCCCTTTAGTTCACGTCCATGTGTCATACTTATAAGTTCTTTAGCGTCTACATTTCTCATACTATTCTTACCCTCCCCCTGTCTATTTTCTACCTACCATCTATGCTACTTATTCTCTGTATCTTTTCCCCCTCTCTCCTCCTCCCACTCCCCGGTTGCTAACCCTCCATGTGATCTCCATTTCTGTGGTTCTGTTCCTGTTCTGGTTGTTTGCTTAGTTTCTTTTGGTTTTGCTTTAGGTGTGGTTGTTAATAATTGTGAGTTTGCTGTCCTTTTACTATACATGTTTTTTTTTTAATCTTCTTTTCTTAGATAAGTCCCTTTAACTTTTCATAAAATAAGGTCTTGGTGATGATGAACTCCTTTAACTTGACCTTATCTGAGAAGCACTTTATCTTCCCTTCCATTCTAAATGAAAACTTTGCTGGATAAAGCAATCTGGGATGTAGGTCCTTGTCTTTCATGACTTGGAATACTTCTTTCTAGCCCCTTCTTGACTGTAAGGTCTCTTTTGAGAAATCAGCTGACAGTCTGATGGGAACTCCTTTGTAGGTGACTGTGCCCTTATCTCTTGCTGCTTCTAGGATTCTCTCCTCCATTTTTACCTCGGCTAATGTAATGATGATGTGCCTTGGTGTGTTTCTTCTTGGGTCTAACTTCTTTGGGGCTCTCTGAGCTTCCAGGACTTTCTAAAAGTCTATTTCCCTTGCCAGAATGGAGAAGTTCTCCTTAATTCTTTGTTCAAATACATTTTCAATCTGTTGCTCTACCTCTTCCCCTTCTGGTACCCTTATAATTCGGATGTTGGAACGTTTAAAGATGTCCTGGAGGTTACTAAGCTTCTCCTTGCTTTTTTGAATTCTTATTTCTCCATTCTTTCCTGTTTGGTTGTTTCTTTCTTCCTTCTGGTCCACTCTATTGTTTTGAGTCCCAGTTTCCTTCCCATCACTATTGGTTCTCTATGCATTTTCCCTCATTTCTTTTATGGTAACCTGCATTTTTTTCATCTAATTTGTGACCCAAACCAACCAATTCTGTGAGCTTCCTGATCACCAGTGTTTTGAACTGTGCATCTGATAGGTTAGCTATCTCTTGATCACTCAAAAGGATGAGTTCTGGGACACTGATTTGTTCTTCTGTTTGAGCCATTTTTTTTTTTTTTTTTGGTCTGGTCACTCCTGTTATGGTGAGGGGCGGAGCCTTAGGTGTTCACCAGGGCTGGGCACCCCAGTCGCTAGATTGTGACATTATATGTGAGGGTGGGGTCGAGAGGGAACAATGGCAGTAGCTCTGTTCTCTGTGGGACCTCAGCCCCTTCCCTGGGATTCTGAGTTGTGTGTTCTGCCCTGCTCCACAATCGCTGCAACACTAGGTCTACCCACTGCCGCTTGTGTACTCAGGGTCCACCCGCTGCAATCTTGCATGCCCCAGATGCCTTACGCACTCCCGGTTGCCTTATGCGCCCAATTCTCCCTGTTCTCTGCGCCGAGACCCCACACCCGGCTGCTAGTCTCCGCCCCTCCTACCAATCTGGATAAATGGGTCTATTTCAACTTCTTGGCTGTCTGACTTCCATTTAGATAAATTTTCTGTCAGTTCTGGGTGTTATTCTGCCTCTAAATTGTTGTTGTTCCAATCTTGGTTGTGCGTGAAAGTACGGTGCGTCCACCTATGCCTCCTCTTGCCGGAAGTCAATAAAATCTTTTAAAAAATAAAGTACATTTGCATTAAACACTAGTCATTTATTTATTTATTTTTTAATTTTATTATATTGAAGACTGCAGTTTTTTTAAAGATTTTATTTATTTATTTTTAGAGAGGGAAGGGAGGGTGGGTGGGGGAGAGAGAGAGAGAGAGAGAGAGAGAGAGAGAGAGTGAGAGAGAAACATCAATGTGCGGTTGCTGGGGGTTATGGCCTGCAACCCAGGAATGTACCCTGGCTGGGAATCGAACCTGGGACACTTTGGTTCCCAGCCCGCGCTCAATCCACTGAGCTATGCCAGCCAGGGCCAACACTAGTCATTTAAATCTGATCAGAACCCCCGTGTTATTTGAGACTGACTCCTCCTTCATCCAAGTTCTGCCAAACTCCTCCTATCATTTGAAAGAAAAGATAGTCCCTGTGTTCTGCCTGCTTCTGCTGCAAGTGTGGGCAGCAGACTGGGCTGCAGATCCAAGCCTGTTCAATCATGGTATCTCTCCTTCTCTTTTATGGTGTTAGGTGCAAGTGGTGGGTATGTGACCCCGACAAGATCATTTAGAGTCTTTCAATGAGTGTGTGTGTGTGTGAAGAGAAAGGGCTTATTTATCTTTTTATATCTCAGATGTAAAGATGCACACTTGGAAGTACTGCCACTTATGTCTTCTGAGATGTGGAGAGAGTTTGTTTGGAATAGGAAAATATAAACCTTACTCATAAAGAGAGATGGATACTGGCAGAATTAAGAGATGCTTCATGAACTCTAATGACACTATTTGCACCCTGGAATCTAGTCATGAAGTGAGAGCCATCCTTAAATTTGAGTTATATGAGCCTCAAATTCCCTCTTTTCTACCTAAGCTGGTTTGCATTCTTGCACCAAAATAGTATATGTCAGAGTGACATTATGCTGAGAAAAAGTAAATGTTTGGGCCCTTTAAGTGTGAAATGCCAAGGTTAAATAAAAAGTAATAACAACATTTTACCACCCCCAACAGGGGTAATTCCAAATGTAGCAGTGTAGAGTAGCATGGAGAGAAGCTCTGGACATGGGTCCTCTGACATCTCTCAGTGTTTTCCACTCAGAGCACTTGAAAGTTTTAGCAAATCACTTTATTTCACACTTGTCATTTTTAAATACAACTTTTAGTTTATTCACAGTAAAAATACTAAACTGTGTGATGGCTTTGTGTGATGTCAATTTCCAAATTACCTTTTTGTATGGTTCCCATTCAGGGTTGGCCATGAGGGAAACTCGTGGGATTTGACACCAATGGGCAGGCATTTCTCACTCTGAGGAGTGCTGCTGGGCAGGCACTGTTGGAGTTTGTGCACGTGGTCACACATCTGCCTTTGGCAAGGGGCAGTGGCTGGGCCCACAGCACCTCTAGCTCCCATCAAACCCCTTTAGCTTCTGAAAATCCTGGGCTGGGGTAAGTACATCTCTGTGATGAAGGATGCTGACTCATCCCAAAAGTGCCCCAAATCACTGGGACTGGACTTGGTGACCTTTCAGTTTGTCCTTGCAGGCTCTGATTTGTCCTCGGTTGTCACTACTTCATGTCCTTCTTCTCTTCCTGACTGCTGATGTTCAGGTGTAGCCACCAGACCTAGATGCAGTGGGCATTTACGATTGTATGAAGACTAATGCCAATTGAGTGAATTCCTTGTTCTCTGTCACTCATACTGGTTCTTCTTGCCTGATCAAACCATAATTGATGGGTGGATGATCTATATTTCATTATTCATTTCTGAAGCCATATGAGAATTTATTTGTTATTGGGAAACAACACTGGTGAGATTGAAAGAATTTAAGTTTTATACTCAATCTTTGCATTCTACCTTTGCTTCTTGTTATCTGTGTGACTCAGACCATGTTATTTGATCTCTTGGTGCCTTAGTTTCTTTAGCCGTCAAATGGGGAAGAGTATATTTACCAATGGGATTGCTTACAAGGAGATAGCATTTGTTTTGTCAGTAGACTATTCACTATCGCACTCTCAGCATCTAGCTGAAAAATTACTACATTGTACCTACTCATAATCTTTTCTAAGGATTGATGATAAATAGTTGTGTGCTTAATACATGTTAGTCTTTTCTCCTTGTTCTTTATTTGAGGAGTTGTGGTAGAATCAGTTGTTGCTCAGACAATATTTAGTTTCTGCCCACAAAATACCTCTAAGGGAGAAATATATTTCCCCATCTCATGATTTTGATCTGGGTCATGTGCCTTGCCTTAGCCAATGGGAAGTTAGAAATGTGGGCAAATGTTTGACATATACTTCCATACTAGGATTTGCCCTCTTGTTCTTCTGTCTCCACCAAGGTAAGCATATACCTTAAGTTTCTGCTGCTCCTTCAGCCTGGGCCTCTGAATGAGACCAGTGAAGCAGAGCAGTTGTGGTCCAGTCTGCAGCAAAGACACTTGAGCTGATTCAGAGATATGTGACTGGGATCAAAGCTTATATTTCTATGACTTGAGTATTGGGGTGGTTTGTTTTGGAACAATCACTGACTGATACAGAGGAGTTTAATTGTAAAGATAGAATCTCTATTTATAGAATTGGCATGTAAAAGAAACTTTAAAATTCAAATGTGTTAATGTGCCTATAAAAAATTAGATACAGAGGCTTGAATAATAGTTTAAGACTCTTAAGCCAGATTAACCCATCCACTAACATAGTCCATGAGTATCAATCCTGGTCATAGTCTTGAGATGGCTATAATGAATATTCAAAGGGCATAAGACATTATAGCCATTCTCAAAAAAGTATGTAAATGTGTCCTCAAGAAAAGTGAGAATCTTCTTTTAAAGAATACCACATCTCTGAGCTCTGTGGCTGGCTTGGTATAGGGTCATTGTATTGTTTCTCATTTGGACATGTAGAAAGAATTCTGCTCTACTTAGAGGCTATGACCTTGGAGAAGAAGAAACTCAATTTCATTTCTTCATCTTTAGAATGAGGATAATAATAGCTATCACGTAATGGACTTATGAAACTTAAGTGAAAGCAAAGCTCTTAGCACTCTATATGGCACATAATAAGCCATCGATAGAAGTTAGCCCTTGTTATGGTTGTTATCCTCTGAGTGACAGGATGATTAGGCATAAGGCCAGGCTAATTTTGCCACTGTAGCCACAGTGAAGTGACAGAGCATTCCAGCTTGGCTCTGTGATAGGACAGAGAATCTCATAGCAAGAAAATTTCATTAAGGGAAAAATCTGGGAGAACCAAATCTTAGTTTCTATGAAAAGGAAAATAATGTAGATTATAAATGTTTACAACTATTTCTATGGAATCTGTTGCATCAGATTTCAGATTTCTTGGCTAAGGAATCCAAATACTTTTATTTATCTTTGTTGTTCATTTATAAATTATCTACTACATTTTCACATTTCTCATTTTATTTTGTGAAGACCAAGGCAGGTTTGATCTGAGCCAACCACGGCAGAGCAATAATAAACTGGCACAGAGTACACATTTTACTATTTTATTTTATTTTATTTTATTTTTTTGTTTTATTTTTCTTTTGATATTCATTTCCAAGCCTATCTTTCTCTACTCTTAGTTAATGGTTTGGGAGGTGGGATTGACCTTGTTCTCATTGCTGGACTGGGCCTTGTTTGGCTTATCAACATCTCATTCCTGTGGTCCTTGTGATTGGTTCCAAGTTGGGCATGTGGTCTAACCTGGACCAAAGAAATCCTGAATCCAAATTTGTATTTGACTGTTGAAGTCTTATTTTTTCTTGGATGAGATATGAGGATGTAAGATGTGAAGCCATTGTGGATATAGCCACTAGGGGCAAATACATAGAGTTGGATCATAAAATCAGCAGCGAGGAAGGTAAAGGGTAGGAGACAGGGAGAAGCCAGCTCACTGGTAAAATCAACAGAGCTGCTAAATTCAGCCTTACTTGAAGTCAAAACTGTCTCTGGAATTCAGCTCTTGAAGTACTATTTGAGGTCGTTTGAGTTGGGTTTTCTGTTATCTGCAACATAAAGAGTACTGTATCTACATGTCATCCCTTATTAATATACCCTGTGAACACTCAGGTAATCAATAACACTTTTTAAAAAGTTTTTTTAATAATTGAAAGTCCTGCTTCAGCACTGTGGCACATTCAACTGGCTGTCCAATTTTCACCATTCCTTTTTCTTCCTTTTGATTTGGTGTGTGTAGCAGAATAGGGTTTCCTTAATTACACTTTCAAAACACTTTCTTAAAAAAATATATTGCAAGATGTATCACTAGATTTACAAAAGCAGGAAAAATTCTATATACATACACAATATATATATAGTTCTTGTATAATTCTATATGTTGTACCCAACTATGTAGACACACAAAGGAAGATATTACTTTCATAATAAAAATTATAAACATTAAAAATACTCCTTCCACCATGGCATTATGAATAAAGGATGTCATTCTTTTTAGGCATCAAGATGGCCCCCTCACTAGGTAGTCCTTGTGACATGTTACGTTTGTCATATAATTATTTCACTTAACAACTAGATTGTGATCAAACATTATAGCGCATTAATTCCCTAGTTAGAATATAGTGTGCCCTGCTGTTTTGTCACATTTTCTTCTTTTTATTTTAACTTTTTTTTTTATGTTTTTGAAATTTTGTATTGAATTTATTGGAGAGTGACATTGGTGGGTAAAATTATGTAGGTTTCCAGTATATAATTCTACATCATCTGTATATTGCATTGTGCATTCACTAAAGTCATCTTCTTCTGTCATAGTTTATCCACTTTTTAGTTTACCCTCTACTATCTCCACTCATCCCCTGTTCCTCTAGTAATTACCACATAGTTGTCTGTTGCTGGTTTTATTTATTTATTTTGGCTTAATCTCATATTTTTCACCCAACCCCACCTCCCAACATCTCCCCCACCCCCGACAGCTGTCACCCTGCTCTCTATGAGTGTGTTTCTATTTTGTTTATTTTGTTCATTGGATTCCACATACAAGTGAAATCATATGATACTTTTTATCTCTGAGTGACTTATTTCACTTAGCATGATACTCTCCAAGTCCATCCATGCTGCCACAAAAGGTAAGATTTCCTTTTTTTTATAGCTGAGCAATATTCCACTGTGTAATATACCATAGCTTTTCTACCCACTCATCTACTGATGGGCACTTGGGCTCTTTCCAGATCTTCACTATTGTGAATAATGCTGCTATGAACATAGGGGTGCTTATGTTCTTTCTAATCAGTGTTTTGGGTTTCTTCAGACATATTCCTAGAATTAGAATCTCTGGGTCATAACTTTCTTTTAACATCACCAAATCTCATGCTTTTATCAAAATGATTGACTCCTAAATTGGAAGATGGTTTGATACTTAGGCTCTATATCCTAAGTTAGAGTTTTGTTTGAGATTTATAAGAGCCTGTGAGTGGCATTATCAGTCTTACATAACACATAGATCAGGTACACGGTTTCTCATTCCTGAAGTAATAATAGTTCAGAAACAAAGACAAAAGTAGAAGAAAAACTTTCCACTCTTAAAGTTAAGTTTAAAATGTCTTAATGATTTTCTATGCACTCTGTAATCATTACTAACTTTTATTGTTTCTATTTTGACATGCACCTTTAAAATAGTTGTCTTTTTTGACAATGCAAAGGAAATGAGTTATTCAAAGTAGAGGACTAATAAAGCTAACATTGATCTAATAAGAATTTCAATACATCATTCTCATGGTTGATTGGTAAGCTCTGTCCCTAATTTTGTTGCTTTTAATTCTCTTGAGAGTGTATTTACACTTCCAGGAGTACAGATGAAATGATGGAATTGTTAACTGGAGGAAAAAAGTAACTAAAGGCTGTAATGCATACATCTGCCTAGTGAGTGATATAATAGTTATGCTGTTTCTTAAAAATTGAGTTATTTTCTAATGTCTCTGATTATACATGGCTTCCTAGGGCTATGCCTCCTTACTCTTTGAGGGGATGGGTGTAAGGGGAGGAGGCCTTGTGGTGAGAGAAGGAAAATAGGGAAGTAGAAAGCAGCCTTGGGGATTTGTTGTTTTGGTTCAACAAGGAGCTGAGAATTCTGTAGCTTTCTTAAAGTTGACTTTTAAAACATTGATGATACAATGGAGCCACTGTTATATAATATTTGTGATAGAGGTAAAACTTATATTCATAAATTTAGGTTGTATCTATATTTTCAAGGGAGAGATACTCAAAGTCATTATGTGAACTGAAGTATAAATCTAATCCGCATAAATTATTTCAGGATACTATACTTTGATTCAACCTATCTGTTAAGTCATGTATTTTGGTACATTCAATCATAGTAAATGAACATTTCCTTTTCTTGCAAAATATTTGTACTAATATAATCAATTATAGATAAGAAGATGCTAGACAAATTTTAAAACATTTTTCTTTTTTTTTTTTTTGCCAAAGATTCATAGCAGAAACACAATAGATACTGTGTGCATGGGGAATGCTTGTGAAATACCCACTGAAATTCCTGTATTTGAAACAATATATGTGGACATAGGTCATGTAGATTTTTGGTTCCTTCCTAATATAAAGATTTTACTCAACTTGTTCTTAGCTTATTTTCTCTCTGTCTCTCTCTTTCTTTCTCTTTTACACACACATGCACACACACACACATCCTTAAGTACTTTACATATCTACAGAAGAAATTTTACATATGGTATATTTTTCTACTTAGTGTTAAGTTTAACAGTTGTTTTAGAACTTATTAACAGACAACTTGACAAATTAAATATTCAAAAATTTATCTGTAGTTAGTGTTAGGGAATATTTTTAATATATATCCATTTAAAATAATTACACAACATTATAATCCATTTTAAAAATATGAAATCTATCATTATTTTCTCCAAATCTGTAATGGTGACATAATTAACTATATTTAAAACTTCTCATAAATGAAGTCCTAGCCAAGATGGAGGCATAGGTAGATATGCTTCGCTTCCTCGCACAACCAAAGGATAACAACCAATTTAAAAACAAGAAACAACCAGAACTTCCAGAAAATGAAACTGTATGAAAGTCCAACAATCAAGGAGTTAAAGAAGAAACATTCATTCAGACTGTTGGGAGGGGCAGACACAGGCAGTTGAGGCAGAAAGGACTGTAACAAGGCATCAGCTAGCAGGCTGGGCCAGCAAAGCAGCAGCTGACAAACCAGGCAATCCCACATTCTCATGTGGATAAGCCAGGAGGAACAACGGGGGAGCAAGACAAACAGTGCAACCCAAGGTAACAGTGTGGGAAACTAAAGCATCAAAACCTCTGGCTGTAAAAACCTATGAGGGCTGTGGAGGTGGGAGAAACTCCCAGCCTCACAGGAAAGTTTGTTGGAGAGGCTCATGAGATTCTAGAATGTACACAAGCCCACTCACCCCGGGATCAGATCAGCACCTGAAAGGGCACGGTCCACTTGTGGGAAGTGAGGGAAGTGATGGAAAGTTGAGTGAAAGCTGAGCAAGCTAGCAAGCAGCATTGTTCCCTCTCAGACCCCTCCCCCACATTCAGCACCATAACACAGCAAAGTGGGTTGCCCCATCCTGGTGAATACCTAAGGCTCTGCCCCTTACAATGTAACAGATGTGCCAAGACAAAGGAATACGTCCCAAAGTATAGAACAGATAAAAACTCCAGAAAAAGAATTAAGCAATGAGGAGATAGCCAATCTGTTAGATGCACAGTTCAAAACACAGGTAATTAAGATGCTCATAGAAATTATTAAGTTTGGTCACAAAATGAAAGAAGAAATGAAGGCTATACAAAGTGAAATAAAGGAAAATGTACAGGGAACCAACTGTGAAGGGAAGCAAACCAGGACTCAAATCAACAATTTGGAACAAAAGGAAGAAATAAACATCCAAGTGGAACAGAATGATGAAACAAGAATTCAAAAAATGGGGAGAGGCTGAGTAACCTCTGGGACAACTTTAAATGTTCTTACAACCAAATCATAGGGGTTCCAGAAAGAGAAGAAGAGCAAGAAATTGAAAACTTATTGGAAGAAATAATGAAGGAAAATTTCCCCGATCTGGCAGAGGAACTAGACATGCAAGTCGAGGACACTCAGAAAGTCCCAAAGAAGTTGGATTCAAGAAGAAACACACCAAGGCACATCATAATTACATTATGCAAGATTAAAGATAAGGAGAGAATCTTAAAAGCAGCAAGAGAAAGGAGATAATTATTTACAAATGAGTGCTTATAAGACTGTCAGCTGATTTCTCAAAAGAAATCTTGCAGGCAAGAAGGGGCTGGAAAGAAGTATTCCAAATCATGAAAGGCAAGGACCCACATCCAAGATTACTCTATCCAACAAAGTTATCATTTAAAATGGAAGGGCAGATAAAGTGCTTCTCAGATATGGTAACGTTAAAGGAGTTCATCATCACTAAGCCCTTATTATATAAAATGTTCAAGTGACTTAACTAAGTAAGAACATGGTCAAAACTATGAATAGTGGGATGAAAACAAACTCATAACAATCAACAACTGAACCTAAAAAATAAAAACAAAAACTATGCAAACAACTAGAATAGAACAGAATCATAGATATGGAGATCACGTAGAGGGTTATCAGAGGGGAGAAAGAGGGGGGAGAATGGGAGAAAAGGTACAGGGAATAAGAATAATGATTGGTAGGTACAAAAAGACATGGGGAGGTTAAGAATAGCATAGGAAATGGAGAAGCCATGAATTGGGGAGGGGGGAATGTGGGTGGGAGGGGGTGCAGGGCAGAGGGGGATAAAGGAGAGAAAAAAATGGGACAACTTTACTAGCATAATCAACAAAATATACTTAAAAATATGGGCTTCTAAGGGGCCTCAACAGATTGTATCCTAATAATTGTCGATGGGCCTTTAACTCATAATGTTTTATTATATTTTTTAATTTACTCTCAGTTGTGAATTTAACAGTATATTATAGAGTTTAAGAGCATGAATTCTGGAGCCAGGCTACCTGTCTAAGCTTTCTACTTGCTATCTGTGTTTGCATTATTTAACCTGTCTTCAATGGGTTTCTTCATCTCTGAAATGGGGATCATTGTATATTCATTGTAGAGCTGTTGCCAGGATTAAATGAGTTGCTAAGTGTAAACCATTTAGAACTGTATCTGACCTACAGAAGGCTTGATGAATGTGAATAATTTTGATGATATTTTAACCCTCTTCCAAGAGCTGATTTAAAACAATTCATTTAATATTATTTTATTATGCTTTCAAATCACAATGTGGTACATCAAATATACACTAAGAGCTTCAAGTACTATATTATTCTATTTAAATGAGAATTTCAGAATATTTAATCAATATGTTAAATAATTTTTTTCATTATGTAAAGAAGATAAATCAATAGTTGAAATGAGATTTTCTTCAACTATGCCACAAATATTCTAATGAACTCCAAGTATTTAATATACATGTTACAGGAAGCATGTAAGTCTAATACAATACCTTTCTCATTCCCAGGGTGCTTGTGATGTTTAATTGGTTAACATTTGAAAAGTGCTGTGTGGATAAAAGTGTTACATCTTCATTGTTAGTAACAAATGATCAAGTTTGAAAGAACATATCGAGAATACTTTACAAAGGAATTGTATTTTATTGTAATTTTTGCTTTTCAACTTTGTAGAAAATTGCCATTAATGTGTATTCTCCGAATAGATAAAAGCAGAGCACTCTTACTGGAAATAGCTCAGTTAACACAGTGATAAATGGAAGGACTTTGACTAAGCCACCCCAAACCAATGCCTTTCACTTTTGTTATTACTGAAGTGAAGATAATTATACTTAACCCTTGCCTACTTAATGCAGACATGAAAATAAATACTCCTGTAAGGTAATGTTAGCTTTGAGCTCTTTGCAGGACGGTGCAACTTACAACTGTTACAATTATTATTAGGTCGGAGTTGCTCAAGAAACTGGACGGATGCAGCGAGCTAAGGAGAACAGGGTTTATTAGCAGGGAATAAGAGGAAAGTGATGCCAACCAAGGGAGGTTGGGACTCGCTTGGTTGTTCTTAGGTCAGGGTTTTTAAACGCAAAAACCTGTGAAGGCTATCAGAGTTTGATTGGCTAGAGCTGGTTGCTGGGTGCAGGTTCAAGTTAAAGCTGCATCCTTCTATGCTGGATGGGCCGACCTTAGACCCTAATCTTCATCTGTTTTTCCCGGGTAGGGTTGGCAGGCAGCTTCCCATGGTGCCATTTTCTAGCCTGGTGATTTTCCATTCCTCCTAGGCCTGCCTAGGTCTGTCAATTACCGCTCAGTGACACCACATTCCTCATGTATTTGGTGCAAGGGTGTTGAAGCAGTTAGAGTCTTTGCCCACAGCACTGACTGCAGAGCTAGGCTATCTCCTCTCCACCCCCTCCGTCCCCTCACACACAGAGCAACTCGGAGAGCACAACAAACTGTAGAATTCCTGACCTGCAAAGGCCCCAGAAGACTAACTTAGCCCAACACTTCTGTTCCCTAGAAACAAGTAAAGTCCACTTTGAAAACAAAATTGTTATTGTAGATGTTAAATGGGTGAACTGTATGGAATATGGACAACATAGCAATAAACTGTTTTTAAAAACCAGCTTACATGAACAAATGTGTTTGTGGTGTATGGAAATGTCTGCTTCTTCAGCTGTCCTCTAACCTGAATGCCAGGCTGACTTCACTGACCCTGTTTTCGTCCTATTTGTGGTCTTTGATGGACTGTGCAATGAATGCAGTGATGTTGGTCAGACAAGGACCCCTGATGATCTTTCTTAAGAGCTAATGGCAAACAGCAAAGAATATTTAGGCTTTTCTCTTTTTCAGATGGCATTAACTTCTCAGGGGTTCTGAGAGGGCCTCATTGACCCATCAAACTTTCCTTTCCACCATTTCCCAATTCAATTTCTTACTCAGTCCCTAGCTGTTGGTTTCTGACATTACACTTAGGAGCTCATTCTTTGAACTCAGTGGGTCTCAACCAAGTGTTCTTGATGGGGCACTTAGGAATGAGAGACATTTTGTATCACTACTATCTGTTGGAGCAGGGGCCAGACATGCTGGTAACTGTCCTGCACACACAGTCAGTCATGCAGAACAAAGGCTTATCCTACCCTGATTGTCCAAAGTGCACGTGGTGAGAGCTAACTGACAGTCTAGTTTAAGAGTGATTTCTCTTAACTTGTAAATACTGGAGTTGTCATTGTCACTCAGGACTCACCATAAATTCTATATTATTTCCTTATAGGTAGTTTCTGTATGTAGACTGGTAAGATGGTGGAACGAGAACCTGTATATGAGTTTCCTGGAAGTAAGACTTTAATGGGGGCAAAGAATATGGAAAGAAAACAATCAGTGGTGGATTTTCTTTCTGCTGTTGGTTGGCTGACCCACAGCAAATTTTTAAAAAATTAAAGTTTACATTCAGTACTATTCTGTACTAGCTTCAGATGCACAGCACAGTGGCCAGACAACCATAAACTACATAGAGTGGTCTGCCCAGCAGTTTAAGTACCCACCTGGCCCCACACATTAACCACAGCAATTTCTAACCCCCTTCCCTCTTGTCTCCTTTCACTAAAGAGTGTGGAAAAACTAATTTACTCCTCCAGTTTTCCTTGCAGGTGAGTGACCATGTGATAATACACCAACCAATGAAATGTAAAGAAAAGCCTACCTGGGGTGGGAGTTGGGGCTTCAGGTAAAGTGTTCCTTTCCTAGTGCAAGGAATGGTTGGTATTGTCCCTTCCGTTTTCCCTCTGAGTATGGGTGTGATGTCCAGAGCCATCTTTCAGAGTAAGATGAATATCTTGTTGAAGAAAAGTACATTGAATATGGTGAAGGAAAAGAACAGGAAGAGTCTGAACCTCAGCATATGCTTTTTTATTTCTAAAAATTTTCATCTGAGGATATATTTATTGCTTTGAGAGAGAGAGAGAGAGAGAGAGAGAGAGAGAGAGAGAGACATTGATCAATTGCCTCCTGTACACACCCCGACTGGGACTGAACCCTCAGCCTTGGCATTTGCCCTGGCTGGAATCACTGGGAGGATGCTCCAGCTGAGCCACCCAGCCAGAGCCTCAGCACATGCTGGAACAGCCAAATAATCCTGGCAGCTACTACCTTTGATCTTGTTATGTAGAATAAACCCTTTATTGATTTGAGCCAGTTAGTTAGTCTTTCTATTTCTCATAGCTAAACATATAACTTACAATATAGACTCAAGGGAAAATTGCCTATGTATGCATAATTCTGTGTACGCCTACCTTGCTTCTTCACAGAATATTTTCTCAAGCAGGATCACCCTACTTTGTGCCCCAAAGCGTAGCAAAGCCTGATAAGGCTAATGAAATGCTTGTTGAGAGTATTTAAAAGGTAACATAGAAGAAAAAATGAGAAAGATACAATTTTTACCTTGGTGTGCTTAGATTTTGAGACAAATAAAGGAGACAAATGATTTTACAAAATTATTCCGATTTGGTCTATATTAGAGCCAGTAACAGAATCAATTTGGAAACCATAGAGCACAATTTGGAAAGCATAGACCTAGGTCCACATTAGAGCCCTTACTGTAATTGACATGGAAAGCATGGAATGATGGTTTGGGAGAGACTGACAACAGAGATGTGGGAAAGTAGTGCTATCACTTAGGGCAGTGTCCACATCACAGGCTGGTTTGAAAGACACCACTGCTCAGTGTCTGGACTTAAGATAGAAGGCAGAGTCGCATTATCAAGGATACTCCCTTTTATACTTGAAAAAAATGGCCTTTCAATTGCTTTCCTACATTTTCATGATCCTGTTTGCTAAAACCCTCTATTCTAATATTAAAATTTGATTAAGCATCTGTGATGCAGAAGGAAGTGTTGCTCACTGGTCAGGAGTGCAAATCTCTGGTTTCAAATTCTGGCTCTGCTCCTACTTACAAATGTGAATTTTTCTTTGGCAAGTTACTGAACATATCTATACCTTAGTTCTGTCGTCTGTAAAGTGGGGATAAAATTCACACTACTTCATAGTGCTGTTGAAATGATTAAATGCAGTAATTTACATTAAGTGCATAGAACAGTGTTTGGCATGTAGTAAGTGCTCAATAAATATTAGCTTTATGTATACTGCATTGAGTCAGACCACTGGGAATGCAAAGAGGGACACAAAGAAGTTAGGACCATAATCTTTCCACTTAGGGGTTTAACAGTATTAAGAAAAGGATAGGAATTCAGTTTGTTGAAGTTACCTAGAAGAAGGGGCCTGAATGTAGCACCTCTAATATGCAATACCTGGTCTGTATGTGCCTCATGCTAAGTTTTATACTGGTGTTTTTTAATGCTTATACACATGCCTACACTGCCCGCCCCCGCCCAAAGCCTTCCCTACTACTAATGTGAAGCTAATAGTACAATTGTCGTGCAGGCTGAATAATTTTTCCGAGGCAGCTGGAAGGTAAGCTTTGGATACAAACCCCTTGGACGAGGTAGCATCGAATCTTTTGGGGACTGGGTAAAGAGATGCTCAAAGAACATTGGCAGTGGCTTATAATAGGACCAAAAAAATAGAAAAAAATTTAGGTGAAATAGAAAAAATAAAAATAGAAAAATATGATTCAGCCTAGGTTAGGAATGCTTGGAGAAAATTTATTGGATCATTTTAAACTGGAAGGAAAACCCCTCCCAGTAATTCAATTTTAACCTAACAGAGAATAATTGAGCAAAATATATGAATGGCTGGTCTTTGTCTTTATTATTTTCATAAAGGTGGCAATATTTTTTCTTTATCAACATTGTGTATAGTTTTACATAAATGTGTTGTTAATTTCAGTACTCAGGAATGTTTGTATCCAAACGCATCTTATAAATGTATGAGTTTTCTAAGATTGAATTACATCATTACACCCACATAAATATGTAAACTTCATGCTTCATTTATTTAACACAAGATCCAGTTACTAAAACATCCTTTGTTCCTTTTGTTTTCCACCACATGATATTGTTTAGAGGAGTGTTTTTGTTCCAAGCACATAAGTCATTTTTTTCAGTAAACAGGAATTTATTTTCCTTGTGAGGATGTGGGTTTTCTATTTGAAGCATTAGAAAAGCCACTCTCTGGAGCTTAATGTTTTTGCACTGAGCTCTGCAGGCAGTTGTTGAAGGGGGTGGATACCCGTCAACTTTTAAGTGTTCCAGTAGCTTAGGGTGGGGAAGTCCCTTCTTTGTATTTCCTCCTTTCTATTGTCCTCACAGAAGAAGTTTGTGGGACCACAAACAGATCCCTTTGACTCAGTCCTGAGGAGGGTCAGTGGACCTGTGACAGCCCCCAACCTGTTGTCACTACTTCTATTTGTGGGTGCACAGTCCAGGGCAGAGGGGAGAGCACAGGAAGGCAAAGCTGACTAGTCAGCACCCATCTGGAGATGTAGCCACAGAACTTCATTTTTCTTCTTGGAAAAAACATAAAGGTGCACCTCTCTGTGATTTTGCATCTTTCTTTAGCACATATGAAGCTAGAAAGGAGAAAGACAAGGTAGATGAAAGTGCTGATGAGAAACTGTGTAAAAGCATTGCCATTGGCATTTCAGAGAAAGTCTATTGTAATGAATTGAAAAAGGATCATTGAAACTAGTTTTTTCTTTTAAAAGTATTTTTGTCATTTATAATAAGATTTGAGATTGCCTATTTTTGTATACTGCAAAGATGATGAAAAGAATTTTTAACAGCCAAAAGACTATTGAGCATACTTTTTTTTTAAAGCAGACTAGAAGGTTTTGCTTGTAAGATCCACAAACATGTTAATGTTAATTCAATTGGTGGTAAAGTTATTATTGTAAAATGGAAACCAAAGAAAAAAAAAGTGAGAGTAGTTTTCTACATTTTTGTGTGATAGAGGAAAAGAGAGTTAAGAAACTTTGCAAGTAATCAGTATGGTACTGTAGCTTTGTATTAACATTTTATATTTGATATGCTTTTAAATACCTATAAATGGGGAGGCGTGTTCTATAAATAAATAAATAAATACATACATACATAAATAGGTTAACTCTGCTTTTTTCCATTTTGATGTTTTATAATGGAGGGCTTAAATTATTTTTACTTAAAAATTAAATAAAAATGTAAGATCTCGATTTACTATATATTTGTAGTAAATTAATATAGTACGGAGTGGGGGACAATGCTGTCAGTTTTCATCTTTTTCTTCTCTCTTTGAATTGACCCCTTTCATAATGGAAGTTGGTGATTATGATGTTCAACCTAAGTATTCTGTATAAATGCATTTATATCTTCATTGGTAGTTAAAAGGGAGGAATCAATGATTAATTTTCTTTGTTTTCAGGAGTAAAAAATTATGAAAGTTAGGAAGATGTGTGCATCCATGTATGTACATCCATGACCAGTTTTATAACTATTCCCCACGATTCTGCAGGTACTTTATTCCATCTCCCTATGAAATATGAGTGATTAGGTTTCTCATATTTGGCATAATAAAATGTTTTTTGAGGAAGTGGGGGAGGACTTCTCAGCTGTTGGACGTTAAGTGGTATGGCAACATTGGAGCCTACGTGAAATTTCCTCTTCTGTTCTCGAGATTCATGAACAAAGATAGATGGATTTCTGATATCAGGATTAAAGGACATTTGAGTGTCAAAAATACACATGGCATGGTGCAAGAGTGTGCTGAGAGAATCAACAAGTTATGGTCTCCAGGTCCCTGAGGCTCATAATCTAAAAATACAACCTGCCCATCTCCAACTCTCAGAAGCAGTCAGTGCTTGTGTAACTACTTCCAGGGCTTGGACCACTATGTCTGTGGCCCTGCCAGCCGGCAGACTTGCAGAGAAGGCAGATGCCTTTCATGCTTTCATCTATTCATTATTTTCTACTAGGCTCATTTATTGTTAAACCGAAAATTGTCCTTTAAAGAATAGCTTGTTATTGTCTCCCTTATTAAATGCTAAGTCAGAAAACAGTTCTTTTGTTGTTGTTGCTAGAATAAACTTTTATATTAAGTAGCTGGCTGGCTTTATAATTGTGCTTTATAGCCATAAAGTAATAATTTAGACAACTACAATAGAGATACAAGACCCCAACACTAAAATTATTTCCATAAAGACAGATACCATATAATTTCACTTATATGTGGAATTTAAAAAACAAAATAAATGAACAAACAAAACAGAAACAGCCTCATAGATATAGAGAACAAATTGATGGTTACCAGATGGGAAGGGGTATCAGGGGATGGGTAAAAAAAGGTGAAAGGGATTAAGAAGTACAAATTATGTCAGTTATGAAAATATCACTTTATATCACTATAAAGTACAGCATAAGGAATATAGTCACTAATATTGAAATAACTATGTGTGGTGTCAGGTGGGTACTGGACTTATTGGGGTGATTACTTTACAAATTATATATATATGTCTAATTATGTTGAACACCTGACACTAATATAATAGTATATGTCAACTGTAAAAAACATTTCTATAGATTTCATTCTTTAAGATGTTTTACTACTCAAATCAATTTTAAGGAGCATTTTTTCTCCTTCAATTAATATTTTACTGGACCAGAGTTTTGCTCATGTGCATATGGCTTTCTCTATGAAGGACATCAAAGTCCTCCACATCCTGCCCTCCTACTTCCAGACTTACCTCAATGACTGCCATTTGCACAGCCAATCCTGGATGTCATGAAATTGCAACCAGAAAGCTGCTGCTGTGATCAGCATCTGTGTCTTATGTAAATGTGTTTATCTGATTAAGGTTCGACACCTGGGAGTGGGACAGGGCAGGTACATTTTGTTGGAAAGAAATGAGGAAAACTGAGAATGTTTACGGCTACTGGAGTCTTCCTAGGCAGATCTATGAGACCAAGCAGGCCTTCTACCCTCAGAAGGGGAGGAAGATGCTATAGGGGTCGTTAATAACAAGGCAAAAAGTGCAGAAAAGATTTGAAAGGCTACACAAGGTGATCTATTTTACATTTTTGACCAGAGAAGACCATATCTAGACACTACACTGAAAAAAGATCTGCCAACTTATGACTTTGTAAGAAGTAAATGAGCAGGCAATTCATGCAAATTTATTCTAACCACAAAATGAATTTTGAAAGGCCCAGAAGTTTAGAAATATAAAAACATGCTTAATCTAAGTCTATAGAACATTTAAAAAGTATAGAAGGTAAGCCTAAGGATGGTATGCTAAAATAAAATTACAAATAGTGAGTCCAACTAGGGGAGGCTTGAGGTGGGCTGAGATATGCAGGGAAAGTCATGAGGGGGGTCACATAAAACACTTGAGGAATTGGTAGGATTTAGATAGGCAAAGAGTAACGGAACTACTATATTCCATAAGGTGAGGAAAGCATGAGAAAACACAAGATCATGGGGTTTTCCATAGCATATTTTATGGAATGAAAGGTGAGGACCACAGAGTCTTTTCAGTTGGGTAACTCAGATGGGAAGGGCCACATGTGGCAGTTGTGTCTGAACACGCAGTTGAAGAGTTTGCACTTTCTGGTGGTACCACAGAACAAGTGATATATGTATGTATAGGTAGAGGCATTTAAAGTAATTATGCTCTTCATAATACACCTTTCACTTACCATTTTAATGTACTTGCTTATTCTCTGTAATCTGTGAAAACTACATAGGATGTGAAAACAAAGGGTGGAGTGAGATGATGAGTATTTATTATATGCCTGCCAGGCACAAATAAATATACATATTTTTAAAGTAATGAATTAATTACTAAGTGCATGACTTATGCAAGTCAATGTTTCTGTGACTTCATTTACTATTATATAAAATAAAGATAATAATATCCCTACAACTATGTACCTATCTATCCACCTACACATCAAATGGATTGCGGAATTCTGAAGGGAGAGGCTCAACAAGTATTTGTTCAGTGGATACCTGAATGGGCTATTTTGAAGACCAAATGAATTGAGTAGTAACTGAGAAAACTATAGTTTATAAACAGCAGAGCAATATGTAAATGAGGAAGGAATCTCTTCTCTGTTTTCTTCTCAATTCTCTATTGAAATTTCAGTAGTCCTTATCTGCAACTTTGCTTTCTGAATTTTGTTACCTGCAGTCAAATGGTTTGAAAACGTTAAATGGAAAATTCTAGAAATAAACAACTCATAAGTTTTAAAAATATATATTTAATTAATTATACTATTACAGTTGTCCCATTTTTTCCCCTTTATTCCCCTCTGCCCTGTACCACCCCTACTATCATTCCCCCACCTTAGTTCATGGCCATGGGTCATACATATAAGTTCTTTGGCTTCTCCATTTCCCATACTGTTCTTAACCTCCCCCTGCTTATTTTGTACCTACCATTTATGCTTCTTATTCCCTGTACCTTTACCATATTCTTTCCCCACACTTCCTTGCTGATAACCCTCTGTGTGATCTCTAGTTCTGTGAATCTATTCTTGTTCTAGCTGTTTGCTTAGTTCATTTTTGTTTTGTGTTTAGGTTCAATTGTTGATAGTTGTGAGTTTGTTGTCATTTTACTGTTCATGTTTTTGATCATCTTCTTTTTCTTAGATAAGTCTGTTTCACATTTCATATAATAAGAGCTTGGTGATGATGAACTCCTTAACTTGACCTTATCTGAGATGCACTTTATCTGCCCTTCCATTCTAAATGATGGCTTTGCTGGGCAGAGTAATCTTGGATGGAGGTCCTTGCCTTTCATGACTTCAAATTCTTTTTTCCAGCCCCTTCTTGCCTATAAGGTTTCTTTTGAAAAATCAGCTGGTAGTCTCATGGGAACTCCTTTGTAGGTAACTGTCTCCTTTCCCCTTGCTGCTTTTAATATTCTCTTCTTATTTTTGCTCTTGGGTATCTTAATTATGATGTGCCTTGGTGTGTGCTTCCTTGGGTCCAATTTCTGTGGGACTCTCTGAGCTTCCTGGACTTCCTGGAAGTCTATTTCCTTCACTACAATAGGGAAGCTCTCCTTCATTATGTTTCCAAATAAATTTTCCATTTGTTGTCCTTCCTCTTCTCCTTCTGGCACCCCTATGTTTTGGATGTTGTAACATTTAAAGTTCTTCCAGAGGTTTCTAAGCCTCTCCTCATTTTTTTGAATTCTTGTTTCTTCATTCTGTTCTCATTGAATGTTTATTTCTTTCTTCTGGTCCAAACCATTGATTTGAGTCCTGGTTTCCTTCCCTTCATAGTTGGTTCCCTGTACATTTTCCTTTATTTCACTTTTCATTGCCTTCAATTTCCCTCTATTTTGTGACCATACCCAACCATCCTGTGAGCATCCTGATTACCAGTGTTTTGAACTGTGCATCTGATAGGCTGGCTATCGCTTCATCTCATAGTAATATTTTTTCTGGAGCTTTGATCTGTTCTTTCACTTGGGCCACATTTTTTTTTGGTCTCAGAGCACTTGTTAAGTAGTAAGGGGGGAAACCTTAGGTATTCCCTAGGGCAGGGCAACACACATTGCTGTTGTGGAGCTGTATGTGGAGGAGGGGTCTGAGAGGGAACAATGCTGCTTGCTCGGCTCTCCTTGGACTTTTAGTCACTTCCTCTGCTGCCCACAATCAAATTGGGCCCTTCTGGTGCTGATTCCTAGGTGGGTGTGTTTGTGTACATTCCAAGACCCTGTGGATCTCTCCAACGAACTCTCCCATGAGGCTGGGAGCTTTTCCTGCCACGTCAACCCCCACAGGTAGAGGTTTTGAGGCTTTATGTCCTTGTACTGGAACCCCGGGTTACATGGTCTGTCTCACTCCCCAGTTGTTCTTCTTGGTTTATCCATACACAAATGTGGGACCACCTGCTCTGCCAGCTACTACCTCATCTGACCCGGGCCTCCAGCTACCGCCTTGTGATGAGTCCTCTCCACCTTAGCTGCCTGTGTCTGCCCCTCCTACCAGTCTGGATGAATGTTTTTTCTTTCACTCCTTAGTTGTTGGAATTCCAAAGAGTTCAACTTTCTGACAGTTCTTGTTATTTTTGTTTTTAAATTTTTTGTTGTCCTTCTTTTGGTTGTGTAAGGAGGCAAAGTGTGTCTGCCTATGTTGGCTGGAAATTCAACAATCCATAAGTTTTAAATTGTGCACCATTTTTGAGTAGCATGATGAGATTTTGTGAGTCTGATTCTGTCTTGCTTGGGACGTGACTTATTCTATGTCCAACATCTCTATGCTGTATACCTTCTCTGCCTGGTACTCATTTAGTCACCCTTTTGTTTATTAGATAGACTGTCAGGGTACTGCAATGCTTGTGTTCAGATAACCCTCATTTTACTTAACAATAATAATTTATAAGAGTATTGATGCTGGCAAGTCAAATATGCCAAAGAGAAGTTTAAAGCGGGTGTTTTAAGTGAAAAGGTGAGTACAGCACAATAAGTAAGATACTTTGAGAGACAGAAAGACCACATTTACATAACTTTTATTACAGTATGTTGTTACAGTTGTTCTGTTTTATTATTAGTCATAGTTGTTAAGCTCTTACTGTGCCTAATTTATGAAATAGACTTTGTCATAGGTACACATGTATAGAAAAAGCATAGCATATACGTTCATGCACAGCATGACAACATTTTGGTCGATGACAGACTGCATATACAATGGAGGTTCCCATACACTTTTGGTGAATTATAAGCAAAATGTTTTTTTTCGATGTTGAAAGGAAAGGCTGGACCCAACTAAAACATTGAATTTTCTGCCAGCTCTGGGTGGTTTAAATAGACAAGGAGATTCACATATGTCCACCTGCCCAGTGCCCGCCACAGCAGGGACCTGGAGTTGGTAAGAAAGCAAGTGGAGAGCGCTGGGGAAGAGGGGAGCTCAGCAGTCCACCATGTACCCACCCATACACCCATGCCCTATAAGTGGAACACACCCAAACACTTGTGAGAACAAGCTCACTTCTCTTCCTTACGTTTCTGTTTATCTGTCTTTTCTCCCAGTCTCATTCCCCTCTCCTCCCACTCCTCCCCCTCTCTTTTATTATTTCTCATCTCAAGCTTTATTTTTCTGGGTCTCTTTCAATCTTTGTTCTCCCTTTGTATTTCTTCCCTCTCTTACTCCCTGTCTTCCTCCCTCCTCCTGATGTTTACTTTTCCTCCAAGGGTGCCTTCCTTCACACCCTACCTTCTGTGTGCATGTGCACACACACTATCTTTTATACCATAATTTTACTGTATCTTTTCTATATTTAGATACATGAATACTTACCAATTCACTATAATTGCCTACAGTATTCAGTACAGTAAAATGCTATACAGGTTTGTAGCCTAGGAGGAATAGGGTATACCATATAGCTTAGGTTTATAGTAGGCAATGCCATCTAGGTTTGTGTAACTGCACTCTATGATGTTTTCACAAGGAGAAGATCAGCTAAAAATATATTTCTCATAATGTATCCCTATTGTGCAGTAATGCATGATAAGTTTTGGTGCTATCCAAAGTTTCAGGTATCTACTGAGAATCTTGAAATGTATCCCTTGTGAATAAGAGGAAACTACTATGGACTAATTCCTGGATTGAGTAGAGAATCATTCCCACCTCAAATTGAGGCTACCCACCTTGTAGCAGAGACAATTAAATGGGCTCACCAAATCCATTTTTATATCTGTAACATGGCTAAGTGACTTTTCCTTTCTTCTGCAGTAGGGTGAGGCCATGTGACTGAGTTCTAGGTAATATTATTGAAGTGGACATGATATATAAGATAGTCCCTAAAATCTGTAGGAACTGACCCTGAAATTGCCTGCAAGATTCTCCACATTCTCTCTCTATATGTTGGCTGGATAACACCTGGTAACTAAAAAGCTATATTAATTTCGTAGAATAGCTGTAGAAAAATGCCAGGGACTGGGTGACATGAACAACAGATTTTATTTTCTCACAGTTCTGGAGGATAAAGTCTGAGACCAAGATGTCATAGGGTTGGTTCCTTCTGGGGGCTGTAAGGGAGGGATCTATTTCAGGCTTCTCTTCTTGGCTTGTAGATGGCTTTCTTCTCCCTGTGTCTTTACATTATCTTCCCTCTGTATGTATTCAGGTCCAGAATTCCTCCTCTTATAGGGACATGAGTTATATTTGGTTAAGACCCATGCTGATGGTCTCATTTTTAACTTAATTACCTCTATAAGACCCTGCCTCCAAGTAGTCACTTGCTGAGATTACTGGGAGACAACACTTAAATATATGACTACTAGGAGAGTACATACATAAGCCTGTAACAAAATCCATGTGTTAAAGTAAGGGAGGGTGTCTAGATAGCCCCTACTCCTTAACATGCATTGACTATGACATAAGTTAGAAACCTTTATTACTTAACTCACTGAGATTGTGATCTTGTTATAGGATGCTGGGATATCTTTAATAATACTGAAATTGGCAACAAGACAAGGGTGCTATATAAATATGTGGCATTGGCTTAATGGTGGGGAGAAGCAAGCAGCAAAGAAAGTAACTAATAAAAGATGAAAAGTAGCAATCTATGTTATATAGTAGCTGGGTAAAAATGATTGGGTAAAATTGTCACCTCTTATATTTTGAAAGGCAGAAGACATCTCTATTGATCAAATAGATCTAGAGGAAATAGTTGGAAAGAATCAACCTGTTCATGTATATTGACTATTTTTGGCTAAATTTTGAAAATTATTTCAAAAATTACATAAGATCTGGAAAGAATTGCCCTCATAGCAAGCAGAAATGAATCAAGTCTAGAAATGTGGGTTTCTTAAAGGATTCACAAAGGTGACCAATTCTAAGTCTCAGTAAGTAGGACATAAGATTGAAAAAAATTAAAAACCCATTAATATCTAAGCATTTAACAAAGATCAGATTAAAGATGTGGCTTTCCAACCAAGCTTGGTGACAATGAGGTAACTGCCATTAAATTAAAACAGCAAAGCACACAGTAAGGAAAAATCAATAAAGAGTAGTTGAGAATTATGTTTAAAAATAATTTGGGGATGGCTACTTAGCTAATGGGATGAACATGAGTAAAGTAGATCAGAAATAATCTATACCTTTGAGGAAACTGTATTACCAAAGAAGCTGCAAACTATAGTCTTGGATTAAAAAAAAAAAAAAAAACACACACACACACACACAAAAGGAAAAGAAGGAGGAGGAGGAGAAGGAGAAGAAGGAGGAGAAGCAGCTTGACTGTTCAAGCAGTAAGACAACTCTTGGAGTCCCAAGTATCTGTAACCAAAAATGGTTTATAGAAACTGTGCAGTCTGCAAGAAAGGAATTTAGTTCTCTTAATTAATTCTGTCATTCCAGACTTAGCCAAAGAAGATGTTGGACAGGAAAGAAGCTCCCAGATGGAAGAGACAATGGCCACTGAGATTTAGAGGCTGTTGATTTGTTACAGCAGTTAGCACAGTATGACTGATAGAGTCATGGATGCTGTTAGATGATCCTCTTACTCCTTCTCAATTTATTCCCTTCTCACACTCCTGAGCTCATACATTCAGTGGCATAACAAAAAATTCAGTCAGCCTACTCTCAAATTTAAGCCTCCTACAAAACCCAACCCCCATACTCTCTGTAGATGTAGATTTTCTGAGAAGTAGTCTATTGTGTTATTTTAAGTACTACTTTTATGTTGATGACTCTACTTCTTCAGTTTGACTTCTTTCCTGAATTCCAGACCTAAATTTCTGACTGGTTACTTAGCATCTTTCCAAAATCAAGTCGAGTGATTTTCAAGTAAAAAGTACATGACTGTAGTCATTATCTTGATCTCAAAATCTAGGCCTTTTTCTCAATTAATAGGATCACAAGTCTTCTTATAATTCAGCATGACACTTGAGAGTCAGTTTTCAACCTCTATCTCCATCTCCACTCTAATACCTGATAATTTTCCTTCACTGTCTCAATACATCTATTTCTTCATTAATTAGGACCTCCTCAGTATATCTCTGGCCCATTAATGTTTTATCTGACTCTAGTTTCTACCCCTTAACCCTATCCTTTTAATACTTTCAGAATTATATTTTTAAAATGGTGGCTGAATAATGACACTCCTTTTCTAAGAAGCTCTGTTAGCATTTCATTATTTACAAAATAATTCTGCATTCTTTACCATAGCATGTAAGAGTCCTTATCCATTTGTCCGAATCTAACATTTAGTCCCTCCCTCTATGCTCCAGCTACACCAGTCTTCTCTGCATCCCCATGTCTACTTTACACATCCCCCATGACTGCTTTGGGCTGCTAATAAAAGTTCTCTATTACTGTCAATAACTGTCCACCTCAGAATCCCTAGATAACTTAAAAATTATACTTTTAGGCCATATCTTCGCAGATATTGTGGCGTACTTAATCTAGCTCACATGGACCGTGAAATGAAAACAATCCTTTTTGGGTGTGGATAAAAAAAAAAAAACACAGTTTCTTGGGTGTTTCCATGACTGCTGAATCAGAATCTGCAGGGGTAGAGTTTCCCCTAACATTTCTGATATGTAACAGGTTTGGAAACCACTTATAGGCAAGTTGGGGATAAGGAAGTATGGAATAAGATATTAAATATATACTCCAATAATACTGGCAAGGTATGGAGAAGGGAAATATCATTATGAAATCAGGGAAGATTTCTTTGAGTCAGCATGTTTACAACATACTAGATACATAGGATCTGGAGTTTGAAAAAGTAAAGTCCCCTTATTCATGTAGGATCTTCATCAGGAAGAAAATGAATAGAAGAAAACCGACTTTCTTAAAGTAAGTAAATTGTTAAATATACAATAAACTTAAGTGGCACTGTGGTAAATGCCATATCTAGCAACAAGGAGAGCATATATGTTCAGGAAACCTATCTTCTCAATGGAAAAGAGACAAAAGCATATAGACAAATGATTAAAGCTGGATGGCACAAGGAGGCGAGATGACAAAGGCATTTGTGTCCTACTGACTACGTAAGCCAACTGGCTATCCTGTTGAGAGGGGGAGTGAGAGAGAAAAGAGCTATTAAGAACTCCAGTCTCTTTGGCCTAGACCTTATGTTCCTGCCCTGAATGAAGAAAGAAAAACAGCAACTGAATAGCTCATAATAACAAATGAACAAGCTGATGGTAGAAAGGACTATGATTTGCTAAGAACTCTGATGAATCGGCCTCTGTATTCTGACCTGATATATGAATGGGTGAATTATATCCATTTTGCTTTTGTTCTTGGCTGCAGTGGTCAGGAAGCCACCCAATGCCATACAGTAATGTAAGGTAAAATGCCGCCACTGTGGGAATGTCATTGAGATACAAGCCAATATTTGGAAATAAAATGATTTTCTGTGACATTTTCCTTTTTAACTTTGAGGATAATCATTTCAAGGAATTCCACATCTTGAAAAGGGTTAAAGACAGTGTTTTGAAACCAGATCTGATCTGTTTTTCAAGCTGTGCTGTATTTAGAGATATATTTAGTTCTGCAGATGTCTTGAGTTTATCATTGGAATTAGACTTTCCCATCAAAACTAGACACTGCTTCTCAAAGAGCCAATATAGAGTGCTCAATACTATTTGGTGGACCATTTTCACATTGCTTTCTACTGTGAAGCTGCGTGGTGGTAAAAAGAATGAATAGAATTAGTTTTCTGTTTGGCCTGGAGAAGCTATCTCCACTTGGCGGTGCAATACAGGTTGTAGACTTTTATTTGGCAATTGCCTTGACTAAGAAAAATCATCAGGAGTTACATAATTTCATCAGTTTCAAGGGTTTGAAAAAGTGTAGAAATAAGAATTAAAAAAACATGAACAGGAGAATTATTTACATTCTTTTCACAGGAGAGGTATTCAAATTGAGGGGAAAATTTGATGAAAAAGAAAAAAAATGTTTAAGATTCTGGTGGTTCAAAATTCTGTAATGAGTCAAGGGTTGGGGAACCAAGATCTGAGAAACTCAAGATTAAATCTGAGATTGGAATAAACAAAGACAAGGACCATTCTGTTTTTTAATTGGGGACTGGATTTTCAAATGCTCTAGGAATCACTGAGTACAGAAAAAGCCTATCACATATCTCATCTGATTGAACAGATGAATAAAATCATTCAGGGTAAGATGGTTTTCTATAGCTATTGTGTCATTTTGTCCAAGTTTTCCCCCAAAGGTGTGATTTACATAACAAAGTTAGTAAAAAATTTCCAGGCCTAATTATCACTTTCAAAATAGAACCTGGAAATCAGCCATTGGTAACTGAAGATTACAGATTGTTTTTTAAAAAGCAAATCTTGAGTTCAGCTCAAATGTTACTTTTAGAACTGGGTTGTATTATTTTGCCACATCAAATCAAATGCCTTTTTGGCATGAAAGAAAGCAACTCCCAAGCTAATTCATAACTGAAAGGCTATCATTTTTGGTTATACTAAAGCTTTAACTCTTTTAAAGTTAAAAAAGACAATTGTGCCTATATTGTTTACGATGACTTTTTGCCCATGTGAGAGCCTACACAGTCCTTTCCACTTTGTAAAGACAAAGCTGGAAATCAAAAATATGTTATTTTCCTTCAATCTATGTTCTATTACAGAGACAGTAGAGGAGGAGGTAGATAAGAGCACACAGGCTATGGGTTGGATTTCCCGCCAACGCCGGCACTCCTCAGCTATGAGTCCTTGCATACTTTTTAAAACTTCTCTGTGTCTCAGTTCTTTCATCTGTAAAAGGGAATAATAACAGGACTTCTCTCATGAGGTTTGTTAAGAAGATTAAATGAGTCAATTCATGCAAAGCACTTAGCTTAGTGCCTACAAATAGAAATCATTCAGCACATTCTCTACATTGAATTAAGGAAGATTTAGACTCCTGTGTATATAAGAATACTTACCACTTTTGATCATACACATACTAAGCTAGTTGAGAATTTTTTAAATATAGATGTGCAAAAAATTAGTACAAACAATTTTTCAATGTGGGTATGACTTAGGCAATATTCCTGCAAAGTTAAGTAATTTATTTATTTATTATCTTTTAAGATTTTATGTATTTATTTTTAGAGAGGGGGTAGGGGAGGGAAAGAAAGGGAGAGAAACATTGATTGGTTGCCTCTCATGTGCAACTCAACCAGGGACTGAACCCGCAACCCAGGCATGTACTGTGACCAGGAATCAAATTGCCTATCTGTCACTTTACAGGATGATGCTCAAGCAATGGAGCCACACCAGTCAGGGCAAAGTTAAGTAATTTAGATAACACTAGCAAATACTAGTGATGTCCAACTTTTCTTTAATAAGAGGGTTTTTTTTCTCCCTAAAAATAGACTAACTTTATTGTGTAACTTCATTAGTAAATAATAAATATTTTCTGAATTCTTATGAAGGATAATGAATGCACTATGCTAATAACTATGAGGAAAGGGGTAGTGGTAATTAAGGAAGTTACAAATATAAATAAATATATAACACTGATTCTACTCGATAGGAACATACAGTATTTTTTGGACTATAAACACACACCCCCCACCCAATTTGGGAGGAAAATGGGGATACGTCTTATTGTCCAAATGTAGCTTACCTGGCTCACTGTGGTGGGGGGATGGCAGCCTATGTTATTTGTTACTAAATATTTTACCACATTTTTTGCTTCAAAATTTTTTTCCCTATTTTCCTCCTCTAAAACCTAGGTGCATCTTACAGTCCAGTGTGTCTTATAGTTAGAAAAATTTGGTACTCAGTTTGGGTAATTTATCTTTATTACAAATCATTGAGAATTCAGTATGCTTTAGATTGTACCATGAGGAGGCAATAAACTCTTTATGTTGAACTACTGAGGTTTTGGAGTTTTCTTCTATAGCAATTGTAGTTATTTACATTAACTAATAAAGTTGGTTTCTAAAATCTGTAGTAGGACTAATAATATGAGATCTGGGAGTTCTATTAAGTCTAGTGTTGTTCCTGGGTCCCAAGAAATCCTGCCTCAGGAAGAGAACAGGTAAAACTTCTTTGTTCACATTTTGGAATTTTGTTGAGCACCTACTGCATATGCAGTTTTTATGTGAGATATTGGGGATAAAAAAACAAAAATAAGACAAAGTTGCTGTCCTCAAGGAGTTCATGAGCTAACAGCAGAAGCAGTGACATAATACAACTGACATTTATTGAGTGACTACTATGTGCCTTGCTTTCATTACTTTATTCCTTCTAAATACTCTTCTAGGTGTTTACTCTCATATTCATTTTGAAGATGAGAAAAATAGGGCCTAAAGAAATTAGAAAACTTAGGAGCATTTACTAGTACTATTATAGAAAATATGCACAAATAAAACATAATGAAATTAAAGCAAATGGAATGCCTGTAATGCCCATGGTATGCTGGATATATATATCCAATATATAAATCCAACATATATAAAAATTTAATCCAAATAATATTACCCTAAAGATAATGTATTATTATCCCCAAGTTACACTAGGAATATGAGTCAGAGAGTTAAGTATATTCCCCTAAATCACTAAGTTTTTAGTAGTGGAGTAAGAAATTTAAATATGTGCCTTTCTGGTTTTAAAACTCAAGTTCTCTCTACCACATCAAGTGGTCTGTGTGAGATGAAGGAAGGGGAGAAAACTTCAGGAGACAAGGCAGGATCAGGGTGAATCTTGAGGGTGCTAAGCAGCCATCAAAAGATTCTGGTGGAAGAATACCAGATTTGTTTTGATTAAAGAGCAATTTAGTAGCATTTGAGAAGAATGATTATATCTTGAAAAGCTTTATAAGTTACAGTTATTACACTACTTCCTTTATTGACTTAAAAGCATCACTAAGATGAAGGTCATGAACAAGGTACTTCTTCATCCCTCTCACATGTTAGTACTTAAATTTTTCACTTTCCTTTTTCTTCAGACTCATTCTGTCCACCTTAAGCCTAGGTTTCCAGCTTTTATGAGAGTACCCACTACACACCTACACCCTTTTCTGTGTGCACTTATTCCATATTATATTTCCATTCATATTTACTCCTTGACATTGTTATCCAGATTTGACTATAGGTGATATTCTCAATTGAGTGTGGTAATAGAGTTATTGCATTTGTACTATAATAGTGTGATAAAGTGAAATGTCTGGTGATTTTATAGAATTATCAATGCTATATTGTTTATCTAACAGTGTGTTGTACTGGCCAAGAGCTAGGGCTCTAGACAAGAACTGCCTGGTTAAGAATCCTGCTACATAACATACTAACTGTTAAGCACTTTGCTCAAGGTTATTTAACTAAATAATTGAAAGATAGTAAGCCACTTGCTATAATAAAGGAACACACAAAGAGTGTAGAATGGGAGCAAACTCTAGCTGAGTACTTACAGTGCAAGCGGTATGCTAGACATTATGCTGCATGCTTCATATATCTCACTGCATTTAATAAGAACATGGCAGGCCTAGTAGAGCTACCTGCTTTATATGTATACTCCTGCACTGAATGAGAATCTGGGGGACTTGGAAGGTGGATATTATTTCTCAAAGTTGAACTCTGTTTATTACTTTCCTTATCTTTATAAGGATAGTGATAGTAAGTATCTCTTAGGGTTATTATGAGGATAAAATGAATCAATCCATTACTATATGCCTGGTGTATACTAAGCTCTCAGTCAGTGTTAACTATTACCTGATGAATCAAGAAGTAATTCAAAATAAAAGCTCCTGACCTCTGAGACAGAATGATAAGGTATGAAAGGGCAATATTTATACAGAGATAAAAATGAAAGAAATCCAGCAGAGAGAAAACAGAACTGTTTTTCCAGCTGGTTTATTAGATTAGAGAAAACTGACTAGCTGCAAAATTTGTGCTGTGTATCTCTGACCACAAGTATAAAAATAGCACTGTTTTTAGATTTTAACATTCTTGATAATTTATTGAAAAATCTTATAAGATGAATATTTTAAGCAATTATGTGTTCACTGATTAAACTACAGAAACTAAACTTTAATGAAAGAAAATCAGCTTAACTCTTAAGTGCACTAATCTAATGGAATCCAAGTCAGAAAATGCTAAATTTAAATTCTATGAAAATGAAAAATAAGCAGATGAAATAGCTTGTAAATATCAATTGAATGTCACTTTGATTTTTAACTTGTTTTATGTATGTAAATAACATTCATTTGCATAAGGAGAATATTAGTTAGATCAAAATGCAACCCTATCAAGGAAAATTTACAAGAAAATCATCTATAGAAAGAGAAAGGGACAGTGCTCATCAAATCAGACTGAGTTGAAAACATGAGTGCTCTGAGCTGTCAAACGTGGTATTCCTCTAATTAAATATTAGAATAATATTCAGATTTCCCCCTACTAAATATTAAAGTGATCCTTGACAAATCTCAGTGGTCACATTGATCAGTTTCCCTGTGCTGAGCCATGGTCCAGTAAGAGTTCTGTTTAAACTTGGCTTTTTTCTTGGTTATACCTTACTGGGTCAAAAATAACAAATCTGCCCTGGCTGGCATAGCTCAGTGGATTGAGTATGGGCTGCGAACCAAATTGTCGCAGGTTCGATTCCCAGTCAGGGCACATGCCTGGGTTGTAGGCCATGACCCCCAGCAACCGCACATTGATGTTTCTCTCTCTCTTTCTCCCTCCCTTCCCATTCTAAAAATAAATAAATAAAAATCTTAAAAATAATAACAAATCACTCAGCTTTCATTCTTGAGTATTTAATACCTGTTTAAATCCTCACATACTGGTAACTTTAATTTCCTTATTTACCGATGTCCAATTGGAGAAGAAATTTCAAAGATACATTTCACACTATACTTTCAAAGGTAAATTTCAAGCTACAATGGAAAATTTGGGTTAATTTTCTTTATTCTTCCTGTCTAGATTTCTATGCTGATTCTGCCCTTAAAACCATGTCTCAAATATAATTAGTCAAGTTGGGGAAAATGAACCCCAAAGTTTTAAAAACTAAGTGGCTGGTTATAGGTTGAAGACAGTGTAAGTGTGGAGATGGTTCTACTTGCGAATCCCAAAAAATACTAAGTTTTTTTTTAAAAAGGATTCAGGAGATCCAGTAATGAGGAATTACCACTCCCCCTCCCCAGCCAGGTAACATTTAGGAGTCAATGATAACTAAAGATGATTGGTTTAGAATTTTTTTGCCCTTTTTCTTAGCATCAACAGACATCTGTTTGGGGGGTGGTGGTGGAAAGAAGGTTGTGTGCATGTGTCAGTGAGCATGCGAGCACATATGTTTGTGTGAGAGAACCAAGGGAAAACCTGTGTGAAGGTTCCCCAGGGACCTTCCTTTGTGAAGGTTTAAATCTGGAGATATAATTCTCAGGTACACTTAACACACAAGGAAAAAGCCCAAGTTGTTAGAATTTTAAGAATTCTTTGGTCTCTGTTTTATTCCCTTCTGAATACCATTAACCCTTTAGGAATGAAATTTGCTGAAGTCTGTGCAGGCTGATGAGTTATTCTTATGGAAATTAAAAAGCTAGTGTGGCAAAGGTGGATAGGCACACTCACACCATCCCTTCTTCTCCTGGGTTCCAGTAATGCCCTGAGTTACACATGGAGGTCTAGTACTGGAGGGCATCCCACAGCAAAGCCAGCAGGGAGGGAGCAGCTCTTGGACAGGACAAAGCAGTAGGAACATGTCTCTTATTGCATCCAGAGGACAGAGAACACCATTTTCCTGAAAGAGGAAGCAGTGACTCCAGAGAACTCCTGGATTCTTTTTAATATTTCAATGCTGGACCTACTGCTAGTTGCTGGGCAACACTTTTCCACACATACTTCCCAGAAAACACCTTATCCCTACAGACATAGACATCTCAGGCTCTTCTTCTAACTTTCTGTTTATAGGTTAGAGACTATAAATTTGGAGAGAAATATTGTCCTCAACACTCATTAAAGATACTATAAATTTTCATGGTAAAAAGTTATTTTGAAGATATTGCTTATCAAATATTGCTTTCTCAGTGAAACCTTCTCTGGACACCTTATTTATAATTGTAACATCTCCCCTAGCCACATTCCTTAATTCCCTTCCCTAATGTATTTCTCAATTATACTTATCACCTGTATCATATATTATATATTTTACTTATTGGTTCATTTCCCAGATGGAAACATAGCTTCATGAAGGCAGGGATTTTTCCTTCCTTTTTTCTTTTTCTTTTTTCTGACTAGTCCCAAGTCCCTAGAACAATGTCTGTGTCTTGTGGTCATTCGATAAATATTTGCAGATGACAAACAAAAGTGCCCTGTTCCCTTCTGCCTATGCACTAAGTATCCAAGCGAGTCTCAGTCTCACAGGGAGCACTCCTTGAGTGCTATTTTGACCCACCCAATCCAATTATGAGAGTCTTAATTTTCACAACAGTTTTTGCATACTACAGGAAGGGTGCAGTATCCCCAGTTGTTTCCTTTAGCAAATACTGCCTTGTGTGCTGCTCTGGCTCCCTTGGTCTCTGGGGTTCCTCTCTGCTACTCAAATACCTGCTATTGCTGAAGGCAGTGCTAATACAACCATTGTTCTGGCTTTCCCTTCATTGGTCTCAGTGAGAGGTGCCACTGCTGGAACAGTAGATAGGTCTCACTTTTTTTCCCCCAACATCCTTGGGGCTTTGTCCCCTGCCTTCACCAATGTTGCCTTCATCATCATTTTGGCCACCTCCCTCATCAATGCTCTCTTTCCCTTCCTCCCAGAGCCAATGGATCCTTCTTGTTTGGGGGAAACAAATAAACAAAAACTCCAAACTAAAAACTGTTTTTAGAAGAACATGCACCTGGATTCTATAAGCTCCCACTCTTATTCTGATATCCTGGGGAACTGAGAAAATAAGAAGTCCAAATTAGCCAGGTCCATTAATAGTTCCCTGCCTGCTGGTGGATTTTTGTATGGAAGCACCTCACAGGCTTCCTCCCCAGGCATGGAATTGCAGCTCTCTCTCCAGCCCCTCTGACCCTTTGTCTTCCACTGTGAATCTGGTACTTGGAATTATTTCTGGTTCTAGGATTGATCTTTGGGCTTAATGCATTGGACTGTTTGGCCCAGGACTAGGACTTTCAGTCTCCTTTGGCCACAGCCTCACACTAGCCCTGTTACTCTTAGAGCTGAAGAGGTTGAACCCAAAGGATTTCTGTTTTAGCTTTTCATTCCCTGTTGAGGATACCTGGTTTTTCAACCAGGGAAGATGGGGAATGGACAGTGAGAAGCCAAATATCTTGACTTATGAGTCCTGGAACACTGGATTTGCAGAAACACAGCTGACCCCAGGAAGATTTAAACACACACTCTACAGACACATGACACAACCACTCACAACCACCATTGCCTCAGACCAACTTTCAGCAGCTGGGAAACCTTTTCTTCTACAATGAGGCCTAAAGTATGAGACCATCTCCTTAAGCACTTGCACAATGTCTAAGAAACTCTGCCTTCTCCTGTCCAGGGCAGCATTTGACTCCCCTACAGATTAGCGGGTGGGGGAAGCCAGAAGGATTCCTTTGGGATTCTATATGTCCTTGGAATAAGGCACTTCTTACAGCTAAACTCTCCCCATAAGAGCTCTCAACCTGGGAGCACATGGCATATGTTCAGTATTAAGAGCAGACTTAGGGGTAAGGAGGAATGTTGTATCATTCAATCAGACAGCAGCACCAGGGCAGGCTGTGGGAAGGTGTGGGTGGGCAAGGGATTGCTCACATATCATATGCCCCCCAGGAAGTCTTGATGTCATCAGGGCTAGAGTGTCAAAAATTCCCTCTTTCTATATAGAAACAAATGCAGTCTCTTGTACATTCGTTAATCTACATTTTAAAAAATATGCAGGCAAAGATTTACTGAGCACTTACTTTGCACACATTGTTGCTCTAGGAGGTGGGAGAGCTGAAACTTATAATAAACAAGACCAGTTTTCTGATTTCCTAAGAGATTACTGTCTTGTTGGGGAACCACATAAGCACAGAAATAACACAAAATGGTAGAAAAGGGCAAGGCAAGTGATGAATGTGTGAGATGAGAATGGAAGTAGCCAGCAAAATTTCTAATTTTGAGCATTAGTGTTACAGTGCATATGGCTTTTATTTCTTTTGCAAAAGGAAGAATAAAAATTCTATGATCTTTTTTTATAAGACTATTAAGCTAAACTACTTCCAACAACTTAGAGAAATTTGGTTATTCATGAGAATAACACCTTTTCTAAAAGAAATAAAGTTAATTTTCTACTCTTCTGCAAAGGAGGTCATTAATTATACATTTTAGATTTCATCAATTTCAGTTAGATGAGACTAACATTCTAACTAGATGTCAAGGAAGAAATAATATTAAATTAAATACACTGGAAGACAATAAATGGTTATTAAAAACATAATTCTGTTACTCTCATAATTTTTTTTCACTCAGGCATCTAATTAAAGGCCTGAGTTTCACATTTAGGCAGTCATGTCAATGCATAGCAATCCTGTGAGCTTTAAACAAAAGCTTCTAAACCATTGAGTCATTTCCAGATTAAGGACAGATGGATGGCATTTTTTTTGAGCACTTAAAAAAAAAACAAAATCAACAAAAACACTGGCATAGACAGCAGTACCATCTTTCTGCAAAATTTAAAATCAACATACCTCTTATTTTGCTCCCACTAGAAATTTACTGTTTTTAAGATAGAAACTTTGTCTTGAGGAAGTTTAATACATGTGATTTTGTGTTTTGGTGATTGTCATGGACAACAAATGTAGGAAATGAAGGAAGGAAAAGCAAAAGACTGGCATTCTGGGTGATTCTCCTGGTTTGCTGTTCTGTATTCATCTTCTACTGGTTTTCAGAAGTTGCCCCTGTTTGGACTGCCCCCTATGAGGAGAAACAGAAGCAACACCATGCTCCCCTCAATGCTGCATGGGGCAGACAGAGCCATCTTTCATTTTTCACATTATTTTCTGCTCACTTGGCTCACATTCACAAATGGAGATCTGTTTCTTTTTTAAATTCTTTTTTCTCAAGGAATCCAATAATAATTTTAACCAATTTCAATTGCTTTTATTAAGCCTATGGATGGAGGGGCATTCACTTTCCAATGAAGTTAATGATGCTGAAGAATTTAATTTTGGGGTTAAAATAGTTTCTTTAAACTCTTTGACTTCACACATTTTGAGTGAAGTCTGAATCGTTCCTACAACTATATGATGAAAGACTGATACACGTGTGTTGCATCTGTTTGACCCTGCTATCTTGTCCTATGGGATGGCAAAGCAGTGAAGACCCAAAAGAGGTGTTGGATGAACTTATCACAAAAGTTAACAAAAGTTAAAATGGTAAACAACACTTATCTTTGGTTTTGCTCCTTTATGGAATACTCAGGCTGGTCATACATATTTTCACTATATTTTTGCATGTCATTATTTTGTATTCATTCAGTCTCTGTCAGATTCTTTCTCTCCCTGTTAGACTTTGAGTGTTTTAAGAGGTGTGGTTACTATCTCTTACTTCCCGTTTCCTTGTATAGAGTCTATTTCAGTATTCCACAGATATTAGCTGTTTAAAAGATAATTGTTATGAGACCTGGCTGGTGTAGCTCAGTGAATGGAGTGCCAGCCTTTGAGCCAAAGGGTCACCGGTTCAATTCCCATTCAGGGCATATGCCTGGATTTGTGGGCCAGGTCCCCAGTAGGAGACGTGCAAGAGGCAAACACACATTGATGTTATTTTCCCTCTCTTTCTCCCTTCCTTCTCCTCTGTTTAAAAATAAATAAATAGACTTCCAGCCTCCTGTCCAAGATGGAGACCAAGATGGAGGCATAGGTAGATATACTTTGTCTTCTCACATAACCCAAAGAAGGACAACAACAAATTTAAATACAAAAACAAACAGAACTTCCAGAAAATCAAACTGTATGCAAGTCCAACAACCAAATAATTAAAAAAGAAGCATTCATTCAGACTGGTAATGTTCGTTCAGAAGGGGCAGAGATGGGCAGCCTGGGTGGAGAGGATGTGTGTCAAGGTGGTGGCTAGAGGACTAGGCAGATGAGGCAGTGGCTGGTAGTCCCATATTTGTGTGCAGATAAACTGGGAGGAACAACTGGGAAGTGAGACAGACTGCACAACCCAGGGTTCCAGAGGTTCTCAAAACCTCTGGCAATAAAAACTTGTGGGGGTTGCAGCAGTGGGAGAAACTGCCAATCTCACAGGAGAGTTCATTGGAGAGACCCACAGGGTCCTAGAATGTACACAAACCACAAACCCATCCACCCAGGAATCAGCACCAGAAGGACACAATTTTTTGTGGGTAGCCGGGAAAGTGACTGAAAGTTGGCCAAAAGCTGAGCAAGTGACATTGTTTCCTCTCAGACCCCACTCCTTCATATAGTGCCACAATTCAGCAATGTGGGTTGCTCAGCCCTGGTGAATACCTAAGGCTCTGCCACTCACAATGTAACAGGTGTGCCAAGACAAAAATATGTCCCAAATGAAAGAACAGATCAAAGCTCCAGAAATAGATCTAAGCAATGAAGACATAGCCAACTTATCAGATGCAGAGTTCAAAGCACTGGTAATTAGGATGCTCGCAGAAATAATTGAGTATGATCACAAAATAGAAGAAGAAGTGAAGGCTATACAAAGTGAAGTAAAGAAAAATATACCGGTAACCAACTTTGAAGGGAAGAAAACTAGGATTCAAATCAATGGTTTGGACTGGAAGGAAGAAATAAACAGTCAACTGGGACAAAATGAAGAAATAAGAATTCAAAAAAATGAGGAGAGACTTAGGAACCTCCAGGACAACTTTAAACATTTCAACATCCTAATCATAAGGGTGCCAGAAGTAGAAGAGGAAGTGCAAGAAATGGAAAATTCATTTGAACAAATAATGAAGGAGAACTTTCCCAATCTGGTAAAGAAAATAGACTTCTAGGAAGTCCAGGAAACTCAGAGAGTCCCAAAGAAACTGAACCCAAGGAAGCACACACCAAGGCACATCATAATTAAGATACCCAAGAGTAAAGATAAGGAGAGAATATTAGAAGCAGCAAGAGAGAAGGAGACAGTTACCTATAAAGGAGTGCCCATAAGCTAATTTCACAAAAGAAACCTCACAGGCAAGAAGGGGCTGGAAAGAAGTATTTGAGGTCATGAAAGGCAAGGGCCTCCATCCAAGATTACTCTATCCAGCAAAGCCATCATTTAGAATGGAAGGGCAGATAAAGTGCTTCCCAGATAAAGTGAAGCTAAAGGAGTTCATCATCACCAAGCCCTTATTATTTGAAATGTTAAAGGGACTTATCTAAGAAAAAGGAGATGATCAAAACTATGAACAGTAAAATGACAACAAACTTGCAACTATCAACAATTGAACCTAAAAAAAAACAACAACCCAAAAATAAAAACAAAAACAAACTAAGCAAACAGCTAGAATAGGACCAGAATCACAGAAATAGAGATCACATGGAGGGTTATCAATGGTGAGGGGAAGAAGGTATAGGGAGAAGCTTAAATGGAAGGTACAAAATAGACAAAGGAGGTTAAGAATAGTATGGGAAATAGAGAAGCCAAAGAACTTATGTGTACAACCCATGGACATAAACTAAGGTGAGGGGAATGTTGGTGTGAGGGGGTGTGTAGGGCAGAGGGGAATAAAGGGGAGGAAAAAAATGAGACAAGTGTAATAGCATAATCAATAAAATATACTTAAAAAAAGAACAATATAAAAGTAAATAAATAAAAATTTTAAAAAATCATTGTTATTAGATTGACATTTTTCCTCCCAGTAACTGATTGAAATTACTTTTTTTCTTCTTTATTTTGCTCTTTGCAGAAGCGGTGACCTTAATTTGTAGTATGGTACATAAAGAAAAAAGATCACTAGAGTCGACATGAATTTGAAATAGCAAAGAAATGGGTCATCTAAACTAAAGTAAACAACGTGGGTACTTTTTGCATAAAAGAAGCCTCTGCTTTGTAAGTGGCCAGTTACTATTAGTACTTTTCACTCATTTTTTTCTGTTTCTACCTATTATGAAGTTGATTTTCTTTAGAGTGGCTTTGAAAGAACACTAAGAACAAACTCATCACTTTAAAATGCTTATTTACACTGTTTTACCCTCTCTTTTCAATGTGATATACAGACATTAAACCATAAGATTTTTATTTTAAAATTTTTATTTAGTGATTTTAGAGAGAGAGAAACATTGATCTGTTGTTACACTTAGTTATCATTCATTGGTTGATTCTTGGGTGTGCCCTGACTGGGGATTGAACCTGCAACTTTGGTGTGTGAGGGCATGCAACTGAAACACCTCATCAGGGCTAAACCATAAGATTCTTGTTAAATATGGTTGAAGCTGTGAAAATAAATTTCCAGTGTATGACAAGGAAAAAAAGGACCCTTAGTATCTTTCAAGAGGGAAAAGCAATGATCATTTTGTAGGTTTTGGACAGTTTCCCTTCTTTTCATTTTTCCTTCTGTCATCAATTTAGCTTTATTAGAAAACAAGTGCCCATCTGTTTTTCATATGAAAAGAAAATGTTTCTTAATTGTCTTTATTTGCAAGCCAATAATTCCAAGCAGCATGATTAATCTAAGGCAATAAACAAATGACTTCAAGAAAGTACTTATAAAGGCCACTGCCCTTCAAGTTTTCAGTTTTTCTCACATTCTCAAGTTTCTTGGGTAAAATCCTTCTTGATTTCCCAACTGCTATTAATTTTTATTGCAATTGTTACTGAAAAGGGAAGGTCAGTAGAAGAAAAAATGAATTAACTGCATATGAGAAAAAATTTATCGTAGTTACCTGAGCTAGGGCTTATCTTTTAGAATAGCAATTGAATAAATCTAGAGTCAAAGAAACTAGTATTTATAAACTTATTTTAACCATGTCTTCACAGGAAAAGACCATGTCTAGACAGCATGGCCTATTAGTAAGGTCAGCAAAAAAAAAAGACTTGGCTGGTGTGGCTCAGTGGATTGACTTTTCAATTTGATAAAGATTTTCCCACATAATTATATTGTAACTCGAAATACAGAAATACCAATTTCAACATACAGAATAGTTAAGATAATCTCACTGACTCTCACTACCTAAATATTTCAGCTCAACTCTGTTAGGTGGTCCCTGTTGGTTGCTTTACTTGAATGACTACTTCTAATGCACATAGTTATATACATAAGCAGAGCCATAAAGTTTTCAGAAAAAGTATTCGGGTCAGGCCATTGTGGAATGAATACGAATTTCCTTTTTATCCTCTTTGTTCTAAGGTAGATTATAAAAATGAATTTTAGTAGGAAAAATATGTGCTTATTCAGAAAATTATGCAATCTGAACCATAGACCATCTCAGATATTTTGGAAATTTGAAATTTAGTTATAATGTATTTCACACACATACAAGAAACTGATCAGTGATAACCCAAAATCAAAACTTAATTTCATACATATTGTCCTGACCGGTGTGGCTCAGTGAGTTGAGAGTTGTAGATTCCTGGTCAGGGTGCATGCCTGGGTTGCAGGCCAGGTTCCCTGGTTGGGGGTGTGGGAGAGGCAAATGACAGATGTTTCTCTCCTTCTCTTTCTCCACCCCTTCCCCTCTCTCTACAAGTAAATAAATAAGATCTTTTAAAAATTATTTAATATATATTGCTTGTGCACCCTATGCCAGGAGCTGTGCTAAACTCTAGAGACAAAACATTCTTTCTTTATATAGGTTATAGGCTGGAGGTTCTGAAACTAGAGAAGTAAAATGGCAACAGAGAAGTCTGTGAGTATTCTGGGGAATCACTCTTCTGTTAATAGTTGTTCTAATGTCTAACAGATGCCTTGAACAGGGTATGAGGTGTACTTCCGGGAATGAGTAGGGGTTATCTTAGTCTTAGTGAGTTCAAATAGAGAAGCAGCCCTCGGTATCTTTGAACTTTGACTAAGGAAGAGCAAAACAGACATTTCACTAGTTGAAGACGTGGAAAGGAGACTTGAAAAAAAGAAGGGGGTTATTCATGTGTATGAAGTGGGAAGAAGAAAATGGAATTAGAAAAAGAAGAGAATGAATATATATATTCAGCTCCATGTGTCTATATTTAATACCTAACAATCTTGAAGAGAGCTTTTCAAGCCCTTCAGTGGGTGTTTCAGTATAGGATGTCACTAACACAGGTAATAAATACTAGCATTGTTTGATTCTGAAATCTTGGCCTCATATTACTGTGGCCTTGGAAACCCAGTAAAATGTGTAAAATTATTGGTGGTAAATAGCTGAGACCAGTGTGTGGTTTAGTAATAACATGTGCTGATTGTTTTATTGTGGATAATTATTGAATGAATACTTATTTTTGTGTTCAAGTACACCTATACTCAAAAATCCTCCAGGCATACTGATGGTCAACATTAACAAGGATTAAAACAAAACAAATTAGCAAATTCACTCATTTTATTTCTAACACATGGTTGGTTAATTACACAACTGAGGGATCAAAGTCCTGTGCTCTGAAAGTATGTTTGCTTTTCACACTAGGGAGCCAAGTTTAGCTGCACTTGAGGAATTCAAACAGAAACTGTTTATTAGCCAGCAGCATATTAAAGGCTATAATTAGATAAATACCTAGGGAATAGAAAGATGAGCATAGGGACAATCCATCCACTTATAGTTACTTTTTCTTACTGCTTATTACATGGGTTTCCATCTTTCATCTATAAATTGGTCAGAGTTTTTAGCTGCAAACCACTCTGGATCCACTCAGGATCCACTCTGGCTAGCTTAAACAGAAAGATTTATGCAAGTATCTTAGGTAGCTCACAGAATTTCTGCAAGGTTCTTTGGACCAGATGTGAATGCAACACATTCTCAGATAATATATTTGGGAGCTCTGCTTCACCAGCAGCAGGATTGTTATTATCAATTGACCACTGCTGCCACCGTCCACTGATTGTGCTTTATGCCACATGTCAGACACCTCCTGAAGAATCAGACAACTCCACTCCCCCATTTGCCAGAAAATTGATTTCCCCATGTATGGCTACTGGCTCATGTTGTTACCTTGCATGTTTCATTTCTGGAGTCTTATATGGGTATATCTGTTTGGTACAACCTAGAGCCGATGCTTGTACTGTAGCTGCAAGTGAGACTAGAAGGGATTCTGTTTTGTTTTGTTTTTTAATTCTACTTTGGCAAGGCTGATTCATGATATGAGAATCTATCAAAATATTGAGAATGTTTAAAAGATATCAGGCAGTTATAAATGATAAAGTTCCAAAGGCTATGACTAAAGAACCTCAATGAGGACACATTTATTTCAGGATGAGCTAGAAATTAAAATTTAGGTGGCACAATAACAGGATGTGCTGATGAAAACTTGGAGGTCAAGATCTTTTTTGAATCTTGATGTGTAGGATTTAGACAAATTATAATTTCTAAATTTTAAACATCCAAAATACCTGGGAATAAACTTAATATTAACTATACATGACCTATGAAGAAGGTGATGAAATGTGCATAATACAAGAAAAGAAATGGAAAGACACCTTTTCTTGGCTAGAAACACTAATGTGAAAATGTCAAGGATCTCAAAGTCAATCAACGCAATATCTTAATCAAAACTCCCCGAATGGGCTTCTTGAAGGGAACTTGACTAAATAATTGTAAATATAACATTGGATCACAAATGTAGTCAACAATACTCTGAAAAATATATTAGGTAATGAAAGTAATAGCCACTAAAATTCTGAAAAAGAAATGCAGTGAGGGGTAACTTTCCCTGGCATCAAAGCATTAGTTAAGTAAGTCAATGTGGTTCTGCTGGCACTGACATAGGCAGAAGGATGAGATAAGGTGATGAGTCTAGGGGACTTGTTAGTAAGCGAATAAAATATATGATAAAGACAGCAGTGCCAAAAAGCTGGGTTGTTTAATGAATAATGTTAAGAAAACTGGTTAGTCACTCAGGAAAAAAAGGACTCAGTACTGACTTCACTTACTATGTTAACATAGAATCCAAATGGATCAGAAATTTTTTGTAAAATACTGAGCTGTGGAATTATTGAAAAAAAATCAAGGGCAGATAGTGTTACACTCTTATGGTAGGGAAAGCCTTTTGCCATCATACACTCCCCCTCATATAACCTAAAGAAAAATATTAAAATATTTATGTATAAAATTAAAAAATTAGTATAGCAAAATAAACCATGAAAAACAGAAAGAACATAAAACAAATTGGGAAAAATATTTGAAACAAATGTTTACATAGCTGAAAATAAAATCATGTGACAATATAGTCCTGTGTTTAACAGTTCTCAATCTTTTCATACACATGTAACATATGGACTCATAATTTGTGTCTTTTCCATAATTTAGTTCCTTTATAGACTTCTCATTGACTCTGTGTTTTTTAGCATCTAGTAAAGCTATGTTGAAAAATTTTAAAGATTTGGCTAATTCATCAGGCAAATGTTTTAACTTAAAAGAACATAGTTTTGTTTCTTTTTTTAAAAAAGAGTTTGTTGTCCACAGTATTATAATAGAGTTTTGTATATTAAATATGTTTCCTTTGAAAATATCTTTAGATGAGTTATATTTCTGTAAAGAGTAATGAAAAGTCTGCTGGGATTATGCAGATTCTTTTTTTTTTTTCTTCCTTGCATTCAAGGAAGACAAGGCAGAATTTTTAAAGAGGGGTTGTGTTCCCTTCAGATTGTTATTCTAAATCTGACTTGATGGCAGAATCCAAAGTACATCATCTCCCAGATAAAGCTAACAGCTTGCCAGACTGCTCTGTTACAATTGAACTGTAAATGGCTCACATCAGCACATTCTGTCAACTTTATATAAACCCCACTTTATGTAATGTGATTATAGATCTCCTGAACACTGTTTTGTACCTGCAGCTTAGAGGGTGATTCTCTTGGTTTTCCCTATCAGGCATGATGACCATGAAAAGCGGCATGGGCTAGTGGTGAGGACACAGGCAGAGATGACAGGTGCCTAGTGCTTGTAGTTTCATTTTTCTAGAAATCCGTTACCCAATGTGTAAGAGTGTGACTAATTGTGTACCTTTCTCCCCGCCCCGCCCCAAGTCTTTATTCCTTGATTTCTGTCTTTATTGTATCCAGAGATATTTTCGGCTGGCTTACTTTGACCCCAAGACCTGAGAACTCCATAAGAAGAGCAGGTGATTTGTGTCGGTCACACAGCCTTCTGTGCAATGTGAATTTTCCAGGAAAGCTTAACTCTCCATTTCTCTTTGATATAATTCCTTCTGGTCCAATATCAGGCAGACTTCATGGTATGAAGAGTTGCTAGGAGATTCATTCAAATCAAAAAGCATTCACTGAGCCTCTGTTTGGGAATACCAAGACAGGTAATGCAAGATCCTTACTTTTGCAGGGGTGACAGCCTAATGGGAAGACAGACAAAAGCCAGTTTTTTCAATGTAATATAATTAATGCTAAGATAAGACTCCTGGATGTTGATTATAGGAAAGGTACTTAGCCTTACCTGAGACCCAGTAAAGTTTCCTGCAAAGATGATGCTTGATCTGAGCCTTGAAGGTTGAGAAAGAGTTGTATAGGTGGGGAGAGAAGTCCATGCAAAAAGCACATTCTTAAAAATGTCACAGAGATATGAAATAACATGGGGACATGGGCAGAAATACTCCCATAATTCAGAATTGCTGGAGGGAAATGTTTCAGACATGGAATGTAGGAGATGGGGTCTAGGAAGAAAAAAAGCGTCAGATCTGGTAGGACCCAGAGGCTGTACTATCAGCTTGGCCCCTATTCTATGGGCAATGCTGAGTTCGTTTCTTGCTTTCTCTTGTATCCACATTCAATCCTTTAGCAAATGCTCTTGACCAGATAACCCAAATCTGAGCACTGCCACCAACGACTTAATCCAGGCTACCATGGATCACAACAATAGTGTTGCAATAACAGTGGGACTCAGTCTCCTTCCATTTTTGTTCCTCTAAAGTCTACCTTCTTCACAGAAGTGAAAGTGATGCCTCTAAACCATAAAGCAGATAATGACATTCCCCAGTGAGTTCTCAAACCTCCAATAGCTTCCTCATAGCTAGAATAAAATCCATACCCTTACCAAAGCCTAAAAGACAAGGCCTTACTTGAATTAGCACTTGCCCTGCTCTCCACTTCATCCTCAGCCCTCTTACACACTGCATTCCAACCACACAGGCATCTTCTGTGCCGGGGACATGCTGGCATCTCTCTGACTCAGTAATCTCTGTTTCTGTAACGCTCTTCTTTGTTTCCTACCCATCTCCCTCATGCCTGACTCTCTTCTCTCATTGCTGTCTGCTGAGAAAGGGCCCTCCTGACCATCCTTCTAAAACTTAACCCCCCACCTCCATCACTCTGTCTCATTGTCTGCTTATTGCCTGTCTTATCGACAAGAATGTAAACACCTCAAGAAGGCAAAAATGTGTCTGTTTTTGTTTACTGTTGTATTTCCAGTGAAGCACTGGAAATTTTTTTTATTCTAAATTTTGTTTTTAATCACAGTTTATATCAATATTATTTTGTATTAGTTTCAGGTGTATAGCATAGTGGTTAGACAGTCATATACTTTACAAAGTGTTCCCCCCTGATATTTGTGGTACCCTCCTGGCACCATACATAGTTATTATAACATTATTGACCATATTCCCTATGCTGTAATTTATATCTCTGTGACTATTCTATAACTACCAATTAGTACTTCTTAATCCTCTCACCTTTTTCAACCAGCTCTCCAAATCCCCTACCCTCTGACAACCATTAGTCTGTCCTCTGTATCTACGAAACTGTTTCTACTTTGTTTGTTAATTTTGTTCTTTAGATTCTACATTTAAGTGAAATCATATGACATTTGTCTTTCTCTGACAGACTTATTTCACATAGAATAATACCTTCTAGGTTCATTGATGGTGTTGCAAATGGTAATATTTCATTCTTTTTTATGGTCAAGTAATATTCCATTGTATATATATATCACCACTTTTTTATGCCCTCTGCTGCTGATGGGCACTTGGGTTGCCTCAGTATCTTAGCTATTGTAAATAATTCTTCAATGAAGACAGAGGGTGCATATATCCTTTTGAACTAGTATTTTTGATTTCTTTGGATAAATACCCAGAGGTGGAATCACTGGGTCCACCTCTTGGGTATTTAAAAACCACCATATTGAAGTTTTATTTTTAATATTTTGAGAACCTTCCATACTGTTGTCCACAGTGGCAGCACCAACATTCATTCCCACCAACAGTGCACAAGGTTCTCCTTTCTCCAAACCCTAGCAACACTTGTCATTTGTAGATTTATTGAGGACAACAATTCTGACAAGTATGAGGTTATGTCTTATTGTGGTTTTAATTTGCATTTCTTTGATGATTAGTGATGTTGAGAATCTTTTCATAGGTCTATTGGTCATCTGTATCTTCTTTGGAGAAATGCTATTCAGGTCCTCTGCTCATTCTTTTTTAATTGAAATTTTTTTTGGTGTGAGTTGTATGAATTCTTTTTTTTAAACTTTTTTATTTATTTATTTTTAGAGAGGGAAGGGAGGGAGATAGATAGAGAGAGAGAGAGAGAGAGAGAGAGAGAGAGAGAGAGAGAGAGAAACATCAATGTGCGGTTGCTGGGGATCATGGCCTGCAACCCAGGCATGTATCCTGAGTGGAAATCGAAACTGCGACACTGGTTCACAGCCCGCGCTCAATCCACTGAGCTATGCCAGCCAGGAGAGTTGTATGAATTCTTTATAAATTTTGGATATTAACTCCTTATCAGATGTATCATTGGTAAATATCTTCTCCCATTTAGTAGGTTGTCTTTTTGTTTGGTTGGCACTGAGGATTTGTTGAATAAATGAAATGAATGGATTAAGAATATTTAAAAATTTGGGAGTGAAAAGAGCAGGTGTGTGTTTTTGGCAGGTCACTCTGACTGCAATATGGAAAATATATGTAAGGGTTCAGGATGGGGCAAATTGGTAGATGGGAGTTAGAGAGACTGGTTTGGAAGATCTTGTGTTAGTTCAGGTCATCAGTGTAAAGGACTGAACTAAGACAATGGTATCTGGCATGCAGAAAGAGGAGATAGATTTGAGAAGTGTTGTGAAGATAGAATTGGCCAAACATGATCAGATTACATCTGGGCCTCCCTTCAGACTCTTGGCTGCATAAGAGGATGATAAAGGATGCTGAAGTTGGAAGTGGTCCCGAATCAGAGGAAGCAGAATGATGCTGCCTGAGTCCCTTCTGGGACCAGTGCTTTTCCATTTCAGCATTTCCCTGAGTTGAGATTGCCAAGGCATTCATGTGTCCCTTGTGAAGCACAGAAGCATTGTCTTGCTGCAGATCCAAATGACTACAATGAGTTGGATGTATTTTTGGCACCAGATACACATTCAATAATAGTTTAATGATAGTTTCTACTGCAATTGGATTTACCCTGGAGGCTGCCCATCTCTCTAATGACTAGGACCAAGCCTGCTTCGTTTATAAGATCTGGCAAAATTATAGTATGAATTGGTAATACCGTGGGCTGTTATACAAATTATACCAGGTCTGTCTCTGAGGAACTTATCCAGGCCCAGTGCCACCAGAGACTTCAAGAATACTGACTTCAAAAGAAGTACTGTGCTATTATGAACATCACAAACCATGTGCCTAGTAAAATAAAAAGGGGACCCACAATGCCTTACTTTTAGAAGCAATTTATCTGATTGAAATTTTTGAAAATGTATTTGAGCTTTTGAAATTGACACATAGTAGAGTGTCACAATTTTGTTTTCAACATGCTTTGGGAAGGTTCTTTTTAGCTTGGAAAAAGTTATTATCTAAGCCAAAGACAGAATTATGTGGCCTCAAATTTATAAACTTTTAATCCAAGAGAGATTATGAAATTATTTTGGATGATTGAGACAGAAGTCTTTCCAAAGAAAAGGTTTATCACATGGGTGATTTAAAATACCACTAAAATTGCCTCTCCAAGCAATGACCTAGAAATCTGACAATGTGCTAATGAATTCTCAAACAAATCAAACAAACAAACACAAAAATCACATTGGAACATTTCACAATTGGCAGGATGAAAACTGGCAACAATGACTTCTGGAAAAGTGAGTTGGATCTTAGAGCATTAAAATGAGTTTGGGTCATGTGTATCTTTGGGCACTATAACATGAAGTCAACACTTTTGTGAGAATTTTGGAATGTTCAATTTCCCACAATCTCATCACTTTTTTTGCCTGACAATTGTAATTATTCTTTACCAACTTGACAGTCAAATTTGCTCCCTGTAGTGATAATATACCTGCTACTATCATGACCAGACCCTATTGGAGAAATAGCTCTATCTTTGATAGGTTTGTTCATTTCAAAGCTTTCTATATTATTCTAGCCACTCTTTTACATTATTCATTAACTAATTACCATTCATGCTTCTGACAGTAGTTTGTGACTTTGGAGAAAATGTGGAAATACACAATTATTTCCCTGATTACAAGGAAAAGACTACTTCACTAATGTCACAAATTAAAACTAATTAATTAATTGGGCAAGCTATGACATACTACTTCAGAAAATATTGAACATTATTGTATATTTCCAAAATATCCAAGGCCATTAAATTATCATGCATTTAATGTATGAGGAAATTATAAGGGAATCTAATTCTGTACAGGTTGAGAAAACATGTATGGAACATTAAGACCAGGTCATATATTTTTTAAAAAGAACAATAGTAACGAAAATAGAATAATCAATTATAGAGTAAAAGTGCCTGGTATGTATAAAAGATTATTTTGAAGTCCATCCACTTAACTATTTATTTGATAAGTTTTTTCTGACCTTTGGGAAGGTGACATTTGAGTAAGGCTTAAAGGAAGTGATGGAGCAAAGCTTGCAGATACCTGAGGAATCAACTTTCAAAACATAGGGAGCTGACAGTGCAGAGAACTCGAGAGGGCCCATGTCTGCAGTGTTGGAGGAGGAGTCTGTAGGAAAGCAGAGGTCATTGGCTGGAGCACAGCAACGCACATGAGGTCAGAAGACCACTGGGGTTTGTAGCCAATGTAGGGGTGTTGGTTTTTATTCTGGCTGAAATGGAGAGGACTTGCAGTGCTTTGACAAGACATGACTTAGGTTTTAAAGGGTCAGACACAAAGAGTGCTGTGATGATTGTCAGAAGGGAGGGGGGTTGGGGACTGAGTATAAGAGGTGAAGGCATGCAGAAGTACAAATTGGCAGTTATAAAATAGTCACAAGGATGTAAAGTACAGCATAGGGAGTATAGCTAATGATATTATCATAACTAGGTATGGTGCCACATGAGTATTAGAAACATTGGGGCCGGGACCACTTGGTAAAGCGTATGACTATCTAACCCCTATGCTGTACACCTGAAAATAATATAAAATAATACTAAATGTAAAGTGTAATTGAAAAATAAAATTTAAAAAGCTAGGAAACAGAAAGGTTCAGTGTGTGTGGTGTGTTGAGAATAGATTGTAGGGACCATGGGTGCACTCAAGGAAACTCTGTAAGGGGCTAATCTAGGACAATGGCTTCCATGAGTGGAAGCAGTGGAGGGAGGGAGAAGTGGTCAGATTCTGGATATATTTTAGAAGTAGTGCTGTTAGATGGATTGGTGGTATGGGAGAAAGATGCAAGTCAAGGACAATCCCAGGAGTTTGGGTAAGCATCTAGAAGAGAAGAATTGTCATTTGTATTAGAGTTTTAGTGATGCTGTAAAAAAAATAACCACAAACTGGGTGACTCAAAATAACAGAAACATATTCTCTCAAAGTCCTGCATCATAAGTCCAAAATCAAGGTGTTAGCAAACCTTTGCTCCCTCTGAAGGCTCTAGGGGAACATCCATTTTTTGTCTTCCGGCTTCAGTGTTGTTGGTTTTTATTGGCATTCCTTAGCTGTATCATTGCAGTCTCTGCCTTTATGGTCACATTGTCTCCCATTCATGTGTATCTTTGGGCACTTGTCTTAGGGCCCACATGAGGTAATCCAGGATGACTTCATCATAATATCCTTAATTTAATTATATCTGCAAAGTCCCCTTTACCAAATAAGGTAACGTTCACATGTTCCAAGGATTTGAATTTGGGTGTTTTTTTTGGTGAGCTATTATTCAATCCGCCACACCATTCATTGAAAAGGTAGAGATTGTGGGTAAAGCAAGTGGGATTAAAGGGAGGAATGTATGCCATTTTTCTTTTAGCTGGGAGGATACCTGATGAGAATGTGAGTTATTGAATTAAGTAATCAGTTATTATTAGTAAAGATATGCATAGTGTTGGCCATAGAATAGGTTAATAGATCTCTGTAGAAAGCCAACATTCTGTTTAGATTTGCCATTGTCTTTACTCTTCATGAAATGTTTTAACTCAAACCATTAAAATAAGTGAACTGTTCATATTTGAATTTTATTTTCTCCCTCTTCCATTGACCGGTGGTTTGTTTAAAAACATTCATTTATTCAGTAGATATTTATTTAGTTTTAAGAGTATGCAGTTCATGTAGCAGGCAATTCAGAGATACAAAGATTAAGAAATAAATTCTATCATTAAAGAACTGACATATAATAATTTAATTAAAAGTAGTATCTTCTCCCCACCCCACCCCCCACACACATTCTGTCGTAATGTGGCTTATTAAGCATATGGCTCACTTACAGTATGTATTTTGTGAGTGAGAACACAGGTGACTGTGTCTCCTTTGCTAGCTAAGATTGATAATGGTTGTAAAGTCTTTCTCTTCCTTTTCCCTACACCTCTCTCTTTACATTGAGAAGGTTTGGGTGATCATAGACAGTGAGCTGTGGGTTCCAGAAGTGCTTCCAAATGTAGAAAGAAGACACCAGAACAAATACATGGTGGGTAGAATCAGTTTACTCGTAAAAGCTTTTCCTAGAAATAACCCATCCTACATTCTGATTTGAAGAACAAAGTTTGCTAAAGAGGCAGATGTGCTGGGAAACAAGCACCATAAAATGTGACTAAGGTAAATGAAACTGTAATCTTGGAAATGGCAGCACGTCAGTGATAAATGGTCCTCATGGTGTTTAGGAAAGGGAATGCCAGTGAGTATTTTTCAGTGATTATTCATGACTGCTCAACAGGAGGAATAGACTTTATTTGATGTCACTAGTACTCTGACCACTTGAAAAGTGACAAATTCTTTGATCTCTCAGAAGGCTTGATTTAAATAGTTCACAGGCCTATCCAACCTCCATTTCAGTGACTCTGGGCTCAGCAGACACCAGACTGTTATTATAAAAACCTTGGGGCTGGGGTAGGCAGTTCCTGACACATAATATGGGCTCCAAGAAGATTAGCTGTTATTGTAAATTATTATTTCATTTTCCTTGCTACTTTATCATTTTCCCCAGTGTGGTCAAACTGCTGGGGGTGAAACAAATGAAATTGAGTTTGTAAACCTTTTTGGCCCTCCAGACTATGATGATTCTTGTCAAGATGCAATCAGTTATTTAACTAGCTACTCCTGAACCAGTCTACTAGGTCTCTTTTTATATTACAACAGAAATAATTTCCTCATTGATACACTACTTCTTAATGTTTGTCATATAACTTCAACTAATTATCATCTCTGTTAAATCACACTAAGCATGGTTTGATAAGGCCCTCTTCCTCAGACATCTTAAAGTAGCATTTAAGGCTTGCTTGTTGCCATGGAATTCCAACATGATTCCAACTTATCTCTCCCACCACTCCATACTATCTCTAGGTTATCACTAAAATATATTATTAATCTTTTTTTCCCAAATGTATGCTCTTCTATCTCTATGCTGTTGCCCATGTTCCTCCGACCTCCTAGAATGATTCGGCTTACTGTTGTTTCTCATCTTATTAGAATCCCTACCATTGCTCCAGGGCAAGCTCAAGGGCCAGCTCTTCCACTGAATACCTGCAGTTAACGCTGGCTGGAAATGACTATTATAAAACAACTGTAGCTCATGAGTCTGCTTTTATGATGTTTGCCATGTCACTGTAATTTGTCTACCTGTAGGAAATGTAGTGTGGTAACACAGAAAGAAAATAATGCTTCTTGGAGTCAGGCAGGCATGTCTTACTTACTAGTTTTAGAATCTTAAACAACCTACCTAAACTCTGTAAGCCTAGTTTCCTCATCAGTAAAATAAGAATAATAATACCTACCCCAGTGCTAATATGAGGATTAAATGAGATTGTATATGTGCCTTGGTGTAGTTGCTGGTAATCAGATGACCCAATATATGTTTGAAGTTATTATTTTATTGCTATTAATATGTTCTTTCCTACTTAAACATTATAATCATTTTGAAGTCAAGGACCACACAGTCTCATTCCTCCTTATATTCTGCTTAGTGTAGTGTCTTATACATAGGCCCTGGTTTGCTAAATTTGTGAGTGTGTGTATGTCATTTTTGCCTCTCCAACTATGTCATAAGTTTCTAGAAATCAGAGAAATGCCATGTTTTCTATAGTATATGTGTTAAGTGTCCAGAAGCTGGTGTAATGTGTATATACCCAGGCAGGAATAAGGCCTGTTCAGGTACCCTCTGCTAGGAATAATACTTACCTTACCCCTGTTATTTTGGGCAAATGAGTAGTGACTGCAGTTGTTAGTTGGGGTGTTGGAGATCACCTAGTCCAGACAGCCTTTATAAAAATCCTTACCTGAGGATATGTTTATTGATTTTAGAGAGAGAGGAAGTGGGTTTTGGAGAGAGAGAGAGGGAGAGAGACCCACCAGTTGCCTCCCATACATGCCTTTACTGGGGATCAAACAACCAGCATTTTGTTGCATGGGATGATGCTCCAACCAACTGAACTAGCCAACCAGGGCCGGACAGCATTCTTTAATTGTGTACAATTGAAATAACTGAACTCATTATACTAAATTAGTACTATTACACTTTAAGTTTACTTGAATATATATCAAATGCGCTACAATAAATAATGAACATTATTGTGACAGAGATAGTCACCTCTTCATATGAGGAAATTGGAAGAATCTTGGGTAAGTGTGTATCAAAGAAATAGCTCTGCCCTAGTATTGGTCCTTTTGCATGGCTCTTTCTCTGTGTCCTACACTCTGCATGCCCTATATCTGCATGCTTCAGAATAGACATGCGTTGCCTCAGACTCAGGATTATTATTGGAAGAGGATATTTAGTTGCTGCATTTCCAATGGCATAGCATAGCCTTTAAGTTTAGATGTTTAGATGCTAAAAATAACAAAATTCCTAAATATTTGCTACCTAAATTTCACAGTATCTGAAATGTGTTTTGTGAAAGTCATGTAGGAAATTATGTGACACTATAAAAGTGGAAAGATTACTAACTAATTGTATTATGTCTGCTCATAATACAATAATCATTGTATTAAAGAGTAAATTCAGAGATGAAGGTGAGATGATAAAAGAAAATTAATAAGAAATTTAAAATCATTTAAACTTTCTCTCCAGAGGCTTTTCTCCCAATGTATCTGTTAATTTTTTATCAGTCATGTGGTATATATTGTACATGGGTTTACAACATTAAACTATCTCTCCTATAAATACTGGAATTTATTTCTGGTAACAAAAATTAAATTTTTGTTTGGGAAAGAGAATATTTGAAATGGAAAGGAAAGTTATAATTCAATCATCTTTTGCACAGCAGGATAGAAATTAATTTTAGCTGGTGTTATAAAATTAAGTGCTATGACATTTCTTTCACTTTGAATAAATGGAAGAATAGCTCTGATAGTGGGTCTCTAGTCCACCTGTCTCATCTTAACAAGTGGAAGGGCTGAGAGATATTCAAAGACACACAAAGAGTTTTAACACAACTCATGTCTCTTGACTTCTAATCCAGAGCACTTTTCATTTTTCTATAATTCTTTAAATTGTAAATTAACTCAGAAGAACCCTTGTTATGTAGTGAACATTTATGTCTCCCCTCAATTCATGTGTTGAAACCCTAGCCCCCAATGCAACTGTATTTGGAGATGGGGTCATTATGAAAGTAATTAGGGTCACAGGAAGTTATAAGAGTAGGCCTTCATTATGGGGTATCTGTGCTTAGAAGAAGAAACACCAGTAAGTTTGCTGACAGCCAGAAAGAGAGCCATCATTAAAAGCCAATCATGCTGATCATTAACTTATCAACCTCCAGAACTGTAAAAGAATAAATTTCTGTTGTTTAAGCCACCCATAGTATTTTAGCCCAAGGAGATGAATACAACCAATAAAAGAAAAACACTTTTAAAAATATGGCCAGATTTGGCTATTCTCTCATTGATTTGGTGTTACAAATAGTGATCTTGTCTTGATGAACACAGTAGGAAGGGGAGAAGAAAAACAGAAATATCTTCATTCCTGCAGTGTATGTTAACTTTCTGCAAATCACAAATTCACATTTGTAGATAGAGGCATGTTGCATGATTTATGTGCAAATTCTATTCTTGGACCTGCCCTAGAGATGGATCTGCTTAAGCAAACAAAGATTAATTTGATTAAAAAGAAACTTTATTATGTCATAAATTTTTCTTTCAAGTGGGAATATGCTATTCACTACTGAGTGTTCAGGGATAAATTAGGTGATTTCTAATTATCTTGGTCAAAGAAGTTAGTAGCAGAGGGAGCTTCACACTTCTTACTCTGCAGGGCACTCATCCACACTATTGCCCTAGCTTCCAATGAGAAAAGAATGATGTGGGAAGTAAAATTAACTCTACAACTTCTACTCAACATGGAAACCTAAACACTCAGGAAGAAACTAAAATAAAAACTGTTTCTTCTCTAATATTTGTATGGGCTTTCCTTATAGAAGAAACAAAGTTCTTAATTTTTCCATTGTAAGTCAAATCTGGATCAGTAAAATATTTTGGCAGGAGCACTGCAGCTCATTCAGTTTTGGATTAGGAAATTTCAGGAGTCAAGTTGTTTTTGTTTAAATTCAATGTAAATGTGCATGAGAATATTTCTGATTATAATAAATAAATATATAAAAAGATTTAAAAATATAGTAGTTAATACTGGTCTCTCTGGGAAATGAGACTATTATATTTTATTTTTATAATATATATATTTTTATATTATAAAAAATGTCAAAACAAAGATAATCAATAGGATTTTTAAAAACTTGTTAAAGCTATAACTTTAAAATAAATACATTTTAAATCAGAAATAAAATATATTTTCATTTTGAAAAATAAAGCATTTAAGAAAAAGTAATATAAGTATACCTAGAACATAATATAGGTTACATTACAAAAATGGACCAATATAGCAAGCATTATGTCTCAAATTCTCAGAAATACTTTTAAGATTTCTTCTATAGTGCAAGGGTGGTGGTTGGGTACTAATAGCAATAATGAAATGTCTTATGTAATAATCTCATCAGTTAAGGGACATTCTCTCATTTTTACCCAATAGGAATACTTTCTAGTAGGCAAGGCAAATATAGCTTTCTTCATCTTACTCATGAAGTAACTGGGCTCAGAGAAATTAAGTGACTTGTTCAAGTTGAAAGGGTAAGAAATGGCTGGGTCAGAAACAGAAATGAAATTTAGTGTTCTTTCTTGTATACAATTCTATATTCACTATCACCACTTATTTACTGCCTGCTGTCACTTGAATGTCTCACCAGGTTTTCATTTCTACCAGGCCAGCAACTCACCCTTATTAAGTTCAACAAGGACTTCATCTGCTTATCATTGGTCAGTTTTCAGTCCTTGTTTTACTTGTCTTTTTGGCAATACTCTTTCCTCAAAAATCTTAAAATACTTTTGAGTAGATAATATATGAGGCCTATCCAGAAGGTATCCAGCCACACACTATGAAAAATAGAGACATTTATTGAAAAAGATACAAGATACAAGAAACATTGTATATAAGAAAATGACTCCTCAGTCCCCTTCAAAGGAGGCACCTTGGGATCTCACACAGTTCTCCCAATCTCCATAAGCCCCTCCATCATATATTCCTGAATGTCATTGATGGCCTGAAATCTTTTCCTTTTCAAAGGTGATTTTAGTTTTGGAAAAAAAAAACAGAAGTCACAGGGCACCAAATCTGGGCTATAAGGGGGCTGGGTCCCCTGGGTGATTTGATGTTTCACCAAAAAATCTCTGCACAAGATGTGATGCATGAGTGGGTGAGTTGTTGTGATGAAGCTGCCAATCACCAGTTGCCCATAGCTGCAGCCTTCTGAATCATCTGAATAGTTTCTGCAGAGGAACATTCAAGCTTAACAAAAAATTTGATGCAGATCTGTTGCTCTACTTTTTCAGTCATTTTGAATGTGATGGCCACACTCTACACAAACTCACTCAATGGCATCTACCGCCCCCACTGACTAGCACAGTAAAGTCAGCATTGTTCACACATGTGCATTCTAGTCCATTATCCTTGGCTGCCAGGTTACATCAATGTCACACAAACCATTCTCATTATATTAACAATGGCTGGACTTTTTCTGGACAGACCTCATATGTACATATTAGTCTCTCTTCCACTCACATAGTTCCCATGCATAGAGATAACCTTATATCCAGATTATTGTGTATCTTTTCAGAGATATTCTAGGCATATACATATATATTTTTTCCTTTCATTTTCTTATATAAGAGATAGGTAACATGTTAAAGCACAAGTGGCAAACACAAGGCCCGTGGCAGAATCCAGCCCCCTGCCTTGTTTTATCTGACCTAGCACCTTGTTTCTACCCAGCAGCAGTGCCAAGATTCTTGCCCCTGGTTAAGGAGTAGTTACATTCATACAGTCCTAAAATTACATTTGGCTCTTTGAAGGCAACCTCAAGGCTGATGTGGCCCCTGGTGAAAATGAGTTTGATTAGCACTAAAGATACTAATCTAAACTCTGACTTGTTTTACCTAGTCATATAACTTTAGGAGCCTTTTATGGTACCTCCTTCTTTTCAATAGCAAAATAGTATTTTATTTTCAGGATGAGCCATAATTTATTTAACCATATCCTTGATGATATACATGCAAGTTGTTTCCAACATTTGCTACTGAATATAATATTGCAGTGTGTATCCTTGTACATTTATCATTTTGTACATGTCTAAATATACTATGGGATCAATTCTTGGAAAAATTGCTTGGTCAAAATGTATATGTACATTTAAAATCTTGGTATTGCCAAGATACTTTCCAAAGAGAGTATTGCAATGTATTACTCAACATATGAAACTGTCTATTTCCTTATAGTGTCATCAATGTAGTATGTTATTAAACTCTATGATCTTTTACAATGTGATGGGTTTATCTTTTGAAATCTGAGCAATGATGTTTTAAACTTTATTGTAATAAAGTTTAAATTTTATATTCTCTTATATGAGGGAGTCCGCATATCTTTTATTTTCCAAGGATAATATATATTTTATTTTCCATGAACTGTACTTTCATAGCTTTTACTCATTTGTTTACTTCTGTCTTCTCTATATCCATGATTTCTCTCCATCCTGGTTTTCCTGCAGTTAGACTAGCTGCTCCTTCTCAGTCTTTTATTCTGGGTCTTCCTCCAGTATAGACCTTGAAATGGGAGAATGCCCAGGGACTTTGTCTCCAGCCTTCTTTTCTACTCATTATCTAGTGATGAACTTCTGTTCCATCTAAGAGCTGATGCCTTCCAAACTTCCACTTTCAACTCCAGTCTTATTCCTAGACTTTTTCCTAATGGCCTGCATAACATCTTTACCTAGATGTCTCATAGGCATCTTAGATTTGACTTGTCTAAAATATAACTCTCAATTAACCAACCCCCTTCTAATCAAGTCCTCCCCATTTCTGTAAAGAGAACTGCCTTTCTACTAGTTGGGCAAGCTAAAACATGAGTTATCCTTGATTTGTCCCTTTGTCTCTCTTCCAATGGGCAATTCATCAGCAAACCTGCCAGCTCTACCTTTAGAATATATCAACTTGGAAACCTACCAGTTATGACTACTACTGTACCAACTTAGTCCAACCAACACCATGGCTCACCTAGATGACTGCAATAGCTTCCAGTTCCCCCTCTTGTCTCCTTACAATTTATTTTCTACATAGCATTAAGAAAGATCTTCTAACAAATCAAATTGTGTCATTTTTCTATATAAAAGTATCCAGTGACTTTCTATCATACTTACAAAAAAATCCAAAAGTTTTGGTTTGGTCTATGTGATTTGGCCTCTGTATAGCTCTGATTTCATATCTTGCCATCTTTCCCTCACTCTCATATTGTTACCAAACTGGCAGTCTTCTATCCTTTGAGCACACTCAGCTCATTCTTTTCTCAGAGTCTTTGAATTTGCTGTTTCTTTGGTTAGATTGTTCTTCCCCAGATTATTGCACACCTTACTTCCTCTTCCATTTTGGTCTCAAACACCTCCTCAGAGAGACCATTTTATCTGAAGGATCTCCCTCATCACTCTCTTACTTTATTTTTTATAACACCAGCTATTTTCTGAATTATACTACAATACATACTTATTTTATCATTGTCCCTTTCTCCCAATTTGTTGTGTGCTCCCAAAGATCAGGATTTTGTTTTTGCTCACAGCAGAGTCTCTAGCATCTAGAATAGTTTTTATCTCATGGTAGGCACTTAATAAATATTTATTGTATGGATGTTGGATATTGCAAATTTCAAAGAGCTCAGACAAAGGTCCAAAGTATCAAGAATAATGCAGCTTAACATTAAATGTAACTATAATTTTCTTATCTCTTTCCTTCCTTCCTTCCTCCCTTCTTTCCTCCTCTTCTTTCTTTGTCAATTTCTTTGATTTTAAGAATTTATAGTATACTTATTTTATTTTAAGCTATGGTATGTTATTGAGATATACCATACACTGTAAACTCTGGTATATTTCTTACTACCAAGATATAGGAAGGGTTTTTTAGTACTGAAGTAATCTTTTCAACATTTCAGACTTGTGGTGAGGAGAGCCAGGAACATGTGTTGGAATGAATTTAGGCGAGAAGAAGTCTAAGTGTTATTTTCTACGCCACCACTGGTTTAAGTAACCACTGTGACCCAGTTAATTTCATTTCTCTGAAATTTTAACATCTGTAGTTTGAAATTATTAACAACATAAATTAAAAAATGATCAAGTCTTCATAAGTGTTTCTTTTGTTCCATACATAATAGCACCTTGGAGTTAGAAACCAGCATCATTCCCAATTTAAAGATGAGAAAAGAGTAGCATAGGGAATTATATTCTTGCCCAGTATTTCACAGCGAGTAAGTAGAGGAGCCAGTCCATCTGTTCAAGCAGAGCCTGAGTGGTTGTAGAATGTCCTGAAAACAAATGAAACTATTCCCATTTTCCACTTGTACCTCTTGTGGCTTTACCCATTTGTGGAAGTGTGGTATGTGTTCTCATATGGATCAAAGCAACACTCACCATGTGTTCCAGTTTTACTGCGTAACATTGGCAGGAAGCTGAAACAACCCATTAGGAAGAATGCTTGATCTAAAGAGTATTGGTTGTGAAAGGATTCTTACTGTCTGTTAGAGTGGGAGCCTTCTGAGGGCCACTCAACCCTGTGGCATATTCATCTCTGTATCTACAGCACTCAGAATAGGCCCAGTATACAAGAGATGTTCAATTAATTTTGGTAGAATGAAGAATAAATGACACGACTATGGTGGAAGGTGACAGGCATCATACTAGACAGGTTAATGGTTCATTAGCCACAAATCATTCATTTGTGCCTGTGTTTTGTTAGGGGCATTTTATTAGATGATTGGTCCAGGGGCTCAGAGGCTCTGTTTGCTGGCTCACCTTTTACCTTCTGTGGTCAGGCTAATAGGCTCCTGTTTTGCTGCAATACCCAATTTCAGTAAGCAGATTTTTGTTTCCTTTGCTATCTTGATAATTTGCCTGATATAGCTGATACTCTCTAGAAGGTATATTACTTTAGACACTTTTCCATGTCTCCAGAGTCCTACCTTTGGTCTCCCAGTCTCTGTGGCTGAATACTTGACACGAGGTAGCAGACCTAACACCCTCTTTTCACAGACCTCTGCTTATGGCCTACTGGCTGATGCCCTAAAACTTGCCCATCATACCAGGCTTTTTTCCTTCCTGCCAAATCTGCTTCTACAAGTCTAGCCTCCTCTGGTTTGAACTTCTAGTTAGCCTCCCACTGACCCCCTATTGAATCCCTATATTGGGTTACAGAAATGTGAACATCAGCTTGGACCTTCTTACTGAAAAACCTGCAGGTAATTTTGGAGGGACCTCTTCATGGAGATGAATATTTTCATCTCCATTTCACAAGTGCCATGGACATTAAGTGCTCTGAACTCTGTAGGCCAATTTCCGCTTTTGCTGAACCCCTGCAACAACTTCTGGATGTCCCAGAGCTCACCCTTTTCATTTAACTACCCATGTCAGACAGTGGTCTCATCCCAATGAAATGGTAATTTTCTTATGAGTAGGTATCTTAAGTCTTCTTATGCCAACATCAGTTCCAATATCAGCACCAATTACCATTTTTGAGCACTTACAGTATTGTAGGCACTGTGCTAAGTACTTTATTTATTTCAGTTTACTTAGTCTTTACAATAATATTTTAAGAAAAGTGTGAATATTCCCATATCACTGGAGAATAAACTAGAACATAATGGAGTTGCAATATGAATCCATGTATGTCCAGTTCTAAATATTTTCTTTAATAAAAAAACAGTATGGAGTTCAATCAATAACTAATCTTTGACCTTGACTTTAGAAAAATTTGTTTAAAGAACCATTTTTTCTCACATCCATAAGAATGGGTACTACTATTAAAAAATCTGAAAAAATAAAAATTGTTGGTAAAGATATGGACAAACCAGAAACCAGTGTGCACTGTTGGAGGGCATGCAAAATGAGGCAGCACTGTGGAAAACACTGTGGTGTTTCCTCAAAAAAATTAAAAATAGAAGTACCATATGATTCAGCAATTCCTCTTCTGGGTACATACCCAAAAGAATTGAAAGCAGGGTCTCACAGGGATATTCGTCCATCCATGCTCATAACAGCATTATTCATAGTAGCTAAATGTGTAAAAGCAGCATGAGGGTTCTCTGATGGGGGAGTAGATAAGCAATATGTGGTAGACAGTTGCAATGGAATATTATTCAGCCATAAAATGGAAGAAAATTCTAACACATGCTACAACATGGGTGAATCTTAAGGATATTATTTTAAGTGAAATATGCCAGTCCCAAAATTCTGTATGATTCCACTTATGTGAGGTATCTAGAGTTGTCAAGCTGACAGAAAAAGAAAGAGAATGGTGGTTGCCATGGCTGAAGGGAGGGGAAAAAGGGAAGTTGTTGTTTAATGAATGTAGAATTTCAGTTTTACATGATGAAAGTTCTGGAGGCCTGTTGCACAACAATGTGAATATACTTAACAATACTGAACTGTACACTTAAAATGGTTATAATGGTAAATTTTATGTTATATGTATTTTACTACAATTTAAAAAATAATTCTTATAAATGGAGGGTAGGCTGAAATACTATATAGCAGAGGTATTGAACTCATTTTCACCAGGGACCACATCAGCCTCGCAGTTGCTTTCAAAAAGCCAAATGTAATTTTAGGACTATATAAATGTAACTACTCCTTAACAGTTAAGTGAGAGCTCAGCACTGCCTCCAGGTAGAAACAAGGTGCTTGGCTGGATAAACCAAGGTAGAGGGCCGGATTTGGCTCACGGGCCTTGTGTTTGCCACCTGTGCTATATAGTATTGTACTATGTCCCACAATACATACACAATGTAATTTTGCTATTAAAGATAATAGTTCAAATGATGAGTTGTCAAACCATTACACAATGCAATTGTTCTAAATTCTGGATTTAATATCCTAAGAACCCTGAAACACCAATACAAAAGAACCTATGCACTCCAATGTTTATAGCAGCACAATTTACAATAGCCAAGTGCTGGAAGCAACCTAGGTGTCCACCAGTAAATGAATGGATAAAAAAACTATGGTACATTTACACAATGGAACTTTATGCAGCAGAAAGAAAGAAGGAGCTCCTACCCTTTGCAACAGCATGGATGGAACTGGAAAGCATTATGCTAAGCTAAATAAGCCAGACAGTGAAAGACAAATACCATATAATCTCACCTTTAACAGGAACCTAATCAACAAAACAAACAAACAAGCAAAATATAGCCAAAGACACTGAAATTGAGAACAGGCGGACAGTGACCAGAGGGGAGACGGGAGAGAATTTCAGGGGGAAAAGGTGAAGGGTTTGTAGGAACAATTATAAAGGACACATAGACAATAACAAGAGGGGCTGGAAACAAGGGAGGGAGGTAGGGAGGGCTAAGATGTTGGGCTGGAGTGGGGGGAAAAAGCAGAAAACTGTACTGAACAAAAACAAACAAACAAACAAACAAACAAACACTCCAAACAATACATATGGGCAATTTTTATAAATATCATCATGGGATTGAGTAGTTTTTAAGAAAAATTGATGAAAACTCCAAACATTTTATCATGTCTCTAAAGCTTAGTTGGAGGCATTTTTCCTGGGGACACACATACATGCATTACATGCATGCAGACACGGAGCCGTACCACAAGCATTATGACCCTTTAATCTGTTTGGTAAATGTGTATTAATGATCCAGTGCCTTTCCTGTGTGACAAATGTGCTTGTCTATTCTTTCTTAGGTCTAAAAAATGACATACCTGATGCCAAATTTCCTGGTCAGACTTACCTGAAATCATTTTTAAGCATATATTTCACTTAAAAAGAAAATATACTCTAGTTTATGTGACATTAAAACATATAAAAAATCTAAAGTTGTCCTTTATTTCATAGCTTTTTTGGTATATTGAATAGATAATCCCATTCTGTTACTTTCCATTAATGAAAGTTCATCTTGCTTTGGTTCTTAAAATGCCAAAAAGCTTGAAGTGTTTCGATTTTTGTACTGTAAATAGATGTCTGTGGATTTCACAGGAAGCTGGGAAGTTCCCCTGCTCAAAGACACAGTCCTACTGTGTACATTTGAAACAAAACCAGTAATGATTCATTGTTTTCTGTTAAGCTTTTCCCTCTTATTGTAACTCTTTTCTAAATTTCAAGTACTCCAGGAAGGAGTGATATACTAACTCATGCTGTATTATGCAATAATTGATTTTTTTTCTGATAGGAGAGACTGGAGGGGAAGTACTGGCACAGGACCCATGAAACAACTAGGTAAGGCTAGCCCTGATCAGATAAAGCAGAGACTGCAGAAGATTTTCCCTTACACCTGAACAGATTGCTGAATTCCTGGCCCTTTCACAAAATGAGTTTTAGAAATCATGACACCATAAAAGTCCTACAGGGGAACATAGGCAGGAAAATTACAGATACCCCATGCAGCAATATCTTCATCAATATGTCTCCTAGAGCAAGGGATATAAAGGAAGAATAAACAAATGGGACTACATCAAATTAAAAGGCTTCTGCACGGCTAAAGAAAACATCAGCAAAATGAAAAGGGAACTGACAGTATGGGAAAATATATTTGCCAATAATATTTTGGACAAGGGTTTGATGTCCAAAAGATACAAAGAACCCACATGACTTGACACCAGGAAGACAAACAATCCAATTAAAAAATGGACAAAGGACCTGAACAGACACTTCTCCAAGGATGACATACAGAGGGCCCAGAGACATATAAAAGGTTGCTCGGCATCAGTAGCCATCAGAGAGATGCAAATTAAAACCACAATGAGATACCATTTCACGCTGGTTAGAATGGTCATCATAAACAAATCAACGGTGAGCAAATGGCAAAATGAATGCTTCCAGTTTCTTGCTGTCCCATTCCATTCTCAAGCCTGGGAAGGACTGGGCCTCACACTTAATGATCCTAGTTTGGTTGGTTCACTATGCATTTGCGTGGGTTTCCACTAGGCATCCTATATTAAATATATTGCTTTCAATAACTGTTTTGCTTTGGGACAATCAATACAGCCAGTTCATTGCTTGAGAAGCAAAGAAAGCAAATGGAGTCAGTGTGCTGCTAGTTAAAATCTTCTGTGTGCCTACTATGTACCAGGGATTTATTATCTCATTAACTTAAGCATTATTGGAAGTGGTACAATGGCTTCTAACCTCGACGGTTTGGCTTAGTAACCCATCTGCTTAAGCATAGCCCTGGTGCAAAAGGCAATGGAGAGCACTGGTTAAAAGTGTGGGCTCTAGACTCAGATTACTGAGTTACATAACCTTGTGTGCCTCAATTTCCCTTTCTGTAAAATGAGGGTAATAACAATTTCTAACTCATAGGGTTGTTAGAAGGATAGAGAGTTAAAACATGTGAAGCTCGTTTTTATAAAATTATATTTTATTGATTGTTATTACAGTTTTTCCAATATTTCCCCTTTGCCCCCATCCAATTAGCACCCCCCCTCCCCCACTCCCTCAGTCAATCCTCACACCATGTTCACATCCATGGTCATGCATATAATTTCTTTGGCTGCTCCATTCCCTATACTGTACTGTACATCCCCATAGCTATCCTGTAACTACCTATTTGTACTTCTTAAACCCTTTACCTCTTCAGCCATTGCCCCACACCCCACTCTCATCTGGCAACCATCAAAACTCTCTCTTTATCCATGCTTCTGTCTCTGTTATTCTTGTTTGCTTAGTTTGTTTTTAGGTTCAACTATTGATAGATATGTATTTATTGACATTTTAATGTTCATAGTTTTGATCTTCTTCTATTTTCTAAATAAGTCCCTTTAACCTTTCATATAATAATGGTTTAATGATGATGAACTTTAGTTTTTTCTTGTCTGGAAAGCTCTTTATTTGCCCTTTGATTCTAAATGATTTCTTTGCTGGGTAGAGCAATCTTGGCTGTAGGACATATGAAGCTGTTATATGAGTGCTTGGTACATAAAAATCATTTAATAAATATTACCTATTATTATTAATGTTATTATTGCCGGAGTCCCTCTAGTCAGTGTGAACAATGTATCTCCACGGAATTGTGTGGAAATCCCTGCATTTTGCCACCTAATTTACCCCTTCCCCCAACCTTTAGGCCCCAATCTTACCTATGCATTATTATACATTCTTAAAAATTAAGATTGGCTTTGGGACTGTACATTTAGGCAGAGTTTTAAATCAATATCAAATGAGATATTTTTGTCTATGTGATAGTCATATGCTTATTTCTTATCTTTTTATTTGAATAATGATCATAAACATCATCATAATGATAAGATTTATGTAGCACTTCATAGTGTTAGCATATTTTTATATTCAGTATCTCATCCGATACAGCAACACTCTGTAAAATATTGTGCAGATGTGACTTTAATCAATAGATATTGTAACGCAGAGAAGTTCAATAATTTGCAGAAGGAATCCCCACTAGTGGGTAGGAAATACTGTGACTCCCCATGGAGGCTGGTACAGTAGAAGTTGAGGAAAGGTGCAAGATAAAAGTGTGGTATTAGCTAGGGAGTTTTGAGTTATTGGAATTGTCAATGTCAGGTCTAGGGCCAAGGGTAGGGGTTAAGGAACTCTAAAAAATAAAAAAATGAAAGTAGATAAGAGGCCAGGAAAGCAGAAAATGGAAAGAAAAAGCAAACAAGGAAAAGAGGTGGATAGACTGGGAAGAATGAAGAGTGTAAACAGCAATTTCCCCAAAGCTGCTGGCTATTCACATCTGAAAATGGAGGTACCGCAATGGCAGGGTCTTTATCAAGGTTCTTAATAGCTCCTCGTGGCACTTAGTGTAGTATTGTTGAGTGCCTAATGAATTGTTCTCTCCTGTGCAAAGGACTTTCACTACAGCAGCACCTGTGAGCTTAAATGATGGGAAATGGTTCATTTGTCCCATTGAGGAGAAAGGAAGGCCTCCTATGAAGTTAAAGGATTGGATAAAAATGACGGGTGTTTTCTGGGGTGGTTGAAATTAGAGCTCTGTGGTCCGGAAAATAAACTGTGCTTCAGTACAGATACCTTTATGGAAACATCAATAAACACTGTGATTAAACTGCAGATAGGATTCCATCAGAGAGAACAATTCAAATAGTGTACAAAGTTATTTTAAACCCTTATTCATTTTGCAGGTAAGAATTCCATTTTTATCAACCAGATGGACTTATTCAGTTGCTTTTGTTATATTCAAATTATGTTAAAGAAAAAATCTAGTGCTGCAGGGTATGGAAAGGTTACTTTTTTCTCTTGTTTTGGTGTGCACTCTTTGCAGATAATAGCTTCTCAACACTGCAAGTTTGGGTTGGGGCATGGGTTCTTCGGGAAGCAATTATTAAGTAGTTATTGTATGGTGAGCATTAGGCTTATGCGAATGATATCCTGACAGAGTTGTTGCTCCTGAGGAGGTTAGTATCTTTTAGAGATTAAAAGGCAGTATGACAATGACAAGGACACCTAGAGAGACAATTCAAAGGCCTGTGGGAGCTCAGGGTGGGGGACAGTCAGGAGAATCAGCTTGATCTGTGCTCTAGCTCTATATCTGGTGGGAAGAGTTGGTGGGGGTGTGATCCATGTAGAGAGCTGTGCATGTGTAATGCTGTACAGCAGGAAGTATTCAGGAGTTGAGGATGCTGGCTGGAGTATAGATAGGGATTAGAAAGAGAGACAGGAGAAAAGATAAAGCTGGAACTGTAGGCAGTCTAATCTTAGAATGTCTTTACTGTTCTAAAAGTTTGAAGTTTATTCGGAATGCTATAGGGGAATCATTTAAGAAATGATTTAAGCATTGTGTTGGCATAGGGGGCAAGAGGAGGAGGAGAAAGGTGGGAGTAGAAAAATATGTGTAGGTACAATTAGATGATAAATTATACATTTTAGATAATGCCCTTTGGGTTGCAGAGAGTGAAATGGGTTGAAGGAGGGTGTGTCCAGATAGTAGGGGGTGATTCAAAGAATCTGCAGGAGAGGCTATGGCAGTAATGGAGAGAAGGGAACAGATTTGAGCAACAAAAGGGAAGAGTTGCCAGAACTCAGTGATTGATAATGCTGGTAAGTGAGAGAGGAATCAGTGAAAACTTAGAGATTTTAGCTTGATAATCAAGTGGGTTTTTTTTGTTTTTGTTTTTTGCTTTTTTTACTGAGATGGTTTATAGGAGAAGGTGTGAAATGGAAGATAACTTAAAATGGTTCATTGGGGGAAGAACTGTCGAAATTAGCATTGCCTAGAATGGTCAGTATCATGATTTTCTGTTTTTTGCATTCTGGCCAACCGCCTCTGAAACTTTGGTTGTGATTGTCCTGCCCAGTCTTCTCTTTCTCTCCCAGGTTCCCTCTTACTCCACCTCACTGATGTTTTCTTTCACCTCACCTGGCTCTGCTAATAATGCTTCTTTCCTGGTTCTTCCCAACCCCCGGCTGAGAATCAGCAAACACACATACTTCTAACAGAGAGAACAAATACTGAACCAACATTTTTGTTAAATAGCTTGACTGCTTTGTGGACAGGGATTTGTCAACACATCTGTTCTAAAGGATTTTCTTTTAATAGATTTTTTTTGGTGGAAACCAGATCAGCAAAGCACTCTTACTATGGCCTATCCTTGGAGACTTGCAAACTGCTGTGCTAAGCAGAACTGATTAAATGGTATTTTACCTGTTTGAAATAAAACTCACAGTCTTCCTTGAAAATTGTTGCTATAAACTGGCCAAAGGTAATTGAGGAGGGGAATATACTATTCCTTATATTCTAGGACTGAGATTTGTGATTTCTGTCTATAGACAGTGGACTCCCTTCTCAATCAGATAAATGTAAATTGCGAATGTTGAAGGGGACTCATTCAAAACAGAGGGAACCCTAAAACAAGAAGCACCAAAGCTGACTGTCAATGTAATGTAAGGACACCACCAGATACAGAACTAGGGTACAGGTCACAATGACACCTGGATCCACCATGGAGAAACCGGGGTTTTTCAGATATAACCTTTATTTGACACTGTGTAAGGGACTGGCTTACAAATCCAAAAAAAGTGAAAGATGGTTCACCTGGATGTATAAATCCTGAGGATATCTGACCCACAGAGGGAATATTATCTTGCTTCAGGATAGCAGAGGAATAAAGAGAATCTTCCAGCTCTAATATCTTTTCATACCAGGAAAGATACAGGATCTGCCTGGTCTTCACCCAGAACATGAACATACCCCAGAGGTGGTGTGGTAGGTAAACTTTATCTAGCTAGGCTGCTGATGTAATTAAGAACAGGGACTCAGGCAAACAGGGGCCAGCTTGGCTCTGCCTCCATCGCTTGCCTCCCAACAGTGTAACTTTGAGTAAGTTACCTGACCTCTTCAAGTCTCTTTTCTCTCTGTATAAGGGGAGTAACAGGACTTACCACACTGGGTGATAGTGAAGAGTAACTGAGCTACTACTGTGTTTACTGAGCTTAGCATGCTGCCTGGCAGATAATGAGTGCTCAATAAGTGTTAGCTGGTATTATTAGTGGCTATGTGATGGGACAATAAAGATGAACTAGAGAATTGCAAGCAAGGGCTCTGAAAAATAATGTTTACATTGAGAAATTGGTCTATAGGAATTTGGTTACAATGAATTTGCTACAAGAAATAATTCTATACTACAAAAGTATTTGGGGGGGGGTTGTAAAAGACTTCTTGTTTTCCTCTGTTCACTGTCACCGTGATCAACAGTATTCTGTAAACTGCTGTTACTTATAGTCAATTTCAATCTCTACCTCTGATCACTCTTAACCTGCAGCCAATCACCAACTTGCATAGGGAGTTTCCAAATGACATGTGAAGGGTCTGCCACAGGAGCCAGAATTCTGACTATTGATTTTCATCTCTATCTTCTCTTCTCCTTATTTCTTAACCTACACTGCCAGGGAAGAGAATAGAGCAGTGGTCCTCCATTCTAGCTGTAGGGCTGTTAATAAGGTGTAGATGACCAGGCTCCTGATGTTGAACCCTCAGAGAGCAGCTTACCTAATTCTCCATATCTTTATTTTACAGAACTCTCTGTTCCAATTCTTTAGTTCCAACTGCATCTTCCCATCAGATAGCCACTAATGATACCAGCTAACATTTACTGAGTACTCATTACCTTCCAGGGAGTATGCTAAGCACAGTAGTAGAAGATTTTCCCTTATTGGACAGAAGATCTTTTCTCTGTGGCAGTTTACTGTTCCAGGTTATCAAATACATCCCGTCCCCCAACCCCTAAACTTGGCTGTAATAGCTGAGGTTACAGACTGTTTTCTTGGAGGAAAGCATACCTAACTGGGGCCCCTTTTAATAGTTTAATGCCAGCATCTATCAAAGCTAGAGCTGCCTCCTCAATTGTGAAGTTTATTCATAGCTAAATTTTAAGGTTGAAATGTGTTTATCAGTACTAATTTAAATGTTGTTATTTTTTCTATACATTTTGTTTAATTTCCTTCTTTGTCCCAAATTAAAATAGATTTATGATCATTTCTCAGCATGTATTTTCTTCATTCCAAGGGTGTTTATCAGTTCTACTAGAAAAGGGAAATGTTTCCTGATGGAAAAAAATGGAGAGATGTTAAAAAAAAAAAACCCAAGATGGTTTCTTCTTTACATGACTCATCAGAGCCTTTAGCATGGTGATTTTAATAGTGTATGCAATATTTTCCTCAAATTATTTTCCCATAAAACTCTTCTTTCCCCCAGAACACCTCTGAAGATTAGGTCTTTTGGGAAAAGCTTTGGGAGATCATATCCCAAATTTTTAAAACAAGAAATGTAGAACAGAGAAGATAGAAAATACAGATATCTTCCGAAAACAAAAACTGGTACACATAACCTGGCATATTCTCTGACTATAGGACAATTTGAAATTAGATCTGCCTCAATCCGGAACTTTTGATCAAAGTGTACCTCATGCCAAAATGGTGGTGAGAGGTGGCAAAGACCTAGTAAACTTTGAAATCATTGGTGTTTGATCTTCAGTTGCCAAAATTGTTTTCAGTAGTTGGCAGCATCTTGAAAAAGTGGGTGCACAATGTTGTAAATGGGGTGATCCAGATGTATCTTACAATCCTAACTCTGCTGCCTAGAGAGTTAAAAGATTTGGAGCAAAAACCATAGGACCTTTCCAAAACAGGCATGATATTGAATTGCACCAGAGATAAGTAGGCAAGAAGTAAAGTGTGGACAGCTGTTTGGCTGGTACTGCTCAGTAGACAAGCAGAACTATTGGATCATCTCCTTGGTTTGCACCTGTGTAGCCAATCGTTAAGGAGGAATCACATTTATGCTGCTCTTGTTCAAAGCATCCACTAATTCACTCAACAAATATTTATTGGGTGACTGCAAAGTGGTAGGTACTATTCTGGTCACTTGGGCTAGAGCAGTGACAAAACAGATAAAGTCCCTTAACTAAATGTATATTATCTAGTTTAATTTTTGCAATATCCCCATTTAATAAATGAGAAAATTATTATTCTAAGACTTTTAGATTTTCATCTCTGGGAGATACCTTACACAACATTTTAACTCAAACTATTTTTACTCATGAAGAATTAAGTTAAAAGGACTACTCTTTCTGATTAAAAATAATGACCAAAAACCAGATCTTCTACCTTCCAAGTCTGGTCTCTCCTTCTTGCTATGAATTTGTACAAAGTAGGTAGTCAGTAGAGGAATGATTCTTTGCCCTAATGCAGCCAAAATTTGACACTGTCAGCTTAAGCTGTCAACTGAAAACTCAAAAGCAGCAGTGGCTTGAGGACCATGGCAAACAGTATTTATCAGGATAAAGGGTGGAAGGGACCCCATTAACAGAGAGCAATAAGATATATAGTCCCAGAACTCCGGCTTGCATCTTGCTGGATTTTGAGAGCCTAGTGGACGTGTTCCAATTTAAACTTGGCCAGACGCTAAGGGATTAAGTTTCATGACACAGTGGATGAGTACTGCAATCTTTGTAAGTTCTCCATGAGAAGATGGGACTCTTATATATCATTATATGTAGGGAAGAGATTTAAGGACCATATTTCTCTTATAAACAGTATTAGAAATTGGTATTTTTCCCCTTGATTGCAACACTAAATCTAAGAATGTCAAGGGAGAGAATGTGCTTCATGAAATGCTGAAAACTTGGTTTAAAAAACCCTTAATTGGTAGAAATGTATCATAGAAATAGTATGAAGCAAATAGCACAAAGTTTATATTTCAACTTTAAAATTTGATATATCTGAATTATATTAGATTTATTAATTGAAGGAATAAATCAAAGGGGGACTTGATGGCAATCAATCAGCAGACATGTACTAAGCATTTATTATGTACAAAGCACCATTAGACAGGAAAAGTTATAAAGATGAATAAAGTCTGAACCCTGAAAGAGGACAAATGTAATGCAAGGACGAAAAATTTCATGTTCATTAATGAAGTATGGCATGTTTAGGAGAGTGAAAGTATTTCTAACTGTGGGGAATGTAATCATAAAATAGTGAGCAAATGTTTGTTGCCTATGAGAATGTTTGGTTTTAAGAACCTGGTTAGATATATGCCACTGAAATTACAGAATTACATGATTTACCTTTTGGAAAGTTAATTTGGTATGGATGGTATGACTCAAAATACCATTTTGCAGTATGATCTATAATAATACCTGTTATTTTTTGAGATGATGTTATATTGGCCCAGATCCTTCTGAAGTTGGTTCTGACATTCATAAGGGAGCAGTTAGCTCCTTTGCAGACAGCAAGCTCACCATCCTTGCATACTTGTATCTAAAATAGTCCTAAAATTCTCTTTATTGCCACTACACTGTTTCCCAAAATGAAGCATGAGATCATGGTAGTATTTAGTTATTGGTTCAGTTTCCTGTCTTCCTAGATCTTTTTAAAGCTCCAATGTCCTTACAAAATGACCTCCTAACTTAATGTCTGATCACATGATCAGCTATTTACAAAGTGCTGCTGTTATAATCTTATTTCTTTTGATAACTTAAGAGGACATTTGGTTGTATGGTGTGTGGTAAGTATAATTTATTTTATCCTTTCACAGCCTTCTGGGACCGTGCAGTGTCAGAAAGCAAGCAACTATATCGAACATTCTAGAAGACAGCAAGTCAACCTTTCTGTAAAGGAATTTCTTTGGACTATCTTTCCTTGTTGATTGTATAGTTCTAAACAAAATAGATTCAAAAAAATTTGCCAGTGAATGTGCCAAATCATGCTTTGATTGTCAACATTATTATAAAAATATATTAAATGTGCATGTATTATATATATCACATAATTTTTGCTTAGGAATATATGCATTTAAAAATAAAATTTTTAATTTGTACTTATAGTATCTGTAGTATTAGTCACTAAAATTCTAATGTTAGAACCAATGGCTGAAGGTTCCTTTAAGGCAAACTTGTTAAATCCCAGTTCCTAACTTGACAACAAATCTATTATGCACACATAATGCATTTCACACTCTTGCAAGATGCAAGCCACTACATTGCAATAACATTTTTTCATAGACCATTACATTTCTTTTCCTTGCAACAATAAAATATCCTCCTTAGTTTGTATTATCTTGTTTTGTGAAGGTTTTGTGGATTTCACCTCTGACCTTAGAGAATTGGTCATGATTTTATTGGAAACTGTAGCTCATTATTCTTATGCAAGTCTCCATGAGTGGCTATTTTTATTTTCAGTTCTCAACAGGAACAAGTAAATACTGCAGTACAAGTTATTTCTGAAGGTTTTAAAATAGTGTTTGTTATTTCAAGGCATTAACGAGTAAAACTTCTTAGAAAATACTGGCCAGTTGTGTTTATTGCCTTGTGTCAACACACTTGTCATTTTGAGAAAGTGTCATAATCCTAGAAGAAGATGGCTTGCACTCCTTAAGTCAGATTCTAATCTGAGAAGTGTTCTGTGTATCCCTGAGCATCTCTCAGAAGATCTGTGGCTGCACATCAGTAAGCATCTCACTTCTCATGGCAGAGCACTTGCATGTTGGGAAGACTTAGATTATTTTTTTCAATAGTGTAATTACAACTTGGTTAGCTAATATGGGAGAATGGGAGTTCCTTAACTACCTGTTGTATTTTTTCCCTTTCATAGTATTTATATTGTTAACATAGAATAAGCCAGTTACTTGTATACTGAAGGGTATGAAGTGAACACGGAGACCTGGATTCCACTCCTGGATTTGCCCACAAGCAGTTATCAGACTTTGTATGTAAACTTCTTGAGCCTCAGTGTCCATATTTTGTGAAATGAGAGGTTTGCAAACTTCTGGCTCATGATTTAAATTTAATATGCACTGGTGTTTTGTTTGAGCCACATGTTGTTTTAAAAGTCAGAAAATTCACATAAGGTTCCTAGTGTCTTTTAGCAAATTGGAAGATGTTGCAACATGGGGCCTGCATTCTCAAACAGCGGATGATGGCCTGGGCCCTGTCATTTCCTTAGTTCTCTCTCCTTGCCCTTGTGTTCCTTTGATCTTTTAAAATGGTGTGATTCTTTGGGCTCTGTTTCAAGAAACACTGTGGAAAGGCTTGGTTCCTCTTGAACTTCATTAGATATGTTACTTTTTTTCTGTTTACAAGGTCTTAGTTTTCCTCTGGTTCCTTTTTGACCTACACTCTTTCTTATAAGCCACAGGTGCCAAACACAAAACCTGCAAGCCGAATCCGGCCCTCCACCTTGTTTCTTAGGTGGCAGTGCTAAGCTCCTTGCCCCTAGTTAAGCAGTAGTTACATTCATACAGTCCTATAATTACATTCAGCCCTTTGAAGGCAACCACGAGGCTGATGTGGCCTCTAATGAAAATGAGTTTGACACCCTTGGTATAAAGGATGCAGCACTCTTGTGCATGGCTTGTTTTCCTCTGCCCCCTTTCTGTGGACAATAGTGGGGAAATAAGCTTGGCTTTAATTTTTACACCTGTTTAACTTTTCTCCTTCTATAATTTCACCTCCAGGTAAATAATGTAAAATAATATATTATTTCTTTTGTAGAAATTAGAGAAACAGTGGTTTTCTACTCACAAAATCCAGAAAGTATGCGGAACTGACGAAGCCATCCTTGCTCATATTTTTTGGTTACCACACTGTATCTAATCAGATTCTTGAAAAGCAATGCTATGCATGCAATGAATCTTGTATAACTAACTCTCTTTGGAGATGGAATCCAGCTGCTGTGGTGAGTGTTAGCTGCTTTTTATGGCATGAGAACATCTTTCATTAAAAATCTCAGCTGGTAAGATCACATGGTATTTGTCTTTCACCACCTGGCTTTCTCACTTAGCACAATACTCTCCAGTTCCATCCATGCCGTCATGAAAGGTAGGAGTTCCTTCTTTCTTTCTGTAGTGTAGTATTGAGTTGTGTAAATGTACCAGTTTTTTGATCCACTCATTTACTGATGGGCACTGAGGCTATTTCCAGCATTTCACTATTGTAAATAGCGCTGCTCTGAACATCAAGGTGCATAGGTCCTTTTGAATTGGTATCTCAGGATTCTTAGGGTATAATCCTGGCAATGGTATCACTGGGTCAAAAGGCATTTTAATTTTTCATTTTTTGAGGAAATTCCATACTGTTTTCCACAGTGGCTATACCAGTCTGCCTTCCCACCAACAGTATACTAGGATTCCCTTTTTTCCACATCCTTGCCAGCACTTGCTGTTTGTTAATTTCTTAATGATGGCCATTCTGATGGATGTGAATTGGTATCTCATTATGGTTTTAATTTGCATCTCTCTGATGGCTAGTGATGCTGAGCATCTTTTCATATGCCTATGGGCTCTCTGTATGTCCTCCTTAGAAAAGTGTCTGTTCCTAATGAACAAAAACAAACAAATGAGTAAAATAGAACCAGAGACTTGGAAACAAGGAACAGACTGACAGCAACCAGAGCAGGTGGAGGGGATTAAGGGAGGAAAGAAGGGGAAAGGTCTAGTCAAGGAACAGGTATAAATGGCCCATGGACGTGGACAACAAGGTGGGGATTGACTGTGGGAGCGAGGGCTGGGCAGGGCAGGGGAGAGCAATGAGGGAAGTTTGGGACAACTGTAATAGAACAATGATTAAAAAATAAATAAAAACTCTCAGATGGTAGAATATCCTCACCATAAGGACTTATATAAGCTTTGGTCAGGCAAAGGAAGGCTGTATAACTATGAAGAGCTTCTTCAAGCACAACATATGAATCATGCCCAATTGATATGTATCTTCAGTTGAACCCCTGGTCCTGATTCGTAGAAAAAATCAATATAGCAGCCAATAAAAATACAAGGTAGTAAAATAACCTTAAATCTACAAGAAAGATCAATGAAAGGAATTTATTTCCTGTTAGTATATTAAGAATTGAATTTGTGTAGAAAAAATATTAGCAGTAACATTAGACAGATAGTTTAGAGGCAGACAACACCTATCTCCTAAAATAAAGCATTGGTTTCTTTTTAGGTTACTATGACATGACTCCCCTTCAGCAGCTGTAGAGTAAAATAAGTGTTGCTTATTGTCAAGCGTGATTACTGAAGAGCTTGGTTATTGACAGCTAAGAACCATCTATAAAGATGAGGCACATTTTGCAAGATGGTTTTCTTTCACCTGCTGATTAACTGTGAACAATCTGTGAGCCCAAATGCAAATTTCCCTGTTCCTGTTTTACTGGACAGGCTCCCAGGACTAAACTGGAGTTAATGCAAATTAGAAAATTTCCACCAGTTGAATTAGGGAAATAAGTAGCTTGAAATATAAGCCTTTCTGCAATGAGAACCTATAGAAAAACACAAAATTAGGAGCTTTGATCCAGTTAAAGAGTATAGGGGGCAATAAGATTCCTTTTTATATTACAATTATTACTCAAAGTAAGGAGCATATTGACCAGATTCTCAATTTGACAGTTTATTCTCTCTCTTTTTCTGCTCATGTCTTGTCTGATTTCTCTTTGCTCACCACTATCTGCTGAGAGTGGAACAAAATGCCATAGGGTAAATCATTGACCTCCGTATTTCTGCAGTATGCATTTCCCTAAGACCCTCATTGGGAGATTTATTCCAAAAGAATAAGGGGGGACATTTTGTGCGACACACAGGCAGTGAATAACTTGGGTAGAAAAAACAGGTGAATTCATCTTTGCTTCATATCTGACTAAACCTTTTAACAATTCCATGGAAAGTGGGTGGAATATTTTGAATATCTTGTTATGAAAACCCAGACACAATTCCATAAAAGACAAAGGTGTCTGCAGGAAGGCATTTTTGTGGATGTTAATCTCAAATGCTTCCATATCTAGTCATGATTGGGCTCCAAAATTCATTGATAATATAAAGAGTTTGGTAAATTTTTATAACAAGTTTTTCTCTGGTATCTTTGGAGCCCTTGTGATCTGCTGCAGGGTCGTCACCTGACAAATTGTTCAGTGAGGGTAACAATTAGTCCTCGGCAAACATCTAAAAAAATTCTTGAGTTAGCAAGTAACAAAATTGAGGTGGGGCTGGAGACTATTTTATAATCTTCATTTCTATTCAAACTTGAAATTTTGGGGTCAGATGGACTAACACCTTCATTTCGCAGATGAGAAAACTGAGGACCAAAAATGTAAAGGCATTTATTTAGTTTATGTAACTTTTTAGTTGTAGAAACAGGATGAATTCTTGATTGCCAGCCCAAGGCTTTGTTACTAGGGCCTGCTGCCTTAGATTTTCCTACCAGATCAAGATGTTGGCTTGGGTAGAAGTTTAATAATTGATATTTCATTTTGATAAAAGTTTGTTTTGTGAAGTCTGAGTCACATTATGTCCTTTCAGCACTGTAAAAGGAGCTTAATTTGAATGTCCTTGTAGCATACTGCACCAGCTAAGTGTACCAGCTTAGCCAGTACAGTATTATCAACAAGCTCCAAGAACATTGTGTAACTTTTCGCACCTGATGCTAGCCCCTATCTGCTATGCTTCCATTCAATTTTGAAAGGATGCCTAATTTCTCCTGTATCTGACTATTCTTACAGAAAGAGACTGCTTTTAGTGTATGGTGATTTTTAAAGAATCTTTCCCCCAAAACTTGTTTCAAATTAATGCAGGGAAGTAAACAAAGTTATTTTCCATAAAATACCAACATACATAATAAGGGCATAAATAACAAATTAGTTGACTGTTATGTTGAGACATTCTAAGTTTACATAAAATTGGTGTTGTGCTAAATCACAGAGCCAAAACCAAGTATATAAGCCCTCTTTTTTGCATTTTTTAAGCTGTTTGTCTTTGAATGCTAGGTCATTTCAGGAATCCAACTTCTCTCTCTTTTGTTCTTATGCAAAGATGGATGAAGTCAGACTGCTCAATGGGAATGAAATTATTCCTTAAGAAAAAAGATCTGAATATGCAGAATGACCATCTCAGAATATCTGTGACTCAAATATATCTTTGAGTATTATTTCTGGGCCTAAGTGATCTCCGTGGGTTATGGGTGCCAAAAATACAATGACCCTAAAGTAGGAACAAATGGTGATAGGGGACAAAGAAAAAGCAAATGAGAGGAGTGAAAAGAGATAATTAACAGAATAATTTCAGAAATGGTTTCAGGTAGGTTTGTGCTGTGTGGTCTCTTACTCTTAAACGTTTTTTTTTAAAAGCATTATTAAGTTATAATTTACCTACCTTAAAACTCACCTATTACAAATGTACAATTCAATAACTTTATTTTTTTTAGTTTATCATTGGGCCTTCATTATTTCCAATGAGGAGTTAGTCATTAATTACATTATCATTTTTTCTCTTTCTGTTCCTCAGACTGGATTAATTCTATGTATGGTTCTTTAAGTTCTCAGATTGTTCTGGCATATCACATTTTCTGTTGAAACCCTTTAGTGAATTTTTCATTTCAGTTATTGTATTTTTCCACTCCAGAATTTTCATTTAGTTTTTAAAAATAATTTTTAAAGTATATTTTATTGATTATGCTATTACAGTTGTCCCAATTTTCCCCCTTTGCCCTCCTCCACCCAATTTCCCCCTTCCCTCCAGTGATTCCCCTCCCTGACTTACTTCATGTCCATGGATTGTGCATGTAAATTCTTTGGCTTCTCCATTGCCTATACTGTTCTTAACATCCTCCTGTCTATTTTGTATCTACCCAATTATGCTTCTAAATTCTTGTACCTTTTCCACCATTCTCCCCCTTCCTCCTTCCAGCTGATAACCCTCCAAATGATCTCCATATCTATGATCCTGTTCCTGTTCTGGTTGTTTGCTTAGTTGGTTTTTGGTTTTGTTTTTTTACATTCAGTTGTTGATGGTTGTAAATTTGTTGTCATTTTAATGTTTATAGTTTTGATCTTCTTTTTCCTAAATAAGTCCCTTTAACATTTTGTATAATAAGGACTGGGTGATAATGAACTCCTTTAGCTTTACCTTGTCTGGGAAGCATTTTATCTGTCCTTCTATTCTAAATGATGGCTTTACTGGATAGAATAATCTTGGATATAAGTCCTTGCTTTTCATCACTTTGTGTAATTCTTGCCGTTCCCTTTTTGCCTGCAAAGTTTCTTTCGAGAAATCAGCTGATAGTCTTATAGAAACTCCTTTGTAAGTAAACCTCTGCCTTTCTTTTGCTGCTTTTAAAATTTTATCTTTAACATTTTGCATTTTAATTATGATGTGTCTTGGTGAGGTCCTCTTTGGGTCCAAGTTGTTTGGGACTCTCTGTGCTTCTGGGACTCTCTGTAGTTGGGACTCTCTGTATGTCTGTTTCATTTAATAAATTAGGGAAGTTTTCTTTCATTATTTTTTCAAATAAGTTTTCAATTTCTTGCTCTTCCTCTTCTCATTCTGGCACCCCTATGAGTCAGGTGTTGGCCTGGTTAGAGGTGTCCCAGAGTCTTAAACTCTCCTCATTTTTTGAATCCTTGTCTCTTTGTTTTGCTCTGGTCAAATGCTTATTTCTTCCTTATGTTCCAAATTGTTAATTTGAATCCTGGCTTCCTTCCCTTCACTGTTGGTTTTCTGGGGATTTTTCTTTATTTCCCCCTAGTAGAGCCTTCATTTCCTCCCTTATGCTTTTGCTGTATTCATTGAGATCTTTGAGCATGCTGACCACCAGTGTTTTGAACTCTGTGTATGATAGGTTGGCTATCTCCACATCACTTAGTTCTTTTTCCGGGGTTCAGTTTTATTCCCTCATCGGGGCCATATTTCTTTGTTTACTGATTTTGGCAGCCTCTCAGTGTCTGTGTACTAGGTAGAGCTACTTGGATTACGTTTTAGTGCACCTGTTAAATCTTATAGGGTGGAGCTCTGGATATTTGCCAAGGTGGAGCAACTGTAGCTCCGTGTATGGGGGAGGGATTGAAGAGAGGACAATGCCACTGCTGGCTGACTTCTGGGGTATTGCTTGGCCCTCACCCCATTTCCAGTTACTTCACCCATTTCTCATATGCTACTGACACCTCTTCACTTGCTGTCCTGGTTGTGGTTCCAAGGGCAGGTGTGTTTGTGCATGTTTCTTCCACTGCCCCAACCCCTACTGGATTTACAGCCAGAAGTGATGCAGCTTTATTTTCCTGGGCACTGAAGCCCTGGGCTGCATGATCCGGCTTGGGGCTGGGCTTGCTTGCTCAAAAGGTGATCTCCAGATTTTTATCCACCAAACGTGAATGTGGGGCTGCCCGATCCACTGGCCACCGCCTCTCGACCTCTCCACATCTAGCTCACCACCGCCACACTGAGTCCTCTGCCCCGACTCCTCTTCTACACCCTTCCTACCTGTCTGAATGAATATAGCTTCTTTAAATCCTTGGTCATTGGACTTTTGTACAGTTCTGGGTGTTTTTCTGGGTGATTTTCTGGCAGTTCTAGGTGTTTTTCATTTTTAAGTTAGTTATGTTCCTTCTTATGGTTATGCAATGATGTGATGTGTGTCTACCTATGCCTCCATCTTGACCAGAAGCCAGTTTTTTTCAAATAATTTTTTATCTCTTGATTGAGATTCTCTAATTGCTACCTCTATTTGCTCTATTCTCTACCATTGTCATTATATTTTCCTTGAATGCCTTAAATTTTTTTTCATTCTTTGAACATATTTGGAATTACTTTTAAGGTTTTCTCTGCTAAATCCAACATCTGGGTTCTCTCAGAGACAGTTTCTATTGACTTCTTTTTTGCCTGAGCATGGCTTATAATTTCTTGTTTCTTTGGGTGTCTCATAATTTTTTTTAACATTAGATATTTTTATTTATTTTTAAAATTATTCATTTGTTATTCAATTGCAGTTCTCTGCCTTTACTGTCCCCCACCACTCCCCCCAGCCATCCCCACCTCTCTGCCCCACTTCCAGCCCCCCTTTGGTTTTGTCCATCTGTCCTTTATAAATAGTTCCTGGGTTTTCAGGAATAATATTAGACATTTTAGGTAAATCTCTTATAGCAACTCTGGATTCTGACCATTTTTCACGTGTAGGATTTGTTGTTGTTTGTGTGTTTGTTGATTAAATAACTTGCCTGTGAAGTGTATCTACCCTGCAACGTGTGGCCTCTGATGCCTCTACATTTTGTTCTTGTTTTTATTTTTAAGCTTAGCTTCCTACAGATCACCTCTATGCTTACAAGGGTTAGTGTCCAGCCCGTGATTGGTCAGGGGCTGTGTGTAAACACTTTGAATTAGTACAGTTTCATTCATTGCTTATGAATCTGTGTGTAGGTCAGGGAGTATATTCAAACTTCAGGTTATTTTCAGGTGCGTATCAGCATTTATTTTCTCGCATCTTCTTTTCATATACCCAGACTCAACTCTGTCAACCAGGAATGTGTGGATGGATGGGCATGTGGTCAACCCAGGATATTTGAAGAGTTTGTTACATCTCCAATGAATGTCTCATTTCCCACAAACCTCTTAAAAGTCTGGCTAGTTTACCAGTCCATTGCTTGGCCCAAATAGGTCAGTATGCTCAGGCTAATGGAGCCCTGGCCATCCCTTGCCACCAGATCTCTTCTTTAACAGACAATTCTTCAAATCAAGTGAGTACCCTCTACTAGTAACAGCAACTACAAAGCTTATGTTTTCACAGCCTCCCAATTCCGGGTGCATTACTGGGTTGGAAGCTGAACGAAGGATGGTTGTAGCCCCAGGCAAAATGCTACAGACTTGTGATGCTCTTACCCAAAGTTGAATCCTTTCCATGAATAAATGCTTCTTAATTTCCAATTTGTCTTTGGTCAAATTCCAACGTGCTGAGATGATTGTTTTTGACTGTTTTGTCCAGCTTTAGAGTTGCTTTTGGGTGAAAGGATTTTTTTTTTTGGACCTTTTAATTCTGTCATGGTGGAGATTGGAAATCTTCTACACTTAGTTTTAGTGACAAGATCCTCATTGACACTGAGTGGTTCATACCCTTTGAATGTGAATATAAAAGCTCAGCACATGTTCCAAAGGTCATGCACTGTATATTGAGTGCATGTCCAACAGTGGAAAATCCTGCATCCATTACCCATCCTTCAAGAGGCTCTACGCATACTCATTCCTCTATTTCCTTGCAAGCAAACGTTCAGTGTTCTCATTTCTGAATGCTGATAACCAAGGTGCAGAGGATTGTTTTTCTTCTTGGCAACAATAGCAGTCATTTAGTTTTCAGGTTGGGAGATTGACAAGGGAAGGGCATTATCTTTCTGCCTTCTTAGTAATAAATATTTAAAAAGCAATAAGAATGCCTGCTATTTAGTGAGTGTGCCAGGTACTTTGTTAAGCATTTCCCAACTTTATGTATTTTTTATTTCTATTATAAAGCTTAGAAAAGTTAAGTAACTTGCTCAAGGTCACTCAACCCATAAAGTGTGAAGAAATGATTCAAGTCAAGGTCAGTGGGATGCCTAATTCCATGTTCTTAATGACCATCTTATTCTTCTTTGGGGTACCCCTACTTCCAGACATTAATCAGGCAAGCCAGGTCCATGCTTGTTTTGATATTATTATCCAATAAGATGTCATTGTCAATAATCTGCCCCAGTGACACTTGTCTGTCTCAACCAAAATCTTTCTTTTCTGGCCTTTCTCTACTGGCCCATTAAATTTAGTTGTAAGTTAGGCAGTGGAGGAGGAAATTCTAAAATATTTTATTTTTCTAAATCTTTAATTTTCTGGACTAAAGAATATATGTTGTCACAGGTTGGGTCTCCAGGGAAGCAGAACCTGAAATGGAGATTACCACACGAGAGGCTTATTAGAGAGTGGTCTTAGGATAACACCTCTGAAAGGAATGGAAGGAGGTAGAATTGGGCAGAGGAAAAAAAAACTGGGTTTTGATGCAATTTCCACAGTGTCCTCAGCTATACAGGGATTTTTGAATCTAGGATAACCCTTTCAGAGATGGGGGGTGGAGGCTGGGCCTGATGCACCCATAGGGATCTGTCATTGGATATGGGCCATCCAGAGGAAAGTGGTGTGTGCCTTTGGGTAAGGTGGTGCTCTTTAACTGATGAAGGGGGCTGACCCCTGAGAGCCATCAGCCTCTGTCCTAGCTGGGGAAATAAGTTCTTCATTCCTTAAGGGGGATCTGGGCAGTTTATTTTAACACCCAGCAGAACTGCTTATGTTCATACATTTTTTCCTGTACTTATATTTTTCTAATTTGGAAAAATTGCTTATTAAAAGTGTATTTAATTGAGATGTAATTGAGATATAACATTAGGTATACAACATAATGATTTAGTATATGTATATATTTTAATGCTTTATTCTCTCATTTTTTCAAGCAGCAGGTAAGTTTTAAGTGTGAAACTTTTCTAGGCACTGTGTAAGAGGCTAGGGATATAATAATGAAAAATACATACCAAGTTCCTGTTCTTATAATGATATAGCTGGGGGGGGGTGGGGAGACTATTGGTGTTAAATACCTTTCCTTGAAGTCTCTTGTTAATCGGAAATTGGTTCGAGGTCAGTAACTCAATGTGTCCTAATTTAAGCCCATTTTGATCTCTCATCCCGGCCTTAAGTGCTTGATTGTTGTTTCCCAAATCATTTTGAATTAATGGATATCTTTCTTAGATAGTTTTTGAAGTTTAGAAATTTTTTACCATTTCTAAAGTTACAATTACCAGTTTAATAGAGTGTGAACTGAGGGAAAGGAACCTCTGTATTTTAAAAAAAGCATTAAAAATTAATTATAGTTTTGACAGAAAGTGGTGATATCAGCAGTTAAATTTTTTGCTTGAGATTGCCCTTGCTTCTTGGTGTTATCTTATTATCCTTAAAAAAGAAATAGTGTGTTTTAACTGTTATTACTTTTGATATTTTTTTTACCCTAGGAGGTAAATTATTAATTAGTGTGTGCATTATAAATTACTTTTTTATTAGGTGATTTTCTGTCTGAGAATAGTTCTAGTTTTTTTAAAAAATTAAACTACATCTCTTGAATTTATTATTAATAGCTTTGGGCCCTATTAAAAGGGAGGCTAATTTGATTTCCACCTTCTGGCTCCACATGCAATTGGAAAAATAATTCTGCCTGACTGAGATAACTGGTGAACTATGTGTGGCCAGTACGAATTGTTCTGGGTGAGGAAGCACTTCTAAATGAAAATTTTATTTTCACTTTTTTTTCACTATGTGTTTTCACTATAGATTTTAGTTAATTTGTCTTACTGTTTTATACTTGTGTCAGAAAAGATAGAACCAATTCTTACAAAACTGGTCTAGGCACAAAAAGAAATCTGACAAAACACATAAATTAATGGATCACTGATTATTTCCCCGTTTTGTATATAAATGGGGAACCTTGGCTTAAACTGAGTCCTGAGACTTCTTTTATTTATGAAATTCCATAGGTGTAAATGATAAAAAATAAAATCAACCAATTAAAACCTTTAACAACAAAAGTATTAAAGTAGGACTACTTGTAAGTATAAATCAGTTTTTTCTTCAATTTTACCTTGTGAACAACCAATCTTTTGTTGAGAAAATCTGTCGAAAGAACAGGGTCTTGGAAGAATATATATTTCATATATTTCATAACACCCCAGAAAGGCCTGGGACAACACCATGTAACCAAACTCTTTAATATTTCTACAGTGAAGCCTATGGCTATTTATATAAGTAGATAAGGAAAGACTTTATGTAGCTGCAGTCAGTTCAGGTTCATTTTGCTACCTAATGAGTCATCCCCAAACTTTAGCAAAAACATTTGGTTTTTAGACATCTTTGGATTTCAGAATTTTGAGTACAAGATTGTACATCTGTATCAGTGATGTATCTTGCTATTACTAGAAAACTAAAGAGCCATTTATTCCCAGGAAAATATTCTGAGATCTCAGCTCTTAATAATTGCACAAACCCTTGGAGGACAGTTAAGGCTTTATGCCTTTCTTATTCTTTGTGGGGTGGATAGGGGTAGGGTCTGCAACCTCAGCGGTGGATCTTAGCCTCACTCCGTACATAAAGCCTGCTATTATATGTCTTACCTATGACACATAGTTCTATATTAGGTTTCCTATTCAGGGGAGAGCTCTTCCAAGTAGATTGGTTTATGCGGCAGCAGCAGAATCCTTAGCAGCCTCTAAATCCCCTTTTCATAAGTATGACAGGACAGGCAAGGAGCACAAAGGAATTTAGTACCAAGAAAGGAAATGAGCAAGACAAACAAACAGCAATTAAACCTGAAAGAAACCAAGGTCATTTAGGAAACAATAAAAGTTTAAAAAAATACTCAGAGAGAGTCAAGAAAATATTATACAAAATAAGAGCAATCAGAAGAGTAAGAGCTTTTAAAGAATACAAATATTATCATCTATCTAAAAATAATTTAGTGCAAGAGCTGGAAAATGAAATAGAGGAGATTTCTCAGAATATAAAGCAATAGCAACAAGTAAGAACATATGAAAATTCAGGACATCAAACCAGAAGGCCCAACGTCTGGTAGAAAAAAGAAAGAAAAAGAGAGAAAACAAAGGGAAGGAATAATCAGAACAGTGAGAGAAAACTCCCAGAGATGAAACAGATGAATGTTCAACCTGAAAGGTCCCACTTGGTGAATGAAAAAAGTCTGTGTTCTGAGCGCTGAGGAGCAAGAACAGAAAGGAAGAGGCTTGGCATCTGTCCGTGGAGAGCCCAGTGTAGGGGGCAGTTAGACTTGCCATGTTTGGTGAATTGTCCTGAGTCCTATTTGTAGACTGAAATATGATTTATTTCTTTGTGAATAAGAGTTTTCTCTACATCATTCTGACCCAAGCCTGTGTTGGTGGGGGGTGCAGAAAGAGAATGTAGCAAGTCATTGTCTACCAGGAAAAGACAAAATGTTAGATTCAGATTCTGTGAGAATTTTTGAAGGTGTTTAAAAAAAGGGCTTGAAATGCCCTTACTCATTGGATAATACAGTGCAAAAACATAGTTTTAATATGTGTGCATGGTCTCATTCATCTGTGTATGCATGTAAGTGTAGAAAGTAATCCAGAAGGATAGATCCCATCTCTGCATGGTGGGATGACAATGACTTTAATGTTCTTCTTTATAATTTCCTGTATTTTTTAAATAAATGTGTGTTAATTTTATTTTTAAAAGTAATAAAACCATTTCTATTCTGGGGGGAGTGGGGTGGGGTTGGGGAGAACATTTCTGTATTTACAATGCAAATATTACAGGGAGAAGGGGATGTTGATAACCTGGGAAGAGTGACCTGTGAAGGCAGGAGAAGGAGGAAGCCCTCAAGGGGACTGAGAGAAAGGCCTGAGGTGGGACAGGCTGCAGAATGAGACGGATCTAACATCCTAAGGGTCCAGCTGAAGACAAGCTTCATCTACCTCATGGCTTACCCAAGACCTGTCTTTACAAATTTCCTGACTGCAGTAAGTAGTTTTCTTACACTAGCACATGTTGCCGGAGGAAGAGGGCTATACAAGATTCTCTGTTTACAAAGGGGCAGACAAGTCAGAAGCAGAATCTGGAAAGAGTCCAGCCAATGGCTCCTCTGTGAGAGAGAAGGGAAGATGCCAGGGTTCACAGTGGAGGTGACTGGGCTTGGCTCACATAAGACATTTTGTGAGCACAGAGATCTTTTTAATTTATTTAAAAACAGATACACAATGACAGATACTCAAAAGACGATGATAGAGAACAATTTATGTAAACAAATTATAAAATGTAGCTCCTCACACAAGGAAGCCCTGAATGGCCCTGTGATTGTTTAAAAACATCCCTTAATTGAGTTTAATCACTTACTTTGGACTTGATCCTCATGATAAGACAAAACTTTAAAAATATTCATTACTAAATGCATCTGGATTCATTTAATAACCTATCTCAAATAACAGTGATAAGGAATTGTCATAGAATTTTCTATCCAGGTAAAACTTTTTCCCCAAAAAAGCATTATGTTAATAAGATTAAAAATAAATAATTCAAACTCAAAAAGTTACTTTTCCCTACAAAAAACATTGTGGAATTATATATATATATTTTCCACTGAAGAGAGTAACAAAAGCAGGGGGAAGGTAGAAAGGGAACAGAAAAGTCGATTTAAGAGATAATGTATTGCATTTAAAGAACTTGAATGCCATTACTTTTCATCACTTAACTGTTCAAAGAACACTTTCAGCTTCCTTATTTGCATGTTTCATTGTTTTCCAGGCTTTACACTGTATGCTTAAAATGCAAATGGAATAATATAAGAATAATGAGAAGTAATATTTGGAAATGTTCTGAGAAAAATGTTGAAAAAAGGGCCTGGTTTCCATCTGACTGAAAGGAGGTGAGACTTGGTAGAGCAGTCAGACTAGAAAGAATTTTGTCTTAAGCTCTAACTAGAAGGACCATTACTATCCTTCTTTTTCCTTTGTGCTGATTTCCTTTTCTTTCATGATTACCTGCTATTTTTATCCACTTCTCCTCTGCCAATCAATTAATCTCAATTCAATGAACATTTATTGAGCACTTATTAACTAGTCATTGACAAAATTGGAATATAGAATAAATAGTTCTTTATTTAAAAAGCAGGGTTTGGCTAAGGAACAGCATGGGGAAACATTTGTCAGTACTGCCTGCTCCAACTTTGATGTCTGGCTCTTCATTGAATGGACTAAAAAATTTAACATCTTGGGTTCCCTATGAAATGGAATGAGAGCACCTTTCTTGTTGGTGATGTGATCATTGAGACAATACAAATAATGTGCTTATAGAAATACCTTGAATGCTCTATATGTCCTGTGGCTTGTGCTGTAACAAAGGAAGTATAGAGTGGCCAGTCATCATGGTTTGACTGATATTGATGGGTTTCCTGGAACATGGTTGTGTCAATTTACAATGGGGATGGTGCTGGACAAATCCATATAAATTGGGTATCCTACAAATAGAAGAACATGTATTCACTTAGTCGTGATCCCAAATAGAGTAAATCAAATTGCATGCTAGAAAAACAAAGTTATACTGAGGAATAGGGCAAGTCATGGAAAAATCCTTCCCAAGGAAGGAAAGAGCATTCCATATGGATAGAACTGAAGAGGCAAAGCATGGAAATGAGAAACTGCATGGTCTGCCTTTGGAAGACTTAAGCTGTCTAGTGTAGGAAGCATGTGAGCATATGAAACGTTGTAGTGAGTTAAAGGTTCAAAATATTGTGGTATGGCCAGGCTACCCGAGACCTTGTCCGATTTGCTCAGGACAGTGGATTTGTTCAGAGGTGATGGAAAGATGGCCATCAAGATGGGTAAAGTGGAGGCATGACTGGCATATACTTCTCAAACTTTAGTTTAACCTCATTTTTCTAATGAAGAGCTCATGTGGCCACTGCAAGTAGATTAAAATGAACAATCTGTCTTCAGCTTTCATTTTAGTGTTAAGTAATCACATAATTTTTCATTGTTTCAAAGTATTTAAGATGATTCTCCTTATATGATTGCACATCAAGGTACAAAGTCATTTTTGCCACCTTCCAGATCAAACTCACAGTGTCTTTGAATCTCCTCTTTCCATTATCCTCATGTAATCAGTGTTACAATAGGTTGGTTTTTGTCTTCATAGCCATTTTTTCTTCTTCTTTATCTTCTAGTTCAGACTGTAGTCACTTTTCTCTAGATTCAAGAAATAATTGTACATGGTTGATGCTCCTTACCTCACTCTAGATATAAATATTCATCCTGAATATTGTGCCTGATTAATCTTGTTAAACAGTATTTTTGTCATGTAACTTCCCTATTGAAGAGCCCATTAGAGCTCTGTATTAACACCTGGATCTAGGCCACTCTTGTCAACCTGTCTTTAAGATTTCTTCATCAGTGTGCCTTTCCTATGACTCCTGGGTTTCCCAGAAAACATTTGTGCTGTTCAGATCTCTCTTTTGTTCATTTGCCTTTAATTTTTAATTAGGATAAAACACACATAAAATTACCATCTTACGCATCTTTCTGTATACAAGTAATGTTAAATATATTCACATTGTTGTGCAACTCTGAATTCCAGAAACTTTTCATCTTTATCTTTAACACTAAGCTTTATTCTTACAAATCTAGCCCCTCCATCTATTTCAAGCCACTTGCCACACATGGAATTGAGTTTCTCTTCCTTCTTTCTTCCTGTTTAAATCCACAGCCAGACTCCAAGGAGGGAAGTACTATTTATAGTCTCTAAAAGAGCAGGTGCTCAAAAAATGGTTCAAATACTATTGCTCTTATATTTTGTATTATTCTCCAGCTACATGTTATATGTGGAGAACCTTTTGCCATTCATAGCACTCAGGTACATAGGTCATTTCATCTGGTCCTCACCACAGCCTTTCTTGTAAGTTAGATAAAGTGGGTGCTTGTATATGCAGTTTTCAGCTGGGGAACCCCAGAATGACTAATGTACTTGCCCAAGATGATGCAGTTAGTAAGCGACTGAGCTAGTAGAAGAATTCAAATACTCTGGCTCCTAACACAGAGCTCTTTCCATTGTTTTTTAGCTTCCTCATTTCTTTGAAGCATATCTTGCCTCCCCAATGAGAATGAAACCTCTTTGAGAGAAAGAACCATTACAATTTTCTTCAGCTCCCCTAGCATGTACCCGGGTTTAGGGCACAAAGATTCTGTTTATTAGGTACTTGTGAGCACATTGACAATTCCCTGTATTATTATCTATGTTTTCTTAAATATATCATTTTATATACAGGGTACAGCAGAAGTAATGCCTGCTTAAGTGTGGCTGGTAGGGTAATAATATGGGTGCAATAATTTATAGTTTTAATTTGACTATTTCACCTAAAATATCACATGTTGTGCTTGAACGTGATATTGTTATGCTATAGAATTACATGGTTATGGTTTTGTAATAAAAGATTTTTTACTAAAAAAGGGACAGTGTTTGTGTAGGACCCTGTGTATTCCATGGACTGTCTTACATAACTTGGTAGAAGATTTTTAGTTCTCACTTAATTATTTTGGGTAGATGGGAAAATTATGTTGTCCCTGCCTCTATCTCATGCTTGGAAGAAGTCAAATGACAAGTTCTGGCCAAAAGGTTTAGTTTAGGATTTTTTAAAAACTTTTTCTTTTTTAACCTCAGCATACTCAACCTGTCCTGGCAATACAAAATGGCAGTGTTTAATGGTCTGCACATTCACATCTCAAATTCTGAGTTTCTCTGAAAAATAAACAAGAAGAAATTGTTCTTTTTAATTTATATTTGGAACAAATGAAGGCCCAGAGAGGTTTAAGAAATGACCTTAATTCACTCCTCAAATCAGCCTTTTAACCCAAGTTGGTGATCTTTTCCCATATACTTGAGACTAGTATAAGAAATATAAATCAGTGCAGAAAATGCTACAACCTTGTCTGCTTCTGTAATAACACCCTCCACCTTATCCTTCCACTCTACCTCAAAGCCTCTTCCCTTTGCAATCTGATTTTCTCCTTAACTTCCAGTTAAAGCCTTTACCAAGGCAGGCTACATTGAAGCAGATACTATTTATCAATGTGTTGCCTGAGTAATACCAGCCTGCACAAAGAGCCAACTGAAGGACTGGAGTGGGTACAAAAGATAGTTTTGGTGGTCTTGTGTAGACTTCTCAAGTCATCATCCCCTTCCTTTGCCCTGTGTGAGAAAGAGGTGGGAATCAAGCTTGTTGTCTTTCTAAAGAGGAATGTGTCTCTGAGAGAAAGAGAAAGGAGAGAGAGAGAGACAGAGAGAGAGAGAGAGAGAGAGGGAGATATTGTATAATTTCCTAGTGAGTTTCAGTGTGATGATGGTAATTATACCTTTTCCATTGCTTCTATTTAAATCCTTTCTTAATTAAATCAATTTTTTATTAATTACTCTAAGTAAAGTCCAATTACCAGAATTTAGGGTCTTCTTTTCATCTTCTTCTCAATTTCAATTGAAATTTAGACCCTTGTATAATCTTATTTCCCTAAAGTTTATATATGTATATGTATATATAAACATGTATCTCTATATAATAATGCACACACAGCACATATTATTTTTAAAATCTTTCTTTTGACTTCCGGTAAGATGGAGGAATAGGTGGATGCACCGTACCTCCTCACACAACCAAGATTAGAACAACAATAATTTACAACAATAATTTACAGACAGAATAACGCCCAGATCCGGCAGAGGATTTATCTGAATGGAAGTCGGGCAGCCAAGAAGTTGAAGTAGATGCGTTCACCTGGACTGGTAGGAAAAGACGAGCCAGGCGGGCACGGGGCGGGCTCGGGTCGGCGGCGTGTGGAAGTTGGGGAAAGTTTGGCACGAAATCAGCACGACAGCCATCCGGGGCGCAAGAACGCAGCGGTGATCCCTGAGTACGCAAGCTGCGGCTGGCAGACCCAGAGGGGTAGCGATTGTGGACCAGGGCAGAACTCGCAGTCTGGGAGCCCAGAGAAGGGTCTGAGCCCAGGAGAACGGAACTACCGCCATTGTTTTCTCCCGGCCCGGCTCCTGCTCCCGCCCCTGCCCCCACATATAACATCACAATCTAGCGACTGGGGTGCCCAGCCCGGGTGAACACCTAAGGCTCTGCCCCCCACCATAACAAGAGCAACCAGGCCGGAAAAAAAAAAAAAGGAGAGACAGGGAAAAATATGTTTTCAACAGAGCAGATCAGTCCCCCAGGACTCATCCTTTTGAGCGACCAAGAAATAGCCAATCTATCAGATGCACAGTTCAAAACACTGGTGATCAGACAGCTCATGAAATTGATTGATTTTGGGCGCAATTTAGATGAAAGGATGCAGGTTACCATAAAAGAGATGCAGGAAGATATACGGAGGAGAGCCAATAGTGAAAGGAAGGAATCTGAGTCTCAAAACAATACAGTGGACCAGAAGGAAGATAGAATCAACCAAGCAGGAAAGCATGATGAAATAAGAATTCAAAAAATCGAGGAAAAGCTTAAGAGCATCCAAGACACCTTTAAACATTCCAATATCCGAATTATAGGGGTACCAGAATCCGAAGGGAAAAAGCAACAAATTGAGCACATATTCGAACAAATAATAAAGGAGAACTTCCCCAGTCTGGCAAAGGGAACAGTCTTCCAAGAAATCCAAGAAGCTCAGAGAGCCCCAAAGAAGTTGGACCCAAGAAGAAACACACCAAGGCACATCATAATTACATTAGCCAAGGTAAAAACGAAGGAGAGAATCCTAGAAGCAGCAAGAAGTAAGGGGACAGTCACCTACAAAGGAGTTCCCATCAGACTGTCAGCTGATTTCTCCAAAGAGACCTTACAGGCAAGAAGGGGCTGGAAAGAAATATTCCAAGTCATGAAAGACAAGGACCTACATTCCAGATTACTCTATCCAGCAAAGCTCTCAAAGCTTCCATTTAGAATGGAAGGGCAGATAAAGTGCTTCTCAGATAAGGTCAAGTTAAAGGAGTTCATCATCACCAAGCCCTTATTTTATGAAATGCTAAAGGGACTTATCTAAGAAAAGAAGTAAAGAAAAGACATGTATAGTAAAAGGACAGCAAACTCACAAATATTAACAACCACACCTAAAGCAAAACCAAAAGAAACTAAGTAAACAATTAGAACAGGAACAGAACCACAGAAATGGAGATCACATGGAGGGTTAGCAGCAGGGGGGTGGGAGGAGGAGAGAGGGGGAAAAGGTATAGAGAATACGTAGCATAGAATGTAGGTTGAAAATAGATAGGGGAAGGGCAAGAATAGTATGGGAAATGTAGAAGCTAAAGAACTCATAAGTATGACACGTGGACATGAACTAAAGGGGGGAAATGTGGGTGGGAGGGGGGTACAGGGTGGAGGGGAGAGAAGGGGGAAATGGGACAACTGTAATAGCATAATCAACATAATATATTAAAAAAAGAAAAAATCTTTCTTTTTTTTTTTCTTGAGTTGAGGCTGGTTTCTTGGGGAGCTTTGGTAGGGAGCTGTTATTGAGAAAATGACGTTTGGACAGACTAATTTTTCTGTATATATTAGCATGACCTATCAGGAAGTTACTGATGTTTCTTTGCAGCACTATAAAGTTGAACAGATTATTCAATTTACAACTATTAGAAAAAAGCTGAGAGGGAGGCTGAAAAGATGTTCCTTGGGGGAATTTTCATTGCTGAAGTAAAAGATACCAATAGACTCACAAAAAGTTCCATGAAACAAATGGGAAAAAATGTTACACTGAAATACAGATAATTTGGGAAGCTGCAGCCATCTGGTTATGGTCAAAATAGCTTCTTCTGATGTCCTTAGATGGTACAAATTACTGGCAGACCTCAAAAACCAAAACAGGAATCCATTTTGAGATCAGATTCCTTTTGCCTTCAAGACATGTTTACAAAGAAATCAAGATTAGAGGAAACAGAGGAAGAAATGTGTGGAGAGCACATATCACCAAAAAGTTACTTAATCTGGCCAGCAATGAACATGAGCTGAATTTGTATGAGAAGGCAGGTGGATGTCCAGCCCCAGGTCATTCACTCAACCTTTTCCATTTTCCCTTAGCCATCAGCCCCCAGCTTCACCCCCTAAGTTAGTTGGTTATCTCACGAGGGGCATGCTAACAGTGGCAACCAAGAGGCTTCTTCAAGTAGGGTAGAGGACATCAACTACAGAAGACACAAAGTGGTGATTAGTGGAAAGTTGTGTTTAAGCACAAATAGAGTAGGGGAAGCACTTTCCAGGTGTTGGACAAGAAAACTAAGAATGTCATTTGTAGGGAGTACTATTATAATTTGAACATTGAAAGTAAAGGTACTCTGGATTTATAACTCACAGGTCAGTGAAACCTTATAGTGTACTGGTCACATTACTGAGCTACTTCAAGCAGGCTATGGGGGTCAGGGGTCGTCATCTTGCTCATACTCCCCTTCAGTCACTGCACAACTAACTTGTCTCCACGCTCTCAGCCCCTCCCTCTACCTCCATGTTTCCTGGTTGTCTGCGCACAGCAATTTCTTTCCCCGTGTTTAAGCTTAGATTTTCTTTTCTTCCCCTCACATCTCTTCTATCTTTCTCCTAACCTCACTGCCCACTCCAATTTCTAGAACTGGCTTCTTCTTTGGTCCCTGTTCTCGTCTCCTTTTCTAGCAATCTCTGAAGTCAGAAAATAAGGAATCAAATAACTTCTTCAAAACACTTGTTCTTCAGCAATGGGGAGGGAAGGATGAGGAAGAGAGGTGTTGGTGTTTCTGTATGTGAAGAAAACAATTTGTGTACTTCAACAGATAATTTATACATGCTATTTATGCAGATTAAAAATCATTTGAAATGTTTTTGAACCATTTTTTAAAAGTACTTAAGAGTAATTGCGTGGACTATTGAAGAAAAAAAAGCATTTACCTTACACTTTATGCACATTGTTTTCTAGTCAGTTCTCACATTGTTCGAAACACTGCAAGTTCTTTTTATGCCTTCAGTTGAGATGGGAATTGATGCATAATGCCTGCAAGTAAAATTAAATACTCTTATCCAAACAATAACTATATGGCATGCCAGAAATTCACTTGTGAGTTTCCTGGGGCCCACTTCAAAGAGATGGGAACTCATAGGCTGAGATGGAGGCATCATCAGAAATTCTTAACTTGTGAATTAGGAGAGATACTTTGCATGTGTCAAGGCTCCTTGGGCAGAGAAAACCAACACTTGTTTCAAAATTAATTTTAAGTGAAAAGTCTCAAGGGCAGATGTCCTGATTTACAGATGTTGATTTGTAGTCAAGCTAGTCTACGGAGCTGGGCTTCTAGGTGAATAGCTACAGGGACTTATCTATATAGGTGGTTAATGCTTTTATTGAGTAATACCCAGAAGATCAGTCAAAACCAAAATGATTTTAAGAAATTTGGACTTGATTTTTGCCTGGAAAATGTGCCTGTATTAGTGTAAGCTCACTGCCATAAGAATAGACCATAAACTATATTACGGCTAGGACATAATAGAAGTTTATTTCTTGCTTGCATAATGATACTGGGGAAGTGAATTGGCCAGAAGGGTGGCCCTCTTTCATGAAGTCATTTAGGAGCCCAGGCCAATGGAGGCTATGTCCTCTTCAATATGTGGCTTCCATGCGCACATCTGGTAGAGGAGCAAGTACGGGATGCTCTTACGGGTCAGACATGGAAGTGGCATGCATCACTTTTGCCCACATTCCACTGGTACGTGGCCACATCTGACTGCAGAGGAAGGTGGGAAATATAGTCGGCCCGTGCAGGGAGAAGTGGTTACTAATGGGTTTTAGCGAGCAGCCAGCAGTTTCCACCACAGTCTCTGTTTATCAATCAAGGGCTGTTGTGACCTGTAGGAAAACACGTATTTTAGTCATGGGATGAATTTTGCCAAAAAGATTTAAAAGGGAGCTCTTTTTCCCCCCAAAGTATGCAGATAACTTCCTCCACGGGGAAATGTTTATTTTAATTTATAAGGTTACAATGTATCCACATTCCATGCTGCCCCAGGTCTGTTTGTTTTGCCCCAAATAAAATAGGAATAGCATTCTGCCTTCATTCTCCAAGGCAGTAATTTAATATCCTAAGGCCAAAGTCAGTTTTTTAACAAAATGTTTAACAAAGCTTTACTTAATTCAACATATCATCATTGGAAACATCTGTTTGAGTATGCATTGCATGTGTGTATGTGTGTGCAAGTTTCCTACCACTGAGATCTGGGTGTATACCCAGCAAATGACATGCCTATGAATCCAAATCACTTGTATTGAAGCTACACTCTTTAAGACCCATTCTTTATTAAGAGGAGCAGCTGTCTTTGGACTTTTCTGGCATTTGAAAATGGATAAACACACCCTGGTTGGGTAAGCAGTAGGAGTAAGAGACCTTAAAATGACTTAATGACCTTGTTCATTACTGGCCTTAAATTGTATTTGATCTAAGGGTGGGCCCTCACTGCTGTGACTTGCAGAACCAGTTGCATTCATACAGAATGACTTTGTTTATCTAAAATCAGAGGTGAAGTCTTTGTCTAGGTTAATTAGGTGGGTAAAAGGGCAAAGCAAACAAAACTGCTTGGGAGCCAACTTGATTATGTAGGTTTACAAAGAACAGTGAATACTTTTGGTGACTGAAACATGCAAATAATCCCTAAATCTCACTCTGCCCATTGGTTTTAATGACTTCCCTCATGGGTCTGGTAGCAGGTGAGTCAAATCAATCACTTTGTTTTTCCTCTTCCCCTGCCTTTGGCCCCTGTATGCTCACTCTTCTGAAGGAAGATCTAACAAATGTGATTAATCTAGATTAAAATCTAAAAACTGTTAGTGCTGGAAGAAAGTGGTGATAGCCCATATAATTCAGAAACAGGGTAAGAGGCCCCAGGCAACTGAGGGTCACCAGCAAATGATCTTTTCTTATCTTGGGGTTCATAACCCAAGGCAGGATAAAGAAATGAGGTGTGGGCTCTGAGGCAGACAGACGCTGGTGCAAATCTCATGGCTCCCATGTACCAGCTATGTGATTTCAAGCCATTATTTAACTTCTCCATGCCCTCATTCCACATCTACAAAAGGAGACTGAAATGGTCCCTTTCTTGTGGAGTTGTGGCAAGGATTAAATGAGATCATGTGTATTTCTACTCTGGTGCCTGGCCTGCAGTAAGCACTTAATCAGTGGTAGCTATTATTATCTATGGAAAGTTTGGATGTTCCTTTCTTCCTTCTATATTCCACGCCCTTCTCTACTTAGGATGGGACCCAAAGTTCTTCAAACCGGTGTTGTTTCAGTAGTGAATGCAACAGTCCCCAGTGCCTCCTGTGACCTTAGGGGTAAAACAATTTGGTGGTTCAGAGCAGCTCTTTCTTCTCAGCTCTATTTTGTTCTCGATATAGCTGTTCTGTTCACACACCTTGCAATCTGTGAAGTTAAAATTAACCTATTTGCCAACCTGCATCTCAGTGAGAAACTGAAAAATTGCACCTTCTCTACGCACTAGACAGTGTTTTCTAGTGCATCTTTGATGAAGAATATGTTAAAGGAAGAGATGGCTTCAAGGGAGAAGACAGTCTATCTGTGCTTAGTTTATTCCCTTGGAAAAGTCCTCTGCAAATGTCAAAAGCTGGATTGAGAGAACAGGATGTGACATGGAAGTCGCTCAGTTGCGTCTCCACACACATTTCTGAAATGGGGAATCGAAGTGTGCCAGTGTAACTGTCAGATCTGGGCATATGGAACAATCTAAGGAATCTGACTCTTTCCAGTAACAAGTTTAGCAACTTTCTTTTAACAGAGAGAGAAAGAAAAACACTTGCTGTACTCACAACCAATGGTAATTCTCAGTCAACAGTTCACACGAGTTTATTTTCCATTTTGTGTCTGAGCTGATGTCTCCCTGACATCAGGAAGAGGTAGTGCAGCTGACCTGGATGTCACCACTCTTTGATCTTAGGTGCCCTGGATTAACCTGGTTGTCTTCTGTCTCCCTATTATTTCAGAGGCATGGTAGGTAGCCAAGGATAAATTTGTTTGCCTTGACCTTGCGACAGAGGGCAGCTGGGTGGTGTTATCTTTAGTCTCCGAGACACCCTGGGCCATTGCACCAGGCTGCACAGATGGACGCTCTTCTCTTTTACTTCTTATCTCCTTCAGCGTGCCATTGTGAGGTATTCCTCAGTCTTCTCAGGACTTATCTCCCTTCCTCCCCCACTCCTACCCAGTAGTTTTAGAGACTCTGAAGTTCCACATTTTAGAAACTAAAGTCAATGGGGATGGGGCACAAACTGGTGGGGGTGGGGAGTGGGAGTGTCTTTATGGCCTGGGCCTAAGAATTCCTAAGCTATGAAAAAGCTATTAGAAACCAGACCCTTAGAGATATGGCAGGAGGAGAAAAAGAATTAGAAATAGACCTTTTCCACCTAACACAGTGACCCCAAGTTAGGGTGAGTAGGTGTCTATATGGTGGGTAGACTGAGGCATTAGGCATAACTCTCTATGCTGACATATACTATTCATATCTGCAATGTTACCATTAGAGATTAATTGCTTTAGATCTGGAAGGTTTTAGTTTCCACAAGGTCTCTGTTTACATCTGTCTGGGAAATAACATTTTAAAAGTACTTTCACATATATTAATTCAATTTCCCAAGTCCCCTTTGTGAGATAAATACTGTTGTTTTTTCCCATTTTACAGATGAGAAGCCTGAGGCACAGAGGCACTAGCTAGGAAGAGATCCCTCAGCTAGGAAGCGGTGGAGCAAGAATTTAACCCAGGCACTCTAGCTCCGGAATGCCAGCATTGAGTCCCATGCCATTGTGTCCTACACCAACAGCATTCGTTTTTATTTTGCTACCTCAAGCACCTCATTGCTATTGCAGAAACTGCAGTCTCCAGAAAAGCTCCCTATGCCCCCATCCTCGACTATTTCTGAAATTCCCAGAGACTGTCTGGTAGGTGTGGATCAGTGGACCTTGGTGTAATGTGTAGTATCTACTGAATACTTTTCTCCTGTTCACATGTCCTCTGGATATTTTCTTACTGTTGCCTCCATATTTCAATAGTTTAACGCAAGAAGGCTGTGTGTTCTTTACAGTCTCCAGTGAGCTGACACCACGTGGTGATACATGTTGAAGGAGTGAGGATTTTCTGTCTCTGTGATCCATTGGGCTGTAAGCAGCACCATGTTCTGCCCAGCTGCAGAGGACACCTGACACCTGGGATTGTCTGCTGAATCCCTTTGGTGAAAACTGCCTGCTCCCCCTTTTCTCATTCTTATCATTACACAGGCACACACCTTTGAGTGTACTTTCACATTCATTCCCAGGTCTTACCCAATGGATCTACCCTGGAAACTGGGCAACCCTTACTCTGGCCCCAGCTGACTGGTCCAAGCGCTGCATCAAGCTGGGCTAATAAGTACTTTTCTTGAGTGGACTGGGGCCCAGAGAGAGCCTGAGGGCAGCCTCTCTCTAGGGATTATGTTTGTAAGATCTAGAACTTCACAACTGTCAAAGGTCAGGTATCCTCTCATTTGAAGAAAATCATTCGATGAAGATGAAGTGGAAAGGCAAAGAGGCAGGAATGAGGAACAGAATAAAGGCTCAGTATGTATGAATCCCCAGTTTCAGTAATTTCAGAGGTTTATTAGCATCCCCACTCTTCCCATGTCTTACTGTTTTTTTTCTTTCTTGAATATTGTGAACCAGCAAAACCTCATATTTGCTCAAGTTGATTTGAATTGTGTTTTTATCATTTGCAATGAAGAGAAATCTAAAAGTCCAGCAGGTGACAATTTCTGGTTTAAGTACCTTGATATCTGTTTGTGATTCTCTTCCTCTTGGACTTTGACAAGGAAAACTGGCCAATTGAGAATTTTCCACCAAAGCACTTTCTTGTTTATCCACCCTAGTCCCCCTACCCCAATATCATAATTAGTTCCTTAAACCTAATGCTAATGATTTTAATCTTTTATTTATACATGCAAATACACCTGGGGAAAGAAGAACCTTACACCAATATCAGCGAAAAACCATTACCTGTAGACCGTCTAGCTAAGACTTCTGGGAAATAAAAGCTGGTTGGAGAGCTGTAGAAAATTGATGTGTAAATCAGGGAAATGGAAGACTAAATTTGTTAAGAACAAGTCTTATTTTCTGGATGTCCTCTTTACTTTAGCAGGGTAAATCTGGACATTTGTATGTTTGTTGTACTTCTTTCCTATTTTAAATACGATTAAATTAAGAGAAAGTATATATTCTTTACTGTACTTGAATCTAGCGTAGAGGGGTGTTTATTTTATAGTATGTACCATAAGCTTAGGCATTTTAAAAGTTAATATCAAGAACTTCCAAATAGAATGCAAATTGGTGATATGTTCTTTTTTCAATCTGGAACTTGAAAAGAGTCAGATTACAGTCCTGTGTGCCTACCTTTCTCATCATGATTTAACATTCACTGAACTGGGAAAATGCCTGGGGTTAGGAATACTGTAAATAAGTACCTTTGATTTTCTCTTGGGTTGCTAATCAGCTTCCCTAAAACCAAATCAATCTTAGTTGCTTTCTCTTGGAGGGAGACGGGAAAACAGAAGAGAACTTGGGTATTCTGATTTTTGCTTGCTTGGTGCCTCCTCCTGGCTTCCCTCAACTTCTTGTGTTGTTTAAGAAACATGGAATTTTAGATCTGGAAAAGACTTCAGGGAGTGAGTAGTCCAGGTCTTTTGATCATAGACTTTAGAAAATTGAGCTATTTTGACCACAGTCATACAGCTATTTAGAGGTCATCCAACTCCTAGGACAGTGCTACTTCCAGGTAAGAGATAGGATTTTTCCCAAATTAGGTCTGTTGACCATATATCAAAGTCAAATCTATGTTCATTCTCCATTTGTTTCCCTCTGCTTACTGTTCGAGGCAAGAACTGACCAAACTCATTTTTGCTAATGTTTGATTCCCCTCTAAGTTCAAAGAGCTTGACTTGGGCTAGCAAGGGATGGGGAGTCAGGGGGCATTGAGTAGGTGGGATTGGCTGTTTCACTCACTGTTGAGAGCAGAGCAGAGCCAAGGGATCTTGGAAACCTTGTTCAGATGAGAATCAGGAGTCTAGTCCAAAGTAAAATTTCCATCTACAGAAAGTGAGTGGAGATGGAAATCAATGGGGTGCAAGATGGAAACCAGTGAGAACCAGTAGGTTGGGAAAGAACTTTCGGAAGGCAGAGAGCCAAAGGAAGTACCTGAAGCCTTAGAGCTTCACTGGGAACTCCCCGCTGCCTTCCCACCTCCCACTACCTGCACCTTCCTTGAAGATGTGGGGTGATTGGTCTGGGTCTATAGGACCTCAGTGATTAAACAAAACAGAAATCTCCTTTATAAAAAAATCTGTACTTTCAGACAGCATTTTTTAGCTCAGTATTTGTCAGTTTTATTTATCCCTTCGTTGGAAAGCTCAGTGAGGGAAGGCATGGTCATGCTTGAGGAGCAGTCTTAAATCCATGGGTCTATTATGAGACTGATAACACTTAAATATCATTGAAGAGCTAGAAAATGTGAAAAGCAATATTTTTGTGAATTTCAAAAGAATGTATATTTTTATGGCAAGTTCTTGATGTGCTTCCATGCAAATAAATTATGATTAAAATTCTTCCACCCTTCAGTCTGACAAATTAGAGCTGAAATGAAATTGATGAGTCCCTTGAGAAAAGCACTGGAAAAGAATTGTAGAAATATGAATTTTTGTGCTAGCACGAAACTAATTCCTGTGTTCCTTGTCTGAACAGGGAAGGGCATGGAATGAAAAAAAATCTGCAAGAAGACCCATAGTTAGAAACTTCATTTGTTTTTCTTCTTCATATCCTTCATTCCTGATTCTTCATTTCTCCTCCTTCATTTGAAACCTGAACTCAGATTTCAAGATTTCAGAAGCCGTGAATCATTTGCATATTCCTTGGAATAATGTAAAACACAAATAAATGAAACTGTTTTAAATTTACATGACACATGATAAAGGTATATGATAAAGGCATAATATATTGTGTTTGTACAATTGGTTAGAATGAAAGTATGGTTGTATTTGAAGAGGGGGTGTAGGCTGGTTCAGGGTGTTTGCTAAGTTCCTCTTTTCTGCCAGTATAGCACCAAGCATGTGCTTGCTTTGCCAGTTCATCTCATTTCATTACTGACATTTTCAGTTCCCCTTTTCCAAGCATTCTTTCAAAGTTCAGTGCTTTGCCTGTAGTTTATAAAACTGCGGTCACAAATGAGCAGGAGATTTGAAGGGAGTTTAGGGGAGGGAATGAATAGAGTCACCCTCCCCAAATTGTTTGCCACCAGGACCACTCCCAGGGGTCCAGGTAGGTGGGTGATACAGAACCAGTGGCAATGATCCTGGGTGGGCCATTTCTTCTGACCTCACAGATTTGTGCAGATAAAATCTGGTTAACATGATTATGGTAGGAATCACTGAGGGGAATCACCTCTTCTCCCCATCTATGCATCTACACTCTCCCTGGAGCTCTGCCTGTTCACAGCAGAAAAACCCTTTCCCCAACACTCTGAGTGCCCTCTCCCCACAACACTGGGAGTACAGGGCACCTCTGAGTACCTCTCTGATGAGCCTCCAAACTGTGCAGGATGAGCCAAAGCACCAGGAAAACCTACCTTTCTGGGTGATTTTGGGAGTTGCCTTTGACATACTGTTCCCCCAAATGACATTTCATTTCTTTTTTTATTTTTTTTTAATGGGATAGGGGTTAGGGGACTTAGCTGCAATAACATCTTCACTCTAGAATTTGGATGTTCCTGAGTCTAGCTTTCTTCATGCTGTGAATATCCAGCCTGATAAATAGGTGTTATATGAGTGTTCAGAGGGTATATCCAGGGTGGATTCCTGGCTCAGTGATGACATCAGAAAGCCAGGCTCTTTCAATCTTCTGTCCAGTTATTATCATTGTGTTGGTATTTGGCCCTTGTGTTGCTTACCTCAGGGCCCCAAGGTGGCTGCCACAACTCCATGGCCATATTCAAAGGCAGAATGGAGGAGCATTTTAGCCAGATTTTGTCTGTGCAAATCTGTGAGGTCAGGAGGGTAGGTGGGATAGAAGTGACTTAAGCTAATTCTCTCTCTCCTTCTCCCTCAATTGATAGATTGATAGACACATACAGATGGATATAGGTATACGGGCAAGTAAAAGGCCTCAGAAGACTTTCATTCACAGCTTATTAAACTGGAAACATATCCTTTGTCACCCATAGTACAAGTGTCTCAGAAAGCTAGAATCTGGACAAAATGAATGGGATTGCTAGGAATGGCTTAGTTAATCATGATTCAAACACATAGGGGTTGAACACATTACTGTTCTGCACAGAATGGTAGTTCTGTTGGCATGGAAGAAGGGGTGGATGGCTGTTGAGGGGCCAGCCAAGAGTATTTGACACAGAAAGAGAACCATGGTTTTGTTGAGTTTTCTCCTCTGTACTGTCACTGGAGAATGACTCATTCATGCTGGGGGGCTACTTTTCCAGTCCTAGAGAATGAATCATGGTCATGAGTAATTTAAGCCAATCACGGGTGGTGGCCCACTCCTCATGCTAGTGGTTGGGTTAAGTAAGGAAGTGTGGTACAATTTTGGCCAATGAGATGTGAAGGGAATTGGACAGGAAGCTTCTGGAAATGATTTGCCTCTCTGTCTAAAAGTGACACATGGGAGAAAAGAATACTTTATTTGCCTGATAGATATTGGCATATATAATTTTAATGGTTAGTGGTGCTGCAGTCATGAGAGGAACCACCCAGTACTGAGAAAGGCAAAGAAAAGACACAAAAGTTCATGAGGCCTAATGACATCACTGATCAGCTGAATTATTCATCCTTAGAGACCCCTAATGAAGAACTTCTTGCTATATGAAATAATAATTCTTGCTGTTTAAGCCATTCTGAGTAATTTTTTTCTGTTACTTCCAGTCCAAAGAATCTCAAGACAAGACACAAGGTTAAATAATTAGGACAGATTCCCACAATGTATAACTCAAAATATTATCCCCTGGATATGCTCTCCATCCTAAAATAATCCATGATCAAATAAATAGGGGATATTTAAAAACTATAGATGGTTGTGGAAGTTAATGATTAAATTAGCATATCAAAGGCTCAGAGCAAAATGGTTCTTAAAGAGAATCTTTGCTTCTGCTTATAATCCTGTAGCTCATATTTAAGAAGGGAGTACATAGATAGCATGTAGATGAGAGAAAATGTTTTTGACCAGGAAATATATTTGATATAGTAACTCACCCTCCCAATAACAAATTCACAGACACCTCTGGACCTGTCTACCTATTAGACTTGTATCTATCCTCGGTACTAGGGAATCACCAGGAAGGCTCTTATGCTTTACAAATGTCTTAAAAATGTTTCATTGTCTCCACTTAAAGACCAGCTCTTGGTTATGCCTGCCCTAATTTTCACAATTATTATTAAGTGTCTTCCTGTTGATAATTAATCACCAGCCATAACCCTGATATTCTGTGAAATCTGAAGAAATACAGGTATAAGACATGGTGTATTAGTTTCCTAGAGTTGTAATAAATCACCACCAACTAGTTGGCTCAAAACAACAGAGATTTATTCTCTCACAGTTCCAGAGTTTAGAAGTCTCACATCAAGGTGTTGACATAGCCATCCTCCCTCCAAAGTTTCTAGGGAAGAATCCTTTTTTGCCTCTTGTATCTTCTGATGGTTGCTGGCAATCCTTGGCATTCTTTGGCCTGTGACAGAAGAACATTGCCTCTATTTTCTCATGGCTGTCTTCCCTCTGTGTATTTGTGTCTCTGTGTCTCTCTACTTATGAGGACATGAGTCATTGGACTAAAGCCCACCCTAATCCAGTGTGATCTCATCTTAACTAATTATATCTGGAAAACCCTGTTTCCAGATATAAAGTCACACTCTTTATTGACAGTGTTGTCCTTATTGTGGAGGCCATGTGGCTTAGAGAGGAGAGAGTATTTAACTCATTTAAATGGATCAGGACAAGTGTGTGGGTGAAGTAGAACTTGAATGGAACCTTGAAGTATAGGTTGAATTTAACCTAATGGGGAAATAGAGTAGAATATTCTGGATCATGGAGATGGGAAAAATTCATAAGCAAGAATTATTAATCAATAGTTCTATATTGAAAAAAAATAGTATCTATGATTTCTGATAATGTATGTGGTCAGGACAGTGAAAGGGCATCATTCCAAAGGGCCACACTTTTCGACCTGGCTGGCAAAGGTGGCAATGTGGGAAGGAGGTGTGTGTGTATGAAGGGGGTGGGCACTTGAGGAATTTCCTTTATGCAATAAAGATAGTCTGTCTGCTTGCAAGAAAGAACTTGGAGATAGTAGCAAGAGAGGACTGTGCACTTTTAATAATCATAAAAGCAGAAGATACATGATGCCCATTTAAAATAGATATGTGGAGACAAAAGTTGTAGGTTAAATGTAATTGTGGATTTTTATTTTGGCTTAAATCCAGAGTAAAACTTAAAGTCTTGATCACTATTTTCAATGGTTTTTATTTAACCAGCACTTTTTTAGTCTTCATTAAGATTTGTACACCTGTTTAAATTTATCCCATGAATATCCTAATAACTATTGATTTAAAACTTTCTAAACACTTGGACTTCTGGTCAAGATGGAAGCACAGGTAAACATGGCTTGCTTTCTTGCAGAACCACATCAATATTACCACTAAAATATGGAACAACCATAACTCAGAACCATCAGAAATTGAGTTGAATGAAAGTGTGATAGCTATGGAATTAAAGATACCACATCCATCCAGACTGGTGAGAGGGGTGGAGACACGAAATGCACATCTATGTGTGGTGGATAAAACTTTGGGAGAAATATCTTGGGAATAAGGAGTCCCAGCCCCACACTGGGCCCCCAAGCCCAGGGTTCCAGTGCCAGGAAGATAAGTCTGGCTGCAAAACCCAGCATGGATTGAGTCAGTGGAAGAAACTCCTGGTGTCCCAAAAGGTTCCCCTTAAAGAAGCCACACATGGACTTACTCAGGTCCACTCTTTCTGAGCTCCAGCACCGGGGTAGCAGCTTGAAAGGCACAACTGACATACCGGGAGGAACTGAAGTGTCTGGCATTAAGGTGAGAGCTGGGGGACAGTTTTCTCTGAGACAGAAAGGTGGGCAGAGGCCATTGTCCCTTTTCTGAGTCCTCTCATCACAGAGTCACAGAGCTGGCAGGCTTGTGCCATATCTGCGACTTCATCAACCTGGCTAACACTGTTTGCCCCATCCTGGAGATACCTTGAGACTGTCCCATCCAACTTACAGGCTCACCCAAGCTGTTAATTCTGACTTTTGCATTTTCTGACTCTTGGCTCATGCTGCACAACTTCTTAAATCCTATTAAACAAGCAACAGCCAGCCTCAGTGAGCCCCCAGTTCCCATATATCTTGCTAGGTGTTTCCAGGCCTGGCACTAAGAGCAGCCAGCCTAGGTTCAGAGTTTGGCTTGGTCTGGATATCTTCAGGCCCAGCACAAGTAGCAGACATCTCAGATTGCTTTATAGCCCATGCAGAGTGGCCCTGGACAGAACACAGGTAGGGGCTAACCTTGGCCTGTACCACCCAGGAAACCAGAGCCAGTGCACGTGGACAGCCACAGGCCATGTCAGAGCACCACCACCCTGCCCCTGCACAGCTGATCCTCCACAGAAGGTAGGGGTTGGTGGTCAGTGGTCGTAGCCAGTCCTTGCAGCTGACTGGCCTGGGTAAATCCCTCCCATTGACCTGCCAACAGCAATCAAGGCTGAACTACAAGAGGAGGGTATATTCAGCCCACACGGATGGCATACCTTTAGTACCCATCTTGGGTGATAGGGGAGGCTGTGCCATTGTAACTACTACTACATTAGCCAACACTACCAAGACACAGAGTCATAGCAGCTCTACCTAATACATAGAAACAAACACAGGGAGGCTGCCAAAATAAGAAGACAAAGAAACAGGACCCAAATGAAAGAACAGATCAAAACTCCAGAAAAAGAACTAAACAAAATGAAGATAAGAAAATCAGATGCAGAGTTCAAAACACTGGGTATAAGGATGCTCAAGGAACTTAGTGAGGACCTCAACAGCATAAGAAAGATTCAGTCAGAAATGAAGGATTACCAATTGATATAAAGAATAATTTACAGGGAAGCAACAGTAGAGTGGATAAAGCTAAGAGTCAAATCAATGATTTGGGAGATAAGGAAGCAAAAAACAACCAATCGGAAAAAGAAGAAGAAAGAACAATTAAAAAAAAAAAAAAACAAGGATTGTGTAAGCAGCTTCTACTATGTAATACAGAGTAGCCAAAGAACTTATACGCATGGCCCATGGACATGAACAATGGTGTGGAGATGGCCTGAGGGGGCTGAGAATGCTGGGAGGAGCGGGGAAAAGGGGGAAAATGGGACAATGTAATAGCAAGATCAATAAAAAATAATTTTTTAGAAAAGACCTGTAATATTGGTTAGATGTTCCAACTATTAACCTTAGTTGTTCTAAAGTAACTACAGTATGGCTCCATATGCAAAAAATTACCAGGAAAGACTTTGCTGCTTTATGAACCAGCTGAGGATTTTACTTCCTTTCCTTTATATAGCTTCTTTTCCCTATATATAGATCAAACAGTTTTTAAAAGTATCTCTAATTCCTGGTCTGGTCTTCAAAGTCTGCTAGAGCAGCCCTGAAAATTGTCTCCAGAAATAAATTTCTATGCAGCCTACTAATTTAAATCAGCTGTTCCCAAATTTATAGATGGTGTTTGCCCCAAAATGACATTTTTTTCCTTCGCTACAGTCACAACTTTGGTTCAAGATACTTTTGACCACTGTGGACATCCATAATGTTCTCATACAGCCCCTGAAATTTTACCTGGGAGAAATGTGCCTCCTGCTTGTCATTGGCCCTTTTAATAAATTCCTTCATATTTTGATGGCAAACTTTGGGTTTCAACCCAAAAGTTGTCTTTTTTATCCTCTATCTTCTGCTGGATGGGATCAAGATACACTATCTATGTTTATATTGATAAGACTGAGAAAAATAGAAAAACATTTAGTTGTCTGAGTAAAAAGAGAAAGAATCTTTATGACAGTTAAAGAGAAATGATTGAAAGGGGCATGTTCCCGAGTAAGGCATGGTAACTGGCAATCAGAATAGAGAACAGACATAAACATCTGATGCGATCAGCCAGTTGCATTTTCTAGGCTATTGGCATTGCCTGAGTCCTCTCAAGCTCTGGGTCAGTTGGCCTGTTCCTGTGTCTGTGGGCACCAGCTGTACAGAGAGGTGTCTTGCTTCCTAAAGTACTGAGCATCTTTCCTCTTTGAAGAAAACTGCTACTTCTACTTCAACGGTCATTTTACACAAAAACTATTCAAGGCATCTCCCCAGTCTACACATTTGAAACTGACCCTGAAGGCTGTCAGAAAAAAAGTTTTAGAAAGCTCTTGGCAGATCATCCTTTCTTCCCCAGAGGCTGAAGTGACATGAAAGTCCTGACAGAAATCTGAACTTGGTAATGCTTTTTAGCTGCAATTAGGGTAGAAACTTCTGGGAGTTTGGGGGTCTCAAAAAAGGTAAATAGTGTTTGAAGGGTCTTAGGTAAAATGTTGAATCAGGGTTCAGTGTTCTTATATGTGCTCAAATCAAGCAGATTATGTGTTATAAATTCTGTGAGGTCGGGAATGAGGTCTGCCAAATTATAACATCTTTAGCACCTTGCTCACTGTCTGACACATATATAATAAGCCCTCAATAAATATTTGGTGACCGAGTAAATAAATGACAAAAATGAATGCTTCAGATCCACATGTATTTGGATCTTACAAGTAGGTGGAAAAAACTTGAAATTACACCATTAGGAGTTTATTTATTTATTTTTTTTGTTTTAAACATTGCCCATACCTTTGGACGAAACACTCCTGAGGAGGTGATACACTAAACCTCTGATACCTCTGATGTTCTAGGTGAGTTTATCAGACCATGATACTGTGATGCTCATGAAAGGGGAGAGGGGCTAAATCAGGGTAAATTGTTGCAGAAAAGATGCCAGAACACAGGAAGCCAATTTCCAAGTATTTTTCTTGGGGTTGGTCTTGTAACAAGAACCCTGCCCCAGCTGCTACAATTATTCCTGGGAACACCTGCAGCTTTTGGAAAGTAGCATAAATTAGGGAAAGAGAAGAAAAGTAGTTGGAGAGTGGACTTTAAAAAAAATTCTGACCTAGTTTTCTATTAATAAGATGTATTTATTACTTGAGCAACATTTTTCCCAGCAGGCAAATTATAACTAACAACATACAATTTAAGCTAACATTCTTTTTGCTAAAGGCCTCCATCCTAACAGGTGTTATTAAGGGTAATAAGTACTTGAGGAGGAAAGAAAGAACAATTTTTTTTATGGCAACAGTTTTAGAAGGTCCAGTCAATGCAGTTACAAATTATGCCAAGTACCTTATTTTTCCACTCTCGGAGGAGACCCAGATGTGTAAATGATGTTATAGTGCTTGGTGGTGATTCTGGTAGACACAACTGAAACAGTCCTGTGGCCTGGAAGGCAGTGACACTGGGCTTAAGGAGAATGGCTATTTACATATAGGAACTGAAACAGACACTAAATGTTTGATCTATGATGGTATGTGCTATTAGGTTTCTGAAAAGAGAAAGAAACCCTGTATATTCTCAACTTAGACAAGGGCACAAGGAGGAGCAAGCTGGGAGATGTCAGCCAGGTGGTAGTCCTTCCCACGATCAAGAATGGTGCTCGGAAGGTGCCCTGTGAGAGCACCAGCTCTGGAAGGAAGGTTCCTGAGGCCACTAGTTTTTGCTTTCTCCTTGGACCTGAGTTTCTGTGGTGCATGATGTTAGAAGAGAAGCAGGTACGGTGTACTGGTCAGGTCTGCCACATCCAGCACATATAGGCCACAGAATACAGGACCACAGTAATAGTCATATATTGTAGGGGCATTTTATTGGTCTCAGAAATAAACAGTAACTCATTAAGCTAGTTATAATCTCCCCTTTAGACCCAAAGGCTATACAGTCGTATTGGCAACCAGTTTGAGTTCACATTGACACCAGGTTGGTATCATTCATTTCTTTAGCACATTGAATGACTCTGATGTGCTGTCTTTCAGGGCTGGTGAAGACTGATAGGGTCTTTGGATTCTCAGAGCTTATATTTCAGTGGAGTAGTACACAATCAATAAGTAATAAAGAGACAGAGGTAATATTCGAGAAAGAGTTTCTACCTTGGAGGAGCTCTCACTGTAGTTGGAGACACTAATACGTCAGCATATACTTATTGCAGGTATAGAAATTCAGTATTAGCCATTTAGAAGACCTTTGTGGATCTCCACTTGAAATTCAGTTTGCCCTGATTTGGGGCATCTCACAGTGGAGTCCTTACTTCAAGTCGACTGAGGTGTCTCTAGAAACTTTGTGATGATGTCATCACTTATCTTACTGAAATAATTAGTATTCTGATGAAATAGGGTCACCATTACATAGTGGCTGGTAATTAGCTTGCTATTCTCTGCAGAAAGTAGCATTGTCAAACCAGTCCCCACTGTGACTAACCTTTTCCATCTTCCAGCTCTCAGCTCAAACAACAGCTCACAAAGTGGCCTCTGACCACCCACTTTCTAGCTGGCCCCCACTCCCCTGCTCCACATTGTTCTTTATCTGTTTGGTTTATCCCAAGGTGTTTACAGTCAAGAAGAGGAGGTAAAAAACATATACAAATAGCCATGAAAGAAAGGCAGAAGGCATAAAATACTCCAAATAATTACAAATAGTGTTATGTAAATTTAGTGGAAAAGGTCATTTATCTTTTCTTATTTCACATTTTAAAAGAATTCCATCTTTGGAGAAGATTAGGCCTTTTATATATGAGTGTGTATATCTTTGACTCACTGAACAAGAAAATAAAGGTCCTGAAATGTTAACAAGATTTATGAACACAGGAACAAGGTCTTATAGAGGCGATTGAAATATGTGACAAGCATTAGCATTTCAGGGTAGTGATGAGCTATTTGTATAGATTGATGTGGCTAAAAATTAGACAAGGCATATTAAAAGCTGAGATCATTCAGGCTTAGGAGCAGCTGAATATGAGCAATTATGAAGCAGTTAAGCCATTAAATAAAACTGAGGATCTTGTGAACCGCCAGAGCAAAAAGTCACCTCCGTGTGACCGAGAGCTTTATTACCAATGCTCTCCTCTCAAAACATAAACATTAAGAAATGTTGGTGCCCAGGGCAATGAAGAGGCTTTTTAAAGGCACACCCTTTCACATGTTGCTTGGGACCCCAGTCTCATGCAGAGAAAGCCATCTCTAACTAGGCTTCCCAATTGTGTGAGCAGAAGGTGGGGATAAAGCGATTAAGGCCAGCCTTTTGGTTTGGATCCGAATAAAACAGAGTCCTATGGAGAATGGCTCACCTGGTTTCTGTCATGTTCCTGTAATTGTACATTCATCCTGGCTGCCTTTACCAGCTGACCCTTCCTCTGCAAAGTATTGAAAACATGGGAGCTACTGTTAATGTGAAGATGGTTATTTAATTCCCATTGTGCTCAGGTGGTAGGTACCCAAGAGAGTTTCAGGAACATACTATGTAAGAGGAAGTAATTCTAAAAACATCTGTTCCTTCCCAGTCACTGTGTCTTGGCTCCATCAGTGGACAGTAAATAAGATTATCCTGTGAAGGAAAGACTGAGACGGTTTCAAAGTGGGACTGCCCCCATGTAGCCATGCTGTGTCTATATGCGTAAGTCATTTTGAATGGCTTAATTGGTTGTCAATAGAAACATCTAATATTTATTAAGAATCTGCCATGTGCTAGGCATGGGATAGGCATGTTTGCATATTTATGCAGCAGAAGCAGGGTGTTGGAGTAGAAAGAGCATGACAATTAGAGCTTCTGTCTTGGCATAGCCTCTAACTGGCTGGGGAGACTGAGCATGTCATTTAAAACACTCCACAAATGTGAAGAAGGAAAGCAAATTCTCCAGATCTGTATTTATTTTACTGTTTCAGAGTATGAGTGTATGGGTGTGTGCATCTGTGTATGGAAGAGATTATCTTTTATATCCCCAGCTCTAAAGTTCTATGGGCGGGACAGATATAAAGCTTTGTTTATATTTTTGATCCTTCTGCAATTTCTTGGATAATATCCTTTGCATTTGTTGTATTTTCTTTCTTTCTCATCAGAGTTGGGCATCAAATTTCACTTTGATTCTTCTTTAAAATATCTTTCAGGAACATGCTTCCTTTCAATCGTTTTTTTTTAAATCTGGAAGCCCAGTGGTTAGGAGTACAGGCTCTCTAGTATGATAAATTTGGGTTCAAATTTTTCCCTTGCCATTAGTAGATGTGCAATCTTAAGATCTTTACTATTTATTTAAACTTCTTTGAAGTCAGCTTCCTTGTTTGTAAAAAGGGATGGTAATACTTGTTTATCAGGATTTTTTGTGAACATTAAAGGAAAAACTGCATATGAAATGTCTGGTATAAAAGACAATGTTAGCTCTCCTACTGCTATATTAGTGTTATTGGTAATAATTGCATTACTTTCCTACCATCACTACTGTTATTTTCACCCTATCATCTCTTTCATTAGACCAGTTTGTTATAATAGCTGATATTCTTAACTCCAGTCACAACGTCTACTGCAATTAACAACTATACTGCATGGTAGACTCTGTTTCATTTTGGACAGTTTCTATGATTTTGATCTAGTTCACTAACTTTTTTATTTACAGTGTCTCATCTGCTGTTTGTTTTATTCAGTGTGTTTTTCATCTTAGACATTGTATTTTTCATTTATAGAAACTTTAAATGGGTCTTTTTGGTATTACCCATGCCTCCCCTTAATTTGCTCATGCTTTTCTCTATCTTACTTGTTCTCAACCAGAGGCAATTTTGCCCCCAGGAGACATACAACAATGCCTGGAAAATGCTTTTGGTTATTACACGTGGAAGTGAGGGAATGCTACTAGAATCTAGTGGGTAGAGGGTGGGGATGCTGATAAACATCCTGTAATGGATGAACAGCCTCCATACTGCAGAATTACCTGGCCCCAAATGTCAGTAGTACCTGCTCTATCATCTTGAACAGTCATAGTATCTGTTTCAATATATATGTCTACTTGTCCTATCATCTGTGTCGTATCTGAATCTGTGGGGTTTTTTTTCCTCCTCATTATGCTTCTTTGCATTCTTGGTGATTTTTTTTTTTTAAGTCAGATACCAGTTACTATGAGTGTTATCTTATTGGATGCTGGGGATTTTTTGCATTCTCTAAATATTCTTGAGCTTTGTTCTGGACTCATTGAAGTTACTTGGAGAGAGTTTGATCCTATAGGCTTGTTTTTAAACTTTGTGAGGTGGGGCCAGAGTAACCTTTAGGACTAGTTTTTCCCTACTATTAAGCTATAAGTACTCTGCTTAATGCCCTGTGTTTTATGAGGTTTTCCATGCTGGTGGGGGCAGGGGTCTTTCTTTGACCTCAGTAGTTCCCTCACCTGTGTGAGCTGGTCAGTACTCAGATGAAGACACAGAAGGACCCTCAGCCTGTGTCCTGAGCACAGTCTCTGTGCAGCTCTTACCATTCAGGTACTGTGTGCTACAAATTCCAGCCACTTTGGTGTCCCTTCTTCAACAGTCACCTCTACCTCCTCAACTCAGGGAGAAAGCCAGGCTCTGTTTGGGTTTCCCCTCTTTGTTACAGCTTAGAAACTCTCTGTTGGCAGTAAAAGGGGGTGATTGAGGTAGAACTCACCTGGTTTGTGTGACTTCACTTAGGGATCACTGTCCTGTGCTTCCTGTTGTCCACTGTTTGAAACTATTGTTTCACATGTTTAGTTTGTTTATTTAAAGTTATTTAAGATGGGAGGGTAAATATGGTCATTGATACTTCATGTTGCCAAAAATGAAAGCCCATGGTAGACTTTTGTGAAAAGTACATAGTCAATGCTATATATTATATTATATTATATTATATTATATTATATTATATTTTATATAAGAAAATCCCATTTTGTTTCTACAGCTGTGCTTTGAGAGATACAGTCTATCTGTAGACTCAAACTGGTATCAGTGCTGAGATCTCAGCCTCAAGGTATGTGTTTACCAGAATAATCTCTGAACTTCTCTATGTCACTTCAATTCTGCTTTCTGCCTCTACTTGGGATGCTTCTCTGGAGAAGTGATGCTTCAGTGCCTCAGCTGTTTCACTTTTAAACCTTTTACCCTCCTGGATCTTATTACTTGCTCAATTAATTTGAACCTTTTTTGTTTGCTTTTGGCCTTTTCTGTAGTCAGGTCCTAAAGTTTATGTGTGGCTCAATAATTCATGTATCTGTTTGTTGGTTACAGTGCAATTTAATGGTGTATTTATATTGCTGTACTTATTAGCTTTGAAATTCCTAACAGAGGTATCCATTTTCTGCCCTAAGGGCATGCTCACATTTTAATTACCACATATGTATTAAAGAATATTTCTTTACATGTTTCTAGTAACTTTTTTTCTTAAAATCTTTCATTAAGATATGTTTATAGAGAAGGATGGGGTCAAGAAACATAATGAGAATAAAAGCAAAAGTATGACTGGGTCCCAAGTTTCAGTGCTTGCCAGCTGTGCCATTACTATTTCTTTTGGTAGTATGATGTTTATGAATTTTCTGAAGCTATAGAAATGTTAGCTGTTCATGGCTTGTGGTCACTAGCCTGGAAGTTATTAATCCAGATGCTGTTATACTGTAGAGTTTGGGTGCCCTTGATCTACTTAGGGGTTTGTTATGCTGCTCTATGTCATTGTAGCTTGCTGCTTGACAATAAAGCCCAGGATTTAGGTTGAGTGGCTCATAAGATTAGAGATGGGAAATGGGGAGTCTTTCATTTTTTGGTTCCTAATTCAGAGCCAGTCAAGAAGTAATTGGATTTAATGACCTCCAGTTAGAGGATCCTGTGAAATAAGCTGTTGCTGTCAATTCTATTTTTTAATTTAATTTTTATTATTTTTTCCCTTTACCATTTAGTTCCCTTATATACCCCCCCCAACAATCACCACACTTTTGTCTGTGCCCATGAGTCCTTTTTCCTTTTTTCCCTGGGTTGATCTCAGTCCCCTTTATATCCTAACCTCCTCCCACCCTGCTACTAACTTGTCAATCTTATTTTTTTAAAGATTTTATTTATTTATTTCTAGAGAGGGAAGGGAGGGAAAAAGAGAGACAGAGAGAGAAACATCAATGTGCAGTTGCTGGGGGCTGTGGCCTGTCAGGCATGTGTCCTGACTGGGAATCGAACCTGCTATGCTTTGGTTCGCAGCCCGCGCTCAATCCACTGAGCTAGCCCAGTCAGGGCTGTCAATCCTATTTTTAATGAACAAGAATCCTTATAATTCGGTGGCACATGGTATCCTTTGTTCCATAAGGTTGACAAATGGGCTGTGAATTGAGTGGTTTCTGGGAATACTTTCTTCTTCTTCTCTCCTTAGAGCTTAGGCAGTTTGATAGAATAAACTACAGAGGTGTAAGCAAACTTTTTATTGATCCAAATATGTGATTTGGAGTTGTTCCAGGATTTGGAGCTCATGTGGTGAATGGGTCAATGGTAAAAAGCAAATACTATTAAAGCCAAAGGAAGCTGGAATCCACTGTTGGCCTGAGAGCTTAGAGAGCAATATGGAAAGGGGTCAGCAGTCTTAAAGCCAGAGAACACACTACTCATTCTAGGGGTCAACAGCTGTTTGAGTTGCCAGAATCAAGGTCAAGAAGATAGTAAATCACTGGGCATGTAACTCAATGGCAGACTGAAGATACTGGTATTGGAGAGTATGAAGCTGAGGCTTCCATTTTTGACAAAAAGTCTCTTACATTTTTCCCTGCAGTGGGTACAGATGAGCTAATTTAAGAAAATAGTATGTAAATTAAACAGGATAATGCAAAGTGAGGACAGATTATGACAAATGACAAGAGGTCCTAACATATGTAGACTTAAATTACTTGAATTTAACTCTATCTAGTTGGAAAAAAAAGAGAGAAAAAATTAAAAATTTTAAAGGGTAGGTGATTCTGCTTGCCATTCTACTTAATAAATGAGCAAGAGATGGGAGATGTGAACCTAAGTTGTTCCCTGGGTTGATCTCAGTTCTTACGTGTGTCTCACACTATTTCTCTGCACCAAGGGTGATCCAAATGTCCAATGACACTTAATTGTCATACAACATGGCTGCTAAAAACAAGCTAACAACTTGATCTGGTGCTCAGTCAGAGAAAGAGCTGGGAGAAAATGGGGTTATAAATCTTCCTAATGTTTTTTTTCTTCCAAGGGTAATTTGATTCTATTTAATTTTTGTCTCAGGTGTTGACCCTAGAACCCAATTTCCACAAAATACACAACTCCATTGGAATGGCATGATACTTGGCACACACTTGACACTCAATAAATATTGGTTAAATGAATGAATATATGAATATTAGATATAATATATGAGCAGGGTGGCAGGAGACTGTTTCTAGAATACTCCGTAGCTCTGCTAGAAATGTCTCTAAGAATTGCCCCAGCCACCATAGGTGTATGTATGTTATATTTATTCCTATCAATTGATCAATTGATCAATTATTTTATTTAAAATAAATTGTAGCTGCTGCTCACACTGAGTGCTAAAGTATGACCTTGGTAAAATTTTAATAATGTCTGAGTTGTAATAATGAGTGGTATATTTTGTAACTTGCTCATCTTCGAGTTTAAAAATAGATTTTAGTCATTAAAATGAATAAATCAAAGAACAGTTTTCAAGCATACATTGTGGAAATAGTCCACATACATAGAAACTCACCTTGTGAAGTAAAATAACTCCTGAAATACATGCCAAAGATTCTGTGTAAGGCTCCTACTGACCTTTCCAGCTGACTGACCTTGGTCAAGTGAGCTGTAACCTTTCTGTTCTCAGTTTCCTTTTCAGTAGAGTGAGAGGGTCAGATCAGAAGAAACTGAGGCTCTTTAGCTTTAAACAGTCAATGGTGAATTTCAAAAAACTAATTTAATTCATCAACAGATAGAAAGATTAAGGAATTTTTATTAGATCGCTTTCCTTTTTTCATATTCAGCATATTGACCTTTAGCATATTGATTTGGTATTGACAGAAGGGGTCAGCTTTTGGATTTCCACCTAGATACCTCATGTGTATCTATTTAGAAACACTTATCAATACTCTTTGAAGTCTCTTAGTTTAGTGGTTATTCTTAAATATTAAAATGTATACATGTCAACTAGGGATTTGTTAAAAATATGCAGTCTGGGGTGAGGCTTAGGAATCTTCATATTTGTGAACATCCTAAGTAATTCTGAAGTGATGGTCTCCAGCTTGTTTTGAGAAACACTGATTTAAAGTATAAATAAATTGTGTTTTTCATTTGTATACCTGAAACTAATGCAAGTCATTTATACCAGTTTTAAAAAATACATACCCGATTTTGAAAATTTAATAAAGAAAAGATGGCAACATAGTTTGATATTTTAAAATATTGATTGCATGGTTGTAACAGGGTGCAGCCAAGAAGGGGTCCCAAGTAGGGATTTGGAATGGGGTACAGAACTCAAGGCATCCAGGAAATATTAGGATGTCTTCACCCCTTCCCCTCACAGGTGTGAGTTGGGGGAAGGGACACACAGAGCAGGGCCATTGAGAGCTGTTTTGTATAGCAACAGCTTTGCAGCTAACCTCTAGCATGATCATTTAACCTATCTATAACCTTTAACTGGTTGCATAGATATGTTAAATTGCTGTGGCCATGCTTTGAGCCAGGGAGAAGGGAGTGACTTCCACCCAAGATATAACTGGGAGGCAGGTCCCCTGAGTTACTGTGCCTGTGTGAGAGCTTGAAGAAGATTGGCTCCATGACATGGGGCCACACCTGCCCAGATTCATGATGGCATCCCAGTAAAGCTGGAAGGATATGAGGATGCTGGCAAGTGTAGCCAATTGTGGGAGGAGTCGGAAATGGGGCTGCAGAGGAGGATTGGCAGGGGATTTAAACCCAGACATGGCAGCCATGTCTGGGTTTAAGAGAGAGGATCACGTGGCTGGGGCAGTGCAGAGAGTACATGCAGCTGTGGCAATAGAGGGGAGAGCCACTCACTTCTGGCAGAGTGGGGACCCCCGCAGCCATGTAAGGGGGAGATCCACACAGTTTTACCAGAGTGCAGAGCCCCACATCTTGGGCAGAGAAAATCACCATGTGGCTTTAGCAGAGAACTGCCACTTGGCTTTGGCAGAGTGGTGAACCCCCTCCCCGTAGCTTTGCTGAGAAGAACCACGCAGTTCTGGCCAGAGTGAGGACCCCTGCAGCTTTGGTAGAAGAGGGCCATGCAGCTTTGGGGTGCTCCCTTTGGCCATGTGGCCTGGGAAGCAGGAAAGACTTTGCCTGGAAGAAGGGTGAAAGAACTCTTACCAGTAGGCCATGAGAAGGTGCCATTAGGCCATGAGAAGGTGCCACATGGCTTTGGATTAATTAGAGATCCTGCCTGGACAGCGACACAGCTGATGGTGCCCGTGGCTGGAATCACAGATGACTGCTTCTTTTCCTGAGATACCGTACCCTGAATTAGGGCAGGGGGAGAAGGAAGCACTGTGGGCATCTGTGGGTATCCAAAAGGACTTTGATATTTTAATGAAGACATTAGGTCATTACTTTAAGTCTGTATAGCTTTAAATAAACATTTCTTTCCTTTTCACAAATCTCTGGCATTGAGAGACATCTTTCCTAAGGTGGAGAACAATTGAACCTAGTGGGGGTCCTTTCATTAATAGTATATCATAACCCCCTTGGCCCTGTGTGTGTGGGTGTGTTCTGTAACAGTTTTTTGGAGTCCCTGGGTGGGCCAATAATTGCCACCCCCCCAGTCTGTTCTGTAACATGTTGAATGTTTGGGGTATTTTTTAAAGGACATATATTATGAAAATAAGTTTTATTTTTTTAAATGTGCCTGCTGGAAAAATTTAAATTATATGTGTAGTTTGAATGCTATTTCTTTCTGGAGGATAGTGCTGTTCTCCCAGTACATTTATGCCTTTTCTCAGCAACTTAGGGATACACAAAGAGGACATTTCTTCTGAAAGAAATTATTATTATTATTTTAATTTAATCTTTATTGTATATTTTTCCATTACCATTTAGTCCCTTTATACCCCCACCCCCAGCAATCACCACACTGTTGTCCATGTCCACGAGTCCTTTTTCCTTTTGCTCCATCCCTCCACTCCCTCCCCTCCCACAACCCCAGCTGTCATCCTGCTTTCCATCTATGAGTCTGTCCCCATTTTCCTGTTAGTTCAGTTTGTTCATTAGATTCCACATATGAGTCAAATCATATGGTATTTTTCTTTTTCTGACAGGCTTATTTCACTTGGTGTAATTTTCTCCAGGTTCATCCTGTCACAAAGGGTAAAATTTTCTTCTTTTTTTGGCCATGTAGCATTCCCTCATGTAAATATACCATAGCTGTTTTATCCACTATTGATAGACTCTTGTGCTGCTTACAAATCTTAGTGATTATAAATAGGGTTGCAATGAACATAGGGGTGCTTATGTTCTTTTGAATTAATGTTTTGGGTTCCTTTGGATATATGAGGTCTGTCCAGAATGTATCCAGTCATGTAATATGAAAAATAGAGACATTTATTGAAGAAGATACAAGAAACATTGTACACAGGACAATGACACCTTAGTCCCCTTCAAAGTAGGCACCTTGGGACCTTACACAGTTCTCCCAATGGCAGCACGATGTTCCTTCTGCTCTAGTAGCAGAAGTCATGGGACAAATTTTGCCATGACACGTTTCATGTCAAGATTCTGCATCAAAATCTCAGACATAGTAATTTTTGGAATCCCCAGATCAACTTCGAATTCTTGCACTGTCGGATGCCATTCTTTGTTGATTGCAACTCATACATGTCCAACATTCTCAGGTGTTCTCCTTGTTGCAGGCCTTCCAGAACATGGATCACTTCCAACAAATTCTCAACCATGTTTGAAGGGTTTGTGCCACACTTTTATTTGCACTGCACTCATTACATCATCCCTGAAAGCCTTCTGAATCATCTGAATAGTTTCTGTGGAGGAATGTTCAAGCTTAACTTAAATTTTGGTGCCGATTCATTGCTCTATTCACTCAGTTATTTTGAATGTGAAGGCCACTCAGTACACATGCTCACTCCAAGGCGTCTACCACCCCCACTGACTAGTACAGTGAAGTCATCATTGTTCACACATGCACATTCCAGTCCACTCTCCTTGGCTGCCAGGTTTCATCAATGTCACACAAACTGTTCTTGTTATATTAACAGTGGCTGGAGTTTTTCTGGGAAGACCTCTTATTTCCAGAAGGGTGATCACTGAGTCAAAAGGCAGATCCATTTTCAGTTTGTTAAGGTATTTCTATATTGCTTCCACAGCAGCTGTACCAGTCTGCATTCCCACATATGGTGCAAAAGGGTTCCCCTTTCTCCACATCCTCAGCAACACTTGTTTGTTGATTTGTTGATGATGGCCATTCTGACGGGTATGAGATGATATTTCATTGTGGTTTTAATTTGCATTTCTCTGATGATTAGTGACACTGAACATCTTTTCGTATGTCTATTGGCCATCTTTATTTTCTCTTTGGATAAGTGTTTATTCAGGTCCTTATCCCATTTTTTAATTGTTTGTTTGTTTTTGGTGTTGTTTGGCAAGTTCTTTACAAATTTTGGACATTAACCCTTTATCAGATACGTCAGTAAATATGTTCTCCCATTCTGTGGGTTGTCTTTTTATTTTGTTGATTTCCCGTGCTGTGCAAAAACTTCTTAGTTTGATGTAGTCCCATTTCCTTATTTCTCCTTTTGTTTCCCTTGCCAGGGGAAATATATCCAATAAAATATTGCTACGAGCAATGTCTGAGATTTTGCTGCCTATGTTTTCTTCTACTATTTTATGGTTCTTGGTCTAACATTTAAGTCTTTGATTCATGTTGAATTCTTGTGTGTTGTGTAAGAAGGTGGTCTAGTTTCATTTTTCTGCACATATCTTTCTACTTTTCCCAACAGCATTTAAATGAATTGTCTTTGGATAGGAAGGAGCTCAAGAAATCATCAGGTTCAATCTTCTGCCCTCAAAGGTAAAATAAGTTCATTCTCAAAGTTCACCAGAGAAAGGGATTACACAAAATCCCAGTTTTAATTTATGTAGATATTTAGGAATTTCTTCTTTGTGTTAAACCTGAGCTAATACTGTTTCACTTTTACAATTACTTTTCTTTCTTGGCCCCAATATTCTAGCAAAAATTCTTATGGGATAATGAAATTTTGGAATTGAAAGTGATATCAAGTGATGGTTTTTATTCAGTCTTTGGTTTTTGGCTGGACTAAAATGAAATAAATTTTGAAAAAAAAACAGTGAAGTGATTAGAAGTATAGCATAAAAAGATTTGTTAGGCAAAAGACCTCAAAGGCATTTTGGAGCATGCAAAACACTATATAAAATGAGGAAGCAATTAGTGACCTCTTAAGGCACTGAATTTTCCTAGTCAGCTATCCACAGGGAATTCATCTTTAAAAACAAACAATTATCTGGGAGGCAAGTACTTAAAAGGTAGGTAAGTAAAATCTGCCCATGGGGAGTTGTGGATGTGTAGATGGGCCACAGTTTAAGTGGGAGAAAAAAAGTAAGGTAAGTGCCTAAAAGCTCTTATTGTTGGTGCTTGGTACCACAAAGTCTCCAGCTAGACAGTGTCTCTTGGCTTCAATCTGCAGGTGGTGCCCAATGCCCTAAAAATTATTTTCAGGGTTTGGTGGGGCTCACAGTTCTGCCTTAGGGGTGCAGTAGTGGGTAGATGGGGGTGATAGAGAAGATGAGTTTGTTAATACCCTTTGTCATAATCACACACAAGCATGAGCCTAAAAGTTGTGTTATTTATTTTGGACCCCTGCCTCTTCCTTATGGTGAGAGTGCTCTTCAGAATCTCTCCATTTCCCAGAGTTTACATGACTTGCCATTCTTGGTAGTATTACAGGGGGGTACTAATAAACAATGAAGTTCTGGCTCCTCTGACCACTGCAAATGTATCCTATGGACAAGTCCATGTTTACTCTCCAGTCTGCATGCCAACTTTGATTTTGAACTAAACAACATAACAACAAAAGAAGATGGAGTTGGAATTGGGAACTGTGCTTTGGGAAAATAACAGAAATTGGTTCAATAAGGCTGACCAGGATGTCAAAAAGAAACTTAAGAGTTGACAAAGTCTCGGGTTGGTGTTTTCGGGAAACACTTATCACCTCACTTAAAATATATAAAGCAATTATTTAAAAGTCTTTATTATTTTTTAATGGAAGCACAATTGAGCTTCAATTAGCTCTAAAAAGAAAAATATTTTGCTGGTTTGTTAAACAAGATATGTGAGAACAGTAAATTTAGTCTTTGCTCCATAGTTCTTCACTTATTCAGAATTTATCCTCATGATAACTAGTCCTAATAGTTTTTAAATTTGTGTTGAATTAAAATGTATAACATGAATAAATAACTTCCAATGGTGGATGAGTTTCCCCAAATTCCTTTTCCTTAAATGAAATTATTTTATTTCATTTTATTATTAATGTTATGAAAAATAATTATTATTTAATTAAAATGTATTTGATAATTAATACTAGGGAAAAGATCCTCTCCAAAGAAAAAATCAATGGCATCAAACACAAGAAATATTTTTCCAGAAACATTTGAAACCCTAGTAGCTCTTGTGTTCTTTATCTCAGCTCCCACAGCTTCCCACAGAGACTCTCGTTCAACTTTTACCACAAGTACCACAAGAAAATAACACAGCAGGACGGGCAAGTCCATAACTAAAACCTAAAGCTTGAAGTCCATCCCACCTCCAGCATTTTCCATTTGTGTGACTTTAGACAAATTCACTAACTACCTTAGACCCAGTTTCTTCATCTATCAAATGAAGAGTATCACTACTATGTACCTAAGAGGGCTTGCATAGGATTAAATGAAATAATCCATGTGAAATGCTTGGAATACTGCTTTGCATATATTGGATGCTTATTAAAAGTTAGCTAGCTGCTGGGGGAAGGGGAGTACAAAGGGACTAAGTGGTAATGGATAAAATATACTAAAGATTATATATATACTTTTAAAAGTTAGCTAGCTGTGATAATTAATTGTCTGGCCCTTCCTCTACACTTCAAGTTCTCACAGGGCACAATCTATATGTAAACATTCAGGTTTATTCCTGGAGTTTCTGGCATATAATCTGTACTCAATAGATGGTGAATTCAAAAATGCTTTAGTCTTGGTGACAGTGTGGAACCAAGATTGGAAAAGAAATTAAGCGAACACAAACCAAGCCTCAAAGCTAATACTGTGGAGTATTTACATCAAGAAAAAATAGTTATGCCATCCCCAGCATTGAATGTTGTATGGCAGGGGAACTGGTGGTGCTTTAATAAATCTTCTACTCTTATTCTCCAGCTGTAATATCTGCTAAATATCCACTGAGTTTTATACTTAGGAAAAGATTTGAAATGCACCAAGTTGACAGAAGAGTGCAAAAAGATTATGAATTTTGGTGCTAGGAGGTCTCCAATCCTCTCGTTTCATTGATAGGACTTTGTCCTTAGTGGTCCTGTGGTTGATGCAAAGACATACAACCAGTTGTTAAAAGGTCTGGAACCAATAGTTAGGACACCTGATTTCCTGGCAAAGGCTTTTTGTGAGCAGACATGTATAACTGAGGATAGTGTGATAACTTACTGGGTAGTCTTATTTGGCAAAGAAAGTGAGGTGGAGCTGCAAAAAAACTCCCTTAGAAAAATCACTGACTCCAGGATTCAACCAGCAAGTGAGGGTTCTCACCATTTAAGCACTAGGCTGCTATGGGGTAGCAGAAGAGCTCTGACTTTGAGGTAGAGGGATAATGGTTTGGAACCTTGGCCATGAAGTGAGGAAAACCTGGATTCTAATCCTAGCTTTGTCATTCACTAGCTCTGGGTCCCTGGAAAATACCTCAATTCTTTAAGCCTCTGTTTCCTGAACTTTTAAATGCAGATAGTAATATAGCCACTTTGTAGAATTAACACGAGGATTCTATGAGAAAATTTATATAAAGTATTTAGTATACAATATTCAATAATTGATAGATTAGCTGTGTGGCATTGAAACTTCATTAGACTTGGAGCCTCAGTTTTCATATATGTAAACTGGTGTAACAATGTGTAATTTGCAAACAGTTGTGAGAATTAAATGAGATAACAAATGTAAAATTTCAATCAGTGTTCTTTTGAAAAGCCTCTTACTTACATCCCTTTGTCTCTTCTGCCTGTGTTCCCTCTTTTTTCTCTCTCCCATTCAAGGACCATGGACCTTAGATTACCCACTGGTGGTTCAATACTTTTTATTGATGTGCCAGTTCAAACCCGACCCTCTTGTTAGTGCCCTGTGTTTCTTTTATTCTTCAAGTCAATAGTTTACAGTTCTTATCCTGTTCATCTTACCTGAGTATCAGTAAGGAAAACAATGTGATTAAAGTAATTCACAATGAGATGTAGATAATTGATAAATTAACTCAAACATTTGCATTTGACAGTTCATTCTAGGAAAAATATTCTTACATGGAAAAATCCATAGAATTTGTTAAATCAAAGAAATCAGCAACATCTATGTGGAAAATAAAGATGAGATATTTTGTGGAAGAAATATTTTTTGACAGTATACTTTCCTCCTCTGGCAATGGTTTCCCCTCAATACATACAAAAGAACGAAACGGGTTATCATTCTCCCTTCAGAAATGTTGCTGCTAGCAAGCGGAGTCTTTTTAAGGTAAGAGTGGATGTAGGTATTTGAATTTGGGTCTAAGTGTTTCCCATTTTTATGTCTTCTATAGAGATAGACTCCGTAAGATCTCATTTTCTGAGACAGCCTCAAGTACCAAAAACATAGACATTTTTTTTCCTTGAGAGCACAATGGAACCCTCTATTTTTGTCTTGGCTGGAAAAGAAAGAAAGAGCTTCCAAATGTTTCAAATCCTTAGATGCCTTTAGTTTGGACAGAATAATATGAAAGATGAAGGCTGGTGGAGATATGATTGAAGTCTATAAAGTCACGAAGGGTCTGGGTAGGGTGGAAACAGACACGCTCACAAAATCTCTGAAAGCTAAAGCCAAGGGCAATGCCTCAAAGCTTACAGGGCTAACACACTGCACTTAACTGCACCTTAACAAACATTCCCCTAGTGATATAAAGGAAATAAAGCAGAATTCTGAGAGGGTGGTTGGATTAGCAAATTCATGAGCATTCACTTCAAGAGGTGCTAACTGGACCTGTGAATGATCTTGGGAAGAGTCTGGATTTGTTTACATTAAATCTACAATTGCAAGACTTGGATTAGAAACTACTTACCAGAGAACCTGACCTGTGGCTTTGTATATAATTAATGAAAGTTATGGGATTCTTCTAAGTATCTCCCTACCTTTCAGAGACTGAAAGCTTATAGGAATAAGTTTCTTAGTGTCCAAACTGGAGACTTTCCCTATTGGATCCAAAGGGTCTCAACTTTGCAGGTCTGCAACTTCTCATGAGATGAGTTTATTCTGGAGGAAAGTAATTTATGAATTCTTAAACTAATGTACGAATTCTTAATAGCCTATATTATAACATGAAAAAGCAGAACAAGAGAATGTTCAAATCCTTGATATTTATTGGATGCTCATGATGAAATCACATTAGCAACAATGATATACCTATTTATATAGGTATAAATATATTTGTTTCAATATATTTGTTTTTTGACTTACAGTGATTTTGTTGGTTTCAAAAACAGCACTCAGTTAAAAATGGATTGTGTGCTTGTTATAGCAAATGTACATTGATTTGATTAAAAATGCATTATTTTTTTTAATTTCAATAATAGTGGATTCATTTTGAGAAAGAAAGGGCTAGAAAATGCACAGTCATGTAACCTTGTAATCTCACTAAGTGGTATTTAATATTGCTCAACAGGAAATATTTCCCTATACTTTTAAAGCAAAAATCTCTAACATTAAGTGATGTTTGCAGTGCATATGAGGCATTTAAAAGAAAAGAAAGCTCTCTAATTTAACTCGTGGTCACATGCACACTGTCGGAGCAAAGAGGGAGTTGTGAAATTATCCAGGGAACTTACAACAGTCTAGACAGTCAATCCAGATCATTTAAAAAGATATGTTAAAGATGCTCATATGAGTAAGAGAGTTATCTGCTAATGTGAAGACACTGTTTTGGGACAAATCAAATTTAGTGTTGTTTAAGAGCCTTGAGGTCTTTGCTCGAAATCCATTTTCCTAGAAACATACATACACTTAAAATATTCCCATAAATAGGGAATTATTTAAAAATTAATGTTTTGTTCATTTATTACACTTATACACAGAGCCATAGAAATATCTTTAAAAATAACCTAATGCATGTAAATTTTGTTTAATTTTTTTCATGTCAAATGAATGGAATTGAGCAAAGCCTCTAAAACTTAATGCATTATGTAAAAATCCAGGCAAACCCCAGAAGAAGCACTTACCTGGAAGGAGGAAGAAACCAGAGTTCTCCTATTAATTCTTCCATTGGTTACATTTAGGCAAGTCTCTTATTCTTTTTCAGTTTTTTTTTTCACTTGTAAGATGAAGAAATGAGAGCTGGAAGGACATAGAATAGATAACTGCTAACTATGGCTTAACGTAAAGTAATTAAATATGTTTACACACATTTATGTCATATAGACACACCACAATATAAGTCTGTAACAGTTAGCTAATTATATAGCTGGCAGAATATAAATAGCAAATTAATAAATTATGCTTTTGTTTACTCTTCTCCAAAGGATAATTGCTCAGTAGCTCAAGCTTCCAATTAGTAGGAGCTCATTCAATGATTGTTGAATTGAATTGATTGTGACCCATACTACCAAAAAATGGGTTTGAATTCTACCAAATGTACTTGAATTTCACAAAACTTGCATTCCACACTAGGGAAATCAGCCTCAGAAAGTACTTCATTATTTTCATGGCTTGGACAAAGGTGGTAGATTTTACTAACAAATAGTTGTCTTTGAGAACAGAAATATAAACAAAATCAGAGCTTGCATGTGAACTGATTCTATTCTCCTTTCCAATGCAATTGAAAGCCAGATGTGTGAATATAGATTACCAGCACAAAGGCTCTGTCTCAGATAAACAGACCTGCTAATTCTGCCAGTGGAATGTCCTGCTAATTCTGCCAGTGGAATGTCGTGCATTTGCCTTTCTCTCCGTTCTCATACTGTTACCATTGGCATCATCTGGATTACTCCTGGACAATTTCTTTGGCTCCAGAGCTGAATTGTTCAATTAAGTATTCATTAGCCACTGTGGTTATGGAGACCTTAAAACTGGCTACTTTAATGGAGATTGCTTCAAATGTAAAATCCACAGTAGATTTCAAAGACATCCTATGAAAATAATGTAACATATCTCAATACTACTTTTTATATGGATTACATGTTGAAATGATAGTATATTGGATACATTGTGAAAAATGTGAGTAAAGAGAAGCCCGGGGGCTCAGTGGGATTTAGGGTACCTTATAGCATGGCACCCACACTCTTTAAAGAGCAGCTGACATAGATAAATGCCCAGTACAAATTCTGGAATCTACATTTCATTTGACAGTTTTTCTAGGATGACTGTCTTCCCAGTAATGGTTGGCTTGGACAGATGCTTAGTACACTGCCAGAGAGAATCCCTGAGCTTCGTGGACATTGGTCAGGTGGTCAGAGTTGATGGTAATAAATCATAGTTATTTTTCATTACCAAAGGAGTGAGGGTCAAAAGATCTAGCTTCACTCTATTTTGTGCAGGTATACTTCAGAATAGCAATAAAAACTTAGAACTGATGTTACTCTCTGCTTCTGATCTCCTGGAAAACTTTCACATATCATTAAGAGTTACTTAACATCTAAAGTCTTTTCTTAAGTCAAAAGCCAGGATGATATATCTATACATTCTGAGAAAGGCACACACAAGCAGATGTGAAGAATATTGGTCTAGTTTGAAGAGTCAACACAGTGTTGTAGTCTGAAGAATGAAATTTTATAACCAAGCCTACATGAGGGAATCCCTGCCCTTATAATAGTCTTTCCTGATGAATCAGAGATGACAAGTGGCTTTGCAGTTACATTCTGGGTTTGAATCCAATTCCATTACTGATCTGTTGGATAATCTTCAACAGGAAAAGAGTCCCTGAGCCCAGTTTTCTCTCTTGTAAGATAGGAATGAGAATAGTAAAAATCTCATTGAATTGTAGTGAGGACTAAATGAGATGAAGCATGAAAAGTTCTTGACGCAGTACCTGCCATGTAATGAGTTCTCAGTAACTGGTGGCTGTTTTTATTAGTGATTTTGGCAGTCACTGTTGACCTCAAGAACCAGATAGTAAGCAACACTAGATCAGCTTGCCCTATTCAGGAACGACTGGCAGAACACTCTTTGACAAGAGATGTGTCTTTAGGGCCATCTTTAGTGGATTGCTTGTTGCATTATGAGGCTTCTACTGGCTGTAGATGATGCTATTGTGACACCATTATCGCTATCATCCTTAATGTGGGAGGTAGCAAAAATGTTCTGACAGTATTTTCTGCTCACCTACCCCTACTCTCTCAGTGCTGGACTGTAGTCTACTAGAAAAGGGATTTGTTCAGTTGTGAAAGCTGCTTATCATGTTCCCTGGTCAGGGATAAAACTGTTCACTTCTGTTAGCTAGAGTCTGGTATGATGGTAATTTGGATGATGTAGTCTGGGCACAACCCAGTGGGCACAGATGACTATTATCATAGTTTTAATAAATGCAAGAAATGTGTCTATGTGTTATATATGTGTGTAAGTATTTATAAGTGTACAAGTGTATGTGTAAGTGTATGTGTATATACATGTGTATGAAAGAAGGGTATCTGTTTTTCTCCTTTAGTCATTTAGTCTTTCAACAAATATTTACTAAATGTCTACTGTACATAAACACTAGGTGATAATCACGCTGCAGAGCAGATTCACTTCTATGTGCAAGCAGATTCATTTTCTATTCTTCTTCTGTGAACTTCTTGCTAGATTCAGCAAGAATCTAGAAGGAGGTAGTAGGGCAGGAAGAAGAGGAGAAGCAATGGCATTTCTCACCACATCCCCATCTCCCACTTTGGGAAATGGACATCTCCCACCTCCTGCCAGGCAGCTTCTGTCATGAGTCTGACTCCTATTAGGCAGCTCATCCTTGGGCTCGTGTAGTAGTCTCTCTCTCTCTCTTTTGTCTTTCTAGCCCTAAGGATGGTAGCAGCTTCTTGCTCTTGATTAACTCTAGGTTGTTTCATTCGCAATTTCTTCAATACCTTTGTAACTAGTTTCCAAAATTAAATTCCTTAAGTTAAAGTATCTGATGTAATCTATGTTTTCTTGAAACTTTGGGTGATATGACCTCAATACTTTACATTTTGGAGGGACACAGATATTAGTCAAATAGCCTTATAAATATATAATGACATTCTGTGATATGCTATGAAGAACGGATACAATGAGGACCTGTGACTGAGTGTGGAGCTGTGTGGATCTAGTTCAAGGTCTTACTACTCCATGTGAGATCCACCTACCTGCATGCAGCATTGTCATCCCCTGGGAGCTTATTAGACATGAAGGCTCTCAGATCCTACCCTAGTTACAACTGGTTCAGAATCTGCATTTTAACAAGCTGCCCTCCTCGGAGGAGTGATCCAATGATAGCATCAACTTTCAGTCTGATTACTGTGGTTTGTACAGAATCAGTGGTGGCCATGAATGTCAATTCCATTCAAATGAGGAAACCTGGCAATCCCTGCTTCTTCAAACTGTATGAGTAAATGTTGCTGGTCAGACTCTAGGGCCAGTGCAAGACAGAGGGTGGAGAGTGGGGTAATTCAGGTAAAACAGCCAAAACTTTACTTCTCTGCTAGCTATTTTGGGGGAGGTAAAAGCTGAGCCTTAGAGGACTGAGTGTTTGAAATGTATTGAAACAGGTTGTGAGAAAGTAAATATTTTTTCCCAGAGTGACCCTATCTTGTATCAGTCAGTGCAGGACATTTGATCACCATAAACTTTCCACACCAGTAAACCTCAGATGAGGCTCATAAGCATCGTTTTTGTAACCCCAGTGAAAGAGGCTGTCAGAGAGAAATTGTATAAATGTTATAGGAAGGTTTTTGAAGATGATCTCTTTAGCTTTTTTAATAGTTTCCCCCTCACCCTCCCCCAACCTATTCATTGATGTTGGATGTGCTATTCCCTTTACTGGGACCATTACCCAGAAGCGAGAATAGTGGAAGAGCACAATCCCGAAGCAGAAAACCACATCAAGCAGCACCTGTGCCATTCTGTGAGCTGTGCTAACTTGGGCCAGTACCTTCATGTTTCTGACACTCAGTTATTTCAGGTGTCAAATGAGACTGAAAACTCCTTGCTCATTGATTGTGCCGTGGTTCAGATGATATAAGAATGTGCTGTATAAAACAAAAGAAACTAATGTTCAAAAACTACACTTAAAGCAAAGTGAAGCGGCATGACTGTGAGGAGAATGTGAAAGGTGTCAAAGTGTGATTAAAGTGATGTGCTCTGCAGCTTCTCCACTTGGGTCAAAAGGACTAAAGACTGCATAGTTTGTAAATACTTGTGCTATTTTTCTGAATGCTAGCCTGTACATGTTTCAGCCACTCCCCTGTTTCTTGAGCCTGTTTTGAATTTGTGGCTACTAATATTCACTTCTTTCTTGCTTGTGGCCATTCACATTGAGATCCATTGAAGAAATATTCACTGAGCACTGACTCTGTACCAGGTATCACTCTAGGTGTTTGAGATACTCAGTGAACAGCATAGACCCAGAACTCCTGTTCTCATAGACTTTAAATTTTAGTAAGGTCAAGTTGATGTAACAGGACTGTTTAGTAAAGTTAAAGGAGTACGTCATCACCAAGCTCTTATTATATGAAATGTTATAGGGACTTATCTAAGAAAAAGAAAATGGTCAGAACTATGAACAGTAAAATGACAACAAAGTCACAACTATCAACAACTGAACCTAAAAAAAACCCAAAACAAAGTAAGCAAACAATTAGAACAGGAACAGAATAACAGAAATGGAGATCACATGGAGGCTTCTCAGTGGGGAGGGGGAGTGGGGAGAATGGGGGAAAAGGTACAGGGAATAAGAAGCGTAAATGTTAGGTACAAAATAGACAGGGGGAGGTTAAGAACAGTACAGGAAATGGAGAAGCCAAGGAACTTATATGTATGACCCATGGATTGAACTAAGTGCAGGGGGTGGGGGGATGCTGGTGGGAGGGGTAGTGCAGGACAGAGGGGAATAAAGGGGAGGGAAAACATGGGATGACTATAATAGCATAATCAATAAAATATACTTTTAAAAAAGAAATAGATTTGGATCTCATCCAGACAAGTTTATTACTGTAGTGCTAGTGGAATCTTGTTTAACACTGTTTATCTCTTGCCCAAGGCTTAATCAAGAGCAGTGTAAAGATCAGCAACTGAGCTTGAAAGGCGAACAGAAACTCCAACAGAAGACAAGGAAATGAATTAGTGATTTTTAAGAAATACTTGCAGATAGCATCAGTGAGCTTTTGCTGCATAACAAACTACTTCCAAATATAGTGACTTCAAACAATCACCATTTATTTAGTTTCTGCTTTTGCAGGTTGGTAATTTGGGCTGGGCTCAGGTTGGCTGCTCTGATGCTCAGGGCCAGGCTTGGCTGCTCTTGGCTGGAGCTCATCCAGGCATCTCTACTTGGGTGCCAAGTCAGCTGGGGCTGACTGACTTTTGGCTGGGTGCTTGGTTTTTCTTCTATGCAGTCTTTCATTCTCTAGGAGGTGTTCACATGGCTATGGTGACAAAGGTCCCAAAAGAGTAAGGGGAAGTGTGCAAGGCTTCTTGAGGCACAGGCTTGGGACTAGCTTGCAAATGAATCTGCACACATCTATTGGCCAAAGCAAGTTACAAGGCCAGCCTAGATTTAAGGGGTGAAAAAAGTTTTACTTCTTGATGAATTTCCAGAAATTGTGGGGGAATTGGTAATTGTTTTCACAATCTACTACACAGACACCTAAAGATATAATGTAAAAGAGAAATGATGAGAGAATCCAGGAGTAAGATATCTGAACAAAGTTTTGTAAGAAACAGCTCAGGGGTTAGGAGTGTGGTTGTGCAATTAGAGCTGGACTCAAATCCTGTGTTGTTGACTGGCTGGGCTCCTTGTTTATTATGACTATCTCATTGGTTTGTGAGAATATGTATAGATATATTTTAGCACAGTTCCTGGCTTGTGCTGGGCAATAATAAAAGGCAGCAGTTATAGTTGTTATAGCATACTGCTATAGGAAAGGGTCTGGGTTGAAGACAGGATTTAGTAGGACTGGAGATGGAGAGTTGAGCAAGAAAGATGTTGGGTCAGACTGGCAGAAAGAAAAGAGTTATCATGGAATTATGTAGTGATTATCTAGGGCAAGATAAAATTCAGGGTCAGACAGACCAGGGACTCATCATAGCTGTAGGCAAGCAGATCAGCACAGATCTTCTACCGACAACAATAGTTAACAATTTATTGAGCACTCACAATGTGCCAAGCACTGTTCTAAGTGCTTTATAAGTATTAACTGATTTAATCCCCATAATACCCCCATCTAGATATTTTTGCTACCCTGTTTTATACTTGGAGAAATTGAGGCATATACAGATTTTTTTTAGCACATTGCCCAAGGCCACCTAGCCCAGGAGTGGTAAGCCAGAATAGTAGCCAGGCCTGTCTCATTTCTCACTCTAAGCTCCCAGCAGCCTCACTGTGTCACAGGAAGACCCCATTGGGAGCCAGTGTCAGGCAAGTGAGGTTCAGAAGTTTCCAGAGAGGTAGAGAAGATTCAGGCACGCCACTTACAACACCCCAAAAATGTAGCTGAGAAACTCCTGGGGGCAGGGGTAGAGAGAATTGTCTTAATAACTGAGGCCTTCTACATAGCTCAATGCTCCCATTTGCACTGTTTCTGGCATTCCAATTTCTAGTCCTCAAAATGAAGAGAGGTAAGAAGTACGTTTGCTACACAAGTCAGCTACTCAGAAGAATAGTCTACCCTGGTTGATTTTGCTTGCTCCTCTCCTGCTTTAGCTCTGTGCAGCCTAACAACCCCTACTCTGGTCAAGGTCACCAGTGACGGGATGGCCACATTCAGGGGACTCTATTCAGTCCTCATTGTTTGGTGTTAAAGACATGTAGTTATTCATTTATTGAAATGCTTTCCTCCCGGCCAGATAAACTTGGCCTAGAGGAGGAGACTTCCATCCTTTATCAAGCATGGCCTCAGGTAACCTGCTCACTCTGGGGCCAAGTTAGACTCTACCCCTCGACTTTCCTCTGTGTTTATAGCGGCACTTTCCCGTGCTCATATCAGGCATCACCGCTGTTTCAGTATTTTTTTCTCATTCCTTTGAGTGATAAGAATATAAGTTTTTTTTACAGTCTCTGAGTTGCAGTTTAGAATATGAGAATTGAAGTAGGGGTGGTAACTATCATTTATTGAGCCCACATCACACTGCTTCTTTACACACAATGTAATCAGTTTTACCACTGCAAGTCTGTGAGCTAAGTAGCACTATTTTCATTTTACAGATAAGGAGACTGAGGCTCAGAGAGAAAATTAACAAACAACTGCTAGAGGAGTCTGGATTCAAAGACAGCCAGGTTGTTCTGATGCAGAGCCTGTGTTTTCCTGCAACCTCACACTGCCTCTCCTAACTCACAAATGGTATATACTGTGGGATCAATAGCATTGTCTGCAATAACACAAGTCTAATTTGCATTTATTTATTTGTTTGTGTATTATTTATTTACTCTTATTGCCTTTGGAATAAGGCAAGGACCTTAGCAGGACCTGGCTGACTGATTAAGGAGAGTGTAAGCACAGACCTGCTTTCCAATTGCCCGGGGTGTGAATGGCCAAAGGTCAGAATTCTATTGGGATGCCTGGTGCCTCCTTTTCTGTAATTTGTTACCAGAGACTGTTCTTAATTTGAATGTCCCTGGGACTTTATGAGGAGGGGAAAACACACTGGTGAGATTACAGATCAATAGCTCTTCCATAAGACACAGATAGAGAGCAAGCAATAGTTCAGAGATTAGAAATTGCAGTCTAGGCATGAAGGCACCCTGGAAAAACACATATTTTATCCCACCCCACTCCCCTAGGGATCACTGAGTGTCACTGAAACCAATAAGTTAAAACTTAATATGAGAAGCTTAATGGGCAAAGCGGCATATTAACAGAGGAAAACGAGAGGCATTTCTTGACCTGGTAATTTGGAAGGAGAGTAGGTGAACTGTGTAAATTCGAGAAAATTCAAAGGTGAGTCATTTTGGAAATGTATAGTAAGCATATATCACAGTAACTGCAGCTCAGAATTGTGGATTTCACCCCTGAAATCCATTAAAGCAGGGCTCCCTAGCATTTTTACCATTTGAATACTTTCATTGTTGTTCGCTTGATTTTCTCATATGTGGTCTATATTTATTTAAAACTTCAAATGAATGAAAATGATTCTGTCTCTGAAGTTTTAATGATGTACTTTTGAGGTAATTAGAGGCACTTTGTGGTGGGAGACGTCCCAGGGCTGGGAATGGAAATGGAACCCACCATTGCCTCCTTCCACTTTTAATTTACAAAGAACAGCTGGACACAGTGTTTAAGAGCTGAGGCTACACAGAAAGGAAGCTCAGTTATGCACAGAGTTAGCCTGAAAGGAGGGATGGAAAGAATGGTAACTTTTGAGGTCCTTGTCCAAATCTAAGTAGGAATTAGCACTGTAATCACAGAAAAGAAAAAACTATGACATCCCATTCTCTTAGGAATTTAACCCCTGCCCAAGTCTTAAGGTATTATGTCTAGGAGTTCATTTATTCAACAGGTATTTATTAAGGGTCTACTATGTGCCAGGTTCTGTGATATGCAGTCAACATCCAGCAGTGAATCAAGTAAAGTCCCTGTCCTTAAGAAATGGACATTCTGGTGGGATAGACAAATAACAGAAAAATAAATAGTGTATTATGTCAGCTGGTGCTAAATGCTGCAGGGAGAGAGAGAGAGAGAGGGAGAGAGAGAGAGAGAGAGAGAGATTGATTTCAGTGGAAGAGGCACTTTTTTATACAGAGTGATTAGGGAAGGACTTCCTTAGATTGTACTATTTGACTACAGGGCTGGTCTCGACCAAAGTTCAGTGGAGTAAAAAATAACAAGAACAATGCACCTGTGAATCTAGGTCACAGGATGGCTAAGAGATACATCACTGGAATTCCCTTTGAACTCTAGCAATGTCTTTGGCTGCACTATTAAATGGATATTTAGAAAAGGTGCTTAATCTCTTATAGAGTCTTCTTGCCAGAAAGCTTCTGTACCTTGGCCTTGAGACTGTAGAGTTCTATAGCCTTGCTAATAATATGAATCTGTGATGGTAAGGACCACTGAACAACTGCAGTTTGGACATTGATTTAATTTATCATTGCACCTGGGTCTCCAGTGATGACAGGAATAAGCAAGGTGATTACCCATTTGCAGAGAAAAACAAGTCAAGATGCTTGGACCACACAATACATTGTAGTCATACTTTTTGACAGGTTGTCATGGTATATTAAATAAAATTTCTCATGTGCACTTCCGAGGATGAGAAACAACATGGCATAGAGCTTCACCAAGAATAGAATTGGCACTTTGGGGTAACTTTTATCTTCAAGACAAAAATTACTTTTTTACTTACACATGCCATTGGCTCTGCCTTCTTAATGCTCGAATCTTCTCTAGTTGGTTTCAGGTGTTTGCCCTGGTTAAAAATCATTTGTGTATAAGAAATAGTACATATTCAAACAATAGTAAGAAAAACTGGACACATTTATTGGGAAGATACAAGGCATGGAGCCCAAGGGAATAAAGCCAGTGGAGTTCACAAGATAATGGAACCCTAACTAGGAAAGCATGAAGAATGGGTGTTGCTTTCTCCAGCTCGCAAACTCGCATGGTCTTTTCTCTTTGTCTCACCCTGCTCATCTGCTTCATTGTGTCTCTCTCTGAAGAGTGGCTTTCTAGGTTTCTCTGAACACATGGCAGCTCTAACTGTGTCTTTACATTACTTCCTTGCACTCATTCTTAAAAAGAGACTCCCTAAAACTATTCTTATCCAATGAATAAATACGTGTAAAAAGCAAGTTATAAATACATCTATATAGTGTAATCCTATTCTATAAACAGTCTTAGAACATGCATGTATGCTTAGAAAAAATATAGGAAAGAAATGCAGGGAAGTGTTTAAATGGTTATTTCGAAGTGATAGGATTATGGATGATTTTAATTTTTTTCTTTGAGTATGCCTGAGCTTTTCATCATTACTATGTAGTATTTGTGTAATTGTGAAAAATTATTGAAGAAAAAGATGAGATGAAGTATATGTAGGGCATCCAATCGATCCAGGACTAACCCCAGCAATCAAACTAGTGCGTATGAGATTTAAGGTATGGGAGGGAGGGCCTGTGGAAGGTGATGGACAGCCTGTTGTGTTGGGGAAGCAGCAGGAAAGAATGCCCATACGCAGAGTGGAGTTGTTTCTGCATTTACCTGTTTTCAAGAACACATTCTTAGGTAGTTGTCAATACCATCATGGGAACAGAATTGGTAAATAATGATGACATGCTCCTCAGATTGCTTGATTTTCTTCTTTCTTGTTTTACTTGTATAACTACGTGCTGTCCAAGAGTCTGTCAGTCCTACAGCATCCATGTTGTAGGACCCGCTGCTCAGAGACATCCAGGTGATCAAGTGGAGATCCTGAGTTCTATCTATTCCTTGACTTTCTCCCTTCTTGAAAAACATCAGAGTGAACCTTGTATGTGTCTCTTCCTCTATAAGATATCACCTGATCCAGCTGGTTCTCAGGGCCTTTCTCTGGCTCCCATCATCCCCAGGATTAAATGTACACAGTTTAGCATAGCAGAGAAAGCCCTTAGTGCCCTAGCTCCTGCCTACATGAGATCTCATCCCCTGCTCTTCCCCTCCTCCCTTTTACTTCACCTATAGCAACACTGAATTGATTGCAGTTCTACTAACACACCGTAGCATTTCACACTTCTTTGCATTTATACATGCTGTTCCTTCCTTCTGGAATGCCCCTTTCCTCCCTTGTCTACTTGGAAACCTTCTCTTTCCTTCCTTCTGCTCAGATGTCACATCTTTTGGGTATATTTCTTTGAAATATCAAATGCAAACTTAATTCTCTGTGTGCTTTGTGCCTTCAAGCCCCCCTGGCATCGCTTCTACAAAGCAGCATAGTAATTTGGTTTTTTACATGCCTACTTCTCCTCCCTCGCCTTCAAGGGCAAGAACTCTTTCCTTGAAGGCAAGAACTATTCTGTTGTTTCCAAACCTCACTTATTATTACTTATCAGATGCTCCGTACCAGTTTTTTTATTTTTCCATTTAAACTTTTATTCCTTTTATTTTGAAACCATCTCAAATGTGTTTAAAAGTAGCAATTATAGTACAAGAACCTTATTTTTTTCACAGTCTTTTGAGGATCCATTGCCCAAAGGGTGCCCATCATTGCCAAGTACTTTGTTTTGTTTTTTGTTTGTTTGTTTATCTATTTAATTTTTATTGTTCAATTACAGTTGTCCCCATTTTTTCTCATTAGTCTCCCCTGCCCTACCCACCCCCCACCTCCTACATTCAATCCTCCTCCCTGCTGTCCTTGTCCATGGGTCCTTTCTACATGTTCCTTGACTTGACCCTTCCTCTTCTCCCCCACCCTCTGTTACTCCCTGACCCCATCCCCTCTGATCATTGTCAATTTTTTCTTTATTTCCTTGTCTCTGGTTCTATTTTGCTCACTTTTTGATTTGTTGATTAGGTCCCACTTATAGGTCAGATTATATGGTGTTTTTCTTTCACCGCCTGGCTTACTTCACTTAGCATAAAACCTTCCAGTCCCATCCATGCTTTTGTGAAGGGTAAGAGTTCCCTCTTTCTTTCTACTGTGTGCCATTCCATTGTGTAAATGTACCCCAGTTTTTTGACCCACTCCTTTACTGATGGGCACTTAGGCTGTTTTCAGTACTTGACTATTGTAAATAATGCTGCTATAAACATTAGGATGCATAGGTTCTTCTGAATCAGTGATTCAGGATTCTTAGCATGTAATCCCAGCAGTGGAATTGCTGCTGTTCCACTGTAGTTTTTTGAGGAAATTCCATACTGTTTTCCACAGTGGCTGTTCCAGCCTGCATTCCCACTAATAGTGCACTAAGGTTCCCTTTTCTCTACAACCTCACCAGCACTTGTTGTTTGTTGATTTATTTATGATGGCCATTCTGACCGGTGTGTCAATACATGTTTCTTAAATGAATAAATAAATAATTCCAACTTAAGATTCCTGTAAATGTTGTATATTGGAGGATACAGTGGATGAAAATGAAAAGGAGAGACCTCACAGATGTTACCCCCTTTAATTCCCTAACAACAGCCTGAGATTTTTATTATCCATCATATTTCACAGGTTAGGAAATTGTAGCTCAGAGAGGTTAAAAACTCTTGCCCAAATCCATGCTTCTAGAAAGTGGCAGAAGCAGGATTTGAACCTGTTTTTAAAGTCTGTGCTTTTTAAACTACAGAATCTATGTGAATCTAAACCTTTGTCTGCTACTAATGAGCTATGGGACCTAAAGCAATTCACTTAATGTTTATTATGGTCAGATTTTCACATCCATTGAAGCTAGCTAAGCTCCAAGGCAATAGTTCTCAAACTCTAGTTGCATATTAGAATTACCTGCAAAGAATTTATGAAATACCGATGTGTAGTTCCCACACCCACAGATTCTGACATCATTAGTGGGAGTCATGCCTGGAAATCAGTATTTTTTCCAAAGCTTCTCAGGTGATTCTAATGTGCAGCTAGAATTAAGAAGCATTGCTGTAGACTTCTAGCCAAGATGGAGGCATAGGTAGACAAACTGTGCCTCCTCGCACAACCAAAATAATTTAGAAACAAAATAACAACCAGAACTGACGGAAAATTGAACTGTATGGAAGTCCAACAACCAAGCAGTTAAAATGGACACATTTATCCAGACCGGTAGGCAAGATGGAGTCAGACAGCTGGGTGGAGAGGGGTTGCAGCAAAAAAAGTGGTGGCACCGAGTGTACAAGGCACCCTAGTTGCTCAAGATGGCAGCAGGCAGACCCAGCAAGGCGGTGATTGTGAAGTGGGGCACTGCGTGCAAGGCAACTGGCTAACCTGGCAGTCCCACATTGGCATGCCGATAAACCAGGTGAAACTGGGGAACGAAACAGACTATGCAACCCAGGGCCCCAGCTTGGGAAAATAAAACCTCAAAACACCAATTGAAAACACCTGTGGGGGCTGAGGCACAGGGAGAGACTCCCAGCCTCACAAGAGAGTTTGTTGGAGAGACCCACAGGGTCCTGGAATGTACACAGGCCCACCCACATGGGAATCAGTGCTAGAAAGGCCCAGTTTGCTTGGGGAAGCTGCAGAGGGGACTGGGATCTGACAGAGAGCAGAGAGGGTGCCATTGTTCCCTCTCAGACCCTGCCCCCACATACAGCATCACAACCCAGCAACGTGGGTTGCCCAGCCCTGGTGAACAGCTCAGGACCCACCCCTCATACATAACAGATGCAACCAGACCCCCCCCCCCCCCAAAAAAATGGTCCAACAGAAGAACTGATCAAAGCTCAAGAGCAAATACAACTAAGAGATGAAGAGAGAGCCAACCTATAAGATGCACAGTTCAAAGCACTGGTGATCAGGATGCTCACAGAACTGGCTGAATTTGGTTGCAAATTAGGTGAAAAAATGAAGGCTATGCTAAGTGAAATGAAGGAAAATGCACAGGGAACCAATGGTGATGGGAAGAAAACTGGGACTCAAATCAATGGAGTGGACCAGAAGGAAGAAAGAAACAACCAACAAGAAAAGAATGAAGAAACAAGAATTCAAAAAATGAGGAGAGGCTTAGGAACCTCCAGGACATCTTTAAATGTTACAACAATCTGAATTATAGGGCTATCAGAAGGGGAAGAGGAAGAGGAACAAGTGGAAAAGTGATTTGAACAAATAATAAAGGAAAACTTCCCCAATCTGGCAAAGGAAATAGACTTCCAGGAAGTCCAGGAAGCTCAGAGAGTCCCAAAGAACTTGGACCCAAGGAGGAACACACCAAGGCACATCATAATTACATTAGCCAAGGTCAAAATGAAGGAGAGAATCCTAGAAGCAGCAAGAGATAAGGGCACGGTAACCGACAAAGGAGTTCCCATCAGACGGTAGCTGATTTCTCAAAAGAGACCTTGCAGGCAAGAAGGGGCTGGAAAGAAGTATTCCAAGTCATGAAAGGCAAGGACCTCCATCCAAGATTGCCCTATCCAGCAAAGCTTTCATTTAGAATGGAAGGGCAGATAAAGTGCTTCTCAGATAAGGTCAAGTTAAAGGAGTTCATCATCACTAAGCCCTTATTTTATGAAATGTTAAAGGGACTTATCTAAAAAAAAGAAGATAAAAATATGTGTAGTAAAATGACAGCAAACTCATAATTATGAAAAGCCACACCTAAAACAAAAACAAAAACAAACTAAGCAAACAACTAGAACAGGAATAGCACAACAGAAATGGAGATCACATGGAGGGTTAGCAACAGGGGAGTGGGAGGAGGAGAGAGGGGGAAAAGGTACTGAGAATAAGTAGCATAGATGTTAGGTAGAAAATAGACAGGGGGAGGACAAGAATAGTATAGGAAATGTAGAAGCTAAAGAACTTATGACTCATGGACATTAACTAAAGGGGGCGAACGTGGGTGGGTGAGAGTGTGCAGGGTGGAGGGGAATGAAGGTGGGAAATAGGGAAATAGGACAACTGTAATAGCATAATCAATAAAATATATTTAAGAAAAGAAGAAGCATTGCTGTAGCTCAATACTCCTCAAAATTTAGTATGCATATAACTCATCTGGAGATCTTGTTAAATGAAGATCCTGATTCAGTAGGTTGGAGGTAGGACTCCAGATTCTGCATTTCTAACAGGTTTTCAGGTGTGACTGACGGTCCAGACTACCATCATGTGTGGCTGGGGTCCAGACTACCCTTCCAGTAGTAAGACTTAGGTTAGGGAGCCTGCATCCTAAATGACCAAATATAAATTGCCCAAATAAAGACACTTGTTTCTATCACTTCCTCTACATAGACCAAGGTGGTTTTCCTTGTCCATTCAATTCAACTTCTATGGACCTATATAGCACTTGACCCTGAGTAGCCTGACCACCATCATCTTTACTGCTACATCTGGCAGTTGGCTCTGGATTATCTCTCCAGAGGTTTATAGGGACTAGGGAGCATGGTAGAAGACCTAGCTTGGGGTACAGTTGAAATAGGACCCAAGGCCTGCAATGAGGGCAGCAGATAGTATCCACTCAACATCAGGGAATCCAAAGTGGACACAATAAAGTGTGAGGCAAGGCTGGTTTTTGTGCAGTGCCAAACATTGCCTGATTGAGGCCTAGAAGCTAGGACAGTGAGTTGTGTGATAGGAGGGTAAAGAAGGGAAAGGGAAAGGGTTAACTCAAATGTAAAATTAAGTTTAGCCAAGGGCTTAGAAAGAACCAAGATGATTTCCTATGAGGCCAAGCTGTCACAATCATCGATCAATTAATATCCAACTATTCAATTTCTACTACCTACCAACCCTGAGCTGTGTGTGTGTCATGTGGGAGGGTATGTGTGGGATAAATGAGTCATATAAATGTTTGCGAACCCTGGCTGGTGTGGCTCAGTGGATTGAGCACTGGCCTGTGAACCAAAAGGTCACTGGTTCAATTCCTGGTCAGGACACATGCCTGGGTTGTGTGCCAGATCCCTGGTTGGGGGCATGTGAGAGGCAACTGATTGATGTTTCTCTCCTTCTCTTTCTCTATTCCTTCCCTTCTCTCTAAAATAATAAATAATATATTTAAAAAATAAAAATAAAAATAAAAATAAATGTTTGTGAGTAAGGGAAGAAGCCTGGCTTACAAAGACCCTGTTTCTATTGGAGAGCCTGACTCTGAGTTCCAGTCAATCCACAAAACCACTTCATAGCAAAGATGCACAAATGATTTATTATTACACTTGTTACCTCTTGGTCGAGCATTCTCCTGGAACTCCACATTCCTGCTTGAATACAAATGCAGTTCTGGATGTTTGGTGTTCATATTAACAATAGCAGAGTGACTTGTCCCTTTATAGGAAAAAAGTAGAAAGTGAGTTTAATTGAATAAGACATTGGGGAGAATTTTCTCCCCCAAGGTTTGAGGAAACACTGATAGGTCGCTGACGGAGGAGCCGTAGAGCCTATTCTCAGCAAATTTCAGTTTCCTTTTCGGTTTAAATTCTGCTTGGCCTGGAGGCAGGGCAGAGCTCAGATGGCCTCTCATGTTGGCTTTCCAGCTCCAAGTTCAGCTCTGTGTTTATGGCTTGGAAAACCCAACACCTGAACTACTCAGATATCCTAGACACTGAATGTTTTTCACAGATTTGATAGCAGAAACACCCTATCTCTTTGTTTAGCTACTTAAAAAGGAGGATTAAGGAAAAAAAATCAGACACTTGCACGATAGATGGAATGGAGAGCTGTTTTGTGCAGTGCCTCCACAATGTGCCATGTTCCTTATGGAAACAGAAGACAAAGCTGAGTTTGCTTTGCGCAAATTCAGCAGCACCAGTACCCCTTGGCAGGATGCCACATCACCCCTTGCTTGAGTGATGTTTGTGCAAAATCCTTCTTGGTGAGGCCTTGCTTTCTTCCCAGGAACAAACAGGGTGAAATTTCCTGATCTACCTTAGCATCGTCAGTAATCTGACCTGTAGGCTTGTACCTGAATGCTGAAAACTTGGGGTTCACTGCTCAAATATAATACTTGGGAAATGAAGAAAAGGAGTAAAGAGACTCTTTGTAACCTTTGCAAATGTCACACACTATTTATATACCATTTACCACTTTAATTTTTTGGGGGGGGTTAAATATTTGTTTTCAATTCTTTTATTTATTTATGCTTAATTTTAAAGCATTTTTATATTTTTTCAGTTACAGTTAACATACAATATTGTATTAGTTTCAGGCATACACCCCAGTGATTAGACATCACATCACTTACTAAGTGATCATCCCAATAAATCTTGTACCCATCTGACACCATAGTTATTAAAATAGCATTGACTATATTTCCTGTGCTGTACTTTACATACCCACGACTATTCCGCAACTACCAATCTACTTCTTAATCCCTTCACCTTTTTCTTTTCTTTTTTTAAATTTTATTTTTAATCATTGTTCAAGTACAGTTTTCTCCCTTTTACTCCCATTCCAGCCCACCCACCCAACACTCCCTACTTCCCTCCCATTACCACCCTCCCCCTAGTTTTTGTCTATGTGTCCTTGAAATTTGTTCCTGTAAACCCTACCCATTCCCCCCTGAAATTCCCTCTTCGCTCCCCTCTGGTCACTGTCAGTCTGTCCACTATTTCAGTGTCTTTGGTTATATTTTGCTTGTTTCTTTGTTTTGTTGTTTAGGTTCCTGTTAAAGGTGAGATCATGTGGTATTTGTCTTTCACTGACTGGCTTGTTTCGCTTAGCATAATGCTTTCCAGCTCCATCCATGCTGTTGCAAAGGGTAGGAGCTCCTTCTTTCTTTCTGCTGCATAGAATTCCATTGTGTAAATGTACCATAGTTTGTTGATGCATTCATTTACTGATGGGCATCTAGGTTGCTTCCAGCACCTAGCTATTGTAAGTTGTGCTGCTATGAACATCAGGGTGCAAAGGTTCTTTTGTATTGGTGTTTTAGTGTTCTTAGGATATAGTCCCAGCAGTGGAATTGCAGGGTCAAAAGGCAGATCCGTTTTTAGTGTTCTGAGGAAGTTCCATACTGCTTTCCATAGTGGTTGTACCAGTCTGCAGTCCCACCAACAGTGCACTAGGGACCCCTTTTCTCCACAACCTCTCCAACACTTGTTGTTTGTTGCTTTGTTTATGATGGCCATTCTGACTGGTGTGAAGTGGTATCTCATTGTGGTTTTAATCTGCATCTCTCTGATGGCTAGGGATATTGAACATCGTTTCATGTGTCTTTGGATTTTCTGTATGTCCTCCTTGGAGAAGTGTCTGTTCAAGTCCTTTGCCCATTTTTTAATTGGGTTACTTGTCTTCTTAGAGTGGAGTCGTGTAAGTTCTTTATATATTTTGGAGATTAAACCCTTGTCTGAGGTATCATTGGCAAATATGTTTTCCCATACAGTTGGTTCTCTTTTTATTTTGATACTGTTTTCTTTAGCTGTGCCAAAGCTTTTTATTTTGATGAGGTCCCATTTGTTTATTCTTTCCTTTATGTCCCTTGCTCTAGGAGACAAGTCAGTAAAAAAGTTTCTGTGTGAAATATCTGAGATTTTCCTGCCTACGTTCTCTTCTAGGACTTTAGTGGTGTCACGGTTTATTTTTAAGTCTTTTATCCACCTTGAATTTATTTTTGTATAAGGTATAAGTTGGTGCTTGAGTTTCATTTTTTTTTGCACGTAGCTGTCCAGTTCTCCCAACACCATTTGTTGAAGAGGCTATTTTTACTCCATTTTATGTTGCTGCTTCCTTTGTCAAATATTAATTGACCGTAGAGACTTGAGTTTATTTCTGGGCTCTCTGTTCTGTTCCATAGGTCCATGTGACTGTTTTTATGCCTGTACCAGGCTGTTTTGATTACAGTGGCCTTGTAGTATAGTTTAGTGTCAGGTATTGTGATCCCTCCTACTTTACTCTTCTTTCTCAAAATTGCAGCAGCTATTCAGGGTCGTTTATGGTTCCATATAAATTTTTGAAGTCCTTGTTCTATGTCTGTGAAAGAAGCCATTGATACTTTAATAGGTATTGCATTGAATGTGTAAATTGCTTTTGGTAGTATGGACATTTTGATGATATTAATTCTTCCAGTCCATGAACACAGTATATGTTTCCATTTGTTTGTGTCTTCTTTGATTTCTCTCCTCAGTGTTATGTAGTTTTCTGAATACAGGTCTTTTACCTCTTTGGTTAGGTTTATTCCTAGGTATTTTATTTTTCTATTTGCTATTTCAAATGGGAATTTTTCTTGATTTCTGCTTCTGCTGTTTCATTGTTGGTGTACAGAAATGCCTTTGATTTCTGGATATTGACTTTGTATCCTGCTGTTTTGCCAAATTCATTTATTATGTCAAGCAGTTTTTTGGTGGAGTCTATAGGATTTTCTATGTACACTATCATGTCATCTGCAAACAGTGACAGTTTTGTTTCCTCCTTTCCGATTTGGATGCCTTTTATTTCTTTTTCTTGTCTGATTGCTGTGGCTAAAACTTCCAGTACTATATTGAATAGAAGTGGTGAAAGTGGACAGCCTTGTCTTGTTCCTGATCTTAGTGGAAAAGATTTTAATTTTTGCCCATTGAGTATGATGTTGGCTGTAGGTCTCTCATATATGGCCTTATTATGTTGAGGAATGCTCCCTCTATTCCCACTTTCCTGAGTGTTTTTATCATAAATGGGTGCTGTACTTTATTAAATGCTTTTTCTGCATCTATTGATATGATCATGTGGTTTTTGTCTTTGCTTTTGTTTATGTGATGTATTACATTTACTGATTTGTGAATATTGTACCATCCTGCATCCCTGGAATGAATCCCACTTGGTCATGGTGTCTGATCTTTTTAATGTACTGTTGGATGTGGTTTGCCAGTATTTTGTTGAGGATTTTAGCGTCAATGTTCATCAGCGATATTGGCCTGAAGTTTTCTTTCTTTGTTGTGTCTTTATCTGGTTTTGGAATTAGGATGATGTTGGCCTCATAAAAAGAGTTTGGGAGTCTTCCGTCTTTTTGGATTTTCTGAAATAGTCTGTGAAGGATAGGGGTTAGCTCTTCCTTAAATGCTTTGTAGAATTCTCCTGTGAAACCATCTGGTCCAGGGCTTTTGTGTGTTGGGAGTTTTTTGATTACTGCTTCAATTTCTTTTGCTGTTATTGGTTTGTTCAGACTTTCTGCTTCTTTTCCATTGGGTTTTGGAAGATTATATTTTTCTAGAAATTTTTCCATTTCATCTAGGTTTTCAAATTTCTTGGCATACAGTTCTTCATAGTAATTTCTCACAATCCTTTGTATTTCTGTGGTATCTGTTGTAATCTCTCCTCTTTCATTTCTGATTGTGTTTATTTGGGTTTTCTCTGTTTTTTTTTTCTTGATGAGTCTGCTTAAAGGCTTGTCAATTTTGTTTATCTTTTCAAAGAACCAGCTCTTGGATTAATTGATCCTTAGAATTGTGCTTTTAGTCTCTATGTCATTTAATTCTGCTCTGACCTTGGTTATTTCCTTCCTTCTGCTTGCTCTGGGCTGTCTTTGTTCTTGTTCCTTGAGTTCTTGTAGACGTAGGGTTAGGTTGTTTGTTTGGAATGTTTCTAACTTTTTTAGGTGGGCCTGTATCACTATGAACTTCCCTCTCAGGACTGCCTTGGCTGTGTCCCATAAGTTTTGGGTTGTTGTGAGTTCGTTTTCATTTGTTTCCAGAAACCTTCCCTAATATCATTCTTGACCCATTCATTGTTTAATAGGATGCTGTTTAATCTCCATGATTTTGAGTGTTTTGGTTTATTTTCCTTGGGGTTGGTTTCTAGCTTCAGTCCCTGGTGACCCGAGAAAATGCTTGGTATGATTTCATTTTTTTTGAAATTGTTGAGGCTTGTTTTGTGTCCTATCATGTGGTCAGTCTTTGAAAATGTTTTATGTACATTTGAAAAGAATGTGTATTTAGCTTCTTTGGGATGGAGGGCTCTGTATATATCAGTAAAGCCCATTTCACCTAGGGTATTGTTCAATGCCACAATATCTTTGTTGATATTTTGTTTGGAAGATCTGTCCATTTTTGATAGTGGGGTGTTAGAATCCCCCACAATAATTGTGTTGCTGTCAATATCTTTCTTGAAGTCCTCTAAGATTTTCTTTATGTATTTGGGTGCTCCTATGTTGGGTGCATATATATTTACAATATTTATGTCTTCTTGGTGGATTGTTCCCTTGAGTATTATGAAATAACCTTCTGGGTCTCTCTTTATGTTCCTTTTTTGGAAGTCTATTTTGTCAGATATGAGTATTGCTACCCCGGCTTTTTTTTCCTGTCCATTTGCTTGGAAGATGTGTTTCCAGCCCTTCACTTTCAGCCTGTGCAGGTCTTTTTTTATCCTGAGGTTGGTCTCTTGTAGGCAGCATATGTGTGGGTCATGTTTTCTTATCCAATCAGCTATTCTATGTCTTTTGATTGGAGCATTTAATCCATTTACGTTTAAGGTTATTATTGATAGGTACTTATTCATTGCCTTTTATGTATGCGTGTTCCTCTCTAACTCTCTCTTTTCCTTTCTTTCCTTAAAGCAGTCCCTTTAGCATCTCTTGCAGAGCTGGTTTGGTGGAGGTGTATTCTTTTAGACTTCTTTTGTCTGAGAAGCTTCTTATTTGGCCTTCTATCTTCATTGAGAGCCTTGCTCACTTTTATTTTCCATAGCCTAAGATTTTGGGAGGAGAAATGAAGTCACCTTCAGCTAAAACACATTCCTATGGGTTTTATTTTTATTTATTTTAATTAATTTTTAAAATCTATTGATTTTAGAGACAGAAGAAAAGAGAGAGAAAGAGAAACATTGATTTATTGTTCCACTTATTTATGTATTAATTGGTTGATTTTGTATGTGGCCTGAATGGGGATCGAACCCATAACCTTGGTTTATCATGATGACTCTAATTACTGAGCTACGTAGCCAGGGACCTACAGGTTTTAAATATCCTCTCTGAGGGCTAAACTTATGTATGGGCGTTATTCTTCAGGTGCTGATTATCTCATAAACAACTTGAATTCAGTCTCATAAACAATTTGAATTCTGTTTCTTGAATAATTCACCAAACTGGTTTTCTGATAGCTTCAGGAAAGAAAAAAATTCCCCCCACTCCTAAATTAAATAAATAACCAACCCTAAAAGACAAGTTGCTATCTGTTGGCTAGAAGTTTTGGAATTTGTTCAGTCTGTGTCATAATAAATGAAATGAGTTTTTATTTTCTGATTTAGTCTTATTAAATAAAATTGCACATTTACCAAGACTGGACTCAAATTAAATTTCTGTTGTCTTGTTCATGTAGCTTCTAGAAACCTGAACTTGGCTGAAGGAATTACTATGTGAAGGCCAGTGTTTTCTAAGCTGTAGAAAGGAGGAAGTCACAGTCCCCTTTGGACAACCTTACTAAGTGTAGATAGGTAAAAAAAGCAGACACAGGTTAATGCCACACAGGAATAAAGAGAACATGAACCTCCAGAAATTGTGATAGGTTAAGTATATAAACATTGAAGCCTCATTAGAAGCACCAATGTCAACTAACATGCAGATTTTATATATTTGATTCTTTAAAAGTAGACATTCTTAGACTGAGAGCTTCTAAATAACTGAAGTATTGAGGTGTTTTACATCTAATATGCTGTACTTTGTCTTAATATGGCTGCCATGACTAAAATCAGAGACTGGCAACTGGCTGTGCTTAAGCCACCTTTGACTTGTGGCTGAAAGTTGTATGTAGCTCTTATTACGTTTAGAAATAAATTATGGTAGCAGCTTAAAATGAGGCTGTTTCAAATAAAAATGCAGATTTCTCTTCTCTCCTGAGCAATGGTGTGTCCTAAAAGGATTGTCCACATTTCTGCTTGGCTGATTGGCTGGAGCTGGACAGAGGTCACTCCTTCTATAGAACACATACTTTCCAGTTTGGCACAAGTTGGCAAAAGCCCATTTTGCTCCCTGTGTTGCTCCCTTGACCCCTGCAGGTCCTTAAGTTTTGACCAAAACCTAAAGCCTGAGTGCTTCACTCTAGCACAGAGGTGGCCACATATGGGAGGAAAGCCCATAGATGCCACCTGAGACAATTGTGAGTCTTTTTTCCCTACTCCCTGAAGTGAAAAAGACATTTGGTGAAGACATTTGTTTTCTTTTTCTTTGGAAGCATTATAGCATATATAATATGGAGCCCTGGATTGAGGGGTGGGGACTTGGCTCTAGTGATCATTTTCTTTTTAACTGATTGAGTGAATTCAGGAAAACCGCTTACTTATTTAGAGTCTCAGTTTCTTCATCTATAAAATGAAGGGTCCATTGATTCAGTTAAAACACACCTAGACTGTTCCACAGATTTGGAGAAGCACCAAAAGGCTCAATTATAAAAGGACACAAGCTGATGCTGCGCAGACATGCTCTGTGTTAATGTCTAACATCTTTTCTTAAAGGGTGAATTGAATGCCTTTGGACAGTTTCTAACAGGGTCCACTGGTTCTAGCCAAGCAGGCATTCTGTTACCTGCCTGGCCTGGCAGTTGTTTGAGTCAACAAATGACCCCTGGTGTCTAGGCCCCTTTCCTGCAAAGATGTCTTGTGCTTTTCCTCTCTCACCCAATACTCTCCTTTTCTTTTACCTTACCTTTCTTTCTTTTGTTCTCCTCTCCTCTCCATCTCCCCAAGCCTGAGGCTTGCCAGAGGCTTAGCTTTTAAAGTCTGCCTTAGAGTTTCTGGAGTAAGAATTCTTTCAGCTTCATCCTTTTGTTGTTTTTCATCTTCACCTTGACAATAAGAACACGGTTCTCAGTTTTACTCTGCAGCTTGGTTTACTGTTAACCGCAGTTTCTCCCCCTTCTTTGCAGCAGCTGTTCTCATTCTTCTAACCAGTTTTTAAAAGGCTTGAATTTGGAAATACGGTCGCTGTGTGCCTCTTCAGAGATTCATCCATAACTGTCAGAGCCTTTTTATTCCCTGTCTTTTGTATAGGTTTCTTTTATGAGCAGAGTAATTTGCATTTGTCTTTAATTCTTAATTTGTCTTTGCATTTACTGTGGATGTAACACGCAGCTGAATTTGCATTTTCTTTTCACTCTAATTCTTATGGACTGGGGCTGTTTGAGGTGTAAACCGTGGAGCAATTCAGGAGCATGTTTGCTGAGCATGTTTGTTAGCTCCACTGGTTTCATCTTATTCCCTCCTCCCCTTACTCTGAGGAGTCTTATATTCACATGCTCCATCCACACTGTGATCAAACATAGCCTATGTTTTCCACTCCATTGGCTACTTAATCCCATTAACTGAATATTAAACCTTTAAACAGTAGTTATACTCACTTATCAAGAGAGGAAACCCTATGTAAGTAGATACTATTAAATTTTGGGTAATAGAACACTTAGTATTTAATTCTGTTCCTACGACTAACCATTTGGGTACACATTGTGTAGCTTTCTGACCCCTAGTTTCATTGTCTGTAAAAGGGACTAAAGCAATGTTTCTGGGTATTTCATAGAGTTCTGAAGTGCAAATGGTAGAATGAGTGTGGAACCCTTTGAGGATTATGGTTTCTGGACCAGTGTAAAATACAGTGCCTGGAAGATCCCAGGCAGTACTGCCCTCAAGCACTCTGTTTAGCTTCTATATATTTGGTTGATGATGGAGTTTTGGTTCCATAGGGTTTCACCAACAGTGACCACTGTATACCAAATCACATTGAATTTATCCGTTATCTGGGAGAAAAGGACTGGGTTAAAATCCACCCACAGTCTCACCCTAGGGGCTTCTTTTTAGTGCTGTGAAATAACATTTAAACAGAAGTTTAATGTTTTACACTAAACTGGAGTCCTGATGTGCCTACAAAAAGCATTAGTTCTAATTACTCTTTGTAGAAAGGCAAAGACTAGAAGTGGCCCTATCTATTCCAACATTCAATTAAAAGGCTGTTCTTGAGAAATAGATTTTTTTACTGCATTGTAGAGTGTTGAGAAAATTGTTGGTTGCTTCTATAACCCATTCTGTAGCAATATGTAATTTTTTTTTGCCTCTCTGAGAGGAAGGAGAATTTCAAGTCAGTGTGAACTAATTGTAGGGTACATGACTCATAGAGGTAATTTTCAATGAAGTCCAGTGATCCCTCTTCACTGCTTTCCTTCATCAGAGCTTAGTCACCAGAGAGCTTTGGAGGCAGTAGAAGGGTGTCTGGATTTCCTATAAAATCTACTGGGTGCCAGAGAAAGGGCCATCCCCTTCAGCCATACCTCTAGAGAGGGCATTGGTCTTCCCTCACCAACACTCTCTCTAATGCAGAGACTAGAACTTCCTCTTTTTGGATCAAGTCCTGAGACGTAAGGAGTTAATGGATTTATCTACAAGGGAGGATCATTTTGAGAGTTTAGACAGGGGGGCACTTAATCCCCCCTATAGATTCATTCTTCCTCAATTCTCCTTGACACCCTTTACCACTCCAAGAACTCTTGTTTCTGGGTTTTTAGAAAGGGGGAAGATCTCAGATTACTTTGCAGAAATCTCTGCTCCAGTTGGTCAAATGTGGATAATATGGACTCTGGTGGGAATTTAAGCCCTTACTCTTCAGACACGTCAAATTTGGAGGCCAGAGAATAAGGAGATAAAGAACTCAGGCTAAGAGGCCAGAAAAGGTAGAGAGGATAACACATACCAGGGAAAAGGAAAACAAAACCCGGCAATGTTGGATAAACTGAAGAAAACATTGTTTTTCTTGAAATTTTAGAAGGAAAAATTGGGTTCAGAAAGTTACATTTTATTTTATAACTTATCAGCAATATTTTATTGCAGCAGGAAGTTTCTTCACTGTGATCTTTGTGGTTGCAAAAGACCTGCTATTTTCTTGGAGTTTACCAGAAATTTTTGACACACTTAAGTGTGAATCAGAGTTCTGGAAGTAGATTTATTGTCCTATTTATTCTTGGCTAGGTAGATGAAATGCAAACTTCATTTTGAAAGCAGCTTCCCAATTTCTGTGGTTGAGGACAGGCCATTCTTTCTTTCAAACCTGTTGGGCTTCAACAGGGCAACTATAAATTCTCTTCTGACCTAATCCCTTGCCTGGGGGAGGGTCAGTTTCTTTCCAGATTGCTGACTGACTTCCTTTCTGTAGTGCTGGGAAGCCTTGTTCAAAGATCTCAAAGACTGGCTGCATCTCTTTCCTAATGAAGCACCCTTAGCTTGAAGCTGGGGGAGAAGGTCCATCTGGCTTCTGCCATATGTGTGTATGCTGTCAAACCAGTAAACACGGCAGAGTTTGCTGACAGTGAGGAGTTTCAGTTAGTCAGTCATAAATTAGAGATGAGATATGCTGTGTTCCTGCTGCTGCGAGCTTTCACACTCCACAAAGGAATCTTTACTTACCTATCCTGAAAAAGAAGAAGAAAAAGTGGGTCAAGGAACCATCTGATGGGACACCAGACTGAGTCAAATGTACATATACTACACAAAGACAGTGAATATATGCATAGGATAAGGAAACCAAAATCATTTCCTATGCCCCTGATTTGTATCTGTTTGCTTATGCAGTTGGTACATTGGTTCTTTTGTTTCAACACATATATGTATAGGTAGACAATAATGTCTTTTTCTGCTTGGGGTGGGTACTGGGGAATAAATCCTTGAAGAGTTTTTAAAAACATTCCTGTGCTAAGAGAACATTTGTGTAGTTCCCCTCCCCCCACCCCCACTAAATGTGCTTTATTCATATCTGATGATCAGGTAAGGAGATAATAATTAAATTTTAATGCATCTGTCTTTTTAAAGAGAAAAGTGCTTTCTGACTCTTAATGGCAAAATTTTATTATTATGATTTTAATGCCTTTAGATTCAAGGAGAGTTTACATTTAGGCTGCAAAGAAGCACAACTAACTGTTCTTCCAAGACTTCTTTGTTTCATTTATGGACTTTAGTTGGGGTGTGTTTTAATGTATTACATTTAAAACAGATTGTGGGTGACTTCTGGTCAAGGTAGAGGCACAGGTAAACACAGCTCAGCTCCTTGCACAACTACATCAAAATTACAACTAAATTATAGAACAACTATCACTTAGAACTGTCAGATTTGAATTGAATAGAAGTCTGACAGCTATGGAATTAAAGAAACCACATCCATCCAGACTGGTAGAATGGGTTCCACATCCGTGTGTGGTGGATAAAAATTCAGGAGGGATATCTTGAGAATGAGGAGTTCCAGCCTTACACCAGGCCTTGTAACCCAGGGTTCCACTGCAAGGAAGATAAGACCCCATAACTTTTGACTGCAAAACATAGGAGGGATTGAGTTGGTGGAAGAAACTTCTTGAGTCCTAAGCAGTTTCCTCTTAAGAACCCACACATGGACTTACTCAGGTCCACTCCCTCTGAGCCCCAGCACTGAGGTAGCAGCTTGAAAGGCACAAGTGACATAGAGGGAGGAACTGAAGTGTCTGGCATCAAGGTGAGAGCTAGGGGACAGCTTTTTCCCAGACAGAAAGGTGTGCAGAGGCCATTGTCCTGTTGCTGAAACCCTTATTCCACAGACCCACAGAACCAGCAGGTAGGTACCATATCTGACACTCCATTAACCTGGCTAATAATGTTTGCCCCACCATGGAGATCCCATGAGGCTTCGCACCACCCAACTTATGTACCCACCCAAGCTGTTAAAGGTGGCTTTTCCATTTGAATGGTTGGTCTTGGTTCATGCTTTACGACTTCCTAAATCCTCTCAAACAAGAAACAGCTGGCTTTAGTGAGCCCCTAACCCCCATACATCTTGCTAAGTGGTCCCAGGCCTGGCACTAGGAGCAGCCAGCCTAGGCTCAGAGTTTGGTTGGTATGGATATCTTCAAGCCCAGCACAAGTAGCAGACATCTCAGATCGCTTCACAGTTTATGCAGAGTGGCCCTGGACAGAACACAGGTAGGGGCTGACCTTGGCCTGTACCACCCAGGAAAGCAGAGCCAGTGCACGTGGACAGCTACAGGCCATGTCAGAGCACCACTACCCTGCCCCTGCACAGCTGATCCTCCACAGAGGGTAGAAGTTGATGGTCAGTGGTCATAGCCAGTCCTTGCAGCTGACTGGCCTGGGTAAATTCCTTCTATTGACTTGCCAACACCAATCAAGCCTCAACTATAAGAGGAGGGTCTACTCAGCCCACACAAAGGGCGTACCTTGAGTATCCAACTTGGGTAATGGAGTTATAACAGGGTGCAGCCAAGAGGGGGGGCCCAGAAAAGGGATTTGGAATGGGGTCCAGAACTCAAGGTGTCCAGGGAATATTAGGATGTCCTCCCCCCTCCCCCCACAGGTTTGAGTTGGGGGAAGGGACACATGGAGCAGGGCCATTGAGAGCTGTTTTGCATAGCAACAGCTTTGCAGCTAACCTCTAGCATGGTCATTTAACCTATCTCTAACCTTTAACTGGTTGCATAGATATGTTAAATAGCTGTGGCCATACTTTTAGCCAGGGGGATGAAAGTAACTCTCCCCCCACCCCCAAGATGTAACTGGGAGGTAACTCCCTCTAGTTATAGCACCTGAGTGAGAGCTTGGAGAAGATTGGCTCCATGACAGGGGGCCACGCCTGCCCAGACTCACCATGGCAGCCCAGTAAAACTGGAAGGATACGAGAGTGCTGGCAAGTATAGCCAATTGTGGGAGGAGTCGGAAATAGGACTGCAGAGGAAAACTGGCACGGGGATTTAAACTGAGACACGGCAGGCATTGGAGGGAGAACCACACAGCTTTGCCAGAGTGGGGACTTTCACGGCCATTGTACAGAGAGGACCACTTGGCTGTGGCAGTGCAGAGAACCATGCGGTCATGGCAATAGTGGAGAGAACCATGCAGCTTTGCCAGAGTGGGGACTCCTGAAGCTTTAGAAGGGGAAACTACCACCCAGCTTTAGCAGAGATCCTGGTGACACAGCTGATGGTGCTGGGAACCAAGGAAGGCCTACCAGCCAAGACAGATTACTGGAAAGAACTGGGGGCTGCCTGAGCCACGAATTTCTATTTATTTTCCTGAGATATGGTGCCCCAGATTGGGCAAAGGAGGGGAAGGAAGGACTGTGTGTGTTTGTGGGTGTTTTAAGAGACTTTGGGATTTTGATGAAGACATTAGGTCACTTCTTTAAGTTTGTATAGCATTAAATAAACATTTCCTTTCCTTTTCATGAATCTCTGGCATTGAGACATGTCTTTCCTATAAGGCGGCAGACATAATGAGCCTGGGGTGTTCCTTTGGTGATAGTATATCGCCCTTGGCCCCTCTGCGTTCTGTAACAGGGAGGCATGCCACTGAGCCCTACAGGTCGCCTACCACATTAGGCCATGCTACCAAGACAGGATGTAATAGCAGCTTTACATGATACATAGAAGCAAACACAGGAAGGTTGCCAAAATGAGGAGACAAAGAAACATGGCCCACACGAAACAACAGATCAAAACTCCAGAAAAAGAACTAAACAAAATGGAGATAAGCATATCAGATGCAGAGTTCAAAACACTGGGTATAAGGATGCTCAAGGAATTTTGTGAAGACCTCAACAGCATAGAAATAATCCAGTCAGAAACGAAGGATATACTAATTGAAATAAAGAATAATTTACAGGGAAACAACAGTAGAGTGAATGAAGCTGAGAATCAAATCAATGATTTAGAACATAAAGAAGCAAAAAACAACCAGTCAGAACAAGAAGAAAAATGAATTAAAAAAAAGGGGACAGTGTAAGCAGCCCGTGGAATCACTTTAAGTATCCCAACATTTGCATAATAGGTGTACCAGAAGGAGAAAAGAAAGAACAAGAAATTAGGAATCTATTTGAAAAAATAATGAAAGAAAACTTCACTAACTTGGTAAAGGAAATAGACATATAAATCCAGGAAGCACTGAGAGTCCCGAACAAGATGGATGCAAACAGACCCACTCCATGTCACATCACAATTAAAATGTCAAAGGTTAATGATAATGAATCTTAAATGCAGCAAGAGAAAAGCAGTTAGTTACTTACAGGGGCATCCCCATAAGTCTGTCAGCAGATTTCTCAAAAGAAACTTTGCAGGATAGAGAGGACTGGCAAGATATATTCAAAGTTGTGAAAAGCAGGGACCTTCAGCCAAGATTGCTCTACCCAGCAAAGCTACCATTTAGAACTGAAGGGCTGATAAAGTGCTTCCCAAATAGGAAAAAACTAAAAGAGTTCATCACCACCAAACCATTATTATATGAAATATTAAAGGGACTTAGTTAAGAAAAAGATCAAAATTATGAACCATAAAATGGCAATAAGTATATATCTATCAACAATTGAATCTAAAAAACAAACAATGAAACAAGAAGAATAGAGCCTGAACTATGGATATGGAGAGCATTTTGATTGTTGCTGGTTGGGAGGGTGAGTTGGGGAACGGGTGAGGAGGTGAGTAGATTAGGAAGTACAAAAAGGTAGTTACAGAATAGCCATGGAGCTATAAAGTACAGTATAGGAAATGGAGTAGCCAAAGAGCTTATACACAAGATTCATGGACATGAACAATGGTGTGTGGATGGCCTGAGGGAGTTGGGGGTGCTAGGTAGTAGGGGCATAGGGGGAAAATTGGGACAACTGTAATAGCATAATGATAATATATAATTAAAAAATAAAAACAGACTGTGGTACATTAGACTATTTAAACATCTTAAATCAGACTAGCTTCAGATAACATTGCTCTCTATATCTGAGGCTATTACCACAGGAGGGTTTTAGTTTCCAAAACAGATTATTAGCACCCCCCTCTTTTAGTCTTAAATACCCTTCTTGTTCAAAGGTCCTGTGACCCACACATGTCTTTAAACTTTCTCACTTAAAAAAAGAGTAAGATGTTAAGATACTTCCAATAATATGAGAAATAGAAAACTATGGGAATCTATTTCATTTGATTAATTCAGGAAGGGTCTCTGACCTCAGCTATGCTTTGCTTCTTTGAGGTTAGAATTTAGGACAGAGGAAGAAAGGTTATGATGAGTGTGGTGATCAGAGCAAGTAAGTTTAGAACTCATAAAAAAAAGACTGATTGGGAAAAATATGGAGAGATAGTCAATTGTGGCTTGCAAGAACAGGGAGCTGTTGGTTTTATCCCAGTTCCAGAAAAAAAACCCAAACATTATAGGCTCTTTGAAATTCCCTATTTGTTACATATGTGAGTAGGATTGACATGTTTTTAGAAAAACTTCAGACCTTACACATGTAATTGTTTATAACCATCATTTGATAATACCAAAATTTGATATGTTGCTGCAGTGGGTTGAATAGTGTCCCTCCAGAATTCATGTTTACCCAAAAACTCAAAATGTTATCTTATTTGGATAATTGGGTGTTTTTGCATGTAATTAGTTCAGGATAAAAATGAAGTCATACAGGTTTAGGGTGGACCCTAATTCAATTCAATGATTGGTGTCCTTATTAGAAAAGTGGAGGACACAGAGATGCAGAGAAGAATGCAATGCAAAAATTGAGGCAAAGATTTGAGTCAGGCATCTACAAGCCAAGTAAAGCCAAGAATTGCTGGCAACCACCAGACACCAGGAGAGAAGCATGGATCAGACTATCCCACAGGGCCCCCAGCAGAAGCTAACCCTGCTGATACCTTTATTTTGGACTTTTGGTCTCCAGACTTGTGAGAAAATAAATTTCTGTTATTTTAAGCCACCAAGTTTGCAGTACTTTGTTATGGCAGCTGTAGGAGACTAATACAGTTGATCAACAACTTTATTCTAACAGTTAATAAACATAGCTGTAGATGCTTTAACAAGCCAAGCACAATTATTTTCCTGAACTTAATCTTTTAAGACACTGTTGAAACTGGATTTATGAAAAACGCCTTTATGAAGGGAGTTTTGCAAAGGGTGTCTCAGTGCTTCTTCTAATTTTTCTGTGGCAAGGTCATGGCCCAGGGTCCTACAGTGCTCCCCAAATGTGCAATGACCCATGGCCCTGTGTACTGCCCCAAGCCCTGCGGACCAATTCCTACACCATCCCTACTGCAGTAGAATGATGAATCCAGTAAGTGTGGTCTTGCTCTCTATACCTGGAGGACCCATGTTCATTGTTTGGTGTTGATGAATGTAGATAATCTAAGTAGTCAGTTATTCTAGAGATGAGAGGCCTTGGTAGTCATCTGACTGGGCCTCTGCGTTAGAAGCCATGATGTATGAGCAAACTATCTGACTGCACCTTCCAGAAGCAGTTCCAGGTGAGAACATCCTTTTGCCATTGGTGCCCAGTTATGGTCTATGACTCCTTCAGTTTGCTCCTATGTACAATCACAGCTTTCTGATCAGAAACAGAAAGTGAAATTTTGTGTTTCCAAAGAAAAGTTTTCAGGAACAGTTTTCCTTCAGTGCAAATACATGTATCTTCCGTTTGTCTGGCTTCCCAGGCCTTTTTCACTATCACTTCACCCTCAGATCTTCTACATTTAGAGCTACCTTGGAAGTAGGACCAGGGAGGACTTCCTATGGGCCTAGAGAAATTCAGCTGGAATATTCATCTGCTTGGGATGGTTGGGGTGCCTGCAGTCTCTATGGAGGAGGGTGGTCTTTGAAGGATGATGAATTTCTCATATGCTGTTATTTGCAGTTCTGTGGAGAGATTAAGACCATCTTCCTACATTCCCCATTTTGGTAAATAGAATCCCAATCCACTCATCTGTTCCAATTAAAACCTGGAAGTTACTCTTGACTCTGTTCCCCATCATCCCTCATAATCACCACGTCCTGTTGATTCTGCCTTTTTGCAGGTGAATCCACATCTCTCCATCTCTCTCTATCTCTTCTGTTAGCATCCTAGTCCAAGCTGTCAAGTCCCACCTACATTTTTGTAACAGTCTCTTAATGACCTCATCATATTTAGTTTCTCTCCCTCTATTATTTTCTCATGACCACAGCCAGAGTGACCATACTAAATGTGAATCAGATCAGATATTCCCTTATTTAAAAGATTCCCACAACTTCAAGATAAAAATATTAACACTTTAAGAATAGTGTGATGGTTAATTTTGTGGGTCCACATATTTAGTTAAACATTCTGAGTGTGTCTGTGAGGGTGTTTCTGGATGAGATTAACAGTTGAATTGGTAGAGTGAGTAAAGTGGATTGGCCTTCCCAGTGTAGGTAGGCCTCATCCAATCAGTTGGAGGTCTGAATAGAGTAAGAGGTGAGATGAGGAAACATATGCTTTCTCTCTGCCTTGTTTTGAGCTGAAACATTAGACTTCCCTTGTATCTATCTAATCTATCATCATTTATTGGTTCTAATTCTCTTGAGAATTCTAGGACACATTGCTTACATGATCTGGTCACTTCAGCCTCAGATCTTGCCATTCTCGTATTTGCCTTAAATGCTCTGAATGTCTTTCAATGCTCTGGATGGGAAATCCTGTCTCTAAATCAGTGGTTCCCCTCCTTGGCTGCGCATTGAAATAACCTGGGGAGCTTTAAAAATTATTCATGTCTGGGTCCCACCCCTTAAGATTATTTTTTATCTTTTGAGGATGCAGCCAGGAGTTTAAAAATCTTCCCAGGTGATGCTAATATTCAGCTTAGGCTGAGAACCACTGAGGCTTTGCACACAATTCTGGATTCTCATTCCCTTTTCTGTTTATAGACTAATAATATTCACTTACTTTTCTGGTTTCTACTAAATGAATATTTGCTCCAGAAATCTTCCTTGATTACCCTTAGACTAGATTAGCTTCCTTATTATATATTCCTATAGCATTCTGTACTTCCCATAGCATCCCACTCATCACATTTAATTGTAATTACTTCTTTAATCTTTTGCCTTCCCTGTTAGAATGTAAGCTCCATGGGGTCAGGAATTGTATTGATTTTGCTTCATATCGTATTGCCAGCACTAACTTTTGTGCCTGGTATTTAGTAGTTAATGAGTATATTAAATTGAATGCATAAACAAATGTAAAGGTATATGGCAGTTTCACTGAGTAAGGTTCTTACTTGTTTCAGGCAGTCCATTTTGGGAGACTATTCTCCATATGGTCTAAAATTCTCAGACCCTTTCCAGAATGATTACCTTTCAGTGATTGTGCTCCCTTCATATCAGGGACTTGCCCTGGGGTGCAGTTTTTGGGACCCACCATTCCTAGCTGCCATATTTCTCTAGTCTCCAGGTTTTCAGGATACCTCTTTCCCAACGGTGATCTTAATCTATATCCTATCTTATCTCCAGTGGGTGTTAGATAGGAGCTCGCATCAGATGCCTGCAGGAACATTTCAGAAACATACTTGTTCAAACCTCTACCACTTTCCAAAGTCTGACTTGGTAAGTTTTGGGTGAATCCTAGGCATTTATATTTCATGAAAGCATCATAGGTGATTCTGGTACACCACTTGGTCTATCATGCTTTCTAAAAGTGCGAAGTGACAACTAGGAAGTGGGAGAAGGCCAGAAGGAGAAAAAGGTGTTGTCTACAATTTCCATTCACCAGGTAAGGCCTGTGGTCTTAGTTGTACCCATGGCACATTTAGGCATTCCTAAGTGTCCTTCAGGAATCATGACCCTTCCTCTATTGTCTAATCCAGAGGACCAATCTTACAGTGGCTCTGTTAGAGGATTATCTAGGTCCTGGAAGACGAGGGGAAGGGATATTTGCGGTTGGTAGAATACTGTTGTCTCTCCAAATTATAAACAGGGCTGACCTCTTTTGGGTTTCATGACATAGAAAAATTTTCCTCCAGGTTGCCTAACTGAGCTGGCTCCTGTCAGTTTGTAAGAAAGGGTACCTGACACTTTGCTGTGGTGTCACTAAGTGTTTCACTTTATGTAACACAGCCTTTAGAACATTGCTCTTAAATATATGTTAAGGTTGGGCTATTTAAAGCTCAAGACTTATGCTGCTCAGGCATGAAGCACAACACTCTAACATAGCTTTAAGTTATGTAAATTGTTTCTTCTCAGTTGCTGCAAGAAGCTTTGTTTTGTGATATTGGCCTAGAGCCAAACAGGTAGCGTGATATAAAGAGGCAGCCCTCCTACTACCGCTCAGTGGAAAGCTTCAGCCAGTGCTGTTCTCAAACACCCAAACGGGGCAGAAACAACCCTGAAGGAAAATGCGTTGGGGGGTGGTGTGCTCGGGTTACCTGTGGCCAGCACCTGACCAAAGTGGGAAACTTGGGATCCAGTCTCTGCTGTGGCACCAGGAAGATATACATTTACTTTTCTGCTTCCCATTCTCCACTTCATCCAAGAGAAGAGCTGGACCAGACCATCTGTTCTAGCCCTAAAATTTTACTTCGATATTGATATACATACATAAATAACAAGTATCAATAAATATCACATATCTATACCCTCATGTCAGCCAAGCTCCTTTTCCCTCATTTTGTCTAATTAAGTTGGATCCTAGTCAGTCCCATGGCATGGAAATTCCAGAGTTCTCCCATGATTCTGTCATTTCCCAAGCTTCATCACTTCTTTGTTTCATCTTCCCATCTTTCTGGGTGCAAGCTGTCCCAGTTTACATAAGAAATTCCCTCCTAGCATTGTGTAAGCTTTAGTGGAATCTATTCATCAGTGGGGAGGTAGGATATGAAGGAGTCAATCCCTGCTATGCTTGACCTCCTGCTACTTTCCTGGCTCCTTTCCCTTCTTTCCTCAACACTCATCTCCTCTCTCTTTCTATAGTCTCTGTCTTCTGCCCCAACACCAAACCACCCCTGTTATACAGACCAGTTTGGTCCCTGGGGACAGTGGAGAAAGATAGGTTGAACCTTTATCCCTAAACAACCTCAAATGATTTACTGCTATTGAGATTCACCCTTCTCAGGGGACAGTCTTGGTTATAGGTAATTTTTTTCTCTGTTATATATTTGTTCATTATCTTACCTTGAACTTGGGTTTATCATGTATATGTATACAATGAGGATATTGTAGAGATTTTAGAATGTAAAGATGGGTTCTTCTGCAGGCAAACTGTGTGATATTTTTGGTTTATAAAGCCACAAATACATTAAAGCTCAAACTTGCACTATTTTGGTGCAAAAGAGAAAGTGATGTTGAGGAAGAGTGAGAGAGGAACTGGAATCCTTAGGTAGAAATGTGCAACTTCCAAAGTGAAAGGTGGAAAAATATATAAGCCATCCTATGAATATTAATAAGAATACTTTGCAAAACACTCTGAGTTCTCAGAAGAAAGACTCTACATAATCACAAACGTTTACCTCCTTAATCCTAATAGCATCCCAGTGAGAGAAGAGCCAAGGCAGATCATTCCATTTTAAAGAGAAGGAAATGGAGAAAGGGAAGAAATATAATTTGTCCCCAATATCACCATTATCTCTGCAAACCTCCCTGGCCCCAGCTTTATAAAGTCTCCTCACACATCCCAGTCTCAGTGCTATCTGGTACTTTTTTACTGCTGGATGCTGTTTACCATTTCACCAGTTTATCTCATCCATCCATCCATCCATCCAGACTGTAAGTTCCTGAGAGGAAAGCTGGGTCCTCTCTCTCTTGCACTTCTCCCTCTCACTGCACCCAACATAGCATCAGGGACTTAAGTGTTCAATAAATGCATGTTGTTTGAGAGAAAGTCATTGTGATATGTAAGTGACAGTGATTTAACTAATATTTTCCCTTTTCAGGCACTCTATACTAACTGTTAAATAATTACAAGTAATATGAAAGCCTTGTTTTTGTAAAAAAAAAACATTGTAAATTTGTAAAGCATTCTACAAGTTTCCTTTGTCTATCAATTTCTTCTAAGATTTAATCAGTGACTTACGGATATTTAGTAAAGAAACAACATGTGCATAGCACAAAATTCAAAAGGGATTATGAGGATATTCTGTGCAAAGTAACTATGCCTCTACTCTTTCCCTGGGCCACCTGGTTCCCCTTCCTAGAGACAATTCTCATTACTGGTCTGCTGTGTCCTCCTAACACATGCAGGTTCCCCTTCCTAGAGACAATTCTCATTACTGGTCTGCTGTGTCCTCCTAACACATAAGGATGGTCCGTGCTTATGCAAGCATGTATATGTATATAATTTTTAACATGAATTTTAGCATATCATAGACATTGATTTGCACTGTACTCTTTTTGCTTAATGACATATCTTGGAGATTGTTCCGTGTCAGTATTTATTGTTGCTTCATTCATAGTATTTCTTTTTTTTATTGTTGTTCTATTATAGTTGTTCCAATTTTCCCCCATTGCTCTCTCGTGTGCCACCCATCCCCCATTCCCATAGTCAATCCCCCCCCTGCTGTCTTTGTCCATGGGTCCTTTGTATCTGTTCCTTGGCTAGACTCTATCCCTTCTTTCCCCCTTACCCTCCTCCTCTGTCTTCTCTGGTCATCATCAGTCTCTTTCTTGTTTCCATGTTTCTGGTTCTATTCTGCTCATTTGTTTGTTGTGTTCCTTAGGTTCCTCATATAGGTGAGATCATATGGTTTTTGTCTTTTACCATTTGGCTTATTCCACTTAGCATAATACTCTCCAGTTCCATCCATGCTGTCACAAAAGGTAGGAGTTCTTTCTTTCTTTCTGCTGTGTAGAATTCCATTGTATAAATGTACCACAGTTGTTTTATCCACTAATTTACTGATGGGCACTTAGGCTGTTTCCAGTACTTAGTTATAGTAAATAATGCTGCAGTGAACATTGGGGTACATAGGTTCTTTTAAATTGGTGTTTCAGGATTCTTAGCATGTAATCCCAGCAGTGGAATCACTGGATCAAAAGGCAGTTCCAGTTTTAGTTTTTTGGATGAAATTCCATACTGTTTTCCACAGTGGCTGCACCAGTCTGCATTCTTATCAACAGTGTATTAGGGTTCCCTTTTCTCTACAACCTTGCCAGCACTTACTGTTTGTTGATTTGTTAATGATGACCATTCTGACTGGCATGAAGTGGTATTTCATTGTGGTTTTTATTTTGCATCTTTCTGATGGCTAGTGATATTGAGCATCCTTTCATATGCCTCTGTATGGCCTCCTTGGAGAAGTGTCTAATCAAGTCCTTTGCCCATTTTTTAATTGGAGTTTTTCTCTTCCTGGTGTTGAGTTGTGTGAGTTCTTCATATATTTTGGAGATCAATCAATATTCAAGAAGAAGGAAGACTCCCAAATGCTTCTTATGAGGCCAGTATTATCCTAATTCCAAAACCAGGTAAAGACACAACAAAGAAACAAAATTACAGACCAATATTGCTGATGAACATAGGTTCTAACATCCTTGATAAAACATTGGCAAACTGGATCCAGCAATACATTAAAAAGATCATACACCATGACCAAGTGGGATTCATCCCTGAGAGGCAAGGATGGTACAATATTTGAAAATCTATAAATGCAATCAAGTACATAAACAAAAGGAAAGGAAAATATCACAAGATCATATCAATCAGGAAAAGCATTTGATAAAGTATAGCACCCATTTATGATAAAAACACTCAACAAAGTGGGAATAGAAGGAGCATTCCTAAACATAATAAATGTCATATATGACCTACAGCCAACATCATACTCAATGGAGAGAAACTTAGAGCTTTCCCAATAAGATCAGGAACAAGACAAGGATGGCCACTTTCACCACTCTTATTCAACATCATACTGGAAGTCCTAGCCACAGCAATCAGACAAGAAAAAGAAATGAAAGGCATCCAAATTGGAAAGGAGGAAGTAAAATTGTCATTATTTGCAGATGACATGATAGTGAACATAGAAAACCATACTCCACCAAAAAATTACTTGAATTAATAAATGAATTTGGCAAAACAGTAAGATACAAAGTCAATATTCAGAAGTTGAAGACACTTTTGAACACCAACAATGAAGTATCAGAAAGAAAAACTAGGGGAAAAATTCCATTTACTATAGCAATGAGAAAAATAAAGTACTTAGTAATAAACTTAACCAAGGAGGTACAACACCTGTACTCAGAAAACTATAGAATGCTGGAGAAATAAATTAAGGAAGATACAAATAAATGGAAGCATATACTGTGTTCATGGATTGGAAGAATTAATATCATTAAAATATCCATAGTGCCCAAAACAATCTATAGAGTCAACACAATCCCCATTAAAATACCAATGACATATTTTACAGATTTAGAACAAATATTTCAAAATTTATATGGAACCAAAAATGAGCCTGAATAGCTGCAGCAATCTTAAGAAAGAAGAACAAAGTAGGAGGGATCACAATATCTGATATCAAACTATACTATGAGGCCACTGTAATCAAAACAGTTTGGTACTGGCATAAGAACAGACACATAGATCAATGGAACAGAAATAAACCCATATTTCTATAGTCAATTAATATTTGACAAAGGGGTCAGGAGCATAAAATGGAGTTAAAATAGCCTCTTCAACAAATGGTGTTGGGAGAACTGAAATAGTACATGCATAAAAATGAAACTAGATAGACCACTAACTTACACCACACACCAGAATAAACTCAAAGTGGATAAAAGACTTAAACATAAGCTGTGCTACCATAAAAGTCCTAGAAAAAAATATAGGCATTCATAATATTTCTTTATACAGACATACCATCATTTGTTTAACTACTCTCCTATTAATAAACATTAGGTTATTTTCCACCTTTTGATATTACAGTGTTACCAGAAATGTTTTTCTACGTATATCATATTGCATGTGTGTTAGCATATTTATAGGATGAATTCCTAGAAATTCATCCTATTTATACAAGGATGAATAAATATTCCTGGTTCAAAGAATTTATACATTTAAAATTATGATGAATATTGCTAAATTGTACCCCCTAGAAAAAAAGTTCTAATACACAATCCTAACCACAATAGAAGAGAACATGATGCATTTTAGGAAAGCTGTATATAAGAGATGAAAATGTGGGAAGGTATGAAGATCAGATTGTAGCTTAGCATGTTTCAGTTTAGATGATTACAGCTGACATTAATGTGTAGAGCTTACCAGGTTCTGTTGTGGGCTCTTAGATTCATTAACTCTGCTATTGTTAGGAGATGTTATTTAAAGGAACTTTAAATTGGTACTATGCTTAACAGTTAAAGTAGCTGTTAGAAAACAACAAACATTGATTAAGTATCACTATTTGCCATGAATAGAGATGGAGTACTTCCAATGCTATGTTATTTAATCCTATGAGGTAGGTATTATTATCTTCATTTTTTTTATAAGGAAATTGAAATTCAGATTAAATAATTTGTCCAAGATATGCTATGGAATTAAAAAAGGCCTCTTTAACTCTTTGTACAATGCCATACTGGCTTGTGTAATTTGAAAGATTAAGAATCTTTCAGTCTCACCTCTCTGGTCACTGTCAGCCTGTTTGTTTGTTTTGTTGATTAGGTTCCTGTTAAAGGTGAGATCATTTGGTATTTGTCTTTCACCATCTGGCTTAGAGGAGAGGGGAGGGAATTTCAGGGAAAAAGGGGAAGGGTTTGCAGGAACAAGTATAAAGGACACATGGACAATAACAAGGGGGCATGGAAACGGGAGGGAGGTGGGGAGGGCTGAAGAGGTGGGCTGAGATGGGGTAAAAGGCAGAAAGCTGTACTTGAACAACAATTAAAATTTAAAAAGTAATTAAAAAAATAGTCAACAGAAACGACATTTTTCTAAGCAAGAAGGTTATGAGTCCAATGGTATTGTAGCAGGAAAGTTGTCCAAATATATGTGCTTTAAACTTGTCAGCAGACATAGAAACCACTTAGTAGTCAAAGGACATTTTCTGATGTAAAAAATCTCAACAGCATCACTGTTTTTTCTCATATAATGCGATCTTTGGGACAGACCTGTCAGGACCTCAATGGCCCTGCTCAAGGAAGAACAGATTTTAATCTCAGCATCATTTTAGGAATTGGCAATTTAAAGAAAGGGAACATAAGGGGGTGGAACACAAGTTTCATTTTCACATTAGGATACGTAGCTGAGCTGAGATACTATCAATGACCAAAAGTGAGTCCTGTGGTTACTGCTGTGATGAAATCCTGTGGAGAGAGGAGTTTCACTTCCAGACACAGATTGACCACCAACAGAACCATGTGATCATTTGTCGTTTTTTCCTTACCAAGGAAAACTGGCCATGGAACTTTTGTAGGAGCCAGGGATGGCAATTTATATTTGCTAAGAGTATGTGTTCAAAATATGGTGGTGCTGGGCTTTGATTTTGTGCACTACATATGGATACAGTGGCCTCAATGCAATTAATTAACTTAGTTCAACAATTATTTATGGTACCCTGACAAAATGAAAGTATCTCCATGTTAAGTGAGCTGAAAGATACATGAAATATAAATTCTTATTTTTCTAAATACGCAAATGTATATTTAGTCTAATTGTACAGATAAAAATACATACACATAAATGCTACAAGATATTCCCTCAATGAATATTTGTTCCAAATCTATTTTGTGAAAGGTACTGAGCCAGGTTCTCAGAATACTAGGTTAAAAGGAAAAGAGAAATGGGTTCCTGCCCTCCTTACTAATAGTATAGATGGGAAGAAGGGAGTTGAACAATTACACCAAGTGAGCGTTATAGAAATAACTGCTAGAGGTATGTAGAGAGGTTATGTTAGCCTGGGTTGGTGGCAGAAAGCTTTAAATAGAGGGTGAATATGATAGTTATAAGTGCACATGACCAAATATTTTATTATCTTCTGGTGGAAGAATTTTCTAGTAGAATGGGGTATGAAATTGTAAGTGCTACTGACCAAATATTTTCATCTTCCCTTTTTTTGGACACATGGAATATTATACTTTACCCACCTTCTTTGAGGTTAGGCCTGGCTATATAACTTATTTTGTCAAAAGTGAGCAAAATTGGTATGTGTCACTTCTTGCTGGAAGCTTGAAGAGCCACATGCATTTAAACACATCTTGTTCCACTGGTTTGCTGATCCTTATTGACACATATGTTGAGAGGGAGCCTCTGTCAATCATGTACCCCAAAGGATCATGAGAGCAGGGCCCACTAACTTTTACAAGGGTATACATCATTGTGGTTTCATCCCATTGAGATATTAGAATTGTGGGTTCCTGTAACCCATCCTGACTCATGAGTGAAGCTTCCACTTATTTAAATTTTTTGATGAATATGTATTGAGGAATCCTAAGCACATTTCCTAATTGCCAGGAATAAATCTTAGAAAAACACAGTAAGTTTCTTCTTTAGAGCTTATATTCTAGTTATGGGAGGCTAGGAGATGAAGTTGGAGACATAAACAAGCAAACAAATACAAATATAATTAGTAAGATTTTATATTGTGATAATCTTACTCTTGGGGAGGTAGAGAGTACCATATTTATAGTGAGTATTCTAACTTTTTAAATGTAATCTTGATTGTATTTTTCCCCCATTACCATTAGTCCCCTTCTACCTCCTTCCTCCAGCAATCACCACACTGTTGTTCATGTGTATGGACAGCCAAGGTACTGCAGGGTAGTCAAGAAGACCTCTGTGTGAAGATAATAATAGTAGCTAAAATTTGGAGGATGAGAAAGACAACCATATGAAAACTCAGCAGATAGTGTCCCTGAAAGAGGAAACAGCAAAAACCCTGAAGTCTGTAAAGAGCTTGGCTTATGTGAGGAACAAGAGAAGACCAGTGTGGTTTGAATAAGGTGTTTGTAGGGAGGTCAATGCTGTATTGATTGAGATTAGAGACCTCAATGTTGTGGGCTGCAGTGAAAAGTTTGAATTTTATTATTAGGTAAAATGGGAGGTCATTGTAATATTTCAAACAGGAGAGTATTATGATGTTATTTATGTTTTAAAATGATCAAAATGATGGTTGCCAGATGACTGGTGGATGGGGGACTGGGTGAAAAGGTGAAGGGACTAAGAAGTACAAGCTGGTAGTTACAAAATAGTCATGAGGATGTAAACAGCAGCATAGGAAATATAGTCACTAATATTGTAATAAGTATGTGTGGTGCCAAGAGGGATCATTCCATAAGTTGTATAAATGTTTAACCTCTATGCTGCACACATGAAACTAATATAATATTGAATGTAACTGTAAGTAAAAAATCAAAAACATTTTTAAAAAATAGAAAATTTTTCAAAAACCACTATTTCTTATACAAGAGGGCCAAGCAAGAATGTAGGAAGACCACTTACAGGACTATTGCAACATTCCAGGAAAGAGATTTTGGTGACTTGGTCTCAGGTGGTAGCAGTAGCCATGGAGAGAATGAGCCTATTTGAGGTATATTTTGCTGGTATAACACACAGAATTAGCTGATGGATTGAGTGTGTGTGGATATTAAAGATGATGTTTAAGTTTTGGTTTGAGTTAAATGAATAATGTCACTTATTGAGAGAGGGAGAATTGTAGTAGGAACAGGAAGGATATTAGAGAGGTGAACTAAGAGTTCCATTTAGATAAATTTAATGTACATCTTGGACATCAAAGTTAAAATATCAAGACAATCTGGGGCTCAAAGTAGATGTTAAGCCTGGAGGTAAAATAAGGAAACACCATTAAATAGGTGTTATTAAAAGCCATGAGAATACATGAGGATAAGAGGTTGTAAAGCATGTTGTATGTTAAGGGGGATGATTCAGGGGAAAAGAGGAAGAGAGAGGGGGATGAAGAAGGAGAAGGGTGGAAGAGGGAGAAGAAAAAGGAGGAGAAGTAAAAGAAGAGGAAGAATATGGGGAAGACTGTAAGTTCAAAGTGCTTAAAAGTGTATGGAATTATGACTACTAATAGAAAAGTCATTGACTTTGATCTTGATGGGCAATTAGAATTTGTGAATACAGAAAGGAGTGGGAACATCATGAGCAAACATGCACTTGTGGTAGTTAAGATGGTATTTGGGTGCAAACAAATTAGGATGGATTGATTGAAGCCATACTTTATTAGGGAAATAGTAGAACTAAACATGGGAAATATTTTTAATATAATTTATTGAGTATACTATTACAATTGTCCCAATACTTCCTCTTTTGCCCCTCTCCACTCATTATTCCCATTCCCTCCAGCAATTCCCCTTCTTAGCTCATGTCCATGGGTTGTGCATATAAGTTCTTTGGCTTCTCTATTTCCTATACCATTCTTAACCTCCCCCTGTCTATTTTGTACCTACCTATTATGCTTATTATTCCCTGTTTTTTTTCTTACCCATTTTCTCCCTTCCCCCTCCCAGCTGATAACCCTCCAAACTGTCTCCATATCTATGATTCTGTTCCTGTTCTGGTTGTTCACTTAGGTTTTCTTTCTTTCTTTTTTTGATTCAGTTGTTGATAGTTTTGATTTGTTGCCATTTTAATGTTCATAGTTCTGATCTTATTTTTCTTAAATAAATCCCTTTAACATCTCATGTAATAAAGACTTGGTGATGCTGAACTCCTTTAGCTTTGCCTTGTCTGGGGAGCATATTATCTGCCCTTCCATTCTAAATGATAGCTTTGCTAGATAGAGTAACCTAGGTTGTGGCTTCTTTCATCACTTTGTACAGTTCTTGCCTTTCCCTTCTTGCCTGTAAAGTTTCTTTTGAGAAATCAGCTGCTAGTCTTATGGGAGCTCCTTTGTAGGTAACTCTGCTTTTCTCTTGCTGATTTTGATTCTCTTTATCTTTAACCTTTGGCGTTTTAATTATGATGTATCTTGGTGTAGTTCTCTTTGGGTCCAATTTTTTGGGGACTCTGTGCTTCCTGGACTTGTATGTCTATTTCCTTCACCAAATTAAGACAGTTTTCTTTTATTATTTTTTAAAATAGGTTTTCAATTTCTTGCTCTTCTTCTCCTGGCCTGCCTATGATTTGGATGTTGGTGCATTCAAGGATGTCCCAGAATGTCCTTATACTATCCTTTTTTTTTTTTTTTTTAACTCTTTTTTTCTCTTCTTGCTGTTCTGGTTGAATGCTTAATTCTTCCTTATGTTCCAAATCATTGATTTGAATCCTGGATTTGTCCCCTGCACTGGTGATTCCCTGTAGAGTTTTCTTTATTTCACTTAGTGTAACCTTCATTTCTTCCTGGGCCTTTTTAATTTTTTTGCTATACTCAGTAAGTTCTTTGAGTATCCTGATCTCATTGTTTTGAACTCTGTCATCTGATAAGTTTGTTATCTCTGTTTTGTTTAGTTCTTTTTCTGGAGTTTTGTTCTTTCCTTTCATTTGGGCAACATTTCTTTGTCTTCTCATATTAGTAGCCTCCCTGTGTTTGTTTCTGTGTATTAGGTAGAGCTGCTTTGATTCCCTGTCTTCGTGGTGTGGCCTATTGTAGAAAAAGCACCTGTCTGGATGAATGTGGCTTCTTTAAATTCTTCATCGTCAGACTTCTATACAGCTCAATTTTCTGCCAGTTCTGGGTCTTATTTGTTTTGAGGTCTAGTTGTAATTCTTTCTGTGGTTGCACAAGGAGACGAAGCATATTTACTATCCCTCCAACTTGACCAGAAGTCCCAAGATTTAAATATTTAATACAACTGATGTGTTGGAAAGGAAGTTTGGTTGGTGCAGGAGTCTGGCCTATGACTGCCCTAACAGGCATCCATCCAGCCTCTGCTCCAAGGTAAGGGCAGATTGCAAAGACCCTTATATCTGAGTTGGCTTTGGGAATTCATTATTTAGGCCATGAGAAGCCAGGGTGGATTTTGGAGTCAGGAGTTGGGGGACTTCATGAAAGCAGTATTTTAAGCAGCTTCACATGGAGGGAGAATTTAGGAGAACTGGAGCAGGGAGGCTGTTGAGAGGCCTGGTAGGAGGGCAGTGGGACAGAGGCCAACATGGGTGGCAGCACTGGGAGTGTAAAGGGAGGGAGGCAACACGGCAGATGACATTAAAGGCTATAAGAAAGAGCATTTGAGACTGCTGATATCTGGAAGGAAGAGATAGGAAGTGGTAAAGGTAAAATGTAATTATATATTTTTAAGCCTAGAGAAGTTGTGAACAGAGCAGGATAAGTTAGAAATATGGAACTTGAGGGTAATTTTCTTATAAGTGATTTTTGAGCCAGAGAGACTAGATTAAGTTTATAGAAAGAAAGTATATATAGAGAAGAGTGGAGCATAGAGGACAAGTGAAGGAGACAGAGAAGAGCAGTGGAATAAGGAGCAGGGTTTTGAGAACAAAGTGCCCTCTGAGGTCAAATGCAACAAGGAGAGAAGATTAGGCTGGTGTTAAAGACCACTAATAGCATAACGGCTTAGTTTATAAGCCATGCTTTCATAAGGTTTCGCTTTCTTTATAAGTTTCAGGTCCTTTCAACAACCCTCTTAGGTAGGGAGAGGATAGGCCTTCTCACTCTTAAAAAATAGACTGTTCAGAGTCACACGGCCATTTCCATAGAGGAACCCAGAGCAGCAGCAGCAACACCAGCAGCAACAGCACCTGGGAACTTGTCAGAAATGCAAACTCTCTGGCCCTGTTCCAGACCTACCAAATCAGACATGCTGGGAGTGAAGCCCAGCAATCTGTGTTTTAACAAGCTTTCCAGGTAATTCTGATGCACACTAAATTTGGGAACCACTAGTTTCCATATAACAAGCATGTGGGGGAAGGAAGACAGATGCCAGAGGGTTAAGGAGTGAATGGGAAGTAAAAAAGGGAGGCAGCTGGAGTGGTCACTTTCCCATGTAGGTCTAACCCCATTTTCTGAGGCTGTGGTTGGAGGGTGCTCATTCAGGACCTTTGAATTCTGCTTTTCCCGGTACTATCTTGACTTTCATTTGATCATAAATTGTTTTGTTAATACATTGGATCAGCACTACTGTATTTGTGGGAGTTTGCACTTTTTAATTTGAAAAGAAATTTTATTAGTGAAAGAAGGGACCTCATTTTTTAAAACAACATTCTTGTAGTACTTCACATGATGATCAACACCCTATGGTTTTTAAATATAGACTCATTAACTTATTTGTACATCTAGAAACTACAACATCCAGGCACGACCCTGTCATGGCTATTTAGGAGAGACATGAAAAACAACAGAACAGCCTGAAACAGTAAGAGCCCAACCACAGACAGGAGCTGGTCTTGGAGATATTGGAGGTCTTAAAGAGTCTTTGGGGAAAAACCAAGAAGTAGCATTGACCAGAGTTGACTGAGAGAAATGACTGTTAATTTGGCACAGGTTAATGAATTAACATAATGCTGGTTCAAAGAGAAGAATGAAGAAAACTTGTATCTCTTCTTTGATCTTCTGCTCAGAAGAGAATAAACATCTTTAACATGAATACTTCTTCTCTGTGCCACTGTTTATCAGTAAGACTTTCTTTGGCCCCAGTATCGAATTGGATAGTCTACTTTTTGACTTGGATAACTAGCCATTGATCCATTCAATCCCAATTCCTTGACCTTTGTCTTCCCTTCTTGGCATCAGTTTGATTTTTTTTCTAGTCTTCTTGGCTCCACACTCTAGCTGTGATGTTTCCTACTTCTTTAGGGTCTAAATCATCTAATTTTCTCTCTCTGCTTAAGAATAAGATTCTTCATCATTTAGGCTGAAAGTCTATGGGTGTTTTGTGTAGCTAAAGGAAGGAAGCAAACATGTTCTGAAGTTACCACTTCTGTATAAGTTGTTTTGTCTCCTCTTTCGGTCAGGTGTATCTTCATAGTTCAAGGGGTCAGTCAGGAGAGGAACAATCACATATCCCCCCCTCCCCCGTCCTTGAATAACTTCTGCCTGAGAGAATTTTTGATTGACTAACTATGAAAAAAACACCCTCAAAAATGCTTTTGGCAATCTTCAATAGGACAGATGGAAATATGCCTGGCAAGGTTCGATGTTCTAGGATGAAGTTTCCATCATCTTTTGTCTAGTCACAGAAGGTACTTTGGAGTAAGAAAAGTAAAACTGATTTTGATGTGGGCTCATTTGGCTAGATATATGCTAGTCAGACATATAATTTTTTGGCCTGGGTACCTAGTGTTTTCTGTAGTAAATGGAAATCTCAGTGCACATTTGATGAAGAAAATATAATAGTTGCAACAATGAAAAGAAAACATTAAAATAGGAAATTAAAATCCACACATGTGACTTTAAGTATCTATGTGTTTAGACAAAAATGTGTTTTGGGGCCAGACCAGACACACAACTTAAGGAAAAATCTAGGTTGTATGAATCAAACAACGATGCTTTAGGCAAATTTACTGAGCTTAGGGGATGAGTGGAGGTGTTCTGCAGTTTGTATTTTTGATGTGTTGTTAGTTAATTAAATGCACGCAATCTTCCTGTGAAGTGAATCAGTGTTTCTCATTTCACGTGTGAGGAACCAAGGGCAGAGAGGATAAATGACTTGCCATTTTGCCAACCAGTAGCATCACTCCAGCCATATTGCTAGGGTTTCCAGCAGGGTTTCAAAGGATGATTTTAATTTCAAATTTAGTCTGGGTTCATGCAAGGCCACTTAGGTGAAATTTCCAGGTATCTGAAGTCACTCATTTGGTCCTGCCTGGGAGGTAGATAATGGTCAGCAAGGGTCTACTGGGAAGGTATGGGGGTTTTAAGTGCTTTCATGGTGAATGAAATTAACACTAGTCGTGCTTTCTTAGTACAAACTTGCCAGCCCTGAGTGCCACTTATGTTCTATATAAAACAAAAAGCAAGCTTGCTGGAAAGTGAATTAATTCAATAATTGGTGGCAAAGTTGCCAGCCCAGCATCCTGTTGTGATTTGTAGCAATAGAACAGAAAAATACCTGAGGAATGATTTTCATGTTTATTTTTTGGATACTGTAATAATTAGCAATAAGGGAAAGGGCCCAATGAAAGCAAACATTATGGATTCAATTTTTCTCTTACCTGATAGGAGCTCTCTGTGTGATACGACCCCCACACAAGATAAAACACGAAAGGGTGTATTGGTAGAGGAGATTATTATAGGAGAGGTAACTGTGCTTTGAAAGCCTGAAAAAATCCACATAAATTAGGGAGGACAATGTGTCTCCTTAAGCAAACTGTGCAGAGAGGGTACAAAAACCTTTGAGTCTGCTGATGGAAATGGGATTCAGGAAACATCCAGGATTTTGAATGGTACAATGTCAACTGTGGGCAGAAATGGTGGGGTGGCATGGAAGGAGGATAATGGAAATCCAGTGTTAGATTGGAGAGAAGCATGCCAGGAAAATGGAAACACTGAAACTAGTGGGCAGTGCAAGATTCCAGCTGTGTGCTTCCACAATCTGTAAATACAGAGATTATTACTCTTGCATTTTGCTAGTGGGAAAGGGAGCTCATTAATTAGAGGAAAAGAGGATCTTAACAGTATTGGGACATTTTGAATTTCAATGGAGAAGTTGTCAGAATGTTTCAGAATGAGTCAGAAGGAGCCAAATACTTAGGGGTGCATGGTTTTTGAATGTATGAATCATAGGGGAAATTTTATGTGCTAAAGATATCATTGAGTAAGTAGGCTTCCCTGTTTTTTCCTTTTCTTTTCCTAGTTCAGTTTGATTTATTAGCATCAGCAGAGCTCTAATATGACGTGATTATACTTAGGAAACTATATTTTAAAGATCTGAAGTGCAAACAATATTGTAGATGAATTTTAATATGGAAATTTCTTGTAGTAACCTTTCTTAAGTCAACCTTGTTAAAAATGTCAGCCAGTGTTGAATGACTGGATGAAGAACATCATGTCAACTTCTGAAGGAGGGTCAAGATGAAAGAAGTAAAGATAAATTCATAACCTAAAGTCTTACTTTAAAGATATATCAAAATACTGAGAGACTGTTATGCTCTTTCTTCCTCTACCCTCTTTTCTAGTGGTCTATTTCATAAGTATAATCCAGAGTACGGAAAAATTCAATGTACAATGTACAAAGATATTGATTAAGGTATTGTGTATAATTGTGAAATAGAAAAACAGTTTGAAAAATAAGAAGTGAATATAATGTCCAATTAAATTACAATACACCCATTTGATAGAGCACATTATTTATGTTCTATTAAACTTGAAGACTATATAACGAAGATGGAAAGACATATAAATTTATGGTACACTGAAAGATTAGGATAATAATAACTAACATTTATTTAGCACCTTTTGGGTATCATCTCTGTTTTAAGTCCTTTAAATGTTTTAACTCATTTAATTATCACAATAGTCTTAAGGGGTAGGTATTATTATCACCTCCCATTTGGCAAATGAAGGAACTTGAACAGAGAGAGGAAAAGTTGTTTTCCAGGGTTACACAGCTAGGAAGAAACAGCCACCTGGCCTGAAAGACAGAATATAAAATTGTATCTATTTTATGGTTGAACCCATTTTATTTATGAAGCATGTATAAGGAGAGAATATGTTAATTTCAAAAAGTGAGAACACTCATATTAATCATATTTATGCAAGGCTATTATCTTCTCTGATCTTCTACTTCACTAGCCACCTAAATAAACATGATCTTATTAGGGCTGAAAGTACTGAACAGATTGCGTGGCTCCTTTTGGGCACATATGCAGTTGTGTTTCTGGAACTGAGTGGGTCATCTTTAGTGGTTATTAACTACATTTGTTTTCTCTCTTGTGAACACCTTATACACAACTAGAGACCAGAAGAGGTGACTCGTATTGGTGTGAATAGAGCTGAATACAACTCTCCAACTTGATGCTATCCTTGGAGGACTTTGTGGAACCTAAATTTCAGACTCACATGAGACTATCTTGTAATAATAGTATATGACATTTGATTTCTGTATACAGTTCACACATTATTTTCACCATTATCTCATTTAATCTTCATAATTTTACCTTTATTTTGCAGACAAAGATGAGGTTTAAAGATCACTCAAATTGCAAAACTTAAATCCAAACCCTATTATTTTATTCTTTTATACAAATGTGTGATCACACTGTATTTGTATGCCTACCTACCTATCTATCACTATCTGTCATCATCTATCTAATTTTCCTGGATCTTTCTTTCCTCACTTAATATTAGATTGTATACATCTTGCCAAACTAGATATAAATCTGACTTGTTCTTTTTAAAATATATTTTACTGATTATACTATTACAGTTGTCCCATTTCCCTGCTTCATCCCCCTCCACCCTGCACACCCTCACCCACCCACATTCCCCCCCCCTTTAGCTCATGTCCATGTTTCATAAGTTCTTTAGCTTCTACATTTCCCATACTATTCATGCCCTATCTCCTGTCTATTTTCTACCTACCATCTATGCTACTTATTCTCAGTACCTTTTTCCCCTCTCTCCTCCTCCCACTCCCCTGTTGCTAACCCTCCATGTGATCTCCATTTCTGTTGTGCTATTCCTATTCTGGTTGTTTCCTTTTTGTTTTTGTTTTTGTTTTAGGTGTGGCTGTTCATAATTGGGAGTTTTCTGTCATTTTACTGTACATGTTTTTTATCTTCTTTTTCTTAGATAAGTCCCTTTAACATTTCATAAAATAAGGGTTTAGTGATGATGAACTCCTTTAACTTGACCTTACCTGAGAAGCACTTTATCTGCCCTTCCATTCTAAATGAAAGCTTTGCTGGATAGGGCAATCTTGGATGGAGGTCCTTGCCTTTCATGACTTGAAATACTTCTTTTTCCAGCCCCTTCTTGCCTGCAAGGTCTCTTTTGAGAAATCAGCTACCGTCTGATGGGAACTCCTTTGTCGGTTACTGTGCCCTTATTTCTTGCTGCTTCTAGGATTCTCTCCTTCATTTTGACCTTGGCTAATGTAATTATGATGTGCCTAGGTGTGTTCCTCCTTGGGTCCAAGTTCTTTGGGACTCTCTGAGCTTCCTGGACTTCCTGGAAGTCTATTTCCTTTGCCAGATTGGGGAAGTTTTCCTTTACATTATTTGTTCAAATAACTTTTCCACTTGTTGCTCTTTCTCTTCCCTTTCTGATAGCCCTATAATTCAGATATTGTAACATTTAAAGATGTCCTGGAGGTTCCTAAGCCTCTCCTCATTTTTTTTAAATTCTTGTTTCTTCATTCTTTTCTGTTCGGTTGTTTCTTTCTTCCTTCTGGCCCACTCCATTGATTTGAGCCCCAGTTTTCTTCCCATCACTATTGGTTCCCTGTGCATTTTCCTTCATTTCACTTAGCATAGCCTTCATTTTTTCACCTAATTTGCAACCAAATTCAACCAATTCTGTGAGCATCCTGATCACCAGTGCTTTGAACTGTGCATCTTATAGGTTGGCTCTCTCTTCATTGCTTAGTTGTATTTGCTCTTGAGCTTTGATCAGTTCTTCTGTTGGGCCATTTTTTTTTTGTCTTGAAGCACCTGTTATGTATGAGGGGTGGAGCCTGAGCTGTTCACAGGGTAGGGCAACCCACATCACTGGTTTGTGATGCTGTATGTGGGGGCAGGGTCTGAGAGGGAACAATGGCACCCTCTCTGCTCTCTCTGTCAGATCCCAGTCCCCTCTGCAGCTTCTCCCAAGCAAACTTGGCCCTTCTGGATCTGATTCCCATGTGGGTGGGCCTGTTTACATTCCAGGACCCTGTGGGTCTCTACAGTGAACTCTCCTGTGAGGCTGGGAGTCTCTCCCTGCACCTCACCCCCCACAGGTATTTTCGATCAGTGCCCCCGAGGCTCTATTTCCTGGCTCTGGGACCCTGGGTTGTGTGGTCTGTTTCACTCCCCAGTTTTGCCTGGTTTATCTGAGTGTGAATGTGGGACCACCAGGTCAGCCAGACACCTGGCGTGCAGTGCCTTGCTTCACAATCGCTGCCTCGCTGGGTCTTCCCATTGCTACCCCATGCCTGGGGTCTGTCAGCTGCTGTCTGTGCCCCCAGTGTCTGCCCACTGCCGTCTTGTGCACCCAGGGTGCTTTGTGTGCCTGGTGCCACCACTCTTTGTGCCACGACCCCTCTCCACCTGGCTGTCCAACTCTGCCCTGCCTACCAGTCTGGATGAATGTGTCTATTTTAAGTCCTTGGTTGTCAGACTTCCATACAGTTCAATTTTCTGTCAGTTCTGGTTTTTATTGTGTGTCTAAATTGTTGTTGTCCTTATTTTGGTTGTGCGAGGAGGCACAGTGTGTCTACCTACACCTCCATCTTGGCTGAAGTCCTGACTTGTTCTTACAACAGTCATATGATAATCTGCACCATATAGATGCACCTAAGTATATTCAAATATTCTGTTCTTGTAGATACATAGGTTTTTCAAGTTCTTGACATCACAAACACAACTGTAGTAAACATCCTTATATGTATGTTCTCATGTGCTGGTACTTTAATTTTTACAGGGTTGATTCCCAGAAGTAAAATTGCTGAGTCAAAGAATATGTGCCTTTAAAATTTTAATATA